>NW_026555334.1:39021185-40276545 GCF_029017545.1 Prosopis cineraria | reverse complement strand
AAAAGACATCCAAGTGCTTGAGGTGAGTAGTTAAATCACTACTATAAACAAGTATATCATCAAAAATACACAAGCACAAATTTGCGTAAGTATTCATGAAATACCTCATTCATTAGTGATTGAAAAGTTAAGGGAGCATTGGTAAGTCCAAAAGGCATTACCTTGAATTGATCATAGTGCCCCTCATGTGTTCTAAAAGCTGTCTTTGGTTCATCTCCAGTTTGTATCCTAATTTGATGATATCCTGATTTGAGATCCAGCTTTGTAAAAACAGTTGCTCCTTAAGCTCATCAAGCAACTCATCAATGGCTGGAATGGGAAACTTATCCGGGACTGTGATCTTGTTTAAAGCCCTGTAATCCACGCAAAATCTCCAACTCCCATCCTTCTTTTTAACCAAGCACCGGGCTTGAGTAAGGGCTGTGACTTGGCTGTATAATTCCAGCCTTAAGCATATCCTTGACCATGTTTTCAATCTCATTTTTTTGGGCATGTGGATACCTGTAGGGCCGTATATTTGGGGGTTGTTCCCCGGCTTGATGACAATCGCATGATCATGGGGACGGGGTGGTGGTAATCCCTCAACTGGTTGGCAGACCGCAATAAACTTATGGAGTAGTGATCGAATTTCTGGAAGCACCGACTGGGCATCATGCATGTCTCCCCCTTGTGATAGACCATTATATTCAATCATGAAACCTCCTCTCTTTCTTTTCTGCACTGATCGAATTAATGATTTGAGGGAGACTTGAGTCTTAGCCAAGGTAGGATCACCTTTTAAGCATACTCGGTTACCCCTTTTTCCTATTTCCATTGTTAACTGTCCCCAATTCATCTTCACATCTCCTAAGGACTTGAGCCATTCAACCCCTAGCACAGCATCTACTCCACTTAGAGGAAAAGGGTAGAATGTTTGAATAATATTGAGCCCCTGTACCTTCAGACTAAGGTCCCTACATCGTTGGTTCCTCTTAAGATTGTAGCCATCCCCGACTGTGATCGTATACGTAGGAATTTCTTCATAAGGCATCTGCTTCTTGGTCATGAAACCTTCTGATATGAAGTTATGGGTTGCTCCACTGTCAATCAACACTATAATTTCTTCACTCTCCATCACTCCTTTCACCTTCATCGTGTGATTTCCCCCCAAACCAGCAATGGAGTTCATTGACAGCTCCATTTTTGTTGCTGTCATATCCTCCTCTTCATTAATTCCTGTAAGTTCGTCCCCCTGCTCGTCATCTTCTGGCTGTTTTGGTGGTTCGATTTCCATGATCAACACATGTAGCTGTTTGTTTCTGCATGTGTGTCCTGGTCCGAACTTATCTCCACACTTAAAGCAGAGTCCGAGTTCCCTCCGTCGTGTGATTTCGGCCTCTGACAGTCTTCGCACAGTGTTTCCTCCTCTGGCCGAAGCATGCCCAGTCGAAGAGCTTGCTGTTTTTTGACTCGTAACTCTTCGTTTCAGTCTTCCGCGTCGCGTCTGTTGCTGTAGAAGGGACCATCGTGTTTTTTCCAGGGATCCGCCACGTGAGTAGCTCGTGTATAATAAGTCTGGGTTGAGTCGGTTTTTTGGCCCACCTAAAAATTTCTCTGGATTCTGGGTACCCGAATTTCTCTGGCCCGTTCGACTTCCAGGTTCCTCTCTTCAACCCGAATGGCCATTTCCATCACCTCGCGTAACGTGAAAGCATTGGTGAGTTTCAACTGTGCTCTAATCTCGGTTCTTAATCCCCTTCTGAATGCTGCGACCAAACACGCTTCAGGTGCATCCTTCAAGGGCGCAGAGAGACGTTCGAACTCCTCTACATATTCTAGGACCGAGCCTTCTTGCTTCGCTGCCAACAACATCTCGTACTCATCTCCCAGCTGAGAAGGATGGAATCTGCGCAAGGCCTCGGTCTTGAATTCAGACCAGCTTCGCAAGGGTGTTCTAGTGTCAACCCATTGGTACCAGTTCAGGGCTCTACCTTCAAGGCATACTACTGCAGCCTCCAGCTTCTCTTTCTCTTCCATGGAGTTAACCTGGAAATACCTCTCTACTCTGAAGAACCATCCCAAAGGGTCTTCTCCATTGAATACCGGTAACTCCAGCTTTCTATACTTGCTAGGTTCTCTATCCGTTCCTGCACTTGTCTCTGCTGATTCTTCTTGGTGGCTCTTCCCACTCCCATGTAAGAGTGACTCGCTTCCCTTCCTATTTTTGTCTGATAATCGCCCCAAGGTTCCGCCTAAATCCTTCATCATGTCTCTAAGAGAAGTCACGTCTCTAGTTAGACTCCCCACTGTCTCCTTCAACTCTTGCAACTCAGGGTCAGCGTATTGCACCCTCTCCTCCATTTCTCTCCACACACAGGTCCTTAAATCGACCCGCTCTGATACCAAATGATGGAACTCTACTACTAAACAGATAAATATGCAGAGATAATAGAGATTAATGACCAACAAATCAGGAGAAATACTGGGGTTTGATAATAATAATCCCAAAAGGCTGAATCAATGTTACAAAAGACACTTCAGCGATTCAAACAAACCCTATTCCCAAGTTACAGCCGGAACTCACAACACTACTATGGAACCCAAACACATGCAATGCTATCTAAGCATGCCCTCTGGTTTTTGAGAGCCAGTCTCTCCCTTGAACAAAACCTAAAAGTAATGACTCCCCCCCCAAATGAAACTAACGGCTACTATAACCCAAAAGCAAAGTGCACAGTCTCCCACACCAAGTTCTGCTAAAGCAGACCTAAAACCACTATGTGTCAATACTAGGTTTGACTAGCTTTCTCCTTAAGAGTAAGGAGAGCAAGGTCAACGTTCTGCCCCTTAGAAAGATGCTTTCCCTTTTCTTGTATTTTTCTGAATCTCCTCTTATAGGTTTTTCCAGCAAAACAGAGTCTATCAGAGCCCCACTTGAGATGTCCTTTGCTAACTTTCTTTGTTTGGGCAACAACATCAGCTTTTCATTCTTATGGCAGATTTCCAGGTGTTTAGTCAGAGAATTTAGCACAAATCCGAAGGTCACAATATGGGATGGAGAAGGTACATGGCTACCATATTCTTGAAAGTAAAATTCAAACTGGTGTCTTGGTAGAGGAAATAACGTGTTTTTTTTTTTTTTTGTGGGTATTTCATCCAGGACCAAATCCACATATGGGACATCTGGCCTGGGCTGATGCTTTTGTCATCACAGCTGATTCAGTTAGTATGTTGAGTGAGGCTTGCAGTACTGGGTAAGTGCCAGATATGATCATGGATCCATCTCGTAAAAGTTTTAGTTTCATCATACCTTTTGATCTCCTTGACTCAGTATCTTATATTACAGGAAGCCCGTCTATGTAATTGGAGCAGAACTGTGTACATGGAAGTTTTCTGACTTTCAAAAGCGTTTGCTGGAGCGAGGTGTTGTTCGACCTTTCACCGGAATGGAGAAGGTGAGTTTTGTTGATTAGTTTAGCTCCTCCATTACTGGTCAAGAGGTGGAGGGAGTTTTCATGGGTTATCTTTGCTTTCTGTTTAATGAAACTATATTAATGCAAAGATGTGATCCTAAGCGTGAAAGATGAGCATGTAGATTCATCAGGTCCGACTCCTGAGCCCTGACAAAATATAATGGCTAATGTAAGAATTTTGACGTGGTTTATCAGGATTATTTCTGTGATCTGTTTGGCAGAACTAGGGTGCCTTCCAAACCTATAATTGTTGATGTTTTTCCTTTCTTTTTGTATTATCTTTATATGTATACAAAGTGAGAACGATTCGTTGTTCGAAGTTACAGATGACTGATAGCTGGAGTTATCCCCCGCTCAATGACACTGCTGAGGCTGCCAGCCAAGTGATAAGGGCACTTGCTCAGCGAGGATGGACAATTCGCACGCGATGGTTTCCTTGAAAGCCAATTGGTGCTCTTTGAATTGATCGAGGAAAATGGTTTGATAAAATGAGGAAACATTGTGCAGAACCAGTTGCTTTCCTTTGCTAGCATGGAGGTGGTTTTCTGGGACAGAACGCTTGCTGGCTATGGCTGAATCCTTTGACTTGAAAAATCACTATAAATAGTTTCAACTAGATTGTCTCCAAAGGCGGGGCTAGGCAAGGCGTGTTCTCACTTCTCACCAATTTTTCGCTTGTTTTCCCCATTGATTTCTTTTTTAAAAAAATCTTTTGATATGCCCCACCTGGACACATTTTCAGTGGAACCTCATACTTGTCCTAACCTGTTCAAATAATACGATAATACAATGTGTAGTAAAATCCTCCCTTTTCCCCCTTCCCATTGCAACTAAGGAACTGTAGTATTGATTGAAAAAACAGAGAAAGAATACTTCAAGAGATGTCTCATTATTTAATATGATTGATTTATTTAACTGTTTTTATGTTTGTCTGTCGTCTCCTGAAATGTCGTTGGATCATATTATCTTGCGGCTGCGGTGTCATTCTGGATATCTCCGTTTTGGAGTACGTTAACGGCCATGTCCAATTTTATGACGTTATCTCTTTTAACTCCCGATTGGAAAATAGTTTTTATATAGAAATAAATTTAAATCAACAGTACAAAGTTAATATTTGTTGGATTATAAATATCTATTATATATAACTCGTTACTTTTTTTTTTTTTTTTACGTCAAATAAGGAGGGAGAAAACGTAACTTCCTTTTGCTTTTATCCCACCAAACCAGGTAATAGCTCATCTTCCATCGTCTTCTCTCTCTAACTCTTTCCCTTGACAAACACACACACACACAAAATGACGCATCGAATGAGTAACACGATGGATGGAACACACACACACACACACACACACAATGACGCATCGAATGAGTAACACGATGGATCGACTGGAAAAATGTGTACTTTTCTTGTTTGCATCCATAAAAAGGAAAAGAGTGCTTTTCTTAGTAATTTAATACACAATTTTGCGGTACAATACTAGAAGCTTTGTTTAAAAAAGAGGAGTGAATATTAAGTCTCAAATTTTATCTGTTTATATGACTCTGTTGCATCACGAAAAATTTAATCTTTTGAACAACAAAGTAGCAGTGAGTTAACGTCATGGTGTTAACAAAATGTTGCAAACTTTTTCCATAAAATTCAAGTGGATGATATCAACGATGCGACTCACCTTAGAAACTTGATTTGTATGACAAAGTCTTCTGCTTCGTTCACCATTGGACTAGGGAAGCTTTGTGGTTTGGTTGACTGATTATTAATAGTTAATAAGCTGTTGATAAAATCAGCAGGTTGGAATTCGAGCTCAAGTCCCACTATAAAGTGTGGTGTTTCATCTTGCTCGTTACAAAAAGCCACAGTCAGCGCTTAAATCCATGCAAATTTGACCCAATCTGTCCAAAACTCAATATCGTGCATGGCAACTATATCCTTTTCAATTCTAAAAAAAGAAAAAGAAACCCAAGAAAAGAAGGTTGATTAAGTGCACTTTTGCTACTTGCTTTGCCATACACACGAAAGTTTGAGTTGGTTTCGTACAACAACTCCTCTTTAGCCCTTTGACTAATAGACTTGTCATTTAGTATATCCACCCATTTTCCCTATATAAGCTTCACCATGAATCAAGCCATTTGCATCGCAAGCTTTGGCTCTCACATCCATTAATTAATTTACAGTCTTCTCAATAGATTATTGTCGCTTTCTTCAAAGCCGAAAATGTCAACCACCATTGATGTACCAGAGACAAGCAATGTTGACACCAGAGAAAAAGCACCTCTTCTTCCAGCACCGAGGCAGGCAGGATGGAGAAGAGGGATAGCCATAATAGACTTCATCCTCAGACTTGGCGCCATCGCAGCTGCTCTCGGTGCCGCAGCCTCCATGGGAACCAGTGATCAAACTCTACCTTTTTTCACTCAGTTCTTTCGCTTTGAAGCCAGCTACGACGATTTCACCTCTTTCCAGTACGTGATCACTAACCTATTCATATCCTCCAATCATCTCGAGATGTTTCCAGATATAGAAAGAAACAGTGGCCGTTATGTTAACTGGTTGCGAAAATGCAGGTTTTTTGTTATCGCAATGGCTTTTGTGGGTGGATACCTGGTCCTCTCTCTTCCTTTCTCCGTCGTGACCATATTACGACCTCAAGCAATCGGAGCAAGGCTTCTCCTCATTATCCTGGACACAGTAATTAATTAAGCTCTATGAAATCATTACCATTAATTTAGTATGACTTCACTACTTTTAATTATATGAAGTTCATGTTAAATGATTATGAATTGCAGGTGTTTCTGACTCTGGCGGTTTCAAGTGGTGCTGCAGCAGCATCGATAGTTTACTTGGCTCACAATGGAAATCAAGACACCAATTGGCTTGCTGTCTGCAGTCAGTTTACTGATTTCTGTCAGGCAACAAGTGGAGCAGTGGTTTCATCCTTCGTTACTGTGCTTATTTTGGACTGCTTGATAGTCATGTCTGCGTTTGCCCTCTCAAGGAACAACTAGATATATAGCTCCATTATTAAGCTCATCATGATGGGGCTTAACTTGACTTGTCTTTGCTTTAATGATTGTTACTGCGAATGTTTCTTTTTTTTTTTTTACTTTTTCTGTCTTTGAAGTCTGATCCGCTCAAGCTGTGTCAGGTTTTCTTCCAAGTGTTTTGCTGTCAACAAGATAATTACCTGTATCGATTTGGCAATGGAATTCATTATATTTTCATAGAATTATACTACTTTTTCTCTAGTACGTTTCTTTAATTTAATTTGGTTCCTTCTCGTATGGGGAAGCTAGATTGGGGGACTTGTGCTAAAAGTGTTATCCAAATTCCAAACAGCCTAATTAGTCTATAGCGTATTGTTTGACTGTGAGTCTACCTATATTTGAGAGGAGAGAAAGGCAAAGAGATTCAAAACAAAATTAAGAATAATATTGCTCTAATTTAATTTATACCAAGAGTAGTTGAATTAGCAACCGCTCAACCTTGGGTTAAGGAATTTCACGGAACAAAATGTAGAACATTACTCTAATTTGGTATATTTATCGAGAGAGAGAGAATATAGACGTTTAGTGACACAGGTTTTGAATCAAATTCTGTGGGTCGGAGGATCTGCTGTATTGAAGAAAATTCTACCACTGGATGTCTTTCTTCTCTCATCGTTATCCTTTCAGTATGTTTCATTAAAATTAAGAAAAAGATTAAATATTATTAATTTTATCTTAAATTTTAGTAAGTTTTTTTCTCTATCCTCTAATTAAAACAAAAGGAACTATTTTTAACAATTTTTATAGCATTTAATAAAGATCAAAAAGTAAAGATAAATATATAAAATAATGAATTGTCATGTAAATATGATCAAAATTAATCTTCTTTTTATATCCTATAAATAAAACCAGATGAGTACATTATTAAGCTCCAATAATTGTTGGATTTAAGAATGAGAGAAGATTATGATCTCCGTTTTAACCTTAAGATTGTTTGTTCAAGGGAAAATAACTAGTTGCAAAGATTTTGTTGCCCCCCTTGTAAACAAACTTGATCCCATTTCAGGCTTGAACAATAACCAACCCCCACAAGCTAGTTAGTTGACAGCCACCTTGCAGCAGTCGTCATCATCTTTCACTGCAAGAAAATATTCTTTTTTTTCAAAGAAATTTCTCACGAACATTAAAACATGATAATTTTTTGTAGATTTTCTCACAAAAAATCAGTTTATGTATGATTTTTCATACTTTTTTCTCATGACTATGATATAAAAAAATTATCTATCAGAATTGCGTGAGAAAATTTGCAAGAACTATAACTCATTATGGCGCCAATTTGGAGGCAGCTTTCTCAGGGTTGGCAATCATGAGAAAACAAAAGGAATGTTATCAAAATATAATAAAAACAATTTCTCCTAAACAATATGTGTAAAAGAAATTCTCACAAAATTTGTACTCATGAGAAACATTTTTAAATGATAGAGTTCCTATGCTTTTTATCCATGCCATAATTATTTATCATGGATTGTATACTATGAGAAATTCTCTTCAAATAGTTTCCATGAGAAAGTCTTTTGAACAAGCATTTCTCATGGCCAGCGTAATGATGAGAACTTCTTTCGATACATTATCCATGAGAAATTTTTTTTAAAATTTTTACCAATGAGAAATTGTTATCTTGAATGTTTCTCACAATTTATTAGCGGTGAAAAATTTTCATTGATAATCACTGTGAAAAAGTTACTCAAGTATATATTTCTTTTTTCAATCATTTTTGTTAAATAATATTAATTAACTAAAAAATTAGTTTTATGAAAAAAGTATTTAACTGTTTTTTTTATTTTATATGAATTTTGTTACTAATTGATTAAAATTATTCAAATGATATTGATTTTGTCCAAAATCAAACTATAAATCTTTTTATCTACATTTTAAAGCATATAAATATTTTATTTTTATTACAAATAAAATCAATTAATAATTGATATAATAAAATAAAGTAAATATAAATTTTTCTCACAATTTATATGCCAAGAAATTCTCTCTCAAATTCTTACCCATGAGAAATTATTATTGAATAATTTCTCACTGTATTCCTAAGTGTGAGAAATTCTCGTTGATAATAGATGTGAGAAAGTTATTTAAGTATTTTTTTTTACAATAAAGTATAAAAATATTGAGAAACTTTTTTCCTAAAGACTTCTATATCCTTAAGTAAATAATAATGCATAGGTACTCATTACCTTTATAAAAAAAGTCATATAGCCAAACTTAACCCTAATAACTTGTGCTTTTGAGTTGAACCAAATAACTAAATTATTAAATACTTCTTTCGTTTAAAAATGTAAGGTATTTTTTGAAGAGTTGAATGTTAAAAAATATAAGATATTTTTAGTCTTTTGAGGTGTAATCATTGCCTTTTTTAAAAAAAGTATTCCTATTGATAATAACTTTATATTTATTATAAGGTGTTTAATAGGGATAAATATAAAAATATAGGGTTAGTTGGAAAGTAAGTAACTATTTTATTGGAGGTGAGATTCGGTTGAAAATGCCTTATATTTTTAAACGGGGGGAGTATTATTTTATTTTATTGTTTATTTTTTAGTCAATTTTAATTTATATTTTAAAAAAATTAATATTTGACTATTAATAATAAAAAAAAATTTGACTATTTAGGCTTGGTTCAAATTTCTTTGGCTTGTTGTTTTCAGGTAGGTAATGATTAGAGGTTATCTATAGTGATCACATATGATATCTTTATAATTATTTTAGATCGTGAGCTATTGGTATTCATTACAAATTAAAAATTATTCAAAATGACTATTACCAAAATTTATATGATTAAAATTAATTTTTTTATTAAAATACTTTTTAAGATAATTGAAAAATTGTGGATAAAATTTATTTTTAAGAAAGGAAGGAAAACATTTAACTATTTTGGAAGAAAACAAAAATTTAGTCATTTATTTATTAGATTTTAAAAAAAATTTAGGAAAATAAAAGTAAAAGATATCTAACATAAACTAATATAATACATATTATTTATTTAATTATTTTAATTTAAAAAATTATAAATTGGTCAAAATATTTAAAATAAATTATTTAATTTTTAAAATTTATTTCTTTTAAGTTCATTTTCATAAAAAAATATTTTTTGATAAAATAATATTTTATTAAAAATATAATATAAATAGTCATATAAATTATTTTATTATATTATTAATTAAAAATAAAATAAAATATATGTATATCTTTTTTGTAACAGCCCTCCGCTCACCCCGCCTAACCGAGGTCTTTTGCGGCGCAGGACACTCTCCCCCCAGGCCCCACAACAGGGCGACCCCACCCCTTACGGTGAGCATCAGGAGACAAAGGCTTCCCCACAGTAGTATGCGGATTATTCCCCTTGCGGAGAGCCTCCCCAGACTCGAACCCACAACCTCTCCTACATAGCGAATGTTGAGGCAGAGTCTAGTACCATTGAACCACCGTAAGGGGTGGGGTGACCCTGTTGTGGGGCCTGGGGAGAGTGTCCAGCGCCGCAAAAGACCTCAGTAGACGGGGTGAGCAGAGGGCTGTTACATTTTTAATAGTATATTACTTCCTCTGTTCAAAAATGTAAAGCATTTTTAGTCTTTTGAGGTATAATCATTTTCTTTTTTTTAAAAGTACCCTTATTGATGAATGACTTTATATTTATTGTAGGGTATTTAATAAGAATGCGTATGAAAAGATAGGGTTAGTTTGAAAGTAAGTAACTACTTTATTTAAGATGAAATTCAATTAAAAATACCTTATTTTTTTTAACGGAGGGAATATTTAATATATGCGTATGAAGTTAATATATACTTAATTTTATATATGATGATTGCAGGTGTGTTTTAATTCAACTAGTAAAGAAAAAAGGCATAAGCCTTAAAAGATGAAAGATCAAAGGTTCAAATCTTAACATTAGCATATTTTGCAACAAATAAATGGCATGGCATGAGGAGGTGATGTGGCATGAGGTGGCAAATGACATGCAACATATGAGATGGTGACGTGGCAAATGGCATGGTATGAGCTGACCTACACATGGTGAGTGACATGACATTAGGTGGCATGAGCCAAATGCACACGTGGTAATGCATACGTGGCAATTGAAATGGCGTAAGGTGGTAAGTGACGTGGCATTAATTGTAGTGTTTCTCACAATACATTATTATGAGACTAACGAATTTTTCTTTGCAAAAAATTCAAAAGAAATTATTTCAAATTTGTTATACATGAGAATTTATTATAGAAAATGGTTATAAAAAATTCTCATAGCATAGCGATATGAGAAAAATTCTCACATCATTTATGTGTGAGAAATTGTCTTAGATTTATATTGCAAGAACTTCTCTCAAAACCTTTCAGCAAGAATGTCTTGCAGTTTTAAAGGCTGTGAGAACTTCTTACAAATAATAATGTGAGAAATGGTTCTCACTGTTTTATTTGTGTGAAATATTTTTTCTTTTGATTGTTTTAGTTATGGACCTTTTGGTGTGAAAAATTCTATGAAAAATGATGTTCTCATAAAATTTTGATTATTTTCTCACATAAATACGCTATGAGAAAATCACTATTTTGGTGTAGTGTTTGTATTACTATTTTTGAATCAAATGAACATAGTTAATTATGAGCCACCTTATATCCATTATAGTTGCAGTGCATCTTTTTATTACTATTTTTTCTCCTAAGCAATTATGAGACAAATCCACTTGTTTGTGTGTAATTTTTTCAAGGTTCAGGGAGCCTCAAATGAAGTCACAAATAGCTAACTTATTTTCATTCTGAATCTCAAATATATATAGCTACATGAAACGCAATTTTTAAATTGTATTCATCAAAAAATAATTTTCTTGTGATATTAGTTTCTGTGAATTTCATCTTTCCTTGCTAGATTTAAGACTCAAATAAAATTTTAAATGCAGTTTATTGGATGTTAATCTCTGCACTCCTTGCATGGGCCTGAATTTTTATTGTTTGTTTTAACCGCTTTTTCTTTCTAATCTTTAACCTCACGGCCAATATTCTAGTAGAGAGCTTACCATATTTTAAGGATGCACTTAAAAGGCCATATTATGTCAGAATGCATCCCTGGAAGTTAATGGTATATGGTTTTACATTCAGATGAATATGAACTGGTAATTTATATTTTGAGGTGAAAATTTATATATGTTATGTTATTTTCTTGGTAATCTATGTCTCAAATTATCAGTTGCTAGATTCTAGTTCATATTCGATCTGGACTGTAGATTTGTCGTGCATTTTATTATTTAATATAGGATTAAATAATAAATTTGTCCTGAAACTTTTTCACCAAAAGTGCCTGATATTCTAAACTTTTTGTTGGAGTAATTTCGCCTAAAAACTTTTAAAAAGGGTGAAATTTGATCTTGATGTTAAGGTTGACCATTTATTGACCGTTTGTTTGACATATGGCAAACACCTAGCATTTTTAAAACTATAAAAAGTGAAAAAAAATAGCTAGCCTTTCCCTTCTTCTCTCTCCCTTCCTCCTCTCTCTCTTCCTGCCTCTTATCCTCCTTCAGTTATCGTCCTCCTATCGTTTGTCCAATGCCCACCTTGATGATGAGTGATGGATAATCTAGCTGATGAATCTTCTCGTTCCCCCCTTCAATCGACCCTTATCCCCTTCTTTGAACACTATATTTTGTTCGGTTTTTAGATGTAAATTAAAAATAAATAAAAAGCCCAATAAATTTGAGTAAAAAAAGAAATAAAATAAATAAGGAAAAATAGGATTTTATAAAAAAATTAATAAAATGAAATAATATCTTCATAATTCAAAATAAATTTTTTCCTTTTTTGTGGCCTCCAAATCCTCACAATTATGGTTCTTTCAAATTAAACGCACTAATTTGAATATGAAATAATGAAGAAAAGTCAAAATAGGAATTGCCTTGATATGCTTGGTTTTGTCTTTAAGAGAAAAAACTCTAGTTGGTGCCTATAAAAAGGATAGCAAAGAAGAAGAGGGGAGACCAGACAATGGAGGAAAAATTGAGGATTTTGAGAGAAAAATAGGAAGGGAGATGAAAAAAGAGTAAGAGAAAATTGAGGTCAAACAATGAAGGTGCAAATGTATGGAGATAATTTTTAAGCCTTTTATTTTCATTCATAGGATCATGGTAGAAAGTAAAGCATGATAGTCTATCACTATTATATACCTCTCAAGCTATGCAACTTGTAGAGCTATGAATTTCCTTCTAAGTCTAACTAATAGGGTAGTGCTTTTTGTTTTGATGGTGTTTGTGTTGAAAATCATGATGCCACCATTTGTGCTAATATTTCTTTTTTGTTCTTTTTTTGTTTTCTTTTTTCTTTTTTTTTTGTCCTATTTGTCTATAGCATTTGCGTTGAATGGCACGCTTCATGTTAATGTTTTTAGTCTTTTTTTTCACTTTGTATTTACTTGTTTCTTTTCCCTTTCTTTTGGTCTTTCAATCATACTTTTGTGATCACACGAGTGTGAATTCATTTTAATCAAGATGATTAAGCATGAATAGATGGAATTAACATGTCCCGATAATCAATCCAGTTTCAAAAAATATATTTGAAGGAAAAACAAAAGGCTTTCATAAATCATTGTATTCATCCAAAAAAAATATGTGGATTAAATTCTATGAGCTCTTGTGAAGTATCTTTCACGAATGATATTAAATTACTGTGAACCCCTAAAAATATCAAATGAGATAATATGAATGATAATAAGTCATCGCAAGCATCAAATTTTGCACAAAAATTTCATAATTAAATTATTTTATAGATAATTCACTTAGAAAATTCCTTTAGGCTTTGTCATGAATGGTACTAAATCACCATATGCACTTAGAGTGTCAATCAGCGGACTGTGAGTAATACTAAATCATCATAGGGTCCAATATTGGTTATTTTCCTTTTACCCAAAAGTTCTTCCGTATGACAATTTTTTATTTAAAAATAAATATAATTATATAACACAAAATAACATTCTTTCATAAAATAAATTATAAAAAATTAAAAGAAAACCTAAATAATAATATTTTGAACTACATGAATTTTGATCCCCATCACAGGGTACGTAAGCCTTAGACTTTAATCATAGATCAAGTCCTCTCATGTAAATAAATAATTTATTTTTCTCTATTTTTTATCTTTTTTTCATATGGAATAAAGGGTAATTAAAATATTATCAAAAGGCCAATTGATTTTACACAATCAACTTAGGATAATCATTTTCATGAACGAGTGTCGTAGGATGCCTAACACCTTTCTTACATACAATCAACTCCCAACTCTTTTCGCAGACCATCCTTTTCTATTATATAATTTTTCAAAGTTTTTTAAAAACTTTGATGGAGACTCCTATTTTTTTTTTACATTTATTGACCTTCCCTCACAAGGAAAAGGCATAATTTAGGTGAAACACCTTACTTTCATCTAACCACACTTTCACCTTACCAAGTTTGAGCTCAACTACCTTATCGCTAAATCCTTCTTTATCGTTAGGCCGTGCCTCAAAATCTCCACAGGGAGTTTGCCACACACTCAATGGATTAAAGAAATGCTCCACAGGGATATGCTTGTGATGGAAAGCCAATATGCTCCTACTTGAATACAGGTTCCAATCTATCATACACGTCATAAGCATTATCATAATAGCTGAAATTGGATAAAGATAAGAAATAGTGAGGGAAAGATGGGCAATTACCCTCTTTAATTTCTAAATCTATGATTTGAACTATGAGATTATTATAGTTGTTTCCTGGCACTCAGTATGTTCTGTTTTTCAAAATCACAAGCTAACTTGCATTTGGTGTCACTGTACTTGGCTGGATCATTTCATACGTAGTTGAAATGGATTTATGATGTCTGTAATAATGCCTTATTAGATAGACTACATGATTTATTCTACTATTGAAAGCTCATAACTTAATGTATTAGAAGTGAAGTTAGTGTCAATTTGCTTCTTTAGATAGTAAGAAACATAAGGGGGAGAAAAAAAGAGGGAGAAGGGGGAGAAGTCTAGTCAGCATGCCATGTCAATTTTTCTTCTAGTCAAAATTACATTTAACGGTCAACTAATCCAATATTTAATGGTAGGGTAAAATTGGTCCTTTTTGAAAGTTTTGAGAAAAAATTGCTCTAAATAAAAGTTTAGGATATCAAGCACCCCTATAAAAAAAATTTCAAGGGATTTTTATCCTTTAACCCTTTATTATATTATTGTTTGCACCGTATTCATGTTCTAGAGTCATCTTCATTTGCCACTTCTGTAACTGATGGTATGCTTGAAGATCTTGCTTTTATAAACTTCTTCAATATATATGACCTACATATGTGGTGTGTGTCTTGTGCTTTCTGCTTTATATAATGATAATTAAAGGAGATTTTGTTTGTCGTTTAAGGTTAACATTGATTTTTGAGTTTTTTTTAATTCTAGAAATGTTATGACCATATGTAACATTCCAAATTTCATATAAAATTTTCCCATAAACAATTTATCAAATGGGATTCCAACACAAAACCAATTGGGCCTGGAGAATTTGAAGCCACAAAACAAATACTAACAAGCCCAACAATAATTTTCAATATCTCCTAGATAACGCAAATATATATATATATATATATATAGACTCAACTCAAGAATTCCTTATTTCACAGTTCAGATAAAATCCTACATTTATTTAAAATTAAATATTTATATGAAATGATCCTATGTCATGGTAATGGAATAATAAAACTGTCACATATGCCAAGCCAAATGGAAAAAGAAGCCTATGCTCATTATTCTAGCACCTTCCCCAAAACTCTAACAGATAACTCACTTGAAAATAATAAGAGGTAACAAATGAGATCTAACTTCTAGGTAACAATTGATTGTTCCAACTTACACTAGCATATCAATTAAAAACTAGTTTGCAAATCATATTTAAATACATATACTTCCTTTTTTTAATTTTTTCACAAACTATTTCTCAAATAGGGAAATGTCAATTTTTCATAATCAAAACAATTCACATTAATAATTATATCAAGTGATGCTTATCTTGATCACACCCTTATGTCCCACCCCATACATTTTATTACCACTAGCTAGAGCCTAAACTATGGAGACACTCGACCAAATGTTCATTACCATCAGAGTAGGACTTCTCTTCTATAAAAGAGGTGCCCATCATCCCAAAACTCAAACTAGGGTAATATGGAACTTCAAGAAAATAAAGCCAATGACTATGCACATAATAGAGGTGTACTATCTGGCAAAGGATAATCAATCCTCAATCTCCAACATAACAACAACAGCAACAAATATACATCAATCACCTTATTTCCTCTTTAAATCACATTCTAAAAGTTAAGTTTTAAAAACACGAACATGCTTAAAAAAAAACCAAACTGTATCATATTCAATTCTCAAAACCAACAAGCATGCTCAAAAGGATAAAACTACTATCATAAATCATCTCCACAGTCAAATCATCACTCAACACAACTAGCACACTTGAAAGAAAAAATAATCATATAACAATTCAAATATCACATAAGTATACTAGATAGTTAACAACATAACTTTAAGTCTAGAAATCAATCAAACAAACCCTCAGTGGGCACAACATTCCTAGTGAAATTATATAGACATATTAATAAAAAGTAGACATCCCAGTATAACAAAGAATAATTTAATGTTATCTCTTCTCTAAACTCAAATTAATTCGCATGCGTGCACAAATCCGACCGTCAAATAACAATTCAAATTCAATGTACAATGTTTAACAATAACATCAATAAAATTCCTGATTAATCCATTTATTAACATAACTTACTTTAAAATTCTCAATTTCCCAAATTAAGCTCTAAAATTATTCTAGTATATCAAATTCAATCAATTTTCCAACTAAATTTGATCCAAATAATCCTCTTTAACTAATAAATTACTCTCTTAGCTCCATATATTCAAAAACCCCATAATTTAGTTTCTCATTCAACCTTTCAAACTCTAAGTTCCAAAGCTTGTCCCCGAACGAATCAACCAATATTATTCTTAATCTACCGTCAAGCATATTTCTACTTCAATTAAATTAAATTCCATCAATCCACCTAAAACTATAAACCATACTTCTAACTCCAACTATTTCCAAAAACTCCAAATTCAACTAGGAAATCAAAATTCTCATGTCTAACAACAACCATACCATTCCTCAAATCATTTTTAAAAATATTAGAATGCCCACAATTTTCCATTATTATTATGTCAAAAATTCTATTTTTAGAGTAATAATCTCGAATACTTAATGGTGACTTAAATCAAATCTAATTACCCTGAAAATTTACACATAGGATCCTTATTACTTGAAATTCTTTATCAAAATAATTTCTTAGCCGAACAATGTTCAAATTACTCTTACAAAAAATACTCTAAAATTTCACATTAATTCTCCTATAAATAGAAAAATCATCCAAACTTATGATTTAACCATATAATCAAATTCTAACAAGTATTTCTAAGTTATCCATAATTAATTATCCTGAATTCCAAGTATTAATTAACTCAAAAAATCAAAATTCCTCTTTTTATGCTTAGGGTTCAATTTCAACATATCTAGAAGTAAAAATTTAACCTTATTTAACAAACAAAACTGATTAAATTTAAGGAGTCACTTATCTGAATAATTCTACAGTTCCCGATTGCTGAAACTCAAAACTGGCTCCGAGTTTTAATCTCTAAACTTGTTCTATTTCTCTCAATATCTATATTGTTAGAAAGCCCTCATCGCGTAAAGTAATTTTGATAAACGGACTTTTATGATTGGGAGAGATAATGACTACGAAATGAAGCTCAAAAATATCAATACCTCCATTAATGGAGAAACCAAGCTCGTTCGCGCTCTCTCTCGGGGAAGGGAAGACGACACTGATGGTTGTGGAGGGAGAAGTGATTAAAATAACATGGTGTGTCACGTGTGTGGGTTTTAAGGGCACTTGGGTTCTACATCATTTCCCCCCCTGCTCTTTCCTTATCGGTTTCTTCTCTTCATTTGCTCTCTCTCTCTCTCTCTCTCTCTCTCTCTATATATATATATAAAATTTATTACGTATGAATTTTATTTACTTTTTACTTTTTTTAAAATAAAAACAATCTTGTATCATGATCTCAAATCCCCATATCATTCTTCATATTTTTCTATAATTTTTCAAAATTCTCATAAAATTTAAATGAGTAAACTCAATGTCTATTTTTTGTTGTTGCTCAAATATAAATTTTCATAACATTTAAATAATTATGATTTCTCAAGTAAGAAAATAATTTACATAATTTTATTGAATCACATTTAAGCTTATTAATTTTTCCCTTTTTTCCCTAAATATCGTTGCTTGATATCCTATCCTTAAACTTTAACTTTTTCGATAAATTTTCTTTCCTCAAATAATTATCTAGTAAATTTCAATTACCATGAAAAAAATCCCATCAAATTCAAGTCAGTATCAATAAGTGTTTAGGACCTTAAATTTTTACTAAATCGACCTCTAATGTCAATTAAAATTTCATAATCAAAATTAAGATATTATACCACCAATCATGCATGATTCAACGTATTTTCTTGGTGCAGATGTGATCTTGCGTCTTGATACATTGTACAGCTCTTGTCGGAAAAGATTAGTTAATGCAGCCCCCTTGGCTTAAGCCTATGAATTAAGTCCCGGTGATACGGAAACTCCAAATAGATTGGACTTAAAACCTCAAATTACGTGCATCAAGGACCCGGCCTAAAGCCCTCAATTATCAAGAGAGAGAAAAAACTGAAGTCCCTTGTATACTTAATGATCACGAATCAAGGGAGATTTAGAGATAATGAAAATAAAATTGAGAAAGATTGGTGAAGGGTGTGACATATTTAATTTGGAGTGAAGATTTTACAAGACTTGAGTCGTTCCCTAAAGTGAAATTAGATTCAGATTACCGAGTGGAAAGAGTGAAAATGATTTGAAACTTGAAACTGCCACCTACGTTGTGTGAGAATTAAAAGTAATAAAGGATAACGATATCGTAACAAAAGGCATTCCGTTGGATTTCCCTTTCAGTAGGAGGCCTACACTTACCCAAGTACTAAAAGATCGAGCACAGGGGCTGATGATGTGACTTGATAATAGGAACGTGGTTCCGACACGGTCGGCTTAATAAATTGACTTGACATTAAAATGCGCAAGAATCGTAAAGCCTGCGGATTTGGCATTGAAACACTTAAACATCTCTACGAAAAATTGACTTGGTTCCTTGAAACACATTTATGACATCTCTCGGTTCCTACTCACCTCGTTTCGTAGACATGTGTTGTCACATAAGTAATTTAATTCGTACCTTAAAATTAGAAATGTAAACATGTTCATGTATGGGATTGTATAAATTTTTGCCACGATTGTATGGGGGGCCAGGAGGGGCTTTCCCCGGACTGCCTTCAACAAGTGACAACATTTCGCTCGCTGCCACGTGAAGTGCTGCAGCGCCGACGTAAAAGACATTATGACCACCCATTATGAGCCTCGGTTTGCAATACATGAATTTATTAGCCTTTCAAGATAGATAGATCATACCTGCTGTGCTGGCAACAAGCAAGAAGAAGAAGAATATGTAGTAGAGTATGTGTATCAGGCTGGGACGACGTTTCAAGTCTGCGATCATGGCTACTTACAATTAACGTACTCTAGGATGAATTTTAGAACTTGGTTTTACGTTGGAAGAATAACGGCACATAAATCAGTAACAACTACTAATAACTGTAGAGTGGTATTTATGATATACTCTACTGAAATTGAACTGGACAATCCGTATATCTGTGCCCCGCATTCCAATCCAAGAGCTGGTCCAGTGAGTGACTTTGATGCAGGAATTTTCAGCTCCTAGTTTTACAATGGAAGAAGAAGAAATGGAATGATGCAACGAGATCGTCTCAGCTGTTTACCGTGATACAGTATGTTTCAAGGGATGAATTGAATAGGAAGCGTCGGTTTCTCATTCCTATCCAAGGAAGCTTCGGACTCTTGGACCTTCATGACGTAAACGATCGCGTTCCGTTCTGTTGTCTCTGCCCATCAAAGGTCAACACACAGCAAAAACATAGAAGAGTCCCACAAACGACAACGTAGCGAGGCTCACGCACACCACGTCCAGCGTCCCCTCTCTCCTCATCATTCTCTCTTTCCTCTCCCTCTTCCGTTCCCCAAACATTCGGTATCCCTCCCTCCCTTCATTCTTACTCTCCCTTTTACCCTTCCACGCCCTCTGTAAAATCACCAGACTGTCCCTCCCCTTCATTTTCATTCCGTCCATGTCCTCCATCTGCAAGTTCCCCTCCCTCGCCTGCATTTCCCCTCCTTCCGCCCCTACGCACGTCACCGACACGCTGCACAACGCTAACTCTGACGACGATCCCTTTTCACCCGCCAGAACCGACGCGAACTTCACCTCCACCTCCCCGCTCAGCCAGTGGCGTTGCACTGATACCGGCTTCTGGCTCGAAAGGTTCACCGCTCTTCCTCCCCTCGCGTCTATCGCTATCCAGCTCAGCCTCAGCTCCTCCCCGAGCTCCCGACACGCGTCCTCGCCCTCCGGATATCTCGTCGGTGTTTGTACCACGTCTTTCGGTTCGAGCATGTCCACCCGGAATGGCGAGCACCTAAACCAATCGGAGACTGTTTCGGTCTCCACCACTCTTGAAAATAGGAGTTGCCGGCGGTAATAAAGGTCGACGGCAGAGATCAGCTCTGGAGTGCGGTCGAGATTTATTTGCGAATTTCGAGGAGGGGTGGCGATAGGCCTGGGAATAGTGGAAGAATCGGAGAAGAAAGATCGGGAACCGTTGGGGAAGCTCCGGATGACGTGACGGATGCGTGGAGAGCTGGTGCAAGGCCACGTCGAGTGACAAAGGTTGGCCCAGATATCTTCTTGGGACGATAGGGCGTAGAGACCGGAACAAGTGGCGGCGGCGGATGCAAGTGAGGGGCCGTCAAGGCGGGTCAGGATGTGAGCGAGAATTACGTCCTGATGTAAGCCTGAGATAGGGGCCGCGGTGCCTCCGTCGACGGCGATTTCTGCTGGGCTTTTGGGAGTGGGAATCGTGGTCGTTACGTGAGGAGAAGGAGCCATGTATAAGGGCTGTTCCGTGAGTAACAGGATTTGGGGAGTTAGACTTTTTGTGCCTGGCTTTGGGGAAGTCATGTTGCTTCGACCATTTTATAAGGACGAGGATGGAGTGGTCAAAACTCAAAACTCAGCAGCCAGCCGTTTGGATTTCAGTTTGTGTCAGGCAAAAATAAATTTAAGAGGTGCAATTATTTATTAGATCTAACAAAAGCGATACGATTTAAATGTACTTTAAAAAATTATTGAGACGGCACCTCAAAAGTTGCTTTTCAAATACCCTTCATAATTCATTTCTTCCTTCTATGCCCATACACCTCGCTGACTCCTACATTTGTTAATTGTCTGTTTGGATACCTCTTATAATCAATCATGAGACCTAAAATTGTGATTTTTTTTAAGTCATCCAAACACTTATAATTTTTTTAAATTGTATTTGATTCCTGAAATTCTATTTTACAAAAACTAATTTTTCTTTCATTTGGTAAATCAATTTTGCAAAATCAATTAAAAAAATTATCCAAGGATCATTACACGTCCTGATAATATAAGCAATTTTTTATATAATCATTTCTCCAAACACCTTGAATGGCCTTGTTTTAGTGTTTTTCATTGGCCTGAGAGGCTGAGACAATTCAAAGATGGCAGTATGTGTGACTATTACTTATGACAGTGGCCTCAAAAGTCACAACAACGCGTGAGCTTAATTATTTCGTAGAAT
This sequence comes from Prosopis cineraria, assembly GCF_029017545.1. Classification (NCBI taxonomy): domain Eukaryota; kingdom Viridiplantae; phylum Streptophyta; class Magnoliopsida; order Fabales; family Fabaceae; genus Prosopis; species Prosopis cineraria. The sequence goes on along the minus strand of NW_026555334.1, from coordinate 40,255,220 downwards.
AACCATTCTTCCGATACTGGTTGACTCGGAGTTGTGACGAGCCACGTAAGCATGCATCACTAGGGAAAATCTGAGCTGGGACAGCTATGGCCAGCTTGTCATCCACGTCAATGGTCGGGATTATTAATTTCACGACAAGATTAAAGCATTGCGTGTTTAATTTATTTATAGATCATAGGAACGTTATCACTTGCATAGGCTGTTCGACCAGTCTGCGTGACAGACACCTTCCAGCACTAAAAGGAATTAAATTCCTCGATTGATCAGTTTACCATGAAGCATGGGTGGGGTCTTAAACTAATATATTATGTGGCTTGACAATGCCTGCCTTTAATTTCTTTTGGACTGAGAACTATTATTTATTTATTTTTGTTTAGCTCTCGACTTAAACATTAAACTAATAAAGTCATGTTTTTCTCGTTTGCTTGTGTTGTTGGGCATTGATAAACATGAAGATAGAGAGGAATATGAAATTGTTTTCTCGGCCTTGTGCATATAAGAAGTCCACGTCAAATTAAGTTCACTAAAAATGAATATAGCAAAAGGTTAGGTGGTGGTCTTCAGTTGACTGTTGTCTGTTTATATATATATATCGTCGACTCAAGCACGCATAGGCACCATTATTCTATTTATCTAGATTTTTTTTTTAAAGGTAATCGATCAGGAAAGCTTTTTAACTCAACGGACTTCTTGTTCGCGTGTTATTATATTTTCTGCTATTTATATTCTATTCATTTATGAAGATCCCTAATGCTGTGCTTCACTCACAAAAAAAAAGGAAGAAGAAAAAAAAGAGAGATGTGATTTTCTCTTTTCTCTTTTTATGCCTGGCTCAATGAGAGAAAACGAGGGATAAAAATTATTAATTTTATATGGATAATAATAATCTTATTATTTTTTAAAAAAGTATTTGTATTTATAATAAATTTAATATCTTAACATATCAAAAACATAATTATAAATTCCTTTTATTCAATGCTAGCAAATAAGTTATTTTGTCCAATTTAATTTTTATTTATTAAATTATTAAATATATAATAATGTAAATTCTAAAATGAGGGGAAAATTAGGATAAAAAAGAAGGAAGGGAGTGAGCAAGAGACAGAGAGATTTATGAGTAAATTTAAAAATTGAGCTTTTCCTTCTAAATATCCCCATATGTGAAAAGAAAATTGGAAGGAAAAATAATGTAGTCTCACATATTATTTTTCTCTCGATTTCTTCGCTCTCTCATTTTTCTTTCCTTTGTCAAGTAAAAAAAAAAGCATTTTTTCTCTACTTTTCTCTTTTACTTTTTCCTTCTCCTATGTTTTTTTTTCCCCTCTTATCAAGCACAACGTAAATCTTGCTGTGACGAGATGCATGTCTTCCCGTTTCCAACTAGTGTTAGCCTTGCTTCGCCTAAAGAAAACAATTCAAACCTTCTTACAATTGTTTTTGGGCCTTTCTGAACCAAAATTGAGGATGCAACAGCATGTGAGCATGGTTTTGATTCAGTTGGGAATTATACCCAGTTCGATCAATGGGCCGATCTACCCAGAGTTTTCGCCCTACATTGATCCGCCCAGTTGGGTGGGTGAATTTCAGTGTTTGATATTCTTTTCTGATCTAAAACTTTAAAATATACCACTAGACTTGTTAATTATGATTGACCCGTGAAGGATCATGACTCAAACGAATTAACCTTGTCAAGCTCAATTATATTTTAGAATTTAATTTTGACAACCTGATTTTGGCTCTCAGGGCCTTGTCCTTGTGCATATATTTTTCATGTTTCAATTTTAAAATCTAAAAAATATATTTAAAATTCTAAAAATGTTATTATATGTCACGTTAAATTTAGAAAAATAAATTTAAGACAATACACGTAAAAACACATTTAAGTCTAATCAAGAGTAGCAACATCACAAAATTAACATCGATATTAATATCATCGGCTAAATCTTAAAAATTTTCATTGTCATCAACGTCAATAGAATTTGATCATTCTCATTATGATATCTTATTAGTGGCAAAGACATTAAGCTTTTTATATATTCCTTCATCAACATCATTATTTGCAACAAATAATAAACCAAAAACATAATTTTAATATATTTAAAATATGCAAAAATATTTAAAGTAAACTGATAATAATAAGTTAACATTCAACTCAATACTATGCAAGGAACATAAATGAAAGAAATCAAACGACCATGAGGGAGGCAAGCTAGAGTTTTTAGTTTTCTAATTTTTTTTTACTTTTAGTATGTAATGTTTATTTTTTACATTAAATTTTTAAAAAAATGTGAGGATCTAAAAGGGCCAACTCTTTAAGCTCGATTTACCATTTTATGCCTAAAAAAAATAACTCAATCTTAAGATTTTTTTTAAACTTAAAAGGGCTCACTCGACAGGCTTAGCTTTAATTGATAATTTTACTTTAAACCATTTGAGAATTATTTCTACATAAAAGGGGCCATTTAAAATGAAATATGTAAGATTTGCTCTAGGGCAAATAACGAAGGAATACTAAATATGTAAGTCCTGGCAAATACAGAAGAAATGTGCGAGTCAGTTGTTTAAATTTTCAGCACATTATAAGTAAAAATAGGAAAGGATAAGGAAATATTATTTTTTTAACTGTTTCGATCTTTTTAAAGAAATATTTTTCAGGAGAAACTAATTGAGAGATTTACTCTGGAAATGTAAAATTTTAATCCCATTTTCTCCCAATTTTATTCTAAATTATTCATATCAATTACATATATTAAAGAGACGTCAATCTATTCATATATTTTTGAATCTAAATAATTTAAACTTAATTTTTTTAAGTCTACGTAAATTAGTTATTCAATATTTAATCACACTCACACGGCGAAGTCTGAAGAGAAGTTGCCCTATTTGAAGGAGGGAAACTTCCTCTACCTCTCAAAAGAGGTAGAAAAAAAGTTAGATGGTTTAAATTTAATATTTTTATTATTTATTTATATTTTTAAAATAAAAAATATAAAAAAATTTAATAAATATACTTATTAATTTAATAGTTTAAATTTAATTTAGATTATTTAAATTTGATGTAAAAATTTAAATTATTTTTTAATATATATTTTGAAACACATAGGAAAGAGAGGATTACATTCGACCCGACCCGAATAGTATGAATATTTAAAGTCCGAACCAAGTGGATGAAATTTGATGCCCCCCAATCGTTACGTGGGGTTTGCTCGGTTCTCCTGCAACCGTAGAGAAGGCGTGCCGAGCGAACTCAACAGGAGTAATTTTGCTCTTTGAAAATGAAAGTGAGGGTAGTCTGCAGGAAAATTTATGATTACATTCGCTATGATCTCAAAGAAATTGCTTTCCCCTCGTCCTTGCCCGATCCTCCTCATCTCGTTAAAGAGCGTCGGAAGTTGAACTGGCAGGAGCGCATTTGGGTAATGCATTTCATTCTCCCACATTATTTTGGCTTCCACACTGTTTCGCGGCCCACGGTTCTGGCTTTTGATTCTGGGCTGCTAATTTTCCTTATAAATATCCATAATTTCGGAAACCAGTGAGGCTAGGATTCATCGTTGTCCCACGATGTTCGCCTACTCCAATTGCTACATGAGTATATTAACTTCCGCATTCTTGATTTGGGCGTTTGTTTCTTTTCTCTGTTTTGTCATATTTCTAAGCATCACGCTGCACTTGAGACGAATTTTAAACATGCCTTATTTTGGTTATTTGGTCTTTGATATATGGTCGACAAGTTTCATAGCTGTGTGCCAATTGACATGGTTCTTTACACTTACTATTTTCATTCCTTAGGTTTTGAAGACGGCGGCTAGGCTTTACGCCGCAAGCTGGGTTCGGGACATCGGTCCTGATCTTCGGCCGCATGAATATAAGAAAGGCGGATTGACTGACGAAGCTAATAAAGGAAAGAAAACTCCCCAAGAAAGAGAACCCTCTATCCTGGAGGATCTTGGTATGATCTCTCTTAATTAAGATCAATATTATCATGTTGTTTGAATTGTTGGTTTACCAAAAATTAAGAATATTAATAGTGAAAGTAGAATACATGTTTCCTATCATCGTGCATGTACTGAAGAGGTCTTGTATTGCCTACTGTAGACAATACACATCTTGAAGCAAGTTTTCTTTCAGTTTTGAAGGTATGAAGACTAAGGGAGACTGATTTCTGCATGTGAAAGCATTTAGAATTTTGTTATTCTATAATGTACCAACCAAATCAGAAGTGCCAACGGAAGTTGCTGTTAATTAAATAAACTGAAATGACAAAATCCTCTTGTATGATTGTATAACAAAAATCCACAAATTACTCTATGAAACTGCAGTTTGCTCTGTTTTTGTTTCCCTTTAAAACGTGATTGTTCCCTTTTCATTTTCCTAGCCAGAATAGTCTGTAAAAACTTAATGCAATTGTAACACAATATAACAGGCAGAGGGACTTGATTAAATTTTAAAAAACTGACTTTTTAAATTGTTTTGATTCTTGTACAGTTGTACCCAATTTTAGCCAGCTGGGGCTTGGGAGTTGTTGAATGAGGTGCATGTAACAGTTAGGAACTAATGGTGAATATTTGTTCTCGAACATTTCAGCATTTTGAGGTATAAATATGTTTTTTCAGTGGTGGAAAAAACTTTTTCAATTTTTTCCTGGACAACGATGATGGGGAGACTAATCCTGACGAAGTCATGGCAGAGGAAAAAATGGCATCTTTCTAAAAATTATGTAGAACTCTCTGTTCTTGCTGTTCATGTTGCTCCATGCATTTGAGTTCAATTTGTTGCGATGGTTGGTTTGGTTTAAGAATTTCCCCTTTTGCTTGTTTTTCTTTTTTTCAGTATTTTATCTTTCCTATAAATTTTTTCTCTATCTTTTTATTGTGAAATAAATAGCTGTGGCTGCCAGAGGGGGAATGGAGACTCTTAGACCTGCTTTGCAGCGTATATATATGACCAGAGCTTCTGCTTATAGAGATGCTCTCAAAAGTTTTATAGAAGGGTACCAAGAGGGGGTTCAGGGAGTGATGGAGAAAAAGGAAGATTATAATCCTGAAAATGCCACTCAGCAAGTCATGGAGAAGAAGGAAGATTATGAACCAGAAGATGCTAATCAGCAAGTGATGGAGAAGAAGGGAGATGCTAAACCTGACGATGCCATTCAGCATGTAATGGAGAAGAAGGAAGATTCCAAACCTGAACATGGCGACGTAGTCAAAAAATCAACTTGAACTTTTTTTATAGGTGGCAAGTTGTTAGCTCTTATCCAGCACATCTGTCAGTCATTTAGTACAAGGCACTCATCTTTCGAGAAATTAGTGGCAATCCCCTTGTATTCAAGGGTTTTATTTTACATTCCCATAAATGTTTCCAAATTTAGGTGTATTTTGGTTGCTTTCTCTAATTTGGTTGTCCTGTCTTCAGTTACTGTCGTGATTGTTAATGCTGTTTAGATAGTGGCTGACCATATGGGCCCTGTAATAGTTTCACAATCACTGCAAGACTGTATGCTGAAGAAGTCACGGCTGGCCTGTGTAAAAAAGAATGGGAAAGAGAGGGAGAAATTTTCTCCCATAGATATAGGAAAAGACTTTTTTGCCATCCATCAATGTCAATCACAAAAATATGTCTCTTTACTCCTTCCTTTCTTCAAGTTTTTTGTTTTTCCATGAACCATCCATACCCTTAATTTTTTTGAGAAAAGTAGGGCAAGACGAAGGTTCTTGTAATTGGATTATTCCAAGCTTGCATTTAGGTAACATGTAAACTATTGGTATCTATAAATAATTAAATAGACGTCTTCAATGTAATTTATAAGCTTGATCTTTTGGTTTCACATCGTTGGTCTGTTCTGTGTACCGGCGGAAGCAAACTCGGTTCTGCATCCTGACCACGTCACCTCGCCCTATACCCGCAAGGTGTATGGAAAATAATTACCAAAACAAGTTCTTTCTTAAAACTATTGGTACTTTTTTTCGGTTCCTTATTTTATCCGACAAGAAAGCACCTTCTTAAGAATGAAATATGGAATACTGATAGTTACTTGACGGCCTCTAGATTGTGGCTTGAATTGTCAGCATGCCCAAGGCAACAATATTTTGCTGTAGTTTGTTGGAGCTATTGTTTGAATCCAATGTGGTATTGTCTTGGCATCTGGCCAGTTCGTTTGGCTATAGGCGACCTGATTTTCAGCATGAAACTATTTGCGACACAGCATCTTCTGTAATGGGATGCTATCTTTCCCTTTGAAAAAATGTATGTGGCAGACAAATTGAGTCATGAGATGTAAGAATGAATAGTTGTTGGTTTGATTGAGGAGCCTGAGATGAATGAAATTGACTGGCGCGAGATGAAAGATCAGACAAAGATTAAGGTCCCGACGGATTATTTGCAACTCCAGCTTTCGGTTGGCGAGACTGCTAAATTGGCCCATTACGTATGATAAAGCTTGCATTTGCTGATTTACAATACTAATGTGAGTTTTTAAGAAATACTTCTTCTATTCTTATTTACAAGTTACTTTAAACATATTTCACTACAATTAATAAAAACATTAAATCTTATTAATTATGTTTCAAAATTTAACAAGTTTCCACCTTATAAGTATAAAAAAAATATTTTTAAGAATTTTTTATCAGCATTTAATAAAAGCACATAAATAAAGATGAATATAAAAAATAATAAAGTATTTCATAAATAAAATTAAAATTAATATCTCCTCTCATAGTAAAGGAAAGGGCTTAAAGTCTTGAGATGTTTTGGTTGACTGCTAACCCAGATTTGTTGCAAGTCTTGTAGAAGCATTGAGTTTTGGATTGCCAGTGCGATGTCATTGAAGGCGTGAATATCTATAGAAAGCACATATGTTCTGTACTAATGGGGTGAGACTTAGCTGGGCAGTGATCAGACCTAGAACTGTCAAAGATCCAATGACTACCCTTCCGCTTTATTTTATTTTATTTCACAACGTGGATTGTAAAGGAGACGCGGGGCGGGATTATCCCGGCGTTTTCCAATTGGAATACACAATGCAGGAGGCAATGGGAGCAGAATTAGTCACAGAGCCTCTTCACTTTTTTTTTTTTTTACTTTCTTCATAATCATCATTCATTAATTTTATCATTTAAAAAAATTATTTAATAGAATAATTTAAATGATGAGAATGGAAAAAGTGGAGAAAAATTGAAGGAAAAAATGGGGAGACCTCTCTCCGGACTTTTCGCCATTAATTATTCTTTCCTTTTTATGTCACCTCTGTTTTCTACTCCTAAATTATTGCATTACTGATTACTCCTCCAAGTCTAATCCATTCCATGCTGTGTATTTCTCCCTTCCTTTCAAAATACGTCTTTTTAAGTTATTTGCCCATTGATTTATAAATACAATTAATGCATTGTCAAATTTACCCTGCAGACTAATAAATGATGTTTTAAAGTTGTTAGAGTAAATGAAGGTATAGCAAGAAAATTAATAAAAACTGATCTGAACTTTTTAAAAGACATATAAAATTTCTAAAAGAAGAGACTTGTACGTATTTTGAAACGGACAGAGTAATATTTAATTTCTGGCTTTTAGCCGGAGGCATTTGATTTGTTTGATTAGATTTAGCCGTTATCAATGGTTGAATGCTCAAGTGATTAAACACCACGTAATTGGGGACCATCGCGCAGATTGGAGAGCGAGCCTCTGGATCATTGAACACCTGATAAACGAGAGGTCGATGGGCCTTTCGCGTAAAGCTTTATGGGCCCCTTTGTTGTCGATCAATACAATTCCTTTTCGTTTTTGGCATCCAATGGAGTTGTGCCACCTGTTTTTTAGTTCAACACTTGCGCCTAACTTGTTTGAAAATGGGATCCATCACGCAGCTTTGAAGCCACGCTTTGAACGCCAGCTTGTGATCACATCAGATCAGTGCAGGCCGCTCCACTGCGTGCTAAGTCGTCAGAAATTGGATCACAACGTTGTTTAAGGAGAGGGGATGAGTACTTGTACTGGTGCGAGCTTTCGTAATTTTAGTGCGATCAATCATAGATCATCAAAAGCACTTCACTGACGACTCACGTTCCGCAACCCCTTGCTGTCGTTTCCACTAGCAGACGGTCGTACACACGATAAGGTTACACTCATAGGATAGTGTTACGTTGGTGTCCATCTTCCTCTGATAAAACCTTAGCGTCTGTTTGTACGCGAAATTTGGAATTTCGATGCCGCGTGTGGGATGCTTTCAACTAAGGTTCCATGGCTCAGGCTTGAAACGCCAATCAATCTGCTGAGATGTGAAAAGTTGAAATGACTCGCAAAAAGTGGTCCCGAGGCCAAAGCGATCGGCGCTTGATTTGCTTCTGACAGTTTCGGCCTTTGCATGACTTTGCTAATAGAATGGAACGCTATGCCTTTGTGAGAACTGGCCAGAAGCCGTGAATCAAAGGATTTGCGGACAAGACAATTCAATGCGGCAAGTGACAACCTCATACTGTGTCACCCACTATTTACACTTGCTTTAACCCTGTCTTTTTCCTGCATCGCTTTTGATCTCAAATTTCTCTTTTCCCTTTTGTGATAAAACATTGCATCTCGTTGGTAATAATGTTACCGGCTGTCTGGAAATTAAAACCCGTCCGTCGCCCTCCCTCCATTTGTTCAGTGGTGCTGTTTGCTCATGGCGTGCAAATGCATCAAATTTTGCGAAAAGGCTATGAAGGACCCATATTCATTCATTCAGAGTGGGGACCAAGTTAAAAGCATCATGTTAAGCTTCTTGTTGGGGCTTCCCATCTGCTTAATTTTCATCCGCATGTCAAATTGCCGGTGACAAATAAAGATAAACAGATAGATAACCAACTCCCTTATCGTTACTATCACCATCATCACATGGGACATCGAGGGACCAGAAAAATGATTAGCTTGCTGTTGTATTCATCATGTTGAAAGCCTTGGTTCAATATAATATAATATTGTTGAGGAGGCTTTTGTGTCAAGCATCGATGAATTTAGCCATATTCAAATTGCCGTAGCGGCACATGTAACAAGTCCACCCACCCCCCCCCAACCCACTCAGCCCCGCCATGTCCCTGCAACATATCCCCCATCTTATATACTATGATGAGCCCTTTAGAAAAATCTTCAGGCAGAATCTCAACAGTAGTTCATACATTATTCGTCCTTTCTCATCCTCAATGACCTAAATTCTCCATTCTCCACTTGCTTATGTCAGCTCGTTCCTCCATGGGCCCCACTTCCCCCCAGTACACTTTGGCCACTGATATTCTCCTCCTTCGTCGGGCTTCTTTCTTGCCATTACTTCTACCACTTTGGCTTGAAAGTTGGTATGAAAATCAGGGATGGTTTTACTTCTTTCTTTTTTATGGCTACTTTATTCACACACACACTCTCTCTCTCTCTCTCTCACATTTGCGGAGTTTGAGGAGGAAGCCGACAAATAGGTTAAATGGGTCAGTTCAGAATGTCACATCCACAGATCTTTATCCTCGGCGATTTCTCATCTGGTTGACATTATACTATACTACATACTAAATCCAAGCATTCAATTGGTCACCGACCCTTTTTCAAATTTTAATCACAACGGATAAACAAGATATCCGTAAATTATGATTCCTCCTGCCGACCGGCAAGTAGTAAAATCTCAACAAGTGCGGCACTTCATAACCTTCTTCCATGAAATCAGTTTGAAAAATCAACACTATGATCATGCAAGGGGATTTGGTGAGGGTACAAAAATAGTGAACTTGACTAATGATGCTCCAAACTCCACAGGTTGCTACTTTCTAAGTATTCAGCGGAGGAGAATAGAATTACCCATGAAATTAACAGAACGAATCAGAAGAGCATGGTGTGATGAGTTTTTCCCCCTTGGTTCAGTTATCCATGACGAAACATGTCATTGTCGGGGATATTTCAATCCCATCGAAGCTACTCCAGAATATGATCTGAAGTGGCACTGACAGCTTAATGGAAAGAAGCCAAACTTCGTTGACTGGTACGTTTTATTACTGCTCGAGTTTTGCTTCAGGTTATTATTGGCCGAATTCAAAGTAACTAATTATATATGGTTGATGATGATGTTCGCAAAGAGCGTTTAAGTTCAGGCCCACAAACAAAGAGCTCTTTACAGTTCAATCTTGTCATCCCTGTAAAGCCAGTGAGGTGTCGATTATTTGGCGCAGTGAACAAAACGTTCAGAGTAGGTAAAGGTTGAAAAACTGAGGTAAGTAGTTTACACAAACTCCCAGGTTAAATAAGAAACTGTCCTAGAGAAAATAAAACTACAGTCAGCTCGCAAGGAAACAGCTTCCCATCTATCTAATAATAACAACCGAAACGATGATGTGGTCAATAATAACCGAGAGATAAAGAGGGTAAGAAGGGATGCAAAAAAATCAGCAATAATTACAAGAGACAGAGACAAGTCAAAAACAACGAAGGCAACAAGTCAGGGTAAAAAGGAAACAAACAGTGCTACCAGCTGATCCTAGTTAAAGACGAAACGAAGTTCGTAGGGGCGAGAGAGAGTTTTCCCAATTTTTCAACGAGTAGTGGAATCAAAGAAACGAAGACCACATCTGGTGAAAGAGTGATTAAGGCACACATGGCATGAGTGAAGTGGAGGTAGCTGCTCATATATAGTTCCAACACAAAATGGAGGACCCTCGTGGAGTCTTGGTTTCTATTTATTTAATTTATTCTCCTATCATTATTTTAAACGTATATTCCTTTTCCTTCCTCAATACGAAGAGCCAAAACTGCATCGGGAACATGTTCCGTGTAGCATTCACGGCTTAGTTGATAATTGATACGTGCCCCATTCAAAGGGAACAACAAAATCCCGCAAAACGAATAAACTAGTTCTTTAAGACAAGAAACAGATATAGTAGTATTTTATTAATATAATTATATTCAGTTGTATATGTCTTCAACATGAACCTGTATATTCGGTAAGATAATTTGTTTCATTAATGAGAATAATCAATATTAGCAAATGAACTCTAATTATAATTATAATAAGGGCCTTCTTTACACCTGAGTTCTGAAGAAAACAACAAGAAGTGATCGAATCCTTAACGAAGAGGTGCAGCGGCAAGGGCAAGGGCATGAATCTAGGAGCCAGGCTGTTGACGTACCATGTGATTGGAATAATAAGCAGATTGATGATTATAATGGCCGTAGATGTGGTGGTGTTGGACGGCTGTACCCTGGGACGACGACGTTGATGACATGTACGAAAATTCGGGTCCGGATGATCCTGATTCGTCGGGTTGGCATTCCATGTTTACACCGAACAGCCTCAGTGTCTTCGAGCTGGAGTTGTTCTCCGCCGGCGACGTCGTTTTGCTTCGCTCTGCTTCCAACCCCCCACCTGTAACATCACACCACGTGCGTTCAGAGTGCTTTACTATATATAACTGTCTCTTCATTCGTTCCTAACAAGGGTTATACTATAATCCTACATTGATTTATGTGGCCTCGAACTAAAATAACGATAAATATTGCGCACAGGGACAGAGGAACCAATCTAGATGGCAATGCTTTGTTTTTCAAAACGAATTTGGAGCGTATATGCTTCACGACGCAGCGTACGATACACAGACCAGATTGACGGGCTATCTGATCATATAAACCCAAAAAACAAGACCACATTTCTCCCAATTAATAGGAAGATGCCCATCACGCCTTGCGCAGTCCCACGAGACTCAAATTATTTTATCAACATGTCCTTTTTCAATTAATTTAGGCGAACAGCATTTGCTCTTCCCATTTTTCACCTCGAGAAAGAAGACAAGCACAGAGCATATTCCCAGTGAAAAAAAGGAAAAAAATAGGGTTGATTGATAGAAAGCGATGAGTTTAGAGAGAGAGAAAGAGACCTGCATGAAAACAGTCAGGTTGGTATGGGAAGGGTTGATGATGATGATGCGTAGGGTAAGGATGTGCAGCATAGAAACTTCTGGTCCACTCCACACCCACGCCAACATCGTTATTGATATTGATATTGCTATGGGCGTCAGTGGCGGTCGTGGTAGAGGTATTGTGAAGCAGTAACGCTCTGCTAACGTGCGCGGGGGTGGACAGAGACTGGTGGCGGCGCCTCCAGTTGATGAAGAGGCGGTTGGAGTCGGTGCGGTGGCGCTGGAAGAAAACAACGTCGCCAGCATCGAGACGCTTGTCCTTGACGTAACGACTCCATCCTTTAGTCAGGACGTAGCTCTGGCTGCTGTTCCAGTACGAGTAACGGAACCTCCAGCACTTGCCCGCCTCGTCCTCGAAACTCAGCGACACCCCCTTGCTCTCTCCGGCCTCCCCTCCCGGCCCGAGCGGGAAGTACTTCTCGGCGTGCTGCTTCGGAATCACCAGCCGGTTCAGCTTCCCCACGTCGCTCGGCGTCAATGGCTTCTCGAACATCCCTTCCTTTTCGTCCTCGCCCGACCGCCCTTGCGACGCGGGCGGCGTATCGTTTTCCACGTGACCAGTCCGTTGGTGTTGAATACTGTCGTCGTCTTCGCCTTCGTCGTCATCCTGGTTGAGGTTGAAGCGGGTCGGGGGCGGGGGACGGTAGAGGTAGGAAGGCCAGGCAGAAGGAGAGGGGTTTTGGAGGGGTTGCATAAGGAAGCCTTGATGATGGTGATGTTGCTCAGCCCACCACAGCGTGGCCTCTGGAATGTCCGACCAGTAGTGATTTACGGACATTCTTTTTTATGCTTCAGTCAAGCCGCAAGCAGAGAAATTGAGGATTGGACGAGCACGCTAACACGCTACAACTGTGGGGAAGAGGGAATTGGGAGCAAGATACAGAGAAACTAACGTTATGATTATGGGTTTGATGTGATAGAGCAAAACTGTGGGAACAATTTGATGGAGCTACCTAAGATATGACAATGAGAGAGTGAGTGAGAAACTGTAAGTACGGGAGTCCTTTAAAGGTTACAGTGATACATTTTTTTTTTTATGAAATATATTGATTTCAGTTTATATTGGATACTGGTATAATAGTATTCCGTATGCGCGTTGCTTACCGTCAAATATCTGTAGATAAATATTGCAGATGGATGGGTTCGCAAAAGGGTGTAACAGTGGGATCGGATAATAATAAAAAAAAGGATGGAAGAATACTGAATTGGGCCGAACATGTATGTTATAGAATGTGGAAGGAAAGAAAAAGAGGTGAATTATTTGGTGTAATTAGGGACATCCCATGTTACAAAATTGGCAAACAAATCAAGTGGTGGGGTCCTCCTCCCTCCACAGACTGAGTAATCACTTACTCTGCTTTTCATTTCTATTCCCACAGCCGGCCTAACCCTCTGCCCCTTTGCTTCCCAGATTCATTCCATTTTCTCACCCTCAATCCCCTCCATCCAACAAATCTGACCCTTCCACACAGTACCACTCTTTTACGTGTGTAGAGGGCTCATGAATATTTATCAGAATTTAGTTTTAATTTGCTCTGTAAATAAATCGCACTGTGGCGTGGAGAAGGGGCGGTTGCGTACATATTTTATGGGAGAACTCAAGAAGTGGGCACGTAGCTAGGGAGAAGCAGAGCCGAGGGTGGTCCTATGGCTTGGCTTTGTATAAGCATGACATATAGGTGTAATTCAGGTCTCGCCAAATTGCATTTATAATATATATAGTTTTGAGGTCACGCGCATGACAGCATTGCTGGGAGTAGGGCCATTCCTAGTTCAATTAATGGGGATAGGCAAGTAAAATATCCTAGCAGAGCACAGATGCTTTCTTCCCTTTCCAATGAGCAGCCAGAGAGATGGGATAAGATTTGTCCCATTGAAGAATTGGCTAACTCCACTCTCAGCACTCGTGTTTCAATCACCTCCTCACACTCTCATCCGATCATTTCCCTCTCCTATTTAATTTTGTTCATGCAGCTGTATTCTCTGTCCTGTTCATACTGGTTTATTGTTTTGAGTTATAATATGTGTTATGTATGAATCAGACACGAACCCCACCTCAATTTCCAGGTAGATTCAGACACCCTTCTCTGCCCTGCAAATGGTTCAACAATAGCTTGTTTAAGTGTATGTTGGAGACACTTACATCACATACATAATTGTGGAGGGGTGTTGAGGGTTTTCTTTGTTATTTTCATGCTCTAATACAAACAAACTTTTTGTGTCGTCTTACACCAGGTATATGCTTTATCAATCATGAGTCATTATCTTTTACAAGATCAATAAGACGGTCCCATTGAAGCAAAGCCACCAACGCACGGAATGCAATTAATGCCAAACCCCACGCAATTCACACAAGAAAATTTGAGACATGCAAGTAATTTCACTCTGCAAAATGACGAGACTCTGATTTTAAACCTGAAAGTTTCGTATTGCTTGGCCTGGCCCAGTGCAGGAATTCTTGACCATGAAGAAAGACCACTGCTTAATTGTGAGAGAAATGTTATAGTTTATTCCAGGGGAACACAATAGGACAATTGCAGAGAGTGAGAGGATTACTCGAATTTTATATATTTTCTACATCTGGATATTCCTCATTCACTAAGTAAAACCCCCAACTGGCCACTTGACTTTTTTCCCCCTTGCAAGATCTGTTCATTGTGATGATTAAACTCTGTGTCTTTCTCATATGGAGATATTCATTCAAAACTCTGCCCAAGACTAATTGTGCATGAGGGGGGTTTCTGTCTCTTACTGGCTGTTTCTGTGAACCAAGCCAGCCGGCCTTTGATCTGTGAGAACTCTCTGATTGGTTTAAGCTAAATATTCTCAGAGATTGTGCGAAGGTTCATGCATTGAAACAGTAATATAATTCCAAAGAAATATTTGAATAGTTAAGAACGGTGAACATAATCTAACATGTCGATACGCATCTTGCACCTGAGATTCTAGCGCTCACCAAGTTCAATGATATGCAACTTAATTAATTATCATCTCTAAAAAAAAATAATGCAAAAAAGGACCAATATAATTTTGTGCTGCTTAACATCTAACGTTAAGCAGTCCTAATTATTATATATATATTTTAATTGCAAGGGAACCTTTATCACGTGAATTAGTCACAGATAGCTTAGTTGTTATATTTAATATTTACTCAATGCTCCTTGATGCTATTTTTTTGTGCCTCCTGGTTGATTTAGAATGAAGTAAGCAACGTACCGGCGGAGGAGATGGCTGGGTGGCGGCAATTATTTAAGGCCTATCTCACTTAAGAGTCAATTAATTAATTACTATAGATGTGACCCTTTTTGAGTAAAAAAAAAATTAAAAGGATTCAGATTCATGAATATCTATCATTAAAAAAAAAAAATACAAGTGGCCCTAGATCTCCAGCAAATGCATCATAATATTGGGAAGCTGGTTGAAAGGAACAGCCCCAAACGAAGCGATCGAATCGGATAAAGGGGAAAGTATGAGCCAGAAATTCAAAAGGAGATTAGCCCATGCAGTTGAAATTATACATTCAATTACTTGTTGCCTCTCAAGTCTTAAGACTTAGCTTGGAAATTGAGTGGGGACCTTAACCCATTTCAAGCATGCCCCGTAATAGATACTTAATTGAAGATCTTTTCGGTCTTTGTTTATATATCGCATTAACTTTTATAGTAGTTCACTCGTCCCAAGTGGCCCATATGTTAGACTTCTCGACACATTTTGGTTGCCTGCAACTAGTACTGATAAAGCAATAATAGACTTTTCTGTCTTCGCATGTTATGAGTGATCCAATACGCTTGATTGCATTGGTCCCGGCAGATTTTGGTTTAACAAGATGCGTGGTGCATTTTACTTTCTTCAGAATAATAGGTAAAGAAAATTACGAAAAACTGTACATTCAGTCCTGGTTCACTTGTAAGCAGTGGCCGACGCAAGACTATCGATCCGTGTCCGCGGTGCGAGGCATAAAATATAAAAATAAAACACTATTATTTTCATAAAAATAATATAAATATAAATTTATATACCGAATAATAATGATATAAAATTTACAGTTAACAGTTTCAAATTTCAAAATCTGTCAAGCCGGCGTGAAATATTAAGAGGCTTAATTTTACTTAGAACATAAGTATGTTTTATTTTGAGTCTAGTGAATTTAAAATTTTGAGTCCAGTGGAGGCATTGGCACACCCTTGGTACAACACATAGATCTGCCACTACTTATAAGTTGTTGTAAAATTATCTTTATAATTTTTTATAAAAGTTTAGGTGAGTTGGTTTTAAGATTACTAGTATTAGAACATGCTTTTAAGTTTAGAAAGTATTCACAAAACTACTTATAAATCATTTATCAGTAATGTTCTTGCATCGGCAATAAAATTTAATCCTATAATCTTGTAAGTAATGAGCCAAATCTTTACTATAACTGAATCAACCTTTCTTCCTAGCTAAAATATGCCAAATTTGAAGCAAATATATACGCACGTATATATAGTATACCCCAAAGAGCACTAGTGGTTAAAGTAACTAAGTACAAGACGCGTGTTAATAATTCCATCTACAATTAATTTTTAACATGACATGACATTTATGTTCATATGATAACGATTTAATAGTAAATAAGTAAAAACATAATGAAAGACGCTATTGTTCAACGCAGACTATTTACAAACAGCTCAAGATCTGATGGCGTTTCAGCAAAAAAAAAAAAAAAAGTAAAAGTGTGATGTGTGTATGTTTAGAATTAAATTAAGATAATTAATGTTGCAGGAAAAGGGTGACGCGGAGGCATCATATGTAGCACGCCAAATGGCAGTGTTATGAGCACAATTGCTATTACTATTTAAGGAAAGATATTACCTTCACCCATGATAATGTAATTGAGAATTTTGAAACACGAACTTATTTGATGATACAGTGTCAGAACGCGTTTCATGATGTAAAGATATATTGATGATCAGTGGATGCATGGATCGATCTCCCGGAACACTAAATAATCATGGGTTAACATCATTAAAATGGAGGCATGCAAAGTTTTAATATTTGCTTACCATACTGCGTCATCATGTTTAACATTGACTATATTTTCTGTCGCCTGTCGGCTGAACCCACCCACAACCTTCCAGGGCAATGCTGTAAAATTCAAAGGCAGCTAGCAATTTAAGGCTACAGGACCCTGTTTAAACATATTTTAATAAATACTGTCCTTTTATTAAACGTTTTTAATTTATTCTTACTCGGGTTCGTGGCTTTATGAGCTGACCACTTTACCTCTCCCTTGCACGACGCTAGTTAATCACGGTTTTAATATTGATGACGTGAGTATTAGTTTATTTGCTCCGTGAAATAGAATAAAGCAAACACGGCACAATCATGTCACGAGCTCCGATCCCAATTTTTGATGATGTTATTTTTTTTTTTCACCCGAAGAAATATAATAGCTAAAAGGTCGTTGTCATTGTATTTGCAAAATAAAAAAACGAAGAATTCAAAATTTGCATTTTTTTTTAAAAAATCGTCTTCGTCGATCAATGCAGTATTGGTCACTGATATTTCCATAGAAGAAGGGGAAGGGGACAATATAGGAGACCCAAAAAAAAAAAGAGAGGTTTGACATACAGAATTGGATCAGCTACGACCAGTCACCGAGTTAAAGGAATTACGTACAGCACACGATTAAAGAGGCCAAGAAAGTAGGGTATTTCTCCCAAGAAAATGTTGTAGTAATACTTTGCTGCGCATGAAGTGCACTTACTACACACATAGCTCAATCCCAACCAGAGGGTTACTGAAATGAAACATTGACTGACGTATGAAACCATCAAAATCAATAACTCCAGGAACGACCAAATAGCTATATACTCCTTTCCCCGTGCCGAAAGTGTTGGTCAGAAGCAGCTCATCAACTCCACGTGCCTTCTTATATGTTATCACCAACATTTTAAAATTTAAATAGAAAACCCTTCCCGCAGTGAAATTCAGCTGTACGAATGATGCAGCAGCCCAGACAATTCATGCACCAGCACCAGCCCTTTCGTCAGCTCCTCTATCCTGAATCCTGTGCCAAACCATATAATGTTTTTTTTTTTAACAAAACATGTAATTCCTAAATTATAAACAACTTAACACCATCATTTATTCTAGGATTGTCATATCATACCTGGAAAAACGACGCTAACAAGATTATTATTCCCACAGGCACTTAGCTTCAATCTAGGTAAATAAAATGAAAATAACATGATTTCATGATCTGAATCTGATGAAAAATAATGTGATAATTTTAATTTGACATCCAGTATTATATCTAAACCGTAATAGTTTATTTTTTTTAATTTCCAAGTTATATTTCAGTAGACAGAGTAGGCGTGCATGCGGGGTGGTGGGACAACCTGCCTAGTAGGGGCCCATGAGACGACTGTATATGGTGCCGTCAGCTAGGGCCCACGAGATGAGAGGCCCAAAGCCCCCTCTTTCCGTGCTTCTCTCTTATCTGCTGGTGCGCAAGGCGTATGGGAAAGCAGCTGCAGGGAATGGTGATGGAATCTGGTAATTGGCACGTGGCACGTGACGAGGGTAGGCCTGTGGTTTTGTAGCTAGTGGGTGGGGCTGCATCTAGACGTGGGACCATGCCGAAGGCCCAATTGCCATGATCCATGGGGTCCAGCCTCCTGTTCCTATATTTGTTACCCTTTCTCCTTAGAGAAAGAGACAGACAGCATCACACCCTCGGTTTTGACTCGAAACCAGGAACTTTGCCCTGAAAGAAATGGTGTCATTATTAATTACTCCACGCGGCCCGGTCTCACAGAACATCAAAATCATTTGCAACATTACGAATGTCATTAAAATGCATTTGAACATTATGAATCTGACCCTCCTGAATAACGGAGACTGGGACCTAAAAAACAGAGCTTAAATGGTTTGATTAGCAGTTAAGAGGGCTGCCTACGTAATGGTAGATAGAGTGCCACTTTTACAACAGAAGATGCAGACAGAGACAAATTGGTGGGATAGGGAATATAATGCCTGAGAGTCAATGCACGGAAATGATAGGAATTTTCTGAGTTCATAGAATATAATCACCGGCATTCCTGGTTGATCCTTGAATAGTTCCATGTTTCTGCTGATTTAATTCCACGTGTACAATATATAAAATGCAGAGACGAGTGAGTCGAAGAGTGTTAAAAAAGCAGGACCTGTCAGAATATGCGCCTAACTTGTTGAAAATTGAAGCAGGATTGATTTGAGAATGGCCTTTGATTATCACCGAAACAGAAGTGCTCCTACATGCTTCCAATTCTGGCAAACCAACGGATAATAGATATTTTTTTTTTTATATTGTTAACAGCTTCATTTACTATCATGCGTACAATCATTGGATATGGATAGAAGCATTTACAACGCATTGGCGAGCGGTTGAAAGTGGAAGAAGCCAAGAAGCTACATCACGAGTCAGAGATTTTAATTTTGTTCCGTGGTGAACTACAGTAACTAATTTGGCAAACTTTTCGAGAGGCGCGTTAGGGGACCTGATGGAGACGTCTTTGGTGCCTTCTAGTACACTTTTAGCATTCTTTATTACTAATCGATATTTCCTTCGTCACATCTCTCCCTAACCATGCCTGATGGGTTGCATCCTCCACGCTTGTTTTGGAAGAAAACAGGAAAGCCAGGGATTGAATAGGCACGCCAGCGTCGCAACGGACTAGGAGAAAATACCACAATCACAACACATTTGTGCGAAGAAACATTTACTCGTGAATTGGAAAGGACAAAACTCACAAGTCACAACATAATAATATATATTAATTACTCTGTGTCATTTTATTACAGTCTAAATTACTATGCTGCCGCTGCAAACATTTAATTTAATCCAGGCTTTACGTCTTTACCATGTGCATAGATGGATAATGAGGAATTCTCGAGACTGCACGGGGAGTGGTCCAATTCGATATGGGACCAGGCTTAAAAAATGGACCGAGGCCCGGAAAATGAAGAAGCCATGACATAAATCTAAAACAAACCTTCCCCGCCGCCCTAAACAGGTCCCCTGGCCAATTTTATTTGCTTATTCTTGCAGGGAGCTCTGGGTGGTTCGCTGTAAGTTTCTGTTCAATACTGATGGTCCTGCAAGAATAAGCAAATAAAATTGGCATTGGAACTGGGCAGGGGATGCTGTTTGTGCTGCTGCAACTTGGATTAACAATGAGTAGGATTTTGGTTTTTTCAAGAAATGTATTTCCCATCCCAGATGCCCTACTGCTATATCAACTCTTATCTCTGGGTTGGATTTTTGCTGGAATAGAGGCTACCAAAGTATTCTGGTAGACCTTTTCTGAACAGGGATTTTTCTATAACCATGCCTTTGTTGGAAGACGATCTCAATCAAGCTAGAAGACTCCTCTTGAGAGATTGGGATATTTTCCTTTTTTTTTCCCCATTTCATCTCCTGATAACCCTGTTAGGAACATTTTTAATACAGGTCTTTGTTTGTTTTAATTCTTTTGGTGGCTTTCATAATCAACCTTTTTAATTTTCAAGAGGGTATATTGTGAAAGGCATTGTGTTTTTTTCCTTCTTGTTTAATTTTGTTGGTACCTTGCTGCTGTACTTTGTTCTTCTGTCTGTGTTAATATATTGATCCCTATTTCCATACAAACCGTTCCCACTATTTCTTTTTAGCATAGAACAAGAGATGTCTCGGGAATAAAACATCTTTAATTAAAAATTAAGGAAATTAAAATTCAATATTTATTAATTTTTCATTAAACGGATTAAAAACATTTGAATATATTTTTTGTACTAAAGGCATTACTGTTTAACCAAATGTTATAATCCATCCAATAACCTGATAAATGATACTAAACGTAGTTATATCATTCCCATCAGACCTCACTCTCGTGGTTTTTTCTTATCGGTGTTTCCAGACAATACATGAAAGTTGAAGCAAGCTACGATATTACTCCTGGTAACTGGGAATCAACGTCTGGTGGGATTCATGTGAGCAGGAGGTGATCAAATGTCGGAAATGGAGGAGGAGGAGGCCGGCCGGACTATTTGTTGATAATGCCGAGAGATCCAAGTTGAAATGATGTCGACCTCCTGTCGTCTGATATCTTTAAGCCATTGCGGGTCGTCTTCCTCGGAGGAGAACCTCAGGTCTACATGATGGGCTCCTGCTCATGATTACAATTACCAATTTACCACACACAGGTATAACGGGCAACAGAAAGAGGGAGTGAACTTAATTTGGAGCAGTACGAACCTTGTTTAGCAACTAAGGCAATTATTGTATCCGATATATTCGTCGACACCCTGCAACAAAACCTCCTCTTACTTGGCTCAGCCCAGGAATAAAGGATCAGAATTTGAAAGAAACTAGAGAGAGATGGATGCAGGGTCGTACCCTCCAGCACTCCAAGGGTCTCTCAGTCCATTGAAGAAGATAATGTTGCTAGCAGCTGTTCTCAGAACCTCCTGGATGCCCTGCTCCGACCAACACAACAGCAGAGTTCATTAGTGATAGAAATGCAAATTAACAAGTTGGGTGACAAGAGGAATTGAGTGATAGATCTAACGTGGCCTCCGAATTCAGTGGAAATCCAATAGGGCCTGGGCACTATGCTATAGATACTGTTGCAGAAAGCCGCCGTGTCTTGGTAACTCCATTCATAAGCTGGGAATATGCTCTCCTCGTCGCTGCCTTCTGTAGGCATTATCATCTCCGTACACGCCTGCCTCCATATAAAACATCAATATCAGCCAACTCCAAATTCCCCAACCTGGGGTCTCAACTTTCAAGGCTGACGTACCTGCCACTGCCACCCGTCGAGACCGAGAGAATCGGAATCATCGCTCAGATTAAAGCACGTGGCAGTTCCCGTGTAGTTGTAGTAGATGTTCACTGCTTCGTACATCTTTGCGAACGTGTCGTTTCCGTGCTCCGGGCTGTCGATCGCCTCGCACATCTGCCACCTCTCCCACTTTGCATGCTCAGCTTTCATTTGGGGGCAAATTAACATGAGTTTAGAGCTTACCTTTTTCACTGGATAAGCAGGCAAGGGCTTCAGAAAATCAGAACGCGTTGGATAATCTGTCATGGCCGTGTACATCAAAGCCGTCATGATCCAGTTTTCAATATCAGATCCGCTAATATGACAATTCCTACCGCCAGCACAATACAGAAATAGATGACTAATTAATTAATTATTTATTCATGTTAATAATAAGGAATGAATTTCCATATGAATTAATTCAAAAACTAAACACCCGTACTCGCATATTCTGAACGTTTTCCGCAGTAGCTCTAGGCCGTCGGATCTTTTGGCCGTGTCTTCTATTTGTTTCCACGATCCTTTTATCACTTTGTAGCAATTCTCACTTTCTTCCTGTACCATTATACGAGCGCATGTAGCCGAGCCAAAAAATTAGTACTGTAATTAATAATGTCAGGTGACCCACTCCTTATTTATGCAACGATATTCGTACTGCAGACATGTGCAATTAAGCAGGAAATGGGAGCCAGCTTCTCTCCTTTGAGAGAAGCCGACTCTGCCTCTCTTTTGGCATAGATTTAAATTTAATAAATTTATTTTTTATTTATGTTTTTAAAATAAAAATATATAAAAATTAAAAAAATTTAATAAATGTAATTATTAATCTGACAGTCCAGATTTAATATAGACGATTCAAATCTAATATAAAAATTTAAATTAACTTTTTAAATATATTCTGGATAGTGTAAAAATATTCTAAATAGAACAGTAAATTTTTTACTCAAAAAAAAGAACAGTAAATTTATTAAAAAAATTTAATATTAAATTTAGATTATTTATATTAAATCTGAACTATCAGATTGATAAGTATATTTATAAAAAAATTTTACAATTTTTTTATATTTTTATTTTAAAAATATAAATAAAAAATAAAAAAATAAAAAAAATTAAATTTGAACTGAATGATCTAGATTAAGCCTTTATCTTAAAGGAGAAGTAGAGGAGCCTTCTTTCCATGTCCAAGGAAATGACATTGGCAGTGTAGTCATTAGTTTTAACTTCCATGTGAGCGATACTTATTAGAGTATGAACGCTCTGTGATTGAGAATCCATGAAGTTTGTTTAAAAAAAAAAACAGAGAGAGAGAGAGAGTATTCCATATTTTAAAAAATAATAAATAGGAAAAATATTTTTTTAAAAAAAATTCACAAATATTGATAGATATCAATTTCAGTGAATTTAATCCTTTATTTGTTATCATATCCTACATAGTGCACCCGAAGATGGAGAAATTTTTAAAAAAATCAGGTGCACCATGTCATTTATGGTCTGTCCAATAAAAACATGACATTTAGATAGTATTAAACATAAGTTAATTTTGATATTAACGATAGAAAAAGAAAAAAAATAAAATATGTATTATGTTATATGAATGATATCAATTTTAAAAAAATGTCACATGAGATTTTATTTAAAATTATTTGAAATATTTTAATTCAACATACTATAAATCACGTGATGTATCTTATTTGCTTAAATATTTCTCTAATGTAAATAAACAATAAATTACATAATGGCTGGGTCCTGGGCAGAGAAGACACCTTGAAGTCTTGTGTAATGACGTCGTTGAAGGCGTATGAGGAAACCAAGTCCATAAAATGGAGGATTGGAGCTGAAGATGCCAAAGCTCCAGTGGCCACGTGGGGATACTTCATTCTAAACCAAGCTGCCAGCACTGCGAAACTCATTTCAACAACAAATTCTATGAGGATGAATCACTTATCAGAAGTTAGCGAAAGGGAGTTGAAATTTATACTAAAAACCAAGTCAAAAAGGAATGACGTTGAGAAAGCCATATTTATACTTCCTCCATAGGATCCTCCAAACACCACAACAGGGGAATCACTGGCTGACAGATTCTTCTTCAGATCAACGATGAGAGTGGCGTAATCAGCTAATGCCTGTGTGGAGCTCAGATATCCAAGTGTGCTACTGTTACTATATGCAACCTCTATACTTCCCCCGAACGGCATCGATTTTCCATAGAATCTGTGCTGCATTTCAGTTTCCAAAGCATCAAACAGGAATATGGTCAGATCAGGGGAAGGGAAGTAAGTTCAGCAGAGTGTTTCATTTTCCTTTCACACAATGAATTCAGAACAGAAAGCCATGTTTTGTGAAATAAAAGAAGACGTTCGAATCTAACCTCAATGAAGACTAAAAGGGCCTTGAAATGGGGTGCCGTTTCGAACATGAAGCCTGTGTTATTGGCGAACAATTCTATGTCGCCTTCATTTCCTGTGTAGACGAAGATGGGAGCTTTGTTCTTGGCCCCACCCCAATAGACATCGGAGATGAGATATCTTTGTTGAAAAGTCTCGTAGCTCTGGGGATTATAATTGAAGTGATCAAGAATCTGGGTGAAGAACTTGGTATCGTAATGGGCATTTTTAGCAGAGTAAGAGCGAGGCTCATCAGGTTTAAATGCTGCAACAGGGAATCTTGGTATGACATGTCCGGAAGTGAAGGTCAAACAAAGCACAGAGAATAAACAAAACCATAGAATTGGGAGCTGCAAGAGAAATGCCATTGTGATTCCAGTGATAACTTTTCGAGAACAAAGCAAAAGGTCGTCTTAAGAAGAGATTCATATAAGAAGTCTTCGCCTTGCAATGAAAAGAAAAGCAAGCGAGGGAAGAGGTATTTGAGAGATGGAGCAGCATTAGGGAGTGAGTGGTGGGTGCATGGCGTTTCCAGAGTGGGGCGCGTAGGAATATTATTTCATAGAAATGGACGAGATTTAGGTTCGTACCTATTCGAGTTGCTTCCATCATTGAGAGGTACATTAAACAGCACAAACGTGAGGTCCCCAGAATGACGATAGAAGCTCCTTTGGCTCACCTGACGCTTTGTGGTCCACCTCCGTCTCCATACCCTCCTTTTTGGTTCCACATTTTCCACGGTTTTCGTTTAGCTTTGCAACTTGCAGCTCCAGAAGAATGGCAACAAAAGGATCGGTTTGGTTTGTTCTCTTCTTACATATTGACCGAGCAACCTGCAGTTTTTTTTTTTTTTTTTTTTTGTAGGACAGTTTTCAAAACCTTTTTAAAATTGTTTAGGGGTGTGATGTTCGGTTTTCCAGTTTTTGGAGGCTTCGTACTGGGTCTGATTTGGGTGCTTATCATGTGTTGAGTAATTTCGACTGTTTAAACTTTAAATTATCTGGACGGTCCGGATTAACAAGGTTTATTTTATTTTTATTTTATAATTATTAAATTAAAAGTTGTAAAAAACATTATTTTATCCTCAATTTGAACTATATAAATTTCATCATATGATCCAATTAAATATTAAAATTTTTTAAAATTTTTATAAATTAACTACTGAGAATTGTTTTTGATAATTCAGTTTTAAAACTTTTAGCTCATAATTTTTTTTAATTTTTTTAAAGTGTCGGTTTTGATATTATGTTTATCTTTATTATTATTATTATTATTATTATTACTAAAATAAAAAATTAAAAAATTTAATTTTAAATTCAAACTGTTCCGCTTATATCTGTACAATAAATTTGTAAAAACTATAAAAAATTATTATTAAATTGGATTCATTATTTTTTATCAAAAATATAAATTGAACTGTTGAAATTAAATATGTATTATTTAGATAACTAATAAGGTAGATTTATTAAGAATTTTATAATTTCTATTTTAATAAATATTAAATAAAAAATAAAATAAAAACATTTGAATTTAGAGAGTCCAAATTTTATTCAAATTGCTCATCATACGATCAGCACCCTAATCAATTCCCTTCATAGTCTGTAGAACATGGAAATTAGTGTCATAAAATATATCATTTCATTTTTATTTGTTAAAAAAATATTATTTTTTACTTTTTTTAATATAAACAAAATTATATATTTTAATAAGTATTTATTATATATTTTTTAAATTACTTATCATAATTTATATTAATGAAAAATAATTAAGACATATTTATATTGAATTATATAGGGTATTTTAATCTAATTTTTTAATTTTAAATATAGTTATTATGATTAATTAATTTTTTTAATCTGTGTCATATAATTTATATATATATAAATAAATTGAAGGAGTAGGCTATAGGCTTGACTTCTTGACAGTTGAAACAGGATTGATTCGAGCGCGGCATATGATTGTCAAAGAAAAATTTAACTACACCCATCCAATTCTAGCAAACCGCCTGGTAACACCATTTTTATAGTAATAAAAGCCTGATTTGACATCAGACGACCGTTGGATATTTGGGGGAGTATAAAAATGCACTTGTGGATTTTGTACGTTTACTGCCTCCAATTAAAAATATAAAATATTTTTTAAAAAATTAAATATTAAAAAGTACTCTCTTCGATCTTATTTATAAGTCACTTCTACTAATCTCACCAATACCAATATAATAAAAGTACAAAAAATAATTGTCAATAAAATTTCAAATTTACCCTTCCAAATGAAAAAGGCAAAAGTACAATCAATGAATAAATTATTATTTTCAGAATTTCTCTTTCATGCTTTATCAAGTATGAGACTTTTACAGTGACAGTATGAGACTTCTGGCGGGAATAGAGCCTTTTACAGTGAAAATGAGACTTTTACAATTAAAAATTGAGCCTTCTCGCAGGAATGAAAAAGTAGAGGCAGTGTTTCACATTTTGAGAAACTTATATCCCACTAAAAGGGAATCAGACAGCATTGAAAATAACATAAAAGAAAGGCACAGAAACTGCACTTTTCCACCATGGAAAAGTGCTCCTTCTCCTTTGATTTAAAAGCTCCAGCTAATGAGGAAGATAGTGAAGATAACAACGCCATTTCTTTAGACTTAAATGCTCATCTCATGTGTGAGAAAGAGCAACATGTTACAATCAATGAAGGAAATGGTAAGAATCTCTCTCTTTATGAAGCCCTTGAATATCCACATAAATATCCCCATCTTTTGTTATTTCTTCTTTTAATGATCGAAATTGTTTCTTCTTCTTTATTTTTCTCTTAAATTATTTATGTTCAGCTAACATTAAATAATAATTAAGTTAAATAAACCAAAATCTTCTACCACTTTTCTCCTCTTGATAATGCTTTAAATTAAATAAAAAAAATTTCTTACCTCTTGTGCATTGCACGGGTTAAATATCAAAATATTTGAAGATAAGGCTGGCCAAGAAAGTGCCATCATGATGCTAAGTATAAATAAACCAATGAAATAGGACTAGGAAATATAACTTGCTGGGTTTAAACTTTAAAGAGTATAAGGGCGAATCCTACATGGCTAACTTGATGAAACAAGTAATTGAAGAGGCTAGACCTGAAAATGTCAAGTCTTTAATGCTGATAAGGCTACAGTTGATTTGTTATATGATAAGTGGGATTGAATGATAGAAGCAGTAAAGGAACTGAATTACAAGCATGAGAGAATGAAACTTTTCAAGCATTCAATCTTTCATGAAGTTTTAGAGTATAGTAAATCAAGAATATTGGTCACTGACTATGTTATAACATGAAATAAGTCCATAAATAAATGGAACCAAGATCATTATTAAACACCTTCATATCATTCTTAACTATGTCATATCATTATTAACCAAGAGTTCAGCTAGCATTTCCCACATGTATATTGTCCAGAAAAAACCTATAATTCCAATTAAAGAAACAAAAATCACAATTCCTAGCTTCGATTTTTTTCTTTCTCTTATACTAACATCCTCCATATTTTCTTAATCTATAAAAATAGGCTAATTAGGAAGCAGTGAGGGATAAGAGTTCAGCTAGCATTTCTTAATCTCTTATACTACTTTATTCTTTATTGAAATATTAGTCTACGAAATCAACCTATCTAAATGTCATCAAATCTCTACCAACTAAACTGTTTCCTATGATCAAACTACTTCAATGAATAAACACTATCAGAGAATGGAACAGCTGACACCAGAAATAAACACTATCGAATAAATAAAATAGTCCTAAAACTTTATATCTCATTCAACCACAATGTCACCACTCAACAAATAAAACTGCTGACACAACTAGACATTCTAAATTTCATTTTTCAAGGTAAGCAACAACATCAATCTTTTCCATTTCTATGCAACGATTCAAAAAGAAAATTTATACCTTGGTTTATGCTCAATCGATATCCTGATAGTCTTAGAAACTCACCCACAGAAACTTTTGTGTTTAATTGGTATCTTCACAGTTTTAGAAGCTCACCCACAGCAACTTTTATAAATTCTCATTTTTTTTGCAAAAAAGGAGAAAAAAGTTTTTTAGATTATATGGTCTATCAAGAAATCTAACATTTGTAAACTTTTAAAACAGAGACAGATGTGGGATGCAACACAATTGAATCGCCAGGGCAGCCACCATGTAAAAGAAGAAGGTTCTTATCAAATAAAGAACGTGTCTCCATTTACAAGATCTTATTAAACTCAAGCTATCGAGGTAAACTGAATAGTATTACAATAAGAGAGATAGCTTCAGTATATTCAGTTTCAATCAGAGTCATTCAACGCATTTGGCGTCAAGTTAAGGAAATAGGGGATGCAAGCCATAGAAAGACAAACAAGTGTGGAAGAAAGGGACCTAATGTGAACATGGAACAAGTCATGGCAATTCCAGTACATCTACGGACTACTTATAGGTCTCTTGCAAGTATTCTAGGTGTTAACAAGACATCACTAATCAGACTTAAAAAAAGGAGTTCTATGGCGCTACACAAGTGCAATCAAACTATATTTGAAAGAGCAAAACATGCTTGCTCGGTTGAGGTGGTGTTTATCTATGCTAGAACAACAAAGTATACCAAATGACCTAACTTTTCAATCTATGCACAACATTATCCATATTGGTGAAAATTGGTTTTACATGACAAAAAAATCCCAAACCTACTACTTGGCAGCAAGGGAGGAGCCACCACATCGAACATGTAAAAACAAGAACTATGTTGGTAAAATTATGTTCCTAGTTGCTGTGGCTAGATCTAGATTTGATGTACAAGAAAATGAAATTTTCTCTGGGAAGATTAGTTTGTTCCCTTTTATTAAAGAAGAGGCAGAAGAAGAAGGAGTGTGAACAGGAGTAGAGGGACAATGGAAACAAAACCGATCACTTCAATTACAAAAGAAGTCATGAAGTCTTTCCTTATTGACAAAGCGCTACCAAAAATCAAAGCCAAATGGCCAACATGTCATGCAAATGAAACTATTTTTGTTCAGCAAGATAATGCTCATTGTCATATTGATAACAATGATGAGGATTTTCCCATGGCAGTAAGTGATGATGGGTTTGATATTCACTTGATTTCTCAACCCCCCAACTCCCTTAATTTAAACATTTTGGATCTTGGATACTTTAGAGCAATTCAAACACTACAATATCAAGAGGCACCTAAAACTATAGAGGACCTTATTAGAGCTGTGGAGAATTCCTTTAAACTTTACACATCTAAGCAATTGAATAGGATCTTCCTAAAACTACAAGCTACTATGATTGATATTATGAAGGACAAAGGTTTAAATAAACACAAGCCAAGCCATTTGAAGAAGGATGTGATAGAAAGAAGGGGTGAATTGCCTAATCAACTCAAGTATGATCCCTATCCAATCTAAGAAGTGTTAGAGCACTTAGAAAAAGTGGATAGATAGCTTAGATTAAGGGGTGAATATTTTTGTGAACCGTCAATGTTTTGGTCATTAATATTTTGCGTTACAATTTTTCATGTAAATTGCAACACATAATATTAACAGTTAATATTTTATAGTAAATGAAGCAATTTGTGTATGAAGTGGGTAGTTTATAATTTGCCAACAATTTCTATATTGACAATGCATATTGATGCTACATATCAAATTAAAGAAGAAAAAATTTTAGGGATTCAAATTAACTCCACAATTATGAAAGGGCTAAATATTCAGCACTGCATATTGACACTGCCTATCCATTTGTAATTTCCTAGCTATTTATAATCTCTACCATAACAGAGATGCAAAAGCTCACTAAAACAAAAAGCTTGCTAATTCAAAAAAAAATAAAAAGCTCGCTAATTTAAAACACCTGCCATTAGTTCAAATATCATCATCTATCATTCTAATATAATAGAGACGCAGAAGTGGCTAAAATGTCAATACATTCATCCATCAGACTAACTAAAAAAGAAGATCATTGACATGCAACTTTAGTCTAACCAAAATAAACTAAACTATTATGTGTCAGAATAAGCTTAAAGTTTGGACTAATTAAAATTACATAGAACTATAGAAGGCCTAGAAATTCAACACTAATCAGAGCATATAATGAAAAGTATTGTATACAAATTGCTTACGAGCTTTCTCTTCCTCGGTCAGATGCGCATAATCTTCCTCTTTTTTCTTTCTCTTCCCCGGTCAGATGTGCCGTTACCTTTGTTGCTACTCACTTTTTCACTGTCCTTCATTGCCTCTTCATTCAAATCAGAGGACTGGACTTGCTTTTGCTACACCACCTCAATGTTAGAAAAATTGAAAGACCCAAGAGAATCCTTCGGATGAGGTGCCCACAAAATCTTTCGATTCAAAGACGTCACCTCTTTAGAGAAGTTGACTCGGGGTATATCTTCTTCCCCATCAAGAGAATCGTCGACTATACAGCCTATTAGCTCATCCCATGACAAATCTTCAAAGCCCTTTTTCATTGAGCTTGAACTGTGAAGATCCATCAACATTTCAAACCACTCCTTTCAAGGCGAGTCCGAGGTAGACCACGATGGAAGAGGAAAGTTAGAAATGAAAGCCGATCATCGATGAGGCGAGAGCTAACGGGAAGAATGAGAAAAGCGATTGACGACGGAGACTGAACACAATGAGAGAACAAGCACGACTTGAAGAGAGAGAGAGAAAGCTGAGCCACAGACACAAGCAGGCGTCAGAAATGTCATACCACTAAGGGTATTTTCAGAACTTCAATCTAAAATGCATAGTCATCATCTCTTGGTGACTTATATTGTGGACCAGAATTTCCTTCTAGAAAACGCCTAATATTATGGATCGGAGGGAGTATAAAGTATTTGTAATCTTTTAAAATGTAATTATTATTTTTTTAAAGCGCTCCTACTAAATAAATTATTTTATATTTATTTTAAGGTGTTTATAAAAGTAAATATAAAAAGATAGGATTAGTTTAAAAATAAATGACTATTACATTGGGAACGAAATTCAGTTAAAAATGCATTACATTTTTAAATGGAGGGAGTAAGTGATAGGATAAAGAATTAATTCAATTAAATTTTTATTTTATCAGAATGATTTTAAGATTTGATTTAAATAAATGAAATCTTTTATATTATTAGATTATTTTTTAAATTATTTTATAATATTTGCATTTAATTATTAGAATTTATAAATGTTATGTTTTAATATTTTATTTATGAGATTGGATTAAAAGTTAAAATCTATGAACAGCGACTTAACATATTTGTTTTGTATGTTTTTTTAAGCGAAAAAAATATATATATTAATTTGCTTACCTATGGGTTTCTCTCTTCTGTCTGTACTTTTTTTCTATCTTTATCCTCTTATGTCTCTACACCTCCTTCCCTATTCTTTTCTGCAGCAATAAGCCAGGGATTTTAATTTTCTTCCGTGGTGAACTACATTAATTCATTTGGTATGCTGTTCGAGGGGCATAAGACATTGAGAGGGGACCAGACGGGAGACATCTTCACATTCTCCACATTTTTTAGTATTCTTTTTTTATCAACACTCCATTCCTCATATTTCTCCTTAACAGTACCAGATATTATAGAAGGCCTTAGCGTAAAATTTTCTACTCGTGAACTAGAAAAGGAACAAGCTCATAGCGTGCGAAAATTTTTACGATCGCATTCCTCATACGAAAATTGTAAACAACAAACTTTTACTCGTGAATTAGTTAGTAACTCAGTATAACAAAATATGGTGCATTTGTAAACATTTAATTTAATTCAGGTTTCCCGTTTACGATATGGGGGAAAAAATATAAGTAGGTTCAAATCAAGAAATATAACTCAGTATTGATGGACATCAAGAAATCCGGGTGCAAGTGAGATGCCCGGGAAATGCTTTGTAGGTTCAAATCCAATATGGAAGTCCTCACCAGCGTAAAAATTGAACCGAAAGTAAGATAGGAGGCCCAATATTAACCAACTTCTATTAAAGTAGTTCAGTTCGAGTTCATTATGTTTGTATGGGCCTGAACCAAATGAAGTCATTAAATTGGGAGCAAATTTATTGGCCCAATAAACCAAAAGAAATATCTGCCCGAAACGTTTCTAGAAGCCAATTTTGAGTGGAAGATCGCAATGACGAGGCGGCGGTTCATTGGGATAGATGTTGATAATAGTGAGAGATCCAACTAGAAATGATGCTGAGCTCCCCTTCCCTGATCCGTGTAAGCCACGGCGGATCTTCCTTACTGGAGAATCTCAGGTCCACGTGATGGGCTCCTGCTCATCATGATTAACGCCCACGAATTAATTACCCTCGTATAAGTGGGCTATAGAAGGAAGGATTAGTGCTGATTTGGAGCAGTACGAACCTTGTTTAGCAACCAAAGCAATTATAGTGTCTGATATATTCGTCACCACCCTGCAACAAAACCTCATTTCCCTTGGCTTAGCTCAGGTAATTAAGCGTGTTGAATAAATAAGAGAGAGAGAGAGATGGATGTAGAGTCGTACCCTCCAGCACTCCAAGGGTCTCTCAGTCCATTGAAGAAGATAATGTTACTAGCAGCTGTTCTCAGAACCCTGTGGATGCCCTGCTCCGACCAACACAACAACAGAATTCATTGGTGATAGAAATGCAAACAATTTGAATGGAAAGGGGAAGCAGAGATCTAACAAGGCCGCCAAATTGAGTGGTGATCCAATGTGGCCTGGGCTCTGTGCCGAAGGCAACTTCGCAGAAAGCAACTCTATTCTCGTATTTCCATTCTGAGGCTGGGAATATGCTCTCCTCATTGTTCCCACCTGTTGGCATTATCATCTCCGTACACGCCTGCATCCATGTATTCAATGTCTCCTTCTTTATCTTCCTTTAATACTAATGACAATAATATCAACATGCATTTTCCTCAACCAGCATTTTTCAGTCCGCTTATCTTTTCGGAAAGAGTCGGCACGTGAAACACAGTAAGTCATAAAAAACCATATTAATGCGGTCAAGGCAAGGTGGTGTGAATGTGATTGCCATGCAAGAGTGAGATTGACATATACCCACTATTGAAGGAGACGATTCCTGATTGGGGAGCGATTTGTGCGTTGGCTGTGGGAAAGTGGAATCGCATTATACGCCTTCCTAAATTCATCATGGCTAATTAGCAATTACTTGCTCACATTCTCTCTCATGCCTTTTCTTTTCTTTCTTTCTTTCCTTTTTCTTTTTTTGGGAAAAAAAAAAAAACTTTTTCACGTGACTACATCCCTCCCTGGGAGCTTGCCTTTCTTGGATTCCATGCTGCTACTGCTTCTCAAGGTTGGCATTCTATTTCCACCGTATGCTATGTTTCTATGTTGTTCACTTGGTTACTATCTATTCTTATCTTTCCTATCCATTTTCTGCTCCGGAGATAAGACTAGTCATGAGATACGAGTATGAAAGTGGAGGTACCTGCCACCGCCATCCTGCGAGACCGTGAGGATCGGAATCATCGTCCAGATTAAAACAAGTGGCAGTTCCGCTGGAGTTGTAGTATATGTTAGCTGCCCTGTACAGCTTTGCAAACGTGTCGTTTTCATGCGCTAAGCTGTCGATCGCCTCGCACATCTGCACGCGACACATCATAATTCAATGCAATGCTTAGTCTTAGAGTTAATAATACTTAATTGTAGTTAGTAGGCAGCACCTTTCTGACTGGATGAGCAGGCAGGGGATTCAGAAAGTTCGATGGCGTGGGATAATCTGTCATGGCCGTATACATCAAAGCCGTCATGAGCCAACCTTTCAGTGCATCCGCGCTTATATAATTCCTACCACCCCCACAATACAGAATTATATATCACTAATTAATTCACTAATATGATTTAAGAAGTAAACCCCCGTTCTCACTTGCATATCCTGAACGATTTCCGCAGAAGTTCTAGGCCGCCGTGTCTGTTGGCCGTGTCTTCTATTTGTTTCCACGATCCTTTTATCACTTCGTAACAATTTTCACTTTCGCTCTGCACCATTTGTAAATGGGGAACACATTAGCACTATAATCAACAGTGTCATGTGAGTGATTACTTTAGATAAGATAATGTCAATTGTCAATTTATGAAACCGAGAAAAAGAGATTGGTGAAGTGATTAGTAATATCATGTGAGTGATTACTTATAAATTATAATATTCTATTGCTTTGTGTATCCGGTATCCCAAAACCTAAATCAAATAAATAATAATTCATAATGGATGGCTTCTAGAGAGAGAAGAACCTTGAAGTCTTGTGTGATGACGTTAGTAAAGGCGTATGGTGAAACCAGATCCAGGAAATGGAGGATTGGGGCAGAAGATGCTAAGGCTCCGATGGCCACGTGGGGATACTTCATTCTGAACCAAGCCGCCAGCACTGCAAAACTCATTCACACAAATTTAGCTGGGAAGAATCAGTGATTAGAAATTAACTGAAAGAGGTCAAAATGGATGAGACTGAAAAATAGAATGAAGTAAGAAAGGTAATATTAATACTTCCACCATAGGATCCTCCAAACACCACAACAGGGGAATCAGAGGCTGACAGATTATTCTTCAGATCAATGATCAGAGTGGCGTAATCAGCCAATGCCTGTGCGGAGCTCAGATATCCAAGCGTGCTACTATTACTGTACGCGACCTCTTTATTTCCCCCGAATGGCATTGACTTTCCATAGAATCTGTGCTGCATTTCAGTTTCCAGAGCATCAAAACGAATATGGTGAGAGCCGGGGATCTGGGGTTGCACAGTGTTAAATTTCCCTTTCACTCAATGGATTCAGAACAGGCACCTATGTCTTGGGAAATAAAAGAAGACGTTCGAATCTAACCTCAATGAAGACTAAAAGGGCATTGAAATGGGGCGCTGTTTCGAACATGAAGCCCGTGTTGTTGGCGAACCATTCTATGTCGCCTTCATTTCCTGTGTACACGAAGATGGGAGCCTTGTTCTTGGCTCCACCCCAATGGACATCGGAGATGAGATATCTCTGTTGGAAGGTCTTGTAGCTATTGGGATTGTAATTGAAGTGGTCAAGAATCTGAGTGAAGAACTTGGTCTTGTAAAGGGCATGTTTGGAAGAGCGAGATTGAAGGTCCGGCCCAGCAGCTGCAGCAGGGAATCTGGGTATGAAATGTCCGGAAGTGACGATCAAACACAGCAAAGACAGCAGCGTAAGCCATAGAATTGGGAAGTGAGAGCAAAATGCCATTGTGACTTTGGTGACTTCTGGAGTACAAAGCAAAAGATCCTTTTAAGAAAAGATTCATAAAAGTCCGAGGAAAAGTAAAACGAGCCAGGGAAGAGGTTGGACGGCCACTATATGCCGGTGACGTACTTGGCGGACTTATTGACTTTTCTAGCAGCGGATAAACACTCAGAAACTGCCGAGCTGCTATTTCCAGTCTCCATTTGTATTTCCCCGAGCTTACTCTCAAAACTGATGTACGTATTTTTTCAAATAAAATTCCTTTCCTCTTGCACACGACAGAAGTGATTAAATAGACCTTGGTCCAAGAAAGTAATTAAAAAGATATGAAGCTTTCAGAAAAGGGGAAGATATTTGGGAGTTGGGAGTTGGGAGTTGGATAAGCATCAGCGTTGCAACTGGCAACACCAACGCCAACTGCCCAATGCATCCCTATCATCCCACACTATCCCTTTATCTTCCAATCTTTAGTTTTACATACACGTTACACAGCTTGCAAGAGACTCCCAAGTGTTAATTAATTAATTAATATATATAATTCAATCTCTAATACGATCTTCTCTGATTTCTTACTTTGTTCCGTTTGTCGGAAAAGCCCAAGAGGTAGGACGTGAGAACCGGAGCTTCTGTCGGAACTTGAAAAAGCGAGCCAGAATGGGTGGGAAGAATACGCAAGAGAACCAAAAGCAAAAGCAAAACAGTACAAAACACGAGCTCCTCTTAGCTTTAAATCAAACCTGCCTTTTCTCCTTTGTCTTGTTCACTCTTTTTTAGAGTGTGGAATTATGAATGATATCATTTTGAACTCGGAGACAACGCAGTAATTAGTTGCCGACGAATGAGTCCAGATTCAGTGTAGGTGCAAGAGGTTGCCCAAAAAAAAAAAAAAAACACGCACGCGCACACACACACACAACTTCGGCTCAAATTAGACTTAGGCGCTAGTCTATTATATGTTTTATTCAACAATGCATATTTGTTTCTTTGAAATATTATCTCACGCGTTACAATTTTCTTCTGTAACGCTCTACATGTTTCCACAATGTTTATATAACCATGGCTGCAAATACTTAAATAAACTGCATTTAAGAGTTTGGTGTGGTAGGATGTCATTTTCAATAATTAAATAAAATTAACTAAGGATTTTTGGTTCAGTAAACATTCTTGTCTCTCGAGAATTGAAGGTCATGATCATTTGGTGCTAGAATGGACCTCTGAATCAAATTCCCGTTGCGTCAACGTTGATTTCGTCATTAAATAGAAGTAATCACTGCGCCCCCCCCCCCCCCTCCTTCCTCTCTGGACCATATATCAAACACCGCGTTAAGGGATAATGAACTCTATAACAAATAAGTAGGCATCAGTTTCCCACAATTAGATCTCTTATTATAACATTAACTAATTAATCACCCATGTGATGCATGGGATGTTATCTTTAAAACTTCTTCTAATGATTAGACGGTGAAAAATATTGACATATTAAGTAGTTAGATGCTTAAAACAATAATAAGACATAATTAATATGTAAATGATTAATATTTAAGGACAGGAAAAAAAAATCATGGTAATGGCACATTAGATACATTTTAAACGCTTATCTGGTGATGGGTAATTTGTAATACACATTGTGTATGAATATAACCACTTGTTACATTAAATAAAGAGTCAACAAATTAAAAAGTACAATATCTCAATGAACATTGTAATAAAATGTCATTTAGAATGGTGATTTTTGTCTCCACGTCATTATTTTTTACAATTGTTCTATCTCCTGCAAAAATAACCACTGCGCAAAACCATTAAGCTGGCTATTCATATCAGAAGAATTTATTGGCAATTTTTAGTTAGAGTCATCAATTTACAATCCTTCCATATATAGGATAAATTAATGGATACAAAAATGATGTCATCTCACCTACCTTTAGGTATCACTCGAAATTTTTGATTAAAATCCTCACCAAAAACTATAACATTGCCACCAAATGGCATGTCAACCACAAAAGCATTTTGAAATTTTAAGATATCCTTCAGTGTTTTGTCAAGTGCTTCAAAGCAATATTTGCTTGCCATAGGTGCCTCATCCCATATTATCAATAGCTGTGAACTATCAACTCTACAAGACGACTACCGTGTTTTACATTACAAACTAAATCTTCGTTAATTGCAAGAAGTATACAAATTTGAGAGTGTGCAACCAGGTAGTAATAGTTAAGCTATTCCACTTGATACAACATTTAGAATAATTCTACAACTTAATCTTGGAGAAATTGACAGTGCTCCAAATATAGGTTTTACTAATGTCACTATAATTATACCAAAAAAAAATACCACCATTCCTAACATCAACCAAGCCCACAATAGCAGCATATATATATTATATTGTTCAAGTGTTAGTGATTCCAATGACTCAGGTAATTCATTAGCAAGCATAACCTTAGCATGGTTCAGCTAATCGCAAATCAACCTGTTACCTGACAAATCTACCCTTGAAATCTCAAGAAATGGCATTTCTTCATAATCCTCAAGGCTCCAGCCATTAGACTACAACAACTTCTCAATTTCAAAAAGGACATGATTGCGCAATTTAGCTTCCGAGAGGCTCAACCCCTTTAAAAAAAAGGATATATAAGTAATAGTAAAAAATAAATTATTAATTCAATAATTAAATGAATAGATCAATAATTAATAGATGCATAAGTATTTAAAAAACAATCATGTGCTTGTTTTAACATACCAATCAACAATTGCATATTTCAGTCAATGTGATATAAAATTATCTTGATGTTCTGTGATTCTTTTTTAAGAATATTTATCATTTATTAAGTATATTATCTTAAACTTGAAAATTGGGCAATCAATGTTGATTACTCGTTAAAAAATTCTAAAGTCCAAATTTAAATATCTCATTTTAATGTATAATGCTTGTTTTTTCCTCTTTATTAGTTAATAAATTTGTGTACACATTTATTAGGTTATCAACTTAGAATTGAGGCCAATATTTAGTCAGGATGCATACTATATTTTTAATCAATATTCTTATATAAATTTCCTAAAAGCTCAGAGAAAGAATCTGTCAACTTTAACAAAGAAATATATTATATGAAGTTAGTATTTGAAAATAATGTGTACACCAATATTATAAGGTTTCCCTTACTAATCCACAATTAACCTCACAAAATCAAGGTAATCATAGAAATAACCTAAATGGGATCCCAAGTTTTTAAAATTTAAAATGCTATAAAATTATTTTAAAAAAATAAAATCAGAGCAAAACATGTATATGAAGCATGAACATCATACAAGACAAGATAAAATCAAATTAGGATCAAAGTAGCAAAAACTAATTTTGGCACAATTACACTACAACATAAATAGTAAAAACTGTGACAGTAACAAGCTGTTATGGCAAATTTTCTAATCGAACTTCCAACGAGCACCAAATCTCTATTCAACGTCCAATTAAGGTGATCTAGGTGTTTATATAAAGCTTTTTTTAAGTTCTAGCTAATGGCACTGATTTCAAATTCAAATTATTTTTCAATCAAAAATTGAACACCAAAATGTAAACTCACTCATTTATGTTTTCAAAACACAACTAGGTGTCCAAAACTCAATCTAAGTGCTAAAAGCCCACACCAATCCTTAGACCACACTCGTAGACTTAGAACAACATATGTAACATACCACAACAACCAAATATCACATATTTTACAATTTCAACCCTCAACCTCTTGATTTAAGAAATAACAGGGAGAGATATTTTGACTTCAGAACTCAATATAACCCAATACTACCATACATATAGTCAAATTTATATTGTATTAGTATTTTAACCTTGTTCATATATCTCAATTAAAAAGATACCACACGCACTAAGTCTAAAATACACATTTTAATACTTAATATTCAATAATGTAAGTAATAACAAAATATGATCATCCTAATTGGAAATATCAATTAATTACATATATGTAACTAAAATTACGAGAGGCCTACATTAGGAAACTGAGTTTCCAAGCCTCTAGTACTTTTCCTTTAACTTGCTCAAAACTAATGCCTGTAAAATATTAAATAGAGGAATAAGTACAACCACTCAGTAACTAAATTTTACCTAATCTATACAGTTGCATATCAATTAAAAACAGATGCAATTGGCAATAAACACACATATAAAGTATGTATGATAACGTATAGCTCTGGTCACAACAATAACAACCATTTGACTGGGCTTCAAACATATAATTATATATATATATATATCAATAATGCATAACCTGGAATCACAATAATACCAACAATAGGCCCCTAATCATACTAAACCACAATACTAACAATCATGTGGTCGAGATTAGATGTATGATCATATACCAACTTTATACCCTCCTAATTACCTCCAACATAAAACTGGTGACTATTTGGTGGTTACGTCCTTCACGGACTAACCTAGCCTTCCACTTGTGAAGAACTATCGGGTCCCGGTCAACTTACTCACTTATGTAATTTAGTTTTCTCCAATATTAACAACCATATAGTGTCATATCCCTAATCTAGCCTCCTCATAACCAGTAGAGGTTAGTTA
Source organism: Prosopis cineraria (assembly GCF_029017545.1). Lineage (NCBI taxonomy): Eukaryota > Viridiplantae > Streptophyta > Magnoliopsida > Fabales > Fabaceae > Prosopis > Prosopis cineraria. The sequence continues at coordinate 40,215,312 of NW_026555334.1, read as the reverse complement.
GGTTCGAGTCCCTCATTGAATAAGTAGGACAATCCCAAATTAACCACGGGATAAGAGTTAACTCCCGATTTCAATGGTTGATGCCAAGGTAAGTTCTCAATTTTAACTTTCACTGTCAATACCACATGAATTTATCAATATATTCCTCTCCCTATGTGAACTCTCGTCAATGATCATGCTATACACAGATGATGCATATTATGCAAATGTGACCAAAATCACAATCTCATGTTATGTCCATATCAATTTCTCACTCTCAGTAAACTCCATAACTAATATATATATATATATGCAATATCATAGTCAAATGGTATCATTACTTCACACATATGTATCACGCACAAAACTCTTCATTTTTCAAAAGCCATTTTATGTATAACACCACATATTGTCAGAATTGCAAAATGGCATCATTGCTTCACACATATGTATCATGCACAAAACTCTTCATTTTTCAAAAGCCATTTCATGTATAATACTAAACATTGTTAAAATTGCATCAATAACTTTCTACATATCAAACAAGTTTCAAATCATAAATTTCAACAAGTACTTAATTAATATACAACTATATAAATAAGGTTTCTTCCGGTTACTCAAACTTTTGAGAGATCAAAGGTTACTCCTCAATCATAACTTGCTTTTCAAGCTAAATTCAAGTTCATCGATGCATTATGAGGTTAGTCTACAATTACATTAGCACCCATCACTAATAATTATTAAAATCACTACTTTCAACATCTAATTTCATACTTTAGTAACTAAATTTCTCAACTACAAGATCAACCACACATCCAATGAGTTTCTTAATTCCCATTAACTTCATTTAGCACTCAACAACTTAAATAATCTTTAATATATCATCCAATAATCTAAAATCATCATCAATGTCACAATTTACTAACTTTTAATTCTCAAATTTCAACACTTTAATAACCCAAAGCTCTCAACTATTGAGTGTAATTATCCCATTAGGTTCATTAGCTCTCATTAGCTCTAACTAACACTAACACAATTATTAATTAATATCAATGGCAGCCACCTACCTCAAGCACCATTATTTATGGCATTTCAATGCATAAATTCGTCCATAATTGAGAGCCCACTCTTATGGACGCATAAAACCTCTATCTCTAAATTTAGATAACTCAAACAACTCCCATTAACTCCATTTAAGTCAATGGATTCAGACCTCAAGCTCCCAAGGTCTAAAAATTATCTTCTAACTACAAGCTTTAACTTAAAAATGGTGTAGAGAGGAAAACAAATGATAGGGGAGGTTTATCTTAGTGATTAAAAACTCTAAATCTTCTCAAAACACCAGCAAAATTATGCCCTAGCAGAGAAGATCACGAGCCCCTTTGTTGTCCTCTTTTTTTTCTATTTTTTGCACACACAAATGCTCTTTTTAAGTCAGATTTTTGACATTTATGTTGTAGCATAAATGCATTATGCTATATCATAACGTGTAGTTAGTCAAATTTTGATTCTCTCTCTTCAATTTAAGCTCAAGTTGCCCAATTCATTTTCAAACCCAATCTAATGACTAAAATCAAACCCAATAGATCTATTAGCCATCTCTAACCATCCTCAAACTCATTTATACTTAATTTTATAAATTTACCCTTCATTAGCTTAATTAATCAAGGAGATAATTTTTAAGATGTTACAAATATCATGATATATCACTACATTTTAATTAATTTTTGTGCCAATAAAATATCAAAATTGATTAAACCATCATATATTGTTTTGGTCCAATGTCAAATAATCATTACTTTTTCTAAAACATAATTCCTTGAATTAGTGCCAATTGCCACCTATTGGGATGTATTTCCTTTGTTTTTCTTGTATTTAATAGTTACATTAAATCTGGGTACCATATGTGTATATTTATTTAGATTTTGGGTGAATTTTTAGTCAAGGTGTAGAGTTTATTTTTGTACTAATATGCTTATTTAATTCTCCAAAAAGATTAGAGAAGAATCTAGTAAAATAAATAATGTTCTTGAAAATTTTTGAATGGTAACATAATAAATTGGTTTAATTTGATAGTGGTTTATATTTTGCCATTGACATTTTTCCAAAGGTGAAATTTTATCAATTACATGTGACAATTGAATTTATTTGATGTGTATCCAAATTCATGTCACATTACAAATACAAGTTGACCCCTAGTGTTAATTGACATTGATTACCCTTCAATTTATGAATATATTTTGATGACAATAATTGTGAACTATAAATTAATGACCTAATCAAATAGTGTTAAATTAATTGGTTTGGATGTGCATCTTTGTAATCTCTTGCACTAAATATCCTTGTTTCATTTATTTGTTTCTTTGTCATTTGTAATCAACGCACCAATTGCCATGACTTCATTGGGAAATTACCACGTATAAACTTAACAATTTGCAATGTCAACTTTAAATTAATGATCATATTAATTATTGTTAATTGATATGGTGTGGATCCAAATTTTTTTAATATGATCTCTTGCACTTAAAATACTGATTTTAGTGATAAATTCCTTTATCATATGTGGATATGCACTAATTAATATATCATATATTTTTTAGTTAATTGTAGATTTAAATCAATTATCTTTACGTCATTATAGCTATTTCCCCTGTCAACGTTGAATATATTAAGTCTATGTTTGGTATATTAATTTGGTAGTTTATTAAGTATATAATTGGTTGATAGATATTTTGGATACTTGTTATTTATTAAATATATTATCTTAATCTCTTGGCATTTATAGTGCCAAAATTCCAGTGTCCACCCCCAAAATTCTTATTTTAAGAAATATTTATCATTTATTAAATATATTATCTTAAACTTTGAAATTGGGCAATTAATGTTCATTACCTGTTAAAAAATTCTAGAGTTTGAATTTAAATTTCTTATTTTAAGGTATAATGCATTTTTTTTCTATTTATAAGTTAATAAATCTGCATTCACATTTATTAGGTTACCAATTTAGATTTGGGGTCAATATTTATTTACGAAGCACACTATATTTTTAATCAATATTCTTATATAAATTTCCTAAAATCTTGGAGAAGAATCTATCAAATTTAAATGATGCCCAAGAAAATTTTTAGTTGGTGACTTAATTAGAAAACTCTAATTAATAATTATATTTATTAATATTATTATTAGATATTAGACTTTGAAAACAGTATTCAATCATTTATACAATTTTCTTTAAAAAGTTACACAAATAGAATGTGATTAGGCACAAAAACCGTGTCCCCATTTAGTAGGTTGTGAGTTTAGGAAGTCCTTCTATTGATTTATCTTGACAACATAATCCCTTGCACTAATTAATATATCATACAGTTTTTGGTTAATTATAGATTTAATCAATTATCTTTATGTCATTGTAGCTATTTCCTTGGTGAACATTGAACACATTAAATTTATATTTGATATATTAATTTAGAAGTTTATTAAGCACATAATTGATTGATAGATATTTTGGATATTTATTATTCATTAAATATACTATCTTAATCTCATAAAATTTGCTATTTATAGTACTAAAAGTCTAGCATTATTTATTAAATATATCATCTTAAACTTTAAAATTGGGAAATTAATGTCGATTACTTGTTAAAAAATTCTAGAGTCCGAATTTAAATTTCTTATGTTAAGGTATAATGCATGTTTTTTTTTTCCTATTTATTAGTTAATAAATCTACATACACATTTATTAGGTTATTAATTTAGATTTGGGGTCAATATTTAGAAACGGTGCACACTATATTTTTAAGGTTAAAGTATACTTTTAATCTTTTAACTTTATATAAATTTTTAATTTGGTCATTTAATTTTGTAATGTATTTTTTTAGTCTTTTAACTATAATATTATTAATTTTAAATGATTATTTTTATGTCAATCATTATTATTTTAAAAAAAATTAAACTTAATATATTAATATTTGATAATGCTTTATTAATAGTCGAAAGTTCAATGTAAAATTTTATTAGAATAAAACTAATAATGTTAGAATTAAAGGACTAAAACTATACTTTATAAAGTTAAGGAAAGTAAAATAAAATATTATATAAAATTAAATGATTAAATGTATACTTTAACCTATTTTAAATTAATATTCTTATATAAATCTCCTAAATTTGGAGAAGAATCTTTCAAATTTAATAGAGAAACATATTATAAGAAATTAGTTTTCTGAAAATAATGTGCACACTAATATCATAATATATCACTACATTTTAATAATCTTTTATAGCAACATAATATCAAAACCAATTAAACTATCATATCTTATTTTGTTTAATTGTCAACTTAATCATTATTTTTTCTAAAACATAATTCCTAAATTAGTGCCAATTTCCACCTGTTGGGATCTGTTTACTTTGTTTTTTTTTTTTTTGTATTTAATATTAATAGTTATACTAAATCTGAGTACACATATAGGCATATTTATTTAGATTTTGGGTGAATATTTAATCAAGGTGTAGACTTTATATTTTTATTAATATTCTTATTTAATTCTCCTAAAAGATGAGAGAAGAATTTGGTAAAGTAAATAATGTCCTTGAAAATCTTTGAGTGGTAACATACTAAATGGGTATAATTTGACAATAGTATTTATCTACCATTAGCATTTCATCAACTTAATTTTAAGAATTATTGGAGGAATCATTAAACCGAATATTTGACCAAAATGTCATGAAATGATATCTAAAAACACTTGATAAAGAACTAAATCAACTGAGAGACATACGACAATAGTGAGATGATGCACTACTACCAAGACTATCTTCAAGTAAATGTTTACAACGGCAAGCACACTTGAAGTAGTCTATATTAAGGTGGTCAAAATTTCATAACACACGAATTACATTGTGGTAATTCCTAAAAACAACCATGTCTAAAAAGTAAAATAAGTAATCAATATGTGATTAATTAAATTAATTAAAGAATAATTAAATTAGTTCAAACGTTACACAGAAAATCACCTCTAATCTTGCCAAGAAGGGCAAATTGCAAAACAATAATGACATGACTCTTGTCTTCAATGGACTTGTACTTATTATATGCCCACTATGCAGTAAACTCACGAAAGATGCAATTGAATGAATTCCTACTTGCAAACAAGATCAAAACACATTTAGTAACCTTTCACAACAACAACAACAACATCATATGCAAATTTTGAACATGAAACAAAGGAAATTAAAAAGCACAACTCACCAGTCATTGATTATTGTAAATATGAACTCATCAACATAATAGCCACAATACTTGATCTATTGATGCTCACCAATTCTTGATACGAATCAAAAACATCTGGATGAAAAATTTTTAATTATTATATTAACATAAATAACAGAATTGAAATATCAAATAGAAGAATATAGATGCGATATTATTGCTCATAAGTGTAGCTTGAATCACTGGCATGACAGTAACATTCAATAGAAGTTTAAAGATTAATGATGGTGTAGGAATGTCCTTACTACACAACTAAAAGGCAATATCTTCTTGGCATTAAAGCTGATACTCGATTGATATGGAGTTGAACACTTGCTGTACAAGAAAATTTATAAAAGAATATGTAAACTCTTCACACCAGGTGTGGGAAAACCTCAAAGTGTGATAGAAAATTAAATGAATAATGAATAATCTAAAATAAAGAATATTGACCACACATGAGACACAAATAGAGAATAGAATTGGAGAAAAAAGAATCATACGTTGGCATCACACACGATGACTTAAAGCTTCCAATTATCGTAGTTGATTTTGAACCTTCTACAAAGCCTCGTACATCCTCGCAACATGCAATTTGATAGGTTGGGAGCAGTGACCTTGCTATAATCACTTGAATGGAGCTCGCGTAACGTGCATATAAGGTGAGAGGATGTTTCATATAGAGTATATTCAACTTAATTTAAAATAAATTCACCTCCTCATTTTGTGTTGACCTTACAATTTATTGCAAATTGTTTATTGTCCATCAAATATTTGAGCAATCAATTCAAATAACATATACAAATATAAATATATATAATTAATACACAAATAATTCGACACATAAAGACAAAAGGTGAATTTGATTGATTGCTTTTGACTGACCATCACCACAAATCCCCAGCAATAGTGATTATATTTCCATTGGTTGACGCATTTAAATCACCACAAATTAATCCCTACATTAAGGACTATATTTCCATCAATCTCATGATGTGCAATCAGGAATTTGTTTCGTCCCATCCCCACGCCAAATTTGTTTGAGGTTTACACTAGAGGTGACATGTGTTGGCTTGGGAGAATTTTATGGACTTGACGTGGCTGCACCATATGCTGACAAATGTGCTTTTGAATCCTGATTTTATATATTTATATATATAGATAGATTAGATTTTTTGTGTCATGAGGAACCAGAAGCTGCTTCTACTGTTAGGAATTTCATTGCCTGAAGTGAGGGAGAATTAGGAGAAAAAATGTTCTTCAATGTCACTAATTGGCGACCCATAAAGAATAGTCTCCAATTTTTTGTCATATGAGAATTTTATGTCACTTGATCTAATCAACAGCTAATATTAACTCAAATTCACAGAATTTTAGGCAACAAATTTTAGAAGATTTTGATCCTAGTTAGCGTAGTAATGAGGAATCTCTACGATCCATCTACTTAGCAGTGTGTTACACTTCAATTGGGAACATGTACAAGATCAACAAGAGATGGCAAGAAAAATTCTCGTTAAATGTTCATTTGACTAGCATTCAACCAATTTTATTACCTGCACAATGCAGTGACAAAAATAAAAATTAAAAAAATCAGTTTATAAAATATTTTTATATTTTTATGTAATATTATAATAATAATTTTATAATATATTAAATCTCAAGTGTTCAAATTTTGATCCAATAATATGGACCGGAAGAGGAGAGGAAGGGAAGCGGAACCTGTATGACCATGGAAAAGGTGGCTTCCGAAGGTGGAGATAACTCCGACCATATGATTCAGAGAAACATAACACATATGAAGATCGCTGCCCATGATTTCAATCTTTCATTCTTTAAGTAAAACATGGCATACAAAGCGACCTTATATTTTTGCACAGGATCGGGTTTCTTCACTCCAAGCATGGACTGATGGTGAGTTCGCCAGGAGATGAAGAAAATAGACCGGAAGTTGAGGAAGAAAGACATCAAATTTGCGTCACTGAATTAAGGTAGACGACAGCAACAGCAGCATGGAAAGCAGCTCCAATGGGAAGAGCGTCCTCGTCAATCCCAAAGAAAGGAGAATGGAGAGGCAGCCCTGTGTTGAGGGTGTGATTGTACGTTCCAATTTCGAAGAAAGAGGCTGCCATTTTCTGAGAGTAAAAGCTGAAGTCTTCTGCTGCCATGATCATCGGAGAGACTTTCACATTTGGCTTGCCCAGCAAAGCTTCTCCCACCATCTTTACCTGCTCGTACAGAGCATTGTCGTTTATGGTTGGAGGATAAGGCCTCATTGTCTCCTCCATGAAGTCCACCCTAGCCGAGCATCCCTTCATCACTGCTACTTGCATCTCTATCACCTGTAAGTATACGCGTCGTTCTGCCTTCTTAACTGTCCAATATCCACCCACACACACACGTGTATATGCGATTGCATAAAATGGAAAATAACATGGGATATATATACCTCCTGAATTCTTCGTTGAATGTAGGATTGTTGTTCTGAAGTGAACGTTCGACAAGTTCCTCCAAATTGGACCTCCTCAGGAATTACGTTATCTGCCACTCCACCCTTGATGAATCCAACCGATATCACCTATAACAGTATTCAAATGAGCCGACAATAAACTTTAGTCTTAATTTAACAACAGGATTCTGCTATTACGTACCATGACAACTTGCCAGTTGGTAGCAGCCTGGTTATCAAGAATCTGATCTATTACAATTATAAATATAAACATTTGGAAGGATCCAAACTATTGAGCAGTCAAATTGGAAGACGGATATTATGTATGGTACCTTGGCTTCTAACGGGTCAATTTCTCGTGAAACAATAAATTGGAGAGCAAGTATAGCCATAGAAGCTGCTAGTATAGGGTCTCCTCCTAGTTGGGCTTGAATTGTGACTAGAAATCTGGAAGAGGCAGCCATAATAGGGCCAGGTCGGGAAGCGACGGTGCCAGTTGGTATTCGTGGAGAAACATGCAAGGCAAAAATAGCTTGGACGTTATGGAGGGCACTGTCTTTTAGAACCTGATATGCCCCTCCTTTGCCCTCTTCTGCTGGCTGGAACACCAGTTTAACTGTGCCCTTCCAAAATAAAACAAAAATGCCCTCGAGGCTAGAGTATTCATACTTTTTTATGCTTCACATTGATATGCATACATACATACATATATATATATATATATATAGGTGGAGGAAAGTGCTTATATGAATACATACCTTCAATTGGTGTCGCCTGCTATGGAGTAATTTTGCAGCTCCTAGTAGCATTGTCACATGAGCATCGTGGCCACATGCATGCATTTTGCCTTTGTTTCGGCTCTTGTGATCCCATTCTACCATTTCCTTCCCAATCATAATTCATTCCAGTAAATCATTTGGTCAATTTCTTTTCTTATTCCTAATAAACTGGTAACATACGAGAGAAATTACAAGGTTCAAATTAGATTTCAATAGTTCTCAGATTATCAAATAAATGACAGGGGATAAATAGGTTTGAAATAGATTCGCCTTGTAACAATGAGATGTTTTGATGTCAGATAAACCAGCTGCAAGAACTATCAATTTCTTAGAACTCAATTTCCTAGGCTTGAGGCCTCTAATTCCCCATCCTCTAATGATCAAAAGAAAAGAAAAAAGAACAGTTGGAGGTTGGGGCATTAGAGACCCCCAAAAAGCCCAATTTCCTTCAACATTTAGCACCATTAACAGATTGAGTGCCCCTTCTAATCATACAAGACTCACGAAAATATATGATGCAATGTGAGATAAGATTCTTTTATCCCATTTCTTTTCCCCTCCCTGTTGTTGAGAAGGAAAGTTTCCGAGCGCATGGAGGTAGACAGCCATTTAAACTATGAAAAAATATTATGAAGGTTTTCAATATAAAAGTAAAAATGATAAGGAAGCGCCGTGTTAAAAAAATATGAAGTTAATTAAAACGAGAAATAGAACAGAAGGGGGACAACCTGAATAGGAAGCGCGTCCATGTCTGCCCTAAGAGCAACCCAGGGATGTGCGCCGGAACCAATGGAAGCGACGATGCCGGTGGTGGCGATCGGCCATGAATATTGGACGCCGAGTGAATCGAGCTCCGATCTAATGAGTTGGCTCGTCTGAAATTCCTGAAAGGCGAGCTCCGGATATTCATGGATTCTCCTTCGTATCCGTCGCAACCAGTTTAAGAAAGTAGGCTCCTTCGCCGACTCTAACAACTCCTCGGTAAGGTGCTGAGTTTGGCTCGTTATTGCTGAAGCTGAGCACAGCAGCACCAGCGCCAGCAACCACATTCTCAATAATCCCATGTCAGTGTGACTTTCCTTCCGTTTTCCTTTTTAAAATTAGGCCAAAATACCCATAAACTCTTGTTGTATTGCATTTAACTTTCCTCATATTTAATAGGTTAAAAATCATACCCTCAACTTGCATATTTTGACATTTAACCCCTTACCGCTAAAATGACTATTAGAATTAATGGGATGTGTTCCGCATCGTACTATTAATGATTGTTGAGGATACATAGGTCTTTATATGCATGTCGTTTTGTGTGGTGGTGTTAGTTAGTTAAGCCATTTATTGTCTATTTCAATTTGTTATATATATATACACACACACACATGTTGTATCAGGTTATTTCAATAATGAAAAAGTATTTTTCAATAAGTCAAATAGTATTGTAATGTTTACATAGGCCTTATCAAGTGATCCACCTATTATCAACATGGTATCATGAGCAAGGTTTGTGTGGCCCTTGAAAATAAAGAATTCTAATTGGTTCTTTTTTCAAGAATTGAGCCTGAGTCTTCCGTCCAAGCTTTGTTTTCTTCCAAGACCTTGTACTCAAGTCTATAAAAATTAGACCAGGTAACTAAGAAATCGAATCCACAAGCCTTAAAAATTTTGCAGATTCAAAAGGCCATTTGACATATACAAAACGAATAGAATCGAGTGGTGTATTGCTGAAGTCTCACGAAAGTTTTTTGAAATCATCTTTTTCATTATGTATTTCCTTTGATTATGCCCTAATCCTTCTCATCGTTTGTCACTGATTCATCCTTTTCTTTCCATCGATTATGGAAAACTTCTCAACCACTGTGGATCCAACTATGGCTGAAGATAAGAACAGGGGGAGCATCATTGATTTCATTCCTTGCCTTTACCTGCATCCCTCAGACACACAAGCCGCGTCTCTTGTTCCTCACATCCTTACTGGACTAAAAAACTACACGATTTAGAGCAAATCCATGAAGATTGCATTACTTGGCAAGAATAAGGTAAGCTTTATTGACGGCACTTACACAAAGGAATCAAAAGAACCATTGCTTCGTCCACAATGGGAATGATGTTATGCTGTGTTTTTGTCCTAGCTGCTGAACTCGGTGTTAAAGGATCTGGCAAATGAACTCGCATAGGCATAAAACGCCTTTTATGTGTACACATATCTGAAAGAGAGGTTTGATAAGGTCACTGGATCAAGAATCTTTGCCATACACCGTGAGATCAATTGCCTCGTTTAGGGTTCTATATCTGTCTTAGCCTACTATATGAAGTTGAAAGAATTATGGGAAGAACAATCAACATTAATCGCCATTCCAACCTGTAAATGTGATGTTTCTAAGGCCTATGCTGATTTAGTCTTGCAATATCGTCTCCTGCAATTTCTTATGGAGCTCAGTGAGTCGTATGGCCAAGCAAGAAGTCAGATTCTTCTCATGTCTCCCCTTCCCTCTGTAAACCAAGCTTATAATATGATTGTGAAAGACAAGACTCAAAGAACTATTGCTGGATCAAGCAAGATGTCTCTAATTGAAGGAAGTGTCATGGCTATAGGAAGAGGACAATGATATGAAAGGGATTACGGACGTAGTAACTCATCATTAGAGTGTTTCCATTGTCATAAATGTGGACACCTTAGGGAGAGTTGCTACAAGATAATTGGGTTTCTAGATATTTTCAAGGAAATAAGAACAAATGCTCTCAAGAGAACAGATCAAGTCAAGTGAAAAATGAAGCTGCTAATGGGGCTAATAAAACAGAACAGATTATGGTGCCTACCTTTACTCAAGAATAGTATGAGCAGATACTTCAAATGCTGAAAAAGGACTCAGAGCCTACTGTTCATGCACTTACCAACACAAATTTACAAAACTTTTATGGTTTAAAATTTAGAATACATTAGATTTTAGATTCTAATGCCACCACTCACATGGTGAGTTGTAATAACCCAAGAATTGAAGTAAAATTAAATATATAAATTTGTGTTTTAATAGTAATAATATTAGTCTTCGAAATATTTATCACTAGAAGGGCTGTTATTGTAGTGGAAGATGGCATAAATCTTAGGTAACAGGTCTTGTTTTCAAATATGATGAAGGCAAGGGAATTTCATTTTCTTGCTTTTTGTTTGTAAAATTACTAAATTGCCCCTCATCAATTTGATAAAAAATTTACACTCTCTTATTGGATTTTTCAAGAAGATCTGAGAGAAAGAAAAGAAGCTTTAACCCAGCCATTCTTCAATCCTCTGCTACGCCTTTACCTTCGTCCCCTTCGTGGCCAACCGTCATCAACATAGGTGCCGCTGCTCTGTCCACCGCTGACCAACCAGCTCGTGGCTTCTGTTTTGTTTCCTTTCCTTGTTCTAGATCGGTACGCCATTTTCCCCTGCTTCTTGTTGCTAGTCGTTCTTCTTCATTAGTTACTATTGGGCTTGTCTGTTCATCATTATTGCTGCTAGAGACACCATCGCTACTAGAGTCACCATCGTCCACCACTGTAAGGGATTCCATTAAGGTTAGGGACTCTCCTTTTGTTTTCATATTACTGTTGACCTGTGCCTCCCTGTCTCTGCATCATTACAGTGCTCATGGTTAGCCATAAAAGCTTGAATCACTCCCTCACCCCTCTTTAATTGTTAGGTGAGTGAATCTTGCCTCCTCCTTTCTTTAGTCTGATCCTGGGTATAGATGTGTTAATGAATAAGGTTCAAATTTTTTTGTTCCTCTCCTTTCTTTGCTGCCGTAGGAGTATGAAAAAAAAGTGATAAATTAAGTTTACTTCAATTTATAAGTTAGTTAATTGTTGTTGGTTGCTATTGATTAAGTTGGATAAGAGTTTGATCCTTTCCCTGAGCTTGACAGTGGCTTGTATGGAGGTATATATATATATATATATATATAATAATTAAAAAATTTGATGAATTAAAGTGTTGAATAAAAAGGAAGATTAATATTGGTTTGAGGATTAAGGCCTGTGAGGTATTTGAAAAAAAATGTTTAAGTGTGAGTTTGGACATATGATGGCAAGATATGTGCAGTACATATATTGTTGTTGATTAAACAATTATTAGAAGACAATTAATCTCTTTAGTGGATGTTGGGAAGTTTGATTAGTTCAAATTATTGTTATAGAAAAACTTTTAGAAAAGGGAATTAGAGCGAAAGAGGGATAGTATATGTTTGAACATGGATACACTTGAGGTATTTGTAAAAAGGCTTAAGAGAGACTAGATTCTAATTAGGTTATTAACTATGACTAAATACTAGAAAAAAATATTTATGTGTAGATTATGGTCTCAAGACATTCTAAAATTGTTGTACTTAACTACTAGTTGAGTTAACTTTGGAAGGGAATTTGTGTGAGATGAGTAAAGGTCATTAACTAATTTTATATATATAGTTTTATAGGGTGTTGAGATGAGGAGCAACTTTTTAGAAGTTTAAAAAAAAACTGGGGGGGGACTTTGGATTTTGGAAGCTTGACAGGTAAGTGGATAGCGTCTCAACTGATATTTCATTAAAATCTTCTTTATTCAAATATTATGTTTTTATGCAAAGTCTTTTTATGACAACAATGTGCTTATGAGATATTTTGTTGATTAAATTACTTGATTTCATGAAATTATTTTATCAGAATTGATCATTTTAGTTTATCAGTAGATACAAGTTTGAATTCTAATTGTGAGATTTCAATTTGAAAATTATTGAATTGTTATGGAAAAATGATTCATGCTAGTTCGACATTGAAAAGAAAAATTTGATTGAATGGCGATCAATTTCTCACATGTTTGAAAATAGTTTTAAAAAGGAACTTTATACAAAGCACTGGTTGCTAACGGCAGTTTCGTTAGCCCTTGGCACACCATGGTATACCTAACTAGTAGGGTGTTTATAGGAGATGCTAGCCTCGTTCGATGGCCAACGCATGTGAAATGGAGGGATGGTTATTTGTGAGCATCGTACTCACGTTTGTTTTCGTGGCTTTGAGCCATGTTTGGTTAGTATTACCCTCGTGGATTGTGTGTTCACATTTGTTTCGTGGCTTTAACTGTGTTTGGTTACTTACCCTCATGGACTGTGTGTCCACGTTTGTCTTCATGGCACAAGCCGCATTTGGATTATTTATCCTCGTAGACTATATATCCACGTTTGTTAATTGTTCTGATAACTCTTTATAATTATGAATTTGATTACTTGGTGATTTTGTATCTTGTTGGATTTAATTAGTAATTTATCTAATATTTATTTATTTTATTTATTTGCTTCTTTGAAAGCAAGTGATAGTGACATTTGATTTGAAATTAAATGGTTTAAGATTTTATTTAAAGTTATATTAAATTTCTTTTATTTCAAAATTTATTAAAATATTTTTTATTAAAAATCGTTATCTGTTTAACTTACATAATTGCTTTAAATTTCTCTTATTTTATGTTCAATTATTTATTATTGGGACGTTATTCATTGAAAAATTATTTTAGTCTCAAATAGCACAATTGACGCTATATGTCTTGCCTACTAATGATGGATGTTTGCGAAACAGAATGAAGACTTGTTCTGTAAATATGTCTTATTGATGTAAATATGGAATCTATGTATTATGTGATGAGATATATGACTAGGGGCTCCACATAATTTATAATTAGAGTCTTTAGTTTATTATACATTTTGTCTACTGGTTGGGAGGAGCCGAGCTTCTGATGGATATAATGTTCAAGAAAAATTTTTGTGATACAGAATTTTTGGGAGATTTTATTTACAGATGAGGTTCTGTCAAAATTTTTACAAAATGTTGAAATAATTATTATAATGATTTGTATTAATAGTATTAAAATGTCAGTGTAAAACTGAGTACATTTTAATTAAATGAAGTAAACCTTAAATTTGTGGCTTACGGAATGTATGATATGGTTCACATCCTGTGCCGGTTACCCCTATTTTTAGGGAGTGACATGAGTGATTTGAAATATCTAAATTTTTATGAGAAATATGCTGGTCCTGTTAAAAACATTAAGATTCTTAATGGTTAAAGAGTTCCAATCACTCATGTAGGAACTACATTATTAGGAAAAATAAAATTAAGGAATGCCTTGCATGCTCTTGAGTTGTGTTTTAATCTAATATCTATCCCGAGGCTAACAAAAGAAGAGAATTGTATGGTTGCTTTCTATCCTCATATATGTTTGGTGCAGGACCTTCAGGATGGCACAATGAAAGCGATTGGTAAATTGTTGGAAGGGTTATACATTTTGACAATTAACACACTTACTGTTAATGCTATTAAAAATAATGTAAGGAGTGAATTCAGTGATAAATGGTTGTGCCACTATAGGTTAGGCCATCTTTTTTTTTCCTGTTATAAAAGATGGTGTTTATATGAATAACAAGATTTGTGAGATATGTATTCAATCTAAGCAAACAAAGTTCCCTTTTACCTGCGAGTTAAAGAGTGCCAGGGGGCATTCTGTTGGTCATGAAAGGCCATACCAGCCTAGGTCATGCATTCATGCATTTTAAATGGCTAAATTATATACTATGTTAAATTTATTATTCGTTTATTTGATTATGGCTTACTTTGTAATAATCAATGTAGATTTCACTGTTACTGAGACTGTGGTTGTCTCACCCCTTTCTTTTCAATATTCTAGGTCCAGGCGAAGGATCCAGTGGTGGACGGGGAAAGGAGCAAAGCTAGGGGTTTGCTTGTGATTTGTAAAGAACTGCAACCCCTTTCTTTTGAGCAAATATATTGTAATGTATTTAAGATTAGGGTGCCAGTAGGATATGATTATGTATGTGTGTGTGAATATGTGTGGATTGTGTGCTTGTGTATGAATTTTTGTCTGTTTGCAGACTTGTGGCTAGGAAACTTGGTTATGGTGTGTGGTTTTGATGGATTTACTTAGTAGACCAAGTTTCTATTACAAGCAGATCTTTATTTTGATATATATGTGATTTTATAAGCAAATGCAAAGTGGTTGCATTGCAAATGTTGTGCTATGGGCAAACATACACCTTGGATAGAGAGAGTGGGTGCGTGGGCCCCACAAGGAGCTCTGAGCCAAGTGAAAATGTTTAGCATATGTATTTATATAAATACATGGTATTTGGATTGATTTGTGACCACTTTTATATGATTTGTGCATTTTGGGGGTCTAGGGTCCATTTTGGGAAATGGCACCCGGGTGGTCAAATTTTAATGTATAGAGGTTTTCCATCATTTGAATGTTCTATCAGGTGTTTTTAATCTTATTTGACGTGTCCAAAGTGTTCCCACAGGTTTGTGACCATTAGGATGAGATTTGGACAATTTTGAAAATGGTTTTTACCAAAAAGCTGCACTTTTGTATCAGGGTGTCCAAATCTTAATCCGACTGTTGGATTTCTCTAAAATTTGGGTCACAAGTAAAACCTTTTATAAGCTTCGTGTGAGCTTTGGAATCACGTCGATCAGATATTGGACGGAGAAACGACGCACTTCAGAATTTGGTCTGGAGGTGCTGTTATGACAGCATTAAATTGCTATCATGACAGCTACAGTGTTGATGTTGTAACCTGCATAAAATTCAATCCGTTCGTTAGATCTTTTCAAAATTTAATATGCTAATATTATTCTTTAAAAGTGACATGTGGGCTTTGGAATCACTCTGATCGGAGATCAGATGATGAAATGGTGCACTCCGGAAGTTGGTCCGGAAGTGTTGAGCTGTCATGACAGCAAAAATAACCAATTTTTTAACATGTCTAATTTTCAATCCAACCGTTAGATCTTTTTGAAATTTGGTATACTTACAGTACCCTTTGAATGTGACGTGTGAGCTTTAAAATCACTTCGATCGGAGTCGAATGACGAAACGGTGTCTCTCGGAAGTTGGCCCAAGAGGGCTGTCATGACAGCAATTTAATGCTGTCATGATAGCATCTTTTTATTTTACTTTCGTCTAGCTTGCTTCCGCGTGCTATAGGTAGAACCTATAAATTTTTTTTAAAGGCTTTAAATAGTTTGTTTCCTCAGTTGGTTTTATGATTAATTCCTTAACCACACTTAGTTTATTTGAATTGTGTGATTTTTGGATAACACTCGGGGCAAGTGTTACAATAGGAGACTCTTTAATCTCCTGGACAACTAAGAAGCAAGGAATTGTGTCAAAATCCTCAATAGAGGTAGAGTATAAGGCATTGAGTGTTGCTGTTTTAGAAATAATTTAGGTATTAGGATTAATGAAAGATTTAGGTATTTGCAATATTGAACCTGTTAAGGTGTTTTGTGATAATAGGACAGCCATAAACATAGCAAACAATCTTGTATTTCATGAGAGAATGAAATACATAGAAATTAATTGCCATTTTGTTATAGAATAACTACAACAGAAGCTAATCTCTCTGCATCATGTTCGTTTAAGGGATCAAGAAGCAGGTATCTTAACCAAAGCTTTAGGAAAGAAGCTCCATGATAGATTCCTCAACAAGTTGCAAACTGTTGATGTACATAGTTTGAACTTGAGGGGGAGTGTTGAGGATACATAGATCTTTATATGCATGTCATTTTGTGTGGTGGTGTTAGTTAGTTGAGCCACCTGTCATTTATTCCAATTTGTTTTGTATATATACATGTTGTATCAAGTTATTTCAATAATGCAAAAGTATTTTCTAGTAAGTCAAATAATGTTGTAATGTTTATACAGGCGGGATTAAGTGATCTACTTGTTCTCAAAATCATTTGAAATATGATGTATAATTTCTTATATTTTATTAACACATCCTCACCTAAAACTCAAAACTTAAAAAAAAAAGGTGGGACAATTTTGTGATTTTACTAATAACAATCCTTAATTCTCATAGCCTCCAATAACATTATCGTCTTGCTCTTTCTACATAAGTCTCTCGCAAGTCTTCCTTATATAGACTTTGCTTTGTTTGAGAATTCTCATCAAAATTGGTTAATCCAACTGGCAACAATGAGGAAAGCGTGAAGAGGCCAAGTTCACAAATCGACGAAGGAGGCCCAAACAAAATATTCAAATAGGAGCCAAGTGATTCTGAATTGGTCTAATAGCAATTATCCTCATCTTCTTCATTCCAAAATCCATTCTTTGTGTCCATCTCCATCATATTCTTCCTTTAAATCTGGATAGTGACGCTACTAATATTCTTAGAAATTTTACAAAATTATCTAGGAAAGCTGTTAGTTTTGAATAATGATAAATTAAACTAATTACCCAAAATTACATATCATCCGCCATGCATTATTTTTTACCAACATCTGCTAAGTAATTATAAATAATATGACATGGCATGTATTCTGTTAAATCTAATCACTTTAACAGCTTGGAGTTAAATGTCAAAATCTTTAAGTTAAGGATATGGTTTTAAAGTTTTTAAACATGAGGAAGATTGTATGCAATATGATTAAAGTTGAGGAGAGTCGTGGGTTTTTTGGCCTTAAAATTATAACAGTTAATGGAAAATCGGATGCATTCTACATCCACCTTTTTTTATAAATTAATTTTTTAATTTTTTAATTATTTATAATTCATCCTCTTGAGTATGACTCGTTGTGACTCAATTCATAAACTTTTAACTCATTTATAATTTAATCTTTCAAATTTTATTAGTTTTTCTTTTCATGCTAGCTTAAGTCCCACATTAAAGAATAAGGTGAAGGTATTTCTAAGTAAGATATGAGTATTTTTTTATTTATCTTATTTTATAAGGATAATTTTTTAAATAAAATTTAAAAAATAAGGATCAAATTATAAGTGAATCAAAAGTTTAAAAATTAAGTCGCAGTAAGTCATATATAAAAGATTGAATTATAACTGAATTAAAAATTAAATAATTAAAAAATTAATTTGTCTTTATTTTTTTAATTGGATTGGGCGGGCATTGTAACAGCCCTCTGGGTCACCCCGCCTCCCCGAGATCTTTTGCGACGCTAGACACTCTCCTCCCAGGCCCCACAACAAGGGCGACGCCACCCCTTACGGTAAGCATCAGGATACAAAGGCTTCCCCGCAGTAGTCTCAATGGTACCAGGTTCAGCTTCAACTTTGTTATGTAGGAGAGGTTAGAGGATCGAACCTGGGGAGGCTCCTCGCAAGGGAAATAATCCTGCACATTACTGCGGGGAAGCCTTTCGTCTCCTGATGCTCACCGTAAGAGGTGGGGTCGCCCTTGTTGTGGGGCCTGAGGGAAGATTGTCCAACACAGCAAAAGATCTTGAAAAGACGGGGTGAGCAGAGGGCTGTCACAGGCATGACTCACGAGACTTGTCAAGGGACAGGACTGAATTTATAAAAATAATAATCACCCATCGATAAGTTTCTCACACGGCTGAGATTTGATCTGACGATCATGTAAATTATGGAACAAATCAACTTTTATTGGACTCAGCCCACACCCTTCTGCCTACGCACATGCCAACGCCCGTAGGCACGTGGTCACAAGGCAACCGTTCTCAGCCCAAGAGAGCCCCAAAAAACATTGACTGGAGTGAGCCTCAAGCTTGCTCCAGGGCCTTTTTGAAATATTCAGAGCGTTTAGATGGCCCATCCCATTCATAAAGTCCACGAAAGGAATGTAAGTTGTTGACATTTGTTAGCTAAACTAGACTGCGCATTGGAAACTAGTAGTAATTACATTACATGTTAAATATCTATTATAGATGCATGATCTTATAGAAGCCGATTTTTTTTTATGGAAATCATAAAAATATTTTTATGACGGGAACGGAAATAGTTATAAGGAATTTTTATACTACTTGCGAAAATTGTATTTGCGTATTGGGTTAATATTATTTTTTATTTTTTATAATAAACTATTAATTCTTGTCGCTCCATCTGGATTGGAATTCCAAAGAGCATGTTCGGCTCCACACTGAATTGGTGTCAAGCTTTATGAAAATGCATAGCAAGTAAGAACCCCAGAAAATTTTGGAATAAGGGAAGTTTTAATTACATGCTCCCCCATCTCCATTATACGAACACTTTTAAGAATGATTTTTTAATTATCAATATAAAACACTTAGTGAGATATTAATTATATTTTTATAAAATTCTTTCTATTTAAATTAATTAAATGCGAGATATAATATAGTATAAATTTTAAAAAAATCATTTAAATGACTATAAAATTAAAATTTATTATATTTTCAAATAAAATTAACAATTTAATCACTTTTTTTTCATTCCAATGAAGTAACTAGAGCATTAGAGATATCTTATAACGGTGATTAGAAGGAACACGACAGAAATATATTACTTATATATAAAGTATTTTCCATAAACTTATTGCGTCTTTGAATATAAGGAATGTCATAATATTTTTTAATAATTAGGTAATTTGACTGTTATCTTAAAAATGAAGGTATTAATTGCTTGATTTATCATTGCAATTATAATATTAATTATGACATTATTAAAAATAAAATTAAAATATCATTGTAATTTTATATGATTTTAACTAAATAATAAGCTTTTATTTATATGTGAGATTTAATTAAAAATATTTTATATATAAATAGGAAGGGAATATTTCTATTCATAATTATAGGATAGAATTGTAAAGTCATGTTTGGTTTTAAATATAGAATAAATATATAATAATTATTTTTTTTATATTATCCTTCCTCAGTTGAATCAAATTGTTGGCAAACTTTTAATTGCTAGATGCAGTACACTTTTATTTGTAAATTCAAACATTTGTTCACGAGTTTAAAAATATTATTTAATATTGAAAACTATTGTTTAAGAACTGTGAAATTATCAACTTTATCCCGTAATTAAGACAAAAGAGGCTGACACTGTATATGAAATGGGCATACGCAGAACGAACACAGAAGTCGGTAAGGTGACAGATTGAACAGTGGAGTGATAGCGGATAAAGATAACAGGAACCCAAGATCTGCGCGGTGGAGTGGGTTGTGGGACAAGGCTGAAGACTTATGGCAGCATTGATATTTCCATCCGTCAGACCATAGAGCACGCTAACGTACTGCAAACCTCTATCTGCTCTGCATCAGTAAAAGAAATTGTTGAAATGCTACATCCTAAAAAAATATTTTTAAAAATACTACATCAGAAATTATTCATAAAAAAATGAGTTTAAAATTTTAAAAAACTTATTTTTGTCTAAAACAAATTTAAAATCAAAAATTATTTTTTTATTTTATTAAAAGTAAAATCGTTCAACATCGTTTTAAATGATTTCAATTTATTATTATTAATTTAACATTTTATTTTCAATCCTTCTTTCTTTATGCTGTGATCGTTTGGTCAAGTCTTCGGAACTTCTTAGGCCCAAATTTTGCTTTTTTTGTGGAAATAAAAATTCATGCACATTGACTATATAAAACGCTGAAAACGTTAAGACACAGTAGCAAAGTCAAAGTTAAATAGTGTAAATGAACACAGACTTTTTTCTATGATCAATTCTACCTTCTAAACATTATATTATACAATTAACATTCTAATAAAATTAAATTATAAAAATAAATTAAATTAACTAATTTTTTAAATATTTATAAATTAATTATCTAATTTTTATATTTAAGATTAAATGAAGTATTACTTATATATAATAATCTTTTTATGTGTATGTAATCTTTTTATATGTAATAAATCTTTTTATTAATAAATTAACTACAAACATGCATTTATATTATATAATCTATATGATATATTTGTGTGTTTGTTTGTTGTCTAACCCCTCTCCCTAAATAAAAAACATATAAGGATCTATCATGTTTGTAATATGTACATTTTTTTAGATATCAATTATTATAAAAATGTATAATTTTTTTTATATTTTTTATTTGATAAGTTTTTCCATTAATACTATAGATATATAATTTCACTTTTAAAATATTTCTATATTATTTATTTGATAAGGTTTTTCTATATTATTTATATTTGTTATAATTAATGGTATATATATATATATATAGTTTCATATATAGTTTTAAAGATATATTTGTTATGGTTAATATGATATGTAATTTATTATTTCATATTTTTATTGTAATAAAATTACATAAAAAATTAATTGGTATATATATTAAAAATAAATAAAAATATAGAAGATTGTATATTAATTTTAAAAATTTGACCCTCTTTACATTTATGCTGATTCTACCCCTAATTATTCTATGAAAATATTAACTATATTGCTACGTTTACAGTTAAGTAAAACTTAACATAATTTTACTCAAAAAATATTAACTTCAATAAAAAAGTTACAAAATATTAAAAAATGTACCTTAATCAAATAGAGAGTCAAGCTTTAGGCAAATAAAAAAGAAAGAAAATGTACTTTAAACTTTGATCACAACTCTAACACCAACAATCAGGACAAAGAAATGGAATGAAAAAAAACTTTAAAGTTTGAATAAGAAAAAAATGATAGAGCACGAGTAATGAAGTAGGCAGGAAATAAAGCAAGAATAAAATTTTAGAAATAAAATATTAAAATACTAGATAAATAAAAATAAATACTATTATATTCAATCTCACTAATGCATTAATGAAATGAAAACAATAAAAAATTACCTCACACTACCTGATTTCAACTTTATTGCTGCGTCTTTATGTTTTCAACCCTTTATATAGTCAATGTGATTTTCAGGTGAAAAGCAAAAGCTAGGGCCTGAGGGTTTTTGAAGATTTTGACAAAACGATCATAAGTTAAAAGAATATAAAGATTGAGAATAAAATGTTAAATCAATAATAATAAGATAAAATTGTTTAAGTAATGAATGATTTCACTTTTAATGTAAAAATTTTTTTTGACCCTAAAATGATTTCTTCAAAACCTCAAACTTGTTCTTATAAATAATTTCTAATATAATATTTTGAAAAATACTTCTCACATTACAGCATTTTGACAAATTCTTTTATTATGTGTAATATTCTGATAATAAAAAGCCCCACTGACCCTTGCCGCATCCACATTTGGTCATTCAATCAAATGGCACAAGGCCATCACAAAAATATTTCTTTAAATACTTCCTTTTCCTATTTGTAATTTTTAGAAGAAACTGATAGTGACACATGGCGAAATATTAATTATTTTTTAATATTAAGAGTTAATATATCATTTAAATTATAAATTATGTGTCTAAGGATAATTTGAAGTTTAAACTTTTAAAATGTATTTTCTAAATTTTAAATAATTAAAATTAAAATAATTTTAATTTTTTTAAATTGAGATATAATATATATTTTTTACCAAATTTTACTGTTTTTTGTTCCCACAACTTTAACTGTTTAAAATTTAAAATTTATCCTTTTATAAATTAATAATGTTAAAGCTTGGCAGGCGAAGAGTGCCGGGCCAAAATAAAAAATAAAAAATGGCGAGGGGTGATGGGGAAAGAAGGGAGTCCCACGCTGGAGGCGTCAGGGCTAAACAAGTGAATTTAATGCAGACACAGGCCTGGATGGATGTAACCATTTATTTCGTTACATTGATTACATTTGTCTGCATGCATGTTTTTTCACTGTTTATTTTAGCGCTGCGTAAAACTAATAAATTATACTTTGGGCTCGCTTTGCTTCCTTCTACTTTTGAGTTATCAGAACCAGGAAGCTAGAGTGTCGTTGAAATTTCATCTCATGGCCTGAATTGAACTCGATCTTGTCCCTTGAGCTTGCCGCTTAGTGCATGTTTTTTGCTTCCTTGTTTCATTCCACAAGGAATGGCCTTTTCTTTAGTCTGAGTATATAGGAAAAGTCGTCCATTGACCGAGTAGATAAACTCTACTTGATTTCTTGAATAGCTCGTGGAAAGACGTAAATGCCCTTTTTTTTTTTCAGGCGGAAATTCTACCGCGATGTGCAATCAAGTCTCACACCGCCCCACCTGTCAGGTAGGGAAAAAGCCTTCTTCAACATTCATCAATACTGTGCAATATATATATATGCATATATATATTCTTTTATTTTTGCCACCGTGCAATATATGTTTGATGTGCGCTGCAAAATAGTTTGCAAAAAATTTGACAATGTACAGAATTTAGCATACGTATAATTAATTTATTTTTACAATATATCAAACATGCGTTCCCTGTCCAAATTGCAAGACATTTTTTCAACTAATCTTGATTCAAAATACATGACATGTGATACCTTTTAAAATTATTTATTTAAAATTATCATCGTACTAATTAATATAGACATGAGAAATATCATAATCTACTTATTAAAAAAAAAGAATATCATACTCTATTAGGTCTGGAGAGCAATTATGTCCCTGAATGGGTCTTTCATGCAATTCTCCTTCTAGTCTATGCCCATGCCCTGGCAAATAGTATGACCATTATCCACGAGATGCTGTATTTTTTACATTTCTACTTTCATCTTGTTGTCAACGGGCCAGGTGGCAGTTGATGTTAGTTGCTAGGGTCTACATAAATATATACTCCACTCCTTTAGAAATATAAGATATTTTTTATAAAATTATATGTTTAAAGATATAAAATGTTTTAAAATTTTTTAATATATAATTAAATGAGTTTTTTAAAAATATTATTAATAAATAAACCGCTCGATTTCATATCTTTAAATGAGAAACCTTATGGAATAATGACAAATATGATAATATAATATTAATTTAAAAATAATTGCTTAACTTTATGGTAGCAATTTAATTTAAAATATTTTATATTTTTTAAAAGATAGAGTGGGATTCTTTTGATTACTTTGCAATTGATTGTTTACATGAGAAGCCAATTTTGGATTAGATGTGTTTTCTCCCAATGGCGCTGCATCGTCCCTGTCCTTCATTTACTTGACTGCTGATAGACGAACGTGAACAATTGCTATGGGTATATGACACGTCGTTATATCTCTTCATTTGGACACGATGGCACTCCTCCAGTCCTCCCATCCCTTTCCAGTTCATTTCTTTTTTCTTTTTAATTACAAATTGAAGCCAAAGCCCAAATAAAATCAAAAAATCATGTTTGGTCACCAAAATAAATGAAATAGGATAGATTGAAAAAATACAAACAAAAATAAATTAAATTACCATTCTCTCTATAATAAACATGATAAAACTCATTAAAATATATTACAAATATAGAAATCATCACACCCTTCAAAAATTTTATGAAACATAATTTCAAAACTAAATTATTATTTTTCTTTATAAATGTGCTCACATATCCCCTTTAATCATTTTATTTTTATTTTTATTTTTTTTATCTATTTCATTCTATTTCATTCTAATAATAAAACATGACCTGAGAGCCAGAGTCTCTGGAACAAGACAAACCTATCATATTTCAAGGCAACCGTCCCTTAGCAAGCTCATCTTGGAATTGACACACAATATCGTATAATGAACTTCATCATTATACCGCAATTAAACTAAACAATTATAATTTGACAAAGATTCATTTAAAGAAAACAAACTTTAAGTATGAGATTTCCAAAATAAAAATTTAAAAACATGATTAGATCATTTTTCAAAAAATCAAGGTATATTTCATGTGCAAAAATATAGGAAAAAAAGGACAGATGAGATGATAGAACTATCATTTTTGAAAAACTACACTAATTTGTCACAGCTAAAACTCCCACACTGCAACCAACTATATGTCGACACAATTATCATAGTAAATGTTACCTCCGCCACAGCCAATCTCACATTGACACTTGCTGTGGCTCATGGCATAAAGGCCTTCTCATCGCAATGAACTCCACAATATCAATGCAATGATGTAAGAGCATGAATATCGTTCCCTAATAATTGCAAGTGATTTAAATTCATGCATGAGCTATTCTAAAATTAATATTTTAGATTATAATAAGCAGTAAGGGTCATCAATCAGGTCAATACAATTATATGGATGATCAAGCAATTAAAAATGCCAAGGTTAAATGCTAGGTTTATGCAATTGAAATATGATCAAAACATGTACAAATCCCTAATGTTGGCAATATTATGCTTCTTTTGAATCTTTTCAAGCAAAAAATTAAATTTCTATTTTGTATTTCTACCTCTTATTGCAAAAGCCTCCAAATACCTCCCTAACTCATTCGTTTTCTAAAACCCACAAAGCTAAATCAATTCCTTCTATCTTTTCTCATTAACATTCTTTAAAAAAACATATCATAGTTTTCATTTGATTTTTTTTTTGCCCAAAATCTTCGGCAAACATATTTAGGCATTTTAAAACCACATTCAATTGCCTAGGTCCAGCTTCATAATACAATAAGAAGTCATCTGCAAAAACAAGATGATATATGGGTATTCTCACCTTGGCAGTTTTGATTTGATTCTACTCTTTCATCTTAACAACATTCATTATAATGTGTGATAATTTTTCCATCTCTAACACAAATAAATAAGGGGACCCCTTGTCTCACCCACTTTGGGGGAACAAAACAATCAAATTTCTCACCATTCCATAATATTTGAAAATATGCCATGTTAATGCAAGCATTAATAACACTGCACACCTTCCGCCAAACCAATCTCTAATAATACCGTCTTTAAAAACAATTAATTCATTTTGTCACATGCCTTCTCTAAAAAAAATTTGATTGCAACAAAACCATTGTTTCCACTCATCTCATTCATAATGTGAGCAGTCTCCTTCACCGCAATGATGTTTTCTCGGATACATCTTCTAGGTACAAAGCTAATCTGAAAAGGAGAAGTGACCTTTCTTATCAAGGGTTTTAATCTATCAACCAAAATTTTTGAGAGCACTTTGTATACAACATTACACAAAGAAATGGGCCTCAACTAATTACTAGTCTTTGGTTTCTCCACCTTTAGAATCATAACCAATAAAGTCTTATTTACTTCTATTACCATTCTCGAATCCTCCCACAAACTCTACCACATTACCTCTAACCACATTCCAATTACTATGATAAAATAAGGCAAGAAAACCATCCTTACTTGGTATCTTATAGGCCCTAATATTAAACAAAACCCTTTTTTAACTTCTTTAAACTCAAGATCCTTAGCCCCTCTAGCATTCTCTTACCAACTGCCCCTAACCATAAACCAAGCAACATCAGATCCTATCACTCATCTCTTACATGAACAATGTTTTAATAAGCCCTTAAATCACATTAATCATGTCATTCTCCTTATCAATCCACCTTCTCACTTCACTCTTTGATTTAAAATTTTAATCCGTCTTCTTCTATTTAGAGTCTTGAGATAATAATATTTAGTATTGTGACCACCATTACGCAATCACATACTTTTGGATTTTTGAAACCAACGTAGCTCTTCTTATTGCAGCAGATCAAGTAACTCCTTTTGCAAATCCCAATTTAATCCCTCTAAATACCCATTTCTATCATGACATAAACTCCTTTGAATTTTGTCTAGATAAGCCATTAATATGCTTGCTCTTTTCTTCATTTCACTGAAAACCTCCAAGTTCCATGATTGCCGTAAGGTTGCCTTTGTTAATCCAATACATAATCATGATCTCCTAAACAATCATAGGACTAACCCTAAACGGGTTACCCAATCATGGTTAACCATTTCCAAATCATTTTCCAAAAGCAAATATATTTGTTTTTCATATTGGGATCCCAAGTTTTCATAACTTCAAAATACTTAAATTTAGTTCCAATCAATTCAAGTCATAGTAGAAACAAATATGGAAGTATGAGATACTACTTGATATCAAAACCTATGAAAACTAACTGAAAACTTCAAGACTACTGAGTGGGATGCATCGCAGCTTGTGCACCCACGCTATGGCTTGCCCACCTCCGTGCCTCACATTATGGCACGCTGTGCATATTTAACAGTACTGTGTTATCAATTTGACAACACAAGGATGAATTTTTTATATGCCCCGTTTCTTTATTTGATATTTGATTGAGATAATTTAGGTATTTACAAAAATCTCTTTACATAAACTAGCTTATGACATAGATTTTACTCTCAAATAATTTTACACAAAGGAGTTGAGCACTCAACCATAATTTCAAAACTATTTCACATTTTTTCATAACATAAGGGTTCAAAATCCAATATGTAAAATCACCCTTATTACTCCACTATTAATCTCGAAATCATGGTAATTCTATGGCTAATCCAATTAAATTACCAAGTTTTACAATATTAAAAAAGATACAATCCCAATTTTTGTATTTAGAAAATGCTTAAATATTTTTAGTGAACTCCAGATAGAGTAAAATATTATTGCAGAAGTATGGGATACCAAAATGGTTTAAAACGTTGCATTTTAATTGAAAAAATAAAAGAGCCAAAATCAAAGGGTGCACCACAACATATGGTCAGCGTGCGGAAGCTCACTTTCTCATTGTGTAATGAGCCATGGCACATGACACAGGTTGACAGCAACAGCAGCAAACTTTTGACATGCCACAATTCTCATTCTGATATTCGATTGAAATGATCTAGGTATTTATAAAAAGCTATTTTTGAGATTTAACTAATAGCATGAGTTTTACTCTGAAAATATTTCACATAAGAGGGTTGGACTTTAAAACATTTTTTCACGCTTTTCTCAACCAAATGGTGTCCAAAACCCCACATATGTGGTAAAAGTTACCATTGACATCAAGACCACATTTAATAGATTCGAGACCATCCATACAACACACCACATGTATTTAATCACAACAATTTCTCATTTTCATTCTCCAACCCCTTTAACTTCAAAAATAGAAGGGGGTTTAGCTTTGCATAAATCACTTGACTCTGTATACAACATTATAATAATGTTTCTTACACTTGCAATGACATTTTGACATTATCTAAATCATTTAGTTACTTTTACAATACTGAGGGCTTAAAATATAACCATCTAATCATGCATAAAAACATAATGAAAGTGTAACAAAAGAATACAACAACAACAACAACAAGCCTTTATCCCATTAGGTGGGGTCGGCTATATGGATTGCAAGATGCCATTGTGCTCTATCGTTTATCAAGCTTTTAGGAATATTATTAATTAAGAGATCACGTTCGACAACTTCCAAGAGTGTTCTCTTAGGCCTTCCTCTACCTCTCTTAATCGGACTCAAAGTTATATGTTCCACTCTTCTTACTGGTGCCTCCCTTGGTCTTCTTTGTACATGCCCAAACCATCTCAACCGATTTTCTACCATTTTTTCCTCAATAGGTGTAACAAAAGAATGCAACCTTCAATTGACAATATCCTATCCATTACATAAAATAAATGAGTTTGGGAGACTTTACAGTAAGAATACACAAATTTTCAAGCCTTTGGAGCTTTTTTCCATTCACATCCAAATTAAAACTTGTAAAATATTAAGAGAAAATAGTAAGTATAACTACTCAATAATTAAGATATGTCTATCTTTAACAATATATTTTTTCTTTTTAATATTTAATGAAGGATAAAAAAAATATATAATAAAAATTTAATAACATGATTTATTAATAAGATCAAAGAAAAAATCTCCTTTATCTACTTTGTATATAAGACTGGAAAGAGTATCGTAGAGGCAACCTAGTCTTTTTATATTTTTTATTTGATTTTGAAGAAGATCAAATATATATTAATATTTAAAAGATAAAAGTCAATACAATTATATGCACGAAATCGTCCAACGGGGGGGAGCGTAGTTTATCGCGCACGGGTCTTCAGACTTTAGTTTGCTTGGAGGGAGGAAGAAGTTGGAAAAGCTAATATCCCTTGAGCTGAAATTTGGTTACTTGGAGGAGGCAATAAAATGGTCAGTTTATTTGGTGAAAACTTAGTAATATTTCCACGCATCTTCATACCTGTGACTTATTATGACATTCAACAGTAATCACTGCGGCACCTGTCTATGTCTATATAGACGCACACATTACATAGACACAAGAATATGGATAAATGCAAAGCTCTACTTGGCTGAAAAGATGAAATTAAGCAGGCAGTACAGAAAAAGAGGAGAGGAAAAAACTGCCACGCGGCACCCCCACACACACACTCCCTTTGCAATAAATTCTCGTGGCACCTGACCTAACAATCTAATTGTGTAATCTGGTGAACAGACTGGATACCCTCTCTGTCCTTTTCCTTTCCTTTCCCCCCGCCCGTCCTACCCCCACCCCCACCCTTAAATAATAAAATAAATTATTTAAATTTAATTAATTTTTATCAACAAATTCAATTATTTTATAAAATAATTATCATATATATTCTTTCAATTAAGTTGTTATATACAATTTTTTTCATATTTCTAATATTATTTTTAATTTTTAATTAATTAGTTAAAATAAATTTTGACACAACATTACTACACTCGTCTAATCTCTCTCCACCGTGAATATACTTAGCTTATTGTTAATAATATACTTAGAAAAATATTAATTGCTTCTTAGATTTTACGATATGGTTTATAAACAAGACTATAAAAAATTTCTAAAAGGTGGTCAGAAAAAGTATAACCTAGCCCTTCATTGATTATATGGTTGATGATGATCGTGAGGAAACCGATCTCAAACGCTCATATACCTAGCATACACCACTCAACTTCCTCTTGTCGCATTTATAGAGTAAAAAAAAAATTTTAATTTTATTTATGAGTTACATTATTAAATTTATTAAATTTTAAAATAAAGTTAATAAAATTTACTTTTTTTTATACTGATAAAACATTAAAAGTAATTTAGACTAGAAAAGTATATGATACTAATTATAAGGAAAAATTTTAAAAACCTATTTGGTCTATATCAAATATAGGACAAACATATAGTAATGAATTTATTTTTCAATATTATTGTATATACAGAGAGTTGTTGGCAAACTTTCAATTTACTGATATATTTTATTGTTGTCATTAATTTTCCTGAGTGACAAAATTAAAAAATAATACATTTTTAAAAAATAAAAAGATTAATTACCATATATTTTAATAAACGTGAAGTTGGTTAATTTTCATTTCTCCATGGATTGAGAGGGAGGGAGTATTATATACAACAGAAAGTTCAAACTTTAAAATTGGTCGCACTCTCCCTTCACCCAATAAAAATGGATCTGGTTTCAATGCTCAACAAGATGCTGACCACCAAGGTGCTTATCATTTAGGAAAGATCTGTGCCATGGATGATCCAAATTTTTTCAATTGCAATTTCAATTTCATATTTTATAAAAAAAAATTTATAAATTTTTTATAAATATATTTATCATCAATCTAAATAGGATTTATTCAACTTGAGACTCTGAGTGGTTCAATTTAATATTATAATTTTCATAAATTAGCTACCTAGATGTACTTTGGACAAGACAGGTTCAATATTAAATATTTTAATAAATATAAAATTAAAATTAAAATAAAATTATTAAATCTAGAATAAAAACTTAAAATTAAATTTTGACTGTACAGAGTACATCTAAATAATTAATTTATAAAAATTATAATATTACATTGAACTATCTAAATTAAATCAATACTGTTAAGAATGATGATTAATATATTTATCAAAAAAATTATAAAATTTTATTTTTATAAATATAAAATTAAAATTAATTGGCTGAATTTTTTTTTAGAGTTGGCTTCTCTCCTTTGAGACAATGTTGTTAAAATAAAAATTGGACCGGATGGTTCGACCGCCACCCGCTAAGTAAAACGGTTTGGTTCAACTAATTGAACCAATCTGACATTTAACCTGGGTTGACCCAGATTGAATCGACCAATTTTGAGAGAATCGGCTTTGACCTGAAAACCGAAGCCAGGTCAACCCGATTGAAAGCAAAAAAATTAAAAAAAGAGAAAATTAGGCTAAGTTGTTTAGATTTGTAACTTCTCTTTTCTAATCACTAATTCTCTCTTTTCTTCTCTTTTCTAATCTCTAATTTCCCATTCATGTCCCAAGCTCAATCTCTACTTTCTCTTACAATCTCTGCCTCCAGCTCTAGAGATCCAACCTTTGGCATTGAGACTAGAAGCTTGTGAGTTATGACATGACGGGGTGCCTCCAGCTCCAGCATTTTCCTTCAAGATCACAAGCTTATACTGACATGACTCTATCTCTAGGTCCAACGGTCCAAGCATCTAGCTTTTGGAATCAAGATCCCAAACACAATTGACAAATTAATATTTTATTTATATAGTTGCGCATATAAATATTAATTTTTATTTAATTTTTATGTTATCGGCTTGACCGCCAGTTTAACCGATTAGACCATGAAAACCGCGACTCGTTGCTCTTTCCAGTTCGATATCCAGTCCGAGTTTCAAAACATTATTTTGAGAAAAGCCCCTTCTGTCTCTCCTTTGAGGTAGAGGAAAATAAATTTAGACGGTGTAGATTTAATAATTATATTTTTATTTATATCTTTAAAATAAAAATATAAAATTTTTTAATAAATATATTTATCAATGTGGCAGTCCTAATTTAATATAATCTAAATTTAATATAAAAATTTAAATTAATTTTTTAAATATATTTTTGACAGTATAAATATATTTTGAACAGAACAGTAAATTTATTAAAAAATTTTAATATTAATTTTAGACCATTTATAGTAAATTTGAATTGTCAAATTAATAAATATATTTATTAATTTTTTTACAATTTTTATATATATTTTATTTTAAAAATATAAATAAAAAATAAAAAATATTAAATTTAGATCATACGGATTAAATTTAAATAATGTAGATTAAATTTATATCTCAAAGAAAGGTAGAGGAGACTTCTTTCGAAACGGAGAAGTGGAGTTCCTTTTTTATTTTTTATTTTTTTGGTGTTGAGCACGTGGTACCGAAACCAGATCCATATAAACCCCCTCTCGCCACTCGGCCTTCCCACGACAATTCCTCATTACCTAACTTTTTGAATGGACAAACAATCCTCCTCCATGGCTACCATTTCCAAAAGGTAACGCTTTTCGACCTTGGAACTTAATTTTAACGCTTTTCGATCTCGCCTCTTTCTAGTTCTTGCACACGATAGCCTGATCATATTCATGACCACCTGTCTCGCAGGCTCCAGGGAAAAGTGGCCATAATCACCGGAGGCGCTAGCGGCATTGGCGCCGCCACCACGAAACTATTTGTCCAAAACGGCGCCAAAGTCATTGTCGCTGACATCCAAGACGACCGCGGCCTGTCCCTCTGCAACGCGCTGGGCGCAAACGACACCGTCTCCTATGTTCACTGCGACGTCACGAGTGATTCCGACATCAAGAACGCGGTTGACACGGCAGTGACCAAGTACGGCAAGCTCGACATCATGTACAACAACGCCGGCATCCTGGGCGACTTTGATTTCACGATACAAGGTTCCAGCAACGAAACCTTCAAAAGGGTTTTCGAGGTCAACGTTTACGGAGCTTTCTTGGGGGCGAAGCACGCTGCAAGAGTCATGATGCCGGCAAAAGCAGGAGTCATTCTCTTCACGGCGAGCTTAGCTTCGGTGGTGGCCGGAGAGGCACCTCATGCCTACGCTGCGTCGAAGCACGCCATTGTGGGGCTCATGAAGAACCTGAGCGCGGAGCTAGGGCAGTACGGGATAAGAGTGAACTGCATCTCTCCCGGCGCCGTTTTGACACCGTTGGCGAGCAATACGCTGAAGATAGA
The DNA here is from genome assembly GCF_029017545.1 of Prosopis cineraria. Taxonomy (NCBI): domain Eukaryota; kingdom Viridiplantae; phylum Streptophyta; class Magnoliopsida; order Fabales; family Fabaceae; genus Prosopis; species Prosopis cineraria. The sequence goes on along the minus strand of NW_026555334.1, from coordinate 40,182,286 downwards.
CAGCAGAGTGACGGAGAAAATGATGGGCATGGTGATGTCGAAGGGGATGGTTCTGATGGAGCCCGAAGAGGTAGGGAACGCGGCGCTTTATCTGAGCTGCGACGAGTCCAAGTCAGTGAACGGTCTGAACTTAGTGGTGGAAGGAGGAGCAAATAATGGAAAGGCCAATCTCTCACTTGCCTCGGGGGTGAAAGATCTGATGAAGCTTTTCTACAAGAAGTGATCATGTGTCTGGCAACCTTTTCTGCGGACATGGATTTGTTCCTCTCTATTTTAGGTTGGTTCCCTCTGGCTACGTACTTACATGTGCTAGCTCCATATATGGTACTTCAAACTGCGTCTCCTGATATATCATCCAGGAGCCCCTCATCATACTCCAAGTGTTTTGTTTTCCCCTGATAATACTCCCTCCGGCTCCGCTTTATATATAAAATATGTACGTGTCTGTGTATACAGTGGTAACTATTAATCTTTAAATCAAGTTTGGCTCCAGTTGTTTCCTTCCCCTTTATGTTATCATGAAAAACAGAAAGCAATAAAACTGTGGAACCATTTTATAGGAAGAACTACTCACTAATTTTATTCTGAAGCGAGGGAGTAAGTGGTGGCGGTTAAGTAATGTCCTTTCTATTATTAGGCTTGTAACGAATACTAGAGACTTACGGGCTTTGCGTGTGAAAATTGTTCTTTTCCCTCCCTTGATTAGGGATAACGTACGTGGATTAATCAGCTTAGGCAAAACAAAAATCAAATGAAACCCACGTTAAGGAAGCTTCCCAAATCTCAGTTAGGATGTTAAAAGCTCTTTAAAAATAAATAAAAAATGATGTTTGGGTAAAAAAATTTCTAATGGACTTGAGGACTAAACGTGACGTTGGCCGTGAAGCTACTTTTTTTGGCCTCTGACATTGTATTTGCGGTCAGTGGGGTATTGAATATTTAAAATGATAATTAATTTTTTTTGACCTTATCTCTCTCTTCCATATGTGCTTGCACAAACTAGACTCGGACACGTGCATGAGGATTAATGATTTGTTTTTTCATGATTTTTTAGGCTGTGTTTGGTAGAGGAATCACAAGTATGAAAAAGGAATTGAAGCTGAAATCATAAAACAATGATATTTGGTACATGTGAATTTAAATTTTCAAAAATCTTGATTCAAGCAAAAAAGATTGAATTGAATTCTTTGACGGGAGCTATGGAATTGGAGCAATTCTATAGAATTATATTTTTTTGAAGGCAATTTTATCCTTATATAAAAATAGAGGAGAGAACTATGCCCTTGTTCATTTGTGATTAATATCGAAAAAATTGAGCATGCAGACAGTCGTACAGTGAACAATTGAAAATGCTCAACTCGTGCTTTCATATATATATATATATATATATATGCCCAATTCAAAATGCCCAACTCAGACAATTTAAATTTTTATATATAAAAATTATCATGTGTGTGTGTGTTTATATAATTTAAATATTTATAATATTTCATTTAAAAATTATTTTACTTATTTTTAATATCCATCATCTATATAATATTTCATTTGTATATTAAATAGTATATGAGAAATTAAATCACAATATTAATATATTTTAATTTTGATTTTAATTTTTAGGGATATTTTTGTCTTTTAAGCATAATTTCATTTCCTGTCTTACATACCAAATAAAAATAATACAAGGATTTCATTTATTTTTTCTAACATACCAAACATATTTTTAAAATCCAATACTATTCTAATTCTGATTTCGATTCCAATTTTGATTCTATCAAAAACTATTTAGTCATACTAAACGGGGCCTTAGGTTCTCAACTCCCAAAATAAAAAAACAGAAGAAGAAAAATACATGAAAAACGTTTTCATTTACTGTTGGAGAAAAATACGTTGAAGAATACTGATATTAAATTATATTATTCTTAATTTAAATTTAAAATTTGCGAAAAACACGTGTAATAAAAATTCAATTGTATTATTTTTAATTTAATAATATTCAAATTTTTACTAATTTTATACTCAACGCATTTTATATTTGTATTTAAAAATTGTTAATTTTAAGTTTAATATTTATTAAAAATTATTAAATTTGTCACGAAAATATATATAAAAAGTTCATGTATTTTTTTATCATTATACATCTTAATTGATTTTTAAATTAAATTATTTAAATAAATTTCAGTTTATTCAACTAATTTTTTTTAAATATTCATGTTAAAGTCACTATTTTTTAACTTCAGTTTATTAATCTCAATTAATTTTAACTTTAATTATAAATATTTTAATGCAAACGCACACTTAATCAATGTTTAAATAGGCTTGCGTGCCCAGGCGTGGCCTAATGAAGGAGCAGGACCGTGGAAGTGGATTCTCTTCCCACTCGCTAATGATAATGCGTGCTCCATCATTAGTTACCTAGCTAAATCACGTATAGGAAGTAGCTATGAACAGTACTGGATGTACTCCCTTCCCTTATAAATTATAAAATATTTTTATATAAAATATTACATATTAATAAAGCTTATTAAATACATTTTATAATCTTATTTTTTTAAAATAAAAATATAAATTTTTAAAAATATCATTCATTTAATACTACATTGATAAAAAAATATTAAAAAAAATATATGAAAAAGATAATATTAAAAAAGTATCATTAATCAAATTTTATTTTTATCAAAGTGTCTTATATTTTAAAATGTTAAATTTTTTTTAAAACATCTTATAATTAAGAAATATTACTTTTATAATATTCAAGATTCCTGGTCCTTGCGTTGTCCTTTTTTGAGTTTTACCTTCTTCTATTGATTAGCTGGATTTGGCCAAAAAAAAAAAAAGATTAGCTGGATAACATTTAGCTAGGCCATTTAATGATATTTTTTTTTTCTTTTTAACCGTTGTGTATATTAAGTAAATGTCAATATAAATAATTAACTTGTTAGAAGTCACGTTAACATGATTAAATATCGTCTTATCAGGTTTTTTATAAAAGAATATTCAAATATAAATTATATTATAATAACTCACTTTCACATTAATTTTAATTTATAAATTGTGGTTTATGAAAATTTTAATTTTGCAAACGTTAATCCAGACAAGTTCTAAGAATTAGGACTATTCACATCGCCTGAAAAGCTAGGCCCCAGCCAAGTCATTCAGCCACAACAGGTCGACATTAGACAAGGATCCAACTGCGTTAATTCTTTCAAATGTTTTGTGAATAATAGTATTTTTTATTGAGAATTATTATAAACTATACTATTTTTATGATTTTTTTACATTTATTGTCAATGTGACTTTTTTTAATATCTTTCAAATTTTAAAATGTGTTTTTAACTTAATACCATCTAAAAATAATGACAGTTGTTGATTTTATGTAATTTTTAAGAAATTATTTTTGAACCTAATATTAATTTTATAAATTATATGTTTTAAAAATTAATGATTATATTTTTCCAAAAGAAATTTCAGGTCAAAAGGCCAACCTGTCCCAAATACTCGAGCATCAGGCTTGGGCAGCAGTGATGTTTGGGCCATGTCTGCATCAGCATTGACACGTCTCGGGCAATACCAAAGGATCGTGGGCCAATCTCTGGCCATCAATTTTCTTATTAATTGGGTTGATCGTGGATGCCAGAGTAGGTCGAAGTATTCAATATCCTGTAATGAGCCATAAAATGACATTCCAAAATTTTTCATGCCAAAAATTCGTTTTTCTTATACACTACTTCCTCCGCACCGTAATACAGGGCACTTTGTAAAGTTTTACTACTCCAAAGCATTGGGCGTCAGGTAGTTTTTGTAATGAAAAACATTTATGTGTTTAACTTTATATATTGTATACTTGCATTCAAGCAATTTAAAACAAGTAAATTTTAATATGTTAATAATATTAAAAATAAAAATTTATCATAGAGACATTTATGTAATGCATTAAAATTTTAATTATTGTTAAGGCGATTATATAGAATATTTAATGAAGATATAATTAAAAATAAATAATGTTTTAGTTGCAAGATTAAGGTTCTGCCTAACTATTTTGGAGAATTATAATTAGTTACCGATGTCGTGTATTGTGATCAAGATTTAGCATAATGTTAAGAAATTAAACAATTCCTCAATTGCTAAACGCTCCCTCCAGACCGAATTAATGGGCACAGCTGAAATTTATATTTAATCTCAAATATAGGACAAATTTGTATCAATTTTTTTCCAATATGATCTCTCTCTCTCTCTCTAAAAGATGATTCATTCATAGCACTATATATCTAATAAATCATTTCTCTCCCCTTCCTCCGCTTCTCGGACGAATGGAGGAGGATGGTTAAAAAAATGATCCTCCAAAATAAGTGTCTAAGTAAACTTAGCTAATGCATCTGTTTGACAAAAACTTTAGGCATGTAAATAATGTTTACAGACTAATTTCTTCCTAGAATCATTCAAGCCTCCTGTATAATATCCCAATAGAGGTGGTTTTGCGGGTAATCTCTTAAGATCATACTTATAGCATTGGCACAGTTTGAGATTACATTAACTCTCCTAATTTCAAGTTTCTAGTTATAATGCAATCCAATGATAATGGCTTTTACCTCTGTAATAGTTGGTGGTAATGATTCTACCTTTGAAAAAAAACCCAACATTTATCTTCCATTTTGTTGTCTAATAATTTCACCAATAGCACTTCCTCAATCCTGTAGGCAAGAGGCATCTGTTTCCAAAGTAAAAGACCTAGCATCCTGTTGGTAATGGTGGCTTCTTGGGCTACCACTCCCTCTTCACAATATCATGCTTCGCTTCAATACAATTTCTCTTTAACAGTGCCAATTAAGTTATAATTTATAGAGGCACTTTATTGCGTTAATTAAATTAAAAAAATAAAAATTTGAACTGTCATTTTTTTTATAAATTCAAAGATATTAATACTATAAAAAAGAGACAATAACATGAAATAAACCCATTGGAGAAGTTTTTGTCAACTAGGTCAAGATTCAAAAGAGAAAAGTTTCACATGGGTTGTTAGACATACAAGTCCAATCAGGAGGGTTCAACTTATACCTATCTTGATTGGCCTAATTTCGTATTGGTCATATCGGGACAAGACACGGGATTTTACAATATATTAATTATATTGATATAATTTATTTTTATATCTATCTTTTTAATAATTTTTATTTATATTATATGTCTTGCTTTATTTTAGAAAGAGTTACTAACTTTCATATTTCAACCAAAGGAAAGAAAAAGAATAATGACTTAATATTATTCTAGACTTGTCTATTATTGTTGCTTTTAGAGATCACTTGTAATTATTATCATAATGTGTTATGTCTCATATATAATAGACTTTAAATTAAGTTATACATTTGTAGTCGTGATTGATGTAATTCAACAACTGTTGTGACTTATATACAGGTGTTATTTTGGTTTTAAACTTAATAAGTTATGTGATTTAAAATTTTAATTAATGAATGTTATTATTTAGACTTTTGTCTCACATTGTCTGCTTTATTAGGACGGCGGGACGTCCTAATTTCATCTTAGTCCCGTTCCGATTCCTAATAAAATGGAGCATAGATAATTTTTTGGGATGAGATATGGGATAGGGGTGTCATGATCCTATCTCATCTCATGAACATCCTTAAGCCCAATTAAGATGTAAATGCTATACACATACAAGGATACAGTTTCATCATATATCAGATGAGCATTGCTCATCGTAAAATTGTGCCATTTCAATGCAACGATTTTTTGTTGTTGTTGTGAAAGCTCAAGTTATAATAAGATTGTTATTATTATTATTTTTATACAAATATTACCGTAATATTAAATAAATAAATTTAAATTATTAGTAATTGACTAAACAGCTTAAATATAAAAATTTACCTACATGGTTTAGAACCATATTGAAAAAATTAGGAAAAATGACCTAAGTAGTCTAGAATAAGAGTTAGATATAGCAAAATGAGCTAATTTCTCTCATAAAGTAATGAATAAAGGTTTAAATTATTGTTGAAATATGCACTTAGATTTAATATTGGATTGTTGAACAATATTCCTTTTAATAGGTGAATACTTGTGCATAACTAATACAATTTTTAAAAGTATAAAATATTTTAAATTACAGTTATGTACAGTGTAGGTCACATTTGAACTGTCAAGGTAAGCTTTTAACAGTTTAAATATAATATAATTATTTATTATTAATAATGATGACCACGGTGAGCACCGAAACTGCATCCATATATACACGGTTTGAAATTGTGATGCAGAGGGTGCCAAAAATAGAATTTCGATGCAGAGACTCATAGACAAGCCCAATAATTTGACCTCTTTATTATTCATTGCCAGCCCGCTAAGCCGGGGATTCAAAATCGAGAAAGTAAAGGGCCCATTCTAGCAATACCAAGCTAGCATGTTTTTGAGCCGAAAAGGTCTTGAAATTTAGGCGTGGGCCGATGTAGGTTTTTAATATATAGAAAAAACCCTAAGTTGTTGGTATATTTTGCACTCTGCGCCGTGGCTGGTCTTGCGCTAGTGGTTGTTCACCGTTATCGTCCGAGCGCCGCTCAAGGTCTCAGACGGAGTCACCATGGGACGCGTCCGCACCAAGACTGTCAAGAAGTCTTCGCGCCAGGTCATTGAGAAGTACTACTCTCGGATGACCTTGGATTTCCACACCAACAAGAAGATTCTTGAGGAGGTTGCTCTCATTCCCTCCAAGAGACTCCGCAACAAAATTGCCGGATTCTCGACTCATCTCATGAAGAGGATCCAGAAGGGACCCGTTCGTGGAATCTCTCTCAAGCTTCAGGAGGAGGAGCGTGAGCGTCGCATGGATTTCGTCCCCGACGTCTCCGCCATTAAGACCGATCAGATCGAGGTCGATAAGGAGACTCTAGACATGCTCGCTGCTTTTGGTATGAATGATATTCCGGGGCTCGTCCAAGTTGATCCCGTCCCTGTGCAGCAGACGACGGGATTCGGTCGTGGTTTTGGCGGAGCTAGGAGGTATTAGGTTTTGGCCTTCATCTTCGTGGTTTTGGGATTTGAGCTTGTCGTTAGTCGCTCATAATCATGTAACTGAAGTTTTACTTGTCATCCGGTGATTAAACTTGAACTTCTGTGTTAGAGATCACATATTATGGTTCTACTTTTTTTCTCCAATTTACTTAAATTAAAACTCGTCAAAATTTAGTCAATGCAATTGATTTTGTATGCTTCGTGTCGCGTACTCAAACGAATTAGTGACATGCCCCTAAATTTATATTCCTGTCCGCTAATGAGTTATCTATTTATGTTGGTTTCGAACTGGTTTTTAATTCAAAAGGAGGCCAAAGGATGCGCTTTTTCCTCACTGTGCAAGTTGTTCTAATTCCTTACCTTGGTTCAATTGAATTGTGAAGCTGTTATTTGTTGTACTTGAAATTTCAATTCTCTTCCATTATAAATTACGGTTGTGTATATTCCTCTCTGAAATTTACTACATTTGATGTGTTGAGATTTTTGATGCCATAAGCTTGGTATTGGACTGGAGCGACTAATAATATATAACGGAATCGAATGGTTAGCGGTATAATCGCGAGTCATCTGATTGCACGCCCCCAAACAAAAGATCATATTGTTCAAGAGTTTGGAAGGAACAAATTCTTAATGGAATAGACTGAGTTATATCCATACCTCATCTTTCAATTGCATCACATGATTGTGATATTTGATTGAACTGTATCACTTATTTTATTGTCTTCAATTCTCCAATTCAGGAAGAAATAGAATTGCTCTTTTGGATGGCATTGAGGGTTTTGTGGGTTTAATTACTTATCTTTTTAATTTAAATCTTTATGAAAATAAGTTCTGCTAAGGTCCTTACTCTCACTCACCTTAAATCTTGCTTCCAAAGCTATATTATATTTGATTGAGTGTTGTAGAAATTTATGGCAAAAAGGCTCTTTAGTGTTTGAAATAGCATCAACGTTGTAAACCACATACGTTTTATGGCAAAAAGGGTTTTGTGTTACTTCCCAATTTTTAATTAACATATTGCTTTTCCTTAATTTTTAAATTCGAACTCAACTTGTACTGTTGTCAGTTAATTTAGTTAGTTTTAATTTGAGCTTAACTTTCTCGTGTCTCATTTTAATCCTTCAATCACATTTGATCGTGACTCTCTTTTAATATGATTTTAATTTGAATTATATTTTTATCCTTTAATTTAATTTTCTTCTTCTTTAATTGATTGTTTAAAAGAAATGCAAATGTTTGATTTTTTTTTCCTTTAATATTAGTGAGCCATATAACACTTATATTAAATATTCTGTCACAATCCAAAATTTGAGTTGTGACCTGTTAAGCTAATTTCTTCTATTTAATCTAGCAAGCTTGAACAAACTATAGTATAAAAATAAGACACAATTATTATTTATTTGAATTTTCATTATTTATTATAAACTCAATTATCAAAGCAGAAAAACATCTCAAATTAGCAAACATGTGAATGGAGCAAACAAAACATCACACATTGATTTTAACACCCTCATAATAGTTATGACGCGATGAACAAGATAGATTGATTCTTACATTACACTCCATATGTCATTGAAGTATGGTAAAGCATCACAAATACATTTACCAAATGCCTCATTTGGGAAAGAAAAAAATAATAATAAAGGAATGACAATGAGCGCATAAATAACAAAGTGCACGAAAGGAAAAAAAAAAAAAAAGACCCACAAGAGTGTTTTGCAAATGGATTTCAATGAGATAAAAAAAAGCCAATATTCATAAAATATATTTTTCGTGTTAAGAAGGAGGAAACAAAATTCACCAATACTTAATAAGACAATCATATAACAATCATTAATACCTAATCTTTCACCGTCAAAACATTACATTACATCATCAATTATGTCAGACAAACAAAAGATTCAGTCATAATAATCATTATAGACAATCACGTTATTGAACATTCAATTACAATAGTATTTTAATCAACCCCGATCTCCAACCTTAGTGGGAAATAATCGTCCCATCTACAGCATAGTACTTGTACTTATCTTCAATGTATAACAATGGGGAATAATCGTCCAACCAATGTATTATATAATATCTACATGACATATAATTCATGATGAGGAATAATTGTCTCACCTACTAGCGAACACACACCACTTGATCAAATAAATTAAATAAGAAAAGGGAATAGAGTGAAAAAAAAAAACAATGGAAAGCATGAATAGTAGAATAGATAATTTCTTTTCTAAAGAAAATAATTAAATTTAATTTTGAAAACATAACAATTAAAATTTGTTACAAAAAGAAAGGTACAAGAAATATAATAATGTGGTAGTAGTTGCCATGTCAATACTAATAGTAGTCATTATCTTCTCCACCATACAATCATAACTCAATATCAAATCAAGGAACAATAGTTTTCAACAAACAGAATAAAATCCAAAATAATATTAAGCAACATAATTTTCGGATTTGCTTCCCAACTAGAGCATACAGATAAAAAAAAACAAATAATTGAGTAGTTCAATTTTGAAAGGATAGAAAGATGAAAACAAATGATATCACCTTGCTATTCATGCCCAAGTGTCAAAAGCTTACAACCTCTCCCAGTCTAGACTCAATATGACCTGTACAACACCCCACATCATTCACAATAGTCACCTACCATGATTTCAACACTCAACCTCTTGATTTTAAAAACATAAGGGGAAGTCAATTTCATATAGATCATCATATAATTCTTCACATTTTTTACTTGCACTAGTATTTTTACCTTTTATAGATATCACAATCATCAAATAGACAACATAAGGTCCAAAATACAACATTAAACTTAAAATGAATAGTGCAAGTAAGTACAAAAGAATGCTCTCCTAGTTGGCATTATTAATTTAGAATACGCATAATAAACACAACTCATTCAGTCACAATACTAACAATCATACAATTTAAATATCATAACATGCAAGGGTCATAATGCTAACAACTATATGCCCTTAATATGACATGTAAGGCTGTAATAATAACAACCACATGGCCATGATTTGATATGCTTTATTAATGCCATCCTTATATCTTCCTGATACTTTTGACATGAAATCGTTGACTATTTCACTCAACGGGATTCGTTCATGTATTTAGACTACCCAAGCATTTCAATTGTGAGGAGTTGCTTGGCTAAGGCTACTATACTCACTTGTGAATAACAATTTTTCCTAAATCTCACACTATGAGATGTCATACCCTCAGCTAGCTTCCTCGTTGAATAAGTGAAAATTAGTTAGGTTTGAGTCCCTATACTTGTATTAGTATTTTGATCATATTAAAATTTAGAACATGCTTATACAATAACTTTAGGACCCAAGATATAACAATCAATTATGCAATACCCTTTAATGCAAGTGTAAACAAAATGCTTTCCTAATTAGAAAATATCAATAAAATTACATATTGAACAATAAATTTGAAAGGCTATACAGTAGGAATACTCAATTTCTAAGCCTCTAGAGCCTTTCCCTTATCTTTTCTTGAGCTAGAGCCTGTAATAGTTTAAGAGAGAGGGGTAAGTACAACCACTCATTAACCAAGGTATACCTATTCTATGTAATTGCATATTAATTGACATTTAATAATATATAAAAGTTCAAGAATCTATCTACATAATCACATATATCGAATGACACATATATACAAATTATCACATTTCTCAAAGTCACATCACATCACACATTGTCACAATATAAACAACTGTGGAAAATGGTTAAACACAGTAATCACGATTTGCCACAAACTTAGCAACCAGGTGACATGTTGGATAACATGCATGATCAACTACAACCTCATATCCTCCTCATAACTTTCGATTGAAATCGTGGGCTATAAATCAAGCAGTGCCTTGTCCTTATGAATGGATTACTTAAACTCACCAATTGTGAAAAGTAACCTGACTAAAGGTTACTACACTTACTCTTAAACTATAGTTTTTCCCATTTTTAAATCCTCAGGGTGTCATAAATCCTAAGCTAATCTTTTTGACAAATAGGTAAAGATAGCTAGGTTCGAGTTCCTCGACAAACAAGAGGACAATCCCTTAATAAACAATGGCATAAAAGCCATTCTTCAATTTCAGTGATAAGCAGTTATTACTTTGTGGATTTTATCTACTATTCTCTTTAGATGAACTTTCGCCAATATGATTATATAATAATTTATGCTTACATATTTTGACATATTCACATGTATAGTAGCAAACTTATTGTTTTCATATAATAATAGGCTACCTCATGTGAGCATCACATGTTTTCCACATTCTATCATCACATATACATATACTTATCACTTCATGCTCATTCTTTAACAAATTCAACTCATTCATTCACAACATATCATCACATCTAAATGCATATAACCTCCTATTAACAAATCAAAATCATAAACTTTACATAACTATCATATCCCAAGTAGGTAACAAAAATCACATTGGCACTTTCTCAAGATTCACATGTTAAAATCATGAAATTCTATGATTCATGCCAAATATATCATTTTAAAAATTTAAATCAATTAAAAAATAACTACATATAAATATTTCCCTTAATGACCTCAAATCTTTAAGTGACTAAATGTTTACCCCTCAAATAAATGCTTCCAAATTTGCTCTCAAGCTAAAATAGTACACGAGAAAATTAATTAACTCCACAATCATCAATATCACCATTTACACAATTTAAACTCTTTATTCTAATACTTCAAATATCGTAAATTCCTTGTCTCTAGCATTTAGGCTTATCTATCAGGTTTATTAACTTCCCTTAACTCATATTGACTTCGTTAAATATTCTACACGCTGTTCATAATCCTTAACAACCTCTAAACATCACATTTAGTACCTTAACTTCGGACATAAATGCTCCTCAACCACAAAAAACATGTACAACCATAAATCCTAGATTCAAATAACTTAAACAACTCCTATTAATTCTATTTAAATCAATGAGTTTGAACTTATAACCTTTATGGACTAAAAATCTCTTTTCCAGCACAAAGCCTAACTCAAAAACTCTCAAATGAAGAAAGGAAAGGAAGAAAGGAGCTTAAGAAACTTACCTTTAGTGTTTTCTAGCTCTAAATTACTTGAAATGCTCCAAGACTTCAAGCCTTAACATTGCCGACTCAAGCTCTCAACATTCTCCCCACTCTATCTTTTATTTCTCATAAAAAATCACACTTTAATTTCACTAAAATGTGAACTATGTGCCCCAACATGTGGCATAGAGAGCTTCCCCACATGATTTTGGCCTATTGCATCACAACATATGATACATACACTGTGGTATCTGGCATAAAGTTACTCTTTCTTGTTTTTCTCCTTTTTTGAGGTTCAGGTGACCCTAACTTCACTCCAGACCTAAACATAAGGCTGAAATCACAATCCAATACATTTATTAGCCCTCTTTAATCATACATCACACTAATTTACTAAAGTATCCTTATTTAGCTTAGTTAATCAGAGTTAAATTTTTTGGATGTTACATTTAATATCTCCACTCCTTTCCGTAAGTGAACTTTTACATTATATGATCATGCATTGCAACACAATGCTTACTTATAACATATGCATGTACTCATCAAATTCTTGGCATACAATTTCTTAAACGGTGGATTCATAGCATGCATTTTTCAAGCATCAAACTTTCTCACATTAAATTCTATACATACCGTTATGCACTTTTCACAATAACAACATTTTTCTCATTTTAATTCCCATTACACCACCACCATCATGATAATTCATTTTTCTCATGCATCTTCTCATGGTCATGCTCAAACCAAACATTCATTAAATTTTTCACAAACAAAATCATTTTACCAAGGCTTAAATTGTTAATTTATGCCACAATTGCATTTTTATACATGTTTAAAGCATACTCTTGTTTTATAAAATGAGTTATCATTATCTATAACTAATTAACAAACAAATGCATAACTAAATTTTTTTCAATTACTCTAATTCTTTAAGAGGTTAAAGATTTGCCCCTCAATACAATCATTTTCAAAGCTCTTCTCAATCTTGAATGGTGTCGATAGGTGATTAATTGTAAACACTTAAAATCATTAATATCTCTATTAATGAATTTACACTCATTTGCTCAACACTTTAAAACTCCCAAAATCTCAATCTCCTACATATAATCCCACTCATAGAGTTTATTAACTTTTTTTAACTCTCATTAACTTCATTAAACTCTTAACCTATCATTAATGGCATTAAAACTTTGCCAACCACCACATTTAATGTGGACTTACCAACATTAATGTTTATCAACCACCAAAAATGCATCAACTCATTTGTCTAAAATTTAAACAACTTAAATAACTTCCATTAATTTTATTTAAGTCAATAAGTTTGAACCCATAGCTCTATACATTTGAAAATTACTTCTCCAACTCAAACCCTAACCCAAAATTTGAAAAAAAAATTGGAAGAGGGAGGAGAGTTGATGCTTAGTATATTTACCTAAGATGTTAGATAGTTCCAAAATGCCTTTAATCTTTCAAGTTTACAAGTCCTAGTAGAGCTCCTCGTGCACCTTTCATTTTCTCCTTTTTTCATATATTTTTTTAAGCTGATATGTGTTCTAACTTATTAGAATTTTTGGCCATATGTTGCTGTGTGTGGCATAGAGGGCTCTCCTTTTCAAGTAATTAGTCCACGTGCCACATCATGTGAGAACAATTCCTTTATAATTGTGACCCTTACGCTGTGGCATACAATGCCTATGCCGCAGCTGTAGTATGTGACATAGAACCACCTTTTTATGGTTGACTTGATTTCACTCCGGATCCAATCTTAGAACTACAACCATAACCCAATTCTTTCATTAGCCCTCTCTGACCATACAACATATTTATTTACTTAATTATCATTATTTAACTTAATTTATCAAAAGTTAAGTTTTAGGATATTACAAATGTCTCATCCATACCACCTTATGTAGGTATAAAACATCAATAAAGCTATCTTCAAGAAATTATTAATTTTAATATAATTTAAGTTTCATTTAAGCTCTTATACCTTCCTAAATAAATTTCTTACTCTCAAATTAACCATATGAATAGTTTTATGTGTCAAGTATTACTTAACATTAAACAGATTTACTAGTTATCAGATTAGTATCCTATAAACTTTGTATTACGTCCTGCTTTAGAGAGATTATTGAAGAGGAAAAATTTTAGAAAATAATGATGAAGAAATAAGGTGAAATAGAATTATCTAGTGAAAGATAGAGATCCCACTATGAAACTTGGTCCTGGTAGATGATATTGAGTTTAGCAAAAGATGAAGAGGCATCGACAGATAGTGGGAGAGGGTGAGGGTGTGATCTGACAATAAATTTGCAGATATATGCTTATGTAAACTCTGACTAAAATTATATACATGGCCCGAAGCTTCTCTCTAATTTTTTTTAGAATTTGTTTTTATTAAAATATTATCAAATCTTCATATACTTGCCTTATTTATTTTAAAATTACTAAATTCTATCCTAATCTCATTTAATTAATTAATTATTTTAATGATTTTATTTTTGTTTTGATTTTTTAAGGTGTGAAAAAATTTACTTGATTTGATTTTAAAATTTAAATTTCAAAATATCTTAAGAATATTTATCTAATATTTGCTTGATTAAACAGTTAAATATTTTTTTCTTAGATTCAACTATAAGGATAAATTTATTAAGGTCATAGTTTTCCCCTTTTAATTGTATCTATTATTCTTAATCTACAAATACCATACACATATATTTTTTTTTGTACTGCATGTGTTCCCTCCTTAAAAAAATTCAGTCCCCAAATTTCTAATGGCACCTTACGCGAGATTGAAATATGTAACTTAATTTTGAGTTTTTGACACATGACTTTTTTTTAAATTTTTAAAATTCCTAATTTTTTTTAATAATGATTGATTTTGTTATTTTTACTTTTAAAGATCATTACTTTTGCTTCCTAATCCTTGACTTGTTAAAAAAATTTGGTCCCTGAATTTCTAATGGCACCTTACACGAGATTGAAATATGCAAATTAATTTTGAGTTTTTGACATATAACTTTGTTAACTTCTTAAAATTCCTAATTTTTTTAAATAATGGTTGATTTTGTTATTTTCACTAAAAAAAGATCATTAATTTTGCTTCCTAATCCTTGACTTGTTTACCTATCATGACTTAATGTATCTTGTCATAAGAAGGATAGCCATCCAATTGGATAGTACCTGTTGAAACTTATGGGAAAGATAAGTGTTTTAAGGCTAATATATAGTTATTAGCAAAATAAAAAAATGCTTTTTTTAAGGGGCTAATGAATGAATTGCTTCTCTTTTTTTGATGAAATAAACAAAACAAAGGGTTCTATACCCTTAAATCAGCAAAAAGAACATCAAAAATAATCCCAAGGGGATTAGTAAAGATTATTACACCATTTCCTCGATTGAGAGCCTCCTTTGCAAGTTTATCGACTACGTTATTTGCTTCACAATTGCACCAACTTCATACAGCACTCCAATACCTAGAACGCATACTCTGAATCTCAAAGAGCAGATCCCAATCAGGATGTTGATCCAAGCAATCAACTCTCATAGCTTTAATATCCTCTAGACAATCTGTCTCCACCATAACCTTCCTCTAGGTAGAAGCCCAAGCTCTTTTAAGTGCTTAGAGAATACCCCATAGTTTAGCTTGTAGATTGCTTCTATGACCAATATGATACATGAAGCCCCTAAGGTTTATTCTCATATGGTCAAGAGCAATTCTACCACACCCTGCGATTTCCCTATTACCCCCATATGCTCCATCAACATTAAACTTGACCACCCCAATATCTGGAGCACGCTATCCTTCAAAGCCACTGCAAATATGCTTCAAGCTCAAATTTAGATGAGACCATTTTGCCATAGCTTGAACTTGTGAAATAATAGACAGGACCCTATTCTCCTTTTGTTGAAAGACTCTAACGTTTTAGGTAATCTAGAGTTGTCTACACATCAGGGCAGCCTACACATTAGAGCAAACTATATATCCCAACGCACACCTTTAACTTCAATTCTTCTAGATAAATTCTAATTGATCTAATCCACGTGGTCGTCATATGCCCTGAAAATTGCCTTCATCTCCATTTAAACAAGCCTCTCCCAACATTCCACAGTCACTGACAGTCTCTTAGCATGTGAATAATATTTTTAGTATAATGAGTACAACGATCACAAACCTCATCTGTTGGAGTCCCTTTAGACACACATAACGAGTTTGTCATTAGCCTTCCTTTCACACACAGCCAAAGAAACATTTGATTATGTCATAGTATTGGAGCCTTCCAAACACATCTTCACAAGTCCTTTTGTGCTATATCACTATTCGGGCAAAGATTCAGATAGGCTGACTTAGTAGTGAATAACCCATTATTTGACCACTTCCATCTTGGTTTATCATCCTCATCTTTTATAGAAATCCTATAAATCTTATTAAGAACATTTAATGGAAGATACTCTTCAAACTTTGCACCATTCCATCCATCAGATGTTGAAAAATATTTATCAACCATTTCTTCACATATCTCATCAGGAATAGGATGTGTAACATACTTCAACAATGGATCATGGTGGGGAAGCCAACAATCCTTCCAAAAATGAATTGTAAAACCAGGCCCCAACTGCCAAGCTACACCCTTTAGGGTATTTTCCTAGACGTCTTTGATACCATGCCATGCATTAGAGCCATTTTTATAAGATTCAACTTTAAGCACCACATCATCACCACAACTATATTTTTCCCTCATGAATTTAACCCATAAAGTGTCTCTTCAGTTTATCAATTCCCGACCGAGTTTCATCATGAAAGCCCTTTTCTTATACTAAGCTCTCCTCGTACCTAGACCACCATCCTCCTTCCTTTGGCACACATCTTCCCATGCCACTAAATGCACTTTCTTCTTTGAGTCCGCTGCACCCCATATAAACCTGCGACATTTTTTTATCAATTTCATTACAAGTATGAATAGGCAAATGAATTGCTTATCTAATCCCTTCAAATCCACACTGGTAGATATGGTAAACCTATGGAAAATACAAAATGCATAGCATGGCCCTTGCAAATCCAAGAATGAAAATACACAAATTCTGAAGTAGACTGGGGTTCGCGAAGGAGACCTTCACCTTAGGTTTGAAGGTTATCATCAGCAAAGGATATAAAAAGATGAAGGAGAAGATGCACGATGGTAGCGAAGAGTGATCTAGCAAAGATTGGTGAAGGAGAAGACACATGATAACCTTCACCTTTGGTTTGAAGGTTCTCGGTGGAATGACTTTAGATAGTTCACTTCACTATTCCATTCTTATTATTCTTCTCTTCTATTCTTTCTTGATATTATTTTTCTCTTTTGTTTAAATTAATCAATTTTTTCTGCTTTCATATTCGCTCCGCACACTTAAGACTTATAGCTCTTAAACTATATTCCATGGACATTATACTAGCGATTACTAACATATAAATTTTCCCTAAGCAGCAAATTTTATACTGTTCTTCCAATTAATAGATTATTTCATGGATGATGATTAGATGCTGATTTAGTTAACATGAAAGAAAGATACTCATTATAAAATAAAGCAACTTTCACAAGTCAATGTATCCAAGTTTTTATGGTCAAGAGATATTTCCCTGCACATGTGATGAATCTGTAGCTTCTTTTTACTGCTATTATATGATTACTTGATTTGTCTGTGTTTTTTGTCTCAAAAACAGAGTTAAAAAGAGAGACACATACTGTTTTAAAATAATTAGGGATAGACTTAGTGCCATAAACAAGAAAGTCAAGGTATTTTAAAATTCCTAATAATACTTGAGATGAACACAATTGTGTTTATATTGAAAAGATGTGAGCTGTGAATTTTGATGGCGTTTTTATACATATTACTCAGTGATTGAATCTTATCCAATGATGACAAGAAACAATAATTCAATACCTTAATATAATCTAATCATGAACCCATATGATGCTACTGACATTCATGACAAACGTGAACCACAAAGAAGCCAAACAAACGCTCAAACTAAAAAAATAAAAATAAAAGATGGTTCTATATAGTTCTGCTAGACATGCAGAGAAGCCAAAAGTTCTGTTTAATATAATAACACTACTTTATGGAACCAGTTTCAAAACCCATTCCTATTCAATTTATTTAAAATGATGTTAAGAATTTTGATCGAAGCATGCCGCACAATATGTTCATCACTGTATGAAGTGAGAAATTACTCTTCAATTTCTTTTACATACTACAACTAACACTGAAGGTTGAGACTTACTTCAGGGGAAGTGGTGTTTATTGCTGCTTGGAGCAACATCTCAGTTTGGTATGTATGCATCCTTTTTTTCATAATGACATTATTACTTGGAGTACTGCATTTACTAATTCACAATCACACTCCTCTCGCTGCATCTCCAATGATCCCGTCGCAAAACCTTCACGTTTGCAGAAATCTTCAAGCTACAAAAGCGGCTGGTCATTTTGTATTCGCCACAGGTTCTTCAATCCATGCTCGTGCTTGGGAGCGGAGTGAGAAATTTTTGTTGAGAGGTGAAAATGATAAAGTATATATAATAATTAAAAAAATTAATATAATATATATATATATATATATAACAGATATAATATAAATATTTTAATATATATATATATTTTTTAAATTTTGTTCATCGATTTTTTATGTATAAAAATCATTATTTAATATACCTATGATAAATGTTTTTAGCAATTTTTTTCTCAATATAAATTATCATTAAATTGGCGAAAATTTTATCATCCCTATAAGCATTAAATGATTTAAATACATAATTAGAATCTTAAGTTCTATTTAATGTAATAAACTTTATTACTTATTTATTGAATTTATTATTTAATTCTTTCAATTAATAATTGTAGTAAATAAATATATCAACACATTAATAATTTTCAATTATCATAAAATATTTATGTCAATGAGATCAAATTATATTAGAGTAAAACTCATTCATATAATAAATTTTAATAGTTTGATTATTTAAAAAATAATTTATTTTAGAAGAACATCTTCACCAAACCTCTTCACTTTTAGATAAGTAGTTTTATGATAGATACCAAGTACATAATATTTAATATATTTTGAAATTTTTGTTGCAATGTTTAATAACTTTTGTTAATAATAATTCTCATAATTTCTTTTATTAAATGTAAAATAAAAGTAAAATAAAATGACACTAATTTTTTAAGAGCATGTATACCATTATCTTATTGAAAATAAATAAATTCTATGGCAACCATATCTTCAAACTATTAAAATAGTTGCTCTATATATATGTAAAAGGTTATATCTAGAATTGAAATGAGAATTTCATCCAACGTTTCATAACTTTTATAATGTACTAACTTATCAGAGCTGAAAATATTTAACCTCTATATTTTATTAAAAAAAAAATTGGCTATGGCCCTTGTTGGTTTCCTCCTCACTCCACCTCTGCTCGTGCTCTGTTTTTTTTTTTTTTGCCCAATCTTTGCTCATCTTGAAATTTCAAGGATTCAATTTAAACTATTGGGACGAAGACCAAGTTCAACTAAAATTATAAGAATTAAAATTTTATTTTTTCCTTATTTTTTCAACAACCTCACTGCTTCATTTATATTTTTAAAAAATAATATATTAAAATTTCAAATATTATCATTAAGATACGTTTATATATATATATATATATATATGTGATATTTAATAAGAGTATAATTAAAAATATACAATATTAGAGTTGTGAGGTTAAGGTTTTTCCAAACTATTTTGGAGAATCATTATCAATATCTTATATTACAGTTAAGATTTAGTATAATATTAAGAAATCAAACACGTCCTCAGCCGCTAAATGCTGCTTCCAATCCTAATTATTGGGTGTAGTTTTAAAGTTATATTTGATCTCAAATATAGGACCAATTTGTATCAGATATTTTTAAAATACCATTTCTCTTTAATGGCGCCAAGTTATAATTTATATACACGCTTTATTGTGTTCATTAAATTTAATAAAATAAAATTAGAAAGTCAGATATTTTTTTGAATAAATTTAAAGAAATTAACGAACATCTACAGTAAAAAAGGGACAGCATTATTGCGTAAACCCAATGGAGAAGTTGCTGTCAACCAGATCGGGATCAAAAAGAGAGAAATTTCAAATGGCTTGCAGGTAATATAAGCCCAGCCAAGATGAAAATGCTGAACCTGTACTTAAACACAGCATGAAATTGTGAAGCAGAGGCTCATAGCTAAGCCCAATAATCAGACCTCTGTTATAATTACTTGCCAGCTAAGCCGAGGATTCAAAATGGAAGAAAGTTGTATTAAAAAAATGAGAGAATAACAAGTAAGGACTGTAGAAAAACATTAATATTAAATTAAAAATTTTAATACTGAAACATGATATAAAGAGTATTGGAACTTGAGAACATTCTAGAGAATCAATTGTAACCGTAGGATAGATTTAATCTCCACCGTCCATTGAGGAGGTGGGAACATTCTAGATCAAAGGAGAGGCCTATAAATACCTCACCCCTTCTCATTTGTAAATCATCCTTGAGTTCTCAAAGCAATAGAACTCTCACATTCTTCAAACTCTTTCTACTCTCCTTTGCCTTTGAGCTTTCCCTTTCCTCTACTTAACCAAGCATCCTCCTTTCATAAAAGTTCTAATATGACATTGATGTTTTTATAAGATTTTTCTTGTCATTTTCTTCAAAAAAAAATTGAAGAAAGTTTGACATAAAGGGCCCATTTTAGCAATATCAGGCTAGCATGTATTTGGGCCAAAAAGGCCTTGAAATTTAGGCGTCGGCTGATGTGGATCTCATGACAGGCCGGGCTCTTGTAGGTTTTTACTGCATAGAAAAAACCTAGGTTGTTGGTATATTTTGCACTCTGCGCCGTGGCTGGTCTTGCGCTAGTGGTTGTTCACCGTTATCGTCCGAGCGCCGCTCAAGGTCTCAGACGGAGTCACCATGGGACGCGTCCGCACCAAGACTGTCAAGAAGTCTTCGCGCCAGGTCATTGAGAAGTACTACTCTCGGATGACCTTGGATTTCCACACCAACAAGAAGATTCTTGAGGAGGTTGCTCTCATTCCCTCCAAGAGACTCCGCAACAAAATTGCCGGATTCTCGACTCATCTCATGAAGAGGATCCAGAAGGGACCCGTTCGTGGAATCTCTCTCAAGCTTCAGGAGGAGGAGCGTGAGCGTCGCATGGATTTCGTCCCCGACGTCTCCGCCATTAAGACCGATCAGATCGAGGTCGATAAGGAGACTCTAGACATGCTCGCTGCTTTTGGTATGAATGATATTCCGGGGCTCGTCCAAGTTGATCCCGTCCCTGTGCAGCAGACGACGGGATTCGGTCGTGGTTTTGGCGGAGCTAGGAGGTATTAGGTTTTGGCCTTCATCTTCGTGGTTTTGGGATTTGAGCTTGTCGTTAGTCGCTCATAATCATGTAACTGAAGTTTTACTTGTCATCCGGTGATTAAACTTGAACTTCTGTGTTAGAGATCACATATTATGGTTCTACTTTTTTTCTCCAATTTACTTAAATTAAAACTCGTCAAAATTTAGTCAATGCAATTGATTTTGTATGCTTCGTGTCGCGTACTCAAACGAATTAGTGACATGCCCCTAAATTTATATTCCTGTCCGCTAATGAGTTATCTATTTATGTTGGTTTCGAACTGGTTCTTAATTCTATGTTTTTGATAGTAGGTTTTAATTCAGAAATTATGATTGCGTATATTCCTCTGTGAAATTTACTGCATTTGATATGTTGAGATTTTTGATGCCATATGCTTGAGGCTGATTTTTTCTTATAATCCATATCTCATCTTTCAATTGTATGACATGATTATCGTATTTGATTGAACTGTATCACTTATTTTGTTGTCTTCAATTCTCCAATTTAGGAAGATATAAAATTGCTCTTTTGGATGGCATTGATGGTCTTGTGCGTCATTTCTTATCAATTTAATTACTTCTCTTTAATTACGAAAATAAGTTTAACTTAGCTGCCTACTCTTGGGGGTTGGTAATAGGTGAAAGCTAGACTTTGGTTAACTAAATCTGAGTTTATATTACAAACGTCGAGCCTGGTCTTTCATAGGCTCAAGCTTGAGTTTGCGGCTTGGCCTGAAGTTTTTTAAAATCCTACATCATATGTGCCTTTTAAAAATGTTTTTGAATTCAGGTTCCAAAGTTTTTAAGTAAGCTTTCGAGCTTACCAAATTCTATATTTTTATGCAAGTTTCAAAGTACATATATTTTAAGTTTCAAATAGGGTTAAAGTCTATTTAAAAACTATGTTTAATTAAAATAAATAAAACCTATAATAAATTTAAATAAAACATATTTTAAAGAGTTATCCCATGTTTGTTGCCGAAATCACAAAAATTAAATTTAAGGGTAGGAGAATTAAATGAAACTAATTATCTTTAAGATAAAAAACTTACAAGATAAAATTTAAATGCAATATAGTATATAAATATATAAATTATATAAATTTAAATATAATATAAGTATTTAAAATTTATAAATATACCTAAATAGGTTAAGTCTGCAATCTAGGCTCGGCTTTAAAAATTCAAGCCTGCCTTGTTTAAATGTGTAAAGTTCTAAACAGGCTTGATTTGTTTATAAATAGTTTAGGTTAGGCCACATCGAGACTAGTCTAGGTTGCCTAAGTTTTGTAGAGATTCATTCCAAAAGCCGCCTGGAGTGTTTAAAATAGCATCAGAGTTGTAAACCATAGATACACCTGTTTTGTGTGTGTGTGTGTGTGTGTGTGTGTTATTTTTTAATTTTAACTCAAATTATACTGTACCCAGTTAATTTAGTTGGTTTTAATTTGAGCTTAACTGTTTCATGTCTCATTTTCATCCTTCAATTGCATATGATCATGTCTCTTTTTATTTAATATGATTTGAATTATATTTTTATCCTTTAATTTAATTTTTGTCTGCTTTAATTGGTTATTTTTCAATAAAAGCAGGCAAATGTTTGATATTCTTTAATATTCTTCAGCCACCTAACACTTTTTTTAAACATTTTAATTGGATTGTATTAAGAGAAAGACTCATACAAGTTAACACATACTCTCTTCGTTTAAAGATGTGAGGTATTTTTTAAGAAGTTGGATATTCAAAAATATAAGTCATTTTTAGTTTTTTGATGTATAATTATCATCTTTTTTTAAAATTTTTTTTATTAATAATGACTTTATATTTATTGTATGGTGTTTAATAAGAGTAAATATAAAGGGATAAAGTTAATTAAAAAATAGATAGTTATTTTATTAAGGATGAGATTTAATTAAAAATGTATTACATTTAAAAGAAATTAAATTATAACCCACATGAAAAGGGAATGCAACAAAATGATATTCACTTTAAATTATAATATAAATCATTATGAATTAATTTATATTCTAAAAAAATTGGATAAAATTTTTATTTTTTAAAAGTTTTTATACTTTTTTAATTATGTCATTGAATGTAATAATTATAACATTTCACTTATCTAAAATATTATTATTAATTGTTTAATAAAATAAGAATGTGATTGAAAAAATATATACAACATTTATTTAATATTTAATATTTTAAATTAAATAAAATTTTTAAAAAATAATTTATATTGTGATTTGAAAAGAAAAAAATTATATAAATAATCAAGAAAATAGTGATATTGTATACTCTTGACAGAATCATCCGTCCGTTTGGGGTTCCCAACTTGAATTTAAAGTTGTCAGAATTAAACATGGTTCTCAAGTACCGAATGATTTGTCATAAAGAGTGGGTCCGGAAGATAAAATAGAACCAAAAATCTTTTCCGAGTTGTTTTGGGGAAAAAAAAGAAAATAAAGCGATAAAATATTAAAATCAAGTGATTAAATTGAAACAAAGATTAAGGTAAAATATAAAAGATTAAGTGTATAGTTCAGCGTAATCTAGAGTACTATTTTACATATTAAAAAAAAACGATTACCCTCTACGAAGCGCTCACTGGTCAATAACTGCTACTGATATTGAGTTCTGGAGGTGGAGCATAACCCAGAAAACAAAAGGGCAACATGGATGTGCCTAAGATTTTCAAGAAAGCAATCCCGGGAGTTCATTGCTACTTAGTAGGAGTTTTGACAGAGCCATTCATCCAAAGGCCACACGACGAGATAAAGGAGATAGATTCGAGAATGTAGGGTCTATTTCATTCGCTGGAATTCGCAAGGCCTACCATATTGAGCATATGCCTATCTTCCTTGTGTCTGTCGAGTACAGTACCCTTGACGGCTTCATTCCTGCCCTGGATTCCTGCTTGGGCTGCACTTGTCACTCCCCAGCACTCTATTACTTCAGGTGATATACGGCTACTCTTGGAGAGGCAAGGACTCCCAAATGTGGAACATGAAAACGTATGCCCCTGATCAAAATTCGCCGACAAAAATAAACCAAAGTGATTAACCCGTCCGCCAAATCCAATTCCATTTGGGATGTCCTCTGAAGTGAAGTTCACAGCACACTGCAAAATAAAAACAGAGTGAATACGAGATCACTGCCATGCTCCCTATTTGCAAACTAGAGTTATATCACAAATTTCATATAATGATTAAATCCTCTTGAACTTCACACATTCAACCCCAATTCAAAAAGGAAACACTATTCGGTCAGCAAAATTATGACTCCAGCTCAGTGACAGATGAGGCAACAAGATAGTTCAACTTCTCCAGTGCCGAGTGCAAATCCCAGGCCCATCCCCCAAAAGAGGATAGTTACCCATTGAAGATTATTGTTTGCTCCAGTAGGTCTATATATAGAGGCCTTTGGAGTTAGCTGGAACAGGCAACATTTCATGTCTCCATAAAATTCAGCATGCCGCTCCCATGGTTGGGAAGCATATCCTCCATAAACACAACCTTCTTTATCCTTGATAATCAACATAGTAGGGCCTTCGTGATTTCTGCGTTCAATTTCAGAGTTAAGCTCCAATCCTTTCTAGAGTAGGTGCAATACGTAAATTTAATTATCATATAGCTTCAAGCAAATAGAAAGTATCTATCAAGCAGATCATCGTGGCTTTATTGCTCATAATACTTAGTAACTGATGTGTCATGCATGGTGCTTCCTTACGGTTCCAGACTGTACTGTGGTTAATAAGGGCCAATAATTCCAATCTCCTCTTGGTCTAATTCATGCAATTTATTTCATTACAAACCCATCATCTTGACAATGCAACATGCCCTTTTCTTTTACTACATAGCAACACAAGAATCTGACATCACTCATCAATAAAGTCTAAAGGCAAGATAATATGCTTACGAAATGTTGCCCAGGAATGTGTTAAAACTAAGACCATTCAAAGCACTATGATACAAAAGCTTCCATGCTTCCACTTCTTGCTGAGAAAGTGCTCCTCCAATATGCCACGCATACTCCTTTCTCAAAAGAAGAATGTCTGAATCGATGCCATCCGAATGCAATAGATGAGGAACTTGAGAACCCGGTCTTCCTAAGGAAGAAAAGCCAAAAATAAGAATAATAAAATATATCTGTAGCATTCTTCTAGATTTCCTCAAGACTAATCCAATAGCTTTTCATCTAGAATAAGGTAAAGTGATAACAATAGCATCATTGAATAAGAACAAATTACCTGAATCAGGTGGCATCAACAAGCTGCCAAGAAGCTTTCTCACAGATGGGATATGAGTACACCAACTTCTGAAATCTTCAAAAGACATAAACTCCTCAGTGCATCCTTCTTCATACTTTGAGAAAGTTGCAGCATTCAAAAATATGTTGACAGTGTCCCGATGTGAACTTGATCTAACTTCAGAATCTTCAATGCTCAACAGGTTGTGAAAAATTGCTATTAGAACAGATTCCAAATCAGACCTGCATGCTTAATGTGTCATATGCATCAAAACAATGAAAAGGGTAAATAAAGAAATCCAAAGAAAAAAGAAAGTGGGCAAGCAATTCCACAACAGCATTGGATATAATCAATATTGATAGAAAGATTACACTCCAACATTTAAAATCTACTGTCCTCCAATAAAATCTACACGGCTATACCAGAGAATATCAAGCCGGGTACTGATGTCAATGAAGCACAACTCTCAAGTCATGTAACTGAAACACATATATCGAAACCGAAGGAAAGAGAATTCCCGTTTCATTTAGCATCTAAAGATGATACTCCAGACTATATAAGAGTGCTAGTGACTGGAATTACTTTTCCATAAAGAGTAAGCAACAACAAATTATAAATAAGCAACCATATAGACACAATTAGTCTTGTACACAAAGTGTGCCATTGTACGATCGGACTTGTATTTAAGAGGTTGAGACCAAGAGGTTGCAGGTGAGTATCGCTATACCTCCCTAGAATATTATTTCCAGATACATCTAGTAAGCGAAAGATGAATTCATCAATTTCATCTTTTGTTCCTTTCTCATAAGCAGCCTGCAACACCAAAAATGAAACAAAACAGGGATATGACGCAATTATAGCAACAAAACATGATGATTATTGCCACAAAAACTTACTTTAGCAATAACAAGATCTTCGAAGGCTAGTTTTTTGTCCCCACGCTGCTGAGTAACCAAATAAAACATCCTCTCCCCAAGAAGGTCATCGAGTCCAAAATATGACTGTGACAGAAAATAGAATTTTCTGGGGTCGAAAGGGCAACGCTTGATTGATGATCAAGATAAGTATTTATTGCGGGGCACAAAACTGAACCTGAAAGACGGAGAGAGAGACATAGTCGCCGTTGCTCTGCGATTGAACTGCCAGAGACTTGAACAGAGTCCTTAAATCTTCAAGTTCCTTTTGAGTGAAAGCTCTGAAATAATTGTCCCAAAATATTGCGAGCAAGTTGATTTCTGAGAAATCTGAGTGTGTGAAAAGAAAGAGAGAGAAACCTGGATGCGGAAGCATATCGAGGATCAGAGGGAGGAGGTGACTGAGCGTTGCCCATGGATTGCTTTGCCTCGAACGCCTTGCTCCCCTGAATCTCCTAAGATCTCGCTGGAGGATTTCCAGTTTCTGAAAGTTTCGGCAACACGTCCTTCGTTTTCGTGGCATTTGCCTGGAGCCCCCGAAGTTTCTGAAATTTCTCAAGAAATATTAAAATGGAAAAAACAAAAATTTGAGAACTGTGGATTGGTGGAAAGAAAAGAAAAACCTCAATATGGAAGAAAACAGAATAGGAAGCCGGGGAGGAAAAAAAATTCTAAAATCGGAATGAGAGAGATCGTGCTACTGTTCTTCCCCTTATGCTTCAACTTGTTTGCTTCCCAAAACAAATTATTCAGTGCATTATCAGACCCGCGTCTAATCAACCTATTATGTTGTGTTTTAATTAATAAAGAAGGACAAAAATATATGATTTTGAATTTTGATTCAAATTAAAATTTATTTTAAATTATGATATAATTTTTTTATAATTTTAAATTTTTTTTACACTTTATTTATTTAAAATTTTAATTATTTTAAATATTTTATTCTTTTTATATTTTTACTATTAATGCCTTATAGTATTTATATGTTTTATCAACTAAAAAGTGAGAATGAAATTTTTAATTTTTAATTTTCATTTTGAATGTTGAACTTTTTTTATTTAAAATTTTTTAAATTATAAAAATAAAAATTTTAAATATATAAATTTTAAATGTAAAATTTTAAATCTAAAACTTAAATATGTAATCCAAATATTATTTTATGAAATTCATGCACTGAGGTAATTCTCTCTCCATTCCAAAAGATAAAACTGAAAAGGCCGCGTTATACTCAAAACTTGATTATTTCATCACCTTCATTTGATTTTAAAGTACAAGGATTTTAATAGTTAATTTAAGTTAGTAGAAATTAAAAAAATATATAATTAATTAATTTAAAAAATTTAATTTAATTATTATTATTATTATTAAAAAAAATAAGAAAAGGTATGAGAAAGAGGAAGGAAAGAAAGAAGAAAAAGAGACCAGCTTTCGGCGCGTCCGCATGCAATGATCATACATATAAAATAATAATAAAAAAAAGAGGAGGAGGAATGGAGCTTTCGGCGTAAGTGTGATGTACATAGATATATAAAAAGAAGGAAAGGAAAGCAAAAAAGAAATATAGGACCCACGTGTTTTTTTTTTAAAAAAAAACAACAAATGTCCTCTTCCCTTACATTTTTCTTCTCTTCTCACTTCTCTTCCGCGCACAAACAAAGCAAGCGACTGTGAGCAAGTTCATCGACGTAGCGTGTTTAAGTTTTAAAGGTGAGATTTCCTAATAGGATAATTAGGGTGAGATTTCAAGCTTTTCAAGATTAAATAAGTGTTTTAAAAAATTTTTCTTATTCATCTAGCTCCTTTAGTTTCTGATTTTGTGATAGTGAAAAATTTAAGATTTGAAAGAGGGATGAATTTATGTTGAATAAATATAGTTTTTGAGGTTGTTAGTAGTATAATAAATGTTCTAGAGTATAAATTTGTTGATGATCTTTGAATTTATGGCTTATGGATCAAATCATAGACTAAATTTTTTTTATCTGAAAATATATGTTGATTTATTGAGGTTTAGATGATTATTTGGGATGAGAAATGAATTATTATGGCTATAAGATTATGATTCTAAGCTAGAGACTCAATTTTTAATTTTTAAATATTTTAGGTGCGAATTTATGAAATAAAAAGAAAATTTTGATGATAGAAATTAGTTTAGAAGTTGATTTTTAGATTATTAATGTTTATTGATAATTAAAAGAGGAGTTAAAAATTTTACTTAATAGTATTAACTCTAGATTTGTATTAAGATTGAGATTAGGAATTATGTTATATTTTTAATTTTATTATTAAAATTATTTTATTAGTTTCAAAAATTGAAACTAATATTTATAAATCATATGTTATTTGTAGATTGTATTATTGGTGAAGATTGTGGTGGGAGAGAGATTGTAAAGAATAATTTATTTAAAAAGCCACAAGGTAACCATGCTTTTAATTTGTGATTAGTGTTACTTCATGTTAATTGGGTGATTATTGAGAAAATTATAAATTTTATAATATTGTATAATTGTGCAATATTATTATGAATTTGTTTGATTATTGTGGGAGGTGTTGGGAGACTTGCTATTGTTGTTATATTTATATGTCACATGGTACGCCCCTATTGGAACTCAATAGGTGGTTTGTAAGGGCTCAGGCTAATCTACCTTTGGCCGGGTAATTTAGTACCGAGTGAGGGTTACGGCTCGAGGTTAATGGAGGGATATAATGATGGTTGTTTATGTATATTGTAATATTTCTTATATTTTGTTGGAATTATATTATTTTTAATTCTCATTTAGTAAGCACACACTTAACTGTTTGTATACACTATCATAAAATTGGTTTTGGTTACTGGGACTTTTGAGTCTCATTATGTGGTTAATAATTTTCAGGAGAAGAGCCACGAGTGACATGTAGAGGAGTCCCAGAGGCTTAGTGGCATAGATCCACTGTCTCTTTTGGGTATTTGATTTATGATTTATAATGTGTTATATTACCAATATTAGGGCTTTTTGTTTATTGACAATTATATGAATATATAAATGTAATCATGCCTTTCAAACTATTTCTATTTTTGGTATACTTTGGATGGCTGTAATTTTAATATTTGATTTACTTTGAATTAGTTAAAATGGCATGATTATGAGGCCAAATAACTGGCTTGTGTTGAAAATTTACTAAATTGTTTATTTTACTTGTTGGGAGTATAAGGATAGACAAATGTGATTTAGTTTACTTGTTAAGAGTATAAGGATAGACAAATGTGATTTAGCCTAGTGGCATGTGGGAGGTGAAAATTTATCTGAAATGTTATATTGTGTGAGTTGAAGCCAATTATAAAATATTTTATATTAAAATTATTGATATAAAAATATGTGGGTGGCTGTAACCCAATTATGATTGAGTTAAAGTATTTAAAAAAAAAATTTTGATGTGTTATATTCCTACTCCATTGTATAACGCAATGTCACAACCTATATTTAAATAGAAAAAAATCTGTAAAGTTGTGAAGTCTTTGGAGACCTGCATAATGAAAAAAATTTCAAAATTTTCAAGAAAAATTCAATATGTTTTAGAATGTTTCAGAAGCATTTAGAACAATTTAGAAATATCTAAAAGCTTATAAAAAGTTCTAGAAACTTATAAAGAAATGTGGAGATATCTAAAATATTTTAAGATATTTTAAAATATTCTACATATATCTTGAAGCTCAGTCTTTAAAAACATCCTTATAAATATTTAGATATTTATTGTATATATTTTTATAAAATATTTTAGATGATAAATATAAACTGTAGGATTGGATTAATCTCTCCACCGTAAAGTAAAAAAACTCTAGGATAAGGGAAAAGTTTATAAATATCCCCATTTATAAACAACAAACAAAGCAAGCAAAGTTTTAAATTTTCAAGTTCTCTCATTCAAGTTTTCTTTTCTTTCGTATTCAAGTTTCTAATTTTTTGCCTACATTTGAGGATTCAATTGATTTAATTAGAATTAAAAAGTTGATCACGCTAAGGCCGGTTCAAAAATAAAGAAGTTTTAAGGCTGTGACAATAGGCACTGTATGGTTAAAAAAAAATAAAAAATCCGTCCATTTTCTTTTGCCAGTTTGCCTTTCTTTAGATCCTGATGGTCCTCACCTCACTCCTCAGACATTACAATTTTTTCTTCTTTGAAAGTAGCAAGCCGATAATTAGCTTTACTGTCATGAATAACAGAAGAGTACTTTTCATACGAGCATACTCAATCAAGCTTGTTGAGGTTACCTAATTACAGTGCTGTTCATTCTCCATCAAAGGAAGTAAGGAACAACTGTCAGGGCCTTGATCAATGATTTAGATCAGGGTCTTCGTGAAGAGTTGCAACATTACATGCTCTAGTTTTCAGCTTTTTTGCCGCTTGGTGGATGGAAAAGAGCAATTATGTTAGTGGTTAGCAGTTAGCAGGGTCTTTTAAGGACAAGCAAAAGCATGTGAGGCTGCAAACCTTTATTAAAGTGCCTTCAATTTAAATCAAATGCAGTACGTAATTCTCATGGAAAGCTCCTTCCTTCATTTCTCAAATTCCTCTCCCATACTAATTGATTATCATTAATGGCGTTACCTTCTTTTCCCTCTTCAACCATAAGCAATTGATCATCTGGGTTGCTCATTATCAGCCACCACTATCTTGCAATGAAAATGTTGCAGTAACGTGTGGGGCTGTGGGCATTGTCTACTAGTAATTCACAGGGCATGAGATATTTTCCTGCGGCGTCCATCGTATTGGTCAATACTCAGTGCATCGATGTCAATATATCATCATCAATATATGTTATAAAAGTTTAGATCCACACTATTATAATGTTATTTCAATGTTACTGATATCATTTTTTTATTATCTATTAGCATTCATTTATCAGAAGCAATTATATTTGAATTATTATCATGTTGGATACTAAATATGAATATTTCTTCTACAAAAAATTTAAACATTAGTTCGTATGTTGTGAGCGACTAGCTTTTTTCACAATACCCAATTCTCGTTTCCTCATATTATTTTCTGTTTATGGTCATCTTTGTGCGTCCATTACTCCATTCATGCTTAAACGGGCCCACATGCAAACTGATGGTTCCTACGTTTTACCCATTCAGCTGGGCTTTAGTCCAGTTTTGACAAGGTTTTGCTATTCGCAGAAGTAACGTCAATGTTAATTAAGCCGAACTAATTGGTTGTCACCGCAAAAAAAGTTAATTAAGCTAATTAAAAAATTTGTGGCAAGTCCAACTATATTTACAACTTATAAATACTACCATAAATCATTTTACAAATGTTGTACAATACACATAGAACCCACCTAGTTTTTTTTTATAACCCTATGTATGAGGAAGGATGAGTTAGGTTAGATACTGATGGTTTCGTTAATTCTATTGGTGCAGCTTCTTGTGGTGGTCTCATATGAAACAAACAAGAAAATTGGATTAAAGACTTCTTCAAATATCTTAGATATTATCCAAGTACAACTATTGAACTTATGGGTATCCTGGAAAGACTTAATATCTGCTGGGCTAAAAAGTTTAACAAAATCAATGTCTACTCTGATTCAACTGAAGCTCTATCGTTAATTCACAATGAGTTCTCTATCAATCACTCTCTTTTTGTTACTATCAATGATATTAACAATCTCATTATGTGAGATTGGAATGTTATCTTTGATCACGTTTTCAGAGAAGCGAACACTTGCGCTGATTAGTTGACCCACCAAGCCTCTACCGATAATTTCAATGTATTTATTTTTAACATTGCGCCCCTTGGTTGTAGGGATTTTTTGTACGCTGACATGACTCAATATGTTAGGTAGTACGGTCTTTTCATGATCTCCCATTAAAAAAAAGATGAAAAATTTAACTAAAATCAAAATTTTTTCAATGAAAAATTGAAAAAGTAACATTGCTAGTGATAAAAAATGGGGAGAGTGAAACCGCTAACTTCAAATTGGAGGGAAAAAAATTCCATTTTCATTTTGTATTTTATTTCTCTTGACCTGCAAATGATGATATAGGCCGGATCAGATGCTTCCATGTGATGTGATTGATCTAATTATTAAACTACGACGGAACTTACATGATCTGCATATAGTGCAAAATACATGTTTTAATACATGTGCTCCTCACAAAACGGCGTTAATTCAATGTGCTAAGAACCTGGAAACGACATCAAGGGAGCAATATAATTAATTATGTGGCCTAATTAGATTTCTACAACACAGCGTGATAATATTTGCGAAACGGGGAGACTCTATTCAAGTGTCACGTGAAAGGGTGGATCCTGGGATGAGGTAAATCTCGCTGGTGCTTGCCTTACAGTGTTTAATGAAGGCATTGAAGGATTTCTGGTTGAGAAGTGCAACTTGATTTTATGCATAAAATAATGGGGGTTGCTTTACTTCAACAGATCCGCGAATTGAAGTCCATCAATTTAATTCATGTGGTTTCTGTTATTACAATCCCCATCAAACCAAAAAAAAAAAACAGAAGAACCATGGGTGGTTAACTGGTTATGGTGTGTCGTTAATAGTGCTGTATCTGGTGTTGGTGAGTTTGGTCTGCACAAAAAATAGATCCTTTGTTAGCGTAGGACTGTTTCACTCAGACTAATTAATAAGCTACTAGTACTGTATAATTTATGGCTTTGGATCTGCTTGATTAAATTGTTCACAATACCTCTGCGTAAATGCTGCAGCGTTCAGTGCATAGTGGTTGAAATCTTTCTGAACACTGTCATTTCAACAATAATGCATTTTAATTTCTTAACAAGTTTAAATCAAATGTGTGTGTTGATAAATTTGCTGAAGATATGGTGAGATATTTATCGATTTCCATCCGTTTTGTTTTGTTTTTGCGGGGGAATTGAATACCACTTGTCTTTGAAATTTGAATGCTGGACTGGGCATTAATGTTTTACATCGAGTTTGCGATATTTCAGAAATCTCCAAAAGACAACGAAGAGAATTTAATTTCCTGGAGGTTGATAGATCCAGAAAAGCTGGGTCAACCATTCATATAATAACAGCCCAAAATCAAGTCAAATTTCGAAGCCTTTAGATGTGTCAAGAAAATAAACTCTTCCCCAGCCGTCCATCTCTCACTTTAAATATTGCTGGTCAAATAATCCTCTGCCAAAATGCAAGTATGATTTCATGTTAATGTAGTTGTTTTTTTTTTTTTTTTGTGAATCGAGATTTATTCAGCACTCCTAACTGAGTTGGAAGATAACGTCTAGTTACTAGTCACATACTCCACATGAGAATTAAAGACGCACACAGTGACACAGACAGGGACTTTTCTTTAAAGCAAAATGAATTCGTTGCTCGTCCATCTCCAAAGTACGATGTCACTGCAAATTCATATAAAAAGCTGTTACTGTCCGCAATATTGCCTCTTACCACTGGCTTCTTCTTGTTACCTTTGCTGATACAAATGTGTGAGGACATAGTTTCTGTGCGAATAAAAAAAAGCTCTTGCTTTTCTTTCGCTGTGAAATTAATAAAAGCAGAGTGGTGGTATTGTTTGCGTTACTGTAATAATATCTATTTCATTTTCACTTGCTTGTGTTACCCTTGGATCCATAATTTTCTGGAAAAACGGGAGCAGTAGCGACTGTGTTTGCCTTGAAAGCCCCATATTCTCATTAATGAATTGGCCGATATATTATTATTACGTGCTTATCCAAATTTCAAACAAGATAGCATAGTTGATTCTAGCTCCTGCAGTTCTGGTGGTTCTCATTAAAGATTCAACTCATTACAGGCAAAGCAGCTTAATATTTACTATGAAATTAACCAAAATGATCAGTTATAGGTTAATGCAATTATCCCTCATATTAGTACTATTACCAAGGAACTTATGTGTCAGCAGGAGATATTAATTCACAGCTCTATTTTCTGCCCAAGATTACTAAGAAAAGGAAGGGAAAAAATCACCAGAGCAGGATTTGAGTCTCTGTTTATGCCAAGTTTTGAATTAAGAAAATCTAATCAAAACAAACATGAAGTCAATTATGCTAACGCACGCAAAATGTCTATACCGAGTAAATAGCCGTATGAATCTGCGGAAAATGGAATGAAGATGGCTGGCAGTGCCATTAATTTATTCTTGAACGCAAAACAGGGGAAGGAGGGAATTATAAAATATTAAAATTAAATATGATTAAAGTCAACCATTTCAATTTATGTGATAAATATAGATGCCAGCTCGTTGAGCAGATATGTATTAAAAAAACCATAAAAGAAGCAAATGGTAGATGGAATAATGGAAGGGAACCGCTACTTTTTTGAAAGGTTGGTGGTACTTTGATTTATGAATATTGATCGTTCATCTGCGATGGTTCAAGTGAAGATAGATATATAGATAGATATTGTCCTTATTTGTCACCCATGACCATGAGATACAGTTGTCTATTTATAGTAAGCCGCAACACATCATTTAAAGCAAGTTCCATGAACATATGCCACGTTGACCCTGAACTTCCTCGTATGGAAATAGAAGCTGTTTCTCTGCACTTGGTCTCTCTCACTCAACTCTCACCCCACCTCTTACAATTTCCTTCACCCAGGGTTTTGGTTAGTAAATATACTTAAAAAGGCCTGCATCTTGCTTTGCAGGCGAGGGCGAAAACCTTTAGAATGTTAAAATGACAGTAGTAAATTCAGAAGGGTTCCATCATTTAGAGACTGAAGCTCCAATCCATTGTTTGTTTCCTGTATATGAGGAAGCCTCGGAGGTGGAGTCTAGTAAATATTCCATTTCCATAGCGTCCTGTTGTGGCTGCCCCTACTCTTACATTGACAAATCATGAAAAAGGATTCAGGGTATAAGAAGCACACCAACGTTTTATAAAGAATCAATACATATAATATAATGGTCCCCGTAATGAAACACGAGGAGTCATGTGATGTCTGTTGAACAGTGGACAAATCCTTGTACTGCGTAAAGCAACTCAGAACAGTCAAATGAGACAGTGAGAAATCCGTTCACTCCCATTAGGAGCATACCTTGAAGAGTCAGAGGAAAGGGTGCTACCTGCTATCTGATGAGAGCCAGCCATTTCTGTTAACATGTGGTAATTTAAGAAAATGGACATGTCATGCTTAGTTTATTCTTACTTCAAACTACAGTTGAAAAACGTTAGCTAGGCAAGGTTTTCCATGGTGAGTTGCAGGAGTATCGGAAAGGAATGATGGGTTATTGATAGTATTAAATTTGTTGGGTGGGGTTGAGATTTTAAATGAGGGTTTAGGTTCTCGTGTGTGATGGATTGGTGTGAGACTCTTTAAACACCGACTGCCCCAGGCAATGAATGAAGAAAAGCCATTTGCCTGCACTTCGTAATTGCATTATTTACTCCAAATTTCCCCTTCCTGCATACTTCTTGGGATTTTTCCAGCAATTAATTCTTTTCCTGCCCTCAATTTACACTATCTTCCACCCAATAACTTCAATTCAATTCCATCTCTCTCTCTCTCTACGCTATTCTCTCCACCTCTCTCCCACAATTTAATTAAGCTTTAATTCACCTCCCCTCATTTTCCTTGTATAAAATGGCCTCCAATGTTCAGATCATCCCCACAAAACACATCATATTGGTGTTGCCGGATCTTGATACTATTCTTCCAGCTTTTCCATTCTCTTTCTGAGGTCCATCCCCACATCACCAGGTTCCCACCTAATCAATTCCAATCCTCTCCCTTCGGAATCGTTTGTTTTGTGTTTTTCCATTGCATTGGCCATTGAGTTTTCGATCTGACATTTCTTTCCATTTTTCCTCGAAGCAGGTGACGCGGCGCAAACCATGAGTCGCAGAAACGGAAGCGGTCCAAAGCTTGACTTGAAGCTGAACCTATCACCACCGAGAGCTGACCGGAGACTGGAGTCTCCCAGCAGATCGGCCACGGCGTCTCCGTCGTCCCCGCCGAGCTCCTGCTTGTCGTCGGAGCTCAACCAAGAAGAGAACGGTCAGAGATACTCGAACAGCCCCGAAGCGACGTCGATGGTGTTGGTGGGATGCCCTCGCTGTCTCATGTACGTGATGCTGTGCGAGGACGATCCCAAGTGCCCCAAGTGCAAGAGCACCGTTTTGCTGGATTTCCTCCATGACACCAACAACCCCACCGGAAGGAGGAACTAGAATAGCATTCCCCTGTTTCCCTTTATGCAATTTCTCGTATGCTGCTAGGACATATTAGCTTTTTAATCCTAGGAATCTCTCTGTTAAAGTTTCCTTTTCTCTTTTGCTCTTCTATAATATTTTTCCCTTCCGAGAGTAGTGCTATGTGCGCTCCACTTTTGCCATATCTTTCCACTATTTCAAGTGGGGTCAAAACAGGGGATTCAAAGAGGGTGAGAGAAAGTGGAGCGTGAATAGCACTATTCTTTCTAATCATATATACAGAAACAAACAAGTTAGGGGGGTTTCTCAGAATGCTAATTGCGGATATCTATGTGTATGTGACTATCTATCTTCTGGGTTCAGGTTTTTCTGCTTCGCTGGCTGCAACAATGTAATTACGGCTACAATGAATCTGTTTCCCTTGAATATCTGAATCCCTTCTTTTGCTATTGCTTTCAAGTTCTAACCACCGTAAAACTTAAAATGGCAGCGCCGAAAAAGTTACCGTTTAACGCCATGCTGGAACTGGTAGATCCTTTGTACCAACTCATAGTGGCTGTTAAAATGGTTTTCAATGGAAGGCCCACTCGCGGGTAGGCCGATCTGCTTCTTCCACATGATTAATATGTTCATGAATCAATCTCGTGAACTACTACCACCCACGTTCATCAACAGTATTCAAACATTCACATTTACTTGTCTCGATATCATTACTTAATTTATTATCGTTGCCCCGGGGGGGTGTTTATAGCAGTGAAGTCAACAATGACTCATTTCCACCTCAGCATGCTAGCCATCGCTCTATTTGCACACGGTAGTTCAGGTCTGGATTCCGTGGCGGCAAGTATAATCGAACATTCATCAACCATACCTACAACTCCAATAGTAACCCTTATCTGACACTATCAAAAAAATTAAATTTTTATAAAAAATTGAATGATTATCTTTAATTATATTTATAAAGAAGTAAATAAATGTGCTGATCTTTTAACCTATCAGCTTTCATATAATATTTTTATAATTTTTAATGTTCCGCCACATAAATGTAAAAATTTTATGATTTTATATATAACTAGATCTTGATCTTTTTACACAATTTTATCATGGCTTTGTGATAATATATATATATATATATATATATAATCGGACATCTGAGACAGAGAATCAACATCCTCAGCTTAGAGTGAAAAGGTTGAGTTTGTCGCAGTAACAAGTGGACAAAGCGAGAATTAGCAACAATTTTGTATGAGCGTGGAAACAAGAATGAGTGAAAGGTGTGTGGTGAAATACATAGAGGTTGCTAGTTCGGAGAGGAAGGAAAAGGGGGTACGGATTTAAGGAAGGGAAGAGAGAGTTGGGTTGTGGTAGTTCCGAGCATTGAAAAGAAAGGAGGAGATCGTATTAAGAACATTAAAAACTGAATAAATGCAAGAGTAATTGAGACAGTTGAGAATAATGAAGGAGAAGCTCTTGCGTCAGATGATAAATGCTGGAAGAAATGCATTCAAGAATTTTTTATAAAAATTATTCACACACAAAAACTAACGGCAAATTATTATTTGAGGGAAAATAAAAAAAATTATCATTCTTTTTATTTAAAAATATAAAGTATTTTTAATTAAATCTCATCTTTTGAAGTAGTTATTTACTTTACAATTAACTCTATCTTTTTATTTATTCCTATTAAATACTCTATAATAAATATAAAGTCATTATCAATAGGGGTACTTTAAAAAAAAATAATTACATTTTGAAAGACTAAAAATAATTTACATTTTTTATCATTTAACTCTTTAATTTTTTTTTATATTTTTGTTAAGAGATAGTATTCTTTAACAACAAACAATTTTATATTAATTTTTGTTTATAGATAATTTTTTTTAAGAGGTCATTAGATGTGATTTTTTCCCCGCGCATTTTATTTCCTTTCCTCTTTTTAGCCCATCCGCTCTTTTTGCCTCCTCCTTTCTTTCACGTACCTAATTTCTCTCTTTAAAATGCTCCCCTGTGTGCACGCCTTCCCTCCATCTCCTGCTCCCTACTTTTTGCTCGCTTCAATCTTGAATATAAGATCTAATCCACAGATTTATTTTAATCTTAAATATAAGATCTCCATATTCTTTGTTAATATCATTTAATATTAAATAAAATATTCTGACTTCCTTTCTGTTTTATATTAATTACAAATACTTCCTTTTTATTCTTAAAACACATATAAACCTTTTTTAATATAAATAATTACAAATCATTAGTTGACTATTAAGTCATATGTATTGAATCAAATTATCTCTATTTAAATATAAATATTATTAAAACATCACTTAAAATATTCAAAAAAGTTCATGTGTATATTTTTTATTTTTTTAATTATATTTCAAATCTTTTAATTTTGTAAACATATTTATATAGTAATTGTTAAAACAATTCAAACACATAGTTAAAAATTTAATGAAATAAAATTTTAGATTATTTATTTAAATATTGACATATTTAATTATTTAAATTTTTTAAATTTGGGAAGGAGGGTAGACAATTAGATCATAAAGGCAAATTAATAATCTTAAAATTTTAACATAATTACAAATAAAAAATTAAGTATTTTAAAAAGTTTAACAAAATATTCCTAACCATATTAAAAATTGAATTTAATTGCAACTATTCAAAATAGAGAGGAGATCTCTTTAATTTTATCAAAATATAAGGAGATCACCGTATTTTCTCTTTAATCTTTTTATAATATCATCCTAATTAATTCTTTAATTTTTTTCTTTCTTTCTTTCTCCAACACATTTAATTAAAGAAGGTTATTTAAAAGGAAGCAATGCACATTATTTTCATATTAATAATAAATAATCCATTTAGTCAATTTTCATATTTTTGTGAATACTATTTATTTAATGATATTATTTTTGATTGAGTGTTTTTCATAAACTATATTATTATGATCATGTTAATATTTTTTATTGTTATATTTTTTGATCTCTTTCAAAATTTAAAATTTGTTTTAGGAGAATTTTATTTAAAGACCTAGGAAGAAATATATTTTCTAGTAGGTTTCAAAAGATTTCAAACCCTTAATTCAATCCTCAGGAATTAAATTAAAAAAAAGTTGAATGTAAAAAAGA
This sequence comes from Prosopis cineraria, assembly GCF_029017545.1. Classification (NCBI taxonomy): domain Eukaryota; kingdom Viridiplantae; phylum Streptophyta; class Magnoliopsida; order Fabales; family Fabaceae; genus Prosopis; species Prosopis cineraria. The sequence continues at coordinate 40,142,373 of NW_026555334.1, read as the reverse complement.
TAAAAATACTTTTAGTTTAAATATTTTAAAAAAAACTACTAGCCACCATTGTTATAGCACTACCGATGGTGACAGGAGCCTCATTAGTGATGGCAACCACTGTACTTTTATTGTTGGAGCTTTAGCTAACAGTTGAACCACCATTGATTGTGATTGGAGAATTATAAAGAATTAATTTCTTCAAAAATGGCCAAGATGGGTATAAAACTCAAAATCCCTTAGTTTATCAAAAAATTTTAAACCACCAAGCCACTTAATACATTCAATCATATAATACATAAAATTATATATATAATAAACTTTATGTCCAAACCACTTGATTATTACATTACTTGTTAATCGTGTAATTTTACTTGTCAATACCTTAACAGAACTTATTAATTACTTAACTTTTCTTGTTAACACCATGACTCCTACAGTAGAATTAAATTACTTATTAATCGCATAACTATACTTGTTAATCCCTTAACAAAACTTGTCAATTACTTAAGTTTTCCTTGTTAAGTCATGACTCTCACAACAAAGCTACATTACTTGTTAATCACATAACTGTAGTTGTTAATATTTTAACAGGACTTGTTAATCACTTAAATTTATTTGTCAAATCCATGACTCCTTCAATTGAACTGCATTACTTGTTAATCATGTAACTTTACTTGTTAATTATGTAACAATACTTGTCAATTGTGCAGCTTAACTTGTTAACTATGTAACTTTACTTATTAATTCTGTGACTCCCTCAAAATTATTTGTATAATAAATTTTATTTTCAAACCTCTTAAGTATTATGATAAGAAGTATACTTGTTAAAGGCCTAATATAGCTTGTCATTTCTTCAATTTTAACTGTTAATATTGTATTTGTTTTTTAGGGCATTGCTCTCTTTCTCTCTATATGTGCGCGCGTGCGCGTGCGCTTATATAATTGACTATCTAGTTTGATGAATATTGATAAGGGAGACTCGACTGTCGTTGCTTTCGTTATTTGACAAATTCAATTTTTTATGTAAATTATATATTCATTTAACAAGTGATAATAGATAATTAACAAGTATTGTTGAAGAATTAACAAGTAAAGTTATGCAATTAACAAGCAATTAACAGTTAAACAAATCTTATTATGGTATTAACAAGTCAAGTTATATAATTAACAAGTATTGTTGCGTAATTAACAAGTAAAGTTACATGATTAATAAGTAATGCAGTTCAGTTGGAGGAGTCATGGATTTGACAAATAAATTCAAGTAATTAATAAGTCTTGTTAAGGTATTAACAACTACAATTATGCAATTAACAAGTAATGTAGCTCTATTGTGAGAGTCACAAACTTAACAAGGAGAGTTAGGTAATTGACAAGTCCTGTTAAAGTATTAACAAGTATAATTATGTGCTTAACAAGTAATTTAATTCTGTTACAGGAGTCATGGGGTTAACAAGGAAAGTTAAGTGATGAACAAGTCTTATTAAGATACTAATAAGTAAAGTTACACAATTAATAAGTAACACAATAATTAAGTGGTTTGAAAACAAGATTTATTATATATATAACTTTATGCATTATATGATTAAATGGGGTTGAGTGGTTTGGTGCTCCAAAACCTTTTGGTAAACAAAGAGGTCTTGGATTCTACACATATTTTGGCCACCTTTAAAAAAATTAATTCTCCATAATTCTTCAACCACCACCGACGATGGTCCAACTGGCCACCTGAGCTTTGGCAAAAGAGGTCTAGTGGCTACCATCGCCAACGAAGCTCTAGTCATTGATAGTGGTGCTCTGGTAATGGTGGTTGGTGGTTTTTTTTTTTTTAATATTTGAATTGAGGGTATTTTTATGTTTTTTACATTTAACTTATTTTCAATTTAATCTACAAGGATTGAACTAAGGTTTTAGAATCTTTTAAGACACATCAGAAAATATGTTTCTTCCCAAATCCTTAAATGAAATTCTCCCATTTATTTTTAACTTAATTCAATTTCTTCCTCTTTGCCTTCCTTAACTCCATGTCTCTATCAATGCGTCAACCTATCCTCATATTATATAAGATTCATTAAAAACTTTAAAAATTAAAAAAATTAGTTAAGAGTCATTTTTATTCTTAAATTATATATAAAATGTCACAAATGACCACAAACTCAACTCTAAATTAATTGAACATCCATTATCATCTTGATGTTAAAAATACTTACTCTTTCCGTTCAAAAATATAAGGCATTTTTAAATCAATCTTACTTTTTAATAAAGTATTTACTTACTTTTAAACTAACCATATTTTTTCATATTTACCTCCATTAAACACCCTATAATAAATATAAAATCATTCATCAATAGAAACACTTTTGAAAAAAAATAACAATTATACTTTAAAAGATTAAAAATGTCTTATATTTTTAAACATTCAATTCTTCAAAAAATCATTTGCATTTTTGAACGAAACGAGTAACATTCATTAATCATCAGTAAATGTCACTATGATTTTTTAATATCTTTTATCAAGTTAAATGTTATTTTTTCTCTCAACTTTCATTCAAAGGTCATTTTTGTCCATCAATCCAAATATTTTATAATAAAAATATTAAAAAATAATATGAGGACTATTAATGGTAATAAAACAGCAATGTCATAACAAAGAGAATTTTTAAAATTAAAGAATGAAACCAACCTATCATTGGGTTTAAAATTATTTATGACATTTTCTATTCAGTTTAAAGAGACAAATGACCACCCATTTAAAAAGTATCATGGGATTTTTGTTTTTTTTTTTTTTTGGAGGATGATAACTCTAAACTAAGTCCAGCAATATTCAAATGCGATCCCTGTGGACACCAAATAGTTGTGTTAAAAGATAGCGACACTATTTTCTATATTTTCATGCTACGTTTAAATATAAGGGATTTAAATTGAAACTTTGGCCAAATCCACCATAATAACATCAAATGACATTACATATATATATATATATTTTTTTTTCTTCATCTAAATTTTTCAGCAACATTCCATAAAAGTTGGATTTTCCAACAATATTTAAAACAATCAATCGCCAACCCCACCTAGGGAATAATACCCGTTGTTGTTGTTGTAGTATTTAAAACAATCAATCAACCAATTACGACAAAGTAAAAGATCTGTGCTCTCAATTTGTACAAGATATACAAACATGGAGCTGAGCCCTACTTCTGATTTTTGTGGATCAACCCTTGACTACAACCAAAAAAATCAGATTTACCACGAAATCAACTTTGTCCTTCCAGCTAAGACGACTCTCCAACAAGGAGGTAATCCGATCAACATAACAAATGAAGGACTAGGTTCATGTCAACTACTTGGAATACAAATAATTTAATAAGTAAGGACATCTCATAACGCATTTCATCACTAAAATAATTAACGAGTGTAAAATAAATTAATATCGAACCACAACTAGTTTTCTCAAATCACAACTCAATAATTTAGATTTATAAAGCACTTAAAATACGCATACATAGATACAGGTAACAGATGTACAAAGCAGATATCCAAGACTTGTATAACCATGCTCATAATTAACAAATAGAAACTAAAAGAATACTCGAGTCCAAGCATTTACAGTTCCGTGCCTCTCAAGCATAATCCACAAAATAGGATCACATTTCAGACTCATAAGGATGTGAAAATTGAACATAATTACTTCATATACTTCAGAAAATAAGACAAGGTAGTCTTGCACTAGAGCCTACAGTGCTACCCAATCATTCAGGAGTTTAAACCAATCCTTTCCATTCATAACGAGCTCGCATATAGCATCTTCGCAATTCAAGACAGCGATAAACAAAATAATAGAACAACACACTAAAAGACATGCAACCAACATCTGTAAGCAAGCACCACCAAACAATTCATATCATTCCACATTCGCTGCTCACAATCTTCCCTCAACATAATCTAATTTAAAAATCACACTCTTAGCTTATAATTCCAACAAGCATAAAGACTAACTTCCTAACTCTCATATGCTAATATAGGATTAAAGTATCTCATAGGCTGAAGTCCAATCAAAGTTACAACCGTTATGAGTAGCAACCGAGTACCAAGTAAAATTATAACTCTTCTTTTCTTTGTAAAATTCTGTCAAAATTCAAACATTTGATTGCCTCTCGTGTAACAATCATTAACAATCATGATACAAGCATTCTAGCATTCAAATCCTTCTTTTCCACAGTCCACACACATATTCATAAATCCAGCTCCGTCAACTAGAAACAATAATTCACCAACAGCAAAAAAAAAAATCCCCATTTTCTCAATTCATTAACGTTCTTTGGGGGGAAAAAAGGAGAAGGGAGGACGTGAATTTCAGTTGCAGTGGAAGGGATCAACCAGAAAATAAGTGATGGAATTACCTATTAATTTGAATCACGGATGCTTTCAGTATCGACTAGCAACAATTTCAAACTCCTTATATAAACTGAAGAAGCTTATCCAAGGAGCACAAAAGCAAAGGGCAACAGCAAGATGAGCGATGCACCTGTAGAAGCCTGAAGCCAACAGAGGACCAGCAGCAGGCCATTGGAATACAGCGAGGAAGGAGATACAAAGGTCAAAGAATCAGCTACACGCACACGAAGACGAACAAATCTTCTAGTAGTGTCAAACAAGGGATCAAACGTTCAGTCTTATGAGAAGCTCTGCACAATACTTCCGCTAGTCCCCAGCTTCACATTTACTACAAGTTCTACCAATTTAAATGTTCAAAACAGCCTAATTATTCTTTGTTTCCACTCAATATTTATTCTTAAATTGAATTTATTTATTCACTCATTCATTCATGCATTACCAGATAAAATATTAGAAAAACTAATCATTTGATCCCTGTAGTTTTGACTCAGTTGTAATTCAATCTCTGAACTTTGACTCATTATAACTCGATCATTATAATTTTGACTAGTTGTAGTTCAATCCTTGAACTTTAACTTGCTACAACTTAATTCTTATTGTTTTAACTATTTAAAATATTGATCCTTATATTTTAAAAATAAAATTCTAAAAATTTAAAATTATGTTGGCATTTAGGGACTCATTTTTTAAATTACTATAATTTTTAATTTGATAAAGATTATAAAGATTAAGATTTTAAAATAATTTTAATCTTTCTAATTTTATTTTGTAAAACATAAGGACTAATATTTAAATAGTTAAAATTATAAGGACTGAATTGCAATAAGTCAAAATTTAAGGACTGAATTATAATTGAATTAAAAGTTTAAAACTACAAGGACCAAATTATTAATTTTACATAAAACTTGTACTTGCCTTGAAATTCTCGGATCATTACAATAATGATAAATATAATGTGCAATTGAATACGTCAGGCTGACATTCTCTTGGAAAGAGAAGGGAAAATGTGGGAAGAAAAAGGCAACAGAAATTTGGAAAAAGAAGGGAAAATGTGAGAAGAAAAAGGCAATAGCAATTAACAGTTCTTTTCAAGCGTTGGCATGACTTCAACATGATTAAGGATCATATCATAATGAAGTTCTTAATTTTGTCAGCAAGCACAAATCTTTCCCTATGTGTGATAATTGATTGGTCAAGTTAAAATACTAATCCCTGAATCGAGTGATTCCAGCTACCATCCATGATAGACATAAAAGACAGACCTAAATTTACTGCATTCAGAGGACTATCATTGTCCCAGATTACACAATATGTACACGATGATGATGATTGTTAAACTAATACAACCAACATTGTAATGTTAAATGTGATGCAGTTAAGAAATGAAAGCTCCACTGCCTCCTTCTTTGAGCAACCAAAAAACGAACATAACAGATGTAAACACAAACATTTCAATGCACTGGCATTTTTATATATGTCATATATTTTTTTTAAGATACTGATTCTGAGGACTACAAGTATGTATAGCAATACGGATTACATTATGATTTGCATAATTACCTACCTGGCTACCTGCGCAAAATTCTTGCTAAACCTTTTTAAGGAATTCAAATCTAAACACCAGATAGTGCCCAGCAAGAGCAAACATAAAATACTGCGATTCCATGCAGACAAGTCCACTAAAGGGGCATTACTGGTGACAGGCAGCATTATTGTGAGTTCCCCAGGATGAACTCTCCCCACCCACTGCTACTTCTAACATACTTATCAATAATACCAAATTCTTGATTTTGAGCAACTCGCCTTGCATAGTTCTCAACTGAAATTGGTCCCTTCTTCAGCCTGCGGTAATAAATGATATGCCAGGGCCACAACCGAGCAGAACCAAATAAGTCATCCACTGCTAAATTTTCTTCATCATCTTTGGGATGTTCCAGGCCATAGTGCTTAAAAACCATGCGTATCTCCTCAGAGGATATTGCTGCTGAAGAAGTGACATTGGCATGAGTTTCTGAAGCTGGTTTCTCAACTCCTGGAGGCATATAATCCATAACCAACAATCCAGGATGCTCGAAGCTCTCTGTCTGCTTCATCTCTGAAGACAAATTCTCAGCATCTAGTGTATCCTTATCCGGCAGTGCTTTGGTGAAACTTGTTCCTTTGTCAGACATGCCAAAGAGAGTATCACTTTCATTATCGTCCTCTTGTGCAATTTGGTCCTTTCCCATGTCATCCACAATGTTGGCATATAATGCATCATTACCATTGACAGCAATAGTATCTTTGGATTTATCATTCTCTGATTCCAAATTTCTGCCAATCTGTTGTCCCTGTCCAACCAAATTATCCATGGATTTGGGAGCAGTAGCATCCAAAGTTGAGCCTTTTGAATTCAGATGAATTTTATTTGAAGATGATGGTAGAGGCCGACCAAGTGATACAGATAGAGATGAGGGGGTGCTTGACCTTCTAAAATTTGGGCTTCTGTCCATAGAATCATAAGATTTTGAAGGCCTTAAATTTGGGGACGAGGAATGAGCACTAGAAGAAGCTGTTCTTGATCTAGAATAGCTATGGGACCTTTGCAAAGACTTGGAAGATTGAGAAATTGAGTTCACAAGAGAAGCAGTATGATCCGAATGCAAAGAGATTGACCTTCTTGCTTTCTTTCCATGAGATCTTCTAGGAGATCCAATTTCCTTCCCACTACGCTTTCTTCCTTCATACTCATTTCTTTGAGACTGCTCAATATCCTTTGCTGTAGGGGAGAATTTATTTTCTGGTGTCTGGTAGTGACGTGAACGAGACAACCTACTCTCATTCTTCTGGTGCTTCATTAATGAAGTATCTCCACCTGACTGCAGCTTCACCAGAGAACAGATCCAAATTTATTGGAATCATCTTCAAACCTACGTTTCCAATTTATTTTATCAGCTTGCCCATCATCCCACCTGCTGTATTTTCTGCGGGATAAACTGTTTTTAGGACAGTTACGCATTTTGTGACCTGTATCACCACATCTATAACAAGTTTGCCCATACACTCGGTGACGTGGATGGTTGGAAGTCTCATCACCAATCCTTGCTCTACCCCCATTTTTATGGGAGTTTTCTGCAGGAGAATCACTAGCGTAACCTAAGTGGTGATTTTCATTCTCATGCTTCTTGTCATAACCATGATAAGGTTCATATTGATCAAAATCAACAGCATTTTCATTCCCATTGTCAATTGATGAGTCATGAATCGACTCACCCCACCTACCATTGTCCTCAAAGTTATGACAGGCTCCTGCTCCATCATCTGAAAAGCCTTGCCTGTAATCTTTTTCTTCCCCATCAAAATCTTTAAAATCATCATGATGATAATCCCTCTCTCCACTAGGCATGTCAACTGAGTTATTCCTTACATCATTACCAATTTTGAAATTCCTCCATCCATTTAAATTCATTTTCCTTCTTGCAATGCCTGCTATATCAGAATTCCTCACTCGTTGCATTTCATAATTTCGACCACTCCTAGCAAACCTTTGAAACGATTTGGGTTGTTTCTTTGACCACGTGAGAGTTAGCTGCTCCCCACATATATTTCTGCCTTGCAGTGCTATCAAAGCTTTCTCTGCATCTGGAGGGAAGTCATATACCACAAAACCATAGCCTTCTCCTTTCAGCCGAACGTTACAATGTCCAAATCTACAGAAGACACGCTCAAGCTCATCTCTTCGAGTGCGCGCAGATAGATTACCGATGTGAAGAGACATCTACAAAATTACCCACAGAAATATTAATTTAGGGAAAGGGATATGCTTGATATGAGAAATGTCTAAGAATAACAAAAATAAGGAAACTTCAAAGTTAAGAACATCTTTAACATGGCAGAAGAGGTTTTACAGTTGCTTGTGTGACAGCATAATTTGCTGCTAAAGCAGGTAATAGTAGTCATACCTATATTAAACAATTCATCTCATTATTATCAGAAAGAATTCAAAAATTCAAGAAAAATCGCTAGTCAAATCTCATCCAACTTAGATTCATTTATAATTTATTGTCTTCCCACACTTGCTAGCCACACTTGGACAGAGAAAAAGGATCGCCAAATAGTGTGTCAACAACTGCATATTTTTCAACAAGTCAGCAAATTGGTACTATATAAATGACATTGCATGCTTATAATGTGTCAACAACACTAGTAAAAACTAAAGAGTCAGATTAAATGCGTGGAAGTCCATTAAATAGCCGAAATCCCTTATCTTAACCCCCAAAAAAAAAAAAATCCCCCAGAGTATAGTCTGATTGAACTAAGCGAAGCATGAAACACCCTTTACACTAACATCTAAGTTACAGTTGCAAGAGGAGCTGCTGCATCAGATGTGTTTCTCCGATTCTCTACAAATTACAAGCGATAGAATAAATAATAAGCGCAAGATTAATAACAGAGGGAATGAGAACAGAAATACTGAGCTCAGTGGAAACGATATCCTGTGCCCCTTTTATTTTGAAACAACAAAATGGAATCGTGTGAAGAAACGCCCGTTTATTTCGTAAAATGAGCGAATTTACAACAGCAAGCATTATCACGCTAGGAGGACTCGGCTGCTTGGATTGTACTGGATGACCGAATTTACCCATGTAAAAAGTAACAACCGTTGAAAGGGGTTGGGGAGGGGATTTTATCAAACACGTCAACGCATGAACAAAAAAGAATCAGGAATACAATCAGAAACCCTAAATATAGGTCGCAACGGTAATGAATAAGCTTCAGTCGATGCAGTAATTACCAGGACGTAGTCGATCCTTCTCTCGCCACTCGGCAGGAATGGTCGCCGCCCTCTAACTGTCGATGAGATGGCAAGTTGGATGCTGATTTGGAATCGCCTCAGGCGAACACTGGACAGTGGATGTACAAGGAAGGAAGCTCAAGGAGTTAAGCTGTCGCGGGTTTAGAGGAAGGTGAAAAGCCAAGAAAAACAGATGCAGCCGGCGCTACTCGTGGAAGTGGAAAGAACCAGAGGTCTCACAAATACCAACCCCAGTCCTCACGCCACAACATTTGCTTCGCTCTAGAGGTGGCCGCATCAGGTTGTAAGTCACGTGCCAGGTATTGACCCTAACTTTTTTGGGCCATAACCCTGACTCGATATCGAATTATCTAATAAATTTAATATGAAAATAATGTATAATTTTAATGAGAGAACGTATGATTTTAATAATTTATTGAAAAGAAAATCATAACAAAATTTCTCAAATTGTATAAATAATAATTTAATTTTTTTAAAATATTATAATTTCATTAAAGTCTATAACAATTTTTTTATTAAAAATTTTAAAATAAAATAATTATTTTATCATTATCAAAAATAATAAGTCCCAGTCATAACTTTTACTTAAAAAATAATAACGTTTGTTTTATTAATCACGATAGTTGAATAGAAAATCATAACATGTATAATTTTTGTTATTAAAAACAAACTTTGATTATAACTTTTGCCTAAAAAAAATAATTTTTGTTATTGAAAATAAACTTTTCTTATAACTTTTGCCTAAAAAACAATAATTTTTATCTTGTGAATCATAAAAAATTAACAAAAAATTATAATTTATTAAGTATAATTTTTGTTACTGAAAAACAAGCTTGCAAAACAACAAACTCTAATTACAATTTTTATTCAAAAAATAATAACTTTTATTTAAAGAATTATAAAAATTGAATAAAAATTTACAACATGCATATCAATAAGGGTAAAATAATTTTTTTAATTTAAAATTTATTGATATAAAATTTCTTAAATATTTCAGTAAAATTATAATATTTTAAAAAACTAGATTGTCATTTATATAATTCAAAAATTTTATTATTATTTTTCTTTTCAATAATTCAATTAAAAATATTTTATAAATTATAATACTAAGCGGAGGGATCACATTTATATTTACATTAATAATGTGTATATCGACTCAATAAGAAAACAAACTTTACATTTACATTAATAATATGTCCATCGAATGGTTAAGAAAACAAACTGCTAGTGCCTTAGACAATGGGCCAAGGGCCAAGGTGGGCCGGTCATTGAAGTCCACTCATACTTTGAAATTCCAATTATTACCCGTTTACTGGTGAAAACCCCCTTACCCTTGTCTTCTTTCATTCCCATAATTGCCGTCGTAGCTTTTCTCCAGCCAGATTCTCCTTCGCTCAAACTCGACCTCCTCTCATATCTCTACTCTATCCTACAAGGAATTCTGATAGTTTGATCAGATCCACGACACCCACAGCAGTGAAAATATCTGCTAGGTATCTATGACGCTTGGCTCATCAGGATCTAGTGTAGTGGGTGAGTTGCAGACCTGAGATCTTGTTCTTACCTGCTTTTTATCCTTATCAGCCTTTTTTCCTTTCTTGTTTCTTTTAAATTATTTATTCGGTAGATGAATTCTGTTTTTCCCTTGTTGCCGCTGACCGTAAACACAGTTATTTTTGTTTTCATGTTTTCTGAATTTCTCTCCGCCCTCCCCATTTATCCATGTCCGTCCTCGTTCAGTTTTCCCCATTTTTCTTTGCACCACGATCATGTAAATAACGTGTAATTTTTATTTGATAACCGCAGTCTTCAGTCTAGTTTACTATGGCTGGTGAATTTTGCAAAAATCTTGGTTTGTATTTTATGGATACACCAATTACCAGTTCCTTGCCTGGCTATATGCGGCAATGATGCACAGCCATTTCTCAAGACTTTTTGACATTGCACTTAAATGGTTCTGGATGTTCCTCTGGACTGTATATCTTCTGGTTTAGACTGTATGCGCCAGTTTGACGTTATGTAACCATCACTTGCTGAGGTTATGGCACGGTACTGATGGGTTGAAGTAATGGCCACTGCTTGGCTCTGCCCATTCCCCAGCACTATGCGCTGAAACGTAAAATTAGAAAGACAATCTTGTTTGTATCCTCTCGAGGCGTTGAGCTCCCTCTAACACCGGGAAAACAAGAAAGAAAGAAAGGCAATCCTGTTCAAAATCTCTCCAGATCTAGCTTTAGCCAATCGTCTCGCTCTCCTTTCTTTTAGTAAATTAAGGCACTGGAAATGTTCTTTATTCTTATTTTCTTATCCTTGCAAATATTTAATCGATGAAAAGTCACCGGATCACCTGGAGTATATATTTTATCACCTCTCATGGGATTTGTTGGCAACGAATTCTTTGGTCCGATATTTATGCAAGTCTTGTGGAGTTGGAAAAAAAGGTCGCATATACTGGTTAAGGGTGATCATCTATCATAGGTATCAGAAAATATATTCTGAAATAAATTATGCATACCATTGAACATTATTGGTTTTTGTGCTATCAAACCACTTGGAGGGGCCTTTTTGTGTTAAATTTTGTAGAAAGGGTTGAATACACCAATTTCCTTGTCATCATTGAAATTGGTCATGGTAACATGCATCTAATCTTAAGTTTGGCAGTGGTCGTACGTGTGAAAATATGATTATATGATTTCTAGCCACATGTTTAAGTTTGTGTTGTTAAATGCATGCCATCTCAATGCAGTACCAAGAAATTTCAGATTGCTGGAGGAACTGGAACGGGGAGAAAAAGGTATTGGAGATGGCACAGTGAGCTATGGAATGGATGACGGTGATGACATTTACATGCGCTCTTGGACTGGCACCATTATTGGTCCTCATAATGTAAACATTTCTGTCACACCGTTTATATTTATTTTTATTTATGAGTTTGTAAAGTCTGATATTTTTTTATTTAAACAATTAAGCATTCATGCAGTGACTGATTTATTTATCACCACCAGCTCATGCGAAAAATTCTGCATTCTAGAAAAGCGTTCCTAATTTCATGGACATGTATTGTGTGCTTCGTTGCACATACTTTTAATCTGCGCATAAGTTTAACTTTCTAGTTACTGTGTCAGTTTCAAGAGTTGGATTAGATGGACTTGTGTATAAACTAATGCATACACACACACACAGTACATGTGGTTCACCGTTGGTAAGTTTATGCACCCAAGAATCTTGGCCAATATAGCTCACTGCTACAAGATTTCACCTCTAGCATTCATGATATTGACTGGAAGTAAACTGCAGTTGGTGAGTTTATGCACTTCTATAATTATATTTTGCTTTCAATAGAAGCGCTTTTGGCTTCATAGCATGAAGCTGAAGCTGTCATCTATAGATGGCCATTCTTTTGTCCGTTGAAATCTTTGGCAATGTAGCATCTTTGCACCAGCTATGAACAAATCTGGAGTTTGGATAATTGTCCTTCCTTTGTATAAGTATGGGCTTGCTATATATTTTCTGTGTTTTATTTGTAATTAAGATGCTGAGTGTTTTTCTCTCTCTTTCAGACCGTACATGAAGGAAGAATTTATCAATTGAAGCTCTTCTGTGATAAAGATTATCCAGAGAAGCCCCCAAGTGTTCGATTTCATTCTCGTATCAATATGACTTGTGTTAATCATGAAACTGGAGTGGTATTAGTTTTATATATTCATTTTTTATGCTTTTTGCTCATATATTTTAAGCAGGCACATGCTTTGGTGTAACCACCATTCATTTTGCAAACTTGATAACAAATTACCTGGGCGCCAAGATTTTAAGACGTGCAATTGAATCAGGTTGAACCAAAGAAATTTGGTCTTCTGGCAAATTGGCAACGAGAGTACACCATGGAGGATATACTGACCCAGTTGAAGAAGGAAATGGCAGCTCAACATAACCGGAAGCTGGTGCAACCTCCAGAAGGTACCTACTTTTAATCGTACAGATCAGATCGTGTTGCATTTGCAATATGCAATATATAGTGTGTAATGCTTTGTCCAGAAACATGTAGGGGAATCCCCTAAAGATCTTTATCTCACCGTGGCTCCAGATTTGTTCTCTCTTAATTTATCAACTGTGTTCAAGGATGCTGTTTGATTTATGGGATATTATCGGTGTCAAATATTTAAAGGCGCCTGCTTAGGTTTTAATCACTTATCATTGTTTACGCGCTTCTAGTCTGTCTCTTTCTAGACCCGGTCTGAGTGTTCATTACTTTGATGAGATCTAAACCATTCAGATTTTAATCCAAACCATCCAGATTTAAATTATTATTATATATTATATTTTTGAAATAAATTTCTAAAAATTATAAATAATTTTAATAATTTTTTTATTTTTAATATGGTTTATATTTAATTTGTAGTATCTAATTTAATATTAAAATTTTTGTAATTGATATATATTAACTATTTATATGTATTTTGCACAATTTAGATTTAATCTAATGTTAATTTAGATTGTGTAGAGTATATCTGGCTAGTATATAGTAATTATAAAAGTTTTGATTTTAAATTAGATTTTTCAAATTAAATTTAGACTACATTAAAAATAAAAAACTTATTAAAATTATTTTTAAATTTTTATTTTAATAAATATATAATAATATTTGGATGGTTTAAATTTTATCATAGTGTTGAGCACCAAACTCGTCTCTTTCTTTCTTCCATGTTTGCTTGCATTCTGCATTCAAAGTGAGTTGGAGCTAAAAGGAAAATGACCTTAGCCGTTTGGGCGTGTACATTGGGATTGGGCTTTTATTTTCCTGATAGGTTTTAGATTAAGTTTTATTTTATTTTATTTTATTTTATTTTATTTTTTCCCAGAGAGGAAGTGTATGAATTAAATTCCGCAAGTAAATGGTATGACATGACATGATTGTCCCTTCCACCCATTCTCGGTCTCTCGGCTCCCCGGGCTTCCTATTATTCAGTTTCTGAGATTGAAAGTGTATATTTTTCATAAGTCATTTTTATCAATTTAATCAATATTAATATAAAAAATATATATAAAAAGTAAAAATATATAAAATTTTAAATATGTCTCTATAACAAATTTAAAAAGTAATATCATATTTTTTTCATGAAGAGTAATTATAAAAATGCTTTTAAAATATTATTTAAAAAATTGCACCATAATTTATAAAGAAAACTAAATAAACATTTTAGAATGTAATTTATAAAAGAAAACTAAATAAACATTTTAGAATGTAATTTATAAATGGAATAAGAGTAAGTACTTATTAAAAATTAGACTTATATTATTGGAGAAGACTAAAATGCCTACAAATAATATGCAGATGTCCTTGTAGATGCTCAAATGATTTTCAAAGATGAATTATGATTAACTGCATGTTTGATTTTTTATTTATCAAATGTTGGCTTGTCAAAAGTTTATTTGACAAAAATTAATATAGTGAATGTGAAGAATTATAACAAAATTTATGTTTGACTATATTTTTTTAAAAAAGTTATTTTGATAAACTAATAGTTGTTTGGATTGTGTTAGTAAAATATGTTTTTTAATGTAAAATTATTAAATAAGATATTGATTTATAATAATTTATAATTTTTATTATACCAATGTAATATATTTGAAATGTTTGAAAAATGTGATAAAATTTTAAATATATAAGATTGATATTTTAAATAATAAAATTAAAAAAATATAAAGCTTCATATATTGAAAAATTAAATAATAAATAATTCAACCACTCCCTACGGTAAATACAGGATATTTTATTATTAAGACATATTTGATTTATAAGACATATTTTAAATGTAATTTTTGATTTAAAATATATGATATTTGTAATAATTAAATCACTTTTTTAATTTCATCCCTTTTTAATTAAGGTGAAGGTATTTAATATAGTTTTATTATTATTCAAAATCAAGAATAAAAATGACGGTATATCTTACTTTTTAATAATATAAAAAAAGATTAACTTTTCTTACAATACATAAAATGGTTAAAAGTGTCTTATAATAAAGATAGGAGGAAGTACATTAATATTGAAAATTATATGATTCAAAAAAAAAAATATATATATATACTCCTTTCATTAAAAAATGTAAGACATTTTTTAAAAATTTAAATATTCAAAAATGTAAAATATTTTTAATTTTTTGATGTATAATTATTATTTTTTTCAAAAGTACTGTTATGAATGAATGATTTTATATTTATTGTAGCGTATTTAATAGGTAAATATAAAAAAATAGGGTTAGTTTAAAAATAAGTGACAACTTTATTGAGGGTGAAATTCGACTAAAAATGCCTTATATTTTTTAACGGAGAAATATATGATAATTTTTATAAAAAAAGTTTAACCAACTAGACAAAACCTTCATTATTATTTAAATGATGATTATATTTTTAATGAATTAACAATATTTTGTAAATAAAAGAATAATAGATTAAAGGGGTAATATGGTTAAATAACATTTCACTTTTTAAATCCACTTTTCAAATCCTTTCCTAAGTTATTTTGCTAAATCCACATCCAACCCACTTTAAAAGGTACTTTCAAAAAGCACATTTTTCTAACCATGTGGTATTCAAATAGCTTTTAACATTTCATGTTAGAATGTGCTTTCTAGATGCCAAATGTAATTTACCTGAATAAACACTAAACCTTAAAGCTTAATACTCTTTTACTCCTATTTATAGGTATTAAAAAAAATATTTTTTCTGATTCTATTTATAAAATATTTCAAATATTATTATGTCTATTTTTACTTTTTTTTGTCTCTATTAAATATTGAGAATGGTTACTAGATGACAAAGTATTTTATTTTTCAAATGTATATACTTAATAAGGGTAAAGTTAAAAATTTGTTGAATTTTTAAACGGTTAATAAAATTTAAATTTTTTTTTGATGAAAATAATATAAGTAACTTATGAATAAAATATGCTTATAGGATGATGTAATTAATGTAGGTGGGTTTGTTAGATGTAAGTACCATCGTGTTTTATGTGCACTCTGTCAATAATCCCGGGTCAGCAGAAATGTGAACTCTTTTTCATCTTTTAACGCCAATCAAAGTATAAAAGTGAGAAATAAGATGAATTGCTTTGTTAAAACTAGAAGGAAAAGAAGACACACGAGAAAATCACGAGGTAAAGGAGATTCAATTCCAATTATTTTAACATTTAGGAGGTAGAAAAATATTCTCAGAGTAAAAAGTTAAATGATAATATGTACTTTAAACTATAAATTTAAAAATGATTTGCTTTGTAAACTCATATTTACTGCATTTTAAATTCTGAATAATTAAATTTTGGATAATGTAACCCTATGGTTTGGTTCAATAAATTCTCTCTCCCTCGCTCCCCTCCCTTCGTTTCTCTCTCTTCTCACTCTGCTTGGTTGCTTCTTCTTTTCAAAAGTAGTGGAGATAATATGCAGAACAAGCTGGGTGAAGCTAGAGAAGAACAAGCAGAAGCAGTGCTATTGTTCAAGAATAATAGACAACGTTCTGAAAGTGCACAACACTCGAAAAAATGCAAGCTTGATTCGAAGAGTATATATAGAGAGAGTGCAAAGATAAGAGCTAGCGAGCTCCAGAAGAAGCACCCTCGTTGCCTGGTTGATGGCAACGAGCTTCTTCACTTCTGCGCCACCTCCCTCTCTTGCTCTCTTGGGTTCAGCACCAACAGCCTTTGCGTTTTTTAGAGTGGCTCCGTCTGCAGAATCATCATAAACGGCTTCTTTATGAAGGAGGAGGTGAACATTAACGGCAACGAGATCAGGATATTCATGGCGTTGACTGAGTGGAAGAGCACTGGAGAATGTGAAGGAGATAATTGAGCTTCAGAGTGGGTTTGATTCTTTGGCTGGCAAACTAGGGGGTTATGAGCTTTATTTGCTAAATCCTTCTTCTCTTCCTCCTTGTTTTTGTTATCATTTGTAAATCTTAAGACTAGCTTCTTTGAGATATTTAGAATGTTGAATTAGTGTGAGTGTTATGTGTTAAATCAAATCTACGCAGTGGCAACAGAGGTCGGCGACTTCATTCTAGATCTACAACTTTTCAGATCGACGAGGGGAAGGAGATGGGGGAGATATAGAGCTTGTTTGTTTTTTGTTTTTAAAAATAAAAAAAATTACAAATTTATTTGAATAAGTTTTTTTTATTTAATTGTTTTAAAACTATTTTCATTCTTTCTTTTTAAAAACTAAAAAAATAGAGACTACTTCAAGTTATTTTCTTTTTATTTTTCTTATTTTTAAATATACTACATTTGGTTATTGAAAATTATAATTATCTTAATTAATTTTTATTATTAATCATCATCATTAACTGTTTATAACTATCACTATCAATTCTCTTTTTAATTTTAAAATTATTTTTAAATTGATATAACTAAATAAATTTTCATTTCATTTTGTTTTTTTTTAAAATTTTAAAAACTATATTATAAAATATTATTTAAAAACAAGAAATGAAAAACCAAACAGGCCCATAATTTTAGGTCCACATATAAGCAGTCATTTGTTCAAAATTGACATTAGAGGTTGGATTGTTTTAAGTTTTAATTGTTTTGATTTAAAATGTATCAAATATGATTTTAGAATTTAAATTATCCTTGACCCTATAATTTAGGGTCCACATTGTCATGTGACCTTAAAATAAATGAGAAATGCATTTATCTTATATTTTTATATATATTTCTCATTATTTTAAAAATAATTCATGTACGAAATCCATCCTTTGCACATGTTCATAAATAAAGATGCACAAAATATATGCCAAGTTGATTGCGAGTTATTCTTCCTGTTTATGATTATAAATACAAATAATATGAGAAGAGTGTATTCAAAATTTAAATTTTTCAAAAAAAAAAACTTAAATGTATACATCTTATATATACAGATTAATCATATAAGTTAAGTTTTATGTTTAATAAAATAAATATATACTATCTTGTAGATATATTTTAAAATTGCAACTAACTTGTTTTTAAATCGCATTATTAAATTGGTCATTTTGTATTTATCACGTGTAAATTAAACATTAGAAATACATCTTCAATTATTATTTAGTTAGGAGTCGTTTAAAAAAATAAAATTTAATAAAGAACGCCATAAGGGTATGAGACGCAGGTCAAACTTAGCACTGGCTTGCGGTTTGCCCAGCCTCCTAGGAAAAAAAAAAAAAAAAAACACACACACACACACACAAATTGATCGCCTCTGTGTCAAACATATTTTGAAAGTTTAACTATCAAATATCAATCGACTTTAGTTCGTTATAGCGCCGTGATAAATAGTTTATAATTTCTAATGGGGACAATCACAACAAAAGACGTCTGGAGCATTTTATTTATAGAAAATAATTAAATGATTCCAAACTCATTCTATAGAATTAAGGAATTAAAATATAATTAAATTTTAGTTTAAAAAGATAAAATCACCTTTTATTTAAAAAAAATTATCGTACTATCACTGGTTGTCGGAGCTCCGGCACCAATTACCAAACTAGCAAGGGAGACAAATTATTATTATTTTTTTAAGTGATTGAGGGTGTTTGAATTCAAGTCTTTCTTGGCCACCAAAAAAAAAGTTAGTCACTAGGTTAGTAATTTCTTTTAATTATATAATACAAATTTTTATATGTATAACTTTGTTTTCACTTTCGATGCCAATACTTATTAAGAGTTTAATGATTATTTGTCATTTTATAAATAGTGATTTATTAAATTACAAATGGGACTTGTTAAAAAATTTAACATGCACTGATTTTTATAAATGTTTACTTGTTTTTATTACTAAAAGCTTACATGTTAAAAGCTTATATAAATTTGTTATTTTACTAAAATTTACTTGTCAAATTATTAAGAGAAAATTTTAAAATTAGAAATGGGACTTATTATTGTACAAATAATTACTTGTTAAATTAACAATGAAGACTTGTTAAATAAATTTAATATAAAGTAATTTTTATAAATGTTTACTTGTTTTTATTACCAAAAACTTATACGTCAAAAGCTTATAAGAATTTTATTATTTTATTAAAATTTACTTATCAAGTTATTAAGAAAATTTTTTAAAACTAACAGAGAGACTTGTCATTTCACAAGTGATTACTTGTCAAATTAACAATTGAAATTTGTTAAATAAATTTAATATGGAGTAGTTTTTATAAATATTTATTTGTTGTTATTGTCAAAAACTTATATGAATTTATTATTTTAGTAAAATTTACATGTTAAATTATTAAGTGAAATTTTCAAAGCCAATAACAGAATTTATCATTTTACAAATAGTTACTTGTTAAATTATCAATAGAGACTTATTTGTTAAATTATCAAGAGAAATTTTTAAAGTTAGCAATGAGATTGTCATTTTACAAATGGTTACTTATTAAATTATCAATAATAAATTGTGAAAGAAATTTAATATGAAATGACTTTTATAAATATTTATTTGTTGTTATTACTAAAATTTTATATGTCAAAAGCTTACGTAAACTTGTTATTTGATTAAAGTTTACTTGTCATTTTATTAAGAGAAATTTTCAAATCTAATAAAGGAACTTGTTATTCTACAAATAATTACTTATTAAATTACTAATAAGGACTTGTTTATTAAATTATTAAGAGAAGTTTTTAAAATTAGTAACAAGACTTGTTATTTTACAAATGAGTATTTGTTAAATTATCAATGGGAACATTTCATTACTGGTAATAAAAATAAATCTTGGCATTTACAATAAGACTTGTCATTTCACAAATGATTATTTGTTAAATTTTTTAACAAGTTTTATTAGTAATTTAACAAGTAGTCATTTACAACATGACAAGCGATCATAAAACTTCTAATAAATCTTGACATGAAAAATAAAAACAAAATTATATATATATATATATATATATATATGTACTATATATGTGAAAGGAATTGTTTGTCCAGTGACTAAATATCCTTTAAGTGGTCAAGGGGTTGTGGATTCAAAACCCTCCAGCTATCCTAAAAAAATTTAATTTGTTTGCCCACCAATCTAGCAAGGAAGATTCGGCCATGGGTGCTGAAACTCCAACTATTGGTGGTAGTGAGAGAATTTTAAAAAAATGAGGAATAATATTATTTTTTTATACTAAAATTTAATTATATTTTAATCTCTTGATCTTGTAGAGTGAATTCAAAATCATATGGTCACTTTTTGTAAATAAAATGCTTCAGAAGTCTTTCACTGTAATTTCCCTTTCTAATACGTTGTATTTAATTAAATTTTCATTTTTTGTGTCGAATATGACTCAAAATAGCTTTTCTGTTTTGTAAATTCCACAGTAAGGTGACGGCCAACGGGTCATCTCGCAGTTTTAAACTAACTGGCCGGCAAAATAATAAAAAATGTTTTTTTACCCAAAAAAAAATCTAATTTATAAAAAAAATAGATATTGTAACATTCTGTCAAGTTTGTTTCAAGTATGGACTTAATCTCTTAAATTTGATTTTTTATAGTTATTTTAATTATCAATTTAGTCCTTATTATTTTAAAAAAATATAGCATTATTAAAATTTATTGACATTAATAACAAAATATTAATGTCAATCATATAAATTGATGAAAAAAGCATAATTATTTAAGTACAAAACAAACTCTAATTTTTTTAAAAAAATAGTAAAACCATATTATAAGAGATTATATTGGTAAAAATTAATTAATTTGAAAGTTAATTTGTTTTCATTAAATTTCATATGCATGTTAAGTTATCAATATATTTTATAATTACTTCCTCCATTAAAAAATGTAAAGTATTTTTTTAAGAAGTTAGATGTTAAAAAATATAAAACATTTTTAATCTTTTGAGATGTAATCACTATCATTTTTTCAAGTTTTATTCCACCAAGTTTTATAAAAAAATACATGGATAATGCAACTTTTATTCCACCAAGTTTGTTTCAATTATAACTTTAGTCTTTCAAGTTTAATTTTTAACAATTTAATTTTTTAAGTTTATTTTGATTATCAATTTAGTTCTAATTATTTAAAAGGGGGGCAGCATTATTACATTTATTGACATTGGTAGTAGAATATTGATGTCAGTCACATAAATTAGTTAAAAAAAGTATAATTATTTAAGTGAAAAACAAACTCTAAATTTTTTTAAAAAATAATATAGTAAATAAAATTATAAGGGATTATATAAAAAAATTAGTTAATTTTTAAAGTTAATTTGTTTTCATTAAATTATATGTACATGTTAGATCATCAATATATTTTACATATTAGTTTAAGAGTTAATTTATATTTTAAAACTTAAAGGACTCATGATAATTTAAAAAAATATAAGAAGATAAATCAATAAAAATTAAACTTGAGGAACTAAATTAATAATTAAAACAAATTTGGTAAATTAAAATTTTCATTATCCAAAATATCAATTACTTATCATTGAATTTAAATAAAAATATGATAACATTTTCTATATTTTATCTAATCATCATTCTATATAAATTAACTTGAGGCCTAATTTTTTTTTTTGCTCATACTTGAAGCACATCATTACATTAATTTTTTGTTTTCAAACCATAATCTACTTTCACATATAAATAATATAATAATTAATTTTATACTTTATACATTTGGAGAATATGAATAAAAACTTGTTTTATATATTCTTGCACAAATTATTTCATGATTTATTACCATGTGTTAACAATAAATATATATTATAATATTTTTATCTAAACTGTATTATTATCTCCAAATAAATTTTATTATATATTTAACACCTATTATTTTTTATCAAAAATTTTATATTCACCTTCAATGTAGATCCTATATGATCGTTTAAAATATAAAAATATTATTATTTTTTACTCTTTGCCTCAAATGTTAACATTTACAAACGTAGGTTTCATGTCAACATTTTTTTAATGATAGATTTCACATCCACTTTTTTTTTACCACAAGTACTACAACTATATATATTATTTTAACAAAATCATCCATTGACTAATTTTTTAAAAATTAAAATTTTTAAATTAATTAATAATTTAAAATTATAAGTCCTACATCTACTTTTTTACCATTAATAATTTCTTTATATATCTAACACCTATTATTTTTGTTGAAAATCTTATATACATTGTTAATTTTTACTAATCCTATATGATCTTTTAAAATATAAAAATCTTATTATTTTTTATATCTTGTCTAAATTTTTAAAATTCATAAATGTAGGTTCTACACTCACAATTTTTAATGGTAAGCCTCACACCCACTTTTTATTATTGGTCTACAACTCTATATTTTTTTAAACAAAATCATTCATTAACTAAATTGAGAGAGAGAGAGAGAGAGAGAGAGAGAGAGAGGATTCAAATGCTTAACAATGTATATTGATATATATTAATGTTTTGGTATAGTAATGTCTATTAATTTAACATATTATTCAGTTGTAAATTTATCTATAATGAGTTTAGTAAGGTGAAAATAAATGAGGAAATATCTTTATCCAAAAATAAAAGAAATATAATAATTCTTTAAGAACGATTGCGCGTTAGGCCATGATCGGTCAAATAAACTGGACAGTTAAATCACATTCAACAATATATGATTTGGCAGTACAGCCTTTCGGCCAATCACTTGAGGTTTTTCTGCTTTTTTTTAATTAAGCAATGATTTTATTAAGATTATTGGTATATCATTGATGAGGATGTTTGCATGCTTGTGAAAAGAATTTTTCACAAATCCTGCTAGCATTGAAGAAGTTAATGATACTCCTTTGGTATTAATTACTAAGGTAGAGGTTCCAGAGATGATTAAAGACTTTAGATCCATCTCTCTTTGCAAAGTTAGTTATAAAATTTTGCCTAAAGTTCTCAACTGAAGGCTTAAGCCTATCATGGACAAGCTGGTTGGTCAGCATTAATGAAGTTTCATCACAGGAAGGCAGAGTGGTGATGATATAATCATTGTTCAAAAAGTCATGCACACCATGAAGTTCACTAAGAAAAAGAAATGAATGATGGTGGTTAAAGTTGATATCGAGGACACTCATGATAGGGTGGAATGGACATTCATCAATGACACTGTGAAGCTTATTAGTTTACCCCCAGCTCCTCAACATGCATTTATGGCACGTATTCAAAGTTCTTCACTTTAAGTGCCGTGGAATGATTGTCCTATTGAAAAATTCAAACCGACTAAAGGCATTAGGCAAGGGGACCCTATTCCCCCTATGTTTTCACATTATGTATGGAAAGACTGAACCATTTTATCCTTGCCATAGTAGCAAATGACCTGTGGATATTAATTCAGCTTTCTGCAGGAGGTCCTAAAATCTCTCACCTTTTCTTTGTGAATGATTTGATCCTCTTTGGTGAAGCAACTACCGACCAAGTAGATGCCCTTTTATCTTGTTTGGATCTTTGTTGCAATGTCTCTGATCATAGTATGAACAAAGCAAAAACGAAGGTTTGTTTTTCCAATAATATTAATTTCTCTTGAAGCTATGCACTAGGTAGAAGAATGGGTGCGGGACTTACCACTGATCTTGGAAAATATTTGGATATACCACTCATACATAAGAGAGCTTCCCATCTTTTGTTTGCACCAGTTCTGGAAAAAATAAAGAAAAAGTTATCTAATTGGGGAGGCCAATTTCTCAATTTTATAGGAAGAACTACTTTGATTAAAGCAATCTTATCTGTGATTCCTTCTTATCATATATAGTCTATGATCCTTCCTAAGCAGCTTTTAAGCAGCTTTTAGACAACTTCAAAAAATTAAGTTGCAAATTCTTATGGGAGGAAGATGATGAGACCAAAAGGTTCACCTTGTCTCTTGGGAGTATGTTGCAAGAAATAAAAAAGGAGGATTGGGGGTGTCAAAGCCTTGAGAAGACAAAATTTGAGAAGACAAAATGAAGTCTTTGTGTTGAAACTTTATTAGAACCTGACTAGAAATAAAGATGTGTCACGAGTAAAAGTGCTGAGATTTAAGTACAAATATGGTGAAGAAAGCGTTCTAAATATGACTAAGAGACGTAACTCTTCTTTTTGTTGGAAAGGTATATGTGAAGTTTGGAAAAAAAAATCAAGGAAGGGTAGGGAAAAAAGTGGGCAATAGGAGATCAACTAACTTCTAGTTTGAAAATTGGTCTATAATGAATGTTCCTTTTATTGAGCTTCTGGTGGGTAGAGAAGGTCTATTTGATAAAAATGAAAGAGTGTCAGGCTATGTTTGATATATTTGCTAGGACATTTAGGTGAATAGGTACAAAAAAGCTTTCGATGCTGGATAACCTTACTCTCCCAGTAGGGTAATATATAGCTACTTTCGAGCTTGCTTAGATATGGATCTTATGAACATTACTCCATTCCTATCCCATGAGATCAAGCATACTTCACCTTAAGTAGTTAGGAGGGAAGGAGTGGTAAGGCATGAGGTGGATGGTTCTGTTCTTTCAAATAATAGTGGTGGCTGTGGATGGGCTTTATGGGATGTGAACAATTCATGGCTAAGTGGATTTAGTAGTAAATTGATTAATGTGTCGCTTGCGATTGCAAAATTCTTTGTCATCAACACGGGGCTTTAATGGTGTTGGGACAAAGGTTTACGCATAGTGGATATACATTGTGATTGTTTGCAAGTGTTCATGGTTGAATAATAAATATTAGGCATGGTATCGCGAGGTGTGCTAGAGACATAGTCTCAAAGGGATAGAAGCAATGTCGTGAAAACCGGATTGGATTGGGCGATCCGATCGCCACCCGTTAAACAAAACGGTCTGGTTTAACCAATTAAACCAATCTGACCTTTGACCCGGGTTGCCCTGGATTGAACCGACCGGTTTTGAGAGAACCGGCTTTGACTCGGAGACCGGACTCGGGTCAACCAAGTTTAAAGCTAAAAAATAAAAAAAAGAAATTTAGGCTGAGTTGCTTAGATTCACAATTTCTCTTCTTTAATCACTAATTCTCTCTTTTCTTCTATTCTCTAATTTCTAATCTCTCCTTCATGGCCGAAACTCAATCTCTAACTTCTCCTCCAATATCTGCCTCCAACTCTAAAGATCCAACCTTTAGCATCGAGATCGAAAACTTGTAAGTCATGACATGACGGCATGCCACCAGCTCCAATATTTTCCTTTAAGATCACAAGCTTGTACTAACATGCCTTTGCCTCTAGCTCTAACAATCCAAGTATCTAGCTTTTGGAGTCGAGATCCCAAGCACCATTGACAAATTAATGTTTTATTTATATAATTGTGCATATAAATTTTATTTTTTATTTAATTTTTATATCACCGGTTCGACCGCCGGTCTAACCGGTTAGACCATAAAAACCGTGACCCATTGCTCTTTCCGGTTTGATGTTCGATCTGAGTTTTAAAACATTGGATAGAAGAACCTGACTTCTAATCAAACACATGAAACTCAGGTTTTGTTACCACAATTGTCCCAGTGAACCCTACAACAGATACCTCAGCTGGCATCAGATCACGCTCCTCTCGCCCCATCTTGACTATCATGCGGGCTGACAGAATATTCACCACCGAGCCATTGTCCATAAGGAACCTAGTCATTAGCCTTTTGTCAAAATATACCTTGATGTACAAAGTAGATGCAAAAAAGCAGAGATGCATTAATTAAAGAAAAAGGCTAGCGGGCTATGCCAACCGTACAATAAAAAATAACTAAAACTACATGATAAAAAGAAAAATAAAGTAACAGACATAGAGTCTGAGATTGATAGTTTCTTAATATTAATAATGTCCTTGTTGATAGAGAGCTCCTCTATTTATAGATGATCTTAGCTTGGCTACACCCCATGATCGTCAGTTTCCTTAAATTTAGGAAGCACTTTCTCTATCATAACCACTCATCATGGGTAGAGTGTGGATGTTTTTAACTTAGTGTTTAAGGCTCATAAATATTTTCTTTAATTATTTTAAAGTTAATTAAGTTGAGTTGGGTCAGGGTCTCTAAATTCATAATTTAGGTGTAAATAGGAAGTTATTGGGATGATTACCAAAGGTGTGACAAGTTGCATGCCTTTAATGATATCTTTGAGGATGTTAGGCTTTTATACCATAGTAATTGAAGCTTATCTATTAATCTCATATAGAGAGAGTTGAATTTATATATAGACTACTTGACTATACTTTTTTATAGGTTAGAGGTCAATTTTGTTTCTTTGATTATCAACCACCTCTAATTCAAGAGGCAGTAAATGATGAAAGCAACCATTTAGGTAGCTCTTATTGATTGTAATCTCCTCTTGATTTGTTCGCTCCTTTTTAATAAATAAAAAAAGGCCAAGACTATTAAAGGTATTTTATATTAAAAAAACTTAAGATTTTAATTTTTCACTCCACCCTCATTGATAAAAAATATTTTTTAGCGGGGTTGTCGAAATACTTTTAAAATTTAAATTAATAAGTGTTCATTCCATATAAAATAATAACTCAACAAATTATTCAGATTTTGACAGCAATCAATTCATGATTGATAATAATATATTCAAAATTTAACAATATTAAAAATTGACAATACAAACTTAATAGAATAAGTATTCATCATGCATAAATAACAAACCATTCAGATTTTAAAAATAATTAATTCGTAATTGACAACAACGTATTTAAAATTTAACAAGATTAAAAAATTAACAATACATATTTAATGGAACAAGTGTTTGCCTTGCTTAAATAAGTTATTTGAGTTTTGATAACAACTAATTTATAATTAACAACATCACATTCATAATTAATAAGATTGAAAAACTGACAATACAAGTTTAATGAAACATTTGTTTGCCTCACATAAACAACAAGTCATTCAATATTGGCAACAATTAATTCATAATCGATAATTACACATTTAAATTTTAACAAGATTGAAAAATTGAGTTAATTTAATAGGTGTTCACTCTATGTAAATAACAAGCAATCTAAATTTGATTAAAATTAATTCTAATTGACAATAATACATTCACACATTGAGAGCTAATTCTTATTTAGTTGTCTATCTTTCATTAAGAGGAATAATTAAGTCATTTTTTTATCAAAATTTATTTTGAGTGTTTCTTTGAACAAAAAAATTTATTTGAAATGAAAGATTAAAGAGATATAGTAAAAAATTAAAATTTTAAAATTTTTATTTGATATAAAAATACTTCTAACAGCCCTCAATTGATATTTTTCCCTTTATTCTTTGTGTGAAGTTATGTCCATATAGTCTATGCATACGGCTCTTCTTCGTGATCAAACCCTAAACGAATTCTTCGGGCCAATCTAGTTTCGTTTTTGCTTGGGACTTATATATTAGGCTGGTAATTCTTTTGCCCTGGGCAGTATAGCTCTGTTTCAGATTTGCTTGTTGTGGAAAGCTCCGAAGCCATGCCCCACTCCGACTCGCCCCCGTCGCCTCAAAGATCTGTCATAGTACGGTCAGTATGGTCCGCCAATCTGGAATCCGAGTTTCAATTGATTCGATCAATAATCGATTCATACCCTTTGATTTCCATGGACACCGAGTTTCCAGGCGTCGTCGTCCGTCCCGACACTGGTGATCCCAATGTCCGACATCGGAACCCCACCGCTCACTTCGCTGTCCTCAAAGCTAACGTTGATCGTTTGCACTTGATCCAGATCGGTCTCACTCTTTCTGATGATAGCGGCAACCTTCCCAATCTAGGCACTGGCGAACTGTACATCTGGGAGTTTAATTTCAGAGATTTTGATGTGGCTCGCGATGCTCACGCTCACGATTCCATTGAGTTGTTGAGGCGCCAGGGAATAGATTTCGAGAAGAACAGAGAGCTGGGGATCGACTCAGTACAATTCGCCGAGTTAATGATGTCCTCGGGACTCGTGTGCAATGAAGATGTGAGCTGGGTGACATTTCACAGTGCGTATGACTTCGGATACTTAGTCAAGATGCTGACTCAACGGCCATTGCCGACTGAGTTGGACGACTTCCTTCGTCTTGTGAGGGTGTTTTTCGGGGACAGGGTTTTTGATGTGAAGCACTTGATGAAGTTCTGTTCCAACCTCCATGGTGGATTAGACCGAATTTGCAAGTCCCTGAGCGTGGAAAGAATCACAGGAAAAAGTCATCAGGCTGGTTCAGATAGCTTGCTGACTTTACATGCATTTCAGAAGATCAGGGAGGTTCATTTTGGCAAGGATGATGAGCTAATCAAATATGCCGGCGTCTTATATGGTCTAGAGGTTTTTTGATATTCCATGAAATCTATTGCTTGTAGATTTCTTCCCCCACCCCTCTTTCTTAATATCAAGTAAAATTTGTACACATTTGGCTTATCAATGTGATTCGGAAATATTAATTCTTTTGAATCTATGCCCGTGCATATGATCTTTTTTACTTCATATGTCTCGTTACTAATGATTTGTTTGTTCTCTTAGTTATATTAGAGACAAGTATGTATTATGTGGATACTGTAAAATGAATTAATGACATTAACGAACAAGCAATGAATTCACTGATGGTGAGTTGATCCATGCGTTTGATTTGTACTTGATAAGGTAAAATTGTTTGAGCTAAGTTAGATAAGTGCAGTTTGCTTCTGCTGGTCTTCTGGATTATCTTGGTGTTCTTAGAACGTCAACATGGTGCTTCTAGTTCACACTTATTTGTTCATTATTAAAATGTGAATCTGTTTTTTGTCACGCAGCAAAGGAAAAGATATTGTGCCTTTTATTGGCTTCAGTTTGTTTTCCATCTTCCCAAGCAGAATAACATGTCCTGATAGGGGTACTTGAATGACTTTTACGCAAGAATGGCATGGTGCATTGAAGTGGCATAGCTGGGTCGTAGATTCAGTTTCATCTAAATGTTATCAACGTGTCTGCTAATTTATGTTGATTCTCGTATAAAGTATATTTGAATGACTTGTTAACTGTGCCCAGAAAAATGCTTAGCCGAAGAGGATAGCTTGTTGAGTGACATTTTTGTTGTTGACTTAATAATGTTATGGGCATTGTCTCATGTCTCAAGTATCTTTGTCGATGAATTATGAATATAGTGTGTCAAACTCAAGCACAGAAATGTAGTTAAATGCTTTGATTCCTTTAATATTGTTGCCATCAGCATTTTCTCAAAAATTGTGTCAGTTTATGGAATCATTTAAACTAAGCTTTGAAAAGGATGGGAAAAAAAGCAAAGCAAAAATTGAAGTGATGAATGTTGGGACTAGATTCTTGTCCCTCTCTAAGAATTATTCTTATGTGCTATTTTTTGTTGTTGTTGTTGTTGTTGTTGTTGAAAGAATTCTTATCATGTGCTATTAATCCCGGTAACATTGATTCTTATAAAATGATCTGTTGATTTTTTTTTTTTTTGGGGAGCTCTTATTGAGTTAAACTAGATAAAAAGGATTGGCCGTAGAATAGGTGATTATTCACACTTTTAAAAGATATGCTGGCTAGTACTGTATTCAAGGTTCTGATAGTGAAATTTCAATCACATCTCCGAGCTCTTGCTTCTAAAAGGATATATCATGATATCAAATGTTGCTGCTATTCTCATTTTCATCAAAGTCTGTAGCATTAGGTCAAATATAGACATAGTTAGCTGTACTCTTTTTATTTTTCAATTGCTGTTTCATGATACTTCAAAGAACCTATTTTCTGATATACATGCTAACTCTAATAACCGCAATTCATATCCTGTGGTGGATAACTGTAGCTGAATAAACATTGATAGTGTATATACAATGACTATTATGACAATCTAATCCCTACAGTGTCCTGGCTGCTTTATGATTTTCATTATGGTTTTGCTTTCTTCACTTTATGAAATCTGTATTGTAAGACCAGTGGTCCAAGTTTTGCTTTGTTGGTGGATGAGAATGGTTGGGTTCAGGTGGTTTGGAATGTGTGCTTGTTTGTCAATTGAAATGCTTCACCAGGTAGAGGACAAAATAATGTTCTGTGTGATATTAAATCTCAAGGAGATTAAATAAAGACTTCTGCTTGGCACGTTATATGGACGAGTCCATGTTCAATCTTCCATAAGTTATGAATAGCTTTTCCATATCCTGATTTCCTTCATTATGGGGCCTGTTTAGCCATGATGCAACTCTTTTATCTCCATTTTAAAAGTGCTGCGACAAAGAAGCAGTTTATCATTTGGCCAAATCTTCTAACAATGAATCTTAGCAATGTTATTGTCTTATTGATGTTTTAGGGTTGCTAACCTTTTATTATAGTGATCTGACAGCACAAAGTTGTGATCTAACACGATTTTTCTTTAGCATTCCTATACTTCAAGTGTCATAAGTTTCATATTTGTTGTTGTTGTTGTTGTTGTTATTTTTTGCCTTTTAATAGCTGCTAACTATTAAGATTTTGTTAGGATTGTACTTTGTTTTCAGTCAATGTATGCTCATGGTTAGGTGGGATACCCTGTTAAAAAGAAAAGGAAAAATTTGGTTGTTGCTTTGGGTGATTTGCACCAATTGATTACAGAAAGGGCTTTTGAAAGCTGGTAGAGGTTATTTTTGGAACTCATGTGTCCTCTTTTTAAGTCCAGTCAGAACCCGTTAATCACCTCAATAACTTTCAAATAATGTTGCGAGATGGCTTTACCTCTGTTCTTTAATATGGAGCGGATAGTTGTGATTTTATTTGGTTGTTCGGTTTCACAAGTAATTCCTTGTAGCAACTATTTAGATGTGATTCTATGGAATATTGGGATATATTTATCATTTGCCTTTCTAATTTTAGGAGTTCAAGAGATGTTGGTTTTTTAAAGCTCGATTTAAGGTTTTGGATTTGAAAAGAGATTTAGCGAGCGAACTTATTTATGCTGACTGCTTATTTTGATTCCCCTTCCTAAATTATTTTTCCAGCAAAGCTATTCTATTCTATATTATAGCAGAAGTTCAGAATTCAGAAGAGTATGGGATTTCATGAATTTATTCACGATTGTTCGTTGGTTTGTTTTGAATTTGAGGACGAGGTAAAAGGGTCTTTGCTTGCTTTTTGTCTGATTATTTGTAGTCCTTTAAATAGTAGCATCATTTAGTTGTTCAAAGTTTCTCCTTGGATCGCTTGCGATCATCATTGATCAGTATAACTTAAATCCTAAATCGAATATTCTTTCATTGATGTGCATCAAATATTCTTAATCAGATTTATTCTTTCATCCTATACTGGTTGGTGCTATAAAGCTTAAGCGGATCTTCACCTCGAGGTAACCTTCTATCCTGAGAATTAGAATCGCTGCGGATAGCTAGCCTTTGCCTGTATAATAAAAGTTCCAGGTGTTTCAGTAATCTGAATAAATTAAAGCTTAAAGAAGTTGGTGCTTGACATTCACAAAAACAAGTCACCGAGATTCTTGTCCGGTTCCTGCGTCTGTAGTATTGTAGTAGTAATGCTAACGTACGCCTCAATTATTTATTCTTGGACTAAATATTTAGATAATTATCTCGAATGCAATAGAATGCAGAGGATCATAGTTTCGAAGTCAATTAGTGTACCTGGTTGATAGAGAGCCTCACAAGTTCTGGAAGGGTATTATTAATGGACTAGCTCCCCTTACATGAAATTATGAACTGGAGGAGCCTTGTGTCTCTATGTATATCTTTGTATATTAGCCTTGGAACTTGGTTAAACTTGGCTGCGAAGATATGTTTCACTTTGATTGCAAACTAGCAAGCACGTACGTGTTCCATAAGCCCAAGAGTGAAATATTATTCACGAGAAGGACCGTAGGATATTTTCTTTCAATGTGAGTCGAAGTGTTAAGTGGCAATAGGGACTTATGTAGCAACCTCCAAGGACGCGTGGATCCATGCAGGTGGACGGGGTCCACCTTTTGATTCCCTCTTGTTGCATTTAGATTGGCATACTCCGTCCCGTCCTGTGTCAGAACTCAGAAGAGAAGCTGGGGAATATTTTGTGGTCTCTGACTCTGGTGGAGAAGGATTGGTTTAATCCTGAAATAGCCTAGACAAGTGGATAAAGGAAAGTTTTGCATGATGTTGGCTTCGGGACTAATGGGTCCTCCTCTGAGGTGACATTTTAAGGATCCACGTGAATTTCACACGTGCAGTGTCAGATTTGGTGACTTGCTTCTTTCTCAGGTAGCCTTCGGTGACCAACAAGCTGTATTGCGGTTTATGGCATTCTGGAATTCGTCATTCTGGGCAAGGCACAGTTATGATGTAAGGTGTTTCTTTTGCGGCCTGAGTAATTGGATATGTCGCTGGATTTTTCTTTCAACCTTTCATGCCTCCAGGGGATACTTGCTCTGAGATAGCAGGCTTTGATGCATGGTAAGACTCTGATTTCTTTCTTCAGCATCTGATGATTCCATTACTGTGTTGCAAAAATATATCAATGAGAATGTCACATCTGTGGTAATTGAAAAAGAGGCGAGAATCTCAACCCTACAAAAGGTTTTTGGCGGTCGAGGAGAATTCATCCCTGTAAATTTGGGTTTTGTTGTAAGGTGATTGCCTGGTTGGCAGCTAGCAGTGATTAGATTTATTTTCTGTGGTGTCCAGTTGGCTATTTTGGGATGGCCTGTTTCTGCCATAGTCCCAGCAATGGACCACCTCCACTTCAAGCACCTGATTAGAGCTGGTTCAACCTGCCAACCCACAAAAAATTGGTGGGTTAAGTTGTAAAAAACAAATTTATTTAGATGCAGGGGCGGTTTTAACTCATCCTGCATAATTTGAACTTACAAGCTAACTCATTTTAAAATAAAAAAATAGATAAAGAATTCCACACCTTAAATTGTTGATGAATTATTTATTATAATAGAATTTAATCTTATATAATACATGTTGGGGTATGACTGTTTGTTAAAAAGGTTTGTGATTTTTTATTGTTGAAAATTTAATATAATTGTGAAATAATTTTCAAATATGCCATGATTAAATTGAAAAAAATAATGAAGCAAGGAGTATAGGACGCTTAATCCCAAATAAAAAAAAAAAGAAATCCAATAACCAAAGGCCAAAAAAGCGTCAACTATTTCAGACTTCATTTTTTTGGCCAAATATTTCAGACCTTGTTTTTTAAGAAAGAATAAATAAAAAAAAGAAAAATCACCAGAATGGGGGAGCACAGCCATTTAGTTTTATATCCCGCCTTTTTCTTGGCTGTCAAACAAATTCACATATAATTTAAATTTGTCTTGTATTTTTTTATTGATTTAGAAATAATTTTATTACTATTTAGATAGTTCATTTCTGAAAGAAAATATTTTTTTTTAATAAAAAAAGTAAAAAAGATGAATTTGTAATTTTTAAAATTAAAAAAATATTATTAAAAATATATTTTATT
Organism: Prosopis cineraria; assembly: GCF_029017545.1. Classification (NCBI taxonomy): domain Eukaryota; kingdom Viridiplantae; phylum Streptophyta; class Magnoliopsida; order Fabales; family Fabaceae; genus Prosopis; species Prosopis cineraria. Next base: position 40,108,885 of record NW_026555334.1, on the reverse strand, counting down.
GGCAGATTAGCAAAAATTCAACCCACTAGGGATGCAGATTATGCTAGCTCCTTGTCTAACTGCAATCTATTGTGAGTCAACCTATAACTTGTGAGTTAGCTCATATTATTAACTTTACACCTGACTCCACTTGCCTATTTTCTTGAGATAAAATTGGTAATTTGAACAAGGTAGACTTGTTCGTGATTGTGATCAAGCTTATTTGAGCCATCCTAGATAATTTGAATACCCAAAAAAGTCTAGATCTTTGTTTAGTTTTATAATACTACAAATCAATTTATGTCTTAAAAAAATCAAGTCTTCAAGTATATTCTTGTTTTTTAAATTTCATTAACTAATATATCTTTAATTAATTCTACCTTAAAAAATATTTTTATCTATTTTAGTTTAGTAATTAATTTTATCAATTTTAGCAATTACAGAGGTGCAGATTGGCATGGTTAGCTTATATTTTTTGTCGTGTATGTAAGGCTCAGTTTTATTCCCCCTCCAAAAAAAAGGAAATGCAAGTATATCATAAAATCCTTTTGTGAATTTTAAAAATTTGATATTTAAATATATTTATTTGTGTCAAAAATGTGTTCAAGGAACCCAAAACCATTGAAATGATCAATGACACTTTCCTCACTCTTATCCTTAAAATTGATCATCCCATCTCTGTGAAAGATTTTCGTCCTATTTCTCCTTGTAATGTGAGTTACAAAATCATCACAAAATTCTTTTAAATGTCTTCATGCTTGTATGAACCATCTTATTAGCGAAAACCAATGCTTTTTATTCAAGGGCATCAAAGCAGTGACAATAATATTATTGCTCAAGAGGTCATCCATACCATGAGAAAAAAGATAAGTAAAAAAAAAATATTTATGGCTCTTAGATTGATCTTGAAAAGGCCTTTGATAGATTGTCCTGGAATTTCATTGATGATACTCTCGAATTTATTGGTATAAACAGACACTTTAGAGACTTGATCCAAGCTACCATTTCTACTTCTCGTATGCATGTCCCCTGGAATGGTGAATCTACTAAGGAGTTCAAACCTTCTTGTGGCATTCGACAGGGGGATCCTCTTTCTCCATATCTCTTTGTCCTTTGTATTGAATGTTTAAATTACTGCATTAACAATAGCATTGAAAAAAATGAGTGGAGACCAATTAAATAACAATTAATGGTCCTCTTATTTCTCACTTATTCTTTGCCGATGAGCTTTTTGCTTTTTGCAAAATGCTCCTTTATGTAAGCTGTTATCATCTAACAATGTCTTTTTGAATTCTGCAATGCCTCGAGACAAAAGATGAACACTAAAAAATCAAAACTTTTTGTTTGAGAAATGTCCATATTAACAGTGCTACACAGATTGGTGGTGAATTAGGGATTTCTCTTACTGGTAATCTTAGAAAATACTTGGGATCCCTATTATACATGAAAAGGTGTTCAACATCACTTTTGCACCTCTTCTTGATAAGACGAACTCTCGCTTGGTTGACCGGAGGAGTAGATATCTAGACATGGAAGGGAAATATGCTCTTTCAGCTCTTCCCAGCTATATTAGCAAACTATACTCTTACCTGATAATATTTTGTCTGAATTGGAGAAAATCTCTAGAAACTTTCTCCAGGATTCATTTGATAGAAATAAAAAATCTCATCTCTTGTCCTAGGATAGAATTACTAATGGAAAGAAAGACGGAGGACTCGATACTAAAAAATTAACAACCAAAAGATTACCTTTATCATGAAACTTTGTTAGGGCCTTATCAACAAGCCTAATTGTCTCTGAGTTTGTACTTTACATGACAAGTATAAATGTGATAAGCCTAAGATTTTGATGGTTGTCAAACTAAACAAATGCTCTTATACTTGGAATAGTATCTATAAAGTTTAGGATAAATTCATACTTCATGTAGGTTGAAAAGTTAGTAAAGGAAATCAAATAACTTTTTCGTATGACAAATGGTCTTCACTTCCTGACCCTTTTGTAAAGCATGCTTTTCCTAATGCCGACTCTATTCTTCATGCTAAGGTCTCTGATTTTTGCAAAAAGACAGAAGGATGGAATTTTGATCTTTTAAGTTGTTATCCTAATTCTGATGTGATTAAACGTATCTCTATTGTTCAACCTCCTAATCATCAGGGTTAGGAAGACGTCTTTTTTTGGCAACCTTCCTTAGATGGCAATTTCTCAATAAATCTGCTTATAAGGCTATGGAGTCTCACAAGGATCTGCATCATTCTGATTTATGGAGTAAGATTTGGAAATGGCCAACATGTGAAAAAATAAAATACTTTCTTATGGAATGCTGCTTTAAATCGTCTCCAACTCAATCTCATTCATACAACTAGGAATACTACATAGCAATGTAACCTATCCTTTTAGTTGTAACTTTCTTGACTCTTCAATCCATATTCTTCGTGCTTGTGGGCAAAGGGGTAAAGAGGTTTGGAAAAGACTAGTCAACCATACTAAGTTTAACACCTTATTTTTCTCTTAATGTGTAGGATTGGATTACCTAAAATGCAAGGGTTGAAGCAGGAAGCTTAAAGACTAGAACACCTTTGCAGAGACTTTTAGCACAAGCTTGCTAAAACATTTGAAAAAATAGATGCAAAAAGTTATATTCAAAAGGAGATATAAAATGGACAGTCCTTCTCTAGCACCTAACAAATAAACAATGACATGTAGCTCCTATCCAAAGCCTTCTGTTTGAACAGAATAGATATTAGTAGTAAGGCTAAATGGAACCCACTAGAACATGGATGAGATTAGGCTCGACACTGACAGTTCAGTGAACACGAATGAAGTGGCAGCTTGCGAAGGGCATTATCAGAGACAACAAAGGGAAATTGGATTAATGAATTTTCAAACATCTTGATTATCAACCAAGCACTCTAGCCGACTTATGGAGAATCCTTGAGGGTCTCAATCTCTACCAGAATATGAAATTAACCTAAATCAATATCCACATTGATCTCATAGAAGCATTGTCACTTATCAATAAAGGATACCATGAAAACCACTATTATCAGGCATCGGTTAAAAAGATCAAAGATTTCAATAATGTGAGACTGGATTGTTACCTTTGATTATGTCTATAGAGAGAAGCGAATAGATGTGCTAAACCTATTAGCCCATGTGTCGATGCAGGACACTTTCAACATTACGATTTTGGGTTTTCCTTTGATAAGAATGTTAATAATTTTTATAGTTTTAGAGATGAGATAACGCTAGATTACATTCTTTTGCACGGCTTTGTCGTGGCCTTATATTAAAAAAAAATGGCCAAAGATAACTTCAACAGTTACGAAAGACAGACCAAATTGGCTTGAGGTTGAAAAACTCCCTCAAGTAGTTAATGACCGGCTTTTTTAACACCTATATACTATAAAACAGTAAAAAAAATATGCACTGTGAGAAAAAATATATCAGACGCCATTTAAACTAGGAATGAATTTATATTCATTAAAAAAAACTCGTTGAGGTAAAGCACAATTTTACAAGTAGAAATTATTTTTTAATGAAAGTAAAATTATTTACGTAGTGAAGAAGTTCATCCTTTTCTAATCGTCGAGACATAATATTTTTTTATTCTATTTTCTCTTAGCTGTTATCTCATCACCCTTTTTACCTCTCAAATAGAAATGTAGGAGAGTAGAGCTTCTAGATTTTAGTTAACCTCATTACATGTCCAGTCTGGCCATTATCATCACCTATTTTCACCTTTTTCAATCCTACTCAATTTGAGTCTTATTATATGCCACTTTCATCATCAATCCTTTTTTAATTCACCTACTCTAACTTAATTCAAATCATTCCTATTTTTGCTTGATGATCCCACGCTATTCTCGATGGAATAGTGGCCTTATATTAAAAAAAATTGGCCAAAGATAACTTCAACAGTTACGAAAGACAGACCAAATTGGCTTGAGGTTTGAAAAACTCCCTCAAGTAGTTAATGACCGGCTTTTTAACCTATATACTATATAAACAGTAAAAAAAATATGCACTGTGAGAAAAATATATCAGACGCCATTTAAACTAGGAATGAATTTATATTCATTAAAAAAAACTCGTTGAGGTAAAGCACAATTTTACAAGTAGAAATTATTTTTTAATGAAAGTGAAATTATTTACTTAGTGAAATAAGTTCATCCTTTTCTAATCGTCGAGACATAATATTTTTTATTCTATTTTCTCTTAGCTGTTATCATCACCCATTTTTACCTCTCAAATAGAAATGTAGGAGAGTAAGAGCTTCTAGATTTTAGTTAACCTCATTACATGTCAGTCTGGCCATTATCATCACCTATTTTCACCTTTTTCAATCCTACTCAATTTGAGTCTTATTATATGCCACTTTCATCATCATCATCCTTTTTTAATTCACCTACTCTAAACTTAATTCAAATCATTCCTATTTTTGCTTGATGATCCCACGCTATTCTCGATGGAATACAACACTTTTACTTTTTTAAATTAAAGCTAAATAGTGCGAGATTATTAAATAAAGACACGAACAATTCAAATACTCTGACTTGTAATGAGATTAACTGAAATTTTAAGACTCTTGCCTCCCCTACATTTTCACTTCCAATGAGTGGTTGGATAGACAAGTAACCATCACGTTGATTGAGGTAGTCTTTCTCAAGAATTTATGGATAAAGCAACTTATTCTTGACAGAGCAAGTTAAGGAGAAAGTAGAATAAAGAATATTATGTCTTGTCAGTTAGTAAAAATTACACTCATTCACTAAATGAACGACTTCATTATTTATTAAAAATAATGTATGATGTAAAATTATTCTTGATTTAAATGGATTGTTGATAAATATAAACTCATTTTTAATTTGAATGATTTTTAATATAGTATTTAAATAAATATTTTTTTATAATACAGCATGTAGATAACTGTTTTAACTAGCATACAGGATAAAAAGTCATTAGTGTGAGGTTAATTACCTTGATAAGATGTGAATACTGTAACTTGTTTTCATATATTTTATTGACTTGTGAATAATGCATTTTTTTTTTATAAATATTGTATACACACACTCACAAATCTGCTTTACTTTTTTGAATTAAGAAAGAAAACGAGAGATATAGTGCTGAATCTTTCTCCAAGGGGTTAGATTTGAAAATGAAAATTGCGGATATCATAGGGTTTTTAATTTTTTTTATCTTCATTTTGATCCAAGTATGGTATGAGTATGAGGATGACTGACAGTCAATTTTAGTGTCAGCGACTGAACTCTCAAGGGGTCCAAATCCGCTGTGAGGACCGCTCCGTGAGGCACGTGAAGGGCTTAGGGCTCCATCTTAATTTGTTACACTTGAATCGTTTTTGAGTGTATCGACGATAATGACCCATTTGCCACTAACCAGCCTCTTTTTGAATCCCTCACTTTCCCTCCTGAGTTTTTGCTGAGAATCAATTTCAAGTCACTGTGGCTATGGAAACCAAAATCCATATTTTGTTAAGATTACATTTTCCCCCGGAACCATGTGAGCCATGCCATTTTTTGGGGGGGGGGGGGCCCTGGGAGATTCCATCCACTTCGACAAACCTTTCAAATGTTGATATTCAGCCCCTGAAAAATATGGTGCGGCTTTCTATAACTATTTAATTTTTAATCCAACAAAAATTTCCTTTTGTCTTTTTTGCCACTCTCCCGGAGACATATTATATGCTACATGTATTTTAGTTCTAGTGCGTCCTTCCTTTTTATTTATTTTTTTTGGGCCAGGGTTCTTGTAGTTGTGCCTCTTCCACCCATGAGCAATCTCCTTTCCCTCTCCCAATTTTTTAATAGGAAGGAAAAAGGCCAAAAACAGGACTATTGTTATTTTTTAAGGATAAACTCGATGCATAGTGCAATTTAAAACAAAGGAGCTTTTGTTAAAAAAAAATTAAAAAAAGGGGCTAAATTGAAAAAACTACTTACCCTATTTTTAAAATATAAAGTATTTTAAATAAATTTTACTTTCATAATAAACAAATATTTTTTAAAATTAACATGAATTTTTTATATTTATCTTCAATAGAATGTTTTATCTAAAAATAAATATAAATAATTTAGTTAATAGAAATATGTTTTTAAAAAATAATAATTATATTTAAAAGATTTTAAATATCTAACCTTTAAATTTTTTTTATATTTTTAAATTGAGAGAGTAAAACACAAGGAAAAACAAAATAACTTTGCTAAAATTTGATTTCCGAATGGCCTGTCAGTATCATGAAAGACGAAAGACTTGAGACTTACACGACACTCTTGGCCTTAACGGAGTCTAAAGCTTGAAAACAATCGAGCGAGTGCGAGGTTTGCTTCTGTCTGTAGAAGATGAGGACAAAATCCGAGCCCATCCCTCCACGGTTTACAATTTTTGACTAATCAGGCATCTTGTCATTGTTAGTTTATTTTTAATGCTATGATGTTTACGTTACTATTTCTTCAGAGGTGACCCTATTGGGGAGGGACATTTGATCCATGACTTAAGGTCGATTGTTTTCACCAATTAGAAAAAAACCCTGTCCTCATCCACATGTGGTGTGTGATCGTTGCAATAACCAGTGGGCAACCAATTCCTTAAATAAATTTAACGTTAAATTTATTGTTGATGGAATCTGTCGTAACATCTCGCTGGACGCAAATATTTTTATGGCAAGTTATTATTTGCGGTCTTCATGTTGCCCGGTTCAATTGGAAAGCGACCGAATCTTTCTCGAAAATGAATTTCACAGTCAGATACTGAGATTGCATAATTATAATATTCTCAAACATGGTTCTGGGATTTTAATCTTCGATTCACAAGAATATTTAAGTTGAGCTTGAAGTCATTCAAATTTGGACGGTGGAGATTGAAGATGATGCAAGAAACGGTATAATATGTTATTCAAGGGTTATCCGCACCGAACGACTGACTGCATTTAATTGCAAAGCCACCACTTTGCAGAAAATAATAAAGTAGAAAGTTTTCCCCCATAAATAACCTTCTAAACTTTTGTATATATTTAAAAAAAAAAGATTGTCCACTTTCACAAGAAAAAAATACGTGTATTTATTATGATCTGTCTAACAAGTAACAACTTGAATACTACTAGAGATCAACTTTTTATAATTGAACTGAACTTAATGAATTCTTGTTGACTCCAACATCAATATATTCTACGAGTTCAAAAAATTATATTCTTTTGATCTTATCCCAAATAAACTTTTGACTGGAAAAAAAATTCTAAATAAAAGGAATATACCTTTTTTAGAGTCTACGGATTTATTTGATTTTTTAAAAAAATTTTCAAGTGACCCAGAATTGAGTTTTTTTTTTTTTTTTGGTGGGCTAAAATTTCCCTCAATTTTGAGAGCCAAGATGCACTACTGAGACTGAAATTGAAGTTATCCCAGCAGCGCCTGCAGCTATCAAGGTCGACCCACCACTGCTTTAAAATCTCTCTCTCTCTCTCTCTCTCTCTCTCTCGATCGACAGCCATATCTGATTCTCCCATTAATGCTCTCCATGGAGTAACAAAGTTACTTCGCTCCTCTCTGGACCTCCGAAAATATTCACACTTTTGAACCATAGACATACATGGCAAGAAAATGAAGCTCATCCCCTCTCTTTTCAAAACCTTAGAGCCTTCCTGGTCTTGGCCTTCTTGTCACCATCCCAGAACCGTCTCCTTCCGAGGCTCCTCCTCCGACTTCTTCAAAAACCATCAACTCCGCCTCCTACCTCGACCTCCCGGACCAATCTCTCTGCGCCACCTCTCACGACGCCCCGATCCCGTCGAGACCATGATTCGCTCCCGCCTCAGATCATCAGACCGTCTGTTCTTCGAGCCTGACCACACCAGCTCCATTTTGGAGGCCAAATCGGCGCCAACCTTGACTTTCAAAGACACCCTGGTACTCTCCATGGACTCCCAGGATCCTTTCGTCGATTTTCGCAAGTCCATGGAGGAGATGGTGGAGGCTCACGCCATTAAAGACTGGGACAGCCTCGAGGAGCTCTTGTGCTGGTATCTGAGGGTCAACGCTAAAAACCAATCACGGCTATGTCGTGGGTGCTTTCGTTGATTTATTGCTCGCTCTGTCCTTGTCCTCGAATCTTCTCCCTTTCTTCTGCTTCTTCTCACTCTCCCTCTTCTCCTCTCTCTTTGTATACTATTCTTCTCCCTCTTCATCTTTTACTACTCCTTGTGCTTCGTGCTTGGAAACCGAGGAGGAAGATGTTCAGGTGAAGCGGGAGATTAAACGTGAAGATGAGGTCTCCTTGTCTTCAAATGTTTGAATATTAATTTAATGCTCAGAGAGTCGTATGTACACTTGTTTACATGACAATGAATTTTGATCCGCGCCCTTCATATCTCCCCTTTGCGTCTGTTGTTCATACGGGTGAGTCACGGCTATGGCGAAAATGTCGAGATGAAATTAAATCAGGCTTAATCATTATTATTTTTTACATATCTTTACCTTGTTTTAATTTGATTGTATTTCAATTTTCAATTTACTGTTTCCAACTCCCACACTACAAATTACCAGCGCTTAAAAGAACCTAGTTAATTGAGTGAGAGACAAAAATAACAGTTGAGTGATGACCCTTTCTAATCCTTGTCAGCAGATGGAAAGAGACTTTTTTTAGGGGGTTTATTATGGTAATTATTTGAAGATATTACATGTAGACAATATAAAATGGGGAAAGCATAAACTCTTGTCATTCTGAGGGGATCAAAAGCGAATGAAGTCAAATCCAGAAGCTTCAAGTTGACAGTCGCGTCCTAATTCTCAAAACGAGAACAAAAGTGGGAGTGTGGAGGCATGACGTTTTTCGCAATCAATAAACGTACTATTTGTGACCAAGTGAAGAAAGTAAAAGAGAGAGCGTCGAGCGATGGTTAGGTAAGCCTTTGCTTCAACGGCATTCATTATTAATGACATACAGAGTTCCACGAGAAGGTAACTTCATTACGCAATTCTGCGACTTCATTTACTGATTCCGGGACAGTCGATCCAACGCAACCCCACGTACAGTCGCAGTAATCCCGTTAGATACTTTCCACGTGAGATGACACAGATCGTAGCCGTTCATTTTGAATTCGCCAATCTTTTTTAAAAAGGATGCGTACAAATCCAGCGCAGAATTCTGGCCTAGTTCAGCTGAACTCACCTGCAACAAGCAGCAGCATTATTATCCATGTATCATGAAATATATAAAAAGTGTGTGTGTGTGTGGACTTTGTTTGAAAACATTGTCTGTACGTGGGGGTTTTTTGGAAGGTAATTCGTGGTTTCGAGAATCTGATGTAGTCGCCTGTTAAGATTCAGGAAGAGTACAAAATACTGTGATTCATACTTCACTAATGGCTAGAATGATTGAATATAGAGAGGAAGGCTGTGGATTTGAAATTTTCATATCTTTGTTATTTCTTCCCTCCCTCCCTCCCTGTGCGTGCGTGTGTGTGTAAATTGTTAACCTGGAAGGACATCGAAGGAGCCTACCGCTACCTGATAGCACAAAAGATATTATATCTTTGTCATTCATTTTCAATTATCAGAAAAAACAAAAGAAGGGAGGGCGGTAGGGGGGACATATTCTTGAAAGAGTTCACAGAATGTCACCACCAACATTGAAACAGAATGGTCCCTTGAGGAATACATGGCTAAATCCCACCATTTGCATTCCCTCCCCACTCTCTCTTAATATGGAAAAACAAAAACATGAATGGCCCTCCCCACTTAATTCATATCCGTTTTTGAAACCAGATCGTTATCACCGTTAGATTTCAAATGTCTATTTCTTCATAATGAGCTCTATTCTGAATGGAACTCCTACACTGATGATCAAGGGGAAAATAAATGAAGTCTGCTGTGCTGTGTCTTATAGGAAATCGGATAATTAATGTTAATCTTCACAAGAGTCACAACCTAGAGAGCTAGGTTGCGAGGTCTAGAAGAGAAGTCCTTTATTACTCTTGCCCCTTTTTTATTGTCCCTATACCTGTCCCCGAAGACGAACATGATGGGCTTTGACATTAAATTTGAATGAACATGCCGTTCTGGGATTGACAAGAAGTCTGGAACACGTAACACATTTTAATGAAGGCGACGAAATTTGTAAAATATTTATTAATTTATTAATGAGTTAAATTAAATATCGGTGAACGCTCATAAATCAAGACTTTGTCTGCACAGATTCAGTCCCTAAGATTCCGGCCTAACTGCGAAGGTTCTAAACCCAGTGATTATATACGATTGTTTAGGTTCCATAAGCACGGACAGCAATGCATATATATAAATAGGCTGTGGAGCTTTAGAGTACAGGAGCTTCTATTATCCTGCGGGAAGGCAGGTAGACGTTTTTCTACGTCACAGTGTCTATATATTTAATGGAATGAAATCATCGTAGTGATTGTGTGAAGTTAGGGCATTCACGTACACATTGGGTGTGAATGAATAAAATATGTATCAAAGTTGATGATGAATATATGCCATGAGATTTGATTCGCCATATATTTTGGCGAGAGTGGATTCAGCTACAAACAAAAGTGTGAACGGAAATGCCAAAAAAAGTGTCTATGTATGGATTACATATAACCATCAAATGTTTGTTCAGTAATGAGCTATAGAGACCCCTTCGGCCAAAAAAGTAATGAGCTATAGAGACCCAACATTCATAAAAAAAAGGGTCCTGGGATGGACGAACTCATCCACTCCTATCAATATTCCCATTATTTATTTATTTGCATTTAGTCTATAAGTTCTTATAAATATTTCATAATCCCATAATTATCATTTGAGTTCAGGTCTGTATAATATAATGGAATGTCTGATCAAAAGAAAGTAAGATGGGGGGAAGAACGAGGAGGAAATCAAAGGAAACAAATATATCTGGTATGTCATAGAATGAAAAATGATCTGATGAGTGAATTTATATATATTTGGCTGAATGAAACGAAAAATAAGGTTATGAGAAGAAAGCAGTAACGGTAACATAGTATAGCACCCCTACCTAAAAGAAGAAAAGGATTGCGCTTGGTGCATTGCCTGAATGGCAAAGTGATCCTCTTATACTGGGAGGTGGAGGGTTCAATCCCCCGCCGGCCAAGTTTAACCTTCCTTTCAATTTAAAATAAGAAAAGCATTATTTTTAATTATTTTTAATAATGATATACTCTCTTCATCTCTCTATATAGGTTGTTTTTTAGAAATTTATTTTATTCCTAAATATAATGGATGTCATAATATTTTTGAGTAATTAATTTTTTATTATCTTAAAAAAAGAGAAGAGATATTAATTGTATGTTTTATCCATCATCATGATAATATTAATTGATATTATTAGAGGTAAAATTAGAAAATTATTATGATTTAATGTTATTTCAGTTAAATAACAAACTTTTATTAGTTTTGATACAAAATGTTTTATTAGTATGTGTGATTCAATTAAAAATATCTTATATATAGGACCAGTAAGTTATTAATACTTACATACTAATTATTAATAATATGCAGTAATAACTATCTTTATTAATGATAAACTAATAAAATAGTTAATTATGAGGGATTTAAATTCTCTGAATTTGATAGTGGTAAATTTATATTCCCTTCATTCAAAAATGTAAGCATTTTTAAAGAATTTGATGTTAAAAAATGTAAAAAAAATTTTAATTTTTTGAGTTGTAATCTTTGTCTTTTTTTTTTTCAAAAGTGCTCCTATAACTTTATGTTTACTGTAGGGTGTTTAATAAGGGTAAATATAAAAAATAGAGTTAATTTAAAAGCAGGCAACTACTTTATTGAAGGGTGAGATTTGAATAAAAATATCTCATATTTTTTAATAGAGAGAGTATAAAGTTTTTCATTTTAAGAATAAGAAAGAAGCTTTATTTTGTAAAAATAATAAAATAAGCACAAATATTAAAAAATTATACAAATTCATTAATCTCAATTTCAACGAATTTAAAATCCAATTATCAGCATTACAATAGCATTGATTCCTGGAACAGATTTTCATTTCCAATCCCTCGTCAGCTTCCAGCCCCTCTCCTGACCACTTTCATTGGTCCCTCATCAGTTCAATACCTGTTTCATTCCACATGGACGTGGAAGGAACAATGCGAGATTTTTACTTGCGGGGTGAAAAACAGTCGCCGATTCAGGTGAGGATGAAGAAGGTACGCAAGCCTCACTGCCACAGATATTGGCAAGGCACAAGATTCAAAATTCTGAACTGCAGGTATAATTTGCCATCCGTGGGATGGCCAGATTGGACAAGTTAACCCTATTGGAAGCCATAGGAACAAACAAAAAGGTAAAAGCTATCTTAGATTAGCATCTTTTAAGATATTGATTCTCATGAAGAAGTTGCTCATGTTCAAGTTTTTTTTTTTTTGAAACTTTGATGAGATGGAGTCCTGTGCTTCAACCTTTTCAGCCTCCAGACTTAGTTTTTTGGTGTCATCGTACTCCATCATACAGACTTTTTCTTTGTCATTATCTACCACTAAACGGTAAACTCTCCCACGACCTGTCAATTTTCTAATCATGTAAAAGAAAAGTTCTTGATTTTATGCCAGTCATCTTTCTTGTCATCTTGTGTTACTTCTCTCCCCTCGGAAAATTGTATAAACTATTTGTAAACAGTACAAGAACTCACATTTCAGAGACCCTGGCATGGGCTTACATTGCATACCGGCCCAGATGGTGTCGATAAAATTAGGCTCTATGATTTGATATAAACTAAAGATAATAATAAACTCCTGAAACTAATTTGAACGGCCGTTTTTCTTTTAATAAAAAAAAATCCAACGGTATTATTGTGATTCTAAATCTTGGGGGATTATTGAGGACACTACAGGGAACTGAAGTGACTTTTCTTTCATCCCAATAAGCCGTGTCGTGTAGTACAAGAGCACGGCATTAACAACATAAAACATTGTTTTGGGACGGACCCCATTGAGATGATGGGACACACTCTGCTTTGTTTGTGGATAAGTGTCTTGTCTGCTTTTTATCTTGTTGATTTTCCAAATCAACGCACTGAATCCCTTGCAACCACATGTTTTCATTCTTAAGCTGTGATGTACCGTCACTTCTTCATAATCCGGAAAGTGGGAAACTTGACGCAAGAAGGGTGCATTCAATTCATTCATAAAAGGGAAAACAGTAAAAAGGAGGAGCTCGTGATGCCCTCAGTCATTTCTTAGCATTTTAATTGCATTTACCAGAGGAGAGTAATGGAGCGAGTGGGTTTGTAATGATGAAATCTTTACTGTGGTTGCTCAAGCTTTTGTAAAACCAATCACTCTCTCCATCTTTAATATATTGGCAGATTCTGACCACAGCCATTATAGCCCTTGCCAAAATCATGTGTCTCTTCCCCTCATTTAATTTCTCCTTCATTAAAACTTTTTACACTTCGAAGAACCACTTGTTAATCACTACTTTTTTGAACTCTTTTGTTTTTTTTTTGGGAAAAAAATTGTTCTTGAACTTGCACTGGCCAGTGACTTTGCAAAAGCCAGTGACTTTCGAGTTTTGACTCCTCTTAATTGTCATTTGCGTCAATAGAGTATTGTTTTCTCCTAGTTCTTTATGAGCTACATCTGCGAAATTAGGTCTCACCGAGTAATTTTTTTTCCCCTGCCTAGCCCCTCGGGGAGTAAAAGAGAAAGAAAGCATGACAGAAACTGATTAATGCTTTCTTGTAGGCATGCTGGAAAAAAGGCGATTGATTAAGGCAGATTTAGCTATCTTAATTTTTGGAAAATCAAAATGCCAACTCATGTAAAAGATGCACGAGGAAGTGGTTATATCTTTTCTTGTCAGGAGGACAAGACCAACTTAATTTGTTTAGATTTATTTCAGGACTATGTGATGAGGATAACCCATAACATGACTCAAGTATCGACCAAGGCAACAACATCATGTTAAACCTGGCCTACACAAGAACACAGACGTCCCCCACGATTAGTTGAAATGCCAATGGATTATTAAATCAATTTGTTTGTGTCCCTTTAATGATGCTGTGCTTTGCTGTATGAAAGCTCTGACTCCTAACCTCCATTTTTAAAACTTACATAAACCAAGTTACTGTGGAATAGAGTCGACGAGTTGATTAAATGTTGTTGACATATATGCATGTCGTTGAGCGATTTTAACATAACATAACACGACTCAGCCACTTGCGTTAAAAAAAAAAAAAAAAAACACGTTACTCTGCATAGTAAGAATTCGAAGGTGCCGAGGTAGATATCTTGGTTTGTTGATTATATAAGTCTTCGTCGCAAACTGAGTTGTGGCATGATTCTTGTTTTAAACGACCACACACTCGTGTTTCCACTATGAAGATGTCCTGTTTTAGATTTGACCACCACCTGATTGTAGACCACATTTAAGTGCTATTAATGATCACGCATCTAAACTCTAGAGTCCAGTCTACCAAGGTGGACAAACAGGTGTGAAATCACACCTTGATGGGTTTTCTTTTGTCATTTATAGATTGAACTCCCTGAAAAGCTAATCCTACTTCTCAAAAGTCTCTATCTTTGCTTTCTCGGTGCAGTTTATCAGTTCATCCATGCAAAAGTTGCATCTTTTTCGTACGTCTTTTCTTTCTGATCAAATCACTATTCCCACTTTTAAGACATCCACTGCCAACAAAAAGTTGCATCGCCCAACACTAATCAGTGTTCATGACGTAATATACAGGTTTGATCATTTTGATTACCCTTTGAAAGTACAATTTTGTTCAGTTCAATTCGGCTCAACCTTGATCCAAAATGCTTGAATAATGGGTTGTGGTAAGAGTTTTGTGATGTTAAACGGCATTGATATTCATATATATCCGATATCGTCTTCGGATGCATCACAGCACTGTCATTATGTTTCAATATTAACCCCAACAGGTGGTGGTCTGAATTTTTTTCTTTAATTCCATTGTGTGGTATTCTGAATTTCTTATTATCACAAATCAAATCAAGATTTTGACACAAAAATGCAATTATTTAATCACCGTGTCGTGGAAGTAATAAAAAAATAAATACAGAAATCTCTGTCAGATTATAAATTCTTGCAGACGATAATCACCCATGAAGTCTTCCAACCTTTAAGAGGCTCATACCAATTCACAGCAGAAATTGAATGCCCGCAATACAGCAATGAGTGCTGAGAAAAGAAAATAATAGAGGGAATAACTCCAGATGCTTCAATAACCAGAGTAGATACCAGCTGGCAGGTAAGTACGCTATAAAACACAATATAGGAAAATGCACCAAGTCACTCTCAATATTTCATTATAACAAGCTCATTAAAAAGCATTAAACCAACTGTCCCTCCTCACTCAGACCGCTCTTATTATTATAATTCAAATCCCAATGTCTATCTTTTCCCACCATGGGCTCTACACGCAAAACTTGGCGAGCATTTTTGACCAAAAGTTGCCAGACTCGTGGATTCGGGGTCCTCTGAAGTGCATTCTGAGGACTACACAGCACACAGCACGGTGCAAGGCCAATGGAATGGAACTTATCGTGGCAATACTTTTCATGATGAACAACTAACCATTCTTTCTACTAAACTCCTCAAAAAAGGTGAAAACTAACGGAGACACTTTTTACATTTGGGTGATCATTAGTTCACGACATGTGTACAAAACAACGTTAGCATATAGCAGAGCTAAGTTTGTCCCGGCACAAAGCAACGAAGCCTTCTCATGCTTATCCGGCTTGTCAACCACGTGGAGGACTCAGAAGTCACGTGACTTGCGACTGAAGTGAAATCTGGGTGAACTGGTCCTCACAGAGAAGACCCCGTTCCAGATCTCAGTGAAAGCTCTGACTATAGCTCCATGGTGGTAGGGAGAATTGAGCTGAAGAAAACAATTGAGAAGCTCTCGGAGATCGTCCTTGGAGTATATCTCATTCTCCAATATCATTTGAAGCATGGAGTGCCTAAAATCCAGATAAGGGTCGTCGGAGTCTTTCTCCACCGCCACGCCTTCGCCGCCTACTCTGCCGAAAGCTCCGATGGTCCTCGACGCATTCCCATAGTTGTCAGAGTCAGAAAAGTGCGAGGAGTCGACGTAGGGAGAGAAAGTTGTGGCGGTGGCTGTGGTGGTTGCGGAGTCGTATTGGCTAGAAGAAGAAAGATTGTAAAGTTTGTGTTTATGGTAAGAGGGGTTCTTGGGTTTGGGCTTGGGGTGGAATATGTGAGAAAGCTTTGGTCTCCTGCAGCTGCCGCAGCCAAGTTTGACGGAAACAGAGCTTAAATGAAGCTTCTTTCGGAGGTTAGACATTGCTCTGTTTTGTTGGAGAAAGTAAGAAACAGAGTACGTGGGGAAAGGGAGGGCAAGGGAAGAAGATTTCCCAAGTCAAGGGGAACTGTGAAGCCTGGGAAGAGGGAGTGACTGTCTGTGTGGGTGGGTGAGAGAGAGAGAGAGAGAGAGAGAGAGAGAGACGAAGTGCTCTGCTCTGGAGTGTCAATTTATTTACATGTGAGAGAGAGAGAGAGAGAGATGTGGTAACTGGTAACTTGTAACCAATCTGTTTAGCTTTAATGATGAACGAGTGATCTGGACCGCAGATTTTGTTAGGGATAAACTAACTGTTGATGAGCTATCTGAGAGGGCGGATATTAATCCGATCACATGTATAATTTGTTAGTGTTCGGGCCCCCCACATTAAGGCATCCTTGAAAATCTGGATTAAGAAAATTAATTACACGAGAATGAGAGTTTTCTCTCGTCCCCCAGTTAATTATAAGAGTTGGAATATCCAACCTGTATCCCTTATCTGTCCATATCGTCCATATGACACGATAGAGGGCTGGAATTAATATTAATATAAAATATAAAAATCATACTAAGTGCACTTTTCTTATTTATTCATTGAATGTGTAATACATGGTATCGAAATTTACTTCCAATGGTAATAATAATAGATATTATTTTCCATGTATTTTTATTTGTTATCTAATTTTCTAAAGTGCATTGTTCATTGTTCATGATTTATATTTATAAATACTTTAATTTAGCAGAAATTTATTGGTCTATTAATAATGTCCTCGCCATTACTCATCTTGTGATAATATGATTGATTATCTTTAGAATAAAAAAAATATTATAGTTATTTTATTATTCAAAAGAGTACTTTTTTGCGGGAGAAAAGCTTAGGGTTTGTTTGCTCTAACTGTTCTTTAAATTAATATGGTATCTTTTAATGCTAAAGGCCAAAGTATCCTGTTAATTGAATTTTAGTTTATAATTGTTAAAAATAAGTTTGAAAATATAAAATAAATATTAGGGCCCTAAGGCTCACTCGAGCTTGATTCAAGTATGTTACTCTCCTAATTATGAGAAAAATCTCAAACTCAACTTTTCGAAAAGTTGATAATTTTGATGAATTAAATGAGATTAATTTAAATATAATGCCTTCACCTTATAACTTAAGAAATTTTCATTTTTTTATATTCATATAACTATTTTTATTTTGAATGTAGCTAGCTTTTACTTTTTTGTGTAGTGCATGATCAACTTATAAATAACATCTTATTAAATTATAAATAAATTAGTTCTGCGTTAAAATTATCCATAAAAGGAGAATAATTATTTTTTTTTGAAGAAGAAAAACACCAAGTTATTACTCGGTGTTAATAGTTAATACATGAAACTCGAGAAATTAAATTAGTTTATGCAACTCCTGTTAGATAAATTAGGGAAGTATTGTGAAAATTGAAATTCACATGTAATTCAACAGTCACATATTAACCAATTTATCAACAACTTTGGTCACCTCCCCATTACACAATTATATGGAAGTATGCCGAATCGCTTTTCATCAGGTTATGTATTTCTAAGAAGATATGACCTTTTGCATAAAAGTTCCATGAAAGGAAAATGTTTGACATTGATCATTGCTCAACTTGCTATGGCTTCTTTTTTTTTTTTTGAATAATTCCAGTAAACATGCTTTTCTTCTTTCTAATATGATATTTATTTAGGATTTTACAATGCTAGACTTGTTTCCACAGAGTGAATATTGTATTAAATTTAATATTAGAATTTAACCAAATTTAAAATGAGTTATGCTCAATCAGGGTGAACGAAAAGTAAATCTTTGCATCTACTTACGGTGTAACTCATCAAAATTACTTGAACAATGTATTAAAAAAAAATTACTTGAACAGATACAAGTATTATTTTTCACATTAACAAGATGACAAAATATCCCTAATTGGACATGACTTACTATAAAAGTCTATGAACACCAAAAGTTACCACCAAGGAAGCCTAACGCTTCAATCCACGAAGAAAAAGATACAAAAAAGCCATCAATATATGCATGATTCAACCACCTAATTCCTCATTAATAACAAAAACTTGTCAACAACTTCAAAAAATTCAAAGAAATATGAGGCAAGTAACTTGAATTAGTGTTTTACTTTTTCATTTAGAGGTGTAACAAAATCACTGTGAAGCTTTTTATGTTTGCCACTGACAATTAAGCTTAATAGGAGATGGAAAAGCTTTTTGTTTTTTATTTAGTGAATAGGGGTTTGAAATGTTCATTGATGTTGTAACCTGCCTTTAACAAAACAGGTTTATGGAACTATATTAACTCTTTATAATGTGTCATCTTCAAATTGGGAATTGTTCCAAAAAACAATGTTGACTCTATCCAAAAATTTGGTCAGCATTGGGCCAAAACAGCTAGAAACAATTAGTATACAAGATACTGCATAATAAAAAATAACCTGTAAAACATTTTTATGACATCTTGCGACTTCATCTCCCTTATCGCTATGTGGGACTTTACTAAGGTGCATGCTTCCTTTCCAAATTTGGTACTCCATGTTTAAGGTTTAGAAAGATAGCCAAACCAGTTAAAATTAATCTGGTACTCCTAATTCTGGACACATCAAATTAAAATACAACAAAATTAGAAATGTAGCTTCCAAATCTTCAATATTATCACTTCACAAAAACACAATATCTTCAAACTTCATTTCCGCTCCCATCTAAAATCATCCCACTTCCCTTCATTGGCATAGGATGTGTCTGCTTCAAAATCTTTTGGCATAATTCCCATCCAACATCACGGAACACAGCCCTCCCTTGTAATCTCAAGACTCGACATGCACTCGTTGACCATATGTTATCAAAATCATGTCCATCAAAGGAAATAGGAATCATGTGAATAGCTAGCATTTGACAGCCAAGAAACTGACTTTATTAATTAATAGCTCAATCATGAATAGCTCTTCACGTTAAGCAAACTTTGTTTAAGGTGTGCTCACTCATGTGGTTAGGTTTCAGACTTTGCATAACCTGTATAAAAAGTTAATTGAAATCAAAGAAGAAAATACTCTCTCTATTCTTATATATAAGATGTTTTAATTGAATCTCGCATACCAATAAAGATTAATTACTTTCTTTGTTAAAAAATATAAGGTATTTTTTGAAGAGTTAGATGTTCAAAAATGTAAAGCATTTTTAATTTTTTAATATGTAACCATTGTCTTTTTTCTAAAAGTGTTCCCTATTGATGAATGACTTCATGCTTATTGTAGGATGTTTGGTAGGAGTAAATATGAAAAGATATGGTTAGTTTGAAAGTAAGTAATTACTTTATTAGAGGTGAGATTTGATTAAAAATGTCTTATATTTTTTATAGGAGGAAGTATTTAGTTGAAATCATATTAAAACACAATAATTTTTTTTAACTTTGCCCCTATTAATGTCAATTAGTACGATGGTGGCAGTGGGTGGAGCACTCAATCAATATTTCTTCCCTTTCTTTAAATCAAGGTAAAATTATTTAATTACTTACAAATATTATGACATCTCTTATATTTAAAAATAAAATAAGTTTATAAAAAAATACTTTACATATAAGGATGGGGGACGTAAAGAAAAAGAGAGACAATAAGAGATAAGAGAAGTAAAAAGAAAGAGAAGCCAAAAAAAAGAACAATGGCTAGCCCAAAAAACA
Organism: Prosopis cineraria; assembly: GCF_029017545.1. Classification (NCBI taxonomy): domain Eukaryota; kingdom Viridiplantae; phylum Streptophyta; class Magnoliopsida; order Fabales; family Fabaceae; genus Prosopis; species Prosopis cineraria. The sequence goes on along the minus strand of NW_026555334.1, from coordinate 40,088,901 downwards.
TAGCAAAACCAAATTATGTTTTAAATGAGAGGCGGTAACTGTCATTGCACGAAACAACATAAATCAGACAGATCAAAAGCATTATAATATATGCAGAAAGATATAAATAGACTTTTTAATAAGATGACTAAGGCTATTAAGAACAATCTAGGTAATGAATTAGACATGTAATAATAGTTTTTGAATCCGTAGCCTAAGCTTTTACAAAAAAAAAAAATATAATTTTTAGTTTCTGTACTTTACTTATATTTTATTATAGGTCCTTATATTTTTTTTATTATTTTAGGTCTTTATACTTTTATTTTTTAGTGTTCTAGATCTTTAAATAAATAAAATATGGGGATCTTGGAGGGACATAAAACATTAAAAAATGAGAGTGTACGGATCCAAAACATAAAAAAAAAGTACAAAGACTTATAATAAAATATGATTAAAGTGTAGAGATAAAAAATTATGTTTTTTCAAAAAAAAAAATGATGGTTCTTGTGACATATTATCTCTCTTTCCTGCAAAGATGGCATAGAAACAATAAAAGTTGAAATCAATAGATCAAGTATAATTAAAAGGAAGCTATTGCATAAATCAAGGTAGTGAAGAGGAAAAACACCTGTGATTGTTGTGATAAAAGGAAGCTAGTGTATATACGAGTCATTAATCAAGGAAGGAGACAGTAGGATTGACATGTAAAAGACAAAGATTAGAAGGATATGAATCAAAGACGCATTGACTAAGGTAACCAACAAAGCGAGTGAAGAGGCCGAAAGCAATATAGAAAAAATAATAGAAGCAATGTAGAAAAAATCATGTTCTTTTTTTAAACAAAAAGCTTTAAAACTAATAGAAATAATTCACCAGAAAATTAGTCAAGATTATGTCACTGATGAAATAGAAGCATCTTTAGTATGAAACAAGTATAACATTTAACAAACATAAATTTAATAATGTATAATATCTATATTTCTTTCATCAGTTCGAATTTGAAAGCAATATCGCACCAAATAGGCTTGCATGTTTTTGTAAAAATGGACAACTAAATTCTTCCTAATAAAGGAGAAGAAGGGAGGTAAAATAGGTAACATGGGATAATGATTGTCAAGAAGAAGAAGAGAAGCAATGAAATAAAAGAGATGCCTAAGGGAAGAAACAATATGGAAGAAAGCGGAGAAGGAAGTTGAGAGAGAGAGGGGGGGGGCCTTCATTTTGTTATTGACTTTCACTGACCTGCATCTGTGTTGTTATGTATCTTCTTTTCTGACCTTAAAACCTAAATATTCTACCATAAAAAATTTCAACTTCCTATCTACCAAAAAAAGAATCAATCTATTAACAACTTGGAATTACAATTAACTCAACCCATCCACTAACATACTAAATTACCTTTTAATTAGCAATTAGATTTCAAGTTTAAAACTTGAAATGTTACAAGAATACCTAGTGGCCTAAAGTCCTCATCATAGCAATGTTGCCTTAGATGTTAAATTCTCATAAATTTGGGGGCCCATTATTTGAAACAAATGGCTTTGACTTGGCTTTGGTGACCTAGTTCTTTAGCTTCTAATTTGCGAATATTCTTTTTGTCCTTAACAAAGAGCTGTGACTAGTACCGAACTCAATGGCTGTGGGCTTAAACTTGCTAATCTCTAGCCAATCAACTATTGTTCCATTTATCATCTTTGGATTCTTACTCTTTCTACTCTATGCTAATTTCTCTATGACAAGAAGCAATAGTGACAAAACTAAGCCTAGAAAGCTATCATCAAAAGCTAACGGTGCATGGCATGTGATTGTTAGCAGTTGGGAGACTGTTATGGAATGCTTTACTGTCCAAGCATGTGAGAGAGTTTGAGGTGTGTAACATCTGTGAAGATTAAGCATAATTAGTTAACCTAATGAGTATAATTAGTGAATTAATGAGGTGTGTGATCAGAAGGGCCTAATTGGTATAATTAATTGTAATTCCAACCTTAAAAGTGGTCTAAATCGACGGCAGGTTACTCAGGCAAGGGAAAAGGAAGAAAAAGTAAGGTGAAGCCCTTTATGCTACATACTGCGATGTGTGATTAATCTACTACAACGCATAGAAGCAGATTTAAATGTAACAGGCCTCTTTTTATCATGTATTGTGGTCGAAGGCATCGTGCGCCACAGCGTATGTCTAGAATTTTGACTTTATCAGTTTGCATTTTGTGCAAGAAAATAGAGAAGAAGAAGGAGTAAACTCAAAGAACACGACTTTACTCAGCTAGGACATGAACATTAGAACCCTTAATGATAGATTGAAGCTTTTCAATACCCAAGGTAAGTAATTTATGCTCTATTCTTCCTTTCTCTCCCACATTTATAAAGATTTAAGTTAGGGTTGAGTTGGAAAGTTATTTTTGGTCCATAGGTGTTATAGGTTTGAACCCATTAGTTAAATTGGACATATTAAGAGTTGTGTACGGTAATAAACCCTATATTGATAATTTTATTAAGAGTTAGTTGGGGTGAGTTATTGTTATGAGAAAATTGCCATCAATATGGTTGTTAAGAGAGTTGAGGCTCATTAGTAGTGGTTTAAAGACTCAATGGTAGTAATGTGAGTCAATAAAACTTAATGAATCCATTGGGTATGAGTGGGTAAAGATTTATGGGATTGGTAAGATAGAGAAATGAGGAATTATTATTAATATGATCCCTAAGAGTGGGACTATAATGATTTTCTTGCTTATGATTGTAGTGTGAATTATTTATGACACCTTTCAAGCTTGTGAGAAGCTCTGAAAGTTGGGATTGTAAAAGATAAACCTTTGATCTCTCAAAAGTTTCAGGTAACCGAGGAAAACATAACTTTATATAGTTGAATATTAATTAGTTATTGATTAAAAATGGGTTAATTTGAATTATGATTTATATTTTAAATTATAGATGCAATGAATAATTTGATAAATGAAAACCTTTTGCATATCACCCATTTGTGATTTATGAATTTACTTATGCATATTATTATAGGTGGAGAATTGTGATGTATAATATGTTGAACATATGGAGTATTTGAGTATAAGTATGTGAATTTATATGCCATGAATTGATTGTTTTCAATGCATATTATCTGTAAAATATGCATAACATGATTATTGGTGAGAGTTCGTCTAGGGAGAGAGTAGATTGATTTCAATCCACATGATATTGGCAGTGACTGTTGGAATCGAAAACTTACCTTAGCACCGATCGTTAGAATCAAAAGGTAGCTCGTGTCCCATAGTTGATTTGGGACCATCCCACTTGTTTTATGAGAGACTCGAACCTAACTAGTCTCTATCGGTTTATAAAGAGGCTAGATTATAGGTACGACACTCTATAATTGTTAATATTGGGAGAAATCGGATTACACAAGTGAGTGAGTTAACTCTGGCCTAGTAGCTTCTCACAAGTAAAAAGGCTAGGTTAGCCCGTGAAAGACGTAGCCATGTGGTAGCCACTAGTTTTATATCGGAGATAACATGAGGGTATAAGGTTTGCATTTGATTATGCATTTAAATTTGGCCACATGGTTATTAGTATTGTGGTATAATAAGTGTTAGGGGTGCGTGGTTGGTGTTATTGCCGCCCTATGATGTGCATGGACATTTGTGGATATGAATATGTGCCTTAGACCCGATCACATAGTTGTTAGTATTGTGAACCATGGCCAAGCCCATCATATGTGTTGTATTTGTGTATTTTTGCCTCTCTACATATGTTTTCAATTGATATGTAACTGTATAGGTTAGGTAAAATTTAGTTATTGAGTGGTTGTATTCACCCCTCAATTCTGAATATTTTCAAGGCCTAGTTCATCATATCCGAGTCAGGAGAAACACATAGAGGCTTAGGATTTGTAGAGTAATGCTTTTGTATTCTTCTTCTTCTTTTTTTATGTGTATGAATGTTAATACAATTGCCAACTAGGAATTACATGTTATTTTTTTACTACTTGCATTATTGTAGCATACAACTTGCGTGTTTTATATTCTGGATTAATGAGTTTTGGTTGTAAACCTATAGTTAGGGCCAACACTTATGCAAGTAGGAATACATGTACTTTGAATGATTTGAAATAAAAATGATGGTTTTGTATATGAATTTTCTCCCCCTTGTGTTTTGTGAAAATTAGAGTTGAGTAGTGATTTTAAGAAACATGTATTTTTGGTTATATATGGTGCATTGCACAGGTTTGGTAGAGTTTATTAAGTATGGTTAGAAGGTTAGTGTAGGCTTTTGGTACTTGAGATTAAGTTGAGACACCATGGTTGTGAAATTTTGGTGAAAAGTAGTAAAATAGATTTCAATGTTCATCTTTTTGGAGAAAATAAATTTTAAGTGTGAAATTTGTGCCATTAGCTATATCTAGGAGAAAGCTCTGTGTAGACATTGAAACCATGTCAATTAGATGTCAGACGAAGATTTGGGACGCATTCAAAATTCACTCCTTGTGCTGTCATTTGATAGCTGATATTTGTCAAATTCATGTAATGCACCGCTATGCATAGCACCTCACACCGCTACACATGACACAGAGGTGAGTAAGCCACAGCGCATATGTCCTAAACCATGCAAATGGGTTTTTTTTTGCATAAAACACTGTTTTGAGTTTTGAAACTCATTGCTTTATGTCCCATTTTGATTTTTTGAGTTTTTGCATTGTTTTTAAATTTTGATTTAAACATTTTAAGTGTGTGATAGAGGTTGAAAATTGAATTTTAGGGATCCTGATGTAATGACTTGAGAATTACTCATTTATATAATTTTACAAACTTGATAATTCTTTGTGGGTTTAGTCCCTTGATTACCTCAATTCTAAAGTTAATTGTAATTTAGTAAGGGAAACCTTACAAGATGAAGTCAACCATGAAAGACAGATGTGATCGTTGGGTAGATTTGAACAATAATGGTGGCCGAAATTTAAAATTAACCCTATTTGTGTGAGATGAAGAGATTGCTTAGAGATAAAAGTGCTGTTTGAAACTGTTTTTATTTTATTATTTTGAGAACTGTTGTTTTGTAAAACATCTTGAGAATATAAAAATAATAAAAATATGTTTTTTCTTATTCTTCCTTGTTTTTCAAAACAATAATCTTAGAACATCTAAAAGTTATTTTTATTTTTCTATTTTTTAAAATAATATTTTATCCTTTTGTTTTCTAAAATATTTTTTTGAAAATACGTTACCAAACAAATTTTTTTATTGTTTTGTTTTGAAAAAAATTATTCCCAAAACAAGTTGCCAAACATGCTCATAACCTTTAATGTTGTATAGAGCCTATTCTGTGCAAATAGCCAGATGAGATAGTCCTCTTGTTCATGACCGGACAAAGGAATCAATTTGATTGCAAGGATAAATTCTTCATGAACCAGACCTATAAGTTGTGATAGATCCCATTGACAATTGAAAATCATATTTTCAACAAAGCTACTTTCTTCTATTGTTGGATCCTCACATATCGACATCGTATGATTATTAATCGTAGGGTCGTGCAAAAGTCTCGTGGTCTGATTCAGTCCGATCCAACCCATGAAAACCCAGCCCTGTAAAATGCTGGTCCTATAAGACTAAAAAGACCAAAAAAAACATGACTAATTTTTTGGATAAGACCAGCCTAGAGACCAAGCATTTGGACTAAGTAGTTCGGTCTAATCCTATATAAATATTTTAATATAACTAAAATTAATTTATAAATTGTTAATTAATAAGTTTTAGTCTTCTAACTAAAAAAAAAGTCTTAGTCTTGCCTTGCACTTTGCACTTTGACCGGAAAGAAAAACTCAACACTGTTGCATAGCTTACTCAACAACATTCAGCCACTCACTTGACTCTGCTCCCATTTTCAGTTTCTTCAGTACGCTAAAGCCCAGCCCCTGCCCTCCTCCTGTGCGCCACCAGCCCACCTTTATCAATCACATTTATATATTGCATCATCTAATTTATATATTGCATTTTTATAGTTACTAATTACTTTATATATGCGTATATATAATTTATTTTTGACTGATGCTTCAAGTGTTATTGATGCAAAGGAGATAATCATTTGAAGATTTGTTGAGTTTGTTTTTGTTGAAGCTAAGGAGATAATTACATGATAGATGTAATGTAATATTGAACTTTGTTGAGTATTTTTGTTGAAGTTAGACTTAAATCATTTAGTTTTTGGATTGTAATTGAAATATTTTTTTTCTTGATGCTAGAAATCATTATGGATTTATTATGATTATAAGTGTTTTTATTATCGTAATTGAGTTTATTAGGTTGAAATGGATTATTGTTATCATAGAGAAAAAAAAGGTCAAGTGAGTACTGACTAATAGGACCAATTTCCCGATCCTATGAACCAAGTCAGGTTCTGTTAATCTCCGGGTTATCACAAAATCAAACCAGACTACGAGTTGTCTAACCCAATCCTTTTCATGAAAAGGACCAGACTTCAGGAGTTCAATTCCATCCAATTCTTTATGCAGCTCTAATTAATAGTAGGGGATCCATTTATCTTTGTATATTTTCACTGACTTAACATTCCCTATTTGCCGATACAAGTCCCTTTCCAAGAAGGGCCTACCATCTAATAGATTAGTCCAACACCAAGATGCCTCATACCCTTTGCTAGTTGAGAGAATATCATGCTTGGGGAAATACACTCCCTTAATAACGTGTGCCTGAAGATCATGGAGGTTTTGTAATAGTCACCACGTCGTTTGGCTAAAAGCGCATCATTAAACAGAATAAAGTCTTTAAATCCCATGCCTCCTTCCTTTCTTTCATTGATAAGTTTCTCCCAAGTAACTTAGTGTGTCTTATTTGCACTTTGAATTCCATCTCACCAGAAATTAGAAATGAGACTATTCAACTCCTTACTCGACTTGACAAGGAATTCGAAATAAATCATAGAATAGATTGGGATTGCATTAATTAGAGCTTTGATTAACACCTCTTGTATAGCATAAGAAAGATGTTTATGGCCCATTGACAAATGCTCTATATAATTCAAATAAATCTTACTACAATTTATAGTGGTTTTATCCATGCTTCTATCATTTGAAAATCATATTTGCTACATGTATCAATATCCTTTAAATTCCAGATTTGAAAGCAACCTCTTGTACCTGAGAATCTAAATAGAAGCAACCTTATTCCTATTGCCTAACTTGCGCCATGTTTCAAACTCGAAAAACAGGCGATGCCTCCATCAAAAAGAAAAAAGAAAAAGAAGAAACAGATGATGCCTAGTTGGAACTCATTGAATAGATTCGCTGAAGCAACGTAAAGGGCAATCAACGCACATCGCTGTTACCGCCATGCAACCGAAGCAATGAAATCAATATTATTACTATCACTAAGGATATGTAGCAATATATAACAGATAAATAGGCTTACATTACAGTTTTGGCCATCTGCATGCTGATGTTTGGAAGAGATACATCCCTTAAAAACAAGTTGATAAATAGTCGCGGGACATGGTAGACCTACTTAGATGAAAGCTTTCAAGCGAAGTGCAAACACGTGATTCCGCTAATCCTCACGGATTCCCCCTTTCCAATGTTGACCATGTCACCTGTCACTTTCAGTGTCATCTCTGATAATTTTTAATTTCAAATTATCATATGTAAATACAGGAACACCAAATTACATGAGGAAATAGTGAAATAGAATCTGCGTAATAGCCAAGCTCAATACGCTAAAGAACAAAGAAAACTAGGATGGTAGAAGGCATTAGAAAAGAAAGTAGACCTCATGTGGTTTTACATGTCATCTGGTCCTTGAGTAAGCTAGCAACGTGCCGGGCCACCCATAATGAGCCCTCCTCTGTGCAACAGAAGCTATGGGTGTGGTTTTCTCGTTCGATTGATAAGGTAACATCTGGAACTTGTCTGGAAAGCTGTGACAAGAAAAAAATAATTACAGTAACCAAGACAATCATCCGATGCTCTCTATATTTGAAGAAGTCAGCCCACAAACAGAAAAAAGTTAGTATGGGAGCTGATCAGCCTATGCAAAAATCAGAAACACTACAATCATATGACAAGCACAGCGGCAATCAAGGATCGCCTTCACTGTAAAGAGCAAGAAAACCATAATTTTTCCCACTATTTTCCCATTGTTTAGTTTTAACATGTTTTAAGTATTTGTTTTCTGTAATTTCTATTTAGCATAAAACAGAAAGATATACTTTGTTCAAAAACCAGTTCAAGATTCATTAAAAAAAATCAGTTCAGGAATTTATCACCATGAATCTCAACATGTGTAACTCCCACAAGTTTAATTACTTGATAGAACACTGACAGTCCCTCCTAGTGAATCTTATTGTCAACTAGAGACTTACAAAGGAATCATCAACATTTTACTTTGCAAAAATCCCCTCTTCCGACAAGCATACAATTACCAGATTGTTCAGTCATTGGCTGCCGATTTCACTCCTAGAATCTGCAAACCAACCCCAACTATGGGGAGGCGGTTGCAACATTTTGAAACCATAAAAGGATGCCAATACTACCATATAAACTCAAGTACATAATTAGCCAACCCACATGATGCAAAGAGGGCACCCTTGGGCTCAGATGCAAAGCATAAACCTTTTTTGGGGACAGATGCAACAGCATGCTATATCTCACCAAAAATAATGGAAACTACAACATTCGCATCACTTACCTCTTCATGAACTTCAAGTGGACCCCAGTGATCATCAACACCATATAAAAATGCAAGTTGAGTCTTCCTTTCTCTTATAAAGGCCCAATCTGGTGTCTCTGAAAGCTAACACAGAATGCTCTGGTAAGCACATGATGGTCAGTCAATGTAGTTTAGCAGAGTTTGCTACAGAAAACAATTAGTTAATTAGTTGCAGAGACAAGTTTAGAAAAAATATAGGAAAATCAATTTTCAGTGATAAAAGATCATATGCATCACAATTTGACAGCATGTATTAGTTATAGTCATCCAAGATGTGCTATAGGCAATGAATCTGGTCAACTGAACCAGGAAATGAATAAATAAATGAAGACAATTCAACGTCCAAACAGCCATATACATTCCTTCCAGGAGCCTTGAGGCCACAGTCATTCTTTCTTCATTCCTTGATCAATTAACAAGAAATTTCTCTATATATCAAGAAATTTTGTGCATCGTATCAACTTATGAAAGATGGCATATGCATCTGAATGCAAGAATGTCATGTCAATATCAACATATCAAAGCAGCGCTAGCAGTTCTGATAGGCTCACTGGGTTGTGGGGAAGGGTTTACCAGGGCAAACTGGATCACAAAGGAGCTGGAACCTACAGGACTTGACAGAGGAAGAGAGATCCAACCAAACACACAATAGACAGCATGCTCGAGTGCAAGGGGAAATCTGAATAAGGGATAACGACCCTAACTGGCAGCATCAGTTTGTGCACATTAATAGGTGGCATTTTGAGGGGAAGGTATGGAATAACTGTCGTGAGTGTAGGAGAGAACCTGATCTCTCAAAAATCAGGCTGTTGGGGAGGGGAAGGTTACCAATTACCACCACCTCCACTGTTCTTATTTTCATTACTTTTCTGCGTTTGTCAGTGCGCGCTTTGCAATTTTGATGTGCTGTTATTGTGTGTTAGTCTCTTTTTCAGTCTTCTTCCTACTCATTGGAGGAGACAAGTTTGTTCATTTCAGCGAAAGTTATAGTGGTCTATCAAGTTCCCACTGTTTTTGTTTTTGACTGTATGTCTAGCATGGACAGGACATGACATGTCGTGTAAAACCAAATCTTACATATTAAGTTAATATCAGCAATCTCATAATTAGTCAGATTAAATGGAAGATTGACAAGATAAAAATTGAAGAAAGACAGTTCGATGTCAAAAATATTGAATTTAAAACCACAAGTCTTGCAAAGAAGAAGCAACTTTACCTTTTTAAATTCTGTCTTTGCCATAAAGAGGATATTCCGCACTGTATGATACTGAAAGTTGTTTCAAGTTAAAGAGTTATGAAAAAGATGCAGACATGACTAGAAAGTAAAATACAGATTGGCCATAAGGGAAAGGTATATATTTCTGTCCATTAGTATTTTAAATGTTAAAGTGGACTTCCAATTAGCAAAATTTTTTTACAGGTTTACAATGTAACCTGTGCTATCTTTTTCAACAGTAAAAACAAACCTTAGACAAGTGAGAGCATGCAGCCTCAACTGCATTGGGGGACCAGGATGGCCCAAGAGATTTTCTGACCAAATACCCAAACGCCGATGTAGGCAACAATCCTAATAATGCTATGATGTAGCTAAAAGCAGCGGATATGAATGGGGATCTGAAACTCCAAATACTTCACTCAGATTTTCAGAGTGGACAAAGTCAAAGCGATATGGCTATAGGACAAGAACTTACCTGACATGCTTTACTATATTAGTTTGCTTTCTTGACTTCTGGTTTAATGTCAAAAATGGATAAAGTGCAACGCAATATTTCACCTACAGAGGCCGGAAGGAAGGACAGCGTTCCATTTTAAGTGAAGCAAGCTAGCACAATCTAAGCCAAATATGCAAAGAGTTCCAATCACCTTCTCTGGAGACCGCTTAAAAACCTCAATGGAAATGTATGAACCAATAGAGTGTCCAACCTGGTGAAAAATTTCTATATCAGCTATCAAAATGTTTGATTAATTAATTTAAAAATTTTATCAATGCAACACAAATGCTTTTGGTTAACATGATTTTGCAAAAAGCATTGAATTAATTTCTTCTTGCAGGATGGTTATGCAGTTTCCCATGACAATAGCAGCATAAATTTTAAATCAAGAACATGAAAGTAACAACTACTTGCTAATAATTTTGGCCAAGAACCACATATAGTTGGCTCATTTACCAACATCTGATTGTTGCCTTTTTCAAGTAAATAAGAAAAGGCTTGCCATATAAATGCACGCAGGTACTGAGCTGAAGGAAATTCTTTCGTGGCTAGGGCAAGCGGCACCTCAGGATAGATATGACAGAACATCTCTGACTTAAAAATATTATACATAATCTCGTAGACTTTCTTTCTTTAACAGCAAACCCAACAAATTATTTCCTCAAACATACCTGAAACTCTAAATAGTTGCTTATTTTTCATTTAAGCCAATCCATTTGTAAGCAACTTGTAAGTCAACACACCCTCTGACATGTGTTACTCTAAAAGTAAGGTAATTTACTGCATCAAACTTGTAGATGCCTAAACACTAATGTCATTAGCCACAAGCAAAAGATTTGCATCTACTACAGTTAATCATCAGTATTTTCCAGAAAACGGGAGATTTTGCCTAGCATGCCGTAATTTGGTTTTTTCATCCATACAACTCATTAGATAATTATTCATTTGTAGTAAAAACATATCAAACAAGATATTAAAAGATTAACGTGGCTTTAGATGCATAATGGAAGGAGTAGATATAAATGGACCCACCAGTAGTATAGGAATGTCAGCATTTTGCAATTCCTCTCTGATGAAAACAATCTACAGAACACAGGAAAAGGGAAGAATACAACAAATAGGTCAGCACAAAGTAAATGGGAATTGAAGAGATGCTGGAGAAATGGTGTAAATATGAAAGAGCAGAAATTAGAAAAACACAACATGCTAATTCAGAAAACAAGTGTGGTGTCGCATCTAACATAATAGAATAAATAATGTAGTTCTAGGCTAAGGTTTGGCACAATAGGATGATGCAGAAGCATAGGCACATGTATCGTAAATATTTCCAGATTGAGCAACAACAATTTGATAAGTTAGAGATGCTTAGTGGAAATTTACGAACTTGAGACTTTTAGCATGTTCCGATTTGTTAAGTTGTACTTGTAATCTAGAAACTAACATTTGCTACAGTATCTCAAGTGTTGCCAACTTGAAAATGATAATTCAAACAACCACTTGTCAAGATGTCAAACCCCCACCAGCTGACATTCTGTCAAGAGCATCCAAGCATAGAATTTACCTTGTGATTGATCTGTTCTTCTAATGAGAATAACCGCCCACGCTCCCAATCCTAGCAACAAAACTCTGCATCAAACGCACGCAACTATATAGAAACAACTAAAGGTACTGCAGCCTTCACATAAACGTAAATTAATGTACCTTTTTTGTGTGAGAGATGTGGCCAATAGCTGATATGTCGAAAAAATTTGACCAAAAAACATCAGTCGCGGTATCATGTTAAGTAACGAGAAAGAAAAGGATGAGTTTACTTGCCTGTGATAGAAGCGCTTCCTCCAAGCTGTTCATATAGAAACTCAATGAAGTCCACATAAAATGTGACAACACCTGCGGTAAGTGGAAAACCTAAATGTCATTATTGAGCAAAGGTAAAACATAAAGGCAGAAGCATACCAACAAACAGTCGATTGCACACCTGGGTTTCCAGGTATAAGTAGAACATGAAAACTTGGATCATCGGCATGAATCTCCAACAATTCAGTGGTGTAACTAAATAAGAATATGATACGAAACTCGTGATTAAAAAAAATGGTCATAATTCCTTACCACAAAAAGTAAATAGTCATAATCTGACTAAATAGACAAATATATGTTATAGAAGTACCCTGATACATTGCATAATCGAAAAGTGGCACGTTTTTTAGATTTGGAAAGTAGACTTTCAGTAACCATGTTCTCAGTTGCGCAGTTTGCTGTAAAAATGGTCCTGAAAGAAAAAGTTACTGGGTAAATTTACGAAATCGAACAGCTGAAACAGCTAAAATTAAATGTCCGATAGTTCAGTAAATAGAATTCGGATAGACTGTAAATAATCGAAAATGTATGAGTGAATTGAAGTTGTGACCACTTTCGTAGACATTGGAACTGTCAGAGAATACAAGCAACGGAGAGCACCTGGAACTGCGAAGCAGTTGAGGGACGATTCGGACAGTTGATGAAGCAAGAAAGTGAAGCATAAGGTAATAATTTATGGCTGCAAGACCCCTTTGTTCCTTTAAATAGGACAGTGCGAAAGGAGAAGATCGTGGCCCGTGGGAATCGGTGAACATTTGACTTTGAGGGATAATATATTAATTTTTCATGCGCTTAACAAGAGAGAAGCAGTCAATTTATACATAGATAAGTTGATTAATTATCACACGCCATTGCGTCAATTTTATCGATTCATTTTTATGAAGCTTAATTTCTTAAAGAATTTGTGACTACAATTTAATCATATGAATGATTACTTGAGTGATATTTTAATGGATTTCATATCATATAAATTGATAAATTGTTGAATTTGTCCTTCTCAAAAATACTATCGTTCAATGACCAATTAGATTGTGAGCCCAAATTTTCCACGAGGTTTGAAGGGAATCATGGTAGTCATTAATTTATAAGTGTGCGGATATATAAGGATTTTATATGATACTTGTACTAGTATATACATATGGATATACATAATCTTTATTGCAGTTATCGTATGTATTTGGGTATCCATATAATTGTAATGCCAGTGAAAAGATTTACTGCACTGCTTTACGGGATTAGTTTATAATTATTGATTTGGCCAAAAACAAATTCGTGTCCTTGAGGATGAAGTAGGCGAGTAGGCGTTGAAAGTGGGCACAATCGGGTAGGTTGCATTGTAGCTACCTACCGCACAATGTGAAACCTGCTCCTAAAATTTGAATTTCTGGTGAACAAGTGAATTTGGGGAAATTAATTAATCGCTACCCACAGTTCATCCTTATTTTTAAATAACTCACTGTACTTTTTGTTTTTATCATTTTAACTTGCCCCTTATAAATTTCATTATTATAGTAACTTTCTACTAGGACTGTATAGAGGACTAATCCGATAGGATTTTAGCCTAACATGAAGGCTGGTTTTTTTTTTTTATTATTGAAAAGGATTGAGTTAGGTAACTCATAGTTTGGTCTAATCTTGATATAACCCAAAGCTAAACAAGACCGAATTGATCTAATAGGACTAACAGAGTAGTCCCTGTTTTGTCTAGCATTTCACTTTACTTTTTTTGTTCATCTATAAGAGGCAGTAATTTATTTCAACATAATGAACTCAATTAACATAATGAAATTATTTATAGTCATATAAAATTTATCACAACAATAATTATAAATCCACAACAATCTGCAACAACAACAAAAAGCATTTTTTTTAATGCATGGCCACAGTAAAAAAAATCATGCAAGGAGACCAAAATTAGGTCATATCAAAAGCCATAAGACTTCTACAGTCAATAAGTGGTCTGTCAAAAAGGGTAATATCAAAATGATCCCTCAAAACCTTGTGGGCTAGAAGATCAACATAACGATTGCTTTCTCTGTAAACGTGATCAAAAGTTACATTCCAATTTCTCATCATGAGGTTTTGAATGTTCCTTAAAATTGGTGTAAGAGGGTGGCTTTGATCGAAATTACTTTTAATAAGAGAAAGAGCCTCCATAGAATCAGAACAAACATTCAATTTGGTAATCTTAGCATCCCAGAATATGTTAAGACCGTCTAAAATCCCTACAAGCTTGGCTTAGTGCTGGATTGATAACTAAAATTTTCAGTAAATCCCTTAATTTAGTTCCCCTTATTGTCTTTGATAAGTCATCCATAAGTAGTTGTTTCATCATGCTTAATCGAACCATCAACATCAAGTTTAGCCTATCTAAATTTTGGTGAATTCCATCTAACTTCATGTCTGGAGTTTGTTCTGTTTAAAAAGTCAACTTTAGATTGGAGCTTCATATCGTTGATAATTTAGTTGGTATTAGAGAAAGCAATGTCATTTTTCACATTAGTATCTTCAAAGTAAACTTTTTGGCATTTTGCTTTCTAGATGTTGCAGTAAGCATGGGCAAAAAATTTTTGTTAAGGCCATCTTCATATAAATAGGCTTCATGCTTCATTTTTAACATTTTAAATTATTTAATCCTGCACAAAAAGAAAAAAAATCATGTTTGGATGGATATACTAATTTTTTTCAAACCTTCTTAGCAACAAAAAGTATTTTAGTTACAACACAAATGATTCAAATTAAAGAATCTTCAACAACATTAAACAACTTTTAACATGTCTAAAGTTTATTACACCAAGTTAACAACAAATTTCCTTAATAAAGGAGAAGATATAAGTTGGTCAATGTTAAAATTTTGATCAATATTCATAATTTCATAAGTATAAAATACAAAAAATTACTAATTATTATTATAAATTAACTTGTTGTAATAATAATTAATAAATTAATTATAGTTATATTAAATAAATTTATATGACTAAATCGGATCAAGTGGTCCAAATGTTCGGTCTTGTTTGGCCCAACCCGAATGAGGAATTTGATCTTTTTGGTATTGAAATACTAATTTTTATCCAGACCAAATTATCTTGGGTTGGATCGGATTAGATAATATTAAAGAATTTTTGCACAGCCCTACTCTATAAATTACTTGTGAATGCTAAGTTAAGGAGCCAGCAAACAACCAGAGAGATGACAACATTTCATGCACCCCATTATTATCTCAATTGTTGTCCCAGTTAAAAAAAAAAAAAAAAAAACATCAGACAATACGTGGATGTGATCAAGACCATATGTAAGGCTGTGTAATAAGACTGCTCCAAGTGATAGTTAATGCATAAATGAAAGCCCTGTTTTATTGGTTTGAAAACAGAGTACGGTGAGAACAAGCTTTCGGTTGATATTCTCTACCCATCTTTAGCTCTTTGTGCTTCTGCTCTGTTCTTTTCACTATGCCTTAATGCGATCTAAAACTTGTGAGGCTCACACGAAGAATGAGAACGACAACTTCTATGCAGCAGCAGGTCATCTTCAGCCTCTTATTCCATAATGAACACTACCATAAAATTAGTTAAATATAACGTTCCATACTTATCATTTATTTAAGCAAAAAAAACAAATAAACAAAGATGAAAAGTATTTGATAATTATTTAAAATAAGCATCAAATATTTGTTGAAATATTTTTTTATTATTTAAAATAATTTTTAAACAGTTACATGCATATTAATTTTTTAATAAGTTATACTTTCTCTGTTTAAAATTATAAAATATTTTTAAAAAAATTATATATTTAAAAATATAAAATATTTTTAATTTTTTAAAGTGTAATTATTATTTTTTTAAATTATTTTATTAATAATAATTTTATATTTATTATAAAGTGTTTAATAGAGATAAATATAAAAAATAAATTAATTTAAAAATAAATAATTATTTTATTAAAAGACAAAACTTAATTAAAAATATTTTATATATTTAAATAGAGAAAATATTTATTCGACTATTATTTATTAACAACCGTCAAAGTAAATGAACGTAAAGTTCAAAAACCCTACTCTGGACTCACTTTCATCGTTTGAATCTTGTCTCTGGACTTGCAAGCTCTTGTTGTCGATTCTTCGCCGCACAACTCCGACCACTCTTCTTTGCTTTTGAACACACATTGCTGGCAAAACGTACTACTGAAGTTCTTCAACGCACGTATGAAATCTGTCAATGCGCTGTACGATTGAACTCGTGCAGCTAGAGATTCTTCGATTAAAAGCTTTCAAACTCATTCTCCTTTGGTTCATTTATTTGGATTCTTGGTGTGTATTGGTTCCACTGTTGGGCGTTCCTTGAAATTTGTGGTTTAGGTCATTTTGTTGAACTCGAGGCAAGAAGTTTTACTCGATGAATTTGCTTCTGTTCATGGCTCTTCCCTTCACTCAATACATTTACTGCGTCTGCTCACTGTGTTCGAGATTGTCACTAGGTATCATTAGAGGCAATGCTTGGTCACAAATGGTCAGTTTTTGAGGTCTTGCTTGTTCATTATACTGCCTCTCTCTTTTGCTAGTTCCTTTTTACAATCAATGAGTGCTGTCAATTGCATTTTGCGGCACTGGAAATGTGTACCTTTTTTGGGAATGGTTTTGATTTCGTGATTAATGTATCGACATGATGAATTTTGGGATCAATTTTGTTTAGATCACTTGTTTGGCTAAGGTTGGGCATTTCTAGCCGAATGATGCTTGCTTAAACCATAGCCCCTCTAAGTTTTTAAAAGCAAACATTGAGTAGTTATTTCTTAATCTTTCAATCGGATAATATTTGAGAAGTTTGTTTGTGCATATGCTGGTCAGGATGCATGAGGAAGAATGTTACTCCAAACTACTACAGAGCTTGTTAATTCCATTTCTTGATTTCTTAATGTTTTAGATAATATCATTTCTGAAACAATGGGAATTAATAATTATTTAACAATGACCTTCTTATGTACGTGGCAGATTGAGGATTCCTCTTTGAAGTTAGATAATGCTACTAATGTTAATCATAAACTGGCAATGCTGCAGAAGGTACATTTGGATAAGTTATCAATTAAGATATAATTTCTTCTGCTTCCCTTATATTTCTTTCTCTATGCTAGAAAATCTAGAATCAATTAAATATATGCTATATTTAAAGTAGCAATTTAGCTGGCCGTTCCATGATAATATTAAATCTAATGTTATTACGGTTTTCTATTTTCTGTGAATTGCTTTATGCCTCTAGTTTTTTTATCACTCACATGCATGCTTACATGTTTCTTGTTTGATGTTTTGGATGCAATTGCCCAGAACAACCTTGATATTGTCTTCAATTATTTTTCTCACACACACACACACACACACACACAAAGTGCTTGATGAATCGCTTACAAGAGAGATTTATGATTGAAGTCCATGACTAGTTTGCGTCTTCTATTCGTTTCTGATACATGCGACATTTCTCAATCAGATGGCCAAGTTGCCCACTTTCTGGCATTTTTTCAATTTTATCTGCTGTTTTACTCCATGTAAGTTGGATTTTTCCTTCCTTCCTATTCTTTTTGTCATAATTTTTTTCAATATTATAACTCAAGAAGTAGGGTAAGTGTGTGAAACTTACTATCTGACATTATAGAAAAGTCTAACAAAAATTCGAAGTTGGTTTTTGACTTTGATATTCATCCCACAAAAGGTCAAGTGCCAAATTGTAATAATTTCTTGGACTCATCGCTTTTCTTAAAACATAAAGTTTGAAGATGATCATAAAAGGCTTCTTCTTTTCAGGCATTTATCTTAAGAGTGGGGCTACATAATGACTGGACCACAATTTGAGAGTTAGTTTTGGTTTCTATGTAGGCAGCTCCCACATTATGTAATATTCTTTGCACATGAATTTTGTAGGACTTAAAGTTCATGGCGATAACAAAAGAATTAGTGTTGCAAAAATACTTCCTGCAGCGCCACCAGTGAACCACAATTATAAAAAGAAGACTGATTAAAGGTGCCAACGTTGATCAAAGTTGAGGACAAATGAACAACTTATCGTGGAAAGGCTAATTGCATGGAATTATTATTACAACCACTTTTTAGGTGTAGCGTTGAAGAACTTAAAGAGTTGTATTCTTATAGATTTCTTTTAAAACCAAGAGTTGCATTTGGTGGAATTAGGGAGCAAATGCAAATTATATATTAGTGATTTGTATTTTTTTTCAATTAATAATAATAATAGTTTGTTTCTATATTTTGATAAAACAATTTTAATTTGATTTTTACATTTTTAATATCAAAAATAAAATATTAATAAAAATAACGATATAAAAAAGACTATTCTATTCAACAATTATTTTAAAAAATTGTTTAAGGGTTGCTTTAAATAACAATCAAATAAAGTAGCTTTATTTGACCCTTGTTTAGAATAAACGTCAAATAAAGTGATCTTATTTAATGGTTTTTCATAGTGAAAAACTATCAAATAATTTTAAATCATGCCTGCATATTTGACCTTTATTAATTGTCGAATAAGATCTAAAATAAAATCATTTTTATAGCAGTGGAATATGTAGATGGATTTCAATGTCTTAGCATTAAGAAGTGAATTGATCCTTGATTCTCAAAATGCAGTTTGGAAAGCACCTTTTATTGGGGCCTACACTGCTTATAGACTCATCTTGTTCAAGAAGAATGAATTTTACTCATCCAGGGCTCCAAAACCTCAAGCACTGAAAAAGAAAATTTCTAGTGTGAGAAGCTTCACCTTCTCTCTAGTTTCTTAGAGAAAAGGTTCACCTTCTTGTTGCCTTCGATTATCTCTCTCTTCTTTTGCTACCTCCAATGAATTCTCATCACAAACTAGATCCAAACTTTACTTTTGTTGCTGCTATTTTATCTCATCAAGTATCTCTTAATCCTCTTGCTTCCAAGGAAGAAATAGATTTACTCAACAGAAATATATCCAAGCTAGATGATATTATGTCTGACAGAAACAAAGAATCGCATTAGCACTCAGATATCCAGAATTAACAGGAAAAACATAACCAAGATGAGATGCCAGGTATTAATCAACAAGAACAACCAATGGAAATTCAATTAAATGGATCTTCTGGAAACACTACCCTGCCAATCAAACCAAATGCTATAGTACAAGGAGCCAAAATACCCATCTCCTATAAAGATTCTCTAATTGGTTATAATGGCTGCTATAGCACCAACATAGGTAGAGAAGCTAAACAGCAAAATGAATCCCTTGCTAAAGAACTAGAACAAGAGTGGATACCTTCAAAAAGAACTAAGAAATTGATGGATCAATATCTAGCCCTACAAATTTCAAATGATAAATGGAAAAAAAATATGTTTGCCTTGGATGGATGCCATTGTTATCAACACTCTAGGTCTACAAATTAATCTGAAATCACTTAAACTCAGGCTAGCAAGAATGTGGCAATTGAAAAATTTTGAACTGATTGATCTCGTGCATAGTTACTATATTGTCAGAACTAAAGATCAATCTGTTTGTGACAACATCCTTAGTCCAAAGATGCCTCCCAGTTTCAACCCAAACTTAAATATTCTGGGCAAAATTGCATTATGGGTACGACTAACCATTATTCCTATTCAGTGGTATGACAAAGAAATTCTCTGGAGGCTAGGAAATTGTATAGGAAAAACATTGAAAGTTGATTCTAATTCTCTCTCTGAATCGGACACCACAGACAAGAATGGTAAAACAGAGCGTGGCAAATTTGTTAGAATTAGCATAGAAGTGGATCTTCAAAAGAAGCTTGGTCCCAGGCTCTTAATCAAAGATGAGCTTTTTAATGTAGAGTACGAGAGCCTAAATTTAATCTGTTTTAGATGTGGGTGTTATGGTCATAATAAGAATAGCTGCAATCAAAATCTGAAGAACAAAAACCCAGAGAAAGAGAAGGAGAATGATGCAATACATGCTAAAAATTTCACCGAGCAAGCTCCAGTCCCATCAAAAAGCAACACAAAAGAAAATGAAAAAGGAAAATAAAGTTCTAGAAACTCACCAAACTCTTATCAGGATCTGCCAAAGAAGGAGTTTGGAGAATCTGGCGAGACTTTAGATGGGCAAAAAGTGCATGAAATCCAAGATACCCAACGGATAATCGCCTATCATGTCCTAATCAAGCTACTAACCCTATTCTTGAACAAGATTCGACGTCTTAGTACAGCTAAATCAAGACGTAGAAGAACAGGGGCAACTCAATCCGGCCGTTATAGGTAATGGTCCATCTAAGTCGTCCTCGCCTATTAAAAATGTCAAACAAGTATGGAGGAAGAAAGAAGTTGTAGGTATAAAAAGGGTGAGATCTTTTGAGTATGATATGATAGCAAAAATAAGGGCAAAGGAAAAATGAACGAAAATGAAAGAGAGATCAAGAACTCGTGGACTGGGCTCACTTTCTCGTAGGAAGGCCTAAGTTCTTTTAACTTGAATACAAAAGCAACTAAGGAAAAGCAGGCCCAAAACAAAAATAACAGACCCACAAAATAGATCCATAATGTGGTAAAGGCAATAAAAGAAGTCTTGCCAAATCAGTCAGGCCCATCAATGATCAAAACAGCCAAAACGATTGTGTCAATGTAGCTGATAGAATGAAGGAAAATAGAAAAATTTATGCACCTAATCTTAACGTCTAGGGAGCTGAAAATACTTATACTGGAATCAAACCAAACTCTCAACCCCTTCTTGTCCAATTAATAGATCATAGTAGACCACCAGACCCAATGGAAAGTCAATCAGTTGTTCCAGAAACCCAATTTAATGACATTGCTACAATGAATCATCAAACCGATACCTTAGGACCTGTTGAAGCGAATAAAATTCCTCATGAGAATTAAGATGATGAATTTCTGGATGATGATCTCTTGGATGAGGATTTCTAGAATCAGTCCCATAATAATGATCTTTAAGATGACGAATTCAATGATAATCAAATCGAAGAGTCAGCTCAGTCTCCCAGCGTGTAATCATATCCCAGGTTTATCTCCTCCTTTTATTTATTTTATAGATATTATCTGCTGGAATTGTAAAGGTATTTATTCTAAAAGCTTCCCTAAATGTATTAGAGAGATAACCAAAACATATAATACTTAAAATTTTGTCAACTAAAGCTAGTAGGGCAAAAGCTGATAATATTGTTAGGAAACACAGTTTTTTTGATTGGTTATGCATTGAAGGTATTTATTCTAAAAGCTTCCCTAAACGTATTAGAGAGATAACCAAAACATATAATACTTAAAATTTTGTCAACTAGAGCTAGTAGGGTAAAAGCTAATAATATTGTTAGGAAACACAGTTTTTTTGATTGGTTACACATTGAAGCCACGGGTTATGCTGGTGGTATCTAAATTTTATGAAATAATGATATTGTTAATATTGATTATATTAATTCTAATGTTCAATTGCTTTACTATAGGGTTAACATTTTAGCTACTAACAATAGTTACATGCTCTCTTATGTTTATGGTGATCCTTTTTCGCATAATCATGGCCTTCTTTGGGATTCTATCATCTCTTTAGCTCATAATACTACCGATCCCTGGCTTATTGTTGGAAATTTTAATTCTTATCTTTCTTATGAACATAAGTCTGGAGGTAATAGTTATAATTAGAGATTTATGAAACAATTCAGACACTGCATTAATTCTTCCAATATTCTTGAATTAAATTACCATAGTGAAACATTTACTTGGGAAAAAGGCAAGGTCAAAAAAATGACTGGATTAGACTTTTTGCAATACAAATTGGAGACTTAAATTTCATCAGGCTGATTCTTTTCATCTTATCAAATATGGTTCCGATCATCATCTAGTTAGAATTCAACTATAGAAAAAAGATCATCATGGCTACCACTCCACACCTTTTAAATGCCATACGGCTTGGATGCTTGAAGACTCTTTCCACCTTTTGGTTAAGGAATCTTGGATGAATGAGGATTAGATTGAAGGGGCCTCTAATTTAGCTAATCTGCCCCTAAATGGAATAAGAAGAAAATAGGCAATATCTCCTCCAAAAAGAATAGAATCTCGTGTCGCTTGGAAGGTATTGACAAAAGTAGAAATACCAAAGACAATTACTTTCTAAGGAAGCTAGTAAAATCACTTTGGGAGGATTATAACTATACCCTCTTACAAGAAGAATTAATTTGGTTCCCAAAATTAAGATGTAAATGGTTAAAATGGGCGATCAGAATGCTAAATTCTTTTATGCTATACCTGTGATTAGATGGAAAAGCAATTAGATTTTATCTCCTAAAGATGAAGAAGGTAATTAGGTTCATGATCTTAACAAGTTGAAAACTATGGCTGCTTCTTATTTTGACAACCTCTTCAAGGAGGATACCATTGCCAAGCCAAATTTGATTACCGAAAGAAGCTTCCTTCCATTATCTTATACCCAACTTCAATGCCTTCACAGGAATGTGTTTGATGATGAAATCAAAAATACCACTTTTAATATTAGAGCCTTTAAAGTACCTAGTTTTGATGGTATTAACGCAAGTTTCATTCACACCTATTGGGATAATCTGAAACATAGCATTTTTAAATTTGTCAAAAAAGTTTTCAATGATTTGAATCTATTGGGATGATTAATGAGACTTTCATCATTTTGATCCCCAAGATTGATCATCCCACTTGTTTGAAAGATTTTCATCCAATATCTCTTTGTAACGTTAGCTACAAAATTATCACTAAAATTCTTTCTTATCACCTTCGAGCCTATATGAATCACCTAATCAGTAATAATCAATGTAGCTTCATACGGGGAGACAGAGTAATGACAATATCATCATTGCTTAGGGAATCATTCACTCTATGAGACATAAAATGGGTAAAAAAGGGTTCATGGCTATTAAAGTAGATCTCGAGAAGGCTTTTGATAGATTCTCTTAGAATTTCATTAACGATACACTTAAGTCTATTGGGTTAAATAATCACCTTAGAAATTTGATTCAAGCGGCTATCTCTACCACACGAATGCAGGTCTTTTAGAATGGAGTTCCTTCTGAGAAATTCACACCTTCTCGAGGCATCCGTCAGGGGGACCCGCTTTCTTATTACCTTTTTGTGCTTTATATGGAACGTTTAGGTCATTGCATTAATAATAGCATTGATAATAATGAATGGATGCCAATCAAACTAATAACTTACGAGCCTCTAATTTTTTACTTATTTTTTTCTAATGACTTTTTACTTTTTGCAGAGTATTCGCTATCCCAAGCCATGATCATGCAATAATGTCTTTCTGAATTTTGCAATGCCTCTAGGTAGAAGATTAACATGGATAAATCCAAGCTCTTTTGTTCTAAGAATGTTAACATCAATAGAGCTCCGCAAATCAATGAAGAGTTAAGGATTCCTCTCACCAACAATCTTGGTAAATATCGGGGAATTCTCATTATTTATGAAAGGGCTTCCAAGCTTACTTTTTCCCTTCTTCTTGTAAGACAAGCTTGAGGTTGTCTAACTGGAAAAGCCATTATCTAAACTTAGCTGGAAATCTGTGCTTATCAAATCTATTCTTTCAGCTCTCCCCAACTACATCATGCAAAGTATGCTCCTTCCTGACAATGCTCTAGCTAAATTGGAAAAAAGTTCTAGAATTTTCTTTAGAATTCTTCTAATGGCATTACAAAACCACATCTAATCTCTTAGGACTATATTACTAAGGATAAAAAGGAAGGTGGTCTTGGCATTAGAAAGCTTAAAAATCAAAATATTGCATTCATTATAAAACTTTGTTGGGTCTTAATTTCAAAACCTAACTATCTCTTGGTGTGTATCCCTCGTAATAAATACAAATGCAATAAACCCAAAATCTCTATGGTTGTCAAGCCTGATTCTTGCTCTTATACCTAGAGTAGTATATGTAAAATTTGGGATAAATTTATGTATCGTGTTGGTTGGAAAGTTGGTAAAAGAGATAAAATATCTTTCAAGTATGATAAGTAGTCTTCACTCTTGAAACCTCTTGTTAGTTATGCTCTACCCAATGCTGACTCTATCTTGCATGCTAGAGTTGCTAACCTATGCAATAATGCAAAAGGATGGAATATAGATCTTCTAAGCCATTATCTTTACTTTATTGTAATCCAGCAGATATCCGCTGTTCAACCTCCCAATCACCAAAATGAAGATGATGTTCTAATTTGGAGGCCTTCTTTTGATGGCAACTTTTCAATTAAATCTGCTTATAAAGCTTTGGAAATTCATAAGGACCAAAATCACTCTGATATTTGGTCTAAGAGTTGGAAATAGCCCACTTATGAGAAAATAAGACATTTCCTTCAGAAAGCAGCTTGGAATCATCTTTAAAACAACTACTCACAACCTTTTGGGGATCCTGCACAAGCCAATGCCTGCCTTTTTGGTTGCAATTTCTCTAACTCCACCATTCATATTCTAAGAGATTGTAAAGAAGTAAAAGAGGTATGGACAAAATTGGTCAACCCTATAAAACTTTTCACTTTTTTCTCTTTTAGTTTGCTAGACTGGATAGTTTAAAATGCAAAGAATGAAGCAGGGAGCTTGCAAACAAGAAAAACAACTTGGCAAAGTCTTTTCACCAAAGTTTGCTGGAATATTTGGAAAATTAGATGCAAGAAGCTTTATTCTGAAGATGAGATCCTGGATAGCAATATTATCTTCTCCAGCAAACAACAAATCAACAGTGACATAAAGCTTCTTTCCAAATTCAATCATTTGAATAAAGGAAGCACTAATTATGACGTTAATTGAAAACTACCTGAAATTGGTTGGGTTAGACTTAACACTGAAGGTATAGTTAATATTAATGGCATTGCTACTTGTAGAGGCATCATCAGAGATGACATAGAAAATTGGATTAAAGTTTTTTCCAAGCACATTGGATATCTACCCAGCACTGCAGCTGAGCTTATAGGAATCCACGAAGGCCTTATCCTTTACTGGAATGAAAGGTTACCTAAAGTTAATGTTCATATTGACTCGATAGAGGCATTATCTCTCATTACCTATAATTATTCTGATAGCCATCCATTATCTAAAATCATCAAAAACATTAGAGAACTCACTCTGAGGGACTAGGTGATTACTTTTAATCACATGCATAGAGAAGCAAATAGATGCGCAGATAACTTAGCACACCAGGCACTTGATGATAATTTTAGTACTACAATTTATGATATTCCTCTATATGATTGTAGAAGTCTGTTGGCTTTAGACATGACTAGACATTAGTCTTTTTGTACAGTTTAGCCGTGGCCTTGTATTTATAAAAAAAAACTCAAGCAGCAACTTGTAGACCCTATCAGCACACATGCAAAACTACGGAGGAAGGATGCCATATATTTCGGTTTGATATAATCTAGCATTCCTTCTGTGAATGAAAATGGTTCCTTAAATTCTCATTTTTCTAATTGACTCACGCACTTTCAAATACATCGGGGAATTCACTTAACAAAGTTTATAGTTCACCTGCTTTTTTTAATACCAAAAAATAGAGAGCATAGTGAATTAAATCTATATCTATAATATTATGTAAATACCGTTAGATGCACCTGACTTTTTTTAAAAAAAATTATTATTAGTTTTTCTTTTTTTAATTTATTATTGTTACAGATGGGTACTGTATATTGGTACCCATCTTTTTTAAATATGTTATGGATGGGCCCATCCAAATTTTTTTAAAAATTTTTATTTATTATTTTTTTAATGTTTTATAATAAATAAAAAAGGAAAAGAATAAAGTGAGTCATGTAGTAAAAGAGATACATGTGGGATATATAATTAAAAATGAGTAAAATATGTTATCTATTTTTATCTTAATTAATAATACTTCTCTTATATTTTTTTGAAACCTATATGACTATATTTTAATATGAATAGTTATAAAATATAAACTTTTCTTTTATTTTTAAATTTTATTTTTAATCTATCTAATCATTAGTTAATTATTATGTCACATATGTTGAACTAAAATACCCCTATTTAAATATAAATATTGCTTAAAAATTATTTAAATTACTAAAAAATATTTTTTATTATCTAATTGTATTTATTTTGTAACTTTTTTAAAAATTAAATATATAAATAGGTCAAAACAAATATTCAAAGATACAGTTTATGAATTCAATAAAGAGAAAAATAAAATAAAATAATTTGTTGTAGTTAAGCTAGCATAAATAAATTCTAAAGCTAGAGGTGTTAAAAGTCAAGTTCAACGATAAATTTTTTACATGTGAGAGTTACAAAAAATTAAATTTTTAATATGAAACTTATAATTAAAAATAAGTAAAATATTTTGACATTCCCTTTGTTTCATCTTAATTAATAATACATATCTTCTATTTTGGAAGCCTATGTGAACTTTTTTTTTTAATATAGATAGTTATAAAATACAAGCTTTCCTTCTATTTTTAAGATTTTATTTTCATCCACCTAGCCATTAGTTGAATATTAAGTCATATGTGTTGAACTAAAATACCTATATTTAAATATAAATATTATCTAAAAATCATTTAAATTATCAAAAAATTAATTTTGTAACTTATTTTAAAAAGTTAAATATATAAATTGGCCAAAAAAATTCAAAAATATAGTTTATGGACTCAATAAAGAGAAAAATAAAATAAAATAATTTTTAAAAATTTGGGGTAGTTGAACCAACCTAAATAAATTTATAAACTAGAGGTGCAAGAGCTAGGCTCTGCTATAAATTTTTTTATATATCTATATATTTTAAAATCAGTATGAATTGAGGATCTAATAAAAATGGAGAGAATGTAAAATTTTAATAAATTTAATTTTTTTTAAAATTAAAGTAATGTAGTTTAAAGAAGTGATGTGTTGACCTACAGCTTAAAAATGTGAGTGGGGGCATATAATTATAAATTTTAAAAATTTAGACAAGGTGTGAGATATAATAATATTTTTATATTTTGCAAAATCATGGTAAAAATAATAGATGTTAGATATGTAAAGAAATTTCTAATCATAAAAAATTGGGCGAGGGACCTAAATTTAATTATTAAAATTAAATTAGTAATTATTTAAAAAATAATTTTTTAAAATTAGTTAATGGATGATTTTGTTAAAAAAATAAATAATATAGTTGCAGGACTCGATAAAAAAGTAGATGTGTGATCTACCAATAAAAAATGTGGGTGTGAGACCAACATTTATATAAGTTAAAAATTTAGACAATGTGTAAAAAATATAAAGATTTTTATACCTTGAAAGATTATGTAGAATCCATGATAAAATTTGTGTTGAATATAAAAATTTTAATAAAAATAATATGTGTCTAATATGCAAAGAAATTACCAATGATAAAGAAAATGATTGTGGGACTTAAAATTTATGTAGGATTTATAATAAAAATTATATGTGGATATAAGATTCTTAATACAAATAATAGGTGTTAGATATATAATAAAATTTAAATAAATATAAACATAAATTATATTAACTAATTTATCTTTTATTTCATTAATTTTTTTATACATACATGTTTGAAATATTATTTTAGTAAACTTACTCCATTCGTAAAATATTTTTAAGGCTTATTTCTCAAGATTTGAATGTTAAAAAATATAAAATATTTTTAATTTTTAAAGGTATAATTATTTTATGGTTAAACAACCAATTAAATAGTAAATATAGAAAGCTAATATTAATTTAAAAATAAATAAATACTTTATTAGGAGATGAGATTTAATTAAAAATGACTTATAGTTTATTTCTATACATTGCATAGCTTATAAATTTTTAAACAAAATATTCTACTTAAATTTAAATTTTAAAATTTAATGTATACATATATAATAAAATTTAGAATAAAATATTCTACTAAATTTTTGATATGGACAACAAATTTTAAAAAATATAAATTATAACAAAAATTCTTAAATAAACTCATCTTTTATATAATATTTTCCTTTAACTTTTAAAAGAAATACAATCTAACTTTTAATATTAACAAAAAAATAACTTTAATCATTATTTAATTAAAAATAACCTTAAAAAGTTACGGTGTAGTATATTTTTATTTTTATTGTTTAATAATATTAAAATTTTCTTCTTACGTTTTTTTTCATTGTCTTCAAATTGTATAAAATGTTAAACTTTCGCGCATTGCACGAGGTTAAAATCGAATTATAGACTAATTGTTGATTTCTATTTAAGTCTTTTATCTCTTTTCATTTAAAAATGTTTAAATTATTTTTATTATACAAATTGTTTTGTTTCAATTTCTCTGGCAAAAACTTATATATATATATATATATATATATTCAAAGTAAGAAATGAGAGAGAATCAAACAATTTATGGTCCATATTTAGGAATCAACGGGCTAATTTTGAATTATACTCAATATTTTCTTGTGATTTTAAATTAATAAATTTCATGATTTTTCGTAGTTTTTATTGTCTATGACTTTTTTGGTGTACCAAAAAAAAAGAATAAAAATAAAAACGAATATGTATAAGCATTGTTATTATGACGTTCTAGAAGTGCTCCGTCTTTTATTACCACGTTAATGAAAATTACTTTTTAAAAAAAACACAATAATTAAATAATTGCGCTCGAAAGTACAAATAAAAGTTGCCGCAATCGTCGAGTCCACATAGAAAAATCACAGAATTTGTAATTAGACGCATGAAGAGAAGACTGAGCTGACTTAAAATGCTTTGTTTTGATTCTTTGTGCATTTTTCTTTCAATAATTTTGTAGCTAACTGGAGTTCACCCCTTCAGTTTGCAAATTCAAGAAATCTTAGTACTCTCTTCATCCCAAATTATATGATATTTTTAAAAAAGTGTTTTCATATCAAATATAAGACATTTTGAATATATTAAGATTTTTTTAAATACACCAATTTTAATATCACCCTTTCTCTCTTTATAATTAATTTTATTTCTTCTCTTTTTATTATATTAAATAATGAGTATTTTTAAAAATTTATATTTTTATTTTAAAAAGATAATATTGTTAAGTGTATTTAACGAGGTTCATTAATATGTAAAATTTTATCTAAAAGTGTTTGTAATTTGAGTCGAAGGGAGTATATGTATAATGAACAAATCAATTTATTAACATTAAAATGGTGCTTATTCTTAAAATGAAATGTAGATTATCCAAATTTTTAGACTGTGTTTAAATTTGAAGTTTTTAATTTTTTTTAAAAAAATTGTTATTGGGGCTTTTAAAAGATATGTCACCTAATTCAAACACACTCGTCACTTATAGGTTGCTCACGCTTGATTAAAACTTGTAAAACACTTCTAAATACATAACTCAAGATAAAAGGGTGACTAGAGAGATGCTTGGTCGAAATCCTCAAGCACCG
Source organism: Prosopis cineraria (assembly GCF_029017545.1). Lineage (NCBI taxonomy): Eukaryota > Viridiplantae > Streptophyta > Magnoliopsida > Fabales > Fabaceae > Prosopis > Prosopis cineraria. The sequence continues at coordinate 40,059,293 of NW_026555334.1, read as the reverse complement.
AGTCATTAAAAAGCTCTTTAAGTTAGCTCTTACACATGGTAAATAAAGCATAGTTGTTCATGTATAAAATATAGTTGTTAGTTTAGTTATGTAAATAACAAGTAGGTTTTATATATCAAGAACTTGAGTTTAGTGATTAACAATTTTAATTTAAGTATTAACAATACAGTCGGCCATAATTTTAACTTAGGCATATAATAATAATTTAGTTTAACCCTACATTTTCTATTATTTTGTAGAAAATAAGAAACATAATTTATGTTACAAAAATTCTCCGAAACTTCTAAAAAAATTATGTCATTTTATGATACTATTTTATTATTTACCTATTCATTTACATCATTTTGCCACAATTACATCGTGTCTCTAGTTAAAAATTATGTCATTTTATGTCGCGTGGTGCTGTGACTATTATCCGTAACTACCTTTGACGCGGTTTTTTTTTTTTTTTTAACCACCGAACGCTGTTTCATGTTTGAAAATTGAAACTCGATTACGCGCTTGGGGAAAAGGAGGGGAGACAAAGTCACAAAACGCAAAACAAAACAAAGCAACGAGAGGCGACCAAGTTCAAATGTTAATTTCCAATCAAATTCAGGGCCGCCATTTCCAAGTAAATCTCTCGTTGTTAAGTTTTTTTTATACAAAGCCATTTTCTTGTTTTAAAAAAAGAAAATTCAAAAGTAATTTTGCCTTTACGCAATAAATTTTAATCACATTAATGTTCCTTGGTCATATGAAGCAAATTCAAATTCTTTTTTACCTTTTTGGTAATAAATGTTCTCAAACGTGCTAAGATATGATTTTCCTTAATTTCTAATTAAATCAAGACAAATATTTTTCATTCATAATTTATCTTCCAACTAACTTTTGTCAATAATGTTATAACAATTTGAAAATTTTAAAATATACTTATACTAATTTAATTAAAACAAAATACTACTTCCGTTTTAAATTATAAGATACTTTTAGATAAAATCTCACATGCCAATAAACCTTATTAAATACACTTAACAACCTTATCTTTTTAAAACAAAAATATAAACTTTCAAAAATACTCATCATTTAATATATTGAAAAGAGAAAAGAATAAAATTAATTATAGAGATAGAAAAGATAATATTAAAATTAATACATTTAATAAAATCTTAATCTACTAAAATGTTTAATATTTTAAAATAAAAAAGTTTTATTAAAAATATTTTATAATTTAAGACAATAGTAATATATTAAATACATTTAATTTTACCTATGTCCTATGTGTTTTAGTTTCCAATCAATTTCAGGGCCAACGCTTCCAAGAAATTTCCCAAAGTTAAGTGGTTTGACAATTCGACGCAGTTTCCAAGCACATTCCAGGTTGCGTGCATCGAGGGGAAGATAAAGTAAATAGACTTCCGTTGATGTAAAATTGTAAATCATTCCAAGTCTTCCCTCTGTTTCACGCACGCAATTAAAAAAAACTCTTAAAATATTAAAATTAAAAATGTTTTTACAATATGTATTGTTTTTAATGTTCAGGTGTAGAAATGAATGTCCTTTTTGTATCATACTCAGTATTTTCATGTGAGTTCTAAACTAATATAATTTCACAAATTTTGGTAGTTACTATTGCCTTTTCTTTATTTTTTATGTTATTTATAATTGAAAATGATGTTTTACTAATTTACTTATTGTTAAATTGTTAAAAACTAATTAATTTTATTCACGTCATGCATCAACATCAACGTATATATATGGAGATATACAAGACACACGAATTTAAAAATTATAGAAGAACATGTTTTAAAAATAGAAGGGGGAGGGCGGTGCTAGGATTCACCATTTAAAAAGAAATTACAAATAATGTATTAATGGCAGGTCTGAATATAAAGATAAATTGTAACATACAGTAATTACATTATACATATAAACGTCTAAAAAAGTAAAAATCCAATAAAGCATTGCAAAATGAAATGCATCACATTGTTCTGCCGTTCATTCAGCCAAAAACAAAAACCACACATTAGTTCAATAGTTTATCAGTTTAACTAAAAGATTGAGTTGATTTTGATTGTTATACTATAATTTTCAATCAAATTCAAGGCTATCTTTCAAGGAACTTCCCATAATTAATTTGTTTGACAATTTGGAGAATTTCTTTTCAGTTTCCTAGCAAATTCATGGTCCAATGTGTAGAATGAGAAAGGTAGTAGACTCTTTAGGCTTTCATTTTAGTCGTCCTTCTCTTTCACACACACACGCACAATTAAAAAAATATATCTTATTTTATAAATAAAAAATTCTACTATGCACATTGTCTTGTTTAAATTTATCCATTATATATATACATATATATATTCTTATTGTATTTGATTCTTTTCATTTAGAGAAAGAGAATAAAAAAATTATTGTCAAGATGTAGAAATCAATGTGTGTTCTTTTTTATATTATACTCAACATTTTCTTGTAAGTTGTATACTACTCACTCCGTTTAAAAATATAAAACATTTTTAATCAAATATCACCCTCAATAAAGTAGTTACTTACTTTCAAACTAACTTTATCTTTTTATATTTATCCCTATTAAACACCCTATAGTAAATAACTATCAATTGGGGCATTTTTTTTAAAAAAGATAATAATTATACCTCAAAAGACTAAAAATATCTTATATTTTTTAACATTCAACTTCTCAAAAAATGTTTTATATTTTTAAACGGAAGGAGTATTAAGATTTCACAAATTTTGGTAGTTACTCTCCATTGTCTTTTCTTTGTTTGTATATTAATTTACAAAAAGAAAAAATAATTATCACAAAACAAAAGTAATATACGTGCATACTATTGGGCACTCGGTTATATTTTATTATTGTTTTTCATCCTCTAATTGATGGTAAATCAAAGAAACTTTTTAAAGATATGTTGAGATCTTACATTTTAAAACTTGAATAATGTCAAAGTGGAAAAAAAAATTAAACTCTCAAATCTGACTTTAAAATTTTTTGAACCTACTCAAATTATTGGCTCTAAGAGAGATATATGACACATGAATTTAAAAACGGAAGAATATGTTTTTAATAGGACAACAAAAATAGAAGGAGTAGAGTGATGCTATGATTCACCATTAAAAAGAAATTTAAATAATGGATTGAACGTCAACGGTCTGAATATCAAGAATATAAATTGTAATACACATTGCACGGTAGTTACTAATTACATTTTGTAAACGTCTGAAAAGTAAAAAGGAAAAATGAAAACAAAATAAAGTAATGAATGGTTCTGCCCTTTCATTCTGCAAAAAGAACACGGTCGTCCGTAACACGGTTTGAATGATCAAAGCGTAAAGACTTGAGATAAGACTTGGACTTCCAGATCTCTTCACTGCTCGTTGAGACTTGATAGTGTCATCATACTTTCATCTAACTCAATGCATACAAGAGATCGAACAAATCTTTCCACATTACTTCTTCCTCCAGGTTTCTAGTTAATGTTGAAACAAAAATCACAGGTAGAGTTGACATGGCTTGCTTAGGTTGTTTTGTTGGTTTGAAAACAGAGCATAGTGAGAAGATGAACGTGCGATGCGTGGCAAAGTCGAATGTAAATCTCGTGTGTAATTGGGTAATCACGAAAAAATGTATGGAAAATGAAAAAAACACATAAAACGCGCGTGACTTGGAGCAATCCATGTGTTCCAACTATTGAGCACTTTCTGCCAAAAAAAATAACTATTTAGCCCTTTGCATTTACACTGCTTATAGAAATATTTATTATTGTTATCATTATTTATTTTTATATAAATTGCATAAATTATTCTGAAATCAATCAATATGTATTCAAACTATCAAAAAAATTGACGAGAAAAAATTATGTTATATTTTTTTATTCTTAATTTGGGCTTTGAATTTTCACTTACACCTCGCTTACTAATAGCCAAGTCACCCTTAAATCACAAAAGTTGCACTAGGCTTTGATCTAATCAATGACAATCACAAAGTCTTAACAGCTTACGTCACTAAAATTGCCACCTTATCAATTATCATAAATATGGGCTCAGACAAATAGCTTGGTGAAACTTTCATCGAATTCTTTGTTGACCATAATATTTATATATTCATGTAAATATAACTCTTTAATGTTCAGACAATGCGCCTATTCGACTCTCCATTATCAAAATTCTCGGTGCCTTGAATTCTTTTCTTTAATCTTATTAAAACAATTCTTCTCTACTAAACTATTTGATATACTAGCGAAGAGCACTCTGCTGCACGATCTTAAGAAGGATTCTAATTGTGAGGCTCAACTGTCATAACTAACGATCTAAAAACAGACATTACCTAATCTGGTACAGTTATTTTTTCCTTCATATGCTCAAACGTTGTCTCCCGATATTAAGAGGGAAATAATGAGTCAAATAATAGCGATCAACTATTAAAGCCTAACTGCCAAACCGCAAAACTGTTTGTTTTTTGAACAAGTCAAAAAAATGGAAGTCACTCGGTCACTCCCTAGGGAGTTTCGTCCCAAATGAAAGAGAAGCGTCCGTGCGAAGAAATCTCACTCCACCTCACCCTGTTCTTAGATTTTCTATTTTTTATTTTGGTAGAAACATTAATCAGCTTATATCGTATTGTAACTGCACCCCTATATATATTTGTTCTAACATTTAGTTATATCCGATCTCAGGCTTCTTTCGTTGTTTCATCTTGTTTCAAATAGAATCTGAGGTCATTCTTCCTAAGGAAGAAAACCCATCTATATTCTTTGTTTCATTACCTTTATCATTTGGGGCACCCCATTCCATATCGACGGTTTTGAGTGCCTCTTAATAATTCATCCAAGGGACAGATTAGTTTGCCGGGGATTTATTTTGGATTTCTCATTGAATAACAGGTAATGCAGATCAAAATCAAATCCTTCCCAGGATTCTTTCTTTTGCAGAAATTTGCTGTCCTACGAATGCTTCGACTTTGATCATTCAGAGCTTTGATGGGTTTGCTTTCGTTTCAGGGTTCCCCCGTCCGTGGCGTGATAGGGATTGAAAATGTTGGGTGATTTCTTGACTCGGATTCTTATGTACGTATATGTGCGCACGTGTGTGCTTTTTTTTTTTGGCGGTTTATGATTCCTCTCATGATGGTTGAGTCACTGCGTGATCTTTACTCGCTATAATCATTCGGTTCCAGTCTGCTTATGGGGTATGCATACCCTGGATTTGAGTGCTACAAGACTGTGGAAAAGAACGCGGTCCAGATTGAGGAGCTTCGCTTCTGGTGCCAGTACTGGTGAGAGAAATGAGTTTCTTTTTATGTCTATCAGTTTGCTGTTAAATTCAATATCTCAATTCTCATAAATCAAATAAAATTTAAGGACAGTAATAAGTGATGTGTGCGTATCTGAAAATTTATTAATTGTGATACCTCAATTATTTTAAATATAGATAGATGCACAACACACATGATCCTGTAGTTTTACAAAGAGTTCAGAATCAGAAATAATAGAAAAAGCGAAAATAACTGTGTGTTTGTAGGAGAATGATCGAGTTATATGAACCAAATCAATAACCGTTATAATAATAAATAATAATTATATTTTATTATTTTTGACTCAGTCAGTTAAAAGATAAAGAATAACTGACGGCTACAGAGTTGTAAGTTGGGTCTCTACCCATTGGACTCACTTATGTAATCCACCTATTCCACAGAAAATTATAAAGATTAATCTGTTTGAACTTATTAATTAATGTAAATTCATAAATAAATATTCCAACATTTGCTTCTTTTAATGTTTATACCATTCAAATTGGATCATGTTCATGTTCTTGAAGTGGGAATATAATTTGAGTTAAAAACTGGAGAGATTGAATACCTATCAAGAAAAGGATACTTTTTTTCTGCAATATTCAAATGGGGGGCACTCCCTTAAAAAGCAGAGTAGAAAGAGGACCGAATCATGCACACAAGATCATGATGCAGTGCGTGTATCTGAAATCACCCACCATCAAAAGCCAAATGTGCCATTTTCTTCCTATTGGAATTAGGAATAACAAAGGTCACAAAGTTTCTCAAAAAAAGCGAGGACGACACATTTTTCTTCTTTTTTGTTCTTGCTCTTACACAAGTAAATTATAACGTATGCATCATTTATATGTAGGATCATTGTGGCGCTCATCACAGTTCTGGAAAGGTTTACAGATATATTTGTCGGATGGTATGTATTACATTTTTGCATTTCCCCCGAATTGTTGGATTCAAATTCAGCTTTTGTAAGATTAATGAACATCCAACTTCATGAAGGTTACCATTATATGGAGAGATAAAGGTGGCGTTCTTTGTCTACCTGTGGTATGCCGAAGTTAAGGTAAGAGCTTGATACTGTCCTGGTTTCTTTTCATTCACAAAGGAAAACAGAGAGAAAGATGACACAGGTATTGTTAACTTAATTGCAGGGGACAGGGCATGTGTATCAAACAGTGTTGCGTCCTATTGTATCAAGACATCAAAACGAGATTGACGGGCTATTGCTGGCGCTGAAAGCTAGGGAATGGGATTTGGTCTTTAAAAATGGTCCGCTCTGCATTTTTTTCAGGGTCGTGAGTACTTTGCCAGCCCCCCTCAGGTCATTTCCCCATTTCTCACTTTCTTTATTTTCTCATAATCAATCAACTTGAGCAAACAGAACCAGTTATAAGTACAAGAAGCACGAGACAAACCTTTTGCGTTATATATTCAGTTATGTGTGTGTGTGTGTGTTGATGCAAGGAAATAAATAGATGACAGCAGTGATAGTATGTTACTGAGGAGAGTTTTATTGCAGAAGAGCTACATGCAGCAAGACAGTGCGCCACAGGAAATGAATGCTTCCAAGAAATCTTCGTCGGAGGACAATAGTGTGGTGGGCAAGATCAAGACGTCGCCACCAAGTCCTGAGTCCTCCACCATCGCCAAGCATAAAGCGTGTGGAGATACCAAAGTTCAGAAGTGTGAGGGTTCATCAACAAGTGCTGGAGGATGATGCCATTCTGAAGGAAGGAGAAGAAGGCTATTCCAAGGATGCGCTCAACCAAGCTCGCGCAAGGCTCAAGCACTTAAGTGTGTGTTTAGATTAAAAAATATATAATCGAGGTTAGAATTTAATTGAGATTAGTGAACTGAGATTAATAGAAAAATCAATTAATGTAACATAATTTATGTTTGGATATCTTTTTTTTTAAGTTAGTTAGATAAACTGAAATTTATTTGGATGATTTGATTTAAAAGCTAGTTGAAATGTTTAGTAGCGAAAATAAGTGTGAATTTTTTTATCTTAAATATTAAATCTTAAATAAGCATATTTATATTTTTTTGACTAACTAATAAGTAAAAAATATTAAACTTAAAATCACAACTAATAAGTAAAAAATATTAAACTTAAAATCACAACTAATAAGTAAAATATTTTAAATATTCAATCATGAAAACCTAAAATAAATTAATATTCAATTTATATGATTTACAAATTAATTTTTAATTATATCACGAACACGCTACATCTGTTTTGATGATCCGGGTAAATTAGACGAGGATGCCTCACCAATATTGGTATTTTCTTCATGGACATTTATATTTTCATTTTCAGCTTATATGAATTGTTTATCAGTAATTGAATTTCTCCTAATTAAGTTATGTGTTTTCATTGTTGCATAAACAATTTAAACTTGTATTTTATATCTAAATTTGGGCATTTTTTATATAATTGCAATCATATTCTTTCACACTCCAAAAGTTCTTTTTATAGTACATTTCAGACTTGAATGATAATACTTTTATACTCCAAAAGTAAATGTAATGACTAGGAAATTTAGAAATTTTAAAAAATGTGATAAATAATTTTTTCAACAAAAAAAAATTAAAATAAAATGATCAATTGTTCTTGTTGGTATTTTGACTTAAATGTTAGCAAAATCCATAATATATTATATATGTATATGTAATGATTTAGAAAATAATTATGATATTAAAATTATTAATAACATGTTTTGATGATATTTTCATAACTTCATAATTTTGAAATAGATGCAACAAGAAGTTATTGGCTTAATGGAGTCTGTGCTTGTTGCCTACATATTGTTGATCTCCGCAGTGGTGAGGGAGAAATTTTATTCTGCTCTAAACACTACAAAATTACCAAAATACCTTTTTTAGAAAAAGTTCAGATTTTCTCCCCTATTTCCCATTTCATTTGTGTTCTGCATATAAAAAAAAACAGGGAGTGGGAGACAGCTTCAAAAAAACCCTTCTCGATTCTTCTCTTCCAATTCCCGACTGGAGTGATTCTCCAACCATTCTTCCTCCTCCATCATCCTCTGTCTCCTTTGTTCTTCTTGTTCGTTTTGCCAACGAGCGCATGCACAGAGGAGTTCAGTTTGTCGCTATTAAGCTCATAGATTCTTCTTTTTTCTCTGTCATATTCTGCAACTGATTCCTCCTAACTTTTTTTTAAAACTAGTTAATGTTGCTCTGTGTGTGGGTGTGTGCACAAAGCTTCCATTATTCTTCCTTCGCATCACAAATTGTCCACTGTAACTGGTCTCTGTCTGGCTGATATTTTTTCTTCCTTGTTTTCTCATTCTAGATATGTTAAAGGCAGACCTCGAGTAGATAAAAGACAAGAGAGAGGAAGCGTAAAAATTTAAAATGCATTTAATGCTTTCAACAGGCAGCAACATTAATGTTAAGGAGAAAAGCTAGGTTAGTGGGCTTCTTGATTAATGCTCATTTACGTGCTAACTGAGGTTGAAAATTCATGATAATCCAAACAAATTTTTTTAACATTTTGCATCATAACCTCAGTTTGATCCATTCTAACCGAGTTAGAATATAATCCAAACATGCTCTAAATACGAGAAGACCGCGATCTCCACATAGTCCAATACATCGAGAACTGTAACAAGTGTACAGTTAATCCCAGTAGAAGCTAAATGGCAAATTAATATTCTTTCTCTTGCTTTCCTCCTCTAAATAATTATCATTTGATTTTTTTTTGGCTTGTAACTTATGATATAAATAAATATACAACTTCCATTGCTCCACTCAAGTTTTTCCCCCTTTCTTCTCCTTGATTAATTCGAGTATTCTTTGATTCGTTTGTAATTTTGAGACCATAAAAATCAAGAGGTAAGCTATAAAAATGGTAAAGTACAAAAATGAGAAATAGATTCGATTCTTCAACCATGAAAATTGTAGGGACTTGAAAGACTGAAAATAAAGTGTAAAGATCAATAACAAATCACGCAAAATGTAGGGATTAAAAGTTATATTTTTTTTAATTATTTTTATAGTAGTGGAATATGTAGACGGATTGCAATGTCTTAGCATTAAGAAGTGAACTGATCCTTGATTCTGAAAATGCAATTTGGAAAGCACCTTTTATTAGGTCCTACGCTGCTTATAGACTTGTCTTCTTTTTCAAGAAGAACAAATTTTACTCATCCATAGCTCCAAAACCTCAAGCACCGACTCATAGACCCCACCGGCACACATACAAAACTACGGAGGGAGGATGCCGTATATTTCGATTTGATATGATCTGGCAGTCCTTTTGTGAATGAAAATGGTTCCTTGAATTCTCACTTTTCTAATTGACTCACGCACTTTCAAAGACATCGTGGAAATTCAATTAACAAGTTTATAGTTGACTTGCTTTTTTCAATACCAAAAAATGGAGAGCATGGTGAATTATATTAATATTGAAACAAAAATCACAGGTAAAGTTGACATGGCTTGCTTAGGTTGTTTTATTGGTTTGAAAACAGAGCATAGCGAGAAGATGAGCGTGCAATGTGTGGCAAAGTCGAATGTAATGCCTCGTTTGGTATGCTATAAATGAAAACATGAAAATAGAAATGAAATTGCAATTAACTTTTTTTTTTTTTGTTTGGTATGCATGAAATGAATTTTCATGTTGAAATGGAATCCATCAAAATAGGTTGAATTGGGTTCTATAATAAGGCCCATGAAAATGAGATGGGTTCCATGAAAGTTAATTTTTTTGAACAAAAATAGCCTCAGTTATGAAATTGTTTGACAAATTTGCCCCTTCATCAACCATTGAAGTAAATTGAAAGTTTTTTAGTAAATTGATTATATAAATGTATATATTAAATAAAAAACATATCATAATTAAAAAAAATTGGTTGGGGTATTTTAATAAATTGATTATATAGATGCATATATTAAATAAAAAGTATATCATAATTTAAAAAATAGATAGGGTATTTTAGTAAATTTATTACATAAGTGCATACATTAAATAAAAAATATATCATAATTAAAAAAATTGACAAGGGTATTTTAGTAAATTGATTATATAGATGCACATGTTAAATAAAAGAGTATATCATAATTAAAAAAATAGATAGAGGTATTTTAATAAATTTATTATATAAGTGCATATATTAAATAAAAAATATATCATAATTAAAAAAAATGACAGAGCTATTTTAGTAAATTAATTATATAAATTCATATATCAAATAAAAAGTATATCATAATTAAAAAAAGTTGACAAGGGTATTTTATTATATTGATTATATAAATACATATATTAAATAAAAAAATATATCATAATTCTATATACATATCAAATATATTTTTAAAACTCACTTTTACCTTCATTTTTATTTCATATTCATTTCGATCAAAAATATTTTTAGATACTAAACAAGGTATAAATCTCACGTGTAATTGTGCAATCACGAAACGATGTATGGAAAATGAAAAAATACATAAAACGTGCGTGACTCGGAGCAATCCATGTGTTCCAACTATTAAGCACTTTCTGCCCAAAAAATAACTATTTAGCCCTTTGCATTTACACTGCTTATAGAAATATTTATTATTGTTATCATTATTATTTTTACATAAACTGTATAAATTATTCTGAAATCAATCAATATGTATTTAAATTATCAAAAAAAAATTGACGAGCAAAAATTATGTTACATTTTTTTAATTCTTAATTTGGGCTTTGAACTTTCACTTACACCTCACTCACTTATAGCCAAGTCACCCTTAAATCACAAAAATTGCACGAGGCTTTGATCTAATCAATGACAATCACAAAGTCTAAACAGCTAACGTCACTGAAATTGCCACCTTATCAATTATCATAAACATGGGCTCAGACAATTGGCTCGGTGAAACTTTCATCGAATTCTTTGCTGACCATAATATTTATATATTCATGAGAAAATAGCTCCTTAATGTTCAGACAATGCGCCTGTTCCACTCTCCATTATCAAAATTCTCGGTGCCTTAAATTCTTTTCTTTAATCTTATTAAAACAATTCTTCTCTATTAAACTATTTGATATATTAGCGGAGCACTCTGCTGCACGATCTTAAGAAGGGTTCTAATTGTCACAAGGGAGTGAAGAGGCTCAACTGTCATGAAAAACGATCTAAAAACAGACATCACCCAATCTGGTACAGTTATTTTTGCCTTTATATGCTCAAATGTTGTCTCCCGATATTAAGAGGGAAATAATGAGTCAAATAATAGCGATCAACTATTAAAGCCTAACTGCCAAACCGCAAAACCGTTTGTTTTTTGAACAAGTCGGAAAAAATGGAAGTCAGCCGGTCTCTCCCAAGAGAGTTGCGTCCCAAATGAAAGAGAAGCGTCCGTGCGAAGAAATCGCGCTCCACCTCTCTCTGTCCTTAGATTTTCTATTTTTTATTTTTGAAAGAGCATTAATCAGCTTATATCGTATTGTAACTGCACCCCTATATATATTTGTTCGAACATTTAGTTACCTCCGACCTCAGGCTTCTTTCGTTGTTTCATCTTGTTTCAAATAGAATCTGAGGTCATTCTTGCTAAGGAAGAAAACCCATCTATATTCTTTGCTTCATTACCTTTTATCATTTGGGGCACCCCATTCCATATCGACGGTTTTGGGTGCCTCTTAGTAATTCATCCAAGGGACTGATTAGTTTGCCGGGGATTTATTTTGGACTTCTCATTGAATAACAGGTAATGCAGATCAAAATCAAATCCTTCCCAAGATTCTTTCTTTTGCAGAAATTTGCTGTCCTACGAATTCTTCGAACTTTGATCATTCAGAGCTTTGATGGGTTTGGTTTGGTTTCAGGGTTCCCCCGTCCGTGGCGTGATAGGGATTGAAAATGTTGGGTGATTTCTTGACTCGGATTCTTATGTATGTATATGTGCGTGCGTGCGTGGTTTTTTTTTTTTTTTTTTTGCGGTTTATGATTCCTCTTATGATGGTTGAGTCATTGTGTGATCTTTACTCGCTATAATCATTCGGTTCCAGTCTGCTTCTGGGGTATGCATACCCTGGATTTGAGTGCTACAAGACTGTGGAAAAGAACAGGGTCCAGATTGAGGAGCTTCGCTTCTGGTGCCAATACTGGTGAGAGAAATGAGTTTCTTTTTATGTCTAGTTGTTTGCTTCTTTTAATGTTTATATTATTCAAATTGGATCATGTTCATGTTCTTGAAGTGGGAATATAATTTGAGTTAAAAACTGGAGATTGAATACCCATCAAGAAAAGGATACTTTTTTTCTGCAATATTCAAATGGGGGGCACTCCCTTAAAAAGCAGAGTAGATAGAGGACCGAATCATGCACACAAGATCATGATGCAGTGCGTGTATCTGAAATCACCCACCATCAAAAGCCAAATGAGCCATTTTCTTCCTATTGGAATTAGGAATAACAAAGATCACAAAGTTTCTCAAAAAAAGCAAGGACGACACATTTTTCTTCTTTTTTGTTCTTGCTCTTACACAAGTAAATTATAACATATGCATCATTTATATGTAGGATCATTGTGGCGCTCGTCACAGTTCTGGAAAGGTTTACAGATATATTTGTCGGATGGTATGTATTACACTTTTGCATTCCCCCCCAAATGTTGGATTCAAATTTAGCTTTCTGAGATTAATGAACATCCAACTTTGTGAAGGTTACCATTATATGGAGAGATGAAGGTGGCGTTCTTTGTCTATCTGTGGTATCCCAAAGTTAAGGTAAGAGCTTGATACTGTCCTTGTGTCTTTTCATTCACAAAGGAAAACAGAGAGAAAGATGACACAGGTATTGTTAACTTAATTGCAGGGGACAGGGTTTGTGTATCAAACAGTGTTGCGTCCTATTGTATCAAGACATGAAAACGAGATTGACAGGCAATTGCTGGAGCTGAAAGCTAGGGGACGGGATTTGGTCGCTCATTACTGGCAAATTAGTGCAAAAATGGGCCACTCCGCATTTTTCCAGGGTCTTGAGTACTTGGCCACTCAGTCTGTTAGACTGAAAGCCAGCCCCCCTCAGGTCATTTCCCCATTTCTCACTTTCTTTATTTTCCCGTAATCAAGCAACTTGAGCAAACAGCACCATTTATAAGTACAAGAAGCACGAGACAAACCTTTTGCGTTATAAATTCAGTTATATGTGTGTGTGTTGATGCAAGGAAATAAATAGATGACAGCAGTGATAGTATGTTACTGAGGAGAGTTTTATTGCAGAAGAGCTACATGCAGCAAGACAGTGCGCCACGGGAAATGAATGCTTCCAAGAAATCTTCGTCGGAGGACAATAGTGCGGTGGGCAAGATCAAGAAGTCGCCACCAAGTCCTCCACCATCGCCAAGCATAAAGCGTGTGGAGACACCAAAGTTCAGAAGTGTGAGGGTTCATCACCAAGTGCTGGAGGATGATGTCATTCTGAAGGAAGGAGAAGAAGGCTATTCCAAGGATGCGCTCAACCAAGCTCGCGCAAGGCTCAGGCGCTTAAATACAGGAAGCCCGCGATCTCCACATAGTCCAATACGTCGAGAACTGTAACAAGTGCACAGTTAATCCCAGTAGAAGCTAAGGGGCAAATTAATAGTCTTTCTCCTGCTTCCTTCTCTAAATAATTATCATTTGATTTTTTTTTTTTTGCTTGTAAATTGTGATATAAATAAATATACAGCTCCCATTGCTCGGCTCAAGTTTTTCCCCCCTTTCTTCTGCTTGATTAATTCGAGCATTCTTTGATTCGTTTGTAATTTTGAGACCATAAAAATCAGGAGGCAAGCTATAAAAACGGTAAAGTACAAAAATGAGAAATAGATTCGATTCTTCAACCGCCGAAAAAAAAAAAAAAAACAAGGATATATGCTCCCGCCACAGACGACAACGTTATATGCTTACAAGGCGCCTGATTGCCCAGAGTATCCGATAAAAGATTCGAGTAGCACCCGGAACAAGGCGGTGAAGGATGAAGCGGAGGCAGAAGGAGAATCTGTGGGAGAGGCGGCGGAGGATGTTTGGACTGGATGAGCTGTCGGGGGAAGCAGACATGGGCTGGAGGTAAGCCCAAGCGGCCTGCTTGACTAGGCGGTTGCGAATGGATATGCGGTGGGAGGAGTTGGTGGAGGTGGAGGATGCGGTGGGCGAATTGGCGGCGGCGGCAGAGGAAGGAAGCACGTCTCTAAGGGATATGTAGGAAGAGGGAGATTTGATGGAGACAAACTCCAAGTCGAGAAGTGACGACTGCGGCGCGTCAGTGTTGGCGGCGGCGGCACAGGAGCTGGCTCGGGGTGGCACCACGACGGAAGTGGGTATGGAGTGCCAGCGGCGGAGAGTTGACGGCGTCTTGGGCGGTGGAAGGCTTAAGGCGGAGGAGTCATCCATGGGGTGGGGCCAGCACGCAGCAGAGGAATCTAAGTGAAGGAGAAGGAAGGAGACAGTCGCAGATTGGCTCCAACGTCTCAGGCTCTGGCAATTATTGGCCTGTCGTTCACCAGAGTCTCCACTCTTGACCCAGCTTCCCGCCGTACACGTTTGCGTTACGACAAATAATAATTCGGCAAGCTTTAGTTATAAATTATGCTCATCATTTAACTAAATTGGAATTACTATGTGTCTACTTTTTGGCCCCAAAAAGATTACATATCTACTACGAAGCATGAAATAATTAAGTTATCTTTTTTTTTTTTTACGAACGATCACTGTGTAGAAAAATGAATTTAATGAAAGCGAAGTTTACTTTAAAGCATAATCATTTGGTTCTATTCATGAATCATTTTCATTTAACTTGAAAAAAAAATCTCAAATCTCATTCCTATATTTTAAAATTTAATAAATTTTTAAATATATAACCTAATATAAGGATTTTCTAACCTTTAATGAGAATAAAAATGTAAATATAAATGTAAAAAATAATAAAATGTCATATAAATAGAACTAAAATTAATATTATCTTTCTATCTTATAAATAAAATTAAAGGAGTAAATTAGTTTGTTTTACTACACTGAATATCTCTTGAAATTTAACAAAGTGAGCACGTGATCGTAAATCTTAAGTTCAAGAATCCGACAGTATTGGATTTTGAGTCCCTGCCTTCATTTATTTCTCTGGCCTCTTGTAGTTTTGGAGACAAAGCTCTTCAAAGTTTTTTTTTTAAAAAAAAACTACAAAATCGTGATTTAAACTTATCTCTTATTATTATGTCCATACTTTATAAAAAGTAATTATTGCTTATTAAATTTAAGTATCTTGATAATTTGTACGTGGAAGAGATGACAAGCTACACTTTCCCAGTTTAAAAATGTAATAATTAGTCCTTTTTCATATTGCATTTTATTTATATTAGTGCATGACAACGTGTCAAATAAATAACTAAAGGGGAATGTGAGATCTTAAATGACATAACTTGTTCGATAAAAAGAAACTCAAAATGTCATTCTATTCGTTGAGTTGCTTTAGAAATCAATAATGTGCAAGTTGAGGATTTTTATGGAAATAAAAAATAGACAAGGAGAGAGAAACCAAGAAAGTCATATTGCCATTGTTTGATTAAAATTCAAAGAGCGGATCTTTCTGTCTAGGGATTAACAAAACAGTTAAGTTTTCCAAATTTTTTTAATTATATATTTAAATACCATCTCATTAAAACACTATTTAAATATTAAATGTGAATACAATTTTTAATAAAGATTTCAATTAATTTTTTATCCGCCACATTATGAAAAATTACTCTTTCTTACCATACATAACCCTCAAACTCTTGTTAGTATTTTCCAATTCCTTGCCTCCCAGTAATTCGTGGGTCACTCATTTGCTGTGCTTCTGTGACAACCCGCCCCGTGGTTGGTCCCTTTCCCTGTTTCCTTCACGTCTTTTCTTTTCTTTCTTTGTTTTTTTTTTAACGGACCTATGCTATTTATTAGTGTACTATGTATGAAGCATATATACCTAATACGTGAACAAGTAAATTATTTTAGAGAAAATAAATTTCTTAATTCGTAGAGTTTTAGCCAACTTGGGTGGCATCTAAAGTTTTTTTCTTTTTTTTATTGTAAGATATTTTTAATTATTTTATACATATTAAAAATATTAATTTTTTCTTGATATCGTGAAAAAATATATTTTATTTTTATTATTAATTTTAAATAAGGATACAACTAAATCAAATACTTTCACACTAATCAAGAGATGGTAAAATGAGAAAATGTGATTTAATTATTATAAGATATTCTACATTTTGGATAAAAATTATTTTTAAAAAATGTCCTACAAATAGGATGAGAGAGAGTATTTATTAGGGGCTTTTGTTGATATAATCTATACTATAAGAGCAAACTAAATAAATAGTCACATATTTATTATATTTTTCATTATGACTTATTTGTTATGTTTTTTAATGATATATCATTACGTACCAATTACAACATTTTATATGTCAATGTGAATCGGTCATACTCTTAAATTTTTAAAAATTTGATCTATATTTTTTGAACACAATATTTTTTTTATAAGTAAGCCAATTTATCCTATTTATTAAGGAATTAGTTGTTAGAATCATGACTAACTATTAGAAATTAAATAATAGGGGTTTAATTCTAGAGACTAGAGCAAAAAAGAACCCCTTTCTTTCTCTCGTGTCCGAATTCTGGCAAGGAAGATCATGTCGATGAAATAATAATCCATCCATGATGTGATGCGGCTGAGGGCAAGGTGGCTCTCTACAACCTCTAGGGTTTCCCTCTCTTTTGTGAGAGTCTCTTCATTAGGAAGGGTTTCCCCTGCTCTTGGTGGTGGCAATCTTTGCTGCTCTTCTCCGTGGCGACTGCTGGGGAGTAGTGTATTGATGGAGATGTGCATGGGTTAGGGGCATTGGTTGAAGAGTATTTCTTTGCTTAGAATTAAATTCTTGTGGTTTTGCCTCTACTTTGTTATTGTCAATTTACGTAAATCTTTTGCTGGTAAAGTTATGGATGATTTGAGATGGGTTCCTTTTGGCTATAGGTTGTGCATCTATATTGATGTGAAATATTTTGAGTTGAATTTGTCTAGAAATGAATTATCTTGTCTGGGGCATAATCTCTTTTGCTTAGGATATTCCGGTCACAGTTATAATAATAAATGTTTGGATGGTGCAAATGAGAAATTGCTTGTTGGTTTTGATGTTTTGAGCAACAATAATAGAGCTTTTGTTAGAAACATAGATTATTTCTCATTGGTTGAAGCGTTTAATAAAAGAAGAAAATTAGTCTATTTAACCTTTGAAGATCTATTTGTTAATCTTGACAAGTCATTAAGCTATTGAGGTTTTTAGTGAAACCCAAGTTCTCTTTTTCAGGCTGTTGTGTGGATTGCTTGTACTGCAATGATAGGGGTGTGCTCTCCGGATCAATTTGATATGCCCCCAACCCTTATGGTTCCTCTCCTAAAGCATTTGTTTGATGTATCTATGATTCTAGCTTTCTCTATCCTTTTGTCCCTTGTTTCCTTTCTTTTGTTACTTTTGCTGATGTTTTTTTTTTCCTTATCTGGACTTGGTGTTCTTGCTCATTTTGAGCTTTTTCCTTAAGTTTTATTGATTTCCTCTTACTGCCCCCCCCCCCAAAAAAATGGGGATTTAAGAATTTTGATCACAACTCTAATAATGGATTTCTTAATTGAAAAGTAAGCATCTTGACAAATTTACCGGACCTACATGGATATTTTTTTTATCATTTTATTATAAAATTGAAATTTAAAATGAATTCACTTGAAATTTAAAACGCCGAATTCTTTCTTTTTTAACCCAAAAAAAAATTGTTTTTGAAAGTGATATCTCGAGAGCTAGAGGCCAATTTCCTCGTTTGGAGTTTGGACGCAGCTCACAAGGCGCATTCGTTCCCCTTTCCACATGGTGGCGACACAACGCAGGGCTCAATGGGGAAGCAGTCAATGCACCTCCCTTACCCTTCATTCTTATTGCTCGCATCATTTAACTTTGAATAATTTTAAATAATTAAAATTTAATATTTTATAAAATTATTATTAAAGTTTAAATAACAAAAACACATAAATAATTTTAATCTGGTAAAATTTAAACAAATTGAAATTGCAAAAAAATTAAATAATTACTTTACAAAACATTTTAATAATAGTTTTTAATTTGTAAGTTGTTCAAAAAAATTAATAATTTAAATTTGATTTATTTTTTATTTAATATTTTAATATTAATGTTATAAAATATTAAATTTTAACTTTTGAAATTAGATTAAATAGTTAAGACAAGAGATAAAGAGAGACGTGAGAAAAGGTTGAGAAAATCATCTCCGAATCTATATTGAAAAAGAATAACGATGTGATTATGATGTATGTTAAGAAAAGTTATTGTATTATTTCATTTTTTAAAAATATACTAATTTTTCAATTACACTTTATTAATTAAAGGTATATACGTATTATTATCAAAATGTAACCAATAAAAATATGAGAGTGAAACTTTGTTATCTGTACAAAATCATTTTACTTTCAATATTATCGTATATTAGGTATTATATATTAAAAAATATTTTCTCCATTTAAAAGTGTAAGGTATTTTTAAATCAAATCTCATCTTCAATAAAATAGTTACTTGTCTTCAAACTAATTCTGTCTTTTTATATTTATCTTTATTTAATAAGACATTTCACCCTAAAATATATATAAAGTGATTTATTCAATAAAGATACTTAAATAAAGACAATAATTATATCTTAAAAGATTAAGGATACCTTATACTTTTTAATATACATAATAAAAAATACCTTATATTTTTATATGAAAGAAATAAATGATTTATATCCAGATGTGCTAAAAGTAACCATGGCCACATGGAGCTGGTAATTCGGGCAAGTTGGGTTTATTCAAATCAGACTTGAAGTATCCTACCCCTTCTAAAAAGTCTATATAGTCAAACCCAACCCTAATACTTTCGAGTTTATTCAGGCCGGCCCAAATACCTCAAAAACTTTTAAAAATAGTTTTTTCTATTTTTTGAACTAATTTTAATTTTTAAACAATTCTATTAATCATAAAATATTATTTTAACTTTAAAAGAATAAAATAAAAAATAATTTATCAACTTTTTACTTAAGTAGCTCTATTATTATTTTATTATATTATGTGTGATTTATTTATAAATATTTTTTTATTTATAAATTAATGTCTTAATTGTTTAAATATTACTCTTATCATAGTTAAATATAAATATTTTATATATTTTAATTAAATTATATTATTTAATCATGATTAAATTGATCTCAATTCAATCATGGTTAGACTACTAACTTAAAATTATTATCTCAATTAGTTTAAAGTTTTTAATAACTTTTAGGTAAGTTGTATTTTTTATTTTTATGAATATAAGAAAAATAACTATCATTATACTATATAAATCAACATTATTTAAGTATAAGTAAAATATTATTTTTTTGAAATCATTTTTTTTAACTTTTTATATTGCTTAACCCTTACATATGAGGAATTTTTACTCTAGTTTATTCTTAATTTTTAATCAAGTCTAATATGGATAATAACCAAGTAATAATTCAAAAATATTATTCTATTTATTATGTTTATCTAGTAGTAGAATCATGAATTCGTATATACTTGAATTTTATTTTTAAAATTATTTTTAATTTTATTTTTACTTTAAAATTAATTATCTTATTTTATAAAAAATATAAAATTAATTTTTTTATACACAAATGATGTGTAGGACTCAAAATTTTTTTTAAAAATTAGATCTTAAAATATAAAAATTAATATTAAAATATATTTTGAATATTATTTTAAGATATTTTATTGATTAAAAATAATAAAAATATGAAAATATAACTATTTAAAAAAAATAACTATAGTAATACACTCAAATATATAATATTTTGGTATAAAATAATATAAAACTTAAAAAATTAATTAATATTTATCATATTTTATATATTTTTTAAAAATTACTTTTTTATTCAGGTCAAGCACAAACTTAATTGAGCTTGGCCTGTATTTCCTCAAGCTTATTCAAGCAGTCTAAATAAGCCCGAACATCATAAAAATAATATTTTTTTCAGATTTAGTCTTAAATTTTTCAAACAAATTTGCATTAACCTATCAAATTTGGCCCAAATTACTAACTCTGCCATGCCATCTCATCCAATAAAAAGATAACTAACGCTTTATTCTTGTTAAGTTCGCTTTTGTACATGTCATCTAGAGATAATGAAACTTTTTCGTTTCCTTTATCATTAATACTGTTAACTTGCTTTTTAAGTTTTATTTCACATATTTTATTTTGACTTGAGAAAATCATAATATCAATTAGTCTTCCATTCCATACCCTTGCCCCTCTAAGTCGTAGCCTCGTAGGCCACTGAAAATTTAAAAGCCACTAGCTTTCCTTTATTCCTAACCTTGACAAGTTAAACTTTATTAATTGAAAAATTAAGATGCAATGACTAAAAGTCGAAGTGGAAATTCTGAATTGAATGTGCACAGCTGTACCGTAGCGGCTTATTTCGTGACTGAAATTGAACGCTCGGCCTCGAACGCCCTCGCATAACAGGCAGTCAGGCACAATAGCATCACACCATCTTTGATTTTGATAGCATCCCAATGGAGTGGCCAGTAGCCGCAACTCACCTGGGGCTTTCGTCATTGCCCCATAAACTCCGCGGCCAAGTTTTAATACTACTTAAACCTACCATTTGAATAATGAAATTTCCAGCTAGTTGCGAGTGACATGATCTTATCATCTCTCTGGGAAGTGTATACAACCAGCATGAGTAATTATTTAAGATCAAGGTTCTTTTCCTGTTAATGATATCCAGTACATCCTTGCAGCTTGGCTGCATTTTGTGCAGCATCTACCTAGTTGCTGCGCTATACTGCAAGCCTTGCGAATAAGGGAATCCAAGACGCCTGAGACTTGTGATTCACAAGAGAGGTGATGAATATGGCGTCTACTGTATTTCACAGAGCAGCAAAACTTTCAGTAAATATCTTAAATCAACGAATCAGCCTTCAAGCTAAATCTTCCATCAAGCATAACCTGTTACCAGTTTATTCAAAAGAGATGGTCAATCATGTTAACTGAACAGCATAGCATAAATCCCCAGCTTCACATTCAATGGCTCCAGAGATCATCCTCAATATCCATACAGGCTACCAAATACTTTATCAAAGTAGTTTCCCTTAATGAATAAATGGCTGGGGGCTAACCATGCTTTCTGGTACCACGTGATTTTAGACGCATCAGCTTTCACCTCTGAGTAGAGTTAGCTAATGACGATGGTCCATCAGCAAACCCAGATGATGGAGTTTGTGGCCTTGAGATGATTCCAAACTCAGAGGAAAGCATGTCCACCCCATTCCAATCAACACTTGCTGTTAAATTGGAGTTAAGGAATTTAACATACCATTTTTTTTCTTCAAAAAAAAAAAAAGGGATACGAGCCCAGAAATTAGAGAAAGGGCAAGTGAAAATAGAAGGCATAAAAACATTTGAAATGACGGATACAATCTGTTCTCCACATATCTGTAATGCTAACGTCAGCATCTGATAGTAGCCAGTAATCTGCATCATTCTGCAAACGTAAAAAAACGGTGCTGTGACATTAGATATGAAAGGTAATATGATAAGATTATTGAATTCTTGTCTTCTTGAGCTACGCGTTGGTAGACCCTTTGCAGATTCATAACAACTTTTCTCAATGCTTCGGACCTAGCACAAATTGAACATGATAATAAACTTACATCAACATCAGAAGGAACAATTTTCATAATGCCCCCGCCGAACTCTGGTGAAGCATTTAGATCAGAGCATGTATGAGAAGACAGTTGAGTTTGAGATTCAAGACCCTTCCCATTATGTTCAAGAGGAGTCATTTCTGTCGTTAGGTGTTCATTTGACCCTGAACTTGAAGCAAGTGGGAGGCTTGCAGGGGGCTCGACGCCATTCATCTCTTCAAATTTCTCCTCAAATTGACTAGAAAACAATTCAGAAGTTCCAACAATGAAATAGTAGTTCCATGAACCAGGTACACAAATTATCCATTATAATCAGACTAACAAAATCAAGTAAATGTGATTTCTACACAGACGACAGAAAAAAAAGGAGGAAAACACATGCTGCCCAAGGAAGGGATACCTGACAAGGTAGACATCAATAGGACCCATTGTGCTTCTAAGAATTATTCTGTATCTCCTCTGTGGATAGTCAACGGCCTGTGGGGTATAGAAGCAACAACTTCCATCATTCATCAGAAATACCAGTTTCAAAACATCAAGAACCTTCGATCAAAGTATATGCCCAAAACTCACTTCCTCAGGATCAGGGACTTCCAAAGTGGTCCCATGTGGCGCTTTAATTGCTATTAGAGTTTCATTCTGCTTAGAAAAATGCACAAGGACCATCAGTTAAAAGTGAAACACGTGAAACAATCAGCATGAAAAGGAGAACATAGCAATTGTCATAACAGGAACAACCATGCACTACAGTAATCACAAACTCACCTGTAAGCTGGGTAGGCCCTTGATATCTTCTTCAGTTACAAAAAGCCACCTAAGAGAAAAATTCACAAGAATTATTATTGGGATAATATTTACTTTTTCCTCGATAAAGAGAGAATTAATCTCATGTCTTAAACAGAAGAAATACTTCTGGTTTTTTTCATCTTCGCTCAGATTTCTCAGCCTTTCCTGCATTTCCCTACCAAAATTTTCAAAGCAACAGTATTAGCCCGCAGTTATGAAATAACAAATTTCTTTCTCTAACTCAAAACAAATATGCAACCTTATTTGATCATCTAATCTTTGCTCTTCCAAAGAAAGCTTCTCAACATCTGCCTGCAATACATCAGAAGACCCACAGGGCACAACATAATTTACAATATGCCCTACCACACTATAAGATATTAAGACTCTATTTTCCTCAATATTTCTGTACCATAAACTATGATAAGCATAGCACTAGAACATCATGCAACTGCTTATTGAGTGTTGTCTCTAGACATGTCCAATGCCATATCAACAGCACTGATAATTTGGCAACAATTGGTTCCTTGAGCGTCAGCATATCATTAACAACAAAACATGCATGCCACGTACCTTCAGCATAGATACATCACCATCAACCTCTCCAGATGTAGAAGATTTGATTCCCCTACATTAGGTATTCCACAAGAATTGACATGAAAATAGTGCACTAATACTTTGATCAAAACTGTAAGGCTAAAAATAAGAGAAGCTATACGTAGCAGAATTTCAAATTGTGTCAAAAAATTACTTCCAATGTATCCTATTCTTGAGCTTTTTCTCAATGAGACCAATTCCTTCCAAAACATTGGTTATGTCATATATCCTCCTCTTTTGCACCTGCGTAACAAGAAAAATTTAAATCCATACGTTATGGGAATGGAAATATATTGTGGATATCTCAGCCATAGTTTTTAAAACCAGCACCTCCAAAGTTTCAGCTGCTTTGTTTAGGTCAAGATCACCATCCTCTGCATGCTTGAGCAAATTGATGAACTTCTTAGTCAATAAACCTGTGAAGTTATGGCATAATTTGTCATTCTTTTCTCTCGAAAATAACCTTGTTGGCTGATAGCTACATGAGGCACAAATCAAGAGACACGGAAGTAATGAAAAAATGATTCCAAAAGTACCCAAGGAACTGTCATAACGGCAGCTGCCAGCAGGAGTTAGAGAAGGGGAACCTGTATGTCAACACAAAATCAAAAAATAGATTAAAAAAATTGATTAAACTCAAATATCCAAGCCTAATATGACTAGAGTGAAGCAGGAAAGAAGCAGTTTTCACCACCCTCACAAGCTGCACATAAGTTGTTTCCAATGTCTATAAATTCATCAAACATAGTAGAGAACCTAGTTAAGCATTGAACATGAAAGAAAATGGGATAATTTTCTCACCAGCATTTGAGATGGGGGTCTGAGGACCAGATTTGCCTTCCTTGGCAACCTTGGACTTACTGTATGCCCTTCCACCTTTTGCAGACACAGGTGTTTTAAGGGGACTACTTGTTACATTAGCAGCTGGGCTGTTACTCCATCCCTGGGACTCTCCATTGCTGTCATTCACTATGCTCTTCCGCTTCATGTACTGACATCATCAGCATATTCTAGAAGTTATGACATAGAGGAGAAAAGAGATGACTAAAGGTATAAACACAAACAAAGATATATAGGTCCGATGACGGCAAGATAACACAATTGATTGAGCATGGGAAACAATTGAAATTGATCCTTTCAGATCCACAATGACAAATCATAAGGTTTCATAGTCCATGAAATGACCCCAAAAATAAAACATTGGCGAGCACACACAAGCAATTCAAACTCATCACATGAGAAGCCATTGAAAATTGTTTTTTGACAAGGATGAGCATTACAAAGTCATGCATATTTACATTGAACAATGTGGCAAATATGTAACGACCAACAAATAGTAATGATGCTATTGACCCCAAAAAAAAAAACTAAACTAAACTAAACTGCAAGTGCAAGCACCAATGCATAACCAATTGATCTATCCAACATCCAACTAATTCATCGTTAGAACAGGTTACCTGCGTAGAATTGACATCAACAAACTATAAAAAAAGAAAGAAAGAAAGAAAGAAAGACAAGCACAAAAGATAAGGACACAACATCCAAGGGTGTTAATTTTATATTTGTACAATTCGCACCCTGTCTTGAACATTTACATTGCAATCACTACCAAATACCCAACAAGCTCAATATTTTGTACAGGTGAATTCAAGTTGGAAAACTTAAAAGAGCTTTAGAAAAACTTGATCATCAGTGCAAAAAGCCAAATAACAATTGAGAATATAATTCGAGCTTGGGAAATTGAATTTATGCCTGCAAGAGAAAACGAAAGGCACACTCTCCAGAACAAACTTTAAAAGCTGTAACAATGGCAGTTCTGGAACAAAAGTCTGCATCTACATCGAAAGCAACCCGAGAAGAAGCTATATTGCCTCACTATCTCCTACTCCCCACCTAGTTATTGAATAAGAGACCGCTAACGAAGCATAAAGAGATCAAAGTTGACCTAAAAATTGGACTTGGAAAATGGGGCAGCTGCGTGACCTTGGCTTCTGCAAAATGACCTCTAAATTCTTTTGTTTTGCAGGATAAAAAAGTCAAAACCAAAGGTCCATTTAAATAATTATAAATCAGGAGCATGCACGGACTAATCCAACTAATTCTGCATATATGGGGAGGGAAAATGAAATAAGGAACGAAAAATAAGCGGCGCCCAAAGCCATTCGCTTAAAAAATTATTTTTGCAATATACAATTATTAAACGTAAACCCAAATAATTAGCGGATATAACAATGACTAACAGGAGATCGAACAACAACAGCTTCAGGCTCTTGATCGGCAGCTCTTCTAGAGTTGGGAGAAGAAAAGCTGTGATAATCATCCGGAGGAACAAATGGCGGTTTAGTCGATGCGAAGGCCAGGTGACGCTTAAGTGGCGGCCGATTCTGAGAAGTCTCGGGTGGTGGCGATGCCGGGCGGTTTGAAGCTCCAACGCCCCCAGACATGGAGCATTAAACTGATCGTACAGCTGTCAATATTAATCACTAGTGTTTTGTGTTAGAAGTTGACTGGGAACATCAGTGGACATAAACGAGAACTATGACTACAAGGTTATGAGAATGACGATGGGATTTGAGAATTTTAAGAGAGAAAATGGCTGGTTTTAGAGAGAGAAAAGGGTTTGGAGGAAAGTAGAGAGCTAGGGCCGAAGATGAGAAGAGCAGAAAACGAGGGAAGGAGGGAATTTTGTTTCGGATAGATGTGGAGGGAACGCCACTTCGGAAAAACTACATCGGTTATTTGCGCTTTAGCCTCTGCATTTTGATATTATTCCAAAGAGGACCCCGAAATTATGTATCCTTTTCTCGTTCAGCAAATCCGATAAAAATAAACTATAATGAGAAATAATTTTAGGAGTAAAAAATACTTCTTCTACTAAAAAAATATAAAATATTTTTAATTGAATCTCACTCTTTAATAAAATAATTATTTATTTTTTAATTAATTTTATTTTTTTATATTTATCTTTATTAAATACTTTACCATAAATATAAAATTATTATGATACTTTTGAAAAAAAAATAATGATTATACATTAAAAAATTAAAAATATTTTATATTTTTAAACATTCAACTTCTTAAAAAATACCTTATATTTTTTAACAAAATGAGTACCTATTATTTGCATATACTTACTGGTATAAAATATAAAATCTTGTCACTAAATAATAATATAATAAATGTTGATAATCAAATTAATAGAAACCTCGTTACAAGAGCAAGATATTAGAATCCGGTTGTTGTTCGGGCATCTTGGAAAGCTATATAATAATCTGGCCAAGAATGATATTATTGTAAAGTATAAAATTTCTAATAAATTAAACCATTTTCGAACTACAAATATAAATAATGTGATTACTTTTTTAAACCAGGTGTATTTGCATGAATTGACATCCAGTTTTTTTTAAATTGATCGAACCAGGGTAGGGCTCGCAGCAGTGACTCCGGTGCCGGTGCCCATGGTAACGTGAGGGGATTTTTATTACAAAAATAAAGATATTTTAAAAAATGTATTTTGATTTATAATTTTGCCAAAGTAATTCTCTGAGACTTTGGTGACATTTCACCATGTTTTGGCACTTGACTGTAGATAACCCTTCTCTGATGGACCAGAAGAATAAAAATAATATAAGATAAAAATAAAAATGAGTTTGGGGGTTTTAAAATAAAAATAGTATAAAATACTGATTGAAAACAAAATAAATCATCAGAAGAATCTCACATTCAAGGATACTAAATATCAATATCAATAATTTTTTGACAAGAGAAATACCCATATCAATAAAAATTTCAAAATCTAGATAATGATACTCATGGAATCATATGTTATGAATAATTTAATTTATTTATTTAATTTTTTTATCAGAAATTTAATTACTTATTTTATTATGTTATACCAATAATACAAATCTATTTTACATTTCACACAAATGCATAGGTTCATTATAATTAGCACATAATAAATGCAAAAGTTAGTGTGTGTAATACTTTTTCTGGTGATTAATGAAATTGGTTTGTTTGCTCAAAAAAAAAAAAGAAATGGTTCTAATGGATAACAGGATGGTTTATATATTTTATGTAATAAAAAGATAATTATTGCAAATTTTATAATGACATTTCATAAATGGATGCCTATTTGAAAAATCCTCCTCTTCCAAGGCCCTGTTTGGTTAGATGGGGAAGGGCTCCTCTTCTCTCTCCTCATTTGGTTAAGAGGAGGGGAGCCCCTCCCTTCCCCTCTCCTCCTTTGATTAGGAGGAATTTTTCTCTTCCTCTCCTCCAAAGTCTCTCCTTCAAATTGGGGAAGAGCTCCCCTCCCCTCTCCCTTCCTTCCCTCCTCTCCCCTTACCTTTTTTTTTTCTTTTTCTCTTCTCGAATCAAACAGACTCTAAGAACTAGTCAATGGGGATTAAAGAGAAAGTGGTGTAGCTTATTTTATTTTTATCTTTTTTTAAATATAAAAAAGTCAAAGATGCTGATCACATATTGATGATGTCATCAATATATCACCGTCACCCTGCATTTAATATTTTCTGGTCACGTACTTTATTGTTATTAGTATTTAGATGGATGGCATATCATTTTTCTAATTTTTATAATATTCTTTTTTTGCTGCATTAAAGCCGAGCACCTTCTTTTGGGATGATTCGAATCTTAATTTATAAGAGATTAGTCATTTGAACTGTTTCAAATTCTATATAATTTTTATAATATTCAATTTTAATTTTAATACACTCGGCCTATTTCACATCGCCTTTCTCTTTATTAAAGCCTCGTTTATTTAACATTAAAAAATAAATAATTTTTAAATAATTTAAAAATTTTATAAAAAGTTATTTATTTTATAGATGTTTTTATAAAAAAAATAGGCTTTATTTTATGTCTGATTACAATGATAAAAAAAATTTATTAGTTTGTTATTTTTAAGTTTTATGATATCTTCCTTGATTTTTATTTTATAAAAATAAGTTATTGTTATATTATTTTAAAATTTTATAATATCTTTACGACTCCATGCTTTTTTAAAACACCCTCTCTTATCTATTGCATTAAATTAAAAATCTATTTTTTTGAATTCTTATTATTTTTAAAAATTTAAATAAATATAATAAAGACTCATAAAATATATATTTTTCAACAGATAAGTGATTCTTTTCACTTGTATTCACTTCAATAAATAAAATGATTCTCGTGCTGTCAAAAAGGGATGCAAGAATCTCTCCACATCTTTTAATGCAGTTAGTCCTTATCATAGCACCAACGTCTGGTATTTCCTTTGGAAATTGAACCTTCCTTACATAACATCCTAAATTTTAATTCTTAGTTGACTAGCAAGATAATTTGGTTTAATATGTCAAATGGAGTCAAAGGATGGTGAGTAAGTGCTAAGGTAATGTGGTGTATGGTCACAAAAAGTTAACGAATATTTTGGATGATGATTTTAGCTCTAAGATTGGATCTGAAGTGAAAGTTGGGCCACCCGAACGTCAAAAAGTGATAAAAACAAGGATAAGTAGCTTTCTGTCATGTGTTGTGACACGTGCACAATAAGCCACAGCGTATAGGCCAGTCAAGGCATAAAGAGCCCTCTCTATATCACATGTTGCAGCATGTGGTGATGAGCACCGCAGTGCACGATACATTTTCTATAGATTTTAGACACAAACTAATACAAGAATTAGAAGAGAAAGAAAAGGGAGCATGAGAATAAGCAAGGAGCTATGCTAGGGTTTTGTTTCTAAAGGAAGATTAGAGCATTTTGAAACTACTAAACTCCAAAGGTAAGTCCCCTAACTTGTTATTCTTCCTTTTCAATCCATTTTCTTGAAATTTTTTGTTAGGGTTTGATAATAGGAGTTAATTTTCAATCCAGATAAGCTATAGATTCGAATTCATTGACTTGAATATAGTTAATGAGAGATGTTTAAAGTATTTAAACAATTGATTGAAGAGCCTACACGTTTTTTATGTATAGGATCGATTAATGCCCGAAAATGGGTGATAAATGTGGAGTTATGAAGGTTGTTGTAACATTAATGACTCTATATGAGTTAATAATTGTTAGTTAGGAGTGATAGAAGCTATTAAGCCCAATAGGTAAGCCTATATGTGAGAAATAAAGATATTAGATATTTTAAAAGTGGAAAATGAGAGTTGGAAGTATGTGTTTGACAATGTTAGTGAACCCAAACTTGATTAATTGTAAATTAATCATTTAGATATCATATTTAGCTTGGAAAGCAAGCTTGAAAGCAAGTTATTGAGGGGTAAATTATTAACCTCTCAAAAGTTTGAGATAATCGGGAGAAACTTATTTTGAGTAATTGTTTGTCAATTGTATTCTAATGTGAAAATGAGTTTATTTACATGTATAATTGAGTTTGTAAATGTAAAAGCATGCCATAAATCTTATGATAGTGCATTAACTTTGATTTGACTAAAATGTGGAGTTGAAATCAAAATGATATTAAAATCATGACACGTCATTGAAATGAGAAGTGTTTGATGTGTAATGTGATGATTGTATGGTTGTGTTGAGATGGTGAATACTCTGTGTGTGGCTAGATGAGGATTTTGAAATGTGTTATAGGATTGAGCATTTAAGATGAGGATATTGCTAAAAACAATGTTGATGCTCACTTGGGTGGTATATTATTGTAAGCTCAATGTGTTAATATTGAATACTTGAAATTGTAAAGATGAGTAAACATCATACATTGCATGATCATTTAGCAAGAGTTCACCTAGGGAGAAGAATAGATAAAATCTATATGGTACGTATGTTTGCCTTTCAGTGCATAAAAGCTTAGCTTTGTCCTATTATTTGTCAAAAAATTATCCTCTAGTTTGTCGAAGGACTAGAATTTAATCATCTTCACCTGTTTATCGAGGAGATTAACTTAGGGTAAACAACGCGCAAGGATTCAAGAGTAGAAAAAGCCATGAACTGAGAGTAAGTTTTGTGATCTTTGGTCGATCATATCTCATAATTAGTGAGCTTGAATAGTTCAATCACACGAGTGAAACCCTGATTGATATTATAACATATGATTTTAGTTAGAGGAGATAAGGAGGGTATAAGGATGACTCGATCATGCATATGTGTGCATCTAACATGTTGCATGGTTGTTAAACATGTGACGAGTTGTGATAGTGAATATGCCATTGTCATACAGGTAATTTTCTAGTGCTGATGTGCATTGATTGAATGTGCTCAAGTAATCGTCACATGTTTGTGTTTAGTGTAATAATGTACTCTGTGAATTGAGCTGAGAAATATGAAAGTGTAATGAATTGTGGAGTTATAACTTGTATTACATGTAATTGAATGTTTTTGTGAAATCAACTTACTTTTATGTATTTAATTCAATTGATATACAATTACATAGGATAGGTGAACCTTGATTACTGAGTAGTTAGAGTCGCTCCTTTCCTTCAATATTTTATAGGCTATAGTTTTAGTACAGAAAAGGGAAAGACTCCTAAGACTTAAAAATTTAGGATTCCCTTTGTATAGTCCCTTGATCTTATTTTGTTTTGTGCAATAGTTTAAACATTGTCAATTAGAATGTATTTTGTTTACACCAGCACTATGTTATCGTTAATGAATTTGATATAAATTTTGGGCTCTAAAATATTGTATGTAAATTGTTATAGTATTAATAGGGTTAAAACATTGGTGTAAGTATAGGGATATTGTTTTGATCATAACTATGAATGTTTATTTGTAAATGCAATGCTTTGACCTCTTCTTCTTGTTTTTTTTATTAAGAGGTTGAGGAGTGGAATGTGATACTATTAAGTATGTGTTCGCGTGGTGTGCTGTATAAATAGTCATGAATCCTCTGGGCATGTTTCGTGTGTTAGAAATAGCTTTTGGCACATGTATTGGGTTTTGGACACCTTTGATTGTAAAAAAGTGTGAAAATATGTTCAGGTATTTAACCTCCTTGTGCGATTTGATTTGGAAGTAAAACTTGTGCCATTAGCTAATATATAAAAAGAGTTTTTAATAGACATTTAGATCATCTCATTCGGATATTGAACACGAAAATGGAGCATGTTGAAAGTTGCTTAGGTTTGTTTTCAAATGGCGGCAGAATTGCTATTTGAAAATGTGAAATACGTCATAGCGCATGTCACAGAGCAAAACAACTATAGTACATGTGCACAAATCGTGACGCATTGTCCTGTTTTTCATAACTTAATATTTTATAATAGATTTTGAATCTTTTTACTTTTATGAGATATCTCATGATTCTGAAACATTATTTAACTTTGATTTGAGATTTATTAAGTCGTATTTCGATGAAATTAATTTATGAAAATTTGAGATTCTATTTCTACATATTACAAACTTGGTAATCAAATTAGGGTTAATTTAAATATTATCTTGGATTTAAGTGTTAAATATGATTAGATAAGGGAGATATCACAGCTTACAAGATGCTGCTCTTTATTTAGAAGCTTGTTCATAACGCTATTCCAATTGGGGACAAACTTCTCAAGCATCACAAACTAGCATCTATCTTGTGTACCTTTTGTTGTGGTTGTGATGAATCTCTACAACACATTTTCTATGGTTGCCCTTTATCTCTACAACACATTTTCTATGGCTGCCTTTTCACTAAAGCTATCTAGTATGGCTCATATTCTATCCATTCTAGTTCCATCTCCACTACAAGACTAGTATAATGGATCATCTCTATATCAAAAGCACTTTATTGAATAACAAGGTTCAGGAGTTCGAAGGAATCTTTCTTCTCATTTTCTTAATTTGGTTTAGGCTATAGTGTACTTTTAGTTCTTTAATTTTATATAAGGTTTCAATTTAGTTTTTTAATTTTAAAAAGTTTCTTTCCAATCCACTAACTCTAACACCAATAGTTTTAAATAATTATTTTTTATGCCAATAATTATTATTTTGGAGAAAAAAATTTAATACGTCAACATTTAAAAATATTGTTGGTATTTGAAAGGTTAATGTATATTTTTTTGTCATGAAACTAACGGTGTTAAGATTAAAAGATTAAAAAATATTTTATAGAATTAAGAGACTAAAATAAAATATTTTACAAAATTAAAAAATTAAATGTATATTTTATTTAGCCTTTGGTTTAAGAGAAATCAAACCTTTTATTGGGCTTCTAAATTCTCTTCATATCAAGTTATTTGAGTCTTTCATGGACAACTAAATTTCATCAAGAATGCTTGCCAATGAAAACCAACATTATCATCGTTGGTGACATCCAATTCAAAAGGCATTTTGAATTTTTTCATAGTCTAAGTCATCACAATGTTCTAAAAATAAATGAATGATTAAGATTACAAAGTGAAAAAAAAAAGGTAAACTCATCACTTGTGGATCTCAAGTTTTGTACGATGGGTGATGAGTTGAGCAAGTTTATGATTCAAAAAACTTGTCATAAGGATCCTCTTACCTTTGAATTGGTTTGCTTATTAGCAATTCTATATTGAATATACAATTTCATGAATAGTATTGACCGTCCGCGTAGTGTAGGTCACATCACCATTTCAGCTCATAAAGGAAACATCAGGCCCCGAAAAAAAAAGTTGATTGCTTTGCACAAGATATTCTTCAGTTGCTTAGTTATTTTAATTCTATTTTGTTCGAGAAGCAAAATTGTAATGACATGTTGATCTTTTTCTCTGTAATTATCCTTTTTAATTTTCTTTTAAATGGTAAGAATACTTTTATACTTTTTAGCTAATATATTCATTTGACTTAAAAAAAAAAAGGCGTCGCTTCACCAGATACTTCAGCCCCAGCTCCGCACTTGCCATAGCATCAGCGCGAGTTTACCTATCTCGTTGCCTCGCCCTCTGCCACTTCTGCTCTTCTCATCTCTTCAAGCCCTCGTCTTTTCTCGCCCACTACGTCTCCCCCTTTCTCTTTATCCATCCCCAACTCCTTCAATGCTCTTTACACATGTGTACGCACTGCCCTGCCTTCCTCTCCTTCACTCAACACTACCTCTAGATGTAGGCCCAGCTTCGTTGTCAAGGCTGCACGAACTTTCTTCACGTCTTGTTCTTTATTTATTCGTTTATTCTACTTCACCATTCTTGTTTCTTTAAGTGAGTGTTAAAGTTGCCTTTCTAGGGCTGCTTTGTAGCTTACCTGTGTTTAGGCATTCATCATATTGCAACACTATGGAACGAGAACTTCTCGGATACGATGTTGTCTGCATTTGTTGGAATCATTCTAATGTGTTGTCGGCCTGTTGCTTTTAGCTGCTGCATATTTGTTGGATAAAATGATTTTTTTCCCCTCTCGTGTTAAACCATACCATCTAAGGTTGCTATTACGCCCTCGCTGTGGACAAGTTCATGGTCAAATGTCTGAACATTTGAAATTGTACGTGAACTGCATTAATGATTATAGGCTTAGGATGCCTGATTTTCACATGTAGCATTTCCAGATCGTTAGTTTAATCTGTTGGTGAGATGCAACATATGTTTATATGTTGCGTTGAGATGAAACTCGTTAGCTATTAGACCAAGAATTCTCAACAGGACTTTGGTGTTCTGGACTATTAAGCTTAGTCAAAGTTTGCTTCCTAAGGGAATTTAAGCATTAACGATTGTAAATTATACGCCATCTTTTTTATTTGCTGGAAAGTCTTTTTAATTCGTCAACTGCAGTAACTGCAGTCCCCAATTGTGAGGCAAAAAATTATATCTAGGACCCCAAATTTTCTCTGGATTGACCTTTGAAGTACATAATCTTCTTCTTCTCATTTTCAGAGCAAACGTCCACTAGGGGGAAATCAAGCTCCAGATTTTGAAGCAGAGGCTTTTTGCTCAGGAGTTTATCAAGGTAGACAATGAAGAATCCTTTCTTTCTAAATTAGCAGCTGGATGTTTTGTTCTAATGATCACAGTGTAAGGCACATTTAGAACGTGTTTCAAATCTCCTACACGCTGGTGTATAAGGAACACAGCAAAGACAAATTCAGACTATCAGCTGTTGAAATGATAATCTAATTGTTTCTTTGTTATTTAATCTTTTATGAAGAATGCTATTAATAGAGATTTTGTTTGGCTAAAGCACTTTTGTTTCAGGTCAAACTGTCTGAATACATTGGGAAGAAATATGTTATCCTCTTTTTCTACCCGCTGGACTTCACATTTGTTTGTCCAACAGGTTGGTTATCATTTCAGTAAACTAAAATGGCATTTCAGATAACTTGATCCTTAAACGATGTTTCTTGTCTGCAGAAATCACTGCTTTGAGTGACCAATATGCAGAGTTTGAGAAACTAAACACTGAGATATTGGGTGTTTCAGTCGATAGTGTGGTAAGTTGGTTTAGACTCTTCTCCTATTTTTATTTCCTCTGCTACTGCCACATGCAGCCAACCTCCCTTGACCCTTTTGAATTTTGTTTGACCTTGCATATGCTTCTTTCTACTGATATTAGCTACTGAAGAAATTATTGAATTTATCACAGTTCAAGCAGATACGTGATGTAGGGAAAAGCTATGATGGAGACTTAGATAACATATTGGATTCTATAAGTTGCTAGATATGATTTATGGAATAGGTTACGGGACATTGCTTCATACACTAAGGAAAAGGGATTATCTTGAAGAAACCTTCATTCAATCACAGATAATCAAATTGTGTTTTGGTTAATCTACTTTTTGGACCTCCATGTTAGATATTTTATTATATATTATAAGTATAATATATTATATTCATAGAAATTGTTTTAAATCTAATATCCCAATTTACAATATCATTAAGTTATGAGATATCATCAAGGATAATAAAAATATCCTAATTGTAGCTCAAATCAGCTGATCGTATCTAGGTTTAAGGATTTGCTTAGTTTAAATTAAATAATGAAATAGTTCTGATGGTGGATTATAAATAAAGGCCTATAGATTAAGTTAATGCACTGTAAATTGTTACGTTCTAAGCAGGTTCCCTGACTAGTGATGGCTCTTACCCAGTTGCCATCACTATGCCTACATACTAGAGTTAGAAGAATCCCTCTCATATTTAACTCTACTAATTCTCTCTTTCTTTTCTTTCCTTTGTTTTCTAGCTATCGTGAGATTAGGGGATTCCATTTCAAATCATCTAGCAATAGCAAAGAGGTAACCTTAAGCCTTCCGCTATACTCTGTATGCGGGAAATCTGCATGGATGATTTAATAGAGTTTCTCTAACACTTCATTGGCAACTATTGTTTTGAAGGCTATCTAATAGTGCTTCCAAAATTTGCTTCTTGATTTGTCCCCCCACCCCCAAAAGTTTTGTTAAAGGTGTTATTGTTATCAAAATGTAGTTCTTGCTCCTGGCGTGGGTTCAAAGAGATAGAAAGTCTGGTGGCCTCGGTGATTTGAAGTATACATTGATCTCTGATATCACCAAATCAATTTCAAAATCCTATTGCGTTCTCATTCCTGATCAGGTATGTTTTAACTATTTAAAATAATAATCCTTATATTTTTTTAAGAAATAAAATTAGAAAGATTAAAACTATTTTAAAATTTTAAACACTGCAATCTTTAGAAATATAAAAAGGCTTAGTAACTTTAAATATTAGCACTAAATTTTACATAATTTTAATATTTATAATTTTATTTTATATTTCAATATGAAATTTAATAGTTTAAATAATGAAAATTACAAGGGTTGAATTACAAGAGTTAAATTTTAAAAATTTAATTATAAATGAATTAAAATTATAAAGATCGAAACATAATGAGTTAAAATTTGGACATTTAATTACAATTATGTCAAATTTTAAGGATCAAATGCTTAGAAACTCTTACTAGAAATAAACAAAGCCAATTTCAGTGTACCTTGTCCGTGCCCTACCTTCGGTTGTCTGGCTATAGGGCATCTTGAATAAAGAGCTCGAAGTTAATGTATTGTCTGGGAAAAGGATTGCGTTGGAGCAAAGCTGAAGGAGCAGCTAATTGGCATCAAAGGTATATCAGGTGCGTGTTCCAAACCTACGCGTAACAAGTAAGATCCTTGTGTTTTGAATGGGGAGAATGCGATTTAGGTTCGCCCAGTTTATCATCTGAATGGTGTCATTCCATTCAGAAGAACTTCCTTTTGACTACATCTGCATTACAAATAATTCGAAGATGAGATGTCTCATATGGTCACTTGTCGCCACGACACAAAACCCAAAATCTTGGCCTCTTATCTAGCATTAACTTATTGATAAAAACTTAGTATTTTACATGAAATTTGAGGTGAATAATAATGTTCGCATTTATGGACTTTTTATCATACTTTGCCCACATCCAGCAAAACGAAAAGAAATCTGCTCCCTTAGAACCATCACCCCGGCCCATAATATTTTTTCTTTGCACCTTGCATATCTAGTTTAACTTTCTTTTGAGTTCTCTCTTCTTTTTTTGCCCCCTGCAATTCAATTATAAGGTATATTAGTACTAAATGCTAATGGAGGCAAGCATAATTTTCAGTGCAAGCCTTTCAAATTGACCAGACACACAACAGTTTTTCATGAGAAAAGTGTTTCTAAAATACCAACATCAGCAAAAACAGTTGGGTTGGTTAATCATTCCAGTACGTACTAGTTGGCTTTTTGACTTGGTAGAAGAACAAACTTTGCTTGCGTTTTGCTCTATGGCTTCATCTCCGACTGGCAATGATTTGTCTGTTAGTTATGTTTAGAAATGATTATTTGTTGGGTATGTTTAGAATCATTGTTCAAAATAGAACTGAGATACCCTCATCATCCCAATTTGTTGGATGGCGTGCGAATGATAGACTACTTTTCTTTTCTCCGGAACCCTTTGTGTGTGTGTGTGTGTGTGTGTTTATATATCCTATATGTCTATGATAACCACTGTACGAGAGAACTGAATCAAATTATATTCGGCTTACAAGGAGACATCGACGTGCTAGCTGTTCACATTCTATCATTTGGGTTTGGAGTTCATTTTTTATATCCCGGAATCTTTTAGGCAGATTGGATTAGATCTGATCTTAGTGTGTGGATCCGCTTATAAACAGAAATTATATGCCTATTCATTTATGTAATGATTAAGTTATTAATTTTTTTAATATTGCCATCAAGTGCCGGATCAATTTACTTGTACCCAAACCAAATTCGTCTCCTGCCACAAGTCAAAGATATGCCATTGATTCTGGGCAAATTTAAGAGCTGATAAAAATGTGTAAAAATTATTCTTCCGATCCTGAATATATGAGCCAGATAATTACTTTACAGAATTAAAAAAAATAGTGAAGTGAATTGTTTGCAGGAAAAAAAAAAGTGTTGATTTTCTTAAAAATAATTGGACACCAACCCCTATTGAAAGAAACCCTTCTAATACATGCAACCAACAGGGGTAATTTGGGACATCGTGGGAATAGTTTATCAGTATCATATTCACATAACTTAAACAGAAGGTTATACTCAAGCAATTTTCTCCAACAAATGTGGCTACGTAACAGCAATGACATGCTACATGCTAAAAATTAATGAGCAAAATAAACAATATTAATACTACCAGGAGTCATTGCAAGAAAGACTAAGATCTGGTCTGCGCAGCATATCTGAATATAACGTTATATTGTAGCTGATACGAATCTAATCCAAAAGAATTTGATCTTATAGAAAATCTGGTTAGAAGTCTACGAAATGGAAAATCAACTGTTATGTCTAAAGGGGTTCGAGGAAGAATTGAGCTGGAACAAACAAAACAAAAGGGTGACAGTATTCATTCTTCAGTGGGTAGACTTGCCCCAGTTAGATTGCTTGCGTTGGAGCT
Source organism: Prosopis cineraria (assembly GCF_029017545.1). Lineage (NCBI taxonomy): Eukaryota > Viridiplantae > Streptophyta > Magnoliopsida > Fabales > Fabaceae > Prosopis > Prosopis cineraria. Next base: position 40,021,094 of record NW_026555334.1, on the reverse strand, counting down.
ACCCAACATGATAGGCCCCCACCAATGCAAGAATCGGCTTATGATCAACCCTCTTTGTTCAGTTTTTTATACGTTCATTCACGTGACAGACTTGCAATTGCAGACATTACCGCAAGACCTCTTCTCCTTACTCCTACTCTACGATTCCACCGAGAATACCGGCTGATTCTTAATACATCAACAACAACAACAACAAACAACAAGCCTTTATCCACTAGGTGGGGTCGGCTACATGGATTGCAAGACGCCATTGTCTCTATCATTTATTAAGCTTTTAGAAATATTATTAATTAAGAGATATCACGTTCAACAACTTCCAGAGTGTTTCTCTTAGGCCTTCCTCTACCTCTCTTAATCGGACTCAAATTATATGTTCCACTCTCCTTCTCACTGGTGCCTCCCTTGGTCTTCTTTGTACATGCCCAAACCATCTCAACCGATTTTCTACCATTTTTCCTCAATAGGTGCCACCCTCACTTTTTTCACGTATGTGCTCATTTCGAATTTTATCTTTACGTGTATGTCCGCACATCCATCGTAACATTCTCATCTCTGCTACTCCAACTTTATGCTCTTGCTGTCCCGTTAGAGCCCAACATTCACTACTATATAACATTGCCGGTCTGATAGCAGTACGATAAAACTTTCCTTTAAGTTTATTAGGCACCTTACGGTCACAAATAACTCCTTTAGCTTTTCTCCAATTAACCACCCAGCTTGAATTCATATGTGAAATATCTCCACTGATTTCGCCATCATTTTGGATAATGGCTCCCAAATATCTAAACTTTTCCACTTGAGGTATAATTTGATCTCCCAATTTCACTTCCAAATTATTTTCGAATAGTCCTTTATCAAATTTACAATATATATTCCGTCTTATACTTCTACTCAGACGAAAACCTTTCGACTCCAATGTCCTCCTCCATAACTCAAGTTTGCAATTAACCTCTTCTCTTTCGTCTCTGCTATAAGAACTATATCATCCGCGAAGAGCATACATTTCGGGATTTCCTCTTTGAATATGTTCGTCAAAACATTTAAAATCAAGTTGAACAAATAAGGACTCAGAGATGATCCCTGATGTAGCCCAATCTTTATAGGAAAATCCTTTGTTTGACCACTAGGCGTTCTTATACTAGTTTTTACCCCCTCATACATATCTTGTATGGCTTTAATATAAGCAATCCGTACTCCCTTTTTTTCCAACGCTTTCCAAAGCACTTCTCTTGGTATACGGTCATAAGCTTGTTCCAAATCAATAAAAATCATGTGTAGATCTTTATTTTTACAACGATACTTTTCCATTAATCCCCTTAGTAGATAAATCGCCTCTGTAGTTTGATCTACCTGGCATAAAACCAAATTGATTCTCAGAATACTTGTCTCCAATCTCAACCTGTGCTCAATTACTTCTCCCCACAATTTCATTGTGTGGCTCATGAGTTTAATCCCTCTATAGTTAGTACAATTCTGAATATCTCCTTTATTTTTTATAAATAGGAATTAATGTACTTCTCCTCCACTCATCAGGCATTTTCTTGGACCGTAAAATCACATTAAATAACTTAGTTAACCATCTCACCCCTTCTTCACCTAAACATTTCCACGCTTCGATAGATATACAATCAGGTCCGTTACTCTACCATTTACCATTTTCTTAAGAGCTTCCTTTACCTCCTTATCACGTATTTTCGATAATGACAAATTTTGTTCTCCTTCACCAGTTACAAATCCTCCAAGTTACTAGAAATGAATCCTCTCCATCATTGAAATTTAGAAAATAAGTCTCCCATCCTATTTTAATTTCATCATCTGTAACTAAATTCTTCCCTCTTCATCCTTAATACACCTTACCTGTTCTAGATCTCTTGATTTTCTTTCCCTACTCTTGGCAATCTTATAAATATTTTGCTCTCCTTCCTTCGTCTCAAGGTTCTTATAAAATTCTTCAAAAGCTTTAGAACGAGCTTCACCCACAGCTCTCTTAGTTTCCTTCTTAGCCATACGGTACCTCTCCCAATTTTCCTCATTGTTACACAAATGTATGGCTTTAAAACAGTTCTTCTTATACTTGAGTTTGTCCTGTACACTATTATTCCACCACCAAGATCCTTATCTCTCGGACCAGGACCTTTCGATTCTCCCAAAACTACTTTTGCAACCTCCCGTATCTTTTTAGCCATATCCTCCCATATGATGTTAGCACTTCCCTGAGAATCCCAAATTCCTTTATCCAAAGATTTCGCTTGAAAATATCTTGCTTCTCACCTTTTAATTGCCACCACCTAACCTTGGTGTTACTACTTGTCGACGTTTTTGGATTTTACTCATAATACACACATCAAGGACTAGGACCCTATGTTGTGTCGTTACAACAGCATCTCCAGGGATCACCTTACAATTTTTACAAAGTTTTCTATCTGTGTTCCTAACCAAAGAAAATCAATCTGCGACCTTGAGGCTCCACTTTTGTAGGTGATGAGATGCTCATCTCTCTTCTTGAAACAAAGTGTTGGCAATCTTAAAATCATAACGCCAATGAGAAATCAAGAAGAGTTTGCCCTTCATTGTTTAGCTCTCCAAAACCAAAACCACCATGCACCCTCGCATACTGACCAGCTTCCCTCCCGACATGCCCATTAAAGTCTCCTCCAATAAAAATCTTTTCACTCTGTGGTATGTGTCGAATCAACCCCTCCAGATCCTCCCAAAATAATTCCTTAAGACTGCTGGCTTATCCCGACTTGCGGCGGGCATAAGCGCTAACATATTAACAGTCTCACTCGTCCAATTATCATTTTTTAAGAAATAATTCTGTCTCCAATTCTGCTAACTTCTACACGTTCTTCTTCCACTCCTTATCTATAATGATGCCTACTCCATTGCGTGCACTTACTTTTCCTGTATACCAAAGTTTGAAACCTTGAATATCCTTAGCTCTTCTCCACGCCATTTTGTTTCTTGCAAGCAAAAGGATATTGATTTTCCTTTGAATCATAACCCCTACAACCTCTACGATTTACAATTTAATGTCCCAACATTCCAAGTACCAAATCTAATTTTGCTCTTATGGACTAACTTCTTTAGCCGCGTGCGTCCAAAATGACGCGGTAGCCCTTGCTCATTTAACCTACAACATCGGGGCGCCGATGCAGGGCGGCTCTAACTCACTTATCACTGTACTCGAGCCATGCAGCGCGTTACTTACGGGCAACGACCTAGCATTAACATTAAACGTCTATTGTCCATGTTCATGATAGATTCATCACAAATTTTTTACATTGGCTGTTGATGGCCTAACACAACCCTCCTCCTTTACCCGGGCTTGGGACCGGCTATAAACATAGGCGAGTTGATCTTAATACATCAGCTTAGTTTAATTGAACATGGATGTTTTTCAATCGAAGAAGATACCCATATCTCACCCAAGATTTACAATTCACTTGGGTTGGATCAGGTGCCTGACTAATCAGGATCACGATTTTTCTCGCAGTATATTCGATTTGAGAGAGAGAGAGTCGGTTGGGTGTAAAGGTCTAAAGGAAGAGGAGAATATATTGATACGACGAATCATCACATGTTGATATCAAAAGAGATGTAACATAATTTCCATTCATATTTTGATTTTGCATTTGATGGACATCTCTATTTCTGTTTGCTATATAGGGACATCACATTAGCCAATTGTGTCCTATCTTTCTAAGAAACAAAAAGAAAGATCCTGTGTTGACTTTCTTCTACGGTTCCTATAAGGGCCGTATATTTCTTATGTACCAAGAAACCAAAACCCCAAAAACCATCCCCCTTCATCTTCAGCCTTGAAAATGAATCACATGGCAACTTCTGATTCTGCCACGAAATTTAGCCTATCTTCCCACACCAACTTAGAAACCACCTCGTCTTGCTCGGGCCATGTTCCTGCGTCCACAGAAAAAAAAACGAAATAAAAAAGGAGCCCCACTAGACTAGCAGATCAGGCTAAACCAGAAGAGAAATCCATTATAATTAATTTGATAACTTATATACAGAAAGGTGTCATCTTTGTGAACCGCACAATAAAGCATACAAGTACCTCCAGCTCTTTGACCATTCTTTGGCAGTGGGTGCTGACACGATAATGCGACGTGCCGTAGGGAGATAAAGCCTTCATCAACGGCCTGATCAATGAACGACAACAAGGTATTGTAGTACCCATCCACGTTCAACAGCCCCACCTGTACCCCGCAACGCAAAGCACTTTGTTAGAGATACAATTATTATATACCCCAGCAACTAGCATTGACCAACAACTCTATGTGTTTTGCGTTCTTGTTTATCATTTTATATGAATGATGAGGATTGGTCACCGTATCTTTCTCCCACTCAAATGGAAACACCAAATAATGTACGTGACAACAATTAACTACACAAAAATCTTCATAATGCGAACCAGAATTTAATACCCCCACATGGATTGGTTCTGTTTTGAAGCTTCCTGTAGGTTGCATAATTCATTAAACCCCCGTGTTGACATTTCCTTGTCTGAGATATGTGTACGGTCAACTTGCTACCTAAACGAGACGCGTATCAAGTAACATGACAACCAAAACGTATATTGAGAGCATTATTAATGTTAATTATTAATTATGTAAACATGGGGCAATGTCTCATGTGCAAGCTATATATAGTTGCTAACAGCAAGTGTTGTCACAATAATCAAAGGCAAGGAGAGAAAAGAGGAATTTGACTTTGGGATTTTTTTTCGGTTTTTGTTTATCAAAAAACTTGATTCCAGAAAGATCCCTAGAGCTAGTGAAGCTTGTTTAATTATGATCTATTTCTCTATTCCTTCCCATCTTTCGGGCATCTTTCCGTGTCCCCCTCTCTACCATATTATTTTATTTCACAATATATTGGATTTTGTCGTTTGAGGATAGTTTGGGGTCAGAGAAATTTGGAACTAACATCACCTAAAACTAGCCATATACCTTGACTATTACAATTAAAGAACGATAATTGACAATTGCGAATAATTTCTTACAGGTTTGCGGTGGATTCCAAGCTGAGCCCATGTGATTACTTCCAGCAATTCCTCAAGGGTTCCATAGCCACCTGATGCACGAAATAACATAGATTTAGTAATTACAAGACAAGACAAGACAAGATGTACTCTTCATGCAGAATTCACCAGCTGGCTGCAGTAAGACTGTAAAGAAGGTTTCGATCCCTACGTACCTGGGAGGGCAATGAAGGCATCCGCTTGACGAGCCATCTCAGCTTTTCTTTGATGCATATCAGATACGGTTCTTACTTCTCCAATAGGATCACCAGTTATCTGCAATAAACATATGAATCTCGTGTCACCAAACATTTAAAAAATTAGACGGCCTAGCAAATAATAGTTTTAAATTAAGTGCTGTACCTCTCGAGGCATCAGAGTTTTTGGGATAACCCTGCACATCAAAACCCATACAGACGTCAGACCCAACGTATAAGGAATAATAGAAAATGTTGACGCGGGAGATCATGTTATGAATTATGATGTCCTCTTCAGATTTTATATTTCCTTTTAACAAAAAACCTTTAACTTAAATAAGCGGTGCTTGCTATGTGACCGGAGAGAAGGAGATTTGCAAAAAGGTTAGATTGTCTTTCAAGAGCACGTAAAGAGAAAAGGCAAAGGAGGGTCCAATTAGCAAACGCTGCACATAGCACATCAAAAAAGTTACGTCCCTTTACGGAAGAGCCAAAAGGCGTTCAGCTTAATCATATAGAGCAAAGCTGCTCTAAAAGCTTCTAACCATCAATAAAGGTCACACACTTTTCTTTTTCTTTTTTAATCACAGCTAAAGCACGAAGAGACAGATTAACCGCAAGCAAGTTATTTTATATCTATAATGCTTCCCTCTCCCCTCTCACTGAAGGAAGCCTCGGAAAAAGATAAGAAATACTCCACGTTGCTTAATTCCACCCCATTATGTCCCACTGTAATCCGTTTGTTGGACAGCAGGGAAGAAAGATAGCACGCATGGGCCAACGTGTACAAAAGAACATAACTCGCTTCTTTAAAAACTACGTAGGTTCAGTGACTTAGGTTACCACTATCCATAAGCACACACAAATGATGAGGGGAGAGAGAGAGGACAAACCTAGAACATGGCGCCCACCATCATGAACTGCCTGAGAAACGAGTCCCATCAACCCCACGCTTCCACCTCCGTAGACCAAATCAATCCTTCTCTCTCACCTTCAAAACACATCGAAAAAGCAAAACAAAGAGACGCGTGTCACCACTCATCATGAATACCAGACCAAACATACAATGGGAGCAACCCCAAATATTGAATATAAATTTACAAGCTCTCGTGAACAGTGGTCTATAGTAATCCCATTAGGGTAGACGACGAACACACGTAATAACAGTCTTGGAATTTTTAAAAAATAAAGAGCATGCAATGTAACTAGCCAGAGCGATGAACTAATTTGGGTGCGCAACCCATAGGCAAGAATCATGGAGGTTTGGTCAAGGAAGCTTGTGGGGAATGTCAAAGCCAAGAACACGCTTAATAGAGTAATCATACCAAGGTTGCACGTTTGGTTCCCTAGAAAACAGCAGAAAATGTTTCTTTTTTTTCTTTTCAAAGATTGAAACTTGAGGGAGCTAAAATAATAAGATAGGCTAAACACTCGGGGAAAAAAAAATAAAAAAGATAGGCTTAACACAGAGAGATCATGCAACAAGGCTGCTCAACTGACAGGCGGATTACAGCTAGCAATCGCTCTGTCTCTCTCTCACGCCAAACTTAAACCCTAAACCGCCTACCCATATTCCTCAACAATCATAAGCCCACGTTGAGAAGTTGTTTCAGACAAAGAAACAGCCAGCCGCACAGTTCGGAAGAAGGAACGGGATAACAAGGACAAAAGACAAAGACGCAACTAGAGAATACATGAGGTAAATCGGAAAAAAAAAAATCGAGACGAACAAATTTAACCAAAAAAAAATCAGTTCCAGATTGCATTGAGGAACCGGAAAAGATATTTTTGCAGCGCTGAAGATGCATTGAACCTAAATAATTACTAAAAAAGCATGACAGGAAGGAAAGCATATATAATGCGGCCGATAATTCTCAGAAGGTTCAGACTCAAAGGTTGATTGTTGGAATAGGATTTAAGAATCGTAAACATATTGACAGGAAAAGAAGCAGAATCGATTGGTACAAGCGAGAAAATAGGCAGCCGGTATCTTTTCTGTCTCGTAATGGGACACGGCGTTGAAAGAAAAACAAAGGAAGAGAAGACGTTGAATGAGAGAAAGGTTACCAGTTCCTTGCCGAGTTGAACAGCAGCTTCCTGATAACTAGCTTTCTTGCCAGAACTGCTGCCACAGAAAACACAAATACGCTTGAATCTGGATTTTGTTTCTTCCATCGGGTCCGTGATCGTTTCCGCAGGAAGTATATCAGCAGCTGCAGAGGGAAGGAAAAGGAAGGATGGTTGAAAATGAGAACAAAGTGACTATTTCTTAATTAATGCCTGCATAGATGTAGAGTATGTGAACAGATATATCTATATATATAGATCCGTCCCCGTCCACTTGAAAGAATAAAAATATTTGAAATCGAATAACGAAAGGAATGGATTCTTTTTTTTATTAAGTTAAAACTTGCCGTATTTTTTGTTTCTTTTATCTTTTATGAACCGTTTAATATTCCTTTAAATTTTGCAATTACGCGTGTTAACCAAAGGCTTTTGGCTTAAAGTTAATTTAGAAGGAACGTAAATAATCATTATAAATCATTTAAAAATTATAAACAAATTTATAAAGTATACAAATAAAAATATATTAAAATAATATCATATGTCTGTCATAAATTTAAATGTCTTCATTTTTGTTAAAATATAATACTGTTTCAAGCATGAGAGTTAAATGTTAAAAAAAAAACATGTGCCTACTACTGACTCTGTCCCGAATTATAAAATATTTTGGGTGAAATTTAATGTCTTAAAAATATACATTTTGACAAAAATTAAATATTATTAATAATATTTTTTTAATATTATCATTACCTTTATATTATTTCTTAATATTCTTTCATGAGAGAAATGTATTTGTGAAAGTTTATATTTTATTTTTAAAAAATAAAATTATAAAATATATTATAAACTTTACAAATATATGTAATCTTGTTTTAAAATATTTCATAAATTGAGAGCACGAGAATATTTAGCACAAAAATCAAATTCGAGATTCAGGAATTTCACCTAATATGGTAGTTTTTGATAGAGCGCGTTCCCTTTCGCTGGGAAAACCCCAGTAGTTTATAATTAACATACGTTTATGCAGTGAATAATAATTATAAATGCACCTGCAAGTGCACATAATGCCAAGTGAGATTTTGTTTTTTTGGGGGCCGATGAAGTGAGAATTCACCAACCAGTCTTAACTGTTTCCAGCAATTTCTATTTATATGTGACCTCTATGGTGCAAATCTAACCATGATTTATTTGCAATAATCATTGAATAACTTATATTATAAAATAGTGTAAAATAAATATTGAATTATAAAAAACAGAACATTCAATAGCTTTTGTTAAGTCTAAAGAAACATCCGTTTATCGTTTTACTTTGGGCCCATATTCATTACAGGTGGCCTCCATTCGTCATCTACAATCTTCGTTTCCTCTCCTCTGACTACCCTTCCAACTTTATTTTGAAGTCTGTCACCATTGCCATCTCAAACCTTAACCTCTAATTGCGTGTTATCTTCATGCAATGAGAGATTTAGCAAGGTCATGAGATTACAGCTTTTGCATTATCATTAGAATCTTGTTATCAATATAGATATTCCCCGTTGGCTAAGATCGTTTGAAAATACTCTCAATGATTCTAGTAGAGAAATTCAATCCCCCTTCTCAAAGTACCCATCACACTTGCGCTTTTTCTTCTTTCTTTTCTTATCCCTTGTCTCCCAACCTAAATGCTCATTGTCCTTATCAAATCTAGACGATTCTAAGATCTCATAGGAAAGAAAGGGATTCGATTGAACCTAATTATTAATGGGGCCTCCTTCATCTTCAGGGTCATGCTCATCTTGTTGTAATTGAGCAGCTTTGAGGTTGAGTTTGGAAGCAAAGATGTTGTTTATGACAAAAAAGTCGATGGTGAAGCTAGAATTATTGAGTTGGGGAATTGAAGTGATGCTGTTGAATGCTCCATTTTTAATAGTTTATAATTTATTTTGCACTATATAAAACCTCCAATTTTTAACTAATTAGCACATACTTAACCTGAAGGTAGAGCTACCATAATATTTATAACTAATTTAATAATAAAAATGTCATAGAAAGAAAATGATCAACCTTAACTGTATCAAAATTTAAAAAGGCTAAATAAGAAAATCCCGTAGAAATGGGTTCCCATAAATAATTAAATCTAAAAATTGAGTTTAAAAAGTCATTTAGTCATTATAAATCAAATTAAAAAGTGTTTTTGAGAAGCATGAAAAAAAGCTAGAGTTAAAAATGAGTCAAAATGAGGTAAAAATGGTCATTTTTACTTAACAGGGGTACTTAGCTGCAGCAAGAAAACATTAAGCTGTGGCTTACACTTTCAGGAAAGTTTTTGCTATGGCCAATTCTCTTTTGACTGCAGCCAAATGGTCTCAAGAAGTCCTTTGACTGTAGCCAAAAATTTATTGGCTGCAGCCAAAGATATGACAGCAACTGACACAACAACTTCCCAACCATGAACTTCTGATGAGCATAACTTTTGACTCAGACCTCTGATTGAGATGATTAAAATGGCCACACGTCAATAATTTTACAATCTAACTAATGGTTTTGGTTTCATGTCAATTCGATAAAGAATTTAAACACCCAAGACCATAATTTTACATTTTTACCTCTAAACCATCAACAAAGTGTTCAAATCTCAAATCATAAGCTATTAACCCACGCAAAAGCTTAAACCACACTTAATAAGTCCAACTACATCTGTCTAAATAGTCACAATCATCAAACAATTTTTAATATAAGAATTGACTACTCAACCACCATAAAAGCATATAATAAGAGAGTGAAGCATTCAAACTAAATAATCACTCAAAACATGTTAAACTTATCTAACTTGTCAAGATATAATTTTTCAAACTATCTTGACATACTACCATGTTCATATTAGGGGTTTAGACCCTTCCATGGTTAAGAAAATCAAAAAATGATTAAATTCAATGTTTAAAACTATAAATGCAAGTAAACGTTAAACAAACATAAGTCAATATGAAAAACCCTTAGTTGACAAATATTATATTCAAATTACATATAAAAGATAAAATTATAAACATTATAATTGATTACTCAGTCTTTAGCTTCATAAGCCTCCCTTTTACTCTTAGCTTGATCCTTGCCTGTAAACATTAAGCTATGGAAGTAAGATAAATATCTCAGTAATTAAGTAATTTAATCAAGCATATTAAAGTGTGGCAATCACAACAATAAAGCATTTAATGTCACGTAAGGCAAACTAACATTATTCACAATATATCTTTATAATGTGTTTTGCATGATCAAATACAACCGCCTTGTACCACTCCTTGTATCATCTGACTGAATCTATGGGCTATTATCTCATATAGGTCTAGCTCATGTGACTGGACTAGCCCTGCTTTCCAATTGTGAATGGTCACATGGCCAAAGGCTCTCATACTCGCTTTGGAACTATGCATTCTCTCTACTCAAATTTTGAGGTGTCATAAGTGTCTGACTTACACTGTCTAATCTAGGACCAGTGATATTAAGCATCGTGCTTGACTCATGTCGCACCTATAGGTTGTTGACAATACTAAGCACATATAGCAATAAAGTATGCCAACCACTGTGCATAAACCTAATGAAGGCTACATCATGTGAATTTTCTATCATAATCTCTCTATTATGCTAGGGTGAACTCCCACCCATTATAATTATGCAAGTTTAATTAACAAATGCGAATATAAGCTCATGCATATCATAGTAATTCATCATCCTTATAATTTCTAGAACTTGCATGCTTATCACAGTTTACACCACAATGTAGTTTACTATAGCTCATTATATAATTAACTCATAGCAAATCTAAGCCCACAATTCATATTTCAAATACCAAATAACATCTATATAATATACTCACTAAACACTTTATCACAAGGGGTTATGTTTTATATTTGGATAATAGTTCAAAATCAATATATTCATCCATAAGCTCATTTCAAGCCATCCATAATAATACTTAAAATATAAATGCAGACACAATGATATATTATACTTAAATTCTTAGTTATTTCAACTCTTGATTTACCAACCAATAGTACCCGTGAGTATCAAACGAAGCCTCTAATTAGCTCAATAGTACCAACAATGATCAATCTACAATCAAACAAATTAATAGTCATTAATGACTAACTATCTTTAATTAAATCTAATCAAGACCTAAATCTAAAAATTTTATTATGGTCATCTACCCACAACCAAATCCATTTTTATGTTCCATTAGTTCATCTAGACTCCCATTAGTCTAATTAACACTATTATAACTCATAACCTTCTTAACTCAACTAATAAGCTCCAGGATTTACTTCAAACCTCACTTTGAAATCCCAAAAATTTATCAGCACCATAATCCAGAGGTTAAACACTTAAATAAACACTCATTAATCCCTTTGAAGTCAAAATCTATGAAAAATCACAATCCATTTTCAGATTCTCAAAGAACTACCTAAAAATAATGATGAAAATGCACAAGAGAGGAAAAGAATAGGTTGTGGGCACTTAAATAAGTGATTAGAAACTTCAAATAGATTCAATTAGATGCTTACAAAAAATCCTAGCAGAGCTATCTTCGTTCACCTTCAGATTCCTACTTAACTCTCTAATTTTTGAAGCCAAAATGCGGATCTAAAGGCTTAAAAATTGAGTTTTGACAGAGGTCAAGAGACTTTTTGTCTAGAGCCAAAGACCAAAAATTCAAGTTTCGAACATGGTTCATCTAATTAGGCCTAGATGTGGCCCAATACCACCTATGGTCTAATTCTAAGTCTTAATTAGGGTTTCCATTAGCCATCCATATCTTATCTTTCAATTTGAGTTAACTTTTATTGTCTAATTTATTCTTAATTATCCTCATTAACTTTAAGTTAAAATTTTCATGATGTTACACATAATTTGATAATATAAGCTACTCATTGATTGGTCCTCACAAAATAATTCATGGCTAAATTTATATTTTAGCCTTTTTTTGACAAGGTTATAGAATCATTCAAGTGAGCCCCAACATAGCAACAAACATTCATTAGCTTGAAATTAACGAATGTCGTTGGGTGCTTCATTTTTAATAGTTTAAATTTATTTTATATCATTTTAAAATATAAGTTATCTAGTGGTCTTGAAAAAATCTGGCTGCTAAATTTACACACTTACATTTGTTATTATTTATTTTTATCAAATGCTTGCACGGATACTTTTACGTTGCTAACGAGTAAACTCTTACCTTAAAAGGAGAGAAAATGACAAAAACAATTTTACAAAACATGTAAATGACAATGAGATCATGAAAAATGTAATAATTATTTTATTTTATTTCATTTATAAATTACTTTTTAACATTTTTATTGAAACTAAAAAACTTCAAATCTTATCAATTCCATCTAAAGATTTTATAGGTTTCCAATTGACCCCTAATAAATATACCTTTTTTAAAATAAATACTATAACATTTTAAAAACTTTCCTACATTTAACAGGGTCAAAATGGTAAAAATAAATATAATAATTATCAAAGTGCCTTGTAAATATAACTAAAACAAGCATTCTCTCCTTCTGCCTTATAAATAAGACCAATGGAGTATTCTTAAGTTTCTTGAAACTTTTTTGATATTAATATCATTTATGAAATAACTATAATGCCACTAATTTACAATAAAAAAAGAAAAGGATAGTGACTATTTGAATTTAAGTAATGACTGTTTGTCTAGCAATAACTAGAGATAGCAAGTGACTACCCTATTGTCAATGTTGGTGATTATTTTGATTTAAATAATCACTATAGTTCTTATAGAAATGATTAAAATGAAATAAGTAATTGCAACTTTATTTTTGCAAATTTTTAAATCATTAAAGTCTAAGTGTTGTAAACATTAATGACTATTTTTGTCTGCATATGACTATCCTTCTTATAACATAACTAAAATAGAATGATAAATAATAAGTTTCACTCCGACCATTTCTCTCTTTATCTTGAATCAAGGGCATTATAGTCATTTCACAAAACACATTGGTGTGTTTGGATTTCAATTGGCAAAAATTGATTGACAAAGCATGATGATATTTTTTTAAAATTGATTTTGATAATTGAATTTATCTGGATAATTTTTTGAAATCAATTTTAAAGAAGGGGGAAATGAAAAATACTCAAATGTTGAGAATTGATTTCAAATGAAGAAAAAAAACAGCTCATGCTAAATGAAGTTTCAAAGAGGAACGGAGTTAGAAAAAATTAAGAGTGTTTTGATAAAAATTTTTAAAATTAATTTTGGAGGTACATCCAAACAATCCCTTTAATGTCATGAACGTCCAGAGGAACTTAAGTAAAATTATTATATTTTTCATTTTGTGGGACATCTTCAACACCATGTCCCTTTAATGTCACAAATTGTCTAACTGATTGCTTAGTTAGGAATTGTCACACTAAAAACTCTTTTCTTAGTAGGGATGTAGTTGGTCAAATATTTGATGCTTTTGCTTTTTCGCTTTGTACTGCTAATGTTGTTGGTGGATTTCCATTTCATTCAAAAAAAAAAAATTCTATCATTTTTCAAAAAGATAAAGGGAAAATGATAGCTAAGATTTTACGTCCCAATAATTTTTTTAAAAATTATTACAAAATATTAATTTAAATAATTGCATATTTGAAATTTTTAATTATAAACATGATATTTAAATTTTAAAAACAACGATTAGTTTGTAGTTTGAATTTTCATTTATAAATATTTAAATTAATATTTATAATTTATTTTTATAAAAGATTTTGTTGAAAATTTAGCTATTATTAATTTATCATTTTGAGACTTTATTATCATTCTTTCAAAGAAAAAAACACTAGACTTGGTTAATATGAAAGTAGATATTTATTTATTTTATTTATAAATCACTTTCAGTAATTTTGTCAGAACTAAAAAAAATTAAATTTTATTAACTCTGTTTAAAAATTCAACTAATTTCTAATTGTGCCCTTATTAAATATATATATATATATATATTTAAAATATAAATACTCTGACATTTAATAATTTTTTTAATATCTAATAAGGGTAAAATTAAACAGCAAAGAATAGATAAAATAATCACCAAGATGTGTTATAAATAAAATCAAAACAAAGATTCTCTCAGCCCTATAAATATAATGAAAGGAGATTTAGACTCTAATACTTTAAACTTGTGTGGGTGATTGAATAGACTTTCCTGCACCCGAATATGGTGAATCTCCAACACGACTCTTTTATTTGATATATTTTTATTTATAATATTCCTTCAGTTCCGACTCATAAGATGGGATTAGTTTGAATAATCTCTGGTAAGTCCAGACTCAACCTAAGATAACCCATGATATGATACTGATGCTCCACCGGTGGGGATACAAACCAAACTGTTTGAGAGATATGCCTCAATACTTCAAATAGAATGCAGTGGGAATGTAACTAAAAAAACTTGTCAATGGCGAGAACTTAATCCAACACCAACCTTAATTTGAATGTGATTCAGGTTGCCATTCTAAGTTCAGAATTTGACTATTAAGAAAAGATGATCAAATAACCAATAAGCCTTTCATTTTAATTCAAACAAAAAACAAATATTACATATACTAGTGAATAAGGGTATAAAATATCACAACCAAAAAATATGCAAAAAAACACCCTTTCTCATTCCTTTTGACGCAAATTTAAATTAGAATGCGGACATATTCTTCACGAATTTTAAGGTAAGTCAATAAATTTTTAAATTATGAATGGCATTTTTTTTTTTTCGGGAGAACAATGGTATGTTGTTTTATAGATTCGACGAGCACGAGCGCGCGTACATATAAACGTAAATTGACTAGACGAGGCATGATGAGCACGGGTCTTTGTATAAATCATCTTTTTATTGAAAAAATCAAAATAACAACATCGTCAACAGCAACAAAAAGTAAACACCAGCCATCGTTGACGAGGGAAATTGCAGTCATTGTTATATGTGCGTGCGGGCGGAAAGTGTATTTTCACCTCACTTTTCTTTTCAGTTTTATTTATAAAACACGTTTTAAAAGATTTATTTTAATTCTATTCATGAATCATGATATAATTTTAAATAATATTTAAAAATATTTTTAAAATTATTTTTATAAGATAAAAAAATAACATGATATTATTTTTTAAATTTATTATATATGAGGCATCTTTAAAATTTTACACATTTTATTTATTTTACTTTTTTTTTGCATTAGTATTGATAAGAGTTGGTAAAAATAATTTATTAAAAAACACTGGAGTAATGTTTTCTTAAAAAATTGATCACTTGAAAAATATCGTCTAATTTTTAATAAAAGTTCGATAGAAATAGTTTTTGAATCTACATTGCTTTCCTAACTTGTCACGTTTTACTTCAAAAATAGATACTTGGTTTGCTTAGCAATTTAATATTAAAACTCTGATAGTACATATTTAAATCAATAACTGTCAATAGAGAATATACAATAATTTGTGAATACAAAATTTGTACTTTATCTGTTTTTTGGACTATATATGTAGTATCTGTTATATATACAACACAAAAATGATAATAAATACTATTTTCACAAGTTATTTATAATATTGCCTCTTCTTCTTGTTTTTTTTTTTTTAGCTGCGTGGGACTGCCTTGTAAGTTTTGCATAATATATGCAAACTGTCCTCACTTTATTATAATACATGGTTAATGTCTAAATTTGTCTCTATACTTATTTTTTAAGAATGTTCGGCATCCTATAGTTTAAGTGAAATAGTTTTACCCCTGAATTATTATTTCAAGGAGCAAAAAAAATCCTATATGAAACTGTCTTCACTTTATTAATGAACCGTTAACTTTGTCATTATAAGCTGATATGGCATGTGCATGAGACTTATGAACAGTGACATCTAAAACTTTGATCATATTCTTTGAGAGTTGAGACTAATTTATTCTTGAATTCTTTTTTTAAGTACGCTGAGCACCCTAAAGTCTTTTTCTATGAGCGCTGAACACTCTAAAACCTTATTAAAATAAAATTTAATATATATTGTTAAACTATTGAGTATTTTAATATTTAATAATTTAAATATTGTTATTATTTAAAATGGTACACCACTCAATTAATATTTATAATTTTGTATAAAAAATGAAGGGAATGAACTTTCAAATTAATGATTTTTTTCTTCTCATCCCTCTAGTTTTCCTTATCAAGTAACTTTTTTTAATAACACATTAATAGAATAAGTGATATATTTTAAATAAAATCATTGTTGGTCTTGATTTTCATATTTCTAATTTTACTCCTAACACTGTAATATAAAAAGAGTATTAAATTAAGGTAGTGCAATATTATGGAAGAAAATTGTTAGTTGATGAAAAAAATAAGGAACTTAACTAATATTACAAAATAAGTAAGTTCTGATACGTATAAAAAGTATAATGATTTAGGCACTATTTTGAAAAGAAGATTAAAGATTAATATATAAAAAATAAGAAGTCATTTATACCTTTAATAAAATTATAGTTTGAGTCATTAATATTTTAAAAATAATTTATAAATAATAAATTTAAACTATTAGATATGAAAATATTTAATATTTTAAAAATATTTATTTAAATTTTTTTAATAAGACTTTAAAGTACCTAGTGCTCTTAAAAATTTTTTAGAGATTATCGGTCTAAAATTAGGGAACACCTTACAATTTAAGAAATATATTTATATTTTTATTGGTTTATAAATGTCGAGTGATTGAGCAAAAGAAATTATGAATATCAATCACGGACGAAGGTAAAATGAAATAATAAGTCAATTTTCACGTGTTTAGAAAGAATAATTTTAGTATTTGTGATATATGTTCAATTTAGCCGACCATATTTTATTAATCACTCCACATGGTATTGACAATAAAAATTATTTGTTTTCAGGCAAGAAAAAAAAAGACAATAAATATTATTCTCTATTAGATAATTAAGTCTGACCTAAACTTATTTGGGTCGGAATACCAAAATTAATTAATATTTAGTATATTATATATAAATATTATATATTTATATATGTATTTCCTTAAAATGTAATTTTTAACCATCTACTGAGGCTGGCCTAAACAGCATGAGGATTTAAAATATTATTTTTTAAGTTCAGTTTTAATTTTTTTTGAACGTGGCCTAAATTACTGATTTATTTGAACTAGGATGGGATAATTTAAGAAGTTGAATTTAATGTTCAGCTCCTGATAAAAGGTTGTTAAAATTGGATGACACGTTTCAAATTAAAAAATTTGATGAATGGTATTTTTCTCTCAACTAAATCACGAATGATAAAAAAAAAAAATTGTAACCGTGAGAGGTTAAAATACAATCTCCCACACTTTTAAACTTGAGAAAATAAATTTTTAATTTCCATAATTTATTAAATTTTATTTTTAATCTTAAAATTACAGTCCCTATAATTAACATCATAACAACTTGTGAAATAAATGTTACCCAATTTGATTGAAATAATGAGAATTGAAAACATAGCAAAAATTATAAATAAAACCTAATAAAAATATACTTCCTCCTTTAAAAATAAAACATTTAATTAAATTTTACCCCATAAAATAATTACTTATTTTTAAATAATCTATCTTTTATGTTTAACCTATTAAATATTCTATAATAAATATAAAATTATTATCAATAGGACACTTTTAAAAAAAATAATAATTATATTTTAAAAAATTAAAAATATTTATATTTTTAAATATTTAATTTTTAAAAAAAAAGTACAAGCTGGAAGTAATGATTATCTTTATATATATATATATATATATATATATATAAAATAAAATATTACATGTAATGCTCGGGAGACGTAAAATGAGACTTTCATAATTCACATTTAATTACTAATAAGTTTAAAAGAATCTAAAATTTCAGTTTATTTGGAAGAAAATTAAAGTAAAAATAATTTTAATAGTTAAAAAAATAAAATCACTGTTGGCTTGTCATGCAGAATTAAATTAAAGTGCAAGAATTTTTTTTATATTCATTAATAATTACCCTTTTTGTTAAAAAAATACCCCCTTTATTTAAAAATATAAGATATTTGTTGAGGGGTTAGATGTTAAAAAATATAAGGCGTTTTTAATTTGTTGAAGTGTAATTATTGTTTTTTCTAAAAGTATCCTATTGATAATGATTTTAGATTTATTGTAGGGTGTTTAATAAAAATAAATATAAAAAGATAAGATTGATTTAAAAGTAGTTAACTACTTTATTGAGATGAGATTCAATTAAAAATGTTTTATATTTTTTAATGAAGAAAATAAAGATATGTTTTTAGGAATTAGATTTTTAAAAATATAAAATATTTTTAATCTTTTAAAAGATATTTATTATCTTTTTTTAAATAACTATTATTAAATAAATTATCTTATATTTATTTTAAAATGAGATATTTTATTCAATAAGAATAAATATAAAAATAAAATTAATTTAAAATTAAATAATTATTTTATTAAAGGATAATTTTAATTAAAAATACAAGTGACCAGTGCTTAACTGAAATTCCAAAAAAAAAAAAAAGTAGAGGGCATGGAAAATGGGAAGCCGGGTTGTTTGAAAGAATAACAGTGATCCATCATTCCTGGGTGTTTGCAGAGGCTCAGTAATGATTACAGTTTGGTTGATTTAGATTGATTGATGCTGCCCTCCGATTCATTCTTCCCCTTCTCCTTCTTCTTGGGACTCCCCGCCTCCATTTTTTCCCTCACCACCTCTTCTATCATTATTTGTTTTCATATTCACTATATACCATTCAATGAATGACGGTGAAATTACATTTTAAAACACCTTCTCTGCTAATAGAAAAATATTCAATACAAATCAAATCAAAAAAAAATTATTAATAATCTAACCTTATATGCAAAATGGCTCATATTTTGTTATAAATTTTAGTAAATTAACAGATTTTAATGAATTTTATTATTGAGCGTGAGATTGGTATAATTATGTTACTCTCTCCTTCCAATTCCATTTATAAATTATTTTTAATATATTGTATTGGAATCCAAAAAAAAATAAATCCGCACCAACGTAAATTGGCATATAGGAGCTTTCTTCATTTTGTTAAATAATAACGTGGGTTCAAAAGTCGGATTTTTTTTTTTTAAATCTCAGCTTATTTAACAAGTGAGCTGGAATAGTTAATCCTTGCCCCCCCAGTGCCACAGGACGAAAACGCTCTACTGTAAAAGCTGCATTTCTCATACTCGTTACAATGGAGAGACTTGTAATAAAAAATTATAAATAAAATAAAGATATTTTCTTTATATTTTATAGAAAGAATAAATATAACCTGGCGCATATTATTTATGAGAATAATCGTTAGATTTGATATTAATTAATTCAAATTAAATCTTAACTAATTTTAAAAGTGTCAACAAAGTTCTATGATTTAGACTTTATGTTTTTTGACATTAAAAATAAATATTTGTATTTTTTATTGATATTTAAAAAAATAAGTTATAAATGCACCTTAACAACGTTGCACATCTTTAAAATTGTTAAACTTAATATTTCATCATGAAGAAACTGAAGAATTTTTTGATACTAAAAAATGTAAAGCATTTTATTTTATTAAATGTTAAAAAATATAAAATATTTTTAATATTTCACGATATAATTATTATGTTTTATTTAAAGTGTCTTTAATGAATAAATTATTTTATATTCATAATAAAGTGAAATATCCTATTAAATGTATAAAGATATGAAAAAATTGTATTAATTTAAAGATAAGTAATTATTTTATTAGGAGTATAATTTAATTAACAATACCTCATATTTATAAATGGAGAGAATAGTTAAAAGAGAAAATTGGTGAAAATGACCTTGTTGGAAGGAAAATAGTCCTAATGACCAAATGCAATTAAGGATCAAGGTTAATATTTTATTTAATAAACAATATGAACAACTGACCGAAATATTCCTCTATTTAAACTAATAAAATTGAAAAAAAAAATAAAGACTTCTAGCTTGGGTATAAGGCTTATAGCCTGACGTGTATGTGTTAAACAAGCAGTCTTTATTTTATTTTCTTTTCATTTCATTGGCTTAAACAGAGTGGTATTTCTATTATTTGTTCATATTATTTAATGAATAAAATATTAATCTTGATTTTTTAATTGTATTTGATCCTTAGAACTAATTTTCCTCCCAACAAATTCTTTTTATTAATTTTCCCTTGTTAAAATTTGAATTAATTAATCTTTTAACTGTCATTCTTCATATTGTTTACTCTCTCTGGTCCTATTTATAGGAATAGGATAGAGAGAAAATTTTTTTATCCTATTTATAAGTCATTTTATTAAATTTTCATTGTAAATTTCATCATTTGACCTCTATTGAATGGTGGAAAAAGAAAATGTATTATTAAAGTATATATGTTCCCACCGTCCCTATATATATAAGGTGTTTTAGAAGCTTATTTCGTCTCTAAATATAAGAAGTGACAATAGTATTTTTAAGTAATTAAAAATTTTTACTCTTATCTTAAAAAATTAAATGAATTATTAATTATATGGTTTCTTTACCATCATCATGATATTATTAGAGATAAAACTAAAAAATCATTGTGTTTTTATTTGAGTTTAACTAAATAATAAACTTTTATTGATATGTGAGATTTGATTAAAAATACTATATATATATATATATATATAGAGACAGAGGAAGTATTTAATAGAGATAAAATTAAAAAATATTAAATTTTTAAACATAATTAATAAATTTTAAAATATTTTTATAATGTTAAAATATATTAAAAGTATTTTATAAACAGGATTACAGGAGTATTTATTGAAAGATGATTAAAGACTAAAAAAGGAGCACTGAGCCACTGAAGGAGGAGAAAAGGCTGGAAAGAAAGACGGGGAATGCGAGCTGGGATAATTGCAGGACAGAGAGTATAGGTGGGGTAGCAGGGGAGAGGATGTAGCTGGTGATGTGGAAGTAGACAGAAGGAGGCGGCATTTATTATGATTACCACGGAAGGGACACCACAATGATGATTATCCTAGGCTGCACCCTTCAGGTTTTATCCTCCCTACACGTGGCATCAACGCCCTCAATCTAATTCCCCATCCTATCCTTTCGTCGCACCGAGGCTCTCTACTCTTTTTCTTTCCCTCCTTTTTCCTCAACTTCTCAAATCTTCATCATTTATTATATAAATTATATAATAAATAAAAGATAAAAATTAAAAAAATAGAGAGA
This sequence comes from Prosopis cineraria, assembly GCF_029017545.1. Classification (NCBI taxonomy): domain Eukaryota; kingdom Viridiplantae; phylum Streptophyta; class Magnoliopsida; order Fabales; family Fabaceae; genus Prosopis; species Prosopis cineraria. The sequence goes on along the minus strand of NW_026555334.1, from coordinate 39,999,576 downwards.
AAAACAAACAAAGAAAAAGACTCCTCATCTCTTTTAGTCGCTCCTCCTCCTTTTTTTTTTTACAAAACATTTCTATTAATTTTATCAACATCAATATAAAAAAATAAATTTATATAAAATTTTAAATATACACTTATATAATAAATTTAAAAAATAATATTATATTATATTAATAAATGATAATTTTAAAAATATTTTTTAAATATTATTTAAAAATTTTTATAAATAAGATTAAATGAACATTTGATAATGTGATTTATAAATAATTTTTTCTTGATATTTGATGTATAATTTCAAATATCAGCATATTTTGAGAAAAAATATAATATTTTAATTTTTAAAATAATTTTTTCATACATCACTTTTTTAATTTAAAAAATTATTTTGAGAAAATTTTATTATTTTGATTAATTTATTTTAAGGTAAAAACTTTTAAATTTTAAACATGATAAAATTTTAATCTTTTTATACAGTTCACTGTGGTCATATATTAAAAAAAATTAGAAGTGTTTCGTGAAGGAATATTTTTTATGGATTCACATTTAATTGTTATCATACAAAATGAAAAAAAAAAAAAAAGGAGGAGAGTAGGCATGGGAAGAGGGAAAAGACAGCGGGTTTGATGCGAGCGAGAGAGAGAGAAATGTTGGTGACACACGTGCACGGAAGAAGCAACAGAGGAAGGAAGTGACGTAGTGGGGCTTCAGGCTCAGAGGGATGGTGCTGTGTTGCGCTCTGCCTGTGCCTCTCACTGTCACTCTCTTCCCCAAGTGGGATTTGGAATGATGGGATATTGCCACTGGGACGCCTTCCTTCTCTCTCTCTCTTTCCCCGAACCTCCTTTAGGCTTTTGTATTCTAGTCTCCCGTTCGTTGCAGCTTTTTCCTACTTCCCCAACTATAAGCCCTTCTCCCGTTTCACTTCTTCTCCTTCTTCTATTATTTGTTGGGATTTATATTCCACGTGTCACTCTATCAAACTTAGTAACTTTTTTTGGGGGCCAATTATCAAAACTTATTAACTAAGTCCTCTAAATGGGATTTAGATTTCACGTGTCACTCCATCAAACTTAGCAACTTTTTTGGGGGCCAATTATCAAACTTATTAATTAAGTCCTCTAAGTTAGATTTAGATTCCACGTGTCACTTTATCAGCCAATCTTGTAATTTTCAATCTGTACTTCAATTCTCTCTCGATTTCATTTATAAGTTATTTTTTAACTTCATCAACATTAATAAAATAAAAATATAAAAAATAAAAATAAGTAAAATTTTAAATATAATTTTAAAATAAAAAATATAATATAATTTTATTTTTTTTTTTTTCTCTCACTTTTTAAGGATAGTTTAAAAATTTAAATTTAAAACAAAAAAAACTCATCAGTCAGTGATTTATAAAGTGAATCAAATTATACTTTAAAAAATGATTAATATACAAAACCAGAAGAGTATTCTATACGCACCCATGCTTGTCTAACAGAAATTTAGAAAAAACATACCTTTTAATTCCTGCACTTTGCACATATTTTATTATATATCCTTGAAACTTTTTTTAATATTTTTAATCCCTACATTTTATTTTTTGAATTTTATATTCATTCAAGATCCTTACACTTTATTCATTTTGTTCATTTAGGGGCTAAAATATTAAAAAATAAAAGTGTAAGGATCAAAATACTGAAAAAAGTGCAGAAATTTATAACAAAACACGAGTGTTGAAAATAAACTATGACATGACCTAATCGATAATTCTTTTGCATGGATTTTTATCCATAACTTTGTATTAAAAAAATAAACTCTATTATTGGTGGAGTATAATAATAATTGCGTTTCAAAAAAGAAAAAAATTACCCCCCTGTATATTGAGGGGGAGACGATATTCATAATTGACAGCATAACCAGAGCAGATTACGATTAAAAGATGTCTGTTATTTCGAACAGTATGGCCAATATTATATCTCTCTCTGGCAAAAAAATACTATATCTCATGGGGATGCCGTAACGTCAACCTTAAATGTATACAACAAAATTTGTTAAGATACTCCTAGTATTACCTCTTCAGCGAAATAACGACACACCACAATCGAAACCAATACTGGACCGAGTGGTCGTTGCACAATGTTGTCGAAGACTCTAAAGTCGGGCACCACCACTAACTGCTAACGGCCACCGGGTGACAAGGCTGCAATGCAAATGCAAGAACGTGTTTATGTTACTATATCCTACGACGCAGGTTTGGGAATTGGGATGAAGAGCACATTGTTCAGCAGGGTTTATGGATGTCGAGGTCCATGAGTATTGTCTTTTGATTTGGTCCCTCGTCAGAATTGGACACACTCAAAAGGCCCCTAGGCCCAATAGTCCACTACTTTGGATCTTTCGTTCTTTGTGTATGAAAGCATTTCATGGCTTAAAAAAAACAAAAACAAACTTATGTCAAGTTTGACATCCTCAATTTTTATTCATTATTTTTTAATTATTATCAACTTTGTTTATTCTAAACGAACATGCATACTCAAAATAGAATTTTCAGGACCTGTTTGGCAACCTGTTTTGGGAATAGTTTTCTATTCTCTAGAATAAAAGAATAAAAAAATCTGTTTGGTAATGTGTTTTCAAAATATGTTTTAGAAAATAAAAAAAATAAAATATTCTTTTGGAGAATAGAAAAATAAAAATAACTTTCAGGTGTTCTGGGATTATTATTCTGAAGAATAAGAGAGAATAAAAAAATATTTATTTTTATTATTTTTTGTTCTCAAAACATGTTTTTATAAAACATTAGTTTTCAAAATAGTAAAATAAAAACAATTTCAAATAGTCCTTAACTTTTATTCTTTTTTTTTCTCGTACACATTGGGGGGGAATAGATTTTGAATTTTAACTCGTCCTTTTCAATTACAATGAATTGAAATAATTAAAAATTAAATTATCCAGAACATAGGACAGCACTTGAGGATCTTCTTCTCCCTCACTCGTGTTGTTGACTAATTTTATCAGACTTGTTTGATATACAGAATCCAAATATTATAAAAATAATGTCAATGATTAAAAACAATTCTCATATATTATCTCAAACAATAATAAAAGTAAAGTTTCAGTTAACAATCAAGAGAGCGTTAGTTTTATTAATATCTTGAAAAAGAATTTTTTTTTTCGATTGTTCAAGGCATCCACCGTCGATAGCGGTGACTAATCCATTCACCGCGGGGTCTCCCACAAAGGGACAAATGGTTGGTCATAGAGTGCTCTCCATTTGCATGAGTGAGGAATCGAACCTCCCACCACATGCTTAAAGGACGAAGTATATTATCGAAATGTGTATTTCAATCCCACACGCTATATTTGAGTGAAAAATAAAAGTTATTTGAGTCCCGCACGCTATAAGTGCATATTACTGAAATGTATACTTTTTTTTTTGCCATACGAATACTATGTTTCATTGGTTAGCAATACGTTAAAATAGTGTTGTCAGTTAGAGTTGGCTCTTCAAAGGTCATAATTTAAATGGGCTGAGAAGGGTCTATTTTGCACCGCTCGGTCTTGGCTCTTAATAAAGATGAAAATTTAGGTGGGTCCAACTTTTAAGGATTCAGATCATAAAATTCAATTATTCAAAATTTGATCAAAATTTAAGGCTTGACCCTCACCAACGAGACTCAAGGCTAAGCCTATAAACTCTCCTTTTTTTAAAAAAAAATCCAATATAAAATAAATTAAAGTCTTACAATAAAATCAATAAAGATTTAAAAGTCTAAATTGAATATGAAAATTAAAATATTCATCAATATAAATCTAAATCTTACTCATCATCATTTAAAAATAGAATGTAAAGGAAATGAAAAGCAAGCTTGAAATTTTAAGCAAGCCAAGATTAAGGATTAAGTTTCAAGACTCACACAATTAATCTTAAGATCAAAATCCACCACACCTCAAAAATACCAATTGAACAAACTTAAAATGATAATAGTACTATAAAGAGATCACTATTAAGGTCTAGTAGCAAGGTCCTTCTTCAAACTAATCAAATGCACGTTTCATGAAAATTTTTAAAATAATAATAAGATAATAGATTTTAAAGGGCTGCCTGAGCGCGAACTCCTTTTTTTACATGGCTTATTAAGATTAGGCTCTCAAGTTTAGTTACTTTAAAAAAAATATAATTTTAAAAACTCAAACCCTAATTTAAACAGGACCTTCAAGCTTGACTCTTATGCTTTATTTTTTTTATTTTTCAAATTAAAATATAAAAATATATATTTAAAATTACCAAAAAATTATTACACATAACCTTAATTTTAGGAAAAAAAATTAAATCAATTCATGAAATAACAAATTTAAGTCCAATAAAAGAATAGCAATATCTCAAAATCAACACTTGTAATGATTAGACTTTGTTAGCATCATTAGTTAAATGTTGATTATTTTTATTATTATTAATATCAATATAATTTGATCATTCTCCTCATGGAGCCTTATCAGTGTCTAGGGTTTGCTTTTAATGTGGTGTTTATTTTTTTCATATTGATTTTTAAAAAAATATAAAACAGCTTGAAAAGCCAACTTTTTTAGTTGAGTTTAAAAAGGCCAACCTTTTTAAATTTAATTTATCATTTTATATCTTAAAATAAGGGTTTAACCTTGAATTTTTTTCAGTTTTAAAAAGGGTAGCCGGACGGACTCAACCTTAATTGACTGTCCTACGCTCAAATGCTTAATAGTACTTCATAGCTCGACAATTTTAAAAATGTATTCTTCTGAAGAGAAGAGAAATTTCAAACTATATCGTTAGAAGGCGACGATGATGCTCGATAAGAGAGTTGGCATTACGAACCACCCATTAGATGCACGCTCCTGATTTCTATTTTGTTTTATTTTGTTTTTTGTTTTTGTTTTTTTTTGTTTTTGTTTTTGCTCTTTTGCATTTACGACACCACGACGACGACGCATCATCATTATGCGAACCCAAGAAAAGGTAAATTATAAATAATAAAAAAATGAAGCTTGAATTACGTACAAAATGGCGGTGGAAGGCTGGAAGCTTTGATTCACAACTGTGTCGCACAGACACGACAAACTAAGCACAAGTAGTGATTAGTGATCCGGGGGCACGTCGTAATATTTGGCCAAACGACTAGTGGGATAGAAATTGGACTGGATATCTCGAACAAAAGTAATTATTACAATTGCTTTTGACCAGGATAAAATTCAGGTAAAAAAACATGAATGAAACTAGAGATGTAATATTACCAGTATTTACATGCAACAAGAAACGAGAAAAGGGCCAAGATTTATGTTACACGATGAGGTCGGGGATGTGTGTCGTCGCGGATTGGGTTTTATCACCAGACAACAGCTATTACAAGGTTTATGCTCATGTGATTTGGTAGAAGAAGACGCACGTCTTGTCCACCTTTCCGCTTTTTGACTATTACCATTACCCATGCTTTTCTGTACATAAAAATGGTAAACTATCATTTCCATTTTGCATTTTTAAAAAAATGGTAGCTGCTATACAAATAATAAAATAGGGAAGCGCAGCAAAATCGTAAAAATTCTTCATCTACTATCCTTGCGCACTCTCTAGCAAGTTGTTCAATGGCCTCTCCGCACATTCTCTGTTTTTTCTATCTCTTCTTTATCATCCCCTTTACTTCATCTTCATCATCTACACCCAATACCATTACCATTTCCCTCTCCCCCTTATCCATCACACAGCCATCTTTGGATCTATTGGAGACCCTCAAAGTACTCCCCTCTGCTACTCGAACCATAGTCCACCACCTCAAGTACCACAGCTTCAATTCTAAACCTCCCCTTATCAAAACGCAAGCGTATCCCAAGAGCTATGGTGGATACTCCATTAACCTTAACTTTGGAACCCCACCCCAAACATTTCCCTTCGTTTTGGACACCAAAAGCAGCCTGGTCTAGCTCCCCTGCACGTCTTGCTACCTCTGTTCTAAATGTTCCTTTCCTAAAATCGACCCCACCAAAATCCCCAAGTTCATTCCCAAGAATTCATCTTCTTCCAAGATTGTTGGTTGCCAAAACCCAAAATGTAGTTGGATATTAAGCTTTGACGTTCAATCTCGATGCTAAGGCTACAAACCCAATGCCTGAAATTGCTCCCAGATTTACCCTGCTTACATAATTCAGTATGGTTTGGGGTCAACAGTTGGCTTCTTACTCTCAGAAAATCTAGACTTCCCTGAAAAAGTCATTCTCGATTTTCTAGTTGAGTGCTCCATCTTATCAACACGCCAGCCCTCTGGGATCGTCGGATTTGATTGTGGACCAGAATCTCTGCCTTCTCAGATGGGTCTGACCAGGTTCTCCTATTGCTTACTATCTCACAGGTTTGACGACTCCTCGAAAAGCAGCAAACTCATCCTGCACAGTGCCTCCTCCAAAGCCAAGACTAAGGTTTTAGCTATGCACCGTTTTAACCAAACCCTACAGTGAACAATTTCGTGTTCCATAAGTATTACTATATAACCCTTTGAAAAGTCATTGTGGGAGGCAAGCAAGTCAAAATTCCTCACAAGTACATGCGGCCAGATTTCTAAGGAATTGGAGGCTCCATAGTAGACTCTAGCTCCACCTTCACATTTATGGAAAGGCCCTTTTTTGATTTGGTGGCATAGGAGTTTAGGTAATTATAGCAGGGCCAGGGACGTGGAAGCCCAATCTGGCCTGACACCATATTATGTTATTTTTGGCAAGAAATCAGCATCTTTCCCAAAATTAGCTTTTCAATTCAAAGGGGGTGCAAAAATGGTATTGCCTTTGAAGAACTATATCTCCCTTGTTGGTAAGTCAGGTGCTGCATGCTTGACCATTGTCTCAGACAATGTCACCAGTTCGGAAGTGGCCGGTGGGTCGGCGATCATTCTGGGTAATTACCAGTAGCAAGATTTTCATGTGGAATATGACTTGGAAAATGACATGCTCGGCTTTCGGCCTCAAAGTTGCAACAAGAGTACTTAGGAGATGGAAGCTAAGGCTCAACCATGGTAGCCTATGAACAATCACAGTGGGTATGATGGTCGTGTACGGTGGTGCCAACGTCACCGGGGATTGAAAGTGAGAGTTTGTGACAGGTAGCAGGTGTAATATTTATTTATTTTTAATGAGGGATCATGGAGTAGGCCAAAGTCATTGATTTTATGAACCTTGAAGTCAATTTAATAAATGCACTATTGACTGTCGTTTTGTAGCGTGTGTGGATGGCTGGAAGCTTAATGATTCTTATTCACAAAAGAAAATAATTCAAAACACTAATGCTATTGTTAGTTGACACATGTTAGGTGCTATTGACAAGGCATCATTGTTGATTTCTGCTGTGATTTTCATGTGATCCTGTTGTGTGTAGCTTTAATTTCCTTTTAAAGAAGCAAGGGTTTACAGATGTAACCATTTGATCTTTACCGCCCATCTTCCTTTCTGAATAGGGTCTGTTCCTTTTCCATATGATGATATTTAGAAAAGTTCGCTTTTGGGGGGAGTGGAGATAGAAGTGGAGCTTTTGTTTTTTATGCTTTGTCCAGTGGCACATTTTTCGGTTGTTTGCACCCATAGAACTAGAATCGGCCTTAAATTTAGAAACAAATTGTAAGCTAAATATTACCTTGGATTATAATCGACAGCATGAAATATAAAATATAGAAATATTAGGCATCTTGAATTTAAGTTTAATTAGTAAAGTTGGTAATATAAGTTAAATCTGCAAGCTCAACTTGGCAAACTATAAAATTATAGTGGGTTAGGTTTCTAAAAATGGATTCATTCAAATGCGGGTCAGGTTAGGCCTACACTGCATAACTTAGACCTAGACCCGAGGTTGGTAGGTTAGCATGCTTATTATTATTTAAAAAAAAAGATAAAAGAGAAATGCAAACCCTGGATCACTCTATTGCTTAGTACCTTAGTCCTAACTATCGTTGTCGCTCACTCGCTTGACTTCTTGGTTATCGACTTCTTGCTAGTGCTTGGTGCTCGCTTCCTTCTTGCATCTTGCTCGCTCATTTAGTTCTTCAATCTCTACTGCATAATCTGCTCGTTAAGGAAACCCAGTTGTTTAGCAAGTCACTCATTCAGCTCTTTACTTTGGTCGTCGCTCTTGTCAATTTGCTTGCCTTAGCTCAATTCAGAGTTCGGAATCTCTCAATCTACCCTTGGCTCAGCTCTTTTACTCGAGCTCCTCATTAATTGAATCTTTTGCTCACTATCTTGCTCGTGCTCAAGGTAAAATGCATAGAATGTTGGTGAGGTGATAACCTAAGAAGAATTTTCATACCCTATTAACCAAATAGAGCAATTAAATGTGAAAAAAAATGAGGGTTTGAGTTTGAAGACCGGGGAAAGACAGAACATGAAGATAAAGAGGGTCAATCCCATATCTAACTCACCCTTTTGCATTAATTTCTATTCCTCAGCAACAAAATCTAGCATAACATATAGTTCAACTGCTTTTTTATGACCAGTTATCATCATATCATACTTGAGTTGGATAGAAAAGAATCTTCACTCTTCATGCCCTCTTCTACATAGATCATATTCTAATTTTATTGGTCTTTGATTGTGATTGTGACATGAATAATTAAACTAAACTATTTGGTATCCCATTTGTAATTATATATGGCAAGAGAGAATTTGCTCATCTAAGAATTGCTTTCTGAACAATATTCTCTTGCTATTGGTGGTATAATTTTCACATTTGACTTTTGCTTGGATGTTATTTCACCCATGTGGATAAGTCTCACTCGTCCTCTTTATCTCCATTAAGGAATTTCCTTAAAAATCATATCATGTTTATCCTTACACCTCATTTAACAATTGGCATTTAACTTCACTGGAAGTAGCCCCTATACATTCTTGCAAGCACTCGTTTTAAGGGGAGAAATCACTGCTTCTAAAAATAATAATTCTGCATTCACATATTATTTATTCTTTTATAATTGTATTTTCTCTTTGAAATTTTAATGGTATGTAATATCATTATTTGTGCCAACATCCATATAAATTTGAGTTGTTTGGTTAGTTATTTCAGCCTCTATTTACTTTAGATAAATTAATCATATGTTGTAGGATGGCTTATGCTGGTGTTACGGATATCAAGCTAATGTGGAAAAACCAACAACTATTGAGTTTGACTCTTTTGTGCGACATAATTCAAATAAAAAAGCTAAAACAAAAGCTTGCACATCTGAAATATGGAAGTATTATACTAAAATTAGTCTAGTAGATGGAAAAGAGAAGGCTACATGCAACGGTTATGGAAAACCATTTGTTATTGGTGGTAGGGACTATGGCATTCTAACCCACACCCATTTTTCTCCACAACTTTATACCATGGCATATGTGGATTTTCATTAGCCATACGTGTCTTCTCCATTTTCATTTAATTAATTTATTAAGTTTAATTAGTCAACAAAGTTTATGTGGGCGTGCCTAATGGTGCGTCCTACCAGCACGACATTTTGTAAAGCCATACTGTGATGTTTCAATCAGTTGGATTGCTCAATATCTATTCATTCCCTTCTTCCAGTGTCTTTTCTTTCTGCCAAGTTCATCATACAATATTGGGTGGGTTCGGTCAATCATGACATACAAAGAAATCAAGGCAGGTTAGCCACACGCTACTGATAACGTTCACAAGGGGAATGCTTGGCAAAACAGAGAGCCCACAGGCAATAGTTAATTTGCAGACTCTGCCCTGAAGAAAGAACGCAAAAAAGGAATCACATCATTTTGTCACTGCAATAAGAAGTTGCAATAATATCTATGGCACCTTGAATATAATATTTGAAAACTACAAACCCCATCCCGTATGAAGAAATTGTCAGAAATCATGCATTTTAATGTTAGGATCGGAAATTAAAAGGACGAGGTTTCCACACTCGCGCATGCTAAAAGTTCAGACTTAAAGCTACTGATTATTTGACCGGACGCTTTCATGCGGGCGTAAGAACACTCGCATGAAATCTGCAGGTAAAGTTCAATAACAGTTATGTGGTTCCCTTTCCCCGTGCACTTGAGGCAGTTCCCGTACCAAAAAAAAAAAAAAAATTGCTTGGGGGCTAGCTACTATTTCTGTACCAGGATTAAACCTTAAAAATAAAGTTAACAAGCGGAATGTATAGAGAAATATACAAATGTCAGATGAAAGACAGACAAATTGTTGATTTCTCGTGCATGATGCACCCATGTATGCAAGTGAGGATACTCCAAAGAAACATTACGAGACTTGATTTCATCCGTCTCTTTGTCCTCATGCGTTTCCACTTTTTCCTCAGCAAGAGTTCCGTTAATTCCATCTCTGGTCATGTAATGGATCAATAGTACGGTTTCCACGTACTATGCTCCTTTTAAGATTAGTATGCCCGTCTTCTTCGAGTTTGAACGAATTAAAAAGGAGACGACTTTCCAATGGAAGTAATTGATTTGGAACCCTGTGACAGGACGAATTTGCTGACGTCTACTTGGATGAGTGTATTGGGACCAAATGATCCACATCATTCATGTAAGCTGATTAATAATCTCGGTGGTCCACACTGGATTAGCTGTCCATCTGTGATGATAGTTGGATACAATACTGGAATTTTAGGGAAAATCAATTTCAACGTTTTTTGTGAAAAATTTCAGCATTTAGAGCTTAGACTTCTGCTTTTTTTCTTTTTTTTTTTGGTGAGACGGGATCTTATATACATTCTAACATATATGAGCATTGCGTTTTATTTTCTAAAACTTAAAAGGTTATTAATGCTTGTTTGGTGGGGAGAAAAATAGTATGCAGGAGGACTAATAATTGATGTGGAGGAAGAGTGGGCTCGCCCATTTCAGCCCTGCCAGTTTAATGCAAATGGGACTTGTCACTTCGTGACTCTTTTCCAAGATAGAGCCCACAATCACTGCGTGTGAGTGTATCTTTTTTTTTTTTTTTAAATAAATAAAGTCCCCCGATCACGTAATTTTATTTAACATGCGGGAACATCAAATTTATTTTACATATCAAGAAATTAATTTTCAGGTGAATTTATATTGCTAATCCATTATGCTTTATTATATATAATGATGATTTCTGTTGACTGAACAATTTTTTTAAATGCAAACGTAATTTAAAATACCTCGATTGACTAACCTATATTAACATGAAAATTTAATTTTAGTGCTTGAACGAACTTTGGCCATCTTTTTCTTTTCAATTTTCTCGCAACACTCGATTTTTCAACATTTGTTTGGCAGAGGGTGAATTTTAAAATTGAAGTTATTACTTTTTATTTTTTGAAGCGTAGGCACGCCCCAATATTATATTCATATCTGCCTCATTTTAATCTTAGGCTTGTCCTCAGGTGAAAAAAAGGTTTATGTTCCATACCCATCTCATTCTATTGGCTCATTTTTTTGACATATTAGTCATTCCTTGGGTGTAGTAATTACATGGTCCTGGGCTCCTGGTTGTTAAAAAAAAAAAAAAAAAAAGCCAGGAGTGAGTACATTTGCGTTCCTGGGCACCCGTTAGTCGTTACTCATTTTTTGCATACCTGGGACCCCCCCTTTTTTAAATGTGAATATATTTGCATTCAACTAACAAAATTTAAGCGTGCGTGGGGGGAAAAAATGTTCACGTGTTATGGGGAGATATTCAAAATTTTTATTTTTATTTTACACAATATTAATACTATTGATGATAAAAATATAAAAAGTCTACTAAATAAACTTGTTATGAGTGTTAAGAGTTTTTATCATGGTTATGTATTTGAATCACAACCCTTATATTTGTATTAATTTAATTAGGAGAGATTTATACTTTTTACCTTTCGTGTCTTGGGAGAAATAATATATGTTATTAGTAGAGTTTTTTCCTTATGTATTTATAATGTTTTGAAGCAATGGACTCGAGAAAATTGTTAGATATGAAAAGTAAAATATTGAAAACAAAACAAAATAATTACGTCTAATATAATTAAAAATAATAAGCATGTCATTATATTTATATATTTAATTAATACTAAAAAATATAAAAAATATCATGATATTATTGTCACGTAAGAAGTATAATAAAATAAAAGCAATAATGGTAAAGACAAATAGACACTGTAGATCTTCCCCCGTGTTCTATTATTTCCTTTCCGGGTCACCGTAGTTTCTCACTTTCGTGTGTCGGTAATGTTTTTTTTTTTTTTTTTTATTTATGCCAGGCAGTAATGATTGATCGCTACCCAGTTCAGATTGCTCAAAAGTTTTTAGTTAGGAGTCATCACCAGTTGCGTTTTCCATTCTTTTTTTGTTCAGGAAAACAGTGATTGTGAAGAGGTCAAGAAATAAAACGGTTGACTTGATATCGGAAAAGGTTGAAAGGTTGTTGAGTGAGGGGTTTACTGCAAGAGCAGGCTACCAAACGGCCAAAGCAGTGTGTTTTGGCTTTTGGGTGCCACCATTCATTTACATTGCAATGCAAAACTTCGATTACCGCCTTCGCCGATCTCCTTTATCACCATGTGGCATACCTTCTGGCGATCTATTGATCGCTTCTCCATTGAGCACTTCAAGTAAGTGTTCCTTTCCTTTTCCCCCCCTTCTCTCTTTTCTTTCTTCCAATGTACTTCACCTTCTTTAGGGTTTGATTTAAACTTTAGCTGCCTGTAAATTGCAATTTTAATCCTTGCGGACAAGCAATGGGTTGTTTAGTTTTGGTTAAGCTTTGATTAATTGTTGAACCCTCCTCAGGCTTCGGCCTGCCTCCTTTATTCAAAAAAAGAAAAAAAAGAAAGAGATGACGCAGAGAATGGATAAAGTGAAAGAAAATCGGATTTCGTTGTGATCTTAGGCTCCGCTATTATTGATTTTGAATGCCTCGAATAACCAGCATTATAATTTTTGGTCATGGATTGGCCATACCATAGTGGAGCCAACATGCACTGATTCGTAAAATGTTGAGGTTTATCACATTTGTTTCAACTGTGCATGCTTTGAGAGTCCTACTTGTGAATGCTTGTTCCGAACCAATTTGACTTGCGACGGCGTACTGATCATATTTGGCCTTGAGTAGCAATGCCCAATTTTGAAGTCTTAGGAATTCACTGAATTAGTCCAATGTTGTAATTTCCTCAATTGAGCAAATTTCTGACACAAACATAAGGGACATTTGATTTTCCTACAGTTCTTTACAATGTCTTACTCGTAAGGACGACAATATATTGGAAGTTTTCATTCCCAGCCTATATTGTCCAATATTCAATCCTAGGAGTCATAAACAGCTTTATTTGATGCGGTCAGTCAAAAAAGTTAGGGAGTAGTTTTTACGACTTATGTTTTAGCAAAAGAAGAAGAAGAAGAAGAAGAAGAAGATGCTGTTATGATTTTTGAGATTCCAAGTACCTAGATATGTTGTTTCTAGATTGTTTGCTTGTTTATATTTTTACATTAATTTTGCCGATCATTCTGTTATACTCATGACCTGTATGATCTTATTGAGTTTACAGATCTGTCATCAATGAATTGCGGCGGATTAAAGTTGTAAACAAACATAACATGGTAACTTAATTCGCTTTTAATCCACACTGTTCATTTACCCCCAAAACAATGCCATTCCTAATTTTATTGAAATTATATTAGTTACCGGACCCCTTTATCATAGAAGGGGGTAAAAGCCATGTACTTATGCCTGCCATTTCTTTCAGGAACTAGTGATGGATTTGCTACAGTCCATTGTTGAGATAGTCACTTATGGTGATAGACAAGATCCTTTCATTTTTGAGTATGATCCCTTATGCATCATGACATTCTTATCTTCTGATTCTGTTTTGTCTTGATGAAATTTGAGTACTCCTGACTGGTTGTAATTATTCAGATGTTTCATGGAACACCAAGTACTAGCAGAATTCGTTCGTATACTAAAGATCAGTAAAAATTCAAAAATTGAGGCACCTTTGCTTCAATATCTGAGCATACTGATTCAAAATATGGATAGCGAACATTCAATTTGTAAGATGCTTAATTAATTGTTATCCATGGCTAATCTCCTAAAATTTGAAGTTTTACCTGTTTCTGCACATTTGAATTATTATCTAGAAAGTGTTCAATTGCAAGAGCAGGATTAGGACGGTTACTTATATAAAATTAGTGTGACATCTTTACTTGTTGCAGACTATTGTTTCAGCAATGATTATATTAACAACATAATTTCACATCCATTTATCTTTGATGGGGGAGACCTAGCTCCATATTACGTATCTTTTCTAAGGTTTTGATCTATTCATCCTTTCCTATGTTTCTCTCTTTCCTCGTTGTTTTACTCTTCTTCTAACTTTTTGTTGCCTTGTTCATTCAGAGCTGTTAGCAGTAAGGTAAACAGAGACACACTTTGCCTACTTGTGAAGGTTCATGGGGTAAGCTAAATATCATAATTTTATTGTCTTGCTGCTGTATGTTTAATGAACTTTGTCACTTTCTCACTTTTGAACGGGACCTAGGGCTCTTTGCATTGCATTTATCAGGCGATGGTTTTTTTTTTGGCTTGGACCATTAAAGGTTTTATTTCAGTATATAAAGCATCTCATCAGAGGAGATAATATAATGTTATTTTTACTAAGGCTGCAGTCAAACTAGAGGTAGATAGTTCTCCACTTAATATCATGTAGTTCAGGCGTTTTATGATGAATAATTGTGTTGTGAACAGGGAAAACAATCACCAATTTTCTGTAACTATCAGTTTGCAATAAATTGGTAGCATGCTCAGTTTACTGTTGCCTTTTGCTTTTACAGTAGAATTCAATATTCATCCAAACCCTGGTGTGGTTTTTCTGTGATGTTCTATCAACTGCAGGATGTTGTTGTTTCCTTTCCCTTGTATATTGAGGCTCTTAGGTTCGCTCATCACGAGGAAAGAATGATTAAGACTGCTATACGTGCATTAACTCTCAACATTTACAATGGTATACTGTTGTTCTTCTCTAGAAGCTTGCGTTTATGCAATACACTTTTAATTTTAACATTGGCACAATCTTGGTTCTACAGTTAGTGATGACATGGTGTTTCAATTCATAACAACTCCTCCAGTTTCAGAGTACTTCTCTGACCTGGTTTGCAGACTAAGAGATCTTTGCTCTGATTTAGACGCTTGTCTCCATTCTAGAGGGTATGTTTCTAGTGTTTAGTTTATAATTTTTTTAAGATAATCATCGTACTGTTTGTATGTGCTCAAGGGGAAACTGAAGAGATGAATGTTCTGCATTGAAGCAGGGAGATGGACGCTCAAAAGGGAAGAAACAGTCTGATTGTTGAATCTGATAAAGTTGTGGATGATCTATACTACCTTAAAGACATTCTTAGTGTTGGCGAGCCTTGTTTGAGTGGACTTGTTACTGAAAATCTTCTCAACGGACTTGTGTTTCCAATAATAATCTCATTACTGGCTTCAAAGGAGAACAATGTGAGACCATATGTTTTTGATGCTGAATATTTATTACAACATGTCCTGCAAATTAAAAATTCCATTATTTGTCGCTACCCTCTGTTTTATACTATTCCTAATTGTGCTAAATGTTACTGTTGAGTTCTATAGGGCTTAAATTTTTTAAAAGGTGTGGATAGCTTACCTACAACATTGTAAATGAGAAATTAAAAACAAAACAACCGTAGTAGACAACAAAAGTGAATATTTCATGTTAATGGAACTCTTGCATGTCAATTGTTCTTGCTTTATATGGAAAGAGTCTTTCCATATGATGTACTCATTCAAGCAACGCATTATGTGCTCCAGGACTCAAATCTATCTGCAATCACATCTCTATATATCCTGTCTCTTCTTCTTCAAGTCGTTGGTGGAAAGTGTATAATCAATAATGTGGCTGGGGTTATCCTCTATCCTTTCTTGACCTTAAATGTGAGACATCTGAATGAAGGGAATGCGTCTCATGAACCCAGCGATGTTTATCCTTTTTCTAAGCATGTGAATGAAGTCAAAAGAGTTATATGTTGCGCTCCTGAGTGCAAAGGAGCAGAGAGCAATGACAGGAACTATGATGCTCATATAGTAGATTTCATGTCCAGTTTCAATGTTAGCAGCTCCACTGGGGATATTTATCTTAAACGGTTGGTATTTTCTCAGTTTTCACCATTGCTTTTGGCCTAATTCATGAGCGGATTCTATCATAGTGTTAAAAAGTATTATTTTATCTCTTTTTTTAACTACATTGTTGTCTTTGTATTGTGAATAAGTGAAGAATTTGTTGACAGTAAAAGGTTGCCGGCAGTGACTTATCTCATGGCTTTTCAGCATAAATTGATCATTATCTTTTCTTCTTCTTTTGTAATTCATTGATTTTAACATGAATTTCTTTTGTCTGAACAGTCTTCTTTTCTTATGCCAATGCCAGATCTCCATTTTAATTTGTTTCATTTAGATAAGGCTTTGCAAGTCTTTTAGGGCATTTCAAATTACAAACATAGGGAGCTCCTGACATCAGGAGGAAGTGCGTGAAGAACTCAATAGTTTGTGCCAGTGAATGTGATGGACCCCCCTCCCAAAGTTTATGATTAAAAACATAATCAACAGGATGAGGGAGATGGAGGCTGCATGGAGGAATGTGAAACTAACCTTTACAGCAAGGATGGGACACATGTTGGCTTTTGGAAGGAGTTTGTAGGGTCTGAATGAGGATTACCTTGTGGAACAATTACAGTATAGTTTGTGCGGGTGATAGCTCGCATCTAGGCATAACATTATTTAGAGGTTCTCTTCATATTTTCATGTTTTCTGTGTAATGGCAAATCTGACATTCTGGTGGTTTGCTTCTATTTTTGTTAGTAATTCTTCAGTTCTAGTGTGTTCATATAATTTCTGTAGTTTTATGTTTGGGTTTCATCGGATGAAAGTTTCTAGATATTCTCTAATGAAATCTTTATTGCTGCAGGGATGGAATGCTTGCATATATTTTCTCTGACCATTATCCCATGCTGCTAGGTTCTGTATTTTTATTGCTTATTTTGTCAGAAAGTAAAGGTACTATGATTTGATTCTATGCTTGTAGCCTAGCAGTAATCTTCATATGAGTAATTTTTAAGTTTGTTAAACCTACCTTTTGACTGCAGATCTTGATTGTGCATTAGCTCCAGTGATCGGGTTATATAAGGTCTGGAATGTATTTGCATGTTTGGTGTTAGTTAAATGCTGCCTTGAGATTAGCATGACATGTTCTACTTTTGGAACCTTTCCTTTTGCTTACATGTATTCATTATTTAACCAGAATTCAATGCATTACATTTTTTCTCTCTCTCCTCTCTCTGTGTTTCAGTGTCAGACTAATGATGCATCAACATCAACTTCTAAGTCTGCTGATGGAGGTATCTTCATTAAATTTATGCCTGAGGTATATGTAACGTTACTATCAACCCTAGTTCGATCGAATTATTTTTCATTATTAGGTTTTGAATTTGATTTCCATATTAAGTAAGATATGAAAATATCTGTATTCCTCTGAAATCTGCAGATTTTAAATGCTCTATTGAAGGTGTTAGCCTTTCAGCAATCCCTCTCTGCAATGGCACTATGGCATACAGGGTGGTGCTTTCTAAAGCTACTTAGCATTCACAGAGAGGGACTTCATGGTGATAATCTTCACCTGTTCAGTGTAGGTATTCAGCTAGTTTCTGTACACTACTATTATAAGTGGATTTTGCTGGTGTCATATACATATATATATATATATATATATATTTGTAAGTATGACCAAGGAAAATTTGATATGTCTACATGATTAAATTCACCTTTTTGTTTTTTGGCTTTGGTTTACAAGCTATAGGAAGCAAAGATTAATTTCATCATTGTCATTTCAGAAATACCAATTTGTATTGCATCCAAAGTTTCTGAAGTTTTATGTTTTCTAGTTTTCATCAACAGACTTCTTGCAAGCAGTCCCGAGAAGGCTTTCTTAAAGAACTTGATGGAATTTGGTTTGATCATATTCCAAATGCTTTAAGAAGTCAATGGGCAAGTTGTAAAAAAGGTACCTCTCACCTGATTCACTCTGTAGCTGAACCTAGTATGTTTTTATTTGGCGAACTATTTGGGGAATGATTAAAAGTAAAACATGGTAAAATTGGCTGAAAAATACATACATGAAATTCTTTGAAAATGAAAATTGTAACAGTAAAAATTATCCTACATCTAACTAATTCGAATTCAACTCCATGAACTCGTTTCTCTGTGCTCATGCTTCAAATTGCATGCAGTTCTTGAGGAATCTTCCCAGCATAAAGATTCTTTGTTCATGTTGGAGCTCGCTCTCCACCAACAATCAATTAATGGTATTCTCATCTTGAATGAATTCATGGCATCTTCTTCAGAGTACTGATTTTTATTCTATCTTCTCAAAGAGTAAATAAATTTATATTATGACAGGTGAAACATCTTCATATTTTTCTTGGCAAGGGATGATTGATGCAGTGAAGGTGTTGTGATTTATTTATTTTTCCAGTTGTCATGCAGATTGGCTGTGATATTTTGTTTATGATGATTAGTCAGTTTATATGAAGTTCAAATTCATCTTGTGGATCGCCAATATGGTTGTTTCTTATCTCTATGAACATAAGCTATATCTTCGAGTGATGCTTTATGCATGTTTGCTGTCAAATGATAGTCAATTCAATAACATTGAAAAATCGGAGCCTTGTTTTCGTGAAATTCAAAAGTGGTCAAGTGATCTGCCAAACGAAAATAATTTTAACAAATGTTCTCTTCTCTGTCTTTTTTTTTTTTTTTATGCTTACCTGTTATGAGACGTGGAGAAGCCCATGATCAAATGCATGGAATTTATTTGGTTTGATATTTGCAGGTGTGACTCAAATGTCATAACCTCATAAAGTTCATGTTACTTTCTTTTCTTCCCGCACTTTGGTGAAAGATATATTAAAGCTTTGATGTACTTTATCATTCCTGGTTCCTGCCTCGCCCTATGCTAACTGTTATATAAAAATAAAATCCTCCTGAAAAATTTTCTTGCTGTTTTATTTTGATTTCAATTGAAGGCTTCTTGTTGGTCCAATATTTCATTGCTTCTATTAACATGTTATCTAATCCTCATCAAAGTTCTAGAAGGGTACATATCTTATTAATTAAGTGTGCAGGTTTTTATTCTCCATATCCAGCTGCAGTCGTTTATTTCCAAAGGTGTATTAGTTGAGAATCCATTATTGCTGGGCAGTCCTACCACCAATGATTCTGGAGCAATCCATTCTTCAGATGTTTCAAATGCTAGCTTCGGATCAGATGTTTCCTTAGGTTGGCCTCATCTAATTAAACTTTATCTTGTCCCTGGCATCATTTTTCTTGGTCATCTAACCCTACATGGCTTTTGCAGAATCTGGTACGCCCTGCAGAATTGCCTTTTCCAATTCTGAAATCAGGGATATATACATGATACCAGTGGCAAGTGGAATGACTGGAAAGTTGCTTCTTGCCGAGAAACATCCTTTTCGCAGTTATCGTGGAGTTGTTATTGCAATTGCACCATTGGCGGGGTTGAATGTAAGTTAGATGTTATGTTATCTTAAACTTCTAATGGTCAAAACGTAGTTGTCATCATATCTTTATACAATGTTGGCAGATCATTTAAGAAATTTAATAGTGTGAAGATGCCTTTGACCGTTTCATTCTTTCTTGGTTGGTAAACTTCCGTTTCTTATCCAAATGACTCTAGATGTTACCAGATAGGCTTAGGATGGAATAATTTATACTCTTGTGCATTGCCCTGCATATCTTTATGTGATTCTTGAAGAGGTGCTTCGCAAAGAAAACACGTGCGCGCATGCACACTCCTTTTTGATAACTTCAATGGCTCATTTACCGTACTGATAAATTTTGCTCCATCTCAATTGTGAAAATCAAACGGCAAGCAACAAAAAACCATCAAGTAGCCATTCATCTGTGGATGTTGTGCGAGTACATATTCAATATCTTCTGAGCATGTACGATGCATCTGTTCATTTCAAATTTTCATTATTTTTTATTTCCTCCTTGATACAGCCTAAGATAGATGAGGAGCACCCTTCATGGTTGCGTCTTCGAATAAGAGAGTTTGATGCAGAGTTCTATACTAACAAAGGGAATGGAAAGCACCTCAACCCATCTGATCACGTGAAAGATGGGATATGGACTCTCGGTTTCCCAAATAAAAAAGCATGTGAGTCTGCTAAATTAACAATTATGAGTGAAATTACCAAGCAAAGATCAGCTGTAGAGTACATACTTGCGCCACTGCTTCAGTATGATCTTGGATTAGCTGAAACTGAAAGCTGAGGTGATCAAAGCTCTGACTGTAGTTTAGCTCACAATTATTTTTTCCTTTGATTTTCTTTCTTCTCTTTTGTATTCAATTTACTTGTCAAAAGTATTTTCTTTCGTTTCTTATTTTGGTTTTATGAAGTGGAAAAGGGCTTTCACCTTGCATAATGTTGGTGAAGATTTACCATGTCATACACCAATTACAATCAGCAAGGTTGCTTGTGTAGAATGTAAATACGTAATCATTCATATTAACTTCTGTTGTATGTGTTTGAGCTTGCAGAGCGTTTTTTGGGGCCCAGTATTGAGCATATAAGCTAATCACTGCCTCTATCATGTAACTCTGATTTCATGTAGAAACGTGTTTGTTTGTGATACTTGAATTCATATATCTGTGGCAGTTTTTGATTTCTCATGAATTCGTACCGTATGATTTTTCAGTATTTAGTTTTTTTGGCCCGATGTATTTAGTTGTTTACTGTGCTGTGCTAATAATAAATTCTTGTTTTCCTATCATCTCGGTACGATTGCTTTTGTTGGATCTTCAAGTCACAGAAAGGTGGAGATTTGACTAAGAACAGTGAAAGATTTTTACTGTCAAGTGTCAATGTGTTTTGAGAGAGAACTTTTCATCTATTGATCTGCAGTAAGTTGAAAAGTTGAATATGAAGACGAATTAGACGGATGATAATTGATTGTTGATTAATAATTGCACGGTAAGTAAGGTGGGGACAGCAAAGAATCGTGATACTTTTATTTTTCGGGCGCGGGGGGTGGGGAGCGCTGAGTACTTTGATATTATATATAAAGCATTGTGGATCATTATTTTCTTACGTTCATATAATGAATCTTGTGCAAATTTTGCAAAGCCTTCATATTTTTGCGGTGTGACACTAATAAATGATGAATTTTGGTGTAAAAAAGGGAAAAGAAAAATATGTACATGATTTTGAGGTTAAATTCAGTGGTACTTCTTCTAACGGTACAGGGAGCCAAGTTACCCAATGCTTTTTACATGGATTTGGTGTCCACTTCTAGTAATCTGTTCGTTGAAGATATGTTGGACATCATAAATCGCCGTTCTGTTAATTTTTTTTCTAGTCATTGACAATTGGAGAAATGGGGAGGGGAAAATCACTGTGTTTGAATGATAACGAGCTCGGGATATCAAGAGGATCCACAAGTCATCGGATTTTCATTTCATTGACTGAATTTTCCCCAACACGTTCGGTGCTTTATATCTGCAACAATAATTCTTGACTGGTTTCGTCTTCTGAAGTTGCGCCGTCGTTTAGAGTAATGATTCGTAGGTCTAATGATGCGGCCTTTTTAAGTTTTTAATGGAACCCCGGCTTGTAGAGTGCAGTGCAGATATTTAAGCATAAAATAATGAGGAACTTTTGAGTAAAGCAAGTTGTCTGTGGTACGTAATTTCATCGCATTTGCACTAGCAAGGCTGTCATGTCAAAATTAGAGCAACTTTTTCATGCCATTGTGGCCTTTAAAGTGTAAAAGCTGCCCAGCCTGCCCAATACTATTAACTAATCTTTCCCCCCTCCGTTTGGTTTCCCTCTCTCTGATATTGCTTTAGGCCACATGGCCACGTAGAGACCGAAGATGCTTATTTGAAGGCTCGAAAGCATAAAATGAGCGGCCCTTTTGAGTAGATAGTGCCATATTTTACTTTTAATACTGCTTTATGATAGAGCACTTCACTTTAACCAAAAGATGAGGTGAGGATATATTAATTTTAGAGCTCTAAGTAAAATTTGTGCTTGCAGGAAAATCAAGGAGTCTGATAGCGAAAGAAGAGAAAAGACAGTCCTCACTTTCGCTTTCCCACAAATAACATGGTGCCCAAGCAAAGACTTAGCTCTCAAAAAATTAGGATGCCTCCTTTATTTATTTTGAAAAAGTGAACCGTTATTGGTGGGGGAGAGAGAGGAGTGATGGGTTAGGGTGTGCTCTAAGTAAGTGTTTCTATTTATCCTTTTTCGTTCAAACACTCCTTTTCTAGCATAGCAGATCAATGCTTTGTGTTCAAATAATTTGCTGCCCTTTGCAAGTCTTTTTAGGCCAACAAAGATAGGAGAAACTTTTTGACTGGAAGCCCGAGCTGATAGCTTCTATGCTTATGCTAGCTCTCACCCACCCAGCCATGAGGGAATAAATGGTTGCGACATTTGGATTACCTGTTTCTGTAAAGTAACTTCCAACTTAGAACACAAACAAACTCCTTATTTTATTTATCATTTTTGATCACGTGCCAGTCATGTGCAGCGCAAACAACTGTCTCTTTCATTCACGCTTCACCGACTCTCATCTTCATTTGGAACCTGAAACACTACTGAAAAACATATAGCATCTCCGATCCAGCCGATCAACTGAACAATGTCCCAAAAGAGAAGGTTTGTCTCTATATTTACATATAGTCCTGTCCTTTGTATATATGGCTGATAAAATTGGCAATGATGGGGTTAAAAGATTCTCAAACGTGATGAGTACTTCTTGGTGACATTAGACATTTGGAAATTGGAATGCTTACTTATACATGCACCTTCTGGGCTCCCTTAAAAGATGACATGCGACCCTTGGTTATTGAAGTGGCTTGCTGTTTCTGTACTGAGTGCTTATCGACTTGGCTGCCCATTATACCAGTCACTCGGTTTCATGATTGTTAGATCATTTCGGCCTCTTCTCTTTAGTCTAATGTTCTTTGTTTAGCCTATTTTGTTGGCTGCTTTTCTTTCGAGGTGAGATGCAGCTGTGACATGACTTTTAACTTGATGGATGCGCACATTAATGATATTGATACGTCATGTGTCACAGTATAAAACAAGAGAAAGTGGAGTCCATGATTGAGGAATGAAAGGGAGATATCTGCATACAGAAGTATTCTCTCATGTCTTTATGGAATTTCGATGTGTTTTATCCTTTTCGTGAACACCAAGACGCTAGGGGAGCACCGAGTGGTGCTATTGCCTACTCTGTTTTCTATGCAAAGGCAACGTTGAACCCAATCCTTGCTTCAATAAAATGGACACAACTATCTAAGATGCCCACAAATCAAACTCTCCTTCTCTCCAGGGGACTAAGAAGAATAAAATTTCTTAGGCTCTTGTGCTTTATTCAGCTCTCTCCCATGTATCAGTGGGCTCTTGATCGATTAGCTGTTGTAGCTCTCAAATCTCGATCTTGACGTCTATGTTACCATTTATTATATGCTGCTTGATTCTATAATGAGAGCTTTTAATAAAGTAAAAAAAAAAATCATATATCATTAGTAGTTAGATCAAGTAAAATGTAAGTAAAGCTGATTACACGAATCTTGTAATGGAAATAAATTATGATATTGGGGATATTCTTGCTTGAGCCAAACAAGACTTAATTCAACTTCGTAGTATCTGGCTACATGCTATCAAATAAGTAAAAAAATTATTAATCTTACAAAAATAGTAAGTACCCTCCAATCTTTTTTACAAGTCATTTTGCAATAAAAGATGAATCATTTATTGTCTTCTTTCAATTTTACTCATTCATAATTTTCTATGAGTAGCATAAAATATTGCATATATGAAATATAAGTATTTTAAAAATGACATGTTTAATAAAGGTAAAATAGAAAATTTATTTCTTTTCTAAAAAATATCAATAATATATATATATATATATATTAGTATCGGTGAAGTAGTTGCAGGTGATTTGTATACAAAATGATAGGCAATATTGACCCAAAAATTGAATGATCCATGATGATTAACTATAGTAGTCTGGTTGATATAGCACAATAATATCATGCCATTCATGTAACCAATGCCATCTACTAGGATAAGATTTGTTATTTGTTGTACTAGATGAAACATAATCAGCCAAATTAATTAAGCAATGATGATAAGGGCACAATAGAGAGGGAATTAGGATGAGCAATTATTTGAAATTTATTACTCTGAAAATGATTGCCATGAGGAAGAATCAGTAAAAGTAAAACTCATGATTATATTTGGAAAACATGGTTACCATAGTAATATTATCAATCTGGCACCCACGCCTCGTTTTTGTATGAAAAGTTGCAACTCTGTGTTTGACTTGGCCCTAGTCTGGTCTTCTCTCCTTCGCTGCCTGCTCCCAACGTATTGGCGTAGATCTGACCGTGACAAGGATATATTTGACACGTAAATCAATTTGTGCGAGGTAGCCCACGTCAATCAGATCAAAGTAAAAAAAAAGAGCCCATGGGATTTATCACTCGTTTTCTGACGGTTAGAGAGCTTCGAATGGGTGGCTTTTTTCTTATTTGTGGTGAACGAATAATTAGGGCAAGAATAAAAATTGTAACTTTAGGGAATAATAAAAAAAAAGAAAGAAAGAAAGGAAAAAGAGAGAGAGAATGTGGGATACGAGGAAGAGAATGTTGGGTATAATCCCCATGCAGGGTGATGCATTCAAAGTGCAAAGTTGAAAGGTGTTTATTTAAGTTGTGTGTTGGAATTCCATAAAAATAAGGAAGGCCATTGGGAACACTTTATTCCCTTGTCTTTGGGTCTGAAAGACAATCGTACACAGTTCCTGATCCCTTCTCCCAAATCAAATAGTTATACTCTCCCTCTCTCTTTTAAAAGCTGCTCTCTCCCTCTCTCTCCCTCTCTCCCCCCAACACATATGCATAAAGGAGCACCACCCGTTTATTTGAGGCTCTTAAATTGCAATCGACCTCTCGAGTTTAATTTCCTCTCTGTGTTGCAATGCAACGCGTGTTAGCGCTGCAGAATTGCCATATGATTCGAGTCTGATAGCAATAGTACAAAGACTACACACTATGATCGGAGTTGCCATTTGCAATTAACCCGTAGAAATATTGATATGAGTCAAGAACAGTACGTTCTCAGGCCCAAAAAACATGTACGTGCGGGACTTGTTCCTCTTTACCTAACAAACGGAAGATAATATATACTAGTACTGGTTAATTTTCTTCCCTCTAATGTATTAGTGACTAATTATTACCAATGGGATGAGCGAAGGAAAGAAGGATGTTGCCAATGGCATATTGATTAGTACGTTATTATAAGCACGATGAAAAGATATTAATTGTACTTGATATGCACAGTAAAATTCATAACTGAATGGCCCACTGAGAAGGGCAAATACCGTAACTTTCTTTTTTAACGAGTACGAGAGGGAGAGAGAGGAAAGCTGAATTGCCTTTGATACTGATGCATTAGCCCTGCCTGTCAGCACATGCAACCCACTTTCTACGACAAAATCCACTTTGGACCCCAAAATTTAACCTCGCCTCCAAGAAAAGCACATCCCACTCCCTCTCATAAATTTCCCACTTCTCTCCCTCCCTCTCTTTTACACTCAAACCCACCACCACCTTCTTCTCTCTATATTTTCTGATAGACCATCACACAACTAATGCATGGTCATTACACTCTCTCTACCCTGACACCCACAATCTAACTTCTGGTCATCAGTACGTTGTCCCAAGATGAGAACAGGTAACTGCGCCGTCCACCAGGGTCTCACCGCAGAAGCTGCGGCCATCGTCAAGCAGGCCGTGACGCTCGCCAAGCGTCGCGGCCACGCCCAAGTCACCCCCCTTCACGTGGCCAACACCATGCTCGCCTCCGCCAGCGGCCTCCTTCGTTCGGCTTGCCTTCAATCCCATTCCCATCCTCTCCAGTGCAAGGCCTTGGAGCTTTGCTTCAATGTCGCCCTCAACCGCCTTCCGGCGTCCAACACCGCAGGCGCCATGTTAGGTCCCACCTCTCTCTACTCTCACTGCCCTTCCATCTCCAACGCCTTGGTGGCCGCCTTCAAGCGAGCCCAGGCCCACCAGCGCCGTGGATCCATCGAGAATCAGCAGCAGCCGCTGTTAGCCGTCAAGATAGAGCTGGAGCAGCTCATCATTTCCATCTTGGATGATCCTAGCGTCAGCCGAGTCATGAGAGAAGCTGGGTTCTCCAGCACTCAAGTCAAAAGTAATATCGAGCAAACTGTGTCCTTGGAAATATGTTCTCAAAAGGAACAAAACACTGCCACCAAAACATCGGTACCGATGGATCCGGTTAGGTCCGAGGATGTGTCGAGTGTGATAGGTTGTTTGGTGAATCAGAGAAGGAGAAGTACGGTGGTCGTGGGAGAGTGTGAGATCAGTCTTGAAGGTGTAGTACGAGGAGTGATGGATAGGGTTGAAAAGGACGATGCTGGTGAGGGTATGAGAGGGGTCAAGTTTGTTTCTCTTTCTCGTTCTGCTTTTGGGCATTTGTCCAAAGTAGAGGTGGAGAGCAAGATTGAAGAGCTCAAGAGCCTTGTTACGAACAGTCGTCATTGCAAAGGGTTTATTTTGTATGTGGGAGATCTTAAGTGGCTGTTCGAGTACAAAAGTCGTTGGAGCCAGCAAGGAAACGGGTGCTATTGCCCAGTGGAGCACATGATAGTGGAAGTGGGAAAGCTGGTGAGTGGAGAGAATAACAATGGAGGGTTGAGGTTGATGGGAATAGCTACTTTTCAAACTTACATGAGATGTAGAAATGGGCATCCATCGCTGGCGACTCTCTGGGGACTTCATCCTCTTACTATTCCTGCAGGAAGCTTGCACTTGAGTCTCGTTACTGACACTGACAGGTATACCCTAGTTGGTAAAGTCGGATGTAATTTACCGCTTTAATTCTCTTACTTTTATATTCGTCGTCTCCAAATTAAAACGTTTCCGTCTTCACATCAAATAATTGATATTGTGCAAAAGAAAAATGAGAAAGGGAAGTTGTCTTTTGCTTTAGAAGGTTAAAAAGAGATGTCTACACGATAAATACGATTGCTAATTAAAGAAACGGGAAAAATGTCAATTATTTCGTTTTCTTTGTTTCTCAACTATAGTCTACGAGTGAAGGGGGAAAAATCAATAGCAAAAAATCTTTGATTAAAAAGTGTGTTGTGAAAAGAGATGTCAGTCATCATAGCCTTGTTTTCCTTCACTGATTGATTAGAAGTAACGAGAAAAGAGGTTTTCCTTCTTTTCCCCCCACTAACATTATTGAATCTTTCAATTTTAATTAGTTTTTCTTTTGGATTATTCCCTTTTCATTACACTGTACTATTCTCTTGAGGAATGGCTTGGTTATTAGAAGGCAAAAAATGATGTTCATAAAATAAATTGTCCCTTTTATATAATATCGGAAAAATGAAGTTCACTCTTTTAATTTTCTTTCAGTGATCTACAAAATCAGTCCTCTAACAAGAAAGCTGAGGGCAATCGAACTGGCTGGCTGTTACCCGAACCAGGGGTAGAGAAGCAAGCGGCGGCTTGCTTGGCCGAGCCTTCTCCCAAGTTTGAGCTACAAGTTCGAAGTTTGCAGAGCAGTACCTGTAACAGTGACTCATCCCCAACTCTTCCTGCATGGCTCCAACAGTACAAACATGAGAGTAGAGCATCCTCCAATGATCAGGTTTTACTTAGATCAGAGCTTATATACAATGAGCACAACATAGAATTCACACACACACACACACACGTATTCGTGCGTGTAAAATATCCTTTGGAAAGTATTTAATTAAATTTTCTTCTTGTAACAGAACTGTGTCCCAGTGGGAGGCCGCTGTAAAAAGTGGAATTCTTTGTGCAATAGTCCAATCCAGAAACAAACCTATCATTGTGAAAAAGCCTTCACATTCTCCCCTGTATCACCCTCTTCATCTCCTCCAGGCTTCTCATATAACCCGCCAAGAGACCAGCCTTTCTGGATCTCTGAAAGTGGCAATAGTAATAATAAGCCAAACGAACCAGCTCTGAGAATGTACATCCCAGATCATAACAGCGCCAAACAGTCATTCCCACCGTCCTATCCAAGTTCAAACCCTAATTCCACTTCATCTAGTGATCTCCTGGAAACGGAATATGTGAGCAGGTTCAAAGGGCTCACTTCAGAGAATTTCAATACCCTATGCAATGCCTTGGAGGAAAAAGTCCCGTGGCAGAAAGATATAGTACCGGACATCGTAAGCACCGTTTTACAGTGCCGGTCTGGCATGTTAAGAAGAAAAGAAAAGATCAGAAACATCGAGGTGAAGAAAGAAACGTGGTTGTTCTTCCAAGGAGTTGATGTGGAAGCCAAAGAAAAAATAGCCAGAGAACTAGCTACGAAAGTATTTGGGTCCCATAGCAATAACCTCGTTTCAATAGCTTTAAGTAGTTTTTCATCAACAGGGGCAGATTCAACAGAGGAATATGTCAGAAACAAAAGATCAAGAGACGAACGAAGTTATTACGTTGAGAGATTCGGGGATGCAGTTTCTAGCAATCCTCACAGGGTGTTTCTGCTGGAGGACATCGAGCAAGCGGATTATTGTTCTCAACTGGGTTTCAAAAGGGCTATTGAAAGAGGAAGAATAGTGGATTCAAATGGTAAAGAAATCAGCCTTTGTGATGCAATCATCATTTTCAGCTGTGAAAGTTTCAGCTCGAGGTCAAGACCGTGCTCTCCTCCGGTTAAGCAGAAGTTATTATCTGAAGCATCTGAAAAGAAGGATGATAGTATTGCTACTGTCGAGGAGACGAGCCCTTGGGTGTCTTTGGATTTGAACATATCTATTGATGATGACTGTGAGGAGGATCGCCTAGCGGGTTACATGGGGCTTCTTGAATCCGTAGACAGACGGATTGTCTTCAAAACTCGCCAGGAATTATGAGGGGTTGAATAGTATCAAATGTTTTATTCTTTTGATCAGGTTTTGTCATGCCACGTGTCTTTGGATTCCCAGGCATTTAAGGCTGTAGGTGAAAAATTTGTACGCCCCTTAGCCGGCTTCATCTTGTAAACTATATGTATATTATTACCAAACTTCATATGTGATATATATATATATATATAGGACTTTGGGAAATTTTCTTTCTTTTCTTTTCTTTCTTTCTTTCTTCTTGAACGGTACTCAGCTAACTCATTAGTCATTTCAGTTTGACTTCCATAACTGATATGGCTTAAGAATAAAAGGTACAGTTATCTTTTTCTTCCGGCTCATTTATAACATGGGTCCTCTCAAATACATATATGTGCATGAAACCGCGACGTGCGCTATATATGCTGGATATAACAGTTCAATAAGGAGCGTACAGCAAGTTTTCCTTTCTTTTTTAGTATGGTCTGATTAACTGAGTTGAATCGCCGCAGGAAGATGTATGATACTATGACCCATTATATATATAAATATACATGCTTTAATTAGTTCTTTAAACATAGTAGAAAGCTCGATCGTTTGATTATATTCTCTGGTTCAATTCTAAACCCAAATCCTTCCATGAATAATATTTAATGCTTTGGTGATTTCATTTAATCAAGTAAATATGGTTTTAATTTGTACCATAAAAATGGAGCACACAAGGTGCATTTTCCTGTCATCATTTAAGTGAGAAATGATCCCATACATAGAAAATTAAAACCAAGAGCTAAATCTAATATATACTGTACATAGTGAGATAAAGTTTTGGTTGCTGTTGTTTTAAAAAGGAAAAAGGAAAAAGAAAAAAGAAAGAAAATTGAAACGACTGCATGATCATTGATTGCGTTACAACTCTCTTGGCTTTATTTCTCTGTGCTTGATTATTAGGGCCTACCAGTTGTTGTTTAACCGGCGTGAATCAAATAATCGGTATATTCGAGAGAAAGAATAAAACAACCTAGATAGCTCGATTTCAGATTGGGATAAGGGGGTAGTCATTTCTTTCTCCTGCCTCAAAAAGTTGTAGGATTTTAGAATTCCTGTGAAAAGACAGTTTCCCATTGAAAGCAGTCTTACACACGAACCTCGTCACAACTTACATGATCTAAATGAAAATTTTGAAAGCTTAATATAATAGCCCATGTCAGAAAACACTGGGATACATATAAGATCCCTAATATCACGAATTAAATGTTAGGTTAATTTACATTTCCCCTTTTTGCTCACATATATCACGAATAGTTTTAAATATATACATATAGTGTGCAGCGGACAGACATGTACAGTCTATTAGCAATTCTTAAACATGCGCCATTAATTAATTCCGATGCTGCAAATTAAAGTGTTAACATCAGAAATGGATCACCAGCAGCTAGCCCAGTGTCTGTTGGGTTAGTAGATATTTAAGGTTGAATGGTAGATCTATAGCAAGAGGATAATGATGACGAATGCACTTTCACTTTATTCCAAATTGTGTGCTCTAAATATCCTACGGGAGCTAAACTTTACTCCTTTTCATTTATTAATTATAGCATAGCGCATCAACTATATCATACTTTTTTAACTTTCCGATCAACTACGACTCAACATGAAGCTTACTCTGGTTACCATTTGCATAAATTCGTCTCGCTGTCCATTAATTTATTCTACTAAAGAATTTATATATTGCATATATACACCTGGAATGACTAATGAACATTATCCATTATGCTAAATCAACCAATTAATTATAGGTCCGCATAGTCAGTCGATCAAGACTTCAGTAATTTGAACTTTAATATCAAATTTAAATATTAATTATGGCACGTGTACGTAGAAGTTTCAGTTTGGATGTAAAGATTTTTTTCCAGTTCTATGCATAAATACATACATACATACATACTTCTTTGATATATACACTGCCGGAGCCACTGTATAAATTTTATAATTTTATACCTCCTATTCTTGATATTTCGCCCCTTCTAAACTAAATAAAAATATTTAAATTCAAAAGCTTATTATAATGAATGAAATAAGATATGAATAGCATATTCATATCAAATATAATATAATTAACATGTTCAATATAATTTTTTTAAAAAGAAAATGAGGATCAATCTATTTATGTTATCACGATTTTAATACTAATATAATTATTATCTTTTACAAATTATTAATTTGTTAATTAAACTATCTTGCACCTCTAACTTCAAGCCTTGGCTCCGCCAGGCCACTAAATATATATATATATATATATATATGTATGGTGAGCGCATGACTTCATGATGTTTGCTTTTGTCCGATAATTAATCTGAAACATAAATCAGTAGTATTTCTTATATGTGTGTGTATATCTAAACACCCGTGCGTGGCCTACATCTACTTCTGATTTAAATTGTACAATTCATCTTAATTACTGTGCACTTAACCACGGCAATATTAATTATTGAACTGGACATGCAGGACATCATAGTTAATTATTGTGCGATCCATAACGTAATGTTTATGCAAATAGGAAGTAACTTTTCCACTTCGGAAGAAAAAAAAGTAAAATCTTCGCCAAGATAGCACAACTTTTCATGCTATGATACATTTTGCAAAAGAATAACTTTCTTTCTCGGAATTTCGAAACCCAACATTCTCTCATCCTCGGAAAGCAATAAAAGGTTGCGGTGTGAGAGTTCAAAATAATTACTAGTATATAATGGGAAATTTAAAGTATGGGGAAAAAGATAGATAAGCATCTTCTCTTTAAAACCCACAGACGTTGCTGCTTTAGAATCACTAAAAGATCATAATCTTCGCGCAACATGAATTAAAGCCCTTGAGCGTAAGTAGAGAATTTGTCGCTTATATGCGGCTTTTCAAAAGAATTAGTGTCATTTGTGTGGTGCACATAGGTGGGGTTTCAGTGAATGCTTTTTCTCTTTCTCTTTTGCTAAATCTAGCTTAACCGTATTATATATGTGCTCTTGTACCTTTTACTCCTCTCTTTTATCTTTTTTCTTTCTTTCTTTCTTTCTTTCTTTTCGCTGCTTGTGAAGCCTCCATCTTAGACTAGACTGCCTTTCTCTTTATTTTGTCCATCATCGCTTATTTTTCTCCTCTCTTCTTTAATTTGTTCCACTTTCTTCCCAACACTTGCTTGCTCCGATGGCAATAGACAACTGATGGGTATCTTCGTATCTGATTCTTTCTCCAAGTAGACTTGTTGTGAAAGGAAAAACAATAATTGACGCATTTCATCATATCAAATCGATCCATGTGTGAGTTACCCTATAGTAATATTCCTTCTTATACATGTTGGATGAAAAGACATATGGGGCTGGAATCTAATTTCCCTTAAAAACAGGGAGATAAAGCTGGCACCTGATTGAGATATGCTTAAAAATAAAACTGCAATAGATTAAAGTATATCAAACTTGAGTAATAATTGTGGAAAGCGGTTTACCCTTTCAGCCTATTAATTGCAACACGCGATTCTGGCTGTAATAATATATTTTAACTCTTCCTTTCAGAATAACTTGGATATGCGAGTTTTCGGTCTTCGCTGCAGCAGAATAGCCATTCGTTTGTTATGAGTACAGTAATTCGACGTCGTTAGAATAACACAAAATGGGAGGAAATTAAGGTGCCACGGCGGCAGCAGAGTGATCTAACATGGGGTTGGAAAAATACGCCTGTTTGGCTTGCTTCCTTCTCGCCGCTGAGAATGAAACATGAAGCGCATTTGGGCTCGCTAATTGTTTGTTAAGTTCCTCTTCTACTTTTCTTTTTTTTTTTTTTGTTAGAATGCATACAACATCACCTAAGATAGTTACATATAATTTCCTAAATATTTTTAAATATTTAAAATTAATTACTAAAAGGTTTATTGAAAATCGAACTGAACTGCATTAACAACACGATCAATTGTTAATGTAATTCAATTCAATTATCAATGAACCTTGTAATAATTAATTTCTTTATGTGAGACCTGGTTGTAATTCTCCTAATTTCTTAACCTTTAATCTTGTTTTTCAAAATCTGCTACCATTAGTTTCTTAATCTTGTTGCATTATTGATAAAGTTTGTCATGTCAGATTAAGAAAATCTACATAAAAGCTTACATGGCATTTTATGTAAGAAAATAATAAATATATAAAATTTATATTATTTTTTAAAGGATAAAAATATAATTTTGCCCTTAAATTATTCTCAGAATAGTAATGTTGTCCCTAAACTAATTAAATCGGAATAATATTGCTCCCACCATTTAAACACCTATTACTATAACTAGTAAGACTCACTTTTCATGAGTTAAGGTGTAATTTTATTCTTAAACTATTTTTAAAAAGGCAATATTACCCTCACCATTTAAAAATCATAAAATTAAATAAATATAAAAATATAATAATATTAAATAAAAATAATATTATATATAAAATAAATATAAGAAAAAATTTTATAGTATGTTGATAAAATATCATAAATTAATAATATTATAAATTATAATTTCATAACTCGTCAAATATAAGTTAATTTTGGTTAAGTTAATAATATAAATGATATGAGTAGACTCAAAAATATTTATATTTGTACCTATAACTATTGACCGGAGTCATCGTTAACGACTTGAGTTGGACTAAAAAATTATTTTCATAATTGAATTGGATTGGAGAAAGGTTAAGCTACTATTAACCTAAAAATTGAGTTGAATTGAGAATCGAAGCGATTTTCAAAAAATCAGACGGTTTTAAATATAATATTAAAAAAAGCTTAAAAAATTTAAAAAAGTAAAAAAGTTCAAAAATTAGATCATATTAAAAGCTAACTTTATTTTTAAAAAAATTCATATGTATAAAATATGATTTAAGATCATGTTTTTATAATGATGTCGATAGTTATAGGTATAAATGCAAATATTTTAAATTCTACTTATATCTAATTTAACTAAAATTTACTTATATTTACAAGTTATAAAAATTATACATTTAATATTATTTCTATTTAATATTATTTTAATTTTATATTTATATATACATTTGATATTATTTTATTTTATTTTATGATTTTTAAACGTTGAGACTAACTTAGGAATAAAATTACACCTTAACTCATGAAAAATAGATTTCACTAACTATAATAATGGATGTTTAAACGATAGGGGCAATATTGTTTTAATTTAATTGATTTAGATATAACATTATTATGATGAATAGTTTATGAGCAACATTGCTCCTTTATTAAGTTTAAGTTTGCATATTAACCATTTTTTAAATATTTATTTTTGTATTAGTTTTATCTTTTTTTTTTTGGCTATCAATAATGCATACTCTTCCTTTATTAAAGGATAAATTTTTATTTATATATTTTTTATTAATGAAAGCTTTTATATACTTTTTTATTTTTTTAATATAAAAATATATTTTAATTGAAAAATAATAAAAAATTTATAGTTTTTCTCTTAAATTGTGTTAACAGTAAATAATGAGAACAAAGTTGGTCAACTAAAAAAAACAGAGTATTGTCATATGTGTTTAAAGTAAAAAATTATAGTTTTGCTTCTCCTTAAATTATATTAAAAAATTAATAAAAATATTTTTTTAATATCATGTGTCATATATATTTCATTAATTTGATATAACAAACTCTTTTAATAATATAGCAAAGTTAATTGATGGCTAGGAATTTTAAAAAATAAAATTAAATATTATGAGAATTAATTTTAAACATTTAAAGGAAATGGAGATTATATATATCTGTTAAAAGTTCATGAATATTTTATACATATTAGCTTCTCTTCTTCTTTTTTAATTATTATAAACGGCTTTTCCGCTGTTCCTTTATTCTAATGCTTAAAGAATGTTTCCTCCGATAGCAATTTATTGGAATAATTCTAGCGGTCATTAATACGTAGAAGAAAAAGGGCTCGTGGAATTTTCTAAAAGCTTACAAGCCGATTATTCCCTCTGCAAATTGAACGCCTCACGCCTGCAAGTTAGAATATAGTTTTACATTTGAATGAGAAATTCGGGATCAAATTGTTATATGGTAGTATCTCTTTTTTCAAAAAAGACGTTTATATGCACAAATAATGGATATATCGTTCTTAATTACTTCCGAGAGAGAACTGCCCCTCCGAGGAGATTTGCGCCCGTAAAACTTGAAATGGATTATTCTTTATTTCTACGTGATCACCTTTTACTTTTTCTTTTATCTTTTTTTTCCCTTTTTTAATTAAAATATATGGTCTTTTCATGTATGAGCAAGAAATTGAGCTTATACACTTAAAAATTTCGCTGCCAACATGTGATGCTACCGCCTAACCTTCGACGCCAAAACACGTCACCACATTTTCCTCCAAAAAATTAAAGCCGATTGCCACATAAAGAGGGATCCGCAGGGAGTATTATAGATACAATATTATACAGTGAAATCAATATCAAATATGGAATTGAATGGAAAAGCTTGATAAGGCTCACAATAGTTATAATGTCATATCCATTCATATAATCCCTTTAATGACTTATCACACGATTTAATTACCTACATAACTTAAACACATATATAAGCGCGGTGGTCGATTATGCCTGAATGCATGTCAGGCAAAAAATCGGTCGAGTTTTGTTTTGGAACACCTCTTTTTCAAACTAATTAAAAGTCTAACACACAATTTTTTTTTTCTTTATGCCATAGTCTAAGGCATAAACGAAAAGCCGAAAAAATTAGAAGGAAAAGAAAATTATAAAAAGTTGATGAGATCATAAAAGAGGAATCATAGATTTCGAAGAATGAGAGGCACAATTATGACATGCAATATTTTATCCGCAAAGATGCACGTGAGGGTTAGTCAGATCCAAATCTGCTGCGCTGCACTGCACTACACATAATAGCGCGGGGACCATCTCGGCATTCCAAAAGCTGTTGGGCCTAAGCCCAATCTCTACTCTCATCTCCGTTGCCTTTCTTGAAATTTTGTTCGTGTTCTCATCACTTGCTGACACATTGATCACCATTACTATTTAATTACCTCATCAATCCACAATTAAATTTTCTGAATTTAAGATTGGTGAATTTACATAAATTTTTTTCAGTATTGCATTTATTTATTATTTTTTTAAGATATAAAACCTTCTTTCTCTTAAACTTTATTAAATTTTATCCATGATAATTTTAGAGGATTTAAATCCCATCAATCCAACATGAAAATTCATTTCAACCTTGTCTGATCATTCATGTCTAAATTTTTTTATGAAATAATTTGACGCCATGACCACGTACACTTCAAACTTTAAAGTAAAGGGGAAAAAAAAAGAGACTTTTTTCTAGTCAGGGTTGTGTTTGTTTTGATATGTACATGATCAATGTCGTGTCTTTTGATTAATGGTGTCAAATTTATTAATCAAATTTTTGTGCGGATGTGGTAGGAGACAGAGAAGATAAAAAATGCGTTCCAAGTTTCTGGTTTTGCCGCGTGGAAGGTGAGATGAGATAAATAAAAAGCGATGGGTATCACCGTGGGGTCCTTTGATAGAGCCATTGGCGAGTGCATAACAAAAGGACAATTGTTGAATCCATTACTTATCGCAAAGAGCATGCGTCAGCAAGGGCCCTAGCTGATGGATTAAACTCGAATCATTAGCCTCGCGTTTCAACACATTTTTCTTTTTAAATACTCGTTATGTGTGAATAAAGGAGTCTCTCCTTTTGTAGAGGCCAATCACCTCCAGACTCCGGTCTTATCATCAACTTCTTTATTTCTTTTCTTTTACTTTCTACGTGCCTTCAAGAATCCCGTTGCCCTACTTTACTTTGGAAGCCTTTTCCAAACGAATGCTATTGAAATACCTAAATCACTTTTTGGAGACTCTCACTGTGCCTCTTTCTCAGGATATATGGACTTTCTGTCTTTTTTATTTTTTTCTAGCCTGCTCAGAATATAATATACAGTCACTCTTATTGCGGATCTCTTAATTACTAATTCCTTTTCCACAAAGTTTCTCGCAAAATATTTCCTTTTAAACTGGATGACATACACTTAACGTTCACTAGTGGTATAGATTGATTAGGATTGATTGGACTTCACTAGAGAAACGACGGGCTCATTCTATATAATTCGGGTCGTAAACGCACCATAGAATTTGGATGCTCTTCATATCTTTCTTCAATGCATCTTTCAACACTTAATCCCATCTATTTATTCAATTATCCATTTGGATTAAGGGTGTCAAACTGCTAAATATGGCAATAAAATAAATAAATTATTCATCATTACCTCTTAAATGCTTTTGAAAATAAAATTATAATGCTTATTCATGATCATCATTAATAAAAAGTACATTTATTTTAATTAATGCCATAATCAACAATCTAACACCATTAAATTAAATGAATGGATATGATCAAGTATGAGAGATGTATTGAAAAAGGATATGAAAAGGATCCAAATCCCTATATCTCAGCATCTCTCTCACACATACACACATAGGGAGGGAGGGAGGGAATGATGAAAGCATTATTGCATGCATAAGAATCTCTTGTTGTGTTGTCAAGCATGAGTAGACTTGGCTTGGTTTGAAAAAAAGTCTCATTAAATAAAATTAAGCTAGAGAAGAGATATACAAGTGAAAAGAACTCATAAAATCAATGCCTTTAAATTTTTGATTAACTTGTGATATTATGCTCATTTATATGTGTCCTTCTGAAATCATTGGGTGGCTCAACTATGGATTAAGCTAAGCTAGGTAGTAGGTTCGCGTCTTCAAATTGTGGGCTAATAGAGGGAGCATATATGTGCAGTTAATAATGAACTCACACTTGAGGTGAAGATTGTTAAGTACTTAAGTGTGAGAGAACTTAGCTTAGTGTAAAAAAAAAAAAATCTCATATCAAATAGAATTGGGCAAAATAAGAGATATATAGGTAAAAAGGACTCATAAACTCAATACTTTAAAATTTTGAATTAAGATGTGATATTATACTTACTAATATATATCCTTCTGAAACCAATGAGTGGCCTAGCTATGTTCGTCTCTCTTTGGACATACTTTGCAGAGCCCAACATCTCTCACAAAGTTCTATATTCAAATTCGTCATTACTTATTAGATCAATGGCCATATAATCATGGGACTTCAATTAATTTAATACAAGGCCTGTATTAAACAAAACTTCAACTTAAAATGTCATCAAAGAAAAAATTTGAGTTCGAAGGAGAAGCAGAGAAGGAATTCAAGGATGGAAAAAACTAGTTGGTTCCACGGTGGCACTGACTGGAATAATATTCTGCGAGTCGACTCAATTTCTCTCTGCACGTGAAAAAAGAAGCCACAACATAGTATTCGTTAAAAACATTACGACATGTCATATATGATATATTTTTGACCATCTGTGATGTGTTTTTATGCTTGCACAACAGGAAGATGGTTTTGTATGTGTCGATGGAATAGTAACAACTCATCATGGGTGGTTAATTAATTTAAGGACAATATTTAACTAACATTAATTTATTAACATATCCTGCGTAGTTATTTTTCCTTGAACAGTCAATTACCACCGTCAAGCGAGTCATTAATTAGCAGCTTCGTTCTTGAAGTATTGCTGGCTGATGTATTATTAGTTGCTGGACACAATATATAGTGCATTTAAAACTGAAATCAATTATCAGTTTTATATAAGATCATGCTTTTTTATATTTGAAGGGCAGGCTGAAATCAATTAAAAAGTTGATAGAATTGAAACTGCGAGTCCTCTTATATGTGAGAAAAGTGAGCCTAATGCTAGGTCACACAAAGGGTCATCGTGCCATGTGAAATACGTTAGATAGATTTAGTTCTGGGGCCACCACTCCTGCCTAAATGTTAAAAGGTCACACGGAATTGAAGTTTTGAAAGACGACCAAAATGTTCAATGCATTAGGGTAAGTTTGAAATTTCCCAGCATATGCGAACATCGATCTTAGGATATATATTTAGGGAAAAATTAATTTGAGCATAAGTGATGCCCCACGCAAAAGTCGTGAGGACGAGACTTGCTGGAATGCATCGAATACGAAGGCGTGCTGTAGATAAACGAAAGGGAGAGCCGGCAATTTGAGCGTAATAGAATGAGAGGACCCACCAAAAGAAAAAGAAAAGGGCGTATTGGCACACCCAGAACAAAGACGACAATGCATTGGGATGAAGACAAAGTTTCCGCACACAGTTGAGGCTTTCTCAGACTTCAAGAAAAGGGGGAGATAGAGATGAGGTTCTTTTGGTTAAGGTCACTGTCCAGAGCCCTTTTTCATGTTAATGTTTTATCTTTCTCTTTGCGGATGACTTGTGCATGAAAGTAAGGGAAGTCCCGGATCCAAAAGTGGCTTGCAACCTATGGATATGGATATATTCTCGGTTATGGCAGCGTCATATTCTTAGCCTTTGTCGTCTTTTGGGATGCTTTTGAGGATGTTATCATTAATTTGCAGTTTCATATTAATTTATTTTATGTGATTTTCTTACTTCTCTTTCACTTAAAAAACGGACACCCCGAAATAGTACTATTACGGCCCATGTTCCTTGCTTGTACAAAACGAAATGATAAGATTAGAGTGATGGGCCTACGTTCACGAGTTCGTAAGACATAGGAATTGTGAATGGATTCTTTCAAGTTGAAAATTCTGACAAGCAGTCCTTTCAATATTTTGTATTGTTTGGGGGGGAGGGGGGAAGATAAATAGGAAAAAGTATGAAAAAGAAAACGTTTGTTAAAAAAAAAAAAACAGATGTGAAGAGGATTGGTCCCCAGAATGGCGGAGGCTTACTCCACATTGTTTTGGTCGAAGCATTTGGTGTCGCCGGCGAACTCTCAATGTCCATGGCAAAACCCAAGAGGAGAGCTTGTTTGTTGATTTTTTTTTTATCAGGAGCCTGTTTCTCTATGTAATTTAAAAAAGAAAAAATTGTAATAAAATTGAATTTGGTTTTTCTTGGCCGAGAAATATAGTCTGGGGCAAAATATGAATTGGGAATCCAGCGGGTAGCAAAGTTTGGGCATTGTAACGAAGTAGGTATGGGCCAGCGTGTGAGCCCAATGTTACAACGTGATCTCGCGAGACGACAGGCTTGTGCCGTTGCGCATAACACCATCATAGCGCGCATTGCCATGCTTGCCAATTAAAGCGGATATCCCCATCATGATCCTCACCTACTATATATTACCTGAATCTCCCTTTATAACTCATTGCATCTATATAGTATTTGGGGCAAGGGACAGCTTGGTACGCAAGAGTTTGAGTATTTCATATCCAGGAAATGTGTTATCCTCTTGCTCACAACCACTTCTGCTTTGTTTACTTGCAGCTCCTCACTCCTTTCCTCTTTTAACACTCTTTTTAATGCATCTTATCATTACTTGTCACCGACGTCGTATTAATCCCCAATCCCTCCCACCCCCTTCTCCATCTTCTATTTTATTCAACACAATCATGCTTCCTTGCATTATAATGGCCCCGCGCTAAATCTGCCTGCCAATTCCTGATAAATATGACCATCATTGAATTCAGATTTAATTATCTAAATTTAATTTGTTTATCAAAACCTTCACTCCAATTTTAACACGCGCAAAAATATTCAAACTATTCAATTATCCGATACTGGAGAAGAAAGGGTGCATTTTATTATTCACCAAGAGATACATCTTTTTCTTATTATTATTATTTGAATGGCATATGGTGGCCGGAATGAGTAGATTTATACAGTACTGATAATTAAAAAAAATTGCATGTAATCTTTTCTTGCAACCTTGCATGGATCGTAAACTCGACACATATAAATATAAAAATATACACGCTTCGTAATTTAAGTTATATTATTCATTTTTTTTATAACCAAGGCAACTGATTGTTCACCTGATCGAGCACCCACCTAGCTTGATAACAAATGACCATGTATATTTTTTGCCATGTATATTATTTGGTTGATAATAAAAAAACCGTGTTTTCTTATTATGTGTATTACAAAAGTAGATCAAACTTCATCTAAGTTTGTTTTCGGTCATCAAACTTTATCCACGCTAACCTTGCGGCCTCCTCTTACATCTCGATCCACTGTCCTAACATCAAGTAGGAGAACCTCATCTTTGGAAAGTGAATTATCGCGTGGAAGGATCAGAATGAGAGCACACGTGTCTTTTGCTCGTGGCGTCTTTGACTTTGAGAAAGCACTGTTGCTTTATTATGATTTGGTGAATGAAAAGCTCGGCCTCGAATTTTTACCCCCTCACAGTAACAGATAATCTATCAGGAATCGGGGATATTGCATGCCATTCGAGACGGAGGAAATAGTGACCATAGGGAGTTTATGGTCATTCTATTTTCCTTTTGTTTTTTGATTATCAAAAGAGACATAATAATTTGCTCAAAAAAAAAAAAACAAAAGAGACATAATAATGGCAGTGTCATACCTAGTGCACGGCAAATACACCCGGCATATCCACCATGGCAATTTCCCAACATCCTTGAAGGAACATCTAGTTGATTCTCTTTTAATGCAGGTAACACAATTTGTAAGTAAGAAAAAGTGATCTGTCAAGATTTATAGAAATAAAATAAAGATATGTGAAAGAATAAAATAATAACAAAAAATAAAATACTTATAACGAAATTAGTCATAATCATCTTAGCTTAGCAGAATAATACATACAATAAAAAATATAATATTATTCTTTGTTATCCCTATAAGTTAGAAAATGTATATCATACATGCCTAGCTTGGTCAAGAGATCATTAGAGAGACTAGCTCCCAATAACTTGGTGTAAATATCAACAACTTGGTCCTTGGAGTAAATAAGAAGCAAATGAATGATGCTGGCTTGAAGCTTATCCCAAACAAGATGACAATTCAACTCGATATGCTCAGCACACTCTTGAAAAGTATGATTAGAGGCAATATGAAGAGAAGACCAATTATCATATAAGATTAGTGCAGGAGAAAGATGACAGATATAAAAATTTTGTAAAAAAAATAGCAATCATTATAACTTACAAATTATAAAACTAAAAGCTCAATATTCAACCTCAAAAGAAAATAGAGAAACAATGAGGGTGAAAAGTCAGATTAGAAATAGGAAACAAATGGTAGTCAATGTTAGGAATAAACAAAACATTATTGAGATAAAAAATTAGAAGAAAGACAAATGGTTATTGGGTGATGAGCTTGAACAACATAGTCATCAAATAAATGAACAGAAAAAGGAAAAATAGAAAGTAATTCGGAGAAACAATCGATATAAGAACATATATGATTGGTGGAGTCATTATC
This sequence comes from Prosopis cineraria, assembly GCF_029017545.1. NCBI lineage: Eukaryota > Viridiplantae > Streptophyta > Magnoliopsida > Fabales > Fabaceae > Prosopis > Prosopis cineraria. The sequence goes on along the minus strand of NW_026555334.1, from coordinate 39,957,318 downwards.
AATGATCTAGCTAAATAAAAGGCATTTTAAAAAAAAGTAAATGAGATATATTTAATGTTGAAGACGTAATAAGAGAAGGGGTGGAAAAAAAAGGTAGCCATAAGGTTAATTTGTGTCAAAAAAGTTGGTGAAGCAACTAGTGCAGGGGATTGCATAAGAATGAGAAGTATTGACATTGAGTGAATGCCGAAAGCCCGAAAGGCAAAAGAAGATGAGGACTAAGCAATTTTATCAATAGGTATAGAAGTATCTTGAATAGTTGTAATAGTAAAAAGTAGAATTGTGGGTGCAAAAGCCATAACATTGAAATGAAGTAAAGGGGAAAAATAATGAAAAAAAAAAATTCACGTGCTTTAATATTATAATATAATTTATAAAAATAGTGCTTTATCTTATTAATTCACGAGATATATCTATATCAAGAAAAGAGATCTATTAAGAAATAAAATAAAGATATATCACAAAAATAAATGAAAATTTAATAATTTAGTTTTTAAAATTTTAATTCAGTTATAACTCAATTCTTAAATTTTAACTCGTTGTAATTTAATCTAGATAATTTTAATATAGTTGTAACTCAGTTCTACATGAATAGCAAAGGCTAAATCAAAGTTGAGAGATTGAATTATAATTGAGTTAATATTATAAGAATCGAGTTATAATGAGTTAAAATTTAATGATTGAATTATAACTGAATCAAAATTTTAAGGACCAAATAATTAATTTTTTTAAAAAATAAAATAATAATAAGTAATAAAATAATTATAACCAAATTAATTATAATTACCTTAAGTATGTAGAATAGTATAACAATCCAAAATCTATGCATGGACGTTCCGCTGCAGAGCGCTGACGGTCATTTTGAAATTCCCATGAACTTTATTTTTTGAAAAAAAAAAAACAAGGGAATTAGAATTTAAGGAAGGCAGATATTTAAATTTCGAATAGCAGAGGCCCCACCGGGAGATTGCCCTCAAGCCATCATTAATAACTGTTACATTATATTTGATCACACCAACGTATTATCATTATTAATCATCTTTTACGTGCTCTATATATCTCTATCCCGTTCACCTTCCTCCCAACTGTTCCCCTTTTCGTAAACCAATTCAGCCATTAAAGAAGACATCGCCATTATAACCCCCTGCATTTCCCGAGACCAGGACCCCATCGTTTTCCTTCCACCTGTCACCTTCCCTTTTACCGGTCACCTTCTCTGCCCTTTCCTCTCAAGACACCTTCCACCAATTCGTCTCCCTCTCCCCCTTTCCCCTCCTAACTTTTCAATAACATGACCTTTTACCCTTGCTTCAGGTAACCGGTTGCTCGCTTTGGATTTTCTTCAAACGACCAAAGACTAGGAACCCCAACGAAAGCTAAAAGCCTAAAACACGGCTAAAACGACGACGAAACCGGGTGCTCCGACTGTCCGTACGTCATGATCGGTCTAAACAAGCTGGGGACGGCAATCACGGTGATCATCGCTCTCACTCTCGCCGCTCTCCTCCTCGAAATCCTCTACTTATTCTGGCGCCATCATAGGCTCCGTCGGCGCCCTCACTCTGATCCCGTAACTCACAAGCAAGTCCTCCACTTCCTGTGCTGGAAACGCAAGTCCCGCGTCGAGCCCCAGCGAACCTCCCCTCCCACTTCGTCGTCTTCTCCGCCGGAGCTGGCGGAGCAGGTGATCAAGTGGCAGTGCCTGCACGGCCCCTCCAGGGTTCTGTTCACCATCAAGGAGGAAGACAGAGAGGGCCTGGACTCCGAGAACTTCTCCTCGGCGGAGAGCATGGTCAAGACGAGAAGGGTGTGTTACGCTGCAGCTACTGCTGGGTCTGGTGGGGGAGACGGCAGCGTGGAAGAAGTGGAAGTCATAATAGAGACGACACCGTTTTCGACACCTTGCGCTTCGCCTCCTTACTTTACTCCGTCGTCTTCGCCGGTTCGAGAGTCGGGGAATGGTAACGGATGCCTGATGACACAAGCCCCGACTGTAAAAAAAGATTCCCCTTCAGAAAACCAGCAAGACTTCGTCAAACAGGCTGTACAAGTGGATGAAATTTTAAGTTAGCTCCTCAGGATGTTGGATTAACAAATTATGGATTATGAAAGCGTCGCCGTCGTCCCAAAAGTTTGCTCTTTTCTTCCATTTTGTAGCCTCTGGTTAATGTCACGGCTCACAAGATCATGGCATCTCCGACCGGAAAACCTTTTATTTTATTTTATTTTATTTTATTTTTGGCTTCAGGCCAACACTGCACAACTGGCCTGTTAGAACTTGGAACTAGAATTAGTTTTAAATTTTTATGATTTTTCCGTGAAGCATACACTGGAACCTTTTGAAATTTATTCACATCTCGCACCTTTCATTCATTATATTTTCCTTTGATTCCATATTCGTGTAATGAATCTGAATCTCCCAAAATTGTTTATTTTCTTTTATTTGTTGAATTGAGGCGGTCTGAAGAATCCCTGAGAACTAAACGAAATAGTTGTGCTGGGGGAACAACTATCAGGGCCCATTTCTCTCGGGCTTCTCATGAATGAAAGGGATCCCATTCGTACACAGTCCTAATAAAGAAGGTTACTCAAGCCCAATTTTCATGATAATCAAGAAATTCGTCGTTCTCTTGGTTTTCGCCTCTTCTTTTGCTTCTAACATGTGATTAGCCTCGTGGATCCGTTACATGTTGGATGATTGGCTATTGTGATTCATTGATTTTGATATGATTTGAAATTCTTTTTCGTATACGTCATTGCGCTATTAATGCATACTTAAATCCTAAATTTAACCATCCTATTAATCGTCCCTGCGTTTTTAAATAACTATATTACCCCCCCTAAAAAAAACACCAAATTTTTTCAAAAATATTATTTACCCAACACTTGTGCCCTGCCGGCCTTTTTATTTGCAGATGGAACGCCTGCCCCTAGCTCCCTGGCGATTACCAGTCACGTTTTGGGAGAAAAAGCTACTCTTATCATATAAATGTCTTTAAATTCTTTTTTTTTTATTAATGTAGCATAAATTGAACACTTTCATATCATGAATAACATGAATATTCGTCACCCACAATAGATTATAACCTTCCTCCTATATCCTAACTAGGTTTGCGACAACAGCTGTAAATCAAATCCAAACATTTGCTTAACGAATAAAAACATATTATTTACACCAGCCTATGTCGGTGTCATAAATTTTACCTTGCCCTTAGCATTATTGACTTTTGAGTTCACTCAATGCATTGCGCAAAGTTTTTTTTTTTTAATATAGTATGGTTTATTTATATGAGATTTTAAGTTACATATTATTGCATATTTGTATTGTTTCTGTGATATCAATGTCAATCGATTATTTTCAAATGGAGCAATCCACCTGTTATTTAATCATATTATTCTCTATCAGGTTAAATCTGACTGCCTAAGAAACTGATTAAAAAAGATTTTTTTAAAAAAAAATCTAAGGTGTATTCTTATTGAAATCCTTTTTCTTTTTTGATTCCGTCTTCTTTGATATATCTTTTCCACCCAATAAGAAGGATAGCAACACAATTTTTAAATTTGAGGATAAATCCTTGCTATTCAGTATTCAAAATATTGTTGTTAAATTTTTAAGTTGACTCTTTAAGTTTATTTTTACATTTTTAATTTATAAAACTGATTTAGTCTACTTATAATCTCAGTTAAACTTATGATTTGACTCTCTAAATTTACTTTTTTACATTTATAATCTAAAAAATTGTGTTAACTTGCTTATATATTGAGATTATAAGCAAGCTTGATTAGATTCGCCTGTGACTTGGTTATATTTGCTAAACTCATCAATTTTTTATTGAGTTGAATGAGTTAAATATAATATTGTGTATAATTTTGTTCATAGTTGAAAGAAAATAAAACTAAAAAAAATAATATTAATAAAAAAATACAAAAATTAAGTTGTCATATTTTGAAATTTTTTTTAATTGAGTATGATAATCTATCAATATATAAGGACTTAATTTCAATAATTTAGATTTAAAATATATTTACATTAAATTATAATCATATTTTATATTTTAATTATTTAACATATACTTTTAATGACTAAGGTAAATTTTTATAAGTTTATATTCTTCTAAGTTCATGAATTTGACAACTTAGTTGAAGAAAATTAAATTTTCACCGCAAGTATGTTTGTAACAAAAATAATTTCATCTACTTCGACGACCAAGACAAAAATCACAAGTCTGAATCTTTGAGTCCCCATTCTTGTCAACTTGTTAAAGTGCGGTTTACATCCATGCATAGTATCACAAAAGTGATTAGTATTTTTGTCATTACAAGAAAACCACTCATGCCTGGCCATGTAAGAGAAGCCAATGATATGATACAAAAAATTGTGAATATTTTTAACACTGGAACAGCCATTATACCCATTTCGTCGAGATAATAATGACGTATTTTATCATAATTCATTCCTGTCAAGGAAAAATGGACGACACCAAGAAATCCATGAAAAATTATTTGTAAAATGGCTCTATTCAGTCTTGTATAGTTTATAGAACAAATTCTTATAATTCTAAAATCCATGTGGGATACGGAGAAATAAGCTATTGTTTTTTTAATTACATTGACCAAGAGATGATATACACGTTTATGTCAATAATAAATATTTTCATTATTACATTAAAAAAATATGTTATTTTACTTGTGTTAATATAGATTTAGTTTGAACTAAAAAGAAACATTTTTGCCAGAAAATTAATATTACTTATTGAAACATAACTTATAAGCATTAATTTATAGACACCTTAGCTTGCAAATAAATTCAAACGATGGACAAAAAAAATATCAAAATTATCAAGATACACATGCACACACTGAGCGAGAGGGGGGGGGGGGGTGAGAGTACAAACCAAATTAGACCACATAGGCTGGTCCATGTGGGGTTGGATTGGGCCAATCCATTTTCATGGGTGCAAGTTGTAATGTCATAAATATATGGCAAATTGACTTCATTACGCTTCCTTTATTCCACGAGATATGTTTTCTTTTTTGGGCTAAAGAGATCTCAACGTGTGATTGGGTATCTATGTATAATATAAATAATATATTATATATCAAAAAATAATATATTATTTTATTAGTATAATTATAATAATTATGTACTTCAAAAAATTATAGAAATTATAAAATAAATATATAATCAATAACATCATAAAATTACATAAATTTAAATCATAATATATAATTGTAGGGTTAAACTGTTACAAGTCATTTCTCCCCTCAACGTTTTTTTTTCTCTTGCAGTGTTTGGCTACTCTATAAAGCGAGGCAATATCATTCCTAAATAATTTTTTCAAAAGTAAGATCGTTATTTTGTAAAAAAAAAAACATTTTATCTCCTTCAATATCTATTAACATGGAAATGAAATAGTAGTAGACTTTAGAACTATTTAATATTTGCAAATAATAAAGAAAATAATAGATCTCTCACAGATGTCAACTTTGATTTCTAACAAAATATTTTGACTAAAAATATATTCACAAATAACTTCATTTACTGCATCATATTATTTTTAGAAGCTCAAAATAATATATGTAAACTCGTAAACTAATTAAGTCACTTTCCCTTTTTCTATTTTTTTATCGTGCCCATTTGTTTTAGCTTTTTTCTGAAAGAATGATTTATTTTTGAAAAATAAAATCTATTTTGTGAGTTTTTATTATGTTTGTTAAAATTTTTAAAAATAATTAAAATATGAAAAAGCATAAATCTAATTATTTTAAGAAGTTATTTTGAGTTTCTAAAAATAATCTGATGTACTAGATAAAGCTATTTGTGGGTATATTTTTAGTCAAAATATTTTGTTACCAATTAAAGTTAACATCTGTCAGAGATCGGTTATTTTCTTTATTATTCACAAATATGAAATAATTGCGAGGTTCATGTATGGTGACATTTATTTTATTTTCATATCAATAGATAATGAAGGAGATAAAATATTTTTTTGACAAAATAAAAATTTTGCTCTTAAAAAAATATTTAGGAGTGATATTACCCTAACCTATAAGGTACCCAAACACCGCTAGAAAAACATTGAGAAGAAAAATGATCTTTAACTATTTAACCTGAAGATTATATATTATGATTTAAATTTATATAATTTTTTGAAGTATATAGTTGTTATAATTATATTAATAAAATAATATATTTTTTTGATATATAATATATTATTTATATTATATAGATACCCAATCACACGTTGAGTTCTCTTGGGCCCAAAAAAGAAAACATATCTCGTGTAATAAAGGAAGTAGGGTGTGGGGAGGGGAATTAGGCATGCCCACTTAGGATGCGTTTGGAAAACTAGCATTTTACATTTAAAAAGTTAGTTTTTACTTTGGAAAAATTAAATGATGTTTGGAGATCATTTAAGGTTTAAAATTAACTTTTTGAAAGTGCTTTTGGACCTGGTTGTAACGGAAAAAATTAAAGCTGGTATTTGGAGCTTTTAAAAAGTCAATTGAGGAGAGATAAAATACCTATTATTTAAAATGACCATGATACCCCTGACTCATATTTGTCTTTTTTTCCTCCTGAGCTGGTCTTCTTTATGCTTCAGATCTCGCCTGCTTCATCTCCAGTTCTATCGTCTCTGTGGTCTGCTCTCCTCCGCCTCTTCCATGTCGTCCACCGTCAATGCACCTCTGTCATATTTTGGCGAGTCTCATCATTCTCTCGTCCGTCTTCTCCCACCATCTCTAGTCATAGATCTGACTTCTTTATTCTCTCTTCTCTGTGCTGTGTTTTAGTCTGCCTCGTCCGCCTTGTCTGCCGTCAGATCTTCGGTGACTATCGTCCTTCTCTCCTCTGTCTCTCCCCTACCATTTCTAGTCACAGATCTGACGTTTCTTCCTTTGCCGAGCTCGTGGTCTCATTCTGTCATCCTTCCTCACCATTTCAGTCACCATTTTCCAGTTGTAGCTCACGGATCGAGCTTCTTTTGAGTCTTGGACAGTATTGTGAAGCTAATAGAAGTAAAAATACTTGAGACTTGAACTGAACTCAGACGATTAGAGCTTTTTTTGTGTCTTGGATGCTCGGTGGTCCTCTAATTTTTTCTCCAGATCGCTTATGCTCTGTTTTTTTTTGTTGAAGGTTCTTCTAATCTGTTTAACCGTTTCTTCCACTTGCATTCCAAAACTTAAGAGCTTCTAGACGTTGGGAATCTGAACCTTAAAGAAGAAGGACAGGTTCAAACTTTTCTCATACTTATTGAATAGGAATGTTGTGAATCTGAACGTAGTTGTGCTCTGTGTGTATGGTTCAAACTTTTATTATGCTAAATGAATAGGAACCGAAATGGTGGAAATGCTTGGTTCTGTTTTTAGATCTTGAATTATTTAAGTTCAAAATTAGTTCTTCTCTTTGTATATGTTAGTAAATTTTCTTATAATCAATGATTGATTCCTAGGTTTTGATTTCTTTTCTTGAGAATGTGTGTGTTTTAAAAATTTTTTGTGCTTAATTACTGGTGAATTATTCTAAATTTATGTATGTTTATGTGTGTATTTTTAAGTTATTTTTTTGTTCAAGCTAATGTTAAATTATGGGTTTTGGTATGGTTTCATAAATGAATATTGGATGATTTTACTTAATTAATTATTAGTTGCTTTGTGGACCTGTTAAATGTGGATTGACAAATAGGTCTAATTTATGTTAATTAATTATTGAGAATGTAATATTTTGATAGTAAATATGAGTAAGGAGAAGGCATTGTGGACTATCGAAGAGACCGAACTGTTTATCAAATTAGCTCTTCAACAAGTTAGAAAAAATGAGCGCAAGGGCTCTACCTTATCAAAAGAAGGTTGGGAAGCATTAATGCAATAGTTCAATGCTTTGAACTCTAGAAGCTATGATAAGAAGCAGTTAAAGAACAAATGAGACAATTTGAGGAAAGACTGAAATATATGGGATAAATTGCTGAACAAAGAGACCGGCTTGGGATGGGATGGCGAAAAGAATACTATTTCAGCACCAGGTGAGTGGTGGAGTCAAAAGATTAAGCTATATAGTTATATACGGCATGCTATATATTTGATGCTTTATTTTGTAAATATATTGAACTCAATTCTTGTAATGTGTAGGAGAATCTTGAGTATAGAAAATTCAAACATAAACCACTTCCATATGTACAAGAATTGACACAGTTGTTCTAGCCAGTTGCAGCCCGAGGTACTTACCTGTGGACACCTGCGGCCGATGACGCACAAGATGTGCATAGGCCTCAATTGGATTTGATCGAAGGATCAGGAGATAGTGATGATGTGAGAAATATTAGTGGAGGAGCTCTCCCAAAATTGGGCAGGTCACCTTGAACAATGCATACAGTGGTGGTACTAATTCGGGGAGCAAGAGAAAGAGAGGTAAAAGTGGTCAAAACAAGAAGGGAAAACGTCTTGCAATTGTAATGGTTGATTCAGTGAGTTACTTGGTGTCCACACAAGAGGATAGGGTTTCAACACTGAAGTCAATTCTTAATTCCATAGAGGGTGGGACAAAACCAATTGATTAAAATGTGGTGGATGTTGCAAAAGAACTTTATGGAATCGAGGAGATTGCTTATGATGAGTTGCTTCTTGGACAGTGTGTTGTGGCTTTGTTAGATAATACTGTAAGGGACATGTATATTGGGCTTAAGGACAACAGAAGAGCATTAATGGCCTATTTGAGGTGCTTGGGCAAAAAAGCAGATTAGATCAATCTTAGCTTGCCTTCTCAATGTTTTAAATTTAGCTAGTGCCGTTTATGTTGTTAACTTTGTTTTGAAACTGACTGTGTTATTTGACTCTTGTGTTATGTGTTTCTTATGTTAAGTCATGAACAATAGTATAATGATTGTTTAATTATGCTATGAAGTTTTTATGGATGACGATATGTAATCTCACTTATTACAATTACTTGTACATGCGAAAGATGATGAGATTGAGGAATCTTAAGAGAGTATTTTAAGACATTCAAGAGGAATCTAGAACATTTTCAAAATGTTCTAGAAGCATCTAGAATAATCTAGAAATATCTAAATCAATTTGGAAGAATCTAACAGGTTCTAGAAGCTTATGAAAGGATATGAAGATATCTAAAATATTCTAGGATATCTAGAATGTTCTAGAATATTCTAGACATATCTTGACATAGTCTCTAGATAATTCCATGCAAATATCTTGATATCTGTTATAAATATCTAGGAGAGAAATCTAGAATATTAACAATAACCATAAGATCGATTTAATCTTTATTGTCCATTAAGGAGGTGGGAATTTTTAAGATTTAAGGGAAGGTCTATAAATACCTCACCCCTCCTTATTTGTAAACCATGTTTGAGTTCTCAAGTAATACAACTTTCACATTTCCCAAACTCTCTCAACTTTCCTTTGCTCTCAAGCTTTCCCTTTCCTCAATTTAACCAAACATCCTTTTTTTTTCTACAAATCAGGCTTACTTAGCATCTTTCAGTGAAGAGTATCTAAATCTCGCATGGGTCAAAAGACTAGCCTCGTGACATTTGGCTATTATACCAAGAGAGGTCTCCCTTAGAGTAATATTTTTATTAAAAGGAGCAATAGCTATACTATGTGCATCTAGCCTAATGTCTATATCCATATTATTTTTATCGTCATTCCATTCAACAAAATTAAGTTTGAACTCAAAAGGCCTACTCTTTCATTAGCCTGAACATACCCTTCTATTGGGCTTACCACTTCCTTGCCTCGACCCAATTTTATATTCTTTGATCCAATCCTCACCTCATTTCCTTGTCTGAAGCCCACTAAATTACTTATGTGATTTGGAATTCTTACTAATATTATGCTAACCGTTACTAATATCATTCAAGAGGATCTGTATCTTCACTTGATGATTGGGCTTAACTAATTATTCTCCTTCCATTGTATTCAGTACTGAAAATCTCAAACCAATAACCAACTTATCAACTTCACCCTTAAAATCCTACTTGTTCTCTTACAATCAAAAGTCATTCCCAGTAAGCCATTGTTGACATCCTCTACCCAAAGCCACCATCCATTCATCATAAATCCTTGATGAAGGAACAATGTTACCCCTAGCTGGCAACTGCTAGCTTATATTATGATCAGATGTAGGCAATGAAATAAAGTCATTCTACTTTGTCATCTTTCTAGGGCAATGATATGAATCATGACCATATTTTTGCAATTGAAACATATCAGGTACAAAACCTTATAGACAACCTTCTTCTCCTTACTATTGATCGATATCAATGACACCAATGGTGACTTCAAATTAGCTCAACACAAATTTGCACAAAATTACCTTTAGCATGATGAAGTGTGTTCGTATCCACTTTAAGAACTTAACCAATCTAGTTTCTTAAATTTTGTTGTAATATCTAATGGGAATTTTAGAATTCTAACTCAGGCAGCATCTTTAACGCCTCCTCCTTTTCAGGGTCAAAATCTAATTTTCATGGCTACACTACTAGAAAGTGGTCCATAATCAATTATAGCCCCCTTGGTAAAGTAAAATCATAATCATCTTTATTTTGAAATTGCATAAAGAAATATCCAGAGCCAAACTCAAGTGTCACCACCTCTCCACGTGTTCCTTACATCTTATGGAGCTTGTTGCCTAACTAGGTTTCCCTCACTATGTGGCCCAATAGCCTCAAGATAAGGGTTTTGCACCACTTCTTTGCCAACTTTTTCTTAAACTCTGGTAGAACAATTATGTTAGGCCCCTTCGCAGTTGATTCTATTTTAATGCAACTCTTTTAGCCTTCTCTATTCCACCAATCATCCTCTTCGTTAGAGCTAAAAATATGGGTTAGTTTATGTGGGTTGACCCAAATAATCGACCATAAGGGTGGGGTTGAGTTGGAAAAAAAATTGATCCAAATAAAAATAAGTTTTTTCTGGCTTGGACCATATAATCTATGAATCATATGGGTTAAAACTGATGGGTTAAGGTTGACCTGTTTAACCCATATTATTTTTAAAAATATAAAAAAATAAAAAAGAAGAAATTTTTGTGGATATAAACATATTGAGCATGACTTACTTAATTGCATCAATTCATATATTTTATACAAATATTATAAATTAATATTTTGGTATATTTAGAATGAATCACGAAGAAATATCAAATTGAAATGTATTATTGAGGTGTATTTTTTAAAAAATTAAAAAATTTAATAAATTTTAAAAAAAATTAATAACTAGATTGAGGGTTAGTCCATTTAACATTCCAACCTTTAATAGTCGGGTTGGGTTGAGATTTTTTCGATTCATATAAAATAAATTGAATTCAATCTAACTCATATTTTTTTCAACCCATATGAGGTAACTCATATGGTTTGAATTGGCTTATATTTTTACCTTTACTTTTCACCATCCTCGCCTTCATTCTCGTTAGTATTAACGTAACGACGGCCTGCTTTTATGACTTGCGTTTTGGGTTCAGTTTTTCCTATGGTAGGGGCTTATATAGTTCATTTAATCTTCCTCTGTTGGAATAACTGCCCGATTATCTGCCGCGTGGCCTTTGCCTGTACGCACTTTTTTTGACTGCGCTCCAACTCATCCAGGGACGTACCCACGTTATGGACAGTGGGGGCACTAGCAAAGAGAAAATTATACAAAATGAACCTAAAATGTTTTAGTGGTCCCGTTTAAAAAATTTCAATTGCCCCCATCATTTTAAAAAATTCATTTGTCTCCTTAAAAAAATTTACTTATTTCATTAAAAATTTAATAACTTAAAATCTTATCTATATACTATATCTTAAGTAGGAATAGTTTTACAATAAAATAGTAATAATTTAATAAAATATTTGTTTATAGAAAATTTTATTCACAAATTAATTCTCTTCTATAAAAAAGAGGTATAAAGATTTAATTTAATAAAAATAAAAAAACATGAAACGAATAGACGTACAAAATTTTTTATATAAAGATAATTTTTTATTATAATTTTATGTTTTATGCATTTTTTAGCAGTTAATTTTATTAAATTATACCTTTAATATAAGTTAATAAATAATTAAATTTATATTTTTAATAAAACATTAATATTTATTTTGAAATAAATTATGCCCCCATCAATTTATTTTTCTAGATCGGTTACTGAACTCATCCACCTCTTCCTTCGACGACACCTCCCTGTTCTCTCCCCTATCGCTAGCACTCATAGCTCCTCGCATGAGTCAAGTTTATTGTTTTAGCAAGGCTTATGCATAGCTCCTTAACTTATATTACTTTGACAACAAGATAAATTGACAAATTGTTTATGAACCAAATTATACCCATCTAATTACACTGTTAATCTTAATTGTGTAATCGACATATATAAAATAAAAAAGAAATATTTTTTTCCACCAGCTGACTTGTGTGATACATTTTTTTTAAGTTATCCTTAATTAGATGTGTAATTTATAAAAATTTTTAATTGAAGCCATCTATTATTAAATGAGGACAGATTTAAAAGAATGTATAGTTTTGAATGTTATTATCTAACCTATTCAAAAGTGTAAAACAATTAAAAAGTGTTTTCATTTTTTAATTGTTTTGCACAGCCAACGCTCAACACTTCCAGCTTCGCTTTTTAAAAATTTTTAAAAAAGCTAGCTAACTCGATTTCAAATTAATCACGCAATGTTTTTCCTCCTCGAATTGTGATAGCTCACGCGAAAACCGCCGAAAGGACACCTTGTTTCTGTTTCTTTAATCATTAGATGGTTTTGACCCAATCAATTGAAGGGAGCCGGCGGATCTTAACTCCATATTTATCCCACGTGTCGCTAATTTTGTTCTGATTGACTGATTCTATTTGTTCTCAGAAAAAAAATGTACTCTACATGCTTATTGTTATTTTTTTAATCAGATCATCTAATGAATATATATATATATATATATATTCATATATCATATCGTTTTACTTAGCACTACTTACCAATTCCCATATGATTTATTAATATATATTTTTTAATTTTTTTTTTAAAAAGTTGACACAAATTGAGAATGAATACACCATGTATATCTGAAGTACCTAATTTCTTACATCATAATTCAGTTTTTCTGAGTTTTCTCCTGAGATGCCCAAAAAAAAAAAGCCCTAGACGTAGATTGTCTATCCTTGACTCTAATAATCAGATATTTAATTTGGGAAGTGCAAGGGACTAGTATGTCAAACAGGCTAGAAGAACCTTCTTTATTTATCAACAAAAAACGTACCAAAAAAAAAAATCCTCGGAATCCAATCGAATAGTACTCCCCATTAAAAAATAAATGTAGAAATACAGTAAGGAAATCAACAAGCAGCGACAATGTCCAATAAATGAACAAATACGGAACTCATAATATAAAAGAAAAACGAGGAGATTAACAAATAGTCCTATAATATATGTAATCTAAAACCGCATATGAACAGACACGGAGAGTCAGGGGCGAGCGCTCCGTCAGTAGTCCAAGTCGCACTCGGTGGTCTGGAACGTGCCGGACGACAAGGTTCCGTTGGCCATCAAGGGAACCTTGAGGTCACAATCAATCTTGGGCTTGAACTTGCCGGTCTTGAAGACACCCAACTTGAAACGAATCTTTAGATACAACTTGACATCAATATCGTAAACCCCGGTGCTCTTCTCCTTATTATATTCTGAAGCCTGATCGGTACCCAGAGAAATCAAGTTTTGGCCTTTGAACTCGGTGCTGAGATAGTGGGTAGTCTTGTGGCCCATGTAAAACGGCGAGATATCGTTATTGGAACTGAACCTGGCATCCTGGTACAGAGCCCTGGCTTCGATGTAGTCGTAGTAAATGCCAAGCCTTCTGTTGGGGTTGCGGATGGTCATGTTAAGAGCAAGGTTGTAGTAGAGGGTGCCGTTGTCAGCGTAGTTGAATTCGGTGAGGGAGGCATCGGTGACGTGAAATTTAACTTGTTTGGGCGGACGATGAGCCAGAACACAAGGACGGCGATCCCTAGGATGACGATGATGGTGCAGACAAGTTTGCAGATGAGGCTGAAGATACAGCCGCAGCAGCAGTCAAAGGCGCCGCCACGGCCCGGACGGTGGTAGGATTTCGGTGGTGGGATGGAGGGGCCGTAGTACGCCCCGTTCAACTGGGGATTTTTTTCGGCCATTTGAGAGGAAAAGGTCTAAGGACGTACAAGTAAATATCAATGAAACAGGGAAGGAGTAGAGGTGAGAGAGGAAGGTCATAAGCGGGCGCGTTATATAGGGATGGAAGGTGATGCTGAGACCTGGAAAAGCGCGTGCGGGGATCAGTGAGAATAAGGACATTGCGTCAGGTAGGCGCGTGATGGTGAAATGAAGAAAAACGCGGTTGTTTTTCAATTTCTGGAAAAGGCGGGCTTGCGTTTGCATTAGAGGCAGAAAAACGATATAGCATCTTTGAATTTAAGCGTGTGGCGTGCAACTTCATGGAAACTTCCGAAGGTTCGGTTGCTCGCGAATTGTCCCTTTTATCAACAAGCGCATATATTACGCCAACAACCTTCCTTAAATTTCTTCTGTTCACAGTTCGTACCTTATTCTTCAAACACCTGATGCGACGCTACTGCTATATATCGGTTCCTAACCCAACTCTCCCTGTCTACACTTTGCAAGTTTCTTCGTTAATTTCAGCTACTGTTAACAAGTTTTTTTAATCATGTATAGTCTTCCTTGACTTTTAACCATGTGAAGATAACTTCCTTGATTCACTTTCAAAAGTCCCCAGTATTTTAAGTTCGTCCACGTCATTGATCTTTCTCTGGTTAATTTTTAATTGTTTCTCTATCAGACAGCATATTATGTTATTGACTATATGTTCTTTTTTTCATGCACATTACTCTTTCAAATTTGTGAGCTTTGTGAAAAAAACTCATTTAAAATTTATGTCTTCTGTAGATAAACTCCACCTTATAATATATTCTTTTTGTGAAATAACAGATAAGCTGGCAATAGGAAAATTATTTATATGAATATAAAAGTTATTAGAAGAGGTTCATTGTAAAATTATATTGGAAAAATATAATTTTAGGTCCATGTACTTTACTCGTGTTTTACTATTGATCTTTGTATTTTTTTTGGATATTTTTTGTCCCTATACTTTTGTTTTTTTTATTATTTTAAATTGCTTTAAGGTTCCTATACTTTATTTATGGAGGGACCTATAACAATTAAAAAAAATACAGAGACTAATAACAAAACACAAATAAAGTAGTAGGATCTAAAATTATGTTTTTTCAATTATATTTAAAGGTGGGAGGTAATGTAGAGCTCGGTCTGATAAGCACCATCGTGCTCATCACCTAATGAGCAATTTTGACCCTCCAAATTGTTAATCTAAACGCCATTTTATTTTAAATTTTATTATATATTTATTAAAATATAAAATATAAAAATTTAATAAATTTATTTTATTATCAATCTGGATGATTTAATTTAATATTAATTTTTTTAAAAAATTATATACTAACTATCCAAATGTACTATGGCTTCAATCTGTCTAGAATATATTTGAATAGTTAGTATATAATTTTTTTTAAAAAATTAATATTAAATTAAACCATTCAAATTAAATATGTATTATCTAGATTGATAATAAAATAGATTTATTAAATTTTTATAATTTTTTATAATAAAAATAAAAATAAATTTTATAAAATCTGGACATTTCCGTTAATATATAGGTTAGTTTTTTTAACAGGTGATCCAAGATCATCATGATTAATTCATATTTAATTTTTTTACAAACTTTTTACCCTTTTTTTCTTTATTCTCTTCGAACATCCCGTGATGAAGAAAGGAGGAGGGCCTGCATTGTTACAAGGTACTATATACTGCACACGCATGTTGAACTGAGGTGATTAGGAGTATTAAACGTGGCCAGCAGATGGGTCATGTTATTGTATTGACAAGTAGGGCGCCTTCCATCTTCTTTCAAACAATCACGGGGCGTCATCAATGCAGACTTCGATCAAGCAGAATTGTAATTCGTCAGAACTTGAAAACAACGTTTGAAGAGGCTTTATAATTTATTGGGTTTCAGGAAATTGACAGACAGTTTGTTATATCTAACGCCGTTGTTAAAGTTTTACTTAGTCAAACTCAAGATGCATTGTCCAAATTGACCCAAAATTAAAAAAAGTGATGACCTTTATCCCTTCCTCCTCAGCAAGCCATCAATCAATCAAACACGCACACACAGACGGTGTGTAATGTGTAATTTTTGTTCATTAACTTCGAAGAAACTTTCTCACATTTAATCGGTGGCATTCTTGGACTCAGAATTGGCTCGGGGCTCTACTGTTTATTCAACACCGATCGAGTGGGACTCTTCTGGTTCCTGGGGGCAAGATCGCGTTCCTTGGAATTCAAGTGAATGGACTGAAATCAAGAAAAAAATATCATTGTCTTGTTTAATTTAGTGTTTTGAAACCTAAACTGGATCGGATCGGAATGCTTGACTGATCCAACTATCGCCTGCTGAATAAAATGATTTAGCCTAACCAATTGAACCATTTAACATTTGAATCGGATTGACCCGATTGAGCTTAAGAGAACTAGATTTAACCTGGTACCTAAAGCAAGTCAATTCGAGTCACACCTAAAAAAAAAAAACTAGGCCTTACTGTTAAGAACAGGAGGTCAGTCATGCCTCATGCACTCTCAATCTCTCACCCACCATTGATGGATTCAGCCCCACTCTAGACTCTCGCCATTCTCATCTCCCTTGAGGCTCAATCTTTGATTCTCTCCTCTAAGCTCGCTCAATCTCTAATTCTAGTGCTGACATGCCTCTATCATCAATCAAGCTCTAGCATTTCGTGTCACCGGCAAGAAATGAAGCTCGTGACAACCTTAACTCAGTGCTCACTCAGCCTTTCAGCATGAGTTGGTGGCTCAGTACCTTCACTGCCATTAGTGTCCTCTCCTCTCCTTCCATTTCTAGGTTCGATTTCTAGCTTCTATCTATGTATTTGACTAGGTGTCGTCGGAAAAGGCGCATTAATTTAATTGATATTTCTTTGTTTTTTTACTATGTTTTGTCTTACGCAAGAAGCATATATGAAAAGAGAAAGACGAGATGACAAAGTTGAGATCATTATATTGAGAAAACGAAGAAGTGAGAAGTAAGGAGAGAGCCGAGTGAGTAGTAAATAACATGTTCCTTCCATTTTATCCACATCAACAACAAGAACCAAGCCATAAAGCAAGGGAGAGCCTTTGAGAAGTGAGAAGAGAAAGAAGGGATAGAGAAAATGAGAAGGGAAAAATACAGACGCTCAAAAGAAATAGCGATTGAAAAGAGATAATATTATAAAACAAAACTGTGTTGTAGAGGGTGTTTTCAATTTTCAAGCTCTTTATATTTCATGCTCACCTTGAATTAAGATTAAAAACAAGAGTGTCTACTAGGCAATCAGCTTATCACTCATGATCTTGTCTTTTTTTTTTTAACTCAGCGTATAATTTCTTTGTATTTTTTTGATTAAAAATTAAATAAAAATAAACAAATAAAATTATATAATTAATATAATAAGTCTTAAAATAAGACACTTATAATAAGTCTTTATATTTTTATTTAATTATTTTGTTATCAATTTTACCATTGGTTTAACCAGTTAAATCATAAAAATCATGACCCAGCTGGCTTTTTTGGTTTGACTATTTTATTATGAATATTAAATAAAGCAAATATTAAACATTATGTAATTTTATTATAAATGTTTTAGTTGATTTTTATTTTTTAAATGAAAATAATGAAATTCATTTTTAAAAGTTAATTTTTTTTTAGTAATTAACTAAAGATAGAATCCCTCACTAAATGCCTTGCTAATTATCTAATTGTAGATAGGGATAATAGTTTCTCATTATTTTTCTAACTAATTATCATGTTTTTTAGAGTGATTGACAGCCTTTTGTATTTACCTTGTTAATTATTTTATTTTAGATAGGGACTGACATTCCCTAGCTATTTTCCTTATTAATTTTAAGTTTAGCTATGAAATCAACATCTTTTGCTAATTTAGTATTTTAGAAAGAAATAGATAATCTCTCACTAAATTTTCTCACTAATTCACATTATTCTATTAGTATACTCCCTCCGTCTTTATATATAAGATATTTTTAATTGAATCACGTAAATTAATAAAAATTGATTGTCTAATTAAAAGCATAACAACATTTTAATTTTGCCCTTAATTATTATAAATAAAAAATAAATATTTTTTAAAAGTAAATTAATAAAAGTACTTATTTTTTAATTTAATAAGAGTATAATAATTTATTTATTAAAAAATATGTTAATAATTTCTCATATTTAAAGTAAAATAAATTTTAAATTTTTTTTTTATATTTAGGGTGTACTTGTTAACAACAAGGGAAATTGGGTATACGGATAGCTCTTATTTCTTATCAGAAGGTACAATATATGACCGTTGAGGAGCTGACCAAGTGGAGCCTTGCAGGATTCTGTCACAATTCCGGTTCGTTCTGGCCGTCATATCTTGGAATATGTTTTATTGAATCAAATATTTCTATTTCCATTTCAAAGTAGTCCTTTCAATTGTCAACGGAGAAAGTATAACTTTACAAGCATGCATATAAAAATTTTTTATTATATACATTTTTTGTCAGAATTATTATGAACATTTGTTATATAATATTAGGTCAAATTTAATATTTTCAAGTTTTTTTGGCCAATATATTTTCAATTTCTTTAATTTAATTAGACTGTTTAAACTATTGACTTAGCTAAAGAGTATTGTTTTAATACCATATTATAGCTAATTCTAGATTACCAAATCATGTACACACTACACTACTAGTATATTTTATTAAATGTAAAGAAAGTTCTCCTGGCCTGAAAATGTGTGGATTTCAATTTTCAAATAACATGCATGTATGGGGAATGCATTTAATGACGGCCATTTTCTTTTATCATCCCCAATTCTTCATTAAAAGTGCGTCTCCCCTCCCCTCCTCTCTACACACACAGTTACATTACATATCTTAAATGCTATATCCATCGAAATGGAACGAAGTTTAAACAGAAACTTTAACATCCCATATTATTTGGTGGCAAAGCCCAAAATGACCAGGCAACGTATAACAATAATGCAATATTTGTAAATAAACAATAAATAAATAAATGTAAGAAATGATAACACGTAAATGTGCCGCATAATCATGTGCATACCGCGCCCATGGCCAAAGAATTAATCAAATAAAATGACACAAGAAGGATAGAAAAAGAGAGGATCGGATAAACCAATCCCATTGCAGGAGGACCAATCCCGTTGCAGGAGGGGACGCACAACTCAGAAATCGACATCGCATTTAGTGGGTTCAAACCCACTCGCAGTAGTGGTGTTAGAACTGAGAGGAACCTTGAGTTCACATTTCACCCTGGGATGGTAGTCGCCGGATATGACATCGCCTAGCCTGAACCTTATCCTGAAGTAGAGCTTCACGTCTATGTTAAAAGCCCCGCTTGCCTTTTCTTCATTGTACTGGGCTAGATCATCGGAACCCAGCGGCATCACATGCTGGCCCGAGAAGTAGGCGCTCATGGGGTCAGATCTCTTGGTGTACTGTCGGAAAGAGTTCATATGGGTGATGACGTCGACGGCGTCGAACCTCTGGTCCTCGTAGAATGCCCTGCCTTCCACTCGGTCATAGTAGACGCTGAGCTTTTTGTTAGGGTTACGAGCGGTGAAGTTGAGGACAAGGTCGTAACGGAGGGTGTTGTCGGAGTAGTCGAATTGGGTGAGCTTGGCGTCGGAGACGTAAAACTTGAAGGCGCGTGGTTGGACGATGAGCCAGAAGATGAGGATAGCGAGGCCGACGATGACGATGAGGGCGACGAGGAGCTTCCAGAAGAATCCGAAAAGGCAGCAGCAGCAGCTTCTGCCGCGGCGATAGCGGGGGTGGGGTTGCTCGGCCGGGGGAACGGAGGGACCGTAGTAGGCGCCGTTCAAATGGGGTTGCTTATCAGCCATGTTATACCCTTCCCTTGGAACGTTATGACAATTGAAAGAGAATGGGAAGATGAGAGGTGCACAGATGGATGACGGAGAAGGAGGTGACTTTGTTGATGAGAAGGAGATGAGGATGGACGCGTATATATAATTTTTCGACCTGAGACGCGTATATATAACGAGTATAGTGAGGCTGAGAACGAAGATTCAAAAGCAGAACAATGAACGCGGTAGAGTGGTTCGCGTAAGGGACTTGGCCAAATTGACGAATGGGCAGAGGGATTAAATTGACTATGGCATATTAATGCAAAAGGGGGGGGGGGGGGTTACGCCGGGTTGTTTGCCCAATTCAATAACGCATAAATGTCCACTTACACGAAAATTCAAGGAACCCGCTCAGAAGTATATCACATCACATACCAGCTGATTTGAAGTTTTGTACAACTATTATATAAGTACGGGACTAGGGGTATGGCTAATGTTTTTATATTTTAAATTTAAATGGGTGGGTAGTTAGTCTTTTAATATTAATTTTCAGGATCTGCTTGGGCTTATGGGAGAATCATTTTAAACTGGGCCAGGGAAGCGGCAGGCGAGCCCATCTTGGCACCGGAATCTTTTGCCCCCGTTCTCAACTTTCGCTGCTGATTAGTCCAGTTGGTAAGAATTTAAATATTTGGCTCAAATTATAACAGCATAGGTTTAAATTTTAGTGTTGACGTCAGGATTTTATTAGTAAGTGATCTACAAATACTTTTAAAGTTAGGAGACACTTTAATCTTGGTTAACCTATGAGACCAACTTATCTAAATTTTTTAGTATAAAAAAACAATTAGTCTTATTTTGAAACTTAAAATTAATAGTATCATATCATGATTTTAGTTGAAATAATTGAAAATTCGGACTGTGCAGAGGCCCCCCCCCTGGGGGGAGAAGGTCTGATTTTAAAATTGAATTGGAAGTCCAGGAATATGATCAAAGCAAACAGCTGTTGCAACAAATGAATTCTACAGTTAGATTCGATGCACCTAAAATGTAAATTATTCTATCGAATAACCCCTAAAGCAGCGTACATAGTAACGCGACATATATTAGTTTTAACGCTATATATAAACTAATAATACATTATCAGAGCCCGTAAAGCAGATAGAGCATTGGATATGGAGGTTGGATGTAAGCTATTGCTTACTAATAAACCTATTAATTCTCATTGTCCATGATCATTACAAATGACCAAAGATTAATGATTCGATTTCAATTTTATTATATAACGTTTTCAAAGATCCCAATTTTAAAACCATTAATTGAAAATGTTGAGTTCAAAACTTTTAAAACAAAGTAAGCAACCGCAGGCAATCATATATAAACAACATAAATGTTATTATAAATGCCCGACTCTTGTTTCAATATTCGTTAGCCTTATCTTGAATTTATATCGAGTTTAAAATATTAATACAAACATTATGCATAATTCAAATTCATACAAGCAAAGTAAAACATAACTTAATCTTTCCAACTGGCCTGATGGCACAAATTAATCAAGGGAGTCCACAACATTTTACCATTTCACAAATATAATCACAAATTTATCTTTGATTTAGCTAACTAACCATGGCCCTCATGACACAGGTACATACGCAACACTGCCCATGATCTAATATTACACTATAAACTCACTCTGTTAATTAGTTTAGAATTTTCATTAACATTATTAAGTTCATTAGACCCTAAAGAATCTAGTTAAACCCACTATAAGTCTCCATAGCCTGTTGTTTACCCATAAGAATTCTTTATTAAGTCTGGTATTTGAGGTTAAATCCCACATTAAAGACTAAGGTAATAAATTTCACATAAGGCAACGAATTAAAGATCTAACTACTAAAAATAACAATTTAGATGTCAATAACCTATTGACTGAATATCAGCTTTATCCAACAATGAACAAATTCAAAAGCAAAACTTTACTTGAACTACTTTGTGACAATGCAAAGATGGCTATTGCAAGTGATAAAATTAAAACTCCCTAATCAAGAAATGGATAAATGATCCAACCATTGAAAATTATGAATTAAATGTTACAAACATGATGACCAAATTTAAGTCCAATTCAACGGTGACCAAATTCAAAAACGTCAATTAACTGAGACTGCTATGTGAAGATACAAAAATAGTTGTTACGAATGGCAAAATTAATAACTCTTTAATTAGAAAATCAATTAACGATCCAACCATCAAAAAGGAGGAGTTGGATGCTACAAAACTTGTGACCCAATTTAAACCTGATCCAATGATGTTGATTTATCAAGACTGCTTCGTCTAGACGCAAAAATAAGTTTTTCTTTGCTTTTCTCTCACTGTAGCTCAATCCTGAATATAATATTTCTCTCATTTATAAACTGACCTCTCTCTTCTCTACTTACACAGGAAGGATGCCCAAACTCATTAGTTTTAATTTTTCTCAAAACACAATTTAATTTTTACTTGAAGCTTATAACTTCCTTAAATTAAATTCCTAAATAAAAACATTTCAGGGGAAAGTTACCTGCCACGAGAAGTGAAAACCCAAGAGGAGGATCAACATTTATTAACAGCTATTTGTTGATAAAAAAAATTAACAGCTATTTGAATATTTGTAATTTAAATTTGTCTATGGGAAACGCAATTTCAGCGACACCAGAACCAATTGAAATTGGAATCCATTAGACGGCGGACTGGTAACGTTGTTCAGGACGATGCTGTGGGATTCCTATCCCCATCACGGTGCAACTTGTAGTTTGTTCTGGGCTCGGGCCCTCTCTTATCCTATCAAAATAAAAAACCTAACCCATTCCCTCCCAATTATAGCGTAAACGGCCCGTCGAAGAGTTTGAGGATTTGAAAGGCATGCACTCACGGGGCCCATAGGCCTCAAAGAAGAATACTGGTTTATAAATGCAAATGGGAAGGAAGGCAACAAGGAATGATATTTCTAATTCCTCCATTGCGCTGCTGCTGTCAAAAGTACATATGATGAAATCATCCTTCAAACGAGGAGATACATGCAATCCGCTGCTTATTATCTGCAAACTGGACCGTGGCCATTCATCATTGTCTCAGAGAAGCACTCTCTTGTGCTGACAAGCTCGCCAATAATGCTCACCATATGGAAGTAGACGCTGCTCTCCTTAATGTTGTTCCTCCTTCCTTATTGTTTTGTTGACTACTTACGTGATTTAAGGTCTGTGATCTGTTACCACGTTTCGTCTTTTCAATTTGTAAGTCGCAACTTTGATTCGGGGTGGGGGGGGGGGGAAGTACAATGAAATGAAATTATAAGGTTCATGTTAAAATAGGCGTTAAATAGGGGATTAAATGCTGGGTAAAAAAAAAAAGTGCGAATATGAGAAGCAAATTGAAGAGGGGAGGTAGGCATATGCAGAAAGGTGGAAATTGAGGAGACAGGGTTTGTTAAAAAGTTACAATTGTGGGCGTGGGAGCGTGGTCATTTCGGTTTACAAGTGCGAGTGGAAATATGAACACGTGGGGCTTTGTCAAATAAAGTGGCCTTTGCCCTTTCTAGATGAGATAGCAGCATACGTGTTGCACCGTCATTGGTCACCCTTTGATTGAACTGCGGATGAAGATAAGCTCCATCTTCATCGGCCCCTCTATTACTGATCTCTGGAATCGTAATTTAGTTACGAAGGCGAGGTGGCTACAAAAAAAATCCCCTCCTCCATCCTCCCAACATTATTAAATTCAACTTTAAGCTTCATTACTCACAGTACCCCACGTCTCCGTTTCACTCCTCTCATTCCCTTCCACCATTACTTTCCGGATATATAATTACTTGCATCGTACATTTAATAATAATAATAATAATAATTTGCGGAACATTGTACATCATATAAATGCATATGCTTCAAAACATCTGATTAACCAAATGAGATCCAAGAACAAGAGAAAGAATGACACCACATCCTTCGTTATGTGTACCGTGTACGCCCGTGTGTGTCCGCCCAACCTAATCAAACATTATATATATGTTTTAACAACAATCGGTTCGTCACTAATTTATAATTTACATGCTTTCGGCCTGCCAACAAAATTAATTTCCCATTGCAAAGTGCGCACCTTTCCGAGGCTTTGATTATTTGCGGTCCACTACTGGTATGCTGAGATAACAAGTGTACAAATATATTTGAGAGGAAAAAAGAAAAGAAAAGAAAAAAAGAGCACGTTAACTAACGGCGATCGGTGACCGTCCGACTTCAGACGCTAACAGAGCATCGCTGGACCAACTGATACTTGACGGCGGAGGCAGAGCTCTGGGATCCCCAGTTGATGTAAGCGGGGCACCTGATGTAGATATGGTATCGGCCGGAAACGAAGGTCCCGACTTTCCATCTGACCCGTCCGTCGATCTTGATTGTCACCAGAATGTTGCCGGAGGACTGGTCCTGACTCAGACCGACGAAGTTGTAAGGAGCCACGGGTACGTTGTTCCCGTAGACGAAGGGTGACCAGACGTCGACCTCCTTGTGACCCTGGTACGAGGGAGGGATGGCCGTGCGATACGTGACTTGCTGGTTGCGATAGTCGACGTAGGTGTCGAGACGATCGTAGTAGATTCCGATCCTTCCGTTGGGGTTGCGGGACAACAGGGTCACTTGGAAACTCGTGGTCAGGAAGTTGGGTACGGTGGCATTGAAGGCATACACGGTCACGTCCTGGAGGGTGAAGGATGGTTTGGAAGGCTTCAGGACGGCCCAGATTATTAGAATCGTCAGCAGAACTATCAGCAGGAATATAAGGATCCCCGCAAAGATTCTTCGGAATATTTTCCGGCGACACCCCTTGTGGTGCTCACACTCTTTCACCGACATCGATCGTACACCGGTGGCCAAAGGAGCTGGATGTTTATGAGGCGAAGTGTGAGAGAGGGGAAGGCAGAGAATGAGCTAGAAGATACACTGTGAGGTCGGCGTGTATAGTGAAAGGATTTGTGTGTGTTTTGGTGTTTATATAAAGAAATCAATCCGTGTATTGACAACGCGTCTGATGAGATAATGCTCCAAACGCATCATATATTATACTCTCTGTTAAAAGAATATAAAATATTTTTAATTAAATTTTACCTTTTATAAATTATTATTTATTTTTAAATTAATCTTATATTTTTATATTTATTTTTATTAAATATTTTATAATAAATAAAAATTTATTATCAATAGAGACACTTAAAAAAAATAATAATTATATTTTAAAAAATTAAAAATATTTTATATTTTTAAATATTTAATTTTTTAAAAAATATTTTACACCTTTAAATGAATGAAGAGAGTAGTATTCATGTGACTTGTATGGGGTGAAGCCCACAGTTCTTAATTGCGAGCTAATCATAAGAACGGGCGATATTTATTATCATCAATACAATTGCTTTTGTGGAAAAGTTCGTATTTTACTGCCCTTCGTTTTGCTCATCGCAACGCAAGTTCAACTTCCCAGTTTATCTTCGTATTTTTGGCTTGTGACTGTATGTCTGTGTGTGTTGCTCTGTTTCTATATTTAAAAAATTGATCTTGTCTATTTTCTTTTTTTTTAAAAAAAAAAAACATACATAGTAGTTGAGTTATTCACTTATCGTGTAGCATTATATGTGAGATGGCCACGTAATTTCTAGAATAGACCGAGACAGGGACAGACACATGTCGGTAATCATTGATAATTCAAGTTGCATAATCAAGAACAAGACTTGTCAGAAATATTTTTGCGATCATCATTTTGGGTGAAACCTTCCATGCATTAGAAGGTGTGCAAAACTCAATCATGATCTTGAGCAAAGTTAATCAGGCAGACATAGGCGCACCCACTGCAAGAGTACATGTGATTGATTTTGATATTTATTGAGAAGCTAGGCAGTCCTTTAAAAACGTCGGTGCCAATTACTGTCGGAAGTCTTGGATGTGAAGATATAGCAGCGAACTTAATTAGTTATTAGATATTAAAGAAGGGTAGCTAATGACGTGAATAGAAGCATCTATGAAGAGAGTACTGCAGAGGAAGCCGTGATGGCAGGTGGAGATAACTAGAGAAGGGAGGGGTCAAATAATGTGTTAAAACACGGAGAGAGGAGGGAGAAGGAGAGGATCGACGAGGCATGGCTTGAAACTTGGAATGGGAGGGCACTACTTTAATGGGTGTCGGGGGGCGTTGCCCAGTCAAGAAAAGGATGCCTGGAATTTGTTTTTGACTTGGTGGATGGGAAACCAATACCAACGAGCAAAAGACAAAAATAAGAGCTTTAAAAAATGAAATGTGATGAGCCGGGTCCACGTAGGTGGAGCATTACATGATAGACATGTGAGGGTGCAGGACTGCTGTGCTAATCATGAGGGCTGCGAGAAGCTTCTGCCTGCACCGACCTCATCGACGTGACGCTGGTAGCCTGAGTCACCGCGGAGGCAACACAGCACGATCCCAACACCCACAGCTTCACAAACAACATACAAATCCTTGCACTTCAGTTTTTTGGTTCAAGCATAAATAAATAAAGCTCTTTTTTTTTACCAAATTTTACCTATAATCTTCTAATTTTATATAAAGTTTTAATTTAATCATTTAATTGTATAAAATATTTTTTTTATTATTTTAATCATAATGCTATTAATTTTAAATTATTATTGTGATGCCAATCGTTATTATTTTAAAAAATTAAATTTAATATGTCTATATTTGATGATATTTTGTTAATATTTAAAAATTAAATGTAAACAACTTTTGTGATGAAAAAATGTTAAAGACTTAAAAAAATATATTTTATAAAATTAAGGGAGTAAAATAAAATTTTAGTAAGATTAAAGAATCAAAGCATGCTTTAGCCCCTTTTATTCATGTTTCCCGTTGTCTTTTTCGTTATTAGTTGATCCAGCCCGTTGTTAATATATTTCCCTGGCAAGGAGGAAACTCAGCTGTAATGCAAGCATTGACTGCACCGACAAAATGGCATAATGAAAAGTGAAGTCATCCATATAAACGAAGTGCGTGTGGGCACTGGGTGTAGGCATTGGTACACTACGTCTTCAATTGATCAGCCTCTTAATTACATGTATACATCGTATGCGGGCGTGTCTATATAATTTAATAAGGTTCCATGGGGTGACACCCCGCCAACTCCTCGCTTCTGTCTCCTATGAATTCATTAGATTCGTTGCCACTTCAACATCTTCCCACGCAAGCAACGCCTGACCATGAGCGCGCGCACACATTTTTCCAACACATTTTTTATAATATTCAATGGGAACAATCTCCCTGAATCTCTTCTGTCTGTTAGTCAACTACGCATGCCACTTTTTTGAAATCGTTGTTACCCAACCTTTGAAATATTAACAAGTGTCTTTAAAAATATCAAATAAAGTCGATTAATATAATGGGGTTTACGAGGACGATGGGGACGACTCTAAATGTTGACAAGTTACGAGCTTAAACATGCGGGGAAAACGTGGGAAGAGATTCCTTCCTCCTCCCTTCCTATTTTCTTCCTTATTTCTAACTATTACGTACATCAAGTTTACTTTTTTTTTTATGCTCAAAATATTTAATTTAATTTGATTTTTATTGCATTGTTTAATTATTAATGAGAAAATGTGGAGTTGACCAAGCCCTTGCGGGTAGGCCTATCTGCCATGAATTCTTAATTTTTCTCACCTGCTTCCAGAATTTAACCTTAAAAGTTCCCATGAAATTAATTAATTGTTGGCCAGCACCAATAATTAAGTCCCAGAAAACCAGCATTGCGACCTGCTCCCTCCTATGATCATTGATCCTGTCCTGTTACTCCCTCCATCCCAAATTATAAAGTATTTTTGAAAGAAATTTAACATCTCAAAATATAAATCATCTTAACAAAATTAACATTTTATTAAAAGATAAAGTTGTTAAGCATGTTCAATGAGATTTATTGATATATGAAATTTTATCTAAAAATATTTTACAATTGAAGGTGTAGGGAGTACTTTCTAAAAAATATTGATAATTCTTAATGTAAAATCCTTGGTGCATTGTTAGTTATATTTTTTTTAATATTATCTCTTTTTAAGCTCATGAGAATGAAATAAAATTAGATTTATAATTTTGTCATTTAAATATAGACAAAAAAGTTTATTCTTGATTAGATAAATATGATGATTTAATCTTTTTTTTTTTTAATTCCAACGAGATGGTTGGAGGTGGCTTGCACCTGCTAGGAACAAGAGAGAGTAATATGAATGTTTGGTAGTTGGCTTAAGCGTGTAGAGCCCGACTTCAATTTCAATGATCCAGTCATATTAAAGGAGCACACTGTCTCTCGACTACCAAATCCATTTATCTTTCTTGTCCTTTTCCAACGACTTATTTAATAGGACGACCATGGCCTGCGTTGTATCTCAACCCATTCGTAGATCATAAACAAAACCGCGGGAAGAAGCTCGGCTGAGGAAAACTAGCATACTTACACGTGCTAGTATTTTTTTAACTGGTAAAAAAAAAAAAAACTAGCACGTGTAAGTGTATACTGTCTCCTATTTCAAACAAGTATCGAACAATTTTGACCAAGTTACATAGTTTAATAAAAAATTAACTAATCATAATAATTATGTTTAAAATTAAAATATTTATATTAAAATATCTTTATAATTAATGTTTACTTTTTTAAAAAAATTTTAAAATACTATCCACTTATGAGGGGACAATTTAGGAAAAATATAATTAATGCTTATTAAAATTTTTAGAAAAAATTTATCATTTTATCATTATAATTTTAATTTAATTGTAACTTAGTTTCTAAACTTTAATTGGTTGTAACTCAATTCTTATTATTTTAACTTGATTGTAATTCAGTTTTTAAATTTTTTCTCTTATAATTTAGTCTCTAGAGTTTTAATCACTTAAATATTGATCCTTATATTTTAAAAAATATAATTTTAAAGATTAAAAATATTTTAAACTTTTAATATTTATAATATCTTAAAATTTTATTATTTATAATATTAGTAATAAAATTATAAAAATTTAAATTATGTTAAAATTTAGTGTTAATATTTTAAATTATTAAATATTAAAATTATAATATTTTTAAATTTTAAAATTTATAATATCTTGAACTTTTAATATTTATAATATTAGTAATAAAATTGTAAATATTATAATTATGTCAAAATTTATTACTAATATTTTAAATTATTACCCTTTTAATCTTTATAAACATTATAACTATTAAAAGTTTAAAATATTTTTATTTTTTATAATTTTATTTTTTAAAATATAGGGATCAATATTTAAGTAGTTGAAACAACAAGAATTGAATTGTAAAATCTAAAGTTTAGGTATTGAGTTACAACTGAGTTAAAATTATAATAATTGTTTAAAGACTGAGTTATAATTGGATCAAAATTATAAGGATCAAATGATTAATTTTTTTAATAAATAAATATAACCAAGCGGGTGTGATACAGGTAGTAGCGGTTTGGGCTTCATAAACATTATGCCAGAGTTCAATTTCTAGATGTGCGTATAAAGAGCATCGCTTGAGAGAAGCCAACTTCTTAAATGGCATTAAGATTCTTTAAAAGATTAGTTCCTTCCAGCTATAGAGATATTTTAGAGAAAATATAAAATACATAAAATATATAAAAAAAGGAGTTTATCTTATATTTAAAAATGGAGTAGTATGCCAAAATTAAAATGCACACACACACACAAGAAATTGGTTATAACTTTAATAATCATCTTTTACACACACACAAAAGAAATTGGTTATAACTTTAATGAGTCATCATTTTATATGAAAAAGATGACAAATTAATTATTTTCTCTTAATTCTACCATTCATAAAAAATGAGTAGAGTAAGAGATTAAATTACATATAAAAAAAATATTTTTAAAGACGATATATTTAATAATAATAAATTATTTTTTATTTTTCAAACAATATCAATAATTTAAATTTTAATTGAGATAATTAAAATAAGTTATATATAAAACTGGGGAAATTATTTAGTTAACCCTTGTTAATTTTAATAAATCAGTTAAAAATAACGTGTATAAGCGAGAGTATTGCTTTTGCTTGACCCAAGCTTATTGAAGAGAGAGAGAGTGCGCGCGCCTGTAAAGGAGGGAAGAAAGAAAATGCGGACGTGCACCTGCGCTGACACTGAAGAAGATTCTTGTCTGGAGCTTCCTACTTACGCAAAGGTTTCCACTTTAAACTAGAGCTAAGAAAACTGGCCTCTTTTTCATTTAACTTGTCAATTTTAATAGGTTAAGTTAAAAAAAATTAACTTTTTTTTTTAGAATGTCCAACCCACAAAATTGGTAAGTTAAAACGAGCTGATTTATTTTTAAAAAATTAATTTATTTTTTAATTATAATATATCATTTTATAAATTTACAATAATTATAACATTTTTTAAATTTATAATTTGTAATTTTCAAATATATTTTTATATCCGAAAGATAATATAAATGTTTTTTATAATTTGTAAATGAAATTTTTGTTGAAGTTTTTAAATAAGTGATTTATTAGTTTTTATAAAAAATATTTTGAATATATGTTATTTGTTAATCTCATAAGATCTATTAATTGAAATCACAAATGATTCATTGGAAAAAAAATATGAATTTATATTTAATTTTTCTTTCTCAATAAAAAAATAATACATTTAGGTGAGAAGATAATTAATAGTAAAAATTTAACATTTTTTTAATATTTTGGCTTCATTTTTCTATTTAATTCTTAATCCATAAAAAGTAAATATAAATAATATCAAATTTACATTTAAATTTTTAGTGATAACAAAAATGTTTTTAATTCTAATTCTTTTTCTTTTGTCAATTTGATATCTGTTTTTATTATTCAAACTCACTTTTAATGCGACATCCAAGTAAAGGAAAAAAGGTTTGGATTTTAAATTTTTTTTGAAGTGGTGCGGGTTTTTAAGAATACACAATAAATCATTTAAATTTAGATAAATGTTGAAAAAAATAAAGCTTATTGTATGGAATTTATCTAATAGAATTTAGATGGGTGATTTAATTATTTATATGTATATGTGATATATTAATTATAAATTTTAAATTATTTTTAAAAAATAAAATTGTATTTTGCAGACTGGCATATGCAGGTTGGATTGAGTTTGTCTAATTAATTTATTTTGATGGCCTAACCCAATTCAACTCGTTAAAATTTTAACTTGTATGAATTCGCCCGCAATTCATTTGCACAGTTGTATCTCAAGCTCAGACTCTCAAGGTTGGAGCCTCAAATGTCCCCCAACACGATCTCGTCCGTTCTCATCCCCAGAAATTCCTAGTCTTTGATTAATTCTACTAGCTACTAATTAATTCCGTCGGATTAACCTCTTCAACTCACCTAACCATAGACGCGTGTATGAACACGCCTAGATTAATAGGTCGTGTACCCCGCAACAACTAGACCGGGCCCTACCGAACGTCACCATGCACGCAACCCAAGGTTTTCAGATTCTTCTTCTCCAAGTTTTGGTTGAAATCAGGACTCTGGCTTTTCTCTGTTTTGTCCGGTAGCAGGCACATGACGCCAAGTGAAATGACACCAAAACAGACACGTAACTGAGAGAAAAGAGCACTCGGAGGCCCCCTGGGGTGATCGCAGATTCTTCGATGACAAGAGGAAAACAACAAGATTTGGATAATCAAAACAGAAAGATATCGAGATTAGTCTTATTACATATTTCGTCTAAACACCAATGACTTTACCAATCACAGTCATGCTGAATAAGCAATCTTGCAACTGCTAGATGCAGGTCCGATAATATAATTTGATGACTCAGGCTTCAAATATATAGTTACTAAAAAAATAAAAAATACCATAATTGTTGGTAAGAGACACTCATTCTATCTGTACTGGTCTATAGGTGATTTCCTCAATTCCTCTCACTGTTATATGATCTCTATCCAACCCAAGTGGTAGATGTAAATTACAACTTTTATTAAAGCAGCTTGTTTTGCATATCCACATCAAAACACCCATTTTTGTCCCCTGCTTTCCTGAATAGCTTTTGATTAAAGGAGGATTGATTAGAGGAGAGATCAAAATACAACGATGTGATGTGATCGGAAGGCGACTTTTCCAATGAGCATGAGCCATGCATTTGAAAATAATGAAAGCAAGCACTAACGAGGATGTGGGACGAAGCACTACTATCCTACTAACCAAACCTAACATTTAGGAGCGTCACCTTGGAGGCTCCACCATCCTTAATATTTGAACAGTGATATAAGTATGACGCACAAATTAACATGCTATTATCTTTACGTTCTCATTTCAAATTCGTCTTCAAGGACACGGGAATTGCTCTGCTTCTGCACGGGCTTTCAACAGCCACACGTGGGACCAAAAGCATTCGCAGGATTGACATTGACCATCAGGTTGAAAAGCCAGTGTCGTAGCTTCATGGATCCACATTGGACATGTCTGGATGCTGTATCCAAGAGGTCCAAAATCCAGTTTCTAAAACACCCTGAAACTAGGGCCTCACATGCTGGGCCCAAATTCGCGAGACCTTCGTAGGCAATGTTTCATAGTCTTGGGCCAAATTGTATTCCTGTTTCCTGGACAAACTATTTCAAACAAGCAGACCCGTTTTAATGGGAACGCCAACAGTACTTTAGTGATTAGGGATCTAGATAGCTTCACTTGAGATCTCATGTTCAAGTTTCAAAATACACAGCAGCACAGGTGAGTATGTAAATCATATCTCATTAGTGGTACCTGCGAAATCTCTTTAAAGAGGGCCCTACCTAAGCAAAATTCATATTAATATGGAGGAGATTAGGCCAATAATGAACCCAACATACCCAAACATTTAGGATACCAAATGTGAAAGCAAAAAAAAAAAAAAACACCTAATATGAATAATCTCTCTCTCTATTTAAATTTTTCTTTGTTAAAAAAGCGTTGGGCAGAAATTTTATTTATTTTAAGTTCTACATTTATTAAAACAAAAAAAAAAAAACTGTCCAACCATTTATCTAGATGGTCCACATCAATGGTAGGGGATGAGTAGCATGGAATCCATTTTGATACTTAGACAGGGTGGCATCTCTCTATCTATACAAGTATACATATATTATAAACCCCCCCCCCCCAACACACACACACAATTTTTAAGACATGAATAGTCTTGATGGATACTTGCTCCCGTGTTGTTTATCTGTCGTTCGCCATCATATACCAGCTTTCTTATTATTGAAAATGAAAGTTTTTTTTTGGGGGACATGAAAACAAGTAGGGGGTATGAAAAAGAAGCCCATGGCAATAAATGCAGGAAAGCATCAATTTATGGTGAACAGAGACGCCGAGTCAACGCAAGAAGTCCGTCTCATTATAAAGGGCTTGCCGGCACCTCAAGCAATATATTATTAATTCCTTTCATATTATTTCAACTCACTTTCTTGAATAAAATCCAAAAATATTCCCGTGAATAACATGTAGAGCTAATTACATGATTTTGATTGTTTCGCTACAACAAGCTTTGGACACGATCCCATTCAATCAAACCGGAGCAAGAGATGGCGTCACCGCGGATTAACATGGCCGAATCCTTCTTCTCCGGCGGAGGAAACCGAACTTCCAAATCGAGGCAGGTCGGGTGCGCGATGAAACCCCAGGCCCACTCACCGGTACTAAGCTCCCCCTTCACCCTTATCTTCAAACTAAACCGGATCGCTCCTCTTCTCCTATTTTCTGCCATCGCTGAAATCACCGTATCGTCTACAATAGGCTGATCCTTCTCCCACCCCGTCGTCTTAAATTTCAAACTCACTCTCTTCTCCTGCTCCGGCACCACACCCAAATGTTGGGCATTCAGGGGACCGATAGAAGCGAGAGCTTCATTGTCCTCGTACCAAATGGACGCATCCAGGCATTGCATGGTGAGGTTGAGGGCATCGGTGATGGTCAAATTGACATCCCAAGTGGCGGATAACTCGCCGTCGGAGATGTTGAAGTGGGGAACATAGAGGGAGTTGAGGAGGAATGTGAGTGGGATGGGAGGCGGCGGCGGCTTTGATTGCCTCAGACGGTGGGCAACGCCGAGCATGAACAATGCAATCAAGGCGAATCGAAGCGCCATCTGCCACCGAGGGGAATGTCGCTGTGTTTGGAATTGGACGTTGCCTTCCTCAATGTCTTGAGGAAGGGGCGTGAACTCGACTGTGGCGCCCATTTGCTTTTGATTTTGTTGTGATTGATTGTTACTAGAGATTGAAATGAAATTGTGAAACACTAGTTAGTTACTGGGGAGAGATTGATTGTGATATCGGAAATGGAGGATTAAATAGAAAACCAATTTTGTTCGTGAGGCATAGCTGTTCATGATAACTACTTCGGTTAGTCGAATAGGCAAGGCAAGGAGCTGAATCAGACACAACTAAGATCAGTCATGGTGATATTTTTAAACTGAATTTTTGTTGCTTGTAATTGGTACCCTGTTTTGCTTTTCCTTATTTATTTTTAACCATTCATAAATGGCCAAACAGCCACGTTAGGAATATTGTCAGGTCAACTCCTTTTTCCCCTTAAGGTCCGATATTAAAAGCTGGTCACTTTAATGTTCTTTTACTGCTCTTTTAAAATTAATAATTAGTTGTCTACTCTTTTTCATCTCAAAATATCAAAATCATCCCATTCTCCACCTACAACTTCCTAATACCCGTATTATCAACTCCTATACACGCATCATAATGAATTTACAATTACAATTACAAATCAGATTCTTATAATAGAAGCAAGGTTGAATTTGAATTTTGACCCACCTGTATGCTGAAGTTCCTATCTAATATAAAATTAGGTGAAATGATTGGCACTTGGCAGCATGTTGTCTTCTACTCTTTAAAATATGCTCTACATGTTCTATTATAATTTATAATATAAGAAAGAGTTTCTCCTCTGGACATGCTACACTCTCTGGTCTTGTTTAAAATATAAAGAGAGAAGATTTTTTTTTATTTTATTTATAAGTCATTTTATTAAATTTTTATTGTAAATTTTTTTATTTGACCTTCATTGAATATTAAAAAAATAAAATATATTATTAAAGTATGTATATTTAATAGAGACAACATTAAAAAATTATTAAATTTTTAAATAAAGTTAATACATTTTAAAGTTTTTTTTTAATTTTGATGAAATACGTTAGAAGTGCTGTAAAAAAAAAAAACTAGAAGAGTGAAGTATAAAGAGATTTTTAATAATCTAATTTAAGTATGGCAACCACCCATTCCTTGAGGTCTTGTACTTCTAATTTTTTTTTTAAAAATTTTTATCTATCTTTCTTTATTTTGTGTAACAAATTGCTGCATCCATTTTATTTGTGTTTAAAATTTATTTATGATCATGTTATTCCCCTATCTTTTTCTTTGTTTGGGTTATTACATACTATTATTTATTGATCAAGAAGTTATTTCTTTTAATTGTTTTACTCGTATAACTACTTAGTATGTATTAATTACCGTTGTTTAACACTTAAGAGAATTTATAAAAATGACATTTCGTGTAACGCGCTGGTGATCAACTGATTATAATATAAGAAAGAGTTGCTTCTCGCCTGGATGAACGAGTTTGTTTTGGGAAGTAGAATTTATGGAATCAGATCTGGAAAGAACACTACAAGACGAGGAACCATTTGAGTCTTCATTTTCCAAAATATAAAATTAATGAGTTTAGCAAATGTACACTATTAGGAGGCTTAAAATTTTAACTGTTCTAGACGATCGAATGTTAAAAGATTATAACCTTCATCGAAAATAAATTAATAAATGTCTTAGTGTTCTTGACTGGTCTATGTGTTGGACTTAAGAGGATGTTGAGGTATTACACTCTAAGCAATATTATCTCTCCTTTTGATTAGTATGAGTGGAAATAGTAGTATAAATATGGGTATGAGTATCTAATACAATAAAGCATGATATGGTAATACGAAAAATTTTTGAAATTTTAAGATATAAGTATGGGCATATTTATAATGTATATTTCAACATTTTATAATATAGATATAAGTATTTTGATTTTTAAATAAGAATTTTTAAAGTAATATAAAGATATTTATAACAATCAAGTAAAATATTTATGTCTCGTTTAGTTACTAAAAATAAATTAAATATAATAGATTGAAAAAATTTAAATAAAAATGAACTAAATCACTTTACCCATGACAAGTATGATAAAACTCATTAATACACATTACAAATATAGAAATCATTACACCATTCAAACATATCATGAGTTATGATTCTTAATTTCATAAACTAAATTACCCCTCCCCCTTATGAATGTGCTCACCTTTTTCCTTTAATCATATTGTTTTTACTTTTATTTTTTTAATGTGTTGGGCATGGACAAGCAAAAGTCTTTTTAATGTGAGACGTAACATCATGCCACAAAAGGGTTGGGCATGGACAAGCAAGATTCACAACTACCACACCGTTTGGTTTTGTCTAATTGATTTGGGCATGCAAAAGGCATGCTGTCACAATACTCGCGTAGGAGTTGATTGATGCTTGATCCTGTGTGTTCATTCATATGTTGCTATTATTTGTTGTGCTCGCTTGTCTTTTGTGTCATATCTTTTTATTTTTGTGCGTAGAGATCATATCCTAATTTTAGTTACAGTGTTAGGCGCTGACAGTGATGTCATACATTGTATAGTAAATTGATTGTGATGCTGTTAATGATAAAGGAATATTTCATGGCCAAAAAGAAGATTGGCACTACCATGGCGGATAAGGATAACAGGGAACGAACAAGGGACAATTTGATGACTACATTATTACTGATCAATCGTAGTAACTAAGCGCCTAGAATGTTAAAACATGAAGTGTGCTACTATTCACCGCTTTTGTTCATTCCATGTCTTGCTTTCAAAAAATTCACCCAGCATTTGCTCAAGATTCTCGGGAGAGTATTTTATGTACTTCTGAGGATTTTTGCCATTCTCTATCATAGGCCTGAAAGTTTAAAATACAATATCATAAACAAGCAGTGGGGTGTATTTTAGATGGGTTAGAAGAGTGGAAACAAAATACATCCTCATAAAAACGTACCCAAAACGTTTAATGAAAGATCTATAGGCGGGCAAAAGCACTTCAGCAACGGCCAACCTTAGAGATTCGCGCAACTCGCTATCAGGAACTGTCCATTGAGATTGTCTTTGATGGAGCTCCTCAAATTGAACATTAAAAGTCTTGAACCTATCTTTTATTGAAGCTCTGGAAACTCCACTATTGCTATCTCCACCCCCACCTGATGAATTAGCTCCTTGGACAGTGAGGCACTGTAATATCTGCAGGATCATAAATCCGCAGTTACTGACTGTGTCGACCTTTGTCATCCAGCCTCAGGTAAAGTCAACATTATTCTAATTATCATCATAATGCCCATTTTAAGGGATAAGGACTGCAATCCTAAACCAGTAAATACAATAAGCAGCTTGATCATTATCCCACGAGACATCAAGTAGAATCAACAAACATGTTGCCATACAACTCAAAAACAATGAGCCAGCATAATTTTATATAAGAAACAATAGCATTTTTTGATAAGAATGCATTCTATGACGAAGTATAAAAAACTAACATTTTGGTTCCTTCGGTACCACAACTGTATGGCGATATAATTTCAAAAAATTCAATCATTGACCATACAATATACAAATGAACAACCTTCCCATACAGATCAATCAACATAAATAAAAATAATTAAAAATAAATCGGGAAGTTAATATATCAGACCAAGGAGCAAAAGTGTCAGTTTCTTCTCAAATTTCCAGCACTCAAGACCTCCTTAGAGGAGAAGCGTAGTGAAGATATATATCTAGATATGAACCAAGAGGTCAATTATGTAATTTATGCTCATAATATATATACATACATAGAGAGAGAGAGAGAGAGAGAGTAACCAAAAAAAAAGAAAGAGATGCTGCATCACAAACATTCATAAATTTGATAAATTAACCTTTGCCCACGAGATTCTTTTATACTGATTTGCATGCTGCTGCACAATTCTTCTGTGTATCTGCACCCAGTCATCCCCCAACATTTCTTTTGCCTCTGACCTGCAAGTACAGTATTCAGAATGACAACGGATCCGGATAGAAACTGAACCTTCCAATCTTTTATTCAACAAACCTTCTTACGGATCTGACAATGTAGTGGATATTATTCATAAGAAACAACTGGGTCAACGCAGGATCCTTATACTGTTTTGATTTTCCATCCAAATTATTTTGAAGTGCCTGCATAATTCTTGTTGTTACAGATGCTAACTGCTCTTCTGGATCACCAGCATCAAATTCTTGAAAAAGTTGTTTCAAAGTTGATTGATAACTGTGCACATTCGGTGTCCGCGGGGAGGAAAAAACAAGTTAAAAACTCAACTACAAATAGAACTGGAAAAGGCAAGGTATAAAACGGGAGAAGTGAGTCGATGATTTACAATCCTCTCAATCAACAAAATCACGAGGGAATGAAGGGAAAAGGCTACCATAGCTGGAATGAATGAGAAAGCATGCCCGAATTTCAAATACAATATGCAAGGATTTAAATCCCCTAAACAGGAAACAAACATTATTTTCAGGAGGCGAATATTTTCAAAATTGCATAACGAGTAAAAATTAAGAAAAATAGAAGAGTGTACATAACCCTGGGTCAACTGCCATATTTTATGAGTTATGGACATGAAGAAAACTATAGCAGAAAGCCGCTAACAGGAAAAAAAAAAAGGAAATGGAAAAGGGGACATATATGCATAAAGACATAAATCTATCAAACAAACAAATGGCAGCTCCAAGAAACCTAAAGGCAAACTGATCACTTACTCATAGAGAAATTTCACGTAATTGATCACGTAGCTAGTTAGAGGATGGACAGTTCCATCTAGTACAGTAGTCTTAGTGGCATCCTTCTCAACTGCTTCCTCGAAGTCACCAAACGTTTCTTGGGCTGTCTGAGCTAGCCGCTTGGTCAAACTCAATGCAGTATCCCGCATTTCCATGCAAGCTTTGCTTCCAAAAATTGTCTCAATCTGCCTCCCATACACCATGAACATAGAAAAGAGAAAAAAATACATTAAAAAAATAGTAAGCTTCAAAGTAGGAGGTAAGCGTCTCAACTCTCAAACCACATCCCTAACCTAAAACCAATATCACTTCACCTCTTTCCTGTCAATGTGTCAGGCATAAGCTTACCACCGGCATGAGGCCAACCTAAAGGTAGAGGCTTTAGCAACTACTTATTATATTGTGCTCCAATTCCATGGTGTAAATTTTATAATAGATGTTACTAAAATCAATAGTCTTCATCGTCAAATCACCGTTTTTTACCTCCCTCTTTGCTTTCATTTGGTTGGTTGGTCTAGGAAAAGTTCTTAATTTGTGGATTCATTTGTCTAGGAATAACACATTTTCTTCATACCCATCTGAGGTCTGGGGAATCGTGAAATCCTAATAGATAGCTAAAAGCATAAAATAACAACAATATTGATATCTTGAGTCTCAATCCCTTGTCAGACCTCTTGCAGTTAGTGTCATTAGATTCGGAATGAAAACCTGAACAGAAACTATGAAAACTGTGGTCTTGAAATATAAACTGACCATACCTCCGATTGAAGTTCTCTCATTATCTCATACATATCCAGCAGAACAAATAATTTTTCTGGAGATCTTTTGCTTTTTGCAATAGCCTCTCCAAAACTAAGAAGCATAGCCACACTGTTAGCAGTAACTTCAGCAAAACATTGAGATCTCAAAGATTCAACCCCCTCAAATATTTGATCACAGATTTTCTTCTCCCCAGAAAATAGCAATTTGATCTGTTCAAGCAAAAATAGGAAGATGCGTGAAAAAAAAGTCCAGAGCAATTAACATGGAATATTATATTCATCCTTACAGCAATCCGCATGTAGTGAATCCAATTTCCAATCTTAGCCTCCAAAACTTCCCACTGCATTTTCTGAACGTCATCTTTGCTGAGCCTCTCTACACCTAACTTCCTAAGGCTCTGTTCCAGGACTGCAGCACGGGTGTCCCTGCATATTTTGAATCACAAAATTACTATATTTAAATAGAATTTGGAAGAAGTGCATGGACAGACTTTTTACAATTAAACATGATTTTTTGTAATTACAAAAATTTACTAGTCATGATTTTTTGCTTTTCTAAGGTTAATTTTATCAATCTAATTCATTGTACGCATGTGTATGTGTATGTGTAAATATATATACTTTTATGCAGTGAAAATTTGCTTGGAACTAGTTTGGAAAGAGTCTGGCGAAAAAAGAATCGGACAAGAAAAAGAGGAGATATCCTAACTCTGTGACAAGAGGTCCCCCAGATTCAACTTGAAAAGAAGTAAGGTTCATTTTATTAAATGGACAAGAAGAGACGAAGTTACCTGTAAATTCGAAAAAGCTGTTGCTGATGGCCAGCTTGAACCATTTGTAGTGCCAAATCATGTAGCAAAGGCAGAACTCTGGGTGGAATCAAGGTTGGAAGTGTGAAAACAGGCTTTTCCAGGGTATTTTTCTGGCTTTCAGAATGACTTTTGCCACCACCCTCGCCTTGTTGTCCAGTAGTTGATGGCCTCAGAGAGTTTGGCAAGCAGTCAAAAAGGCGATCAGGTTCCACAGGCTTGCTGATATTCACACTCATTTTGTTTAAAATTTTGTCATGATAGACGTTTTAGGATCCAATAATACACCAGCTATCATTCCAGTTTCTAAAGTGAGATTTACATAGGAACCAACATTCATATGAAGAAGATAGCTTATTTTATAAGTGAGAAATAAATAAATGAGGTTTTACCTGTTCTCGCCAAAGTTCAATAGGCACTAATATGTAGTAAATTAAACTACAATTTGGAATTTTGCAATGAGTTGCAGATGAACAATGATCATGCTGAGTGCCTTTAGAATCGAAAACCGAAGACCAATCAACTTTTTTTTATAATTAATGTGTGTGTGTGTGTGTGTGTGTGTGTGTGTGTGTTTGTGACAAGGAATCCTCCTGATGGCAATTAACTTTAAAGTTTCATGGCCAAATTCAACCACAAAAAAATCAACACATAAACAAAAACAAGCGAAAGTAACAGAATGTATACATTTGGTCCTCGTCTAAAGTCTTTATCACATCTTTCCTTTATCATTCGGTTCTTTCCAGCTTAAAAAATTTTAGAGACACGGAACGAAACACATATGAATCAGCATGCGTGCAGGGAGAGGATAGGAAAGAGAAAGATAGATTACGTAAATCTGAGAAATGTGACCTGTAATTTGTCAAGAGATTTCTGAACTCGTCTTCCAACTTCGAGATAGCTTTAGAAAGTAAATTGTTCGCATGATTCAGGACGGTATCTGTATTTTTCATACTCTTATAGTTGCTGAAGAAATTAACAATGGATCTAAGCTGATCAATTGCTTCTAAATAGCTTTCAAGATCTTCGTGTGGCCCTCTCAATATTTTTGCCTCCGCCTAATATTGAATTTGGATTAAAAATCAGCAAAACTTGTAGCATTTAGCTACTAAGAAGATTGAAATGAAAGTCATGAGGAAAAAAATAAATAGTACTCATCGATCGTCCCTCTAGTGCAGTGGTTTGAATAAGTGATGCAAATTGAAGATGACTAATGCCAAAATGGATAAGTGGGAAGCTCAGTACTGAATTTTTATTATGAAGTGGAAGATATTAAGCGACTTTAATACGAATACATGGAACCTTGAAAAGGGGGAGAAGGAAATTAAATGTCCGTCAAATTCATCGCTGGAAAAAATAGAAGTATTATGATAAAAGACTGTTTTAAAGGCCATCAATTGCAACATACAGGCATATATTAAAACAGAGGCTTTAACTTGCGGGATTGGGGTGCGTATACAGAGAGAGAGAGAGAGTGTGTGTGTGTGTGTGTTGGGGGTAAGTAAATTACATGCAAACAAAAATAGAGGCCTACCTTGCGGGACAGGTCGAAATGCATCAAGATGACCTCAGCAGCTTTTAGTGTCTTGTCAATGTTTTCATGCGCCCTTCGAATCGAGTGTGTTTTTATCTACCAAATGCCAGAATGCATTAAGGAAAAGGAAAATTGAGGTAAAACCCAAGTCACTCTTTATCCAACTGAAATCGCCAGATCATCTTAGCTCGAGAAAGAAAGAAAAACAGGGATTAACAATACAATGGGGAAGAAAAACTTGTTAGTACACCTCCTTATGCTTTACCACATAATAAACGTTGTTTCAAGCGAGGAAATCAATAATTGATTGTGAGCATTCTGTATAGACGTTTCACAGCACCTTACATTGATGGGTGGAAAAGAAAACAGAGGAAGAGGAAAGTCCACCTGAGTAGGACGCATAGCGGTCTCAAGGGCGGAGAGGCGGTGATCAAAAGAACCGAGAATGGCGACCATGTTGTCGGTAATGGTCTGGCTCTTATGCAGTGAATCCCTCACAAATGCTGCTCTGTCCTTGAGAAAATCCATTGCTTGAGGGATCCCCATCGCTCATCCCGGATTTTCTCACACTTTCGCGTTCTTGTTGGATCCCGAGGAAAACTAAGATAGAAGAGGCCAGTGATGAATCAATATTCGCCAAATCCCTTTTATTTCGAAATTCGACAGTTGCTGTTCCACTTTCCGTCCTTCCTCCCCCGACGAACCCAAAGGCGTTGGAGAGAATAGCACGAGCCCACTAGCGGGTCCGGTGGTTATATGGAAGGGAGAATGTCAATAAAGAACCCTTAATTAAACTTATTTACATTTAAAATTTTTAAATTTTTAAATTTCAACATAGTCCAGGATAATAATTTAATATTAAATTTTAAAGAAAAATGACAAAATTACCTCTACTTTAAATTACTATCAAAACTTTCCTATTTCACTTATTAATTATCATACTATATTTATTTATTTATTTATAAAATATTATTAATTGTCTTATTTAACTTATTTTCATTTTAAGTATTTAAATGATCTTTAGACAACTTGTTATTTTTTATACTGTATATTATTTATTTACTTACATATTATTGTTAATTATCCTATTTTAATTATTCATTATTTTACTTCACTTATTTATTATTAGACTTTTATTTTATTTTATTTTAGAAAAATAAACAAGTGAAGTAGGATGGTCTTGATATTAATTTAAATGAAGAGTAATTTTATCATTTTTTTAAAAAATTTAATGTTAAATTAATACCTCAGACTATAATAAAATTTTAAAAATTTATGAGCTTTATATGTAATTCAGTATGGTTGAGAAAATTTTATTGAAACTCTCTCTATATGGAATCCATCCGCTACGTTCTTTGTGGGACCGCTTGTGGTTCCGAGCTACCTTTCCCTGCCATTTCTTTTCACTTCATATTAAAAGCTAGAGGAGTGGCTTCAATGTTTAAACTTCGAGAAACCTTATTTTTTGTAGTAATTGTTAAATGGTCATCTTTACTTTTAATTTTAGTCTTGATCGTGACACAGTTAGAATAATGAACTTTCTAAATCTCAGACTGCGCCAGGAAATCAAGGACTGGAATTTCAAATTAATTTCAATAAATTTATATTACGTAATTCATATGAAGATGAAAATACTTTATTTGTAAATTCAAACACCGGTTATAAAGATTATTGGTGTAAAAAGTGCCTTCTTTTTTACTTATCACGTATCTGTTATATGTTTGATTTTTTACACCGGATGTTTGAACAATGTAAAAAGTAAAATTACTTTCAAGCTGTGTAAAAAGGGGTTCTAAGTGGTGTAAAGTGTCACCCTGCAGCAAATGTTATGTGGGGATTATTTAATGTTTCAAGTTGCGGGTTGGCTGGTGCGTGTTGTGTGTGCATTTATAATTAAAAGAGAGGGATTTTAATTTGGAAGAATTCGGAAGGTGATGCTAAGGTAAAGCATGAACAAAGGGGAAAGCAATGAAATGCCACCGCAACCTCCCATCCAATCCTTTAGAGGCAAGATAATTAATCCTAAGGGTAGGGGTGTTCACGGGACGGGACGGGATCGGGACACCCCCGTCCTGTGTCCCGTCCCGAAAAAAATATCGGGACTGAATTTTGGTCCCGTGTCCCGTCCCGTCCCGAAAGTCGTCCCGTCCCGTTAAGAGTCGGGACGGGACCGGGACAAGATCGGGACGTCCCGCCGTCCCGATAAATGGAATAATGTGAAAAAAAAATTTGAATAATAATGTTTTTTAAAATTTTAAATTATATAATTTATTAAGTTTAAAATCAAAATAACGCAAGTACATAAATAACAATAATTTAAAATCAATTATTGAATTATATTAATCACAACTACATATTATAATAAAAAATGCAAGTGATCTTTATGCTATAAGATTAGCAACAACAGGCAAATCAAACACAACATTAAATAATTGTTCTTCTTCTTTAGTGAAGATGTATTAAGCCAATTACTCTTCTAAAAATAAGTAAGAAATATGTTATAAAGAAAATTTATTAAATAGATAGATATAAGAATAAATTATATTAATATAATTAATATATTATAAAAAAAGATATCACCATGATTACTCCATGCCATTAAAATTATCAATATAAAACAAC
This sequence comes from Prosopis cineraria, assembly GCF_029017545.1. Taxonomy (NCBI): domain Eukaryota; kingdom Viridiplantae; phylum Streptophyta; class Magnoliopsida; order Fabales; family Fabaceae; genus Prosopis; species Prosopis cineraria. Next base: position 39,912,694 of record NW_026555334.1, on the reverse strand, counting down.
TTTAGTTTTAAATAAGAATTACAAGTATTAAAATTATAATTGATATAATTAATATAAGTATAGATTATGTTGATATAATTAATATATTTAAAATAAAAAATAATATATATAATATTCGGGACGGGACGGGACGTCCCGATGGTAATCCCGTGTCCCGTCCCGTCCCGCACTCCTTTCTTGTCCCGTCCCGTAAAGTCCCGTCCCGATTATTTTCGGGCCGGGACAAGACCCGTCCCGATATGATCGGGACGATACCAGGCCAATCGGGACGGGTTCGGAATGAACACCCCTACCTAAGGGTGTAGTACATTTGATACAAGCGAGCCGTTTGACATCATAACATATCTTGTACTTGTATATTGCTATATATAGTTATATACATTTATTTATTTATTACGCTAATTGTTGATATAATATATTAGATTTTTAAAATAAAATCATTTCTTAATAATTGTATTTCATTATTATCACTTTGGTGGGTTGTTTCAAGGGAGAAATTCTATTCAAAACTTTCTGAATTTTCGTGGAAAGGATTAATTATGCTTCAAAATATACTCTTGAAACTTATGTACGTGGAAGCATTGTGACCGTAACTTCATGCGCGCGCATGTATCGCTCTCACAGTTTCACTATTTGAATCTCTTTCTTTCTTTCTTTCTTTCTTTCTTGGTGAATGTGGCAAAACTCTACTTTATTCCATTACTAAAACTCTTCTTGAGTGAGCAACGCCCAAAGGGTTATTATACAGTAAGCTCTGTAAAGAATGGAGAGGATCCTACAAATGAATAAACAAAAAATTATGTAAAAAACTGTAATTAGCAAGTCAATTCATACGTTGGTTGCCTTCCCTCTATATATGTGTGTGTGTGACAAAAAACAATACTTCTAAAGAAATCAAGAACTCTACATATATCATCAAGAAATATACTATTAGATTTCTTCTCCACCCAAGCATTTTTCAACATTAATAAGACAATAGCTAAATCTCCTTTAATGATTAAATTTTTCATTAACAGCTCCTTTACCAACCTTACATCCCAAAGAACACCCTATAATTCAGCATTTATAGTAGAACAATCACCAATTTTCTTGCAAAATCTAGCCACTTAGTGTCCATGATTATTCCCTAGCAGACTATCACACCTAGCCATACATAAGTTACTCTTTGCCACACCATCAAAATTCAATTTTAACCACCCTAAGGGAGGACAAGACCATCTAACATTAATAACAGTTTTTTTTAAAAAATAATAGATAATCCACCACATATTAAATTATCCAATTCCCAGACAAAATGTTTTATAATGCCTGCAGGGTTTTCAGGCATCACAAAATCACAATCAAATAAGGCTTTATTACACCAAAATCATTGCCACACTACCAAGTAGTCACGGGAAAAATTTTACTCCAATCAGATCTACTCCTCATATTCACATCAATCCAATAATTAGGATTTAATTATTTGATATTAACTAAGTAACTTTTAGACGGGAAAAAATATTGTAAAAATTGAATGTCAGGATTCTAAAGATTAGAAGAAGATTTAAGATACAGTGGCCAAGTCTTTGTTTCACGTTTATCGGCTAATTAAGTCGTGATAATAAAATGTATTTTAATTGCTTGACTTTAATGATATTTGCAAATCCGCATACATATAGAGAGGAGAGAGAGAGGGAGAGAGAGAGGAGGGCCGGAGATATATGAACAGATGGGCAATAATATTAAGGACACACACGTGTGTGTGTGTGTGTGTAAGAACTGAGGTAGGTATATTTAAAAAAAAAAAAAAAATAAAAGGAACTGAGATTCATCATAGAAGTTTAATGATGTATATAGATCATCCAGTTGAATAAACGTACATGAACCTCTTATTGGTTTAGAATACTGGTTGCATAGGATGGACAGAGGCACGGTTGAGAAGGAGATGAGATGATGTTGGAATCATCAGTATGGCCACTCGCTGGGCAAGACCACGTCATAGTCCGGTTGAGATCGAGGGCATTCCTCCTCCTCCGCCTGTTTCTCCAGCCTTCCCTCTTCCGCCGACTTTGTGCTGCTCTCTGCTGTCTTTTCTACACCTCCGTTCTCATTCCTCTTTCCTGCCCCACATTTTCCATTTTCAAATCTCTCATGATTAACCCCCGACATGCAGCTATACATACAAATCTATCCATGCAAATAATTAAGTACCCTGAAGTTAATACATTTGAAAGCTCGGCGTTGCCATATACCGCACTTGCATCCTCCGAATAGCTTTCACAGCCAACAATTCAACAATATACATATATATCTATCACAACTAACAAGTAATAGAAATCCACGTCGCCGGTCCCCACGAACCGTAGATCAGTGAAACAGAAACCAGGAAAAATGAAATCATGTTCACGCGTCTGTAAATGAATAACGTAGGATGTTTCGAAAAGGTTACCTTGTTCAAAATGTGAACCCAGTTTGGCGTTACTCGCTAAATAATTATAATGGTTAAAGCAAGCAATCATGCACAAAACTCTGAAACATTAATAGCGCCGATATAGAGATGCGTGACGAACTTATATGGACAAATTACAGACACATACAACATACATGTATAGGGACAGTAACCACCTCTTTTCCTTGCGCGTTTCTTGTTTCTGGGTACATGGTTGTGATCTGGGGGATGAAACACACCGGTCCCGCGGCTCTCCAGCTCGACGATCCTCGGTTGAGAAGCCGAAATGCGGTTGCGCTGCTCCTGCTGTTCCATCGACGTCCCCGTTTGCAAACGCCCATGGACCTTCAAACCATCAAACCAATGGGCGTCCCTCAGTTTCGTAACTTAAAAGATGAAAGGGACAAAAACAAAAGAAAGCAGGCATGTCGCTGGGTAGAAGAGGTCAATTTGATTCATCACCTTGAGTTGAAGTTGAATAGGTAGAAGGCACAGATACCCGTAAGGTCCGACGAAGCATGGCCCAACACCGTAAAATCCGCAACCAGACAGGGCAAAACGATAGGCGCCATAGTTGTCGATGGTAGCATACGGCGTGGCTGTAGCCTGCTCAGGCGGTGGAGCGAAACCCTGAAAGCCGAATCACAATAAATAATAAAGGTAACGAACGAGATTACGAGAGAGAGAGAGAGAGAGAGAGAGAGAGAACCTGTGGGAAAATTGGAGGGTGTTTGAATGGGGGAAGGAAGGGAGATATGGGGGACATGCAGGAAGTATGGATGAAAGTGAAGGAGAGTTGATGGAGGGGAATAGGAAGAAAAAGCCATGGCAGCGGCTGAGGTGGAGATGGAGAATTGTTACGAGTGAGGCCCGTCATGATGGGGTGGTGGGTTTGGAAGGTGGGGGAGAGGGCCGGGAGAGAAGAGAGAAGGGGAATCGCAAGAGAGATGAGAGGATCCGGACCCGAGTGAGTGTGGAGTTGCAGTGCGGTGAGAGGAAATTTAAGAGAGTTTGGTGTCAGGATGACCTTCCCAATTCTCTTCTCTCTTACAAATCAAATCACAGGAAGGCTGCTAGGCCTTGCTTGGACGTGGCCTTTTGCTTTTCAAATCTCCCACCGCATGACTGCCGTATTTTTATCCCCTTTTCTTTTTTCTTTTTAAAAATAAACCACACAGTCAGTTTTTCACTCTTTCCGTTTTAAAATATAAAATATTTTTAATTAAATTTTATTTTTTAATAAAATAATTATTTATTTTTAAATTAATTTTATTTTTTTATATTTATTTTTATTAAATATTTTATAATAAATATAAAGTTACTATCAATAAGGATATTTTTTTTAAAAAAATAATGATTACATCTCAAAAAATTAAAAATATCTTATATTTTTTAACATTTAATTTTTTTAAAAATATTTTATATTTTTTAATGGAGTAAATACTCTTCTTTCCTTTTTGTTAATAAAAATAATTAAATAATTAATATTGTCAACAAAATTTCCCTAATTAAATATATCATTTTTAACAATTTCCCTCTTACATGCAGCCTCTTGCCCTATTTATCAAATATTACAAAGGAATAAAATTAAAAGAAATTAATTAATAATATATTTTTATGTAAAATAATTTATAAAAAAACCATTAATTTTTTAATAGCAGTGTGCCAAAACATGTGTTCAAGGTAAAAAAAGGAAATTGATTCTTGTATGGGCAGTAGTCATTACTATTTTTCTCAATGTTAAACAAATTTTATTGACAATTGAAACAAATGATATATTGGTTCACAATTTAAATGCCAAAGCATGATTCAACTGATCATAAATAAATTGATATATTTTGAATAATTTATACTTAAAATAAAAAATAATTATATATAATAATAATTAATAAATGTGAATTTTTAAATTTTTAAAAAATAACATAAAATAAAAAAGATAATATTTATCAAAATTCCATCAGTTTAATCCAAAATATATATGCTTATTTCATAGTTTATAATTTACAACATTAAAATATACAAGTATATACCTATTCTATACATATTTTTAGCATATTTGTTTATTTTCTCATTTATCAATACTTACTAGGTACACATTGATATGACAAATTGTAATTTATAAATTCAAATGTTAAAAAAAATAAAAATTTTAAAAAAATGGCCAGTTTAACTAGTTGGCCTACCATTTTCTATTGGTTTTGGTGGATTCAAGACCAGTTTAGTGTGTTTTTGAGATATTCTCAAGTCGGATGGTTTTTTGTTGCAGTCGAATCGAATTTAGAGTTGATTTTTGGTTTAATCGATCAAACCAACTGGTCTAATGTGGGTCTCATATCATTGATTTTTCTTTCAAAGTGTCATGACTCTTGTCAAAATTGAATTCTCGTATTTTTTTTTTTAAAGAAAAACTTCTCTTTCAAGGCTCTAAATTGTTGAAACTGTTGATGTCAGGCAAATAACATGTTTTGTGCCAGGCTGCCCGTCATTTTTTGTTTCCCACTTTCTTTTCAAGACTATATTTATGATTATCATCAAATATTTTTTTAATAAAACAATCAATCTTTGCAAAATTAAAGCTCATTTCTATTCTTTAATTATATACAAAAGGTTACATATCTTTTAATTTTAAATTTTTTTTATCATTATCTTAATATTAAAAATATTTAAATCTATTAGTTATTTGTAAGTCTCACTATTCTTTAATATTTTTTATTAAGTTAAGGGTCTTTTTTTCTCAATTTCTATTTAAAGGATTATTTTTTTAATTTAAATATTTTATAATAAAAATATTAAAAATGTAACATGTAGCCCACTAGGTGTCAAATAAAGGTGAGAAAATGGCAGAGTGATGAGAAAAAAAATATTTAAAATTAAGGGACAGAATTGATTCATAATTTAATTTAGTGACATTTATGACTTTTTGTATATAGTTTAAAAACAAAAATAATCCTTAATCTATTTTTGTAAGTTGATATATGAGCATTCTATTTCCTCATATTTCTTAATAATACAGATGTATTCTATAAGATAATTAACGATCGTGCAGGCGCCAAACAATAATGCAAGGAATAACCATTCTCTAATTGCATTGTTAATTATAAAGTTAGGCAATATTCAGATTCACAATATTTATAAAAAGAAACGAGTTTAAAATTTGTGATTAGGTTGGGGGACGGAGAGTTTTTAGCACATATAATGCTGGAGGACTATATATTAAATGACGTGATTCAATATGTTAATTAATCACACTGTGGGTGCATGTATTTTAAAAAATTAATATAATTAATTATAATTTTGAACACGATACATCCCCAGACCCCAAGTAACATGCAGGTACCTGGATAAAATAAAAGAAATTTGGATTCTGCAACTATATATAGTATAGAACTATAAATATTAAGTGCAAGTATCATTTAAGTTATTAAAATTTAAATTAACAGTTTAGATAAATAAATTTATTTATTAATTTTAAGTGAGATATAAATTTATAATTATTAATTTAAATTTTAATATATGCATTTAATACTTATATTAAATATAATTACTGTATCTAAATTCAAATAAGAGATGCGTGGTTAGACGCTTGTTGAGCTCGACCGTTTAACATTCCCAGTCACGCGTCCCATGCATTTTTCATAAGCATTACTTTGACTTCGTGAGCTATCCATACCTTCCGCCCCCTCTTAAGACCAATTAAGAGTTACTTCCAGTTTAAGAAATTTATATTTAATTTTTTATTTTCTTTTTTCACGCATATTTTTAACTGACAATCAATTTTTATATTACTTGCGGTATCAGGTCGGGGGAAAAAAAAAACAACAACAACACTCGCTTTTCACCGCATTTCTAGAGAAAAAGTAAAAATACTCATCAACCTTTTTTAAGAATGCTTAGTATTTTTAAATGAATGAAGATATAATAATATCCATGAATTTATTATAATGAGTGCAAAAGTATTCATTTCATTAAATTTGAATGACGTTTATTACCATAAAACGTTAAAAAAATAAAAAAACAAATGTAAAGTACAAAAATACTTAAAAAAACATTTTTAAGAGTTTCTAATATTTTAAAATTAACAATAATTATGTATGGGAGCCCATTAATTATAAAAGAAGTCATACAGCAACAACTTTGATTTTATAGCTTATTCGGGTTGGCACGAATGCCTGAATTATTAAATTTTATTTTATTTTTTCTTCTTAATCAAAATCAACTTTATCTTAAAAAAATTAAGATTTCAATTTTTATCTAATTTTAATTTTATTTTATTAATAATAAAAAATTTGGGTATTTAAGTTAAGCCCATTTAAGTTTGAGTTTGGCACAAATTTCTTCAAACTTATTTGGATAGCTTGAATAACTCAATGTAAAGAAAATTTTTAAAAATTTCAAGTTCTATCTTAAGCTTTTTTCTTTTTTTTTTTTGCATATTCAAGCTAACATATCAAGCATGACCCAAACTACTGCTTTTAATTCTTTTCAATTCATTAAAATAATTTGATGTTGACCATAAAGTTCTAATAATAGAGCTTATTGAATTAGGGAAAGTTAGCATCCTTTGTAAAATTAATTTAGAGCTTATTGAATTAGGAAAAGTTAGCATACTTTATAAAATTAATGGGTACTCATATACTATTATTATTCACTTTAGAATACTAGAAGCTTCTAGAGAAAAAGTTTATGAATATTTTTACTCATTATGTTTGCTTCCTTTTTTTAATGATCCATGTTAGTGAACATTAGTCAAATTTAATGGAATGAAGACTGTTGCACTCATTAATTATAATAAATTCATAGATATTCTTGCACCTTTGTTAACTTAAAAATACTAAGTACCTTTGAAGAACAAGTTAATAAATATTTTTATCCTTTGATCCTTTCTTGTAAGTGACAAAAAATGTTTGTGTTGACATGGGCATGGATTGGTTTCACCCAATATGAGAGGAAATTGCTGTGTAGCACAACAGTAGAATTCTTTTTTGATAAAATGTAACTATATGTTTACTATTGTGATTTCAAAAAGATAAATCTGATATAATGAAAATTTGTCAGTCATGAAAGTTTTTTTTCCAGCAAAGATTAAAAGAGGCTGAATAGTTTAATTTTAAAATTGAGTTAAGAGACAAAAATACTCACAAACTTTTTTTTTTTACACTTAATGTCCTTAAATGAATTATGGTGCATGAGTATAATGAATTTGCTTCAAAGGTGCATCCTTCCCCACATTGTCAAAAATGCCTCATGTCCGATTAATTTTCCACATTAAGCCCCAAAATGTTTGCCACGTCACCACCTCCTTCCTCCCTTGCTCTCAACTCGTTGCAGCACACTTCTTCCCCCGTCACCTAGCTTTGTTGGAGCTCAACCACCCTCTCAAAAACTTCCTCCCCTATTGCCCAGCTTCACAACCCACAGGAGATATATCTCTAGTGCTTAATCGTCGTTTCACAGTCGTCTTCCGCTACTACTTATTCCAATTCAGACATTGAGAGACTTCGTGATGACACCTCTGAAATCTCTAAACCATTGGACGAACGAGCGAAACAAGGAACGTAGGAAAGTTTTGCGAGAAAGTCGTCAAAACCTCTGGAAATTTGACTAAACAACCACGAGTGACTCCTCTTAGAGTGTTTATACCAATATTTTTAAAAACTGGACTGGACAATTGAAAAAATCAACAGCTCATGATTCTCATAATTCAACTTGTTAGATTGAGGTCAAACTGATCACATAATAATTCAATAAAATTTAATATTTAAGTGCATATATATATATAATAAAACATTAATTTGACCAAAAAAACTACTATATAACACCGCAAATCCACAATATATTCTAGTTGTCAACATTAACAACACCATAATATATAATATTGTGAACAAAATAATACATCACTACAAATTCTACAACATTATAACTTATAAGTTGTAATTTCAAATAATATTTTTTACATATAAACAGAATGTGGAATATAAACATATTAGACTAAACAGTGGCATTTTACATATAATATTTTTGTAACTTATAAAGATTTTATAGTTACTTAAAATCTCTGTTAAAAAGAAACAAAACTAAACACTGGCATTCTACTTAAAATGCTTCAGGCTCACAAATCAGTACAATAGTGTAAGATATTATATGCAGTAGAGACTAAACATATGTGACCCTATCCCAATTTATGATCAATAATTAACTCTAATACATACGGCAATGCTCAGTGCTCACTCCACCTCGTAATTGAAATAATTGATAAAATGCAGTTTCACTCCACTAATGGGAAATGAGAATAATCTATTATGTCATAAATATATCAAATCTCCATTGACATGAACAAGAAATTTGTTGACCGCAAACTCACTATATGAGAAAAGCGGAGACCCTTAAATTTTAGTGCAGAATCTCTCAAATCATAATTCAGATTCTTCCAAAAATAGAGGAAAATGAAGAAGAAGGACCCCCCCATCGAGTTGTAAAATGTTGCTTGTCTGCTTGGAGTTAACGAAGAAAGATGGTACTTGGACTTGCAGCAACGAGCTATGGATGAGCCGATGAGAGAATAAATCAGGTATGATTTCTAGCGAGGGAGTGCAAGCCCATCCTTAAGTGAAGTTTCAATGACTTATTTAGGGAAGAGATGAACCTTCAGGGTTTAGATCTTGAGTTGAGTTGTGTTTATGTGTGAATAATAAATACCAGGTGTGTCAGAGACGCTAAGTCTCAATTGATAATAAAAGGGTTCTGAGCTCTCTTACTACAGTTCACTTGAATGTAAAAAGATACAAGACTTTGATAAAATAAGTGTTCGATTACTATTAAAATGTGAAAAGATTACAGACCTAAAACTAAAAACTATAAAGGGCTAACAAAAGTAAAATTGTGAGTCTTTGATTGAATGTTGACTAGTTTTTTTTGTATTTTTTTCTTCTATTTATAGTGTCAAAGTAGTGATAGCCTTTTCCTTGAAACCTAGCACGTTTTGCCGAAGAATCAGGGATCTTGTAAAACTTATGGCACGGTCTTTATTTCATGCTTTCTATTTTGGTAACCAGCCTGTTTCATCGAGATACTTAAGCATAGATTTCGGCATTACTTAAGATCACGTTTTCATTCCAACGGTCCAATATTTGAAACTGACGAGATTTTGACATGTTTACTTATCGTGGCCTTTATTGAGCCTTGGAGCTAGCCCCTTTAATTCATATTGGGTTTGACACTTCAATTACTCAGCCCAACTAACCCCGTGATTTATTTAAGCGACATTTTATATTTAGCCCAAACAAGTTGCAGATGGCAAGACGGGGCTTGTAAAGGATGAAGAAGCATAAAGACGCAATGAGGATGGAACGAACAAGCCAAGAAGATGGAAGCCAAACTTGAATCGAAAGAGAAGACCTATAAGCAAGTTGTTGGTCAGTGATCGCATCTCAAGATTCTGAGATTCAAGGTCAAGAAGACAAAAGCAGGTCACTTTTCTCTCAATCCAACATTTCAGTTTTCAAGCTTCAATGATTTAGTGACCCAAGTCTCAAAGAACAAAGAGGTTTATTTTTGTGCCATGACCTACTTTAAGTCCTTTTCACTTGTTCTTAGGTTTTGGATTGAATCCAAGTCTTATAAAAAAATGCTTGACTTGAAATTGCTTAACAAGCAAAATTGAGCTGTCTCACTGTTTAAGAAGTGGCTAAACCGGTCTAACCATTTGGATTGGTTCAGTTGTCAAAACAGTACATGATACTCAAAGAGATGATTCATGAATCTAAAATCTGAGGACAAAACTCATAGAGGTTCCTGCAAAATTCTAATTTCACTAGTTGTTAGCTAAACAAAACCATGCAAATTCATTCAGTAGCGATCAACATTCACATGTATTAATAAAAAAATTGAAATTAACATTTTCAAATTGAGAATGTTTCCAACCAAAATTTCATATTTATATTTAAAAAAGAGCTTGCCAATAACTTTGAATCCAGCTTGAGGAGGTCATTGAGATTGTTGAGATAAGCGAGATGCAAGTAGTGAAGGCCCAGTCATGATGAAGATGAGGAATAGTTTGCAAGTAGTGAGATCGTTAAGATGCAATGTTGATGAGGGGATGGAAGATGAGATTGGGAAAGATTATTATCCATCAAGAAAAGACTTTATGAAATGATAAAAGAGAGGAGTGATCAGGAGATGAAGGTTAGTGGTGTGATGGCCAATGCAACAAAGGAGAGGAGTCAATTAGGAAGAGTTGAACATGCCATCAAAGGTAAGGGATGAGGGAGCTAGAGGTGAAGTGATGGAAGAGAAAATGTGAGGATAGACAAAATAAATGCTAGCAAGGATAAGCTTGGTTAGACTATTCACTCCACATCAATAAAATTAGTTTACTCTTCTGGATTTGGATTCAATGAATAGCTCAAGTGGACTCACTTAATGAGTGTCATATGTGCAACAATAATAAATGTTTGATTTAATTCAACGGCTATTAAAGATTTTGTCATGTAATATTAAAAAAGTATTAAATTTCAAATTTTTTAAAGAGAGAATATAAGCAGGGAGTGTTTTGATTATGATAACTATTTTGAATTTTTAGAGAAAAATATATCTTGATAATTTTCAAGTATTGATAAAATTTAAATGTTATAATTGAGACATATTAAGTAAGTGTATTTAAACCATTTATCAAATCCAAATCTGCTGTTTGCTTACATATCACTTAAAATGGTCAACATTGAGGTTTTTCAACAATTTTAGGAAGGATGGACTCATTAACACTTCATGGGCACTCCTACACCTTTATTTAGTTAAAGATATTGATATCTCTAGAGGAAAAGTTTCTAAATATTTTTTTCATTTAACCCTTTAAAATTTAAATAAAATCATAAATAGGGTAGCCTACATCTTTTATTTGGAGTTTCGTGTATCATTCAAGCCTCAATGTACAGTATCATCAATTTTTTCATCTAAAAAAATATCATTAAATTATTATTCCCTCATATTCGAAATTTATTATACTTATTTTTTAAACTTACAATTATTACATACTCCATCTATCTAAAAATATAAGGCATTTTTTGAGGAGTTGGATGTCAAAAAATGTAAGGTATTTTTAATTTTTTAAAATATAATCATTATCATTTTTTTAAAAGTGCCTTTATTTATAATGACTTCATATTTATTATAGAGTATTTAATAAAAATAAATATAAAAGATAGAGTTAGTTTGAAAATAAATAACTATTTTATTATGGGTGAGATTCGGTTAAAAACGTTTTACATTTTTAAACAGAGGGAATAAAAATGAAGAAATACAATAAATATGTAAAAATATGATATAATTTATAAAATACACCTTTCTTTCTATACTTCTAAAAATATCATTATATTAATAAATTGTAAATTATTCTAAGGATAAAACATGAAACATGTTAATAAATATTATTTTAAAATTTTTTAAAAAACGTGTAATATAAAATAATTTTTTTTCTCTCAAAAGATAAATACAATAAAACAGATAAAGTAATGATATAAATCATAGAAAAGAAGATGGATGGCTTTTGGCAATGATAAATTGATAAACAAAAATTTAAAATAAAATAAAATAAAATAAATCCACAATTACTGTAATGAAGGCATGGAATATAGCGTTGAGCGCTGAGGTTTTTGGGTGAATCACATATAAGACCCACTGAAATGAAAAATGATGTGGTGACAACAAAATCCCATAAAATGAGGTAACCACACTGCAGTCTCTAGGACTTTGCTGACATTACATTGTTTACCGAATTACCATAATATCCTTCATTTGAGGGGGAAAAAAACAAGTTCCTCAGCCCTTTTGCATTCTCGCTTCACCCCTTTTCCATGAATGCTTGATGATCCTTCTTCTGCATCACCGCTTCGTCCAATAGTCCTCCTCATTAAATTTCTTCCAATCCTCAATATTTCCCATGGAGCCTAACCCTACCACCATCTTCTCCAGTTTCTCACTTAGCGAATCTAATGGCGGTGTTGGGTCATCAGCAAACACAATGGATAAATAGTGGATAAAGAAAATAAAATTCCTATCCTATTGGGTTTCCTTTTTGAAACTATTTTTCTTGCGAGGCTTTTGATTCAGTAACAACTAGAAATTACAAGGATTTGTAATTCTCTTTTATGCCTAGCCCAACTGAACTGTTTGCTATCACTGGTTAGGAAATGGATTCTTTTTATTGATTTTTCATATTTTTGCTTTCTTATATGAGATGTATATCGAATGAACATCAGTGTTACTACTTTTTTGAGAACTTTGCATCCATGATCATCACCATCTCTCTCTTCTCTCTCTCCTTAGTTCTAACGAAAGCACGCTGAATCGAACCCATGACTTGCAAAGTGAAGCCGAAGCCAACATGGCTCTCTATAAACATCAAACCATGTTTGATCCATTCTCTCTCTTCGCTCTCTCCGTGTGCAAGCAGTTGGTAGAGCGAGAGGGTGCATAAGGGATAAGGGACTTGTTTTATTTTTTATTTTTTTAAGTGAAGGACATTGTGGTAATTTGATTAAAAAAATTTAATACCATCACAGTCCCTAAGGACTGCAGTGTGATTTCGTGGGACTTTGTTGTCAGTACACCATTTCAATAGGAGTCAAGATGTCATTCTCCCAAGGCTTTTTTGCCATCTAGGATTTTTTTGGAGTCAAATAATAATATTAATAAAAAATGATAGTTTACAAAAAAAGTCACCACCATGAAAGAGAGCTCAAAAAAAGAGCCAACAAGCCATTGTTAAATTTTTGATAACTAAGATTGCATCAAAAGACTTGAGCATGCTTTCAAAGTCAATTATTCTCTTCTTAAAAAGCTAGCTCAATAGGATATAGAGTGTACCCGTTTATATGCTCAAAAACCTCCATAAATCCTTTTGATATATGATATAACAATTTCTTTTGTCAATTTGTGACACCCTTATCATAAGTGGTCCATCAGAAGGGTTCACTGGCTGAGCAGACTTATATTCAACTTTGATACTACTTTGTCATAGAATCTTTTTTTTTTCTTCAAAAATATAGCTCAATGTGGTGTATAGCACACCCACTTCTACATTCAGGAGCCTTCCTAAATTCTTTGGATGTGGAATATAATAATGTGCTGAATTTTTTGCTCGATTAAGTCTCTCTTCACCCGATTGTGGAGATGAAGAAAGTAACCCATATGATAGATAATATGCAAATGACCTTATGTCTAAGTGTTATGAGTCCAAATTGAAAGTTTAGAAAAAAAAAAAAAAGAAATAGGGTTTATAAATGTAAAGAGCTTTTACATTCAACATATTAATATTTTGAGATGAGATCTTTCTTTGTTTTTACTCGTGACATTGCTGTTTTCATTTAAAGGTCAATACCATGGAGAAAGCTGCACATGGAGAGTTTGAGTTATGACCAAAAAATTCAAGTAAAATGCTAGAGTGGTGCTGCCAGGGTGTCAATTATTGAGTGTCATTATTATGAGTTCCATTGAAAAGTCTCACTTCACAATATAAGTGAGATTTATAAATGTTAAAAAAATCTTCTACTTAATTAATCGGCTAATTTTTAATTTTTTAAATGAACTTTCTCTTAAACTTGTGCACCTTAAATTTTCTAAGTTGATGCTTTAAAATATCGTGATCCAGTAAAAAAATAAAATGGACATATGCAAAGCCAACTCATGCGGGGTCCATCTGGGGCGATCTCGAAGTCAGGATTTTTTGAAGTTGATAGTTATTCAGAAGGATGCAAGCTGCAAAACTGGTAAGATTCTTTCGCTTGGACTTAGTTGTCATGATTTTCCAGTTTTGATTGTTGAAATCAAAATGACCCACTCGGGAATTAGGAGGGCAAACCTGAAAGATTGCTGGATAAGCTCACATGCAGATTGCTATTAAATTAAAGAGAATGATATATAGGTCTCAAGAAATCAATTAATTTAAATTAAGTCCTAAAATATCAAACTTTAAAAATTTATAAATTTAGCTCTCAATTTATAATTTTATTACTTTAAATTTATAATTTATTTTTTGAAATTTTAATGTAATTAAAAAATAAATAAATTTATTTTCCTTGTTAAAATTTAGAACATAAGTGACAAATTCATCATAATAAAATTATAAAATTAAAAGCTGAATTTATAAATTTTTGAAGTTTGATACTTTGAAACTTAATTTGAATTAATTAATTCTCTTAAAACCTATTTGTCATTCTCCCATTAAATTATTTGCCATCACAAACCCAAACTTGAGTTAATCAACTCTGGCATTGTTGGTAAAAAAAAACAAAATAAAATCTGGTACAAGAAGTTAAAATTGAAGCAGAGGACTTACAAAATCACAATTAAAATGTGCATGCGCACGCATGTACGAATTGGTATGCAACTGTCACCAAAAAAAAAAAAAAAAATTGGCATGCAACTCTAATTTGGACATGGAATGCTAACTACAACTTCAATGTAAACTTGGGGTTCGAAGCGGCAAAAGAGTCATAAGGATAAGTAAATGTGATTAAAAGAGATCGCAGAGTCGGCTGCTTTTGAAGAATTTGCTGATAGTATCCGAGATATGCTTGTAAATGACTCCAGTGTAATTCTTGAACATATGAATCAAGAAGCTAAAACGTGTGCTAATTAACTTGCCCGAATCCGGAACTAGTCTGATGAAGTAGATAATTCTTCTTTGTTAATCTAATCAAACAATAAAAAATCCCTCCCCGAACAGTGCTATATAAATTCCTACTCTTGCTACATGAACTTCTCATATTTCATAGTAGAGAATATGCTCATATATAACCTTAACATTCTTAATGAAAGCATTCAAGGTTTTGTACGTAAATCAACACCATAATTAACATTATGCAATAACTACAACATCCATAATTCTATAAAAGTAATCAAAACATGGCTTAGCGGATTCAATTTCTATGACTCTGTTTTGTTGTCTCTATACACCAAGAATGATCCAGTGCCAGTGTAACTTGATGCTAATGCCATTCCAGCTGATGTTGGCTGAGAGAATGCTAACTGAGAATGGTCAAGCACGAAACCCATGCAGAAACTTTTCCTGCAACAAATTTAACAACACAGGAGAGTTAGATACGAATAAGTTGACCATTAACTGAAGAATACAATTGTTCAACTTCAACTCAATATAAAGCTCCGGTTATACAATTTTCTACATCCGCTTCTTCTGGCAGCGCAAGAGTGTCAGTCGGGCATAGCTCTTTAAGTTCAATACAATGCACCATTATGAAGATATGCTGAGTTGGACGCCCAAAAAAAAAACAAAAAGAAAAAGAAAGATTATGATATGATACGCCACTGACAAATAATTTTAGTTTCTCATATGAAGACCTTTCTAGATACTACAGTTCAACTACACATTGGACTAGACATTTTTATAAGGCGACTAAACAAAGGCTAGAATCTATAATCATCAAATTGTTTAATTTACCTCACAGCATCTAGCAAATGGGTGGCAATGCGTTTTCTTCTGTTGGAGGAAGTCACCCATATGGCTCTAATGCCACAAACTGCAGTGATTGCCTTGTCTTCACAGAATGTTGCCCCACCATGTGTTGTGTCCAATTCTGCAAATTCATTTCCCGAAGAGGCTCTTTTTTTAACTTCTCTTCGAAAAATTATATCCCCAAATTGGAGAGTGGTTGAACATGAATTTGTTTCCTTCTTTCTGCTGCCATCAGAACTTCCAGCAACTGAGCAAGAGATAACTTTAAATGCTTCTTTGATTGGTTCAGCAACAAGGCACCCAACAATCCTCTGTAGGGAAATGAACAGATAAACCTGCAAATATAAGAACAATGAATTAATCTAAGGAATAGAACCAAAAAAACATATGTGGAGGTGCTTTAGTAAACCAGTTTCATCTAATTACAAATGAGCTGTTAAGCAAAACAAAATAGCCAAACAAAGGGACGGCATATCCACCTTGCAGTGTTGATGAATTATCCATCCCGTTCCAAGGTCAATTTCCATCATTTTCACAACCTCTTCGACCTGTCAGTGATGACAACTTCTCAATAAAACGTTAATATAGTATAAGGGCCAGACTTGAAAACATGAAGAAAAAGTAGTGGGGTTTCGGAAAGTATAAGGGCCAGACCTTATTTTTCTGAGCTAGAGGGTCACCCTGCAAGACCAAAATGATTCGACCCCCTTTGCCATTAGGCATATGGACAACCCTTTCGTTTGTCCATCCCTGCATAATAAAGATAACCATCAAAATGATGTCCAGCCAAGCATGTAACCCTTGTTCAAGAAGAATTTTTTTTAGTGAACTTACTTTAAATGGAAGCCCTCGAGTATATGTTTTATGAAATTCTTTGTGTGCCTTCTCATCCTCTGCATCACCTGGAGCAAATTTGACACCGCAAGTGGAACAATTGTGTAACAGGAAATCAGATTGACCACAATCTAGATGGAACTGAGCATAGCTCCTCTTCTTATTCTTGATAATCGTCCTTCCTGTTGTAATGAATTCTTGTTTTGAACACGACTTAATAGGCGTGATTTCTTCGTTTGGTGAATTCCCGCTGTATTGCCTTGGCTTCTTTGTTGACCAAATATATATAGATATATACACAGACATCAGAAAGGGAAAAAACTAATCTCCTAAGAAAAGTACAATGCCTTCAAGCAAAGATTGTCCAGTCTGGTGTCTAAGAAAGTAAGGAACATATACATTTCTTCAAATTAAATAGCCGAACTTCATTGTAGTTTCTCAAAATTCCTATTAACTAGACATATTCTGAAAAACTAAAAAGGGCAAACCAGTTTTCAAATATAGAAATGGAAACGAAGGAGTCCATCAAGGCTTACATTTTTGGATCGGAACGTTTTCGCTCGTAGATATTGAAGATACGATGCTCTTTCTTCTCCAGATTGCTAGTTCGTCATCGTCGCCGTCGACAACCAGAGCTGGGTCACTGGATTTTGGCACATGAGCGGGAGATTTGAAGAAGGCGCTGATTTTGGACTGCATAGAGGCACCGACGCTAGGTTCGAACAGCCAACAATCCTCACTGATTTTTGATAAATTATTGAAATCCTTTAATTTGGCGCCCAAAATTAGCCGGGAAAGTGAGATTTATCATTTTATTTTATTTTTTTTTTTTTTCTTTCCCGCTGGCCGTCACTGATGGCCTTTTTTGATTTGTCCCAAAGTGGAAAAATAATGGGAGTTATTTACTTGAACAGAAAAAATAAGGTCTGTCTGATTTTAACAATGAATGAAATAAAATAAATTAAAAAAATAAAATTAAAATAAATTAAATTATTTTTTTTATTATAAGTATAATAAACTCACTAATATATAATATGAATATAAAAATCATCATACTTTTTAAAAATCTCATGAATCATTATTTTTAACTCATGAATTAAATTATTTTTCTGTTATAAATATGTTTATTTATCTTCTTTAATTAATTAATTTTTTATTTTTTAAATTTATTTCATTTCATTTTTGTTTGATGGCACCAACAGGAACTAAGAGAATGCATGGTGGAACCGTCAAAGAGGCGAGGAATAGTGAAGTTGAATGACAAACGAAGAGGAAGAGGATTCTTCACTGAAATACCAAGCCTCGCCCTTTCTTCTTCAAATTGCTCTTCGGTTGAAAAATACGACTTTGACCTGAAATCCAGAGAGAAGAAGCCGAAGAGGAACCTAATACTGTCTGCGACTGTGAGTGATGAAGAGAGGGAGTGGCCGCCCTGCATATCTCCAGGAATTATAGGTTGGAGGGGAAGCGTGGAAGAGAAACTTTTATTTTAATTGACTTTTGTCTTTTTGTTTTTGAAGAAAAATTAAGGGAAAGTCACGCATAAGTCCGTGCAGATTTATTTATAAATAAATTTTATAAAATTTAAAAATTACAGTTAAATTTTTTAAAACTTAAATATATTTTAAAATTGAGGTCAAAATATAACAGTGTTCTTATTAAAAATATATTATATCAATTAAATAATTTATAATTATTTTATCAGTAATTTATAATTATTATTTTAACTTTTAACAATTATAATTTTATATATCTAATAATTAAATTAATTATGCATTATTAAAAAGGTTGACATTAATTGGTTACAACTACTACATCACTAATTTATAATTATTACTTTAACTTTTTATAATTATAATTTTACATATTTAATAGTTAAAATATTTAAATATTTACTGTAAAAAAATTAAATTACAATTGAAAAAAATTGAAGTGATAGTTATAAATTATTAATGAAATAGTTATAAATTATTTAATTGATATAATATATTTTTAATAAGGTCATTATTATCCCTGTGCCTTAATTTCAAATCACATTTAAGTCTCAAAAGATTTTATTATAGTTTTTAAATTTTGTAAGACTTATTATAAATAAGTCTACTCTATGAGATCTATACATATTTTTTTAAAAAAATAATATGCATCATTATATTTTTTATTTTAAATCAAATTATTATAGTTTATTTTTTAATCTAGTTTTTATAGTTTAATTCGTCAAATTTGTTGATTAATCCCTAGAAATAAAAATCCTTATTTTTTCTTTTAAAACAGAAAATTAAGAACTTTTAAATTTTCATTAAAAAATTATATAATTGTAAAATTAATTACATAATTTTTATAACTCAAAATTTATATAATTAAATTATGTTTTCTTAATATTTTTTAAACATACACAATTTTTACAGAAAATGATAAAAATAAAAACATTATATTACTTTGTTTTTTTTTTTGAATAAATGTATTAAATTAAAATTTATATAAACTTTAAGAGATTTTTTTTGAAAATGTTAATAATTCATTAATGATTCTAATCTCCATGGATTAGCATATTTAAAGAATCAAATCATGAAATCTTGATTAAAACAAATAAACTATAAAGATCTAATTTAAAATTAAAAAAATTATACAAATATACAAATTTATTTTCTATTTTTTTTATATGATTTCATAAATAATATAATTTATTTTATAAGTCACAACAGTAAGGCCTGTTGTTGTATAAGTCACAATATTAAATTTCTTTTAAATTTAATTTTAATTAAAATAATTATAATAGTATATTGCTTAAAATAATTTCTTTATTGAGTTTTTCATTTTGACAACTAAATTTTTTTATGAGTGGGATTTTTTTTTCCAATTTTCAAAATTAAGCTACATAAATCGTGTAAAAGCAATAGTTGAAATTACAATATACCGAAGAGTCATTATGACTTTTAAATGGGATAAAGTGTCATTTCACCTCTTTTTTTGCACTGCTGGGTTCGGAAAGGAATCCGTTTCTCACCCGAACTCCAAAACCGGTTATTGGGCCCTGGGCTTTAACGTCGTAGTCCAATCGTTTTTTAAATGGCAACACGCATCCCAACGAAAGACAAACAGAGCCTAATGAAACCCATTTCGCGGGTCACCGCCTCACCACTAGACAGCCCGGCTAGAGAGGGTTTTATGAGTTACACATCAGTCCGTTACAGCTTTCTTTCATCTGGTTAACGTCTCTGATCTGAATATTCCTGTATTGTCACCATGGTTCGCTCCCCAAATTCAATTTGCAGTCTCGGCTACTTTACAACTTGAATATTGCATCCTTTTGCTGATTCTATGTTATGTTCTTTCTTACTTGTTTCATTCTCTTCTTTAAATGTAGCCACAAGGGGATTACATAGAACTTCACAGAAAACGTCATGGCTATCGCCTTGACCACTTTGATCGCAAGCGTAAGAAAGAGGCTCGTGAGGTTCATAAGCACTCTGGCATCGCCCAGAAGGTAAGTCTTGCACTTGTTTTGGGTTCTTTCATCTTAATTAATGATAGTTATGTTTTCATGATTCTTATTATTTTGTTCATTCGAGTGGAACAGGCTCTCGGTATCAAGGGTAAAATGATTGCCAAGAAAAATTATGCCGAAAAGGCGCAGATGAAGAAGACGTGAGTTTTGCTTTTTACTTTCTTTTTCTCATTCAATCTTAATCCTGTCCTTTTCAATAATTTATTTTTCCCTTTATTTTTCATGGGCTGACTTCATTTTTTTGTGGGAGGATTTAAAAGCAAAAGATAAACCCTGTTATAGGTTAAAAGTAGCTTACTGATTGGACTTGCATGGTTGATGTATTACTGAGTTTGTTACTGGCATAAGGATCAAACAAACGTGGCTTTAGTTTAGTTGTATTTAGAATCATTTCATGAGTGAAGACTCGATATGATAGCAAATTCTTAAAATTTTAATAAAACACCACAGAATTAGACAGGTTTAGAAATTCATCATTATGTAACTTCTTTTTTTCCCTTTTTAAGGGCGCGTTTCTTTAGGGCTAGCTGTGGCTGAAAAATTCAATAGCATGACATAGCTAACGTTTATTCTTTCCCTTTTATGTTTGCAACAAAAGCAGCCTTAGCCTTAAGGTGGATTTTAAGATTTCTTATGGCTTTGTATGGGTACCCAAACAAATTGTGGTTGAATCTATCAACCTACTTACTTTCGAAGTTATAGTAATCCGAGACTCACCCATTAGTGTTGGCACGCTGAGTACATTAATTTTTCTCTGCTCCGCAGACAGACCCACGCAAACGCTTACCGTCCAAGATTGACAAATATGCGAAACATTACATAATTTACCAATGGTTTATAAACAGTTTGGCCATGCATGAAGAGTCAACGTCTAGGCGCAAGGTAGATGATGATGTTCACGATGGAGCTGTTCCAGCATATCTTCTGGATCGTGAGAATACAACAAGAGGAAAAGTATGACTTGCATGCTATATTATTTTCATTATATTCGGCGTACTTATTAGTCTAATCTGACATTTTGCTCTAGTAGGTTCTCAGTAACACCATCAAACAAAAAGGAAGGAGAAGGCTGGGAAATGGGATGTTCCTCTTCCTAAGGTGAGATTTCAATGTTCCAATTACATAAAATGTGATCTTTTTTCTGAGTTATAACTAATTACATCTGTGGATGCCTCCTCATCACTTCAGGTACGTCCAGTGGCTGAGGATGAAATGTTTAAAGTGGTCAGGTCTGGTGAAAGAAAGAGTAAGTATTATATGCCATCATTGGCTCTTATGGTTTGTTTGTAGCTGGCTACTAGTTGGCAAATGTATTTAAAAGTTTAGTTTTGTACTATCTTTTGTCAGCTAGTGGGAAAATGTATTTCGAAGTATAGTGTACTGTTTTTTTCAAGTATTTTACTGCAAATTTTGTTTGTTGTTAGCCATATATTATTTTTTCTGCTTGAATTGTGTTGGAGTGCCAGAATTTCTGTTATTGGGCTACGGATCAGTAAAAATTCTAGTTGAAGAGTTTTACCATTTTTCTTATGGGATCTAAGGATGTTCTTTTTATCTCTAAACGAATCTGAGGGTCTTTTTGTTGTACAGTTTCTTAGTTCCTGTTTTAGCATTCTAGTTAATGGCTGGCTTCATGGCATAGCATAAAGAATGCATCATAATCCAGTCACCGCCAGAAACACATGATTAATTTATTTTGCAGCCAAGCAATGGAAGAGAATGGTCACGAAAGCTACATTTGTTGGGCCCGGTTTTACCAGAAAACCTCCAAAATATGAGAGGTTTATACGTCCTACTGGGTTGCGGTTCACTAAAGCACATGTTACTCATCCAGAATTGAAATGCACCTTCAATCTAGAAATAATTGGAATCGAGAAAAATCCTAATGGTCCTATTTATACTTCTCTTGGCGTCGTTACTAAGGGAACTATCATTGAGGTATTCATATTTCTCAGTCTTTCACTTGACAGTTTTCTTATTGAAATGGACCTAGTTGTGGAGAAATAAGACTCCTTACTCTAAACTGGATGCCAACTAATCCATTTATGTTTGCTGATCTGATTTTTTTTTTTTTTTTTCACTTATATTAGTATTGCAGGTTCAGAGCACATTGTAGTTATTTGTTAATCGTTAGTGTTAATACTTCTCTGCTTAATGTGTATTTCAGGTGAATGTCAGTGAACTTCGTCTTGTCACACCCTCAGGGAAGGTGTTATGGGGTAAGATCGTCTCTGCCATCTATATGCCAGTTCTGTCAACATGATAAACATTGGCTGAATTTTATGTTAACACTGACTTGGTGCTGTAAAGTGTAAATACAGGTAAATATGCCCAGGTGACAAATAACCCGAAAAATGATGGTTGCATAAATGCAGTTCTGGTTGTGTAAGGTTGTAGCAAGGATCGATATATTAGGTTGCCCTAATGTGTTGATGCGACCGCAATGGTGATAGTTCGTTTCTTTTAGATTGAATACGCACGGCAGGTGCACCATCGTTGCTGATATCTAAAATTTTGTCCCGCCTAACTAGTTCTGTTGCGCAATTGGTCGGTTCAATCATCACATGATAGTGCGATTGAGTAATTGAGCTGAACATTTGTCTTGGAAAATATGCAATATTTGATAGGGAGCTCCAATGAAAATATTTTTGTATTAATTCTCTAATTTTCGTGTACATTTTCTTTGTCAGCGAAACTTGAAAATAACGACGGTGAAATCATAAAATTGGTAGTTAAATTAAATTTTAAACTGATTGCCACTTTAAAATAAAATCTTTTAAAATGATTGGAGCTAGTAATTTTGGTAAAAAGGTTGGGCATAAAAAGTTTAAAATTATTTTAGAGCTTGATTTTGAAGCTCAGCCTTGGCCTTTAAGGTTGTAGGGCTGGCCAGCCTAATATTTTTTTAATTTAAAAATTTAATAAATATACTTATAATTTCAATGAAAGATATTATACATAAAATTAAATTCAAAAATAAATTTAAATAAATTCACAATAAATTTACAAAGCTTAAACATTTAAGTTTAATATCATAACACCATTATCAAAATTATGTGATCAATTGTGAGTATAAATAATAGGCTTAATATTATTTGAAAAAAGAGAACATCAATATTTTGTGAAAATATGTAAATCAATACTAAAAATTAATTTATTAACTATAGTAGCAATTGAAATAATAAGAGCAGTCATTCGTGAAAGAAATGAAAATCAATGTTGATTGTTCTTTCATCTATTCAATATTTAATTCTTTCAAATTATGCTAGTTTATCCAAATAATTCTCCAATTTAGACTTGTCTATAAAAATATCATACATACTCATATAATATTTAATTCTTTCAAATTATGCTAGTTTATCCAAATAATTCTCCAATTTAGACTTGTCTATAAAAATATCATACATACTCATATAATTATTTTGATAATCTTATATCATAATTTGTAAAGGATTAAAGAAATATCACTTAAATACAAACAAAATAGAATTGGATTAGGAAAAAAACAAATGTAATTGATGAAGTATTTAAAATATACATAGAATGCATCATCAAATATAATTGTTATTAATAAAAGACTTGAACTATGATAAAAATTTAATGTTTTTTAATTTTTACTTACATTTTTTTAAAAAATGGTCAAGTCTAAAAGAACTAATCTTTGGATTTAAAAGACTGGCCTTTTTATTTTTAGACCCATTAAGATCAGCTCTTTTAAACTCAAAATTTATTAATACTTTTTAATTTAGTAGCCTGGTCCTAATTATTTTAGGGCTTTAATGAGATGGGTTACTAGGCTCAGCCGTTTTGCCCCTCTGAAAACGGTAAGTATTGTGAAATGGAATAATCAATTTAAGAAACTCGTTTTACACTGATAGCACTGACATGGAGATAAGAGATGGATTATCATAATTCGAGTGACCTCCATTGACAACATTGAACATTGGACTTGGAGTCCGATAATATGCGCTTCCTGGAGTCTGCGAACTACGAGTTTACAACCATCATTATACCACCATTCATTATTTATTATTAATAGTAAAGTTGAACGGGGCAGGAGATCGATAAAACAGCATTAAATTATTCATGCCACCACACATTACATATCTTACATGTCAAATCTCCCCAATCAAAGGTATGATCGCTTATCTTTTGGCCCAAAAAAAAAAAAAGGTATGATCGCTTACACATTGCGACGAATAAAACGCGCGCCAATAATGTTCACTTGATGAAGTCTAACATTTGAAACGAAGGACAACGCGAATCATCGAGTAACAAGCTGAGACGGCTCACGGGCAAGGTTCACAGAAATTTGGGTTGAGGCCACCTGCAGCATGCCAGTAGCCAACCTCCTCGTCAAGTCCTCCACTTCTACCTTCACCACGTCCTTCCTCATCCCAATGTCAGCTGCATATCTGCTTGCACAGTATACTCCCACTGCTGTTGCTGCCATTCCATAAACGTTGGTTGTAACAAGACGAAGAGGAGTGGATAGTACTGCAGCTAGAGGTCCGCCTATAATGGAAACTGCCTGCCCGCTTTGCCCAATTCTTCCTTGATCAACAACAAGAAGCCCGGTTTTGCAGTAGATTGCAAAATCTTCACAGTTGTTCTTGAAAACATTGTAGCAACCAAAGCCATTTTCATGCAGATACTTTGCTCGATGTACGACAATTTCACATGGGTCAGAGACTGCAAGGGTGCATGTTCCACCACGGGCTTTTGCAAGAAACAGAGAACGGCTGACGGCATACTCAAAGCGATACAAAACACCACCCGCTAAGAAGCAATTGAGGCATGAGCAGATAACCCCGTGCACCTCTCGAGGTTGTGTACAAGTTTGGCATTGCTCGCGAGATCTGGCTGGTCCAGAACTGATGAGAAGAAGATCCAGCACCGTACCAGTTCCTACTTCTTGTCCACGTCTAGTAAAGTGAATGACTTTGCCATCACCAATATAAATGCCTGCCTAAGAAAAATTCTGTCATGATTCGAATCATGACCAACAAATGAAGCATGAATCGACACCATACGATTGAATTCATCGTCAATAACCAAAGGAACAAATAATATAACGGATAAATTTCTCTCCGCTCACTAAGAGGTGCTCAAAGCACACTGCTCTTTTCCATTATGAAAACATACACAAACCTTTCTTAAGAACCAACAGATGATTATACTACCTTTAAAGATAACATTGATTTCTTTTCAGTAAAATATCTTCTATTAGAAAATGTCTTTGTTAAACCTTCATTTCAACATTAATCATTTTAGGTTGAAACTGTAAATTTAATTTATTTTAAATTCTAAAAAATATTATATACTGGTCAAATGCATATTTAATATTGGTCATATGATGAAAATAAAATAAAGATATTAGTGTCAAAATAATTATAACTTTAACTAATTATTTTGCATGTAGAGTAGGTTAAAGAGATGCATCTTTTGATGATAAGGGGAATAAGAATAATGTTTCAAAATAGTCAATAGAGGAGGAAATGCATGCAATTTAGCAACCTCTTAGGAAATAGGTGTGCTTTTTATCCCAATTTAAAATAGAAGTACCAAGACCTAAAAGCCAATGAGGGCAGAAGGAGAGAGGAGTTAAGGAGATGTAACTGGAGAGCATATGGAAAAGGGCAAATGGCCGAAGAATTGTATGTCCTATATGAAAGGAGTTCCTGAAAATACAAGTTAACAGACAATGTCATGACCTGAATGTAGGACCTGGAATTCTCCACCGACAAGTAAGTAGTTAGCAGTAGAAAATCCAGTATAGAAAAGCAAAATGTTTCTGCTTTCTAAGACTCGGGGGTATATAGAAAGGTATACAATAAGCTGAGAGCACGAACAACAAATCCTTGATCATGCAATTCATTTATTCTTTCCAATCTAACCAGCCATTTCCAGGACAAAGACCATAATAAGCATCACATACAACTAAAAATATTATGATTTCAATAGCCAGATTAACAGTTCCTTCGTTTAGTGTTGTAAGGACTTAATAGAGTTAGTAATTCAGTTAACTGTGGCGGTTGTTAGCTTGCTATTCAGAGCTATCTATATCGGAATCAGAATGCAGCCTACATAAAAGCATACAGTGAATGAAATGCAATATAGCTTTCTCTGCCTATCTTCTCACATTTCCATTCTTTTTTCTTCCTTTCTCCGCCAGGCAACAAGTCATTACGACGGATCAAGGACAGAAATCAGAATTCCCTTACTAAAACGCAATTTCAGCATGTGC
The DNA here is from genome assembly GCF_029017545.1 of Prosopis cineraria. NCBI lineage: Eukaryota > Viridiplantae > Streptophyta > Magnoliopsida > Fabales > Fabaceae > Prosopis > Prosopis cineraria. The sequence goes on along the minus strand of NW_026555334.1, from coordinate 39,886,212 downwards.
AAGATCAGAACTAGGCAACGATAGGGGCATCCTGAACAGGTATTGATGTCCAAAAAGTCCAAAGCGTCATCATTGTAAAGAACGAGAAGGAATTTTATTTATTCTCCTCGTATGTCGTACACTCTTACATCCTATTGTATCTTCCTTTACATCATAAACTCAGAAAGGCGTAAACAGAACAGGCATATCAACTGAAGACAAATTAAACCCACAAAAAACCATGAAGTAAAAAAGTAAAGAGAAGAGAGATTGACAGAACCGTGATGAGCATAGATATACGCAGTCCTCCAAGAGTAGATGTGATCCCCGGGTTTCAGGCTCTCTCTAGAGACTCTGTTCGTCGATAGTAGTTCATCGATCGTTTTTGTTATTAAAGAAGGAAAAAGGAACAATATTCGTTAATGAAAATTCGACCTAGATTTTAGCATGTTTGGGTGAGCAAAAGAGATTCCAAACACTGCTTAAAAAGAAAGCTTAAAACATGAAGAAGAAGAAGCGACTTATGAGTGGCAGCAATGATACCTGTTGGACAAAAGCCCCATCTCTAGCTTTCGAACGTGAAGACGATTTACTTTTAATTCCTGTTTCTCATTGAAGATATAACTGGCAAGGTGAGGGGCAATGGAGAAAATGTTGCAGCGAATGACGCTTACACCCCTTACCGAGAAACCTTCGCGTTGAAGGAAATGTAAATGTAAATGTAAACGGAGGGGCGGTGGAACGGGGAAGGGGAAAGCAGAAAGGCGGAGATCTCATTCAAGTTAATGGGCTATCGGCCCAATTATAAATAGATTCTAAATAACAATTTACTTCCCTCGTAAAGCATGTTTTAAAAGTTTCGCTAATTTTAAACAATTTTTATAGTTATTTATATTTTTGCTTTATTTATTTATTTTTAAAAATAATGTATTAAAATTTTAATTATTATTATTAAATTACTTATATAGGTTATTTAATGAAAGTAAAATTGAAAAGATTTAAATTTGTTTTAAGAAAATAAGGTTCTCCTAACAATTTTTTAAATTTGTGAATTAATTACCATTTTACCAATATCATGTATTTTACAGAGGAAGTATTACATCGTTCCTGATCCTCGGCAAGTTTTTTTTTTTTTATAGTTGTTTTAAAATTGATTCGTAGATTATGTGATTCATCAAAAAAAGCATTCTAAATTTAAGTATTTAAAACATTAATAATATTTAAATATAGTAACTTAAGAAATCTAATTGTAAATTCTAGTTAATTTTTTTAAAAAATATCTGAGTATTTTCTTCTGGCTCGTTATAACTAATAAACATACTTTCACTATCAAAATATATCCATACATTGATCGAAATATTTTGTTTTACATTATAATAACTAATTTTAACTATTTATTGGGTTGTTACACTTGCACAGAATACCGATGTTATTATTTACAATGATTCAATGAATTCATCCGTTGTCCAAATTTAATTGTGTAATGCGTTTTTTTGCGCATTAGAACTTTAATTTAGCTCCTCCTATGCCGTGATTCTTAAATAGATTTTGTAGATGAGGCGCATACTGATAATCGAATTCATAGACTTATTTAAACTACATTTTCCCCCCAATTCAAGAGATATGGAGGGGGAGGGAAAAATTTTAATGAATTCATTTTTCTTACAAAAAATCAGTTAGTTTGTAACTCGGTATATGTTAAAACTATAAAGCATAATTTTTTATTTTAAAATTTGTAATCACACATAGTTTAAAAATTGATAAAGATATCATACGGTTTAAAAAATAAAATATAAAATATGCTAAAAAATAAAAATTGTCAAGATAAAATTTGATATTTAATTTTTAAACAACATAATATAAAATATGTTAATACAATATCATATAGTTTAAAAATGTAGCTAACCACACATAGTAGAATAAATTCATTTATCATTGTTGTAATATTATAATCCAAATTTAACTGTGTAATGCCCTTTTTTCGCATTAGAACATCAATATAGCTCATCCTATGCTATGATGCTTAAATAAAATTTTGTAGGTGAGGCGAATACTGATAATCAAGTTCATAGAATTATTTTAAATGCCTCAGTATCTTAAATTTGTTCAACATTTTAGACTTCCATCGTTTTACACATGTGAAGGTACAGCAGGGCATTAAATAAGAAATATAATATTATGTATAATCCATCCGATGCTTCTGCTCGCCTTTTCTTCAAGGAATGAAGGGAATGCGTGATAGAAAGATATACTTGAAAGTGAAACCTCCTTTTCATAGCAGTCCACGAAAACCATGAACAATAAGGAACCTTAAAGAAAAGTTAAATTAACCTATAGCTATCTAGATCTATAGTATTTATTACAGATCATTAAGTCTGTTTCAAGTTTTGATTTTTGCAACCATGCATAAAATTAAAGTCAAATCAACCCAGGTGACGTTACGTGAAGGTGAGGCCATCAAATTTACAACTAAAGGACCTAAGCACGGATCCGTGACTCTGAACATGACGTCTCAATCATTTTACTCGGATGAAATTTGTAATGAAGCGATATTATGTGATTCAACTCATTTTCTACTCCAAGTTGCGACATTTGTTATCAAATGAAGAAAGTTTGCGGAAGCAAAATTCACACACATGGCATATTGCCTGTCCTTTCAATTCGGACGCAGCTTTTCCTTTTTCAAGCGTGCGGTGCACGTGCGACTTAATAATTAACTAATAACCATACATTAATACAGAAAGCTGGTAGTGTATGTGAAGTTACAGACTTGGAGCATGTGATTCCCATATCGGACTGTTTGTGGTAACTCTCCGACTAAGCCATTAGGCACAAGGACGAGGCTCTCACCGTACTGGAAAAGCCCTGGAATCTTCCAGTTTAATCTCAGTTAGCCCATACTTGCTCTGCTTATATTATATATTCACCTCTTATTGTTACCAAATGCATGCATCCCGGTATTGCACTGTCCTTTTATACACACACACACATCCCTCATATCATGTTTAATTGAGAGGCCTGTTGCATCCACTTAACCAGCTGCTGCTCTTGTTATTCTGTAATGAATCTGAAACTTTGGTACGAGCTGCATAGTTCACTCATGATTTATGATTGGTTTGACCACTCCAGGAGTCTGTTTCATATTCACCATCTCCATTATGGGATAAATGTTGCCAAAAAAGACAGGGGACTAATTAGCCATTCTAAGGTCAAGCTATCTATAAGCCTTTTAAGACTTGCGCTGAGCATGTCCTTTCTAGATTCTCCTGACGACTCTTGGTCTATATTCTTTTGTCCTGTTACCTCACCAATATTATATCATTGGCTATGAACATAGCAATTCTTTTATCAGATCCAAGTGATTTGGCGGCAGCAGAAATGTCAGCTTTTGGCTTTGAACGTTGTCGCCTACTTCTTTGTCTCCGCACTTTCATTTTTAAAACACACCTTTAATCTTATTAATTATTCTTCCCTTTTTGAGAAGTTAACAAAGATACACGTGTTAGATTTCTTCCCCCCCCCCCCCCCCGGTTTTTGTCTTTCTTTAAACAAAAACAAGTTCAACGCAAACTAGCTTATGTAGTTGTGTTTATCTTTATTTTATTGTGGACGTTGCAGCCTTTTCCTCGCTCTGTCTCTCTCTGCACACACATATATAATCAATCCCCTTTTTATATCTCATATGTAGAAACCATACATAGATAGGCAAAACAAAACGCACAAAGTTTGTGGCTGAGAGCAGGAGGCAGCTAGTTTTCAAGGTAATTTTCCCTGCTGCTAATTAGTTCGGCAAGCTGATGACTAAGAAAAGTACTGAAAATATTGAAAGTGATGAGAATATGCAAGAATACAATACAAGCAACGAAAGAAATCGAGACAGCTTCTCCCTTGAAGTATTGCAGACTCAACAGTTCCCAGAATACAAAGGATATATATGAAATTGGAGACTACTATTCCACTCAGCGTCACTACGGATCAAAAAAAGGTCCAGTGAAAATCCAGTGTCCCTCAAAATTAACAACATTTATTTACAGGTGGCTGAGTTAGTTTGGTGCTGCGCTTTTATTTCTAATGAGTCCGTGTTTGGCACTTCTATGGTAATTTCCAATTGGCCGGCGCCATCACTTTCTCCAACAGGTTTTATGATTCCTCGATGAAGGAGGTGTGGCTTGTCCGGTGAGACCGGGGCATTGGGATTTACACTCCTGAAATGGGCTAAATAAGAAAGCTCGGATGCGGAGTCATGAATTTTCTCTACGCACTTCGTGATTTCTACCAGTATTGATGCAACCGTGGCCACTGGTACGATAGCTATGAGCTCCTGATCATCATCTAACGAAGCGGTTTCCAATGCAATTTCCAGGCCTTTGATCGCGGTTTTAGAATTCTCTATATGAGATTTTGCATCGCACGGGTCTGTCATTGTTTTGATGGATAATGACAATGCTTTCAATGCCTTGCTGGCTTCGGAGCTCAACTTCGTGCATGGTTCTTGAACTTTACCTTTGAACTCTAAAGAAACCTGCAGTAAGCCAAAGACATATTGGGAAATGTAGTTAATCGAATTCAAAAGCTCTAATATAAAATTCAGAAAAAACATAATCTAGATTCCTACATTTTCTTAAAGTTTTGCAATAATTACCTGCATTTATTTTTTTATATTTTAAGCTCCTATATTTTTATTTTTTAATTTTTTAGATCCTTTTATAAATGGTGTTATAAGAATTTAAAATACTGAAAAATTGGATTGTAGAAATTTAAAAAAATAAAAAAATATAAGTATTTATAACAAAACTTAAATAAAGTACAGAATTAAAGTTATGTTTTTTTTTTAAATTCATTGAAAAATATACAATGAGACAATGAGTAATAAAATTGAAAATGATGTATTTTATATACCTGGATTTCAGGGTTCAGGTAACGGTTGAGAGTTTCAATCTTGTAAGCACATTCTCGAGCAAGTGCTCCAATCTTAACATAGTGTTTCCAAGGATGGCGAAGGCGAAAACGGCCATGTCCTGGTTCCCACCACGCGAAATTTGCCTGCGGATGGTACGGATGAAGATCAATAATCATCAACTTGAAAGTGAAAATATTGCAAATATTCTCTCAAAAGAGAAAGACGTTGGCGCTCACCAATGACTCTTCACTTGCTTTGGAATTGAGAACACTTTTATATCCCTGAAGGATTGAGTTATCGGGATTCTCTTTATTCTCTGAGCATTCAAAATATACACATTCGAATCCTGCAAACATATTACATTTGACTTACGAATATCAGACTGAATAATAAATGAAGAACAGGAAAGCTAAATACAAAGGTCTTAGATTGTCAGCCTACCCTGTAGGAATTTGGCAAGCTTTTCTAAGTTGGAAGCAATCAAATTGTGAAGGTCTTCGCCTGCCCACACTGGACAGACCAATAAGGAGATGACCATGCAGGTTGCTCCCCCAACTAAAATTGTTAAGAGTCTTTGATATGCAAGCTCGAAAATATTCTCAACCCTTTGGCCCGACACTGCGACCATACTGAATGTCAATATAAATATCAGCACCCCATAATCATATTTTGCCTTGATCCTAGGAAAGAATCTGGAAAACGTCGATCCTGCGGCTGCAAACATATAACATGACAATATCATTATATATGTTCCATTCTGGCCTCAAAATCAAATGCATGCAGAGAGAAAAGTACCCAGAATGAAGACGAGGGTCCCAAGGACAACAGGTTTTCCTGTTTCTCCCAAAGAAGTAGCCAAGTGTTGACCTCCGACCCCTAAAGCACCGGCCAATAGGGTAGCAAATCCTCTGTTCATACCTTTGCTGAGAGTGGCACCTGAATAAGAACAAAATCGTAGGCATTTATATTCTTGAATTTGTCAGCTAATTTTTTTATTTGACAGTGAAGACCAATGACGCTGGCAACTTTATTACCTACTGTGAATTCAAATACGACGACCACAGTGAGGACGGCCCACATTCCAGCATCTCCAAAGCCATCGTAAAGAGGCCTGATGTAGTATAACAACGACACTATCGTCAGAGCTATTCCCACTTTGAACGAGTGAATTACTCTCCTGGGGTCAGCCAGTGCAGTCTTCTTTATGTTGCTTGTGAAGTTCATAATCTTGGATTTGGATTTCTCAGGCAAAGCCTTGACGTAACCCAACCAACGACCACAAACTCCACATTCCTTTGCTTGCGTTGTCGATTCAATATCCATCATGGCTTGCTTGCTAGTGAGTGCAGCAACAGTAAAAGACAACCAAGGGATCCAAGTCACCAACTTTTACGAGATGTGAGTGACTGGATAGAAAGAACGGGGTTGAGATGCTCGATTGACCAACGCTTTTCTGTCCTCATATTTATAGAAACAGAAAGTTTGGTCTTAGATAGGCCTGTAGTTTTTCCTTTCCTCTTAATTCTTGTTTTTTTTAACTTTAACTTTAATTTTAATTTTAATGCGACACCATATGTATGACTGACTAAGCTTTTATTTCACTTTGCGCAGAGGCAGTTGTTTATTGTTGCATGTACAGAAGCCCATGACTCCAGGCTTCATGAATTCACCCCACTGAGATCAGAAATCAGAATGGTGTGGATCTGTGTGTGTTTTCCCCCCTTTAGATTTATTTATTTTGGGGTACTGTTTGTATTGACACACTGCAGTGGAATTAAGCTTTCACTGCCAGGCTGCAGAAAAAGCATATACCCAATAGTAATAGTTGATTCTGCCATAGTAGTGCGATACAGTTACTATTAGACGTACAAATTAAAACACGAACTTTAAATAAGTTATGGGTACTATATATGTATAACTTACTATCATTGTCGATAAATTTAATGTTATATATTTAACTTTGTAACATTTTTTAATTATGATGTTGTCATCAGTTGTTTAAACTTTATAAGTGCTGTCAACGCCATTTAAATTTTAATTATTAGGAAGTCACAAAGCTATGCTCTTTTCTATTGCACGGATGAACTCGCTTAATTCCTTCAAGTGTACCACAGAAGCCACGTCCTTTTCTGCATAATGTAACAAAATTTTTGCTCTCAGCCAACACAACAAAAGGAAGGGGAGGGGGATGAGCTTGAATTGCATGACTCCGATCGAAAGTGGAAAAATGAAAAGGCATAGATAAGAAATTATGCGATTAGAGGAAAACCGAACGGTTGAGCTCCCCAAAAGAATACGTGATCAGCTGTGGATCCGAAGGGCCTTTAGATAAAGAATAGTATGTAGTTTATGTCGGAGTAAATGGAAAAGAAAACAAAAAAGATCGAGTAGAAGACTACAGGGTGCACGTCTCATTTATTCTATATATGCGTCTTCCTCACTTGGTGCGGGACCACAACAGTGTGTTGTGGATGAATCTGCTACTTTATAAGCTGACTTAATTTGAGTTTTTCAGTAACTTGATGTTGATGACGACACATGTTTATGTGTAAGATTATCTACCACCAATCCAAGAATCTCGTGAGCTCTCCGCAAGAATTTTACATATGGCTAGGTTATATTTTATTACAACGAAAACCCTCCACAAAACACTTCACTTTATTCAGCACAATCAAATTCTTAGGAGGCCGTTAAACTAGTACCTGGTTCATGAACCTGGTACCAATTAACTATGCCTGTATAGAAATGAGACGAAAAGGAAAAAAAAAAAGAATTAATTGCAGAATAAGAAAAGGTATCAGTCAGAACCCAACTATCACCTGAGACAAATGCAATTCCATATAATATCTCGAATAGAATATCAAGTTGAAAGTAGCCACATTGCACTGAGATTATACTATAAGCAGATGATTTAAAAAAACAGAGAGAGAAGAGGAGACAGGAGGAATATAAGTAGAACAGGTTATTAAGTGGTTGATAATGACCCATGTACATGAATATCTCATTTCACTCGTGAACTTAATTAAGTCAGAACAGCAGAAAAAACAAATGAATAGAACATATCTTCAGCAAACAAGGAATAATATTCTCAATTAGTTACTGAATTGATAATGATCTGACCGAGCCGAGTGTGCATTATTTATTATCACTGTCAGCAGTCACTAGGGGGTAGTAGGATCTGACTCGATCATATGCCTTCACTATACTTGTATCCCTGTAAAAGGTCGGCTATAATTTTATGTTGATAATTTATTATTGATATCTCTATTCCTCCTCAACTCACGTTAAACTCGAGCTTCTGCAAAAGTAAGGGCAGTGTGTATGAACAAGCATGCCTAAGCAGCAAGGCTACAGCTAGACAGTTGGGACTTGAGGTCCCATTACCATATCCAGCCTCTTGGATCCGTTCACAGGAGAAGGAATTTTCGATCTGTTGTCCTTCTTTAGATTTTGATTGACAGACGATAACGCACAACTTTAATTAGCATTTGACACGCTGCACATGCTTGGAATACATACACACACGTCCTTGTGGTTGGTGGGGTTATAGAGATTAATATCCAACTTGACGCAATTAATATCCCACATGGGAATTGCCAAGTAAGAACGACAGATTTTAAAGTGAGCAGCCTGTTTCCCCATCTGATAATTCCACATAGAAACTGGCTAAGCCCAATCTTGATTCTAGCTTTTTTTAATATTATATATATATATATATATATATGAAAATTTTGATTCTAGCTTGATTACAACGCAATGTAAGATACCAGTTTAACCTTTGGCCAAAAATAAAAATCAGTTTAACCAACGTATTTATGTTGGCCATTATTTTTTTAACTGTAGATAAAAAATTATTATTAAATAATTTTATTAATTCCAACGTTGGTTAAAATTCATGATAAGATAATTTTAGAACGGAGGCCCATGAGCCTATGAATCCATGGACATAGATATCAGGGCCTCCGGATGTTTTTGACCCTTAAGAGAAGTTGATGGATCTAGTGATGGCGTTTTATGGACCAGTGGGCTTATCAGTTTCTTTTTCACCATTTTAGAAAAGGCCTCCGAGTTTCTTTCTTTCTTTATATATGCTAGATTACAAACAAAATCAAAGTAGGTGGAAATTTAATCCCAAAGTATCATTATGAACTAGGGCCCTTATGAAGGTTGGGGCTGTGTCATAAGCTCGTGATTCATTGAATTCATTCTTTGCCATTGCAGCAACAGCACGATTATTATCCCTTGAGATGAATCTTATCTAAAAAATTTCTTGAGCTTTCAGTATTTCTTTGATCTCCATCATAATAATGTTGATTCTGTCCTATTTAAAGACAACTTTTTGGAGTATCCACCAAGAGTTTCAAATCAAACTCAAAAGTAACTCTTGAATACCCCATATCCAAAGCAATAGGAGGGCTCCTTGTAAAATTTAGGTGAGGCTAATAAGTTTACCTTTACTAATCTTCTATAATTTTCAAATATTAATGTAATTATTAAATTGTTAAATTATACAAATGAGATCTCAAGTTTTCATAATGTAAAATACTCCCATAAAACATCAAATATTAACAAATTAGATATTAAAATGTATGTGGAAGTATGGGATTCCAAAAATAAGTAAAAACATTTGCAAATGAAATAAGAAATTCATTTGCCACCAAAATGGCACATGCGCCGCGGCTTATCACTCTTATGCTTTGGCATATTGTTTCTGTGTCATATGCTATGGTGTATTACATGAATTTGATAGCAAATTTTACTGTCATATGACAGCATTCAGGATAAACTTCTGACGCGTCCTAAATTTCCATCCGAAGTTCGATTGAGATAATTTAGGTATCTACAAAAAGCTTTCTCCTTTTTATCAAAATCATAAACTCACTCTCAATCATATCCGATGAGTTTACTAGGTCCTAACAACTCACATTGTCATCAATGAGCTATTAAACTACCATTAATGGCCATCAAACATTCCTAACAACCTTATTTATTGCCATTTTTTAATATTAATGGCTATCAACAACTAACAACTCATAAAACCATAAACGTGGAGTTTAAATACTCTAAATCACTTTTATTGCTGGGCAAAAATAGGACAGATAATAAATTAATAACCTGAATAATTATAAATTATTGGAGAAAAAATAGAAAATTTTGAAGAAAAGAGACAATTGGAAGTGAAAAGATGCAATGAATGCTTGTAGTGTAAGAAATTTTTTAAAAAAAGGGTAAAGCATGAAATAGTAGAAAAACCAAATTAGTATGATTCACAAGTCTCTTTGCTTCCTATAAATTTATTAGGTACATTGATGTTGATATATAAATACATATATTAACTCTAAACATAATAACTTAGTTTGATAGGATAATGAGCTAATCAAGGATTCATGCCTATTCCCATATCTAACATACAATAAAATTGTCTAATTGATTCATGTATGGAAAACGCAAGGATTAAAGAGAGAGTCAACAAGGTTCGAATCCCTATGAGAAAAGGTACCTACATTTAATACTTGATTGTATCTCGAATAGAATTGTTTCTAATAAGAGAATACTTACAAAAAATAAAAAAAAATAGAGAGAAACTCCATGATTGTAGACTTGATTGTTTTCCCTTGTGTGCCCTTTAAAAGACAAGGAATCAACAAGCAAAGCTCGTGCACTCTAGTTATATCATAACTTATACCAAGCCTACTTCTTAAGAAGGAAATTCATATTATGCTAGCTAGGTAAATTGTAAGATTGTAATGACCTTTATCATTATCCACACTTATATCCTATTAATTAAGTCAATTAGTGTAATTAAGAAAGTAAGCAAGAATAGAAGGATCAATCTTACTAAAAAAGGAGATTTACAAAGATTAATTTAGAACACTTCAAACCTTTGAGATCCTAAAGTAAAATGTGAGGGCTATAGGTTAAGGCCCTTAAAAAGCACTTACAAGCAAAATATAAAACGTTACAAAAATATGAAAAATAGTTTGAGCATTGAAAATAAGTTGAATGAGACAAAAGAATTATTTTAACAAAATTGGACTTATTCACCATGACTTGTGGCATAGAGGCTACTTGCTGTAGCCAACATAATTGGCATAGAGGTTGTGCAAGTATGACAAGTCATAGCGCATGCCTCTTTTTCTGCACTGATTCTCTGTTTTTCAATTTTATGCAAATGCATTGATTCTTTTACAATCAAATGCTTCCACTTATTGATTTAACTCTAATTTTTGAATGTAAAGATCTTTTAGGATGTTTTAAATATTGAAAACTTGAAATCTCATTTGTAAAATTTGACAAGTTGGTAATTATCATGATGTTTGGTACTTGGGAAGGATTAGTAAGGTAAATCATACTTGTCTAACTTAGAGATTTTACATTTTTGGTATTAAGGGGTTGAAGAGTGAAAATGTGTTGTTGAGTATATGTGTATGTGGTGTGTTGTATAGGTAGTTCTAATTTCTTTGAGTGTGTTTTGGATGTTAGAAATAGCTTTTAGCACATGTGTACAGTTTTAGACACCTAGAGTTATGAAAAGTGTGAAAAGTTATGAAAATGTGTTTGGATATTCAACTTTCTTGTATGACTCAATTTGAAAGTAAAACCTATGCCATTAGCTAATTTATGAAAAGAAATTTTCGTAGACACTTACATCACCTCATTCAAACATTGAAATGAGAAATGGGGCACGTCAAAAATTACCTGAGTCTGCTATCAAATGATAGCAAGATTGTTATCTAATAACATGCAACACACTGAATCACAGAGCATGGCATAATGAAGGAGATCAACCATAGCATAGTATGCACAAGTCGCGATATATTGCTCTATTTTTCACTTCTTATTGTTTCAGCTGTTTTTAAATCTTTTCACTCTATAGAGGTAACCAATGCTTCCAAAACATTCACTTACTCTAATTTAAAGTTTATTAAGTAATGTTTTAATGAATTTGATTTATGGTAACCAATGCTTCCAAAACATTCACTTCCAAAACATTCACTTACTCTATAGAGGTAATCAATTTGCAATCCTATTTCTATAAATTTTAAATTTGGTAATCCTTATTGTGATTAGACCCTTGATTACCTTAGATTTAGTATTAGTTGTGATTAGTATTTGTGGATTTTACAACTACAATGGCAAATGAATTAGCTTTCAGTATTGGCTTGCACATTCTTACAAAGTACCAGCTTTCCCTCCTTTTAGAGAATGTTCAAGCTTTTATTTGCACAAGAAATTGGTTGCTTGGATGAAATTATGATGGTAATTTGTTCTAAAATGATATATTTTATTAATGTTAGTTTATTTCAACATGCTCAATTTACAAAATATGTTGTTGATCTATGTTTGTTGCAGGTGAAGCTTCTGATGATGAAGATGATGATGACAATGATGGTGAAGTTGAATTAATTAGATCAAATGAAGATAATCATGCAGTAGACAAGCTTCTAATGATATCATTAATTCAACATAGGTTATTTTAAGCATTGCATTCACTTGAAAGTTGGATTGTTAATTTGTTGTTTGATTTGAGTAAACTTTAAACTCAAGTAGTGTTAATTGTTGAACAAATTAAGATGATTGTATTTAGAATTTTATGTGTTTCTTAATCGTTAATTTGCCATAGAGTATGGACTAAAATTTGGTTGATTGAACTCTATGTTTTTTTTTTTATTTATTAGAAATTTTAAATTGTTATGAGGGAAAAAAATTTAGTATATTTATGTAGGCTAGCTTGCTGGTTGGCTAGCCCACCATAAAATAGGTTGGGTTAGGTTTTTAGCTCATTTTAATTTGTGTGCTAGCCTAACCTAACACTAAAAAAGGCTAGCCTACACGTAGTCCATTCATCTAATGCTAATCGCATTATTCATAAAGCATTAATATATGAATATTTTTTATTATGTGATGGGTTAAGTTATATATTATGAACTACTTATATGTATGCTACTGCCAACTGCCACACTATAATATGCTTTAAATTAAATTTCTTGGTTAATAAAATTGTGTAATCTCACTTTCGTTTGTTAATATTTTTCTAGCAAACACTAAAAGTAAGGCTAACGGGGGAAGAAGTAGAGACTATAAATGCTTAACTTCACAAGTTTAGTCCTTAGTTATTTACTTGTGTAATTGAATATTTAATATTACCAACATTAAGGATTTGTACATGTTTTAATCATATTTCAATTGCATAAGCCTAGCATTTAACTTGGGCATTTTTTTTTGCTTGATCTTGTATTTTGAAAAAGACCATCCATTTAAGTGTATTGACCTGATTAATGACCCTTGCTTATTGTCATAATTTGGTATATTAATTTTAGAGTAGCTTTTGCATGAGTTTAAATTACTTATATTTATTTGAAAATAGTATTCCTGCTATTACATTACTTCACTGATATTGTGGAGTTTGTCACAATGAATAACATGTTGGGCACTGGTGAACATGTATGTTTATATTGGTTGCAACGAGGAAGGCCCTAGGCCATAACAACAAGGCCTCTATGCCATGAATCATGACGTATGCATCAATGTAGGGTTGGTTGTAGTAGAGGTAATGTCTGCCATGGCAAGTGTGTTAATGTATAGGTGGTTATGGTGAAGGAGTCTTAATTGCAATGAACTAGTATGGTTTCCTAAAAATGGTAGTTTTGTCATTTTATCTTTCCTTTTCATGGTTTTCTCTTTTTTTTTAAAGAATGACCTAATCATGTTTTTAATTTTATTTTGAGAATCTCATATGTAATGATTGTTTTCTTTAAATGAATATTTGTTAAACCATGGTTGTTTAGTTTAATTGAGGTTAATGATATAGGTCATTATAAGTGTTATGTACATAGTCCCTTCAAAATAAATTTTCAAACATATGAGAAATATTTGCTATTGAAATATAATCTTTCATTCTCAAAATCAAACTTACATGAATCATTTAAAGCATCAGTCATTCTCAATTTGCAAATCTATCACCAGTATCTTATACATTTCTTTACTAGTTTCTATGCTTGCCTTCATCAAATAGAGTTACTAGAACTTGTAAAAATAGTTTTTTTGTCAATATGAGAGATATATTGTGTAAGAAAATTTACAGGCATACATATGGAAATTTATGTGTTCTTCACCATAAAAATTATGACTTTATGAGGTTGGGTAATTTAGTTTCAAAATATTCAACATTTGACATAATATATGTAATCTATTTAAGAAAGATAATACTTCAGTAAATAGAAATTTATTGATTAATTAATTGAGATTTTATCCACTTACCTCATGTGTTTTCAAGTCTAAAATTTACTCCTCACAACTTCTATTCAATTTTTCTTCCTCCAACACCCTATAAAATATATAATAGAATTTTAATGTACTATTTACAACTACAAGTAAACTCTCTCTCAATAATATCATAAACATGATGATCACCATAATAACTTGACGTTCCAAAACACCATAATTTACATCCTAAAGTTTCTCAAATTCCCTCGTTGCTTCATATAAATGCTTTCCTAATCAATATAATAATCCTACGTGAGCTTATGTTTCCAACTCTTTTATGACATTTACAAGTAAATTTTCTCTCACATTTTTTAACAAACATTTTGTATGTAATCATATTCAAGCAATTTCACTAAGCTTCCTTTTATTCCAATCTCTTGCCTATAAATCTATTATGTTTCCTAAGTTCAATTTTAAGCTCAAAGAACTTAGAACCTAACTTTCATCTCCCATTACCTTTTACAGCTATCAAAACCATTAATGTGAACTAACCCATTCAATATGAGCTCCTTAAATATCAATTTCAACTCGCTTTAATTAAACCCCATCCATTCTTCCCCAATCATGCATATCGACTAAAATTGGGAAGAACAAATTTAACCCACCTATTACAATCTACTTGCACATAGTAAATAAAATATGAAAAAGAAAAACTCAAACATTCCCATACTAGCACATCAAAGGAAAAGAGAAGCTTTATAAACACATACACAGAAGCAAGATGCATAATAAATGCAGGAGAAAAGAAGAGTATGGATTCTTACCACCACAAGTTGACCTACATTAACAGTAAATGAGAGCTTGCACATACACACATCAACACGAAAAGAGGAGAATGAAGGATTGAGGTTGCTAGCACCACCTTATGGCAAAGAAAGATATAAGAGGAAGTAGAATCACTCAACCCATGCCACCCACACACATAAATGTCAGCATCAGGAAAGGAGAAGAACAATGTTGAGTCAAGAAAGAAATCGAGCACAATGAAAGGTTTCTAGAAATTTCTTCTCTATTTTTGTTGGGGAAAGGAATGTGAAGTAAATAAAGGTTTAATTGGAAAAGGACTTAACTACCCATAGTAGAACATAAAACAAAATATATTATTTTGGAAACTTCACAATCACAATATTATGAATAGAAATAGAATTAAGAATAGAAATAAAATTTCCCATAATAGCATATAAGAAAATTGAAAATCAAATAGAGATAAGCAATATGCAAAGTTCTACTAGACCACTAATGTATTTATTCATTATGTGTGTATATAAATTATTTTCCTATACATCTTAATAACATTTAAGTCAAAATATTTACAAGAACACAATTAGTTATTTTATTTTAATTTTTTAGGTTCACATCAATGTTTGTAGCTATAATAAAATTGTTTTCTAAATATCCCTTTTCTAAAAAAACTATATATTGTATATAAAAAAATTAAAATTCTTGAGTCATTATAAAGTTAATCAAGTTTTGATAATTTGTTCGAGCTGAAGCTTTATATAGCAAATTTATAGGCCTCCCTCTATATTTTTCTTTTAGTATTTTGATGGTCCAATTTAAGATTTTTCCTAGTGATTCATACCTCTTAGAATCACTCTCGAGCTTCCCGCCCAATGATTTGATCTTTTGAGAATCGCCTAACCTTTCAATGTCATATTATTTATGAAGATTTATTGTTTTGAAATTTTTTATCTATTAAGATTTATTTGGTTAATTTTTAAGGAATATTTTATATTCATTAGATGTTATTAGGATATTCATTAATTATTATTAGGTTTATCTTATATTGTAAACTATTCATATTTATAGAATATAAATAATATTAAATCTCAACAAAATATAAATCTCAACACAATAAATCTTCATAGATATTAATATATCATAACACCGTGAAAGAAGTCAAGAGAGAAGGAAATAGACATCAGTAAAAGTGCCATATATTATAGATATAAAAATCTTACAATATATAAACTGTCCGAATAATAACTAATGAATATCATTATAATATCTAATGAATATAAAATAATATTAAATTTTAATAGAATATAAATCTCAACAAAATAAATCTTCATAGATAATATATCTTAACACTTCATCTCAAACTTAAGATGCTCTTGAGTTTGTAATAGCTATTACTTAATTTGAAGAATAAATCTCAATATATCACAATGCTCCCCCTCAAACTTAATATGATACCTGAATCATAAATCATATTAAACAAAATCTTAGATTGATTTTTGAATGAGACGAATCGGTTAGCAAAAAATTCGGAAGTAATTCTCGAAGGAGATAAATTGGTTAGTGGAAAAATCGAGAGTGATTCTCAAACTAGGAAACTCGAGAGTCATTCTCAAAATAACGAATCACTTGGTAAGAAAATTTGAAATGATTCTCAAAAGAATGAGTCATTAGGCGAGGAAATTAAAAGTAACTAGGTAGGATGCACTTTCTCTCTTGACTTTTGTGATAGTTTGATCAGGTTGGAGCTTTACTTTTCTTTATTCAATTCGAGAATAACTCCCAAGTTTCTCAACCAGTAATTTATTCCTTCGAGAATCACCCTTATGTTTCCTACCTAATGATTGATTTCCTTTAAGAATTACTCCTAAATTTTCCTGCCTAGTAAACCATTCATATCAATAGAATGAGGTACTTTTTCAATTTCCTTTTCTTCTCCCCTAACTTCTTTCAAAATGTAAATGAAAAGCACTCAAAAGTCGTAATGTACATAGATGCTAATATGGGGAGACTTCGAACGTAGCCCAAGTTGTCCTTAATAGTTTTTGTTTTGTCTTCGATGGGACTTCTTGATAGCTTTTTTTCAGTACTATTACTACACAGTCTTCTTCAAGCAGATGAACATTAATTATGTATATGGCATGGGGTAGTAATTTAATTTTTTAATTTATAAACATTAAAAAAAATAAGGGATTGAAAGTTGAGAGAGCAAAAGGGAAAGAGGCAAATGATTTGTTGGAAAGGAGTTGCGTGTGAGGACTTGAAGGATACTAGTGCCTAAATATGTACATGGGAATCTCATTATTGAGAGACAATCTCACAGACGTTGGTATGAATATAGGAGCAAGACAGGACCCATACCCCTTCATTATTGTTTCACAATTCACCAAGTTAGCTGTGCTTGATCAGCCCAACCATTCTCTCTATCCCTTTTTTGACTCCTTTAATTATATACCCCTTCCTCAATCATCACAAGTGGAAAAACCAATAAAACAAACAATGAATATGTGAAAAATGAATCTATCCTTTCCTCTACAAAACATGATTTTGTTCAAAATCTTATTCATTATGTGCATCTCGTGAATTATAATTTTAAATATATTAATTTGGCATCAAGAATATTAATGCATTAATATATTAACCTAAGGATCCAACAAAAGGAACTTCAGAGAAAGACTATAAATCGTAGGAAAAAAGACCCTCTACCGTTAGAACAAAAATGAACTTCTAATTTAGTTGAGTGACCGATCTTGTTCATGAAGTTTGTTAGTCCTTTGAAGAAATAGGATAAGTATATTAAATGAAGGGCCTGAAATTATACTTGCTTTTAGAGGCACTATGCCTTAGAAAACTTCATCTATTGCCTAAAACAAAGATGCTACAACCCCACATGAATCAAATAAAACAGCACAAAGCTAGAGAAAATACCATTTAATATTATATTTTCATGAATCTTTGCTACAATTCGCTAGCAAGGTAGTGTGCGCCTCTGTTAGGCTGAAAAATTACAACAGGAAGAGTTAAAGAAGCCTTCATGTTCATTAGCTTTGTAATACTGGGAGATCTGTTTTCCATGATATGAAAGCATAAAGTGTGTCACTCAAGTATCTTTCATGCACCATCACTTTCTTATACTTCTTAGTTCTTTATAATATCAACTTACTAGCCCCTTAAGAAATTGATGTTAGTACCATCTATCATTCCATTAAGAAAACATTTCTGATTATTCTAAGCTTTTCTTTGGATATCTTCTTCAACATCACCATCTAATACTTTATAATTTGGTAACCTATCATAATTTTTTTTAGAGCAAAAGCAACCTATCATACTTGTTTCTGTTTTTTACAACAATATTTAAATATATTGGGATAGTATGCAGAGGCAAACACATAGTCAGCACATAAATAATTGAAGTAGTTAAAATCTGAAATAGTTAGGCAAGTTGTTGTTTCTTACTAATTGTTTTCTCTCACGGCTTTCCCTTTTGCTTTGGATATATAAAGGCCTACACTACAAGTGACACATACAATTAGCTTTAATTTAAGGGTGTCCTCCTCTTAATGATATGATCATATGATGACTTTGGAATGTTCCTTGACAAGTGTCTATTTTGTGAAGCCAACAACACGTTATTTACTTTCTTCGCTGATCCTATTTATAAATCACTTTCAATATATTTTATCAATACTACAGAAAGTCTTAAAACTCATTAACTTTGTCTTAAAATTTAATAAGTCCTCAACCTTAAAACTTATTAACTCTGTCTTAAAATTTAATAAGTCCTCAACTTTGCCCCTATTAAATATACACACTTCAATAACATATTTTTTCTCTCTAACATTCAATAAAAAGTAAAAAATAAAATTTATGATAAAAATTTAATGACGTAACTCATAAATAGGACAAATTTTTTTCTTTCTTTTACTTTATAAGTAGGACTAGAGAGAGTAAGTAAAATTTAACACCTAAAAAAGGGTCAAGTAAATTAAAGATGAAGGAGGCTAATTGGAGGCAAGTTGTTGGAATTTGTGTGGATACAAACTAGCCACGTCTTCCATAACAGCTTCAAGATAAAGGTCGGAACATGATGATCCACTATTTTGGCTAAGGCTGTTTGGTAGGTATATATATTGGAGCAAGAGGATTAGAGTTATGTTGAAATAGAATCTTTTAACAACTGTTACACAGTGAACCTGATATAATTGTCAATTTAGTTAAAGCTATTATGATGTCAAGTTTATTAATGGGATCAAAAATTTCAACAACCAAATCATGGCTCTCCATATTTAATCACAATCTCATGAAATTATGTACCTTTTGAAATCCATTACCTCCACGATAATTACCATCCTCTTTTATTTAATTTGTTGTTAAAGAAGTTGCTGACCTCAAAAGTCATAGGGGCCTAACTCTGAGGCTTTCCTCAGAGGTCCAAATCAGTCTAATTCTATTTTGACCTTGACAATCTCAGATACGGTGGTAACAAGTCAATTAATGAAGAAGAATGTACAATTATGCAGAGGTTTAATTTCAATGCCCGACTAGATAATAACAGTGCCCTGTGGTGCAAGTAAAATGTTAAAGCTCGATTTCATTCATTTGAGGATAGGGATGACAAAGGCTAGAGGATGAAATTCGATCAAAATAAGCTAATGGACAGAGGCAATGCAGGGCAATAAAAAATGGGAAGGTCTTGAATGAAAAAAGGACTAGAACTGTGCGTAGAAGCGATAGACTTAGGCCCATCCACTCCAGCATTAAAAGTATATAAAGTATAGCTGTGGATCGGACTATTTACAGTGGTCTTGTACTTAGATATTGGCTCTATGTCAGTGGGTTACTTTTAAATGTTAGTGATGATAGGTATGCATATGCATGTGTGTGTAGAGAGAGAGAGGGGTAACTTAGGGTTGGAGCATAGGAAAAAGACTCAGGTTTTCTTATTACACAATGACGATCTACATCAGTAAGATAGCTGGGTGATTTACCTGGAACGGGAAAGTAAAAATGAGACTGCCTTCATTCTCATCATTTGTCCTTCACCCATTCTTGCAATTCCACCCTCAAAAGTCAAAAGGAGAAAAAAGGAAAAAAGTGATGGCTTTTGTGTTAACTCGATGGAGTATGTATGTTTGTATCCATGCATCCCATATGCACCTTGTATAATACAAAAACGTTATCAACAATAATACTAAAAACGATCATTCCATATCTTGTTAAGAATTGCCTCTGCGTGGTTCACATATTTTTAAACTGGTTGAGTATAAAAGCAGGGATGGGATAGCTGTAAGGTTTATTTACCTTTTAATTTTGGGGGATGCCTGGGCTTGGGAATGATGCATGGAGACACATGTTTTCATGAGGACAGCGGAACACCACACACAAATGATGTGAACGTGTGCTCACCACGCTGCATTCATACGAAATTCACACGAATATTTTGGACTCAATTTCAGTCCGTGGTGCTCAGCACCAAAACATTGCCCTTTAGCAATGTTTTTTTTTCTTTTTTTTAAACCATAAACTCATTATAGTATTAATAAATAAATATTATAAAATTATTATTTTAATATTTAATAAACAAATAAATATTAAAATGTTAAAATTGAACTCAAATAGCTTGACTTATTAAAATTTGAATTGAACAATTCATATATAAATTTTGATCTGAATAGTTTAGAATTGTACTGAAAAAATTAGAATTGTGACAAAAAATATTTTATAGAATATCTTTTTATTTTATTAATTTTACACAGTTGTCGATGTATGAAAAGTAATATTATTCAAGGCATGGTTGGGTGTTAAATATAGATACTTTTCTTAACAAAAATTTAAATATTGATTTGTTATAGTGTAAAAAACTAGTTCATTTTGTTAAACTCAACCCCAATTTTAAACTCTTCAAATCATTTTTTTTAATTTTTTAATGCAATTCTGAACTGTTCAAACTAAAATTTTTATTTAAACTACTCTAGTTTAATTTTAACTTCTTAGTGTTTATTTTTTTATTAAATATCAACATAATAATTTTATAATATTTATTTATTAGTATTATAATGAGTTTATGGTTTAAAAAAAAAACACTACCAAGCGACAATGTTTTGGTGCTGAGCACCACGGTGCTCATCTTAAGATAAGCACCAAATCCCATATATTTTTTTAGGGTGACGTCACTATGGAGCCCTATCCATGCACAGCATTATTTGCAAATACTCCCTTTATTTTTATATATAAGATATTTTTAATTGAATCACACAAAATAATAAAAATTGATTATCTAATTAAAAGAATAGTAACATTTTAATTTTACCTCTAATTATTGTAAATAAAAAATAAATCTCTTTTTTTAATGTAAATTAATGAGAGTACTTATCCTTTTTTCAAATTTAATAAGGGTATAATGGTTTATTCATTTAAAATATGCTAACAACTTCTTATATTTAGGGACAAAAAAAATTCTAGAAGATCTCTTATATATAGGGATGGAGGGAGTATGGTTCACGCTTCCTGCATCTAATGGTCACCGTCCGATTGGTCGATATCATAAACAAGATCTGAGATCTTACAGGACATGGAAGCTTGGTGATTGATGATGAGAAAAGAAAAAATTTATCATTTAATTTTTATAATCTTGATCCAATTATAACTTATTTTTTAAATTTTGATTCATTATAGCTTACTCTTTATAATTTTAACTCAGTTATAACTCAATTTTTAAACTTTTTCTCTTATAATTTAGTCCATATAATTTTAATTATTTAAATATCGGTCCTCATATCTTAAAAAATAAAATTATAAAAATTAAAAGTATTTTTAAAATTTTGATATTTATAATATTTATAAATATTAAAAGAGTTTAGTAATTTTAAATATTAGTAATAAATGTTAATAATTTTAATCTTTATAATTTTATTTTTTTAAAATATAGGAACCGATGTTTAAATGATTAAAAATATAAATACTGAATTATAAAAGTTAAATTTAAAAATTAAGTTATAATTGAATAAAAAATTTACAAATTAAATTATAATAAATTAAAATTAAAATATTAAATTAAAAAATTAAAATTATAAGAATTAAATGATTAATTTTAAAGGCAATGGGAGGGTGGGAGATGGGGAGGAATAATAGGAGGGGGACACGTGCTGCATTTAAAAGGCGGGGGCAGTTGCCCAAGGACCTCGCCCTCTTGTTTGATTGGGGGTTGCTTGACCTCGGTTCCCACGTGGGACCCCTTGATTCGTGGCATTTGCAATTGCCGGGGCCCACCCACCCTCACCCCTCCCAAATGATAAAGAGAAAATGAGGAAGGGCCGAGCCGGGGTCGGCCGTTCACTGCACTGGATCCCACTCCCTCGTTGGACCACTGCTTCTACGGCCTTCCACGACAACTGGTTTGGCGAGTGACCTCCAACTTACCCGCCATTTGTTCTCTTCCCACTGTCATGGGCCCCCTCCCTCCCCCTCTAAATTATTATCAGCCCATCGTCGTTTTTCTTTTTCCCTTAACTCCCAGTGCTGATAAGTGTGCGCCGACCCCTTCACCAAACACACCACATCAATACGTATACGTCTATCATTGAATCCCAACAAATATGTTGAATCAAATATCTTAGATCCATCCTGATAACTGAAAGCGATCACACTACATGCCGAGGCTTGTGTTTAATTAGTTATGATGCCTAGTTGATAGTGATCCATGTAGAGGCGATTTTGTTAGGTTTGGTACCTGCTCTGCTCATCATCCACTGCTCTGCATAATCCATGATTGTGTGAATGCCGAATGCATTATTACTATTATTATTATAATACATCGTTGTGACGTTGTCCCTCGTCTTTCAAACCAAATGCTTTCTACTTAATTTTGTTAGTTTATTAACTGTGACGTCTCCATCACCTGCTTAATTAAATTATTGACCCCATTTCAACACTTGATAATACTTATTCTGAATCATTACCCCTAACATTGTTTTCACTCAGGGCTTGTTTGGTTGCTAAAGAGGAAAGAAATGGAATTGATTAAAAAAATAAAAATAAAAAATAAAATCATTAATATATGAATGGAAAATAAGTCAACCATGTATGTTCATGAGAAAAAAGAGTAATTTATTACATGAGGTTGAAAATCATGGTTCATAAAATTTGTAGAGTGTATTAATTATCACATTTGTGACATGCATAGAATATTAAATTTTATCATATTTATCATGAAGAGAGAGTAATTTAATTCATTTTTATCCTTATTTCTTTCATTCATTCTATTCCCAGGATGTACCCACATTAGATAAAGAGGGGCAATTGCACCCATTGAAAAAGCAAAAATTTTACCCAAGTTTCAGTTAAAGTTAGATTTGCCCCCTTTAAAATTACAATTGCCCCATAAAAAAAATTAACTGCTGCCCCACTCTCATTAAAATTTCCAAACATATATATTTAAAAATAGTGTTTACTCTTATATTTATTATAAAAATAAATTTATGATACAAATGACATTAATATATATTTTTAAACTTTTCATCTAATTTATTTATATAATAATTTAATTAATATTTAGAATTACATTTTCTTTTAAAAATATTAATATACGTATTTAGTATAAATTTTGTTTTACTATCCATTCTCATCATTCTTTCTAACAATGAAAATTTTGCTTAGTTCTTTTCCAAACAAACTTTGCCTCACGAAATATAAATCAAGGGACTCTCAGCATCATATAACAAGGTTGGACAGGGCACTGTCACATAGAGACTAGTGTCAAAAGACGTTGAATTGAGATGGAAAAATGCTTTCGTACCTCCTTCATTTCTATCCGGCTTTTTTAAAAGTGAGAGGAAGTGTGTGCGTGCGAATTATGAGGGGAGAAAATTTGGAAAGGAAACAAGGAAAAAGGAACAAAAGTGATGAAAAAGCTAGGAAAGAGGTGGCATGAATGAGAGCTGTATTTATTTTATTCCCAAACAAAGTAACCAGACCATATTGTATTGTGTCATGCCCGTGGGTAACAACAGTATTTTGGCGGAAGCGATCGACACTTGCTATATGGAGTCAACACATTGAAAGTAAGGTGGGGGTCATATCTATGGGGCAGTCCAATAAAATAATATCACGTGCAAGCCCTCCTTGAACCGCAACATAAACCGAAAACCGGTCCCATGCTTGTCTTCTCCAACTTCTCTCCACCAGCGATTGACATGTACACCAGTACTTACTCGACCATTTAAATTTCAGAGTCACATAATCTATAGAGTAATCGAGCTTCACAGTGACATCCCTAGAGAACAAAGCAAATATAAATAACCATTCACACTGTAGTAAATATTTGAACACTGGATCTAGTTAATTCTTACATGATATGAGAAAGTCTCACTGATTACATATTTTTCACGTACTTCTAAGCCGTTGGATTTGTGCATGGACACGTACACTAGAGTAGTACAGAGCAAAAAAAGCGAACAAGAATTAATGCAGAGGTTTCATTCAACGAACCTGACATGGTTTTCATCATTCAAGTTACATAGAGATCCAAGTAGATGCAAAGCAGCGGAGGTTAATTGGGACTTGTGAAAGCTGGCTTCTTCATTAAAAGACAGAAGACGAACCTAAGAAATTCCAAAACAATAAAGAAGAGGATGAAAACATAATGTGTTTATTTGTTGTGCCGTTATGCGTGGTGGTATGTAGATTGGCAAATGTGTATATATGTGGGGGCTTGACACGGTGGTGGCTACAGTTGGAGTATTAGTCTGTATAAACGGTGGCCCCATTGCTTTTATGGCTATATATAATAAGGGGTCGTTTTTTCAAAATGGGTATGCATCAAACGAACGAGAATCGCATAGCAGAGATCGATTACCCAAACAACCTCTTTGATTGTTAATAAATAAAACTTGAGGTGGTCCACTAGACCACTACTCTTTGAAAAAGCACTTGACACTTAACACCCCTCCCCCAAACACCCCAAAAAATCCTTCATCGTCAATCTTCCAATCACACTATTTGCTGCTCATTTTTTTTATTTTTTTTTATTTTTCCATCGATCACAATCCATCAACTACCACTCAGAATGATTACTCCAAAGTGGTGCTTGTCTTTTTTGTCCCTCTTGTCACTCAGAATATTGTATCTCTGCTCGTAACTTTTGAAGTCCAGTGCATTCAGAGAAATTAATTAAAGAGAAAGATGATTTATAAGACTAATCAAGAAGATTGTGTTCATATTTCACGGGTTTGTTTAGCTTGAATGATTTTGAGGCTAGGGGACTGCCAGAATAAACGAGAGTAGCAGCCAGTTGGCCAGCTGGTTTTTGGTTCTTATGATTGGTTCGTAAGAATATCCATTTTTCCTCATCCACTTCGACCGATGCGATCCTTTTCCTGTCCTTTTTCTGACACTTACTAACTACACGCAGGTTTAGGCAGGAATTGTTAGTGTTATGTTGTTTTCGAGTCATTTTCTTCGTGAGATGATTGTTAGTAAACAAGCGATGGATTCCCATGATAATAATATAGAAATAGATAGGGTCACTCGCATAAGGGTCCATTCCCACTCACCACCAAATCCCCCTTTTACATACAATATTTTTATATATATATATATAGTCTCCCACATAGATGGACGCATAGTGAAGTAGTACCACAAGGTGCCACAGACCATTTGGGGTTATTACTATGATGTGATGTGAGCCACTTCTGGATAGTACGGCCTTGTACATGTTTTACTGACCTATTTCATATTGCAATAATTAAAATATGGGTGATTTTATATTCAATGACCTTATCATGCCTTAACATCTCTACATTTTGTTCTAACTTCTTGATTGTTCAACTATTATATATATAATTTCAATAATCAGTGGGAAACATCCAAGATAATTGAATTCTGTGTCACTGTCATTATGGTTACCCTTGCCCTTTGATCATTCTGGTATCCCATAATAGCTCTATTGTTACTTTTCCCAATGTTCTTCAAATCATGACTCATTTCAGGGGACAAGCGTCCTGCAAGACATAAAGCTAGTCGCTGCTAAATGTGATAAAATTAACCGGCCTTTATAAGATCATCATGTATTCACATATAGAGAACTACAGATAGATAGGTATGCACATTCACATATATCATTATGGGCACCCTTGATAATTATTTAAAGTATCGGCAGGGCACCGTTAATAATTTGCTATGACTAGTTATCCAAATTATTCAGTAACCTTGAGAAATAGACCATATACATACGTATTAATAGACCTTTTCTGATGTTTACATCAGTAGGTCACAATAAAATAAAATAAGCCACGCTTTTTGGGTTTGAGAGTGAAAAAGGAAGGAAAAGGAAGGATAATGGCACGCAACAACGGATGATTCCTTTAGTCAAAGTACACATATTGAAGCAACCAGCAGGAATACTTCTGACATGCACACATATGAATAATCATAAGTAAGTAATGACGTCCTTTTTTCCGTCATTCTTACAAGTGTCCGAGGGAGATCCAATGTGCTTTTTACTGGATGTGAAAAAAACAGGCCATTAATGGCCAATCAAGTGTGAACAAAAAGCACCAATGAGGTTTCTTTGAAAGAATCCAAGACAAGGAAGAGATAAATACTATTGGCATTGGTCTATGCGAGAGGGACAGCCTGATTACCAAAAAGGACGCATTCATTGAAACCTGTCCCTTTATGGTGAATAAACTAGTACTGCGTGATTTGCTTTCTCCACAAACAACATATCCTAGTGCTATTCAACGCCACCAACGCAAGTTTCTATTCAATTCGGAGACTCTCCTAATTAAAATGACAGTTAGCTATGCTTTCTTTTAGGTAGTTGATCATTTGCCTTTTTAATTTAATATTGCAGTAAAATCACAGCAATTAACCTAACTAAACCACAGTCAAATTTTGGCCAAGACTTCTTAATTGTTTCTATCACTCACACAACTTATCTCATTCAATAAGCTTTGCAATTCACTATTTCATTGCTCCTTTTAACAGGCAATTAATCGATATGATATCCCATCACACGCACGGGTGCACATCTATGTCAGTCTAAAGTAGACTACATATGCTTGGTTATTATTATATAATATCCAGCTAGACACATGTATAAAATATGTAATCAAGACCGTCGTGTATGGATGGAATTTAAGTCGACTAGTTACGCCTAAAATGCAATTAATTCAACTTTTTAATTGTTTCCTTTCGTAATTTCAATCGATATTTATCCTTTAAAAAAAAAACTAAAACTAGACAGATTTTGTAGCTAGTTAGGATAAAGGCTAATCGTAGATCTTAAAATTTGTCCATGGCCATTCTGATAATTAATGGTTCTGTTGATGGGGACGGAGAAGTTTTAAAGCCGGAGATGTAGAAAATTGGGCGTACGTTAGTTGTATGTTCAGGATATTTATAATTAATTGCCATTAGTTGTCTTTCCATGCAAATGAATGAATGATGGCATTACCTCACTCGCATGGGAAAGGTTAATTATCAATTATTTATTCGGTCTTTCGTATCCTTCTAAAGTTGTCCTTATATATATATATATAAGAAAACAAATTGCAGAACTGCTCTGCAGTTATTCCATTTGAATGTCCCGCATGAAAAGTGATCCTTTGGGTGTCATCAAAGATTGTTGACGAAAATGTTGACAAAATAATCTTGAAATCAGCGGGTGGTTTTTGGCCAAAGAATGAAAAATTTTGAAGATATACGTATACATGTCCAAAAGATAAGGAGTGTAATTAATTAAATTATGGGCTTAATAGGTGATTTAATCCTTTATTGCGATTATAATTAGGGCCTAGCTGGCGATGCCGTCAGTCGGTCTGATGCATGAGAGCCAAGGTGGGACCACTTGTTGAAGGCCTTATCATTCACGGACACATCATATATGCACTTTGATTGGGACCCCCTCTGCTTTTCTCTCAATTACCTTGGCTTTTTCCAATTACCCTATCGATATGCTATTTTTTTTTTCAAAATAAATATAAAATTAGACTGCCGTGGGGAAAGATGAGGAGATATTTCTTTGCCAAATGCTACCGAAAATTAATTTTATTTTCAGCTTTTGAAAGCATTAAAGTTGGTGCTATGGTGGTTGGTTTCTTAGTAATTTAATTGCTTTATCTTGAAACTCAGGCATCCAACCACAAAAAATCCTTGGATAAATTGAAAAGAAAAACATGAAAATTGTGAAAACGACAACCAGATATTTAATGGAGAAATGAGCAATGAGATGGCTCCACCCCTCTGCCCCTGCTCCCCCATCGTCGTCCTCTTTTCTTCTCTCTTATTTTTCTCTTCAAAAAAAAAAATAATTAAGCTTTTGACGTTTCCTCGTTCCTCAGCTGTTCGTACCTTCTGACATAACTTGTTCGCCTTCTCTCTCTCTCTCTCATTTTCCCCGATACACGCTTCTCAGCATCGACCCAAGACTCTCTTCCCCCCCCCCCCTTCTTTTCTTGAAAAAGTTCGTGGATGCTCATCAAAGGCTCGAGTGATTTGAAAAGAGAGAGGGTCAAATCGAAAGAAGTTGCCGTGTATCGACCCTTTCCCAGGTACTTCTCAAAAAGCCACGGAAAGATAAGGAATGAACACATGTCCGTGCACACTTCAGTCTTCACTCCAGACCCCTTCTTAATTTCCCTTGCCCAGAATTTCCCCTTTGTATGCTGAAATATAAAAAATATACAGTGTTTGTTTTCTTTATCCCATGAAAATGGCCATAAATGTGTGGATAATGAGGCCCTGAATAAAGACGGCTATCTTTTTGACATGTCTTTTTAATCTCACCTCTCTCGTAACTCCTTTTTTCCCCTTTTGAGTGGAGGTGGAGTTGCAGAGAGACTCGACTCTGACACACACAGTTTTCCCCTTTGTGAGCCAGGAGATTCATAAAATCCCAAACATAGATAGATCTCAGGGTACACATACATGTGCACAGGCTAAGGTTGCTGCATCCCACCCCCCCCCCCTTCCACGCCTCTGATGAATCCTTTCTCTTGCTGTTTGTTAGCTATATACATAACTGTAATACTTTGGTGGGTAAGTCGGCGTCCTGTGCGTGTGTGACTGTCACTCTCCTCTCATATCTATATATCTCAAAATCCATTCCTCATAGGTTTAGGGTCATTGCAATTGAAATCTTGCTTTCCTTTTGCTTTGCAGTTCGGAGACGATCATGAAGCACGTGTGCACTCTAATTTTCATCACACACCAGATACTCCTGTACACTCCCATCATAATTTATTCATATAAATAATCAATTCCTCTCCCTTTTTCTTAGTCGGTGTCAATCCCTATACCATCTGCTTTCTCTGTCCTCCATTTTTCCCCCTCATAAAACCCACCCAATTTGGTACCTGCACTCCCTCTTCCTCCTCTTCCAGTTTCTTCGTTTTCTCGTTCGAGCTCATGGACGCTTCTACGCAGTTATGTATAAAACCATACACAAAACGAAAGCAAAGCTTTCTTTCTTTGTTTTTTTTTTTTTTTTGGGTGAAAAGGCTTTTATAACTCTTTATAAAGCTGGCTGAAAGAAAATCCAGTAATTTTGAATGCCAAGAGAGAGGCTGGTGGCCGGTTTTACGGAAAACAAAATTTCGATCCTGGTGTACCTAGCTGATTCATTATATCTTCTTCTCTATGATTTTCCCTGCAGGATTCTTTTGAGAAGGTAACCGAGAATTAAGTATCGATTCTCCACGGCTAGCTCTTTGATGGGTTGATCTACAACTACTCAGATTCTCTCGAAGTCGAAGGTATAGTGCATATTATATATCAGTCTTGTATATCTGCTCGTGTTCGTCTCTCCATTGAAAATATAGAGGAAGGTCATGAGTTTGTGAACTTTTGCTTTCATTTTTTTATTAATTGTGTGCGTTTCATGTCTGGCTATTGGTAATTTGGTGTGTTTTGGATGTGAGGTTTGAAAGCCTGACCTAACTAACGTAGTCTCTTTTCAGTGAAGTCACCACCAAAAGAATTAGTCTCTCACCCAAAATCGATGGCGACGTACTTTCTTGGTAATTCTGAAATCCAACCACCCGATGGCCTCCAAACTCTGGTTCTCATGAACCCCGGCTACATCCACTACTCCGACACCCCGACGCCTCCCCCGCCGCACCCCAGCAACTTGGTCTTCCTCAACTCCATCGCAGCTGGCAACAACTCGCTCACTCCCCAAAACCTCCACCACGTGTCACCCAATCACACCCAACAATTCGTTGGTATCCCTCTGCCGGCCGCCGCCGCCGCCGCCGCCTCCTCCTCCCAGGACCCTAGCCAGCAACACTCCGTGCATGCTCATCAAGATGGCTCCACCTTGCATGGATTTGTGCCTCGCATGCAGTGCAATCTCTGGAACCCAATCTACCCAAACGCGACGGCGCGTGAGACTCCACGTGCACAGCAGGGACTGTCGCTGAGCCTGTCCTCCCAGCAAGCTGGAATGGGGTCTTTTCGTGTCGATCGTGAAGCAACATCACGGGGTCAAGCGCCTGCTATGTCTGGGGAAGATGTTCGCGGGTCTGGAGGGTCGTCGTCTTCGGATTCTGGGGTGACCAACGCGAACGGTTTTTCGGGGATTCAGGGTGCGATTCTGAGCTCCAAGTACTTGAAAGCAGCACAGGAGCTTCTCGACGAGGCCGTCAATGTCAACAACGGCATTAAGACCGAACTGGGAAAGAAAGGCGGTGGGGCCCAAACTAAGACCACCGGGGAGACATCCGGGACAGCCGCCACTGGCGACGGTTCTGCTGGTGGAGAAGGAACCCTTAAGCGTGCCACCGAGCTTTCGGCTGCGGAGAGACAAGAAATTCAGATGAAGAAGGCTAAGCTGATCAACATGCTTGACGAGGTACTCTTCAATCTGTTTTCTGGTTGATGTGCTCAATCTGAGGTAAAAAGAAAAGGAGGAGTACGAGTTCCATAAGTTGGACCATTTTTTTGGAGGTTGGAAGAACCTTACTTTCAGATATAGATTTATTAAATTAATGGAGCTTCAATTTCACTAATTTTTCAGCCTTAAAAAAACAGTAACTATAGTTATAACTTTGAGTCTAAGAGTGATCACGCAGTTTAATAATGAACGAATTATAATAATGATTAATGGGGAGGGAATAGCAAACCGACGTTCAAGTTTCAAGATTGATTTGGAAAATTAATTAATAGCGGGGTTTTGGTGTAGGTGGAGCAGAGGTACAGGCAGTACCACCAGCAGATGCAGATTGTGATTTCGTCATTCGAGCAAGCTGCGGGAATTGGTTCGGCCAGAACATACACGGCCCTTGCGCTACAAACAATCTCCAAGCAGTTTAGGTGCTTGAAAGATGCCATAACAGCCCAAATTCGAGCTGCTAATAAGAGCTTAGGAGAAGAAGATTGCTTTGGAACCAAGATTGAAGGTTCGAGACTCAAGTTCGTTGACCATCACCTGCGCCAACAGCGAGCTCTCCAACAGTTGGGAATGATCCAGCAAAATGCTTGGAGACCCCAGAGAGGATTGCCTGAAAGATCTGTTTCTGTCCTTCGTGCTTGGCTCTTTGAGCACTTCCTCCATCCGTAAGCACCCCCATTAACTTTTTTTACATGGAACTTCGCAGATTCTGGCTTTTCTCAATTTTATGCTGAGACCAAATATCATGTCTCGTTCCAGTTATCCCAAGGATTCAGATAAGCATATGCTCGCTAAACAAACAGGCCTCACCAGGAGCCAGGTACGCATCAACCACTTTTTGCTCTAATGAAGGACCGTTGTTTCTCTTGATTGTGGAATTGATCAAGTGACTTAACGTGGCTCGGATTGTCACAGGTTTCAAATTGGTTCATTAATGCTCGAGTTCGGCTCTGGAAACCAATGGTGGAAGAAATGTACACGGAGGAGATGAAGGAGCAAGAACAGAATGAATCTGAAGACAAATCAGGCAAGAGCGGTGAAGATCCTGCAGCTCCACAACAAAAAGGCCCTGCCGCTGAAACGGACGCTAGAAGCCTCAATTCCAACCAAGACAGGCCTTCAAACCAGAAAACTCCCACAGTTTCAGTTTCTAAACCATTAATATTATCGCCGGGTAAGGATAATATGAGAGACCAGTTTGGTTTCAGCTTCATGGGATCATCAGAGCTGGAAGGGATCACACAGAGAAGTCCCAAGAAACCAAGAAACCAAGAACTTCCGCACTTCCCAACTTCAATAAACATGGACATGAAGACAAATGAGGCCAATAATGAGCAGCTTTCTATAAATTTTGGAGACGAAAGGCAGGGAAAAGATGGATTCTCTTTCATGGGAACCCAAGCAAACTTTATCGGAGGTTTTGGACAATACCCAATTGGGGAGATTGGAAGGTTTGACGCAGAGCAGTTTACACCAAGGTTTTCAGGTAACGGGGTTTCCCTGACTCTTGGTCTTCCCCACTGTGACACATTGTCAAGTAGCCATCAAAGTTTTCTCCCAAACCAGAACATTCAACTGGGAAGAAGACTGGATATGGCTGAATCAAACGAGTATGGAGCCATAAATCCTTCCACTACTCACTCATCAACTGTGTATGAGAACATGAACATGCAGAACCCAAAGAGGTTTGCTGCACAATTGTTGCCAGACTTTGTCACCTAAAGGGAGATGCATGGGATACATAATACTGTCACTGGATTTCACAATCTCTCCCAGCACAGCCGATCATGGCTGGGAAATAAGGGATCCTCCCTGGTAATAATGTAAAGAAACAGGATTTGATTTAGTATAGGTTTATACCCTGCATCGAACTATTTGAGTTCTTAGATAGCTTAGAATTTGAGAGTATATGGTTGAGGGTTGCATGTATATTTATTTTTGTAAGGTTTTTGTCAGGAAGTTTTATTTTGAAAAATTACCGATATATATAAATATATGTTGATTGAAAATGTGTGTGGCGCCTTAACTTTGCCTGGTGCCCAGATAAAAGAGGCAATTCAAAACTTTATAGTTAGAACTACCACGATATAAATTTTATCTTCCCGTTGCTAAAGGGTGACCCATAATTGTCACATTTAAAAAGATTTTTAAGTGGAATTCCATTAAGATAAGCCAATTGAAAAGCCTATTTATTTGTGTTTGTTGCAATGTCAATTCTGTTGTATGTGACATTTTAAACTCAATTGTAATAGATGTTCGGTTATTTATTAAACTGAGGAGAAAAAAATAATTTGACCACATTTAACGGGTGTCCATCAAAATCCAAAACGGGCTTGCTGAGAACGAGCATCCACTTTCTGCAATGAGGCCTATAAGTAAAACAGCTTTCAAAACCATGACAGAGCCAACCCTCTGAAGCAGTGATGAATTCAAGGGGGGTGTGCAGGGGCTGTAGCCCCCCATGTTTCAAAATTTTCTTCATAAAGGGGTGAGTTTTGTTTACGAAAAATACTGAAATCACTTTTAGGCCCTTACTTTTAAAGAAAATTTCAGTTATGGCTCTCATACAATAATTTCTGATTCGTCTGTCTAAAGCACTATGGAACTGCCCAAAGAATTCCGCCGGAACAAAACTTTCCACTCTTTCGCCTGCTTCATGAAAGAGCATCGATGAATGAATTGGTAAATTGGTTTGGGTGTCTGTTTCCATCAGCTATATTTACTAAAGATTTCGTTACAGTCAGTAGTCGGGCTCCTTGATGAGTTTAAATCGGAAAGGCACGGAAAAATGAAGTGCACACTTTTAATATAACGGATTCACAGGAAAACGACTCTTTTACTTTTGGGACAAAAACATTCGTGCACCTTACTTCGATTAACGAAATTAGAAATTTAAATCCAGTAATTATGTTTAATATAGACATTGAATGCCTGTACCATTTAAATTGTTAAAATTTAAATCAATAATTTAAATAAACTCATTTGTTTATTATAAATTTATAGCTATTGATCTGAATTTTAAAAATTTAGATCGTATAAACACTCAATACTTATATTAATAACACTCATTAAATCTAAGAAGAGATCTACATGGATGAAAGAGGGGGCAGTTGCCCCCACTAAAAAAATATTTTAAAAAAAAAAATATAAGAAGCATACGTATTTTAAGCCCCTATTTAATAGGTATTAATTGCCCCCAATGATTAATAATATTACTCTTATACCTTCAACTTTTTTATTATTTTTATACTCTTAATTTTTTAATTAAAACTTATTTTTCACACCCATTTCATCTTCCCTCATAAGCTTTACTGCTTCAGAAACAACAAAAAAAAAAAATCCCTAAAATCCCAAAACGCAGACTCACTTTTCATCCTGCATTTGACTCTTGCTGTTCTGCTCTACAACTTGATCTTCGCTGCCCCTGCCTGAGCCTCCGCGGGCGACTGGGTCTCTGCTGAACAACCGAGACTACCTGTCTGCCTCTCTCTGGTTCTGCATTTGGTGCTCTGGAACTGGTAGAGTACTTTATACCCAAGCTTGATTTGGTTTTGATTTTAAGAATGATCATCGCGCTTTACTGAGAATTTCAGAATGAATAAATTATTAAAAGTGGAAGAGAATAAAAGAATAAAAAATAGATATGTGAGTATGTGATTCTTGGCTTTTTGCTTTAGATGGCCATGTAGTTGCACAAGAACACAAGGAAGGCCATCTTTTGGGACCACCAACTTTGTATTTATTAGTTTATAATTAATACTCTATTGAAATGCTGAAATGGTCAAATGAGAGGGATAATAATGCTTTGAATAATTTATGCTAAATAGTGAGAGCACAATTATGAACAACACTCCGCATATTTTTATTTTATTTTTCTATTTTATATTGATTTGTTTATGTCATACTATCATTATAATAATTTAAATTGAAATTTGAATTTTTTAGGCTTCTTATAATGGAAAATTTTTTTAAAAGAAAAGCAACATCATCAGAATAACAATCTTTCAAGCTCATGGTAATGTAGAGATAGAACATTTGATCCAAAATTTTTGGAATTTGATTTAAAAAGCTTCCTAATGATCTTGGATTGAGACCAAAAATGTCTTGCTATCATCCAAATGATAGAGATGAAATTAGAAGATATTATTTACAAAAGGATCCTTGTCAACCAAAAGAGATTAGTTTTTTCCAAAGACAATTTGGGAATACCTTTCGTAGATTTAATCTAGATTGGTATTCAAAATATGGCAATTGGTTAAAATATAGTCAAAAGGAAGATGCTGCTTATTACTTATGTTGTTATCTTATGACATTAGATGTTGGACAATACAAAGGTAATGGTGAAGCATTTATAACAGAAGGATTCATAAATTGAAAAAAAACTTGATAGGTTTCAAGTTCATGTTGGAGGTCCAAATAGTTTTCATAACAAGTTTGGAGAAATTGTGAAGTTCTAATGAAACAAAAGCAACATATTGATATTGCTATAAGTAGGCAATCTAATTAAATGAAAGAGGACTATCAGATTCATTTGACTGCAATAATTGATTGTATTCAATTTTTTTGTTACGTTAAGGGTTAGCTTTTCAGGGTAATGATGAGTCATTGTCTTCCAATAATCAAGGAAACTTTCTTGAGCTTTGAGATTTTCTTGCTAATCATGATAAGACTATTCACAAAGTTTTGAAGAAGGGTCGTGGAAATATCAAATTAATAGCTCCTACAATATAAGCTGATGTTATTAGAGCTGCTGCTAGTGAAGCTACTAAAGTTATAATTGATGATCTGGGAGATAAGTTATTTATAATTTTGATTGATGAATCTCGAGATGTCTCTGCCAAGGAACAAATGGCCACGACTTTGCGTTATGTTAACAAGCAAGGAAAAGTTATGAAGTGCTTCCTCGGTCTTGTTCGAATTTCTAATACTAATGCTTTGTCATTAAAATCAACTTTGGAGTCATTATTTACAGACTATGGGCTAAGTTTGTCAAGATTACGTGGACAAGGATATAATGGAGCAAGCAACATGCAAGGTGAATTTAATGGTCTTAAAAGTTTGATATTGAAAGAGAATAATACTGCATTTTATATTCATTACTTTGCCCATCAACTCCAATTAGCTCTTATTACAATAGCGAAAAAGCATGTTGAAATAGCATCATTTTTTAGCATAGTTAATAATATGTCTACTGTTGTTGGAGCTTCTTGTAAGAGACGAGATATTCTTCATGAAAAAAAAATTGATAAGATTAAAAGCTTTGCAAAGGTAAGAAATCTCAAGTGGACGTGGCTTGAATCAAGAAACAACAATCAAGAGGGCAGGTGATACTAGATGGGGTTTGCATTATGGTACATTGCTTAGTCTAATTTCCTTGTTCTCCTCTATGATTGATGTGCTTGAAATTGTTGAAGAAGATGGCATAAGTTTAAATCAAAGGGCTGAAGCATGTGCTTTGCTAAATTCCATGCAATCATTTGAATTTGTTTTCATATTGCACTTGATGAAAAATATTTTGGGAATTACTTATGAGTTGTCTCAAGCATTACAAAGAAGAGATCAAGACATTGTAAATGCTATGAAGTTGGTTGCAGTGTCAAAACAAAGATTGCAAGTCATGAGGGATGATAGTTGGCATTCTTTATTCAATGAAGTTTCATTATTTTGTGGAAAATATGATGTTATCATTTCAGACATGAATGGTGTCTTTCAAATACAAGGAAGATCAAGGCGTAGAATGGAGAAAGTTTCTAATTTACATCACTTTCAAGTTGAATTATTTTATCAAGTCATTGATTAGCAATTTCAAGAGTTGAACAATCGTTTTACAGAAGTAAATACTGAATTGCTTCTTCGTATAGCATGCTTAAATCCAAAAGATTTATTTTCATCATTTCATAAGGAGAAGTTAATTCGTTTGGCTCAATTTTATTCTGCTGAATTTTCACCTATACAACTTTTGGCATTAAATAATCAACTTCAAAATTATTTCAAAGATGTACCCTCCAATAGTGTGTTTTCAGAATTAGGAGGAATTATTAATCTTTCTATAAAACTTGTGGAATCTAAGAAGCATATTGTATATTCATTGGTGTATTTACTTGTGGATTTAGCTTTGATATTATAAATGGCAACTATAACAGTTGAAAGGGCTTTTTCTGCTATGAGTATTATCAAAAATTAGAAGTGCAACCACATGGGAGATAAACTGCTGAATAATTGTTTGGTTACTTATATAGAAAAAGAAATTTTTGATAGTGTTAAAAATGAAAAAATTATTTAACATTATTAAAATATGAAACCTCATAGAAAAAAATTATCTAAAAAAAATCTTAAAGGGAAAACTTGTTATGTATATTCAATTATTTTGTAATATATTATGATGTATTTTTTTTTTTTTATTACAAGTGTATCTTTATAAATGTAAATATAGGATGCCTCCACAAATTAAAAATTTCTGGATCGGTCACTGATTGAATCCAAATCCTGAAACCAGCAGGTCCCTTCAAGAATTGCGCGGTGATCGAACAAGGGAAAAAGGAAAGACATAAGCATGTACGTGAGAGGCCATTGAAGCCTGGGAATTGAGAAAAAAGAGCTGCGTAAGGTTGGACTACTGATGTTTGATGACAGGGCAGAACAGTTGCCCCCACTTGACCCCATAAAAGCAAACTCCTTCCGGATCACAGCAATTGTATCAAACAATGAAGAGTTTGGTCCACAGAGAAGCAGCTCAACATCACGTCAGTTAGACTGAAAAGATCCGTTGCATCTTACAGTTATTATCACAGTAAAACATGTTCAGCTGACCATCACAGTCTCAGATGCACGCAACCAATCAGTCTAACCTATGCCAAGGACCTAGAACGAGGGAACAACACTAACGCAAGAGCCAAATGCAAAATGAGAAATATTACAAAAAAAATGGCGGAGAGTCACATACAATTCGGCTGTGAATAGTACGGTAAAGTGGTATGTGCAGCATCTTGAAAATGTGTGAATTATATATGCTCCGTGTTGGCAACTATTTACTTTTCTTTCTCTGTTATCAGATCTTAATGCCTCACCCAAACAATTATTTGATAGAGTTAGATAAATCCTCAAGACCAAGTATCATAATCCGAGACACGCATACACAAGCCAAAAAAACAGAAAACAAAATCCAGACAAATTAATTGCAAATCACGTGTTTGCCAAAAAACTAAAGTACGATTTTTTCCTCAAACAAGTATATCAAAAAAAAACTTTTCGGGTGAGGGGTTTCGGGCCGCATGGACTCGGGTCCAAACTAATCGAAAGTAGGACGTTAGACTAAACAACCCAAACCCACAGATCCGGCCATGCAGAAGGCCCCTGCCCTGTTATTTTCCCCTTTTTAAAATTTTCTAACTGACATTTCCCCCAAAATTGAAATCCTATTCAATGGCGCGGCAGAAGTTATACGATCTCATTCATATTTCACCCCTTTTCTATACCCACTTAGATTGTAATTTACCGTACTCAAATCCAACTCTCAATTATAGTACATGAATATTGCGATTCTTTATAAATAATTGTATGTTTTATATAAAGCATAAATATATTTAAGAGAAAATTACAAATGAGTCCAGTATAAAAAAAACTTATTTACAAACAAATTAAAGGAATTTGTGAGAATACACTCAAATCATATGGGATTTGGTTGTGATTAATTTATCATATAAAATGATATAAATGTCTTTTAATTCTCAATCCTTTGATTGACCTTACCGATGATTAGCTAGTGTTGACTAGTCAAAAATAATTTTTTAAAACAAAATTTATTGAATTATTCATATTATAAACTTCTTTATCCTAAATTATACGACATTTTTGTACAAATATATATATATATATATATATTAATAAAGTTCGTCAAACACACTTTATAATTTTATTTTTAAAAATAAAAATATAACTTTTAAAAAATATCCTTCCTGTAATATTCAATTTATGAAAGAATATGAGAGAAAAATATAATAAAAAGAGTAATATTAAAAAAAGTATGATTAATAAAATTTTTTTTAAGTGTATTATATTTTGGGATGTCTAATATTCCTCAACGTATCTTATAATTTGAAACGGATGAAATATTCATAAGTCAAATATCATAGATTTATGAGTAAATCTTCAAGTTTTACAGTCCAAACTTCTTACATTTACAAGCCGTTCTCTTATAATATCAATAAGTTAACATTTATAAGTCAATTTCACATCAATTTTATAGATTTATAAATTAAACAAACATATTAGTTTACCAGTCTAGCTTATAGATTAAATCGTGGGGATATTATTTTTCACACGAGCCGAACAGGGAGTATGGGGGGCCAGCTTTTATTTTGTATATAATGCTATACTACTCTGCATGCGTAGAAATTATTAATGGGAAAAATGATAATCATGGAACCCATAAGACCATTAATTATAATTATAGACATTGAGTTATTGAAATTTTAATAATAGATTATGATTTTACTTGTTTTTAAAAGAATGTGAAAAGTCGATTGGGAAATCATCAAAATGTAATTAAGATTATTTGTAATGTCGGTTGAGAATTCACGAGCCACTTGTAATCTTGATTGTTTACTGTCAATATATAAATAAAATTATAAAATATATTTGAAATTATCTGTAAGTTAATTGAAATTTTGAAAATTAATTATGAAACATGAGTTGATTACTTGTAATTTTTTACTGTCAATATATAGATAAATTGCTTGAAATGCTTGGAAAATCTTTATAATTGTTTGGAAATTTATAAAAATTAATTATGAATCTTAAGCCAGTCAATAAACGATATTTTATTACAAGTAATTGAAGACCATAATTTATTATTAAAATTTAGATTTCAACAATCCAAAGTCTGTAATTATAATAATGTTTTTATGTAGCCTCTAATGGTCCTTTTCCCTAATTAATATTCTATTCCATCCCAATCATGCTACATTGACCTCAACATATAATCAAATTCCATCGAGGTTGACCTTGAACTCCAGTTTTCAAAGCCCCTGGTAGACCAAATAGATATATTTGGACATATAATCAAATTCCACCAGTTTGCTCAAATTTGCGGGCGCTATGTAATTACATATACATGCTTACTTTAACAAATTACATTAAGTACCAAGAAAATTTGCAATCCATATTTTTTACCTGAAATTTACAAAATCGACATAGAGACATCGAAAATCCCGCTCTTTTTTCCGTTTTTAAAAAAACAAAGACATTCCCTCATCAAGTACTTAATTTCTCTTATATCAATACTCTACAGTCTTTCCATATATGCAATTACTCCTCAATATTGCAAAATGCAAACCTCTCAGACCTTGATCTCCTCATAAAACTAACTGTATAGGAGTTTATTATTATTATTATTATTATTATTTATAGGTACTTTCTTATTAGATACAATCCCATTTAAGGCATGTTGGATATAAATATAGATACCTCTTACAATGAGGATTCAAACAGTTTAATCACATTAAATATAAATATTACTTAATTACTACTATTATTGATTAAAAAAAAAGGTTCCGAAAACGGGCATAATTTCCTTCCAAGTATAACGCCGATTATATTTTTTTCATGTATATATAGTTATAAAGATGTGGCTAATTATATAATTAATAGATGCAATTTTAAGACCGAGTTATGGAGCTTTTACTTATTGAAGTCAAGACAGGGTGTTCGGAATAGAATGCAGGAAATTAATAGTATTAGATGGAATTGACTTTTTCATCGGTGCTTTTGTTTGAATTCCACCCAATTTAATTATTATTAGCAAGCTAAGTGCGACCTCAGCCGTAGAAACAATAACAAGAGTTTCGTATAGCGGATCCTACTATAAAAGTCCACATTTTGCCACGTAGATGGACGCTGGAATCAAATTAGTAAAGTCTTCCACTTTCTGACAAGGTAATATATATCGTCTGCCATGCATGTTGCGTTCATAACATTTGAAAAGTGCACGTCCAATCACACATGACACAACCCACATTCCTCATCCTTTTCGTATTGTCATAACAACCGTGGCACTTTAATCTACCACTCACATGATCCCCGTTCATTAATCATTATCCTTTTCATGCATCATTTGCAATGCTGGGTTCATCACATTTTAATATTAAATTAACGGTGATAGTATACTACATTTGATTTATCGTGTTTTTTCCCCATTTTTTAATTTTTAATTTATTTTCACTGATTAAACCCGTTTTTAGCTAGTTAATTAACAAATCGACCGTGATAAAAAAATTAGCAGAGGGAAACAAACAGAGAAAAAGAGAGGATTGCTCAAAGCCCCTCCTACAATACGGTACTATTCAACGCTTAAAGTAAGGTGGGAAACCCAAAAAAATATATATATATAAATAAAATAATACTCCTTTCGGCCTTCCTTGTGGTCCAGGAACCCATATTCGAAACGTCAGCATGCACATCATTCTTAATTTAGCAATTTTTTTTGGGGGCTCCCTTGACTTTACATTGTTGAAGAGACGATTGACTTGGTAAAGCACCATGCCACCAATAAGCAAATTACAGTTAGCCCTTACTCGATAAACGCCACGCCAGGTTTTTATATTTAACTTTTTTTACACAACAGATATTACAAACCTACTGTCATCGTTAAATTTTAATTTCAATTCTCATAATAAATTGTTAAATCGGGAGTGACGATGGGTGAATTGCAGTGCGGTGAAGCTGGTTTTTGGAGGTACCAAAAACAAAAAACAAAAAACAAAAAACAGAAGCCTACTTGTATTCAGGTGTATATGAATGCAAGAGTCAGAATATAATGAACAGAGCCGGTGAGCTTTATATTAAGAACGTGATTAAATTTTAACTGATCAGAACATGTAGATTGTGTAGTCATGGTCGAATTTAAGAATTCGTTGGGATGCATGTTAATCACAGATATAATAGATTGGACTGTGGTGTCGTACGCGTCTTCATCGTTTCGTGGTTTTGGCGCAACGCCCGCAAAGTATGGCCCCAGCCTGATCGCCTGTTCTGAACTGAATTATGAAACTGACTTGCTTTTCAAGGTATATATAGGGTAAAAAAAATACGTTCTTTTCAATTAGATTCCCTTCATATGGATTAATTATGAATCGAACCCTTAAATAAAAATATTTGTTCAATTGTAGGAGAAAGTAAAGGCGTCAAACTTGTAACAAGAATGTAAATTTGGATCCTAAACTCAAAAGAATTTACTTTTATAAATAAATAATCATTAAAAATATATGACTAAATAATTAAAATATAAAATATCATCATAATTTAATTTAAATATATTTTAAATACAAATAATTGAAATTAAATCTACATATATTGATAGATTATCATATTCAATATAAAAATTTTAAAATAAAACAACTTATTTTTATTGTTTTCTTTTTTTATTAATATTAATTTTTTTGAGTTTTTTTTTTAACTGTATCCTGTGCTTGCATGAAACTAGTTCTA
The DNA here is from genome assembly GCF_029017545.1 of Prosopis cineraria. Classification (NCBI taxonomy): domain Eukaryota; kingdom Viridiplantae; phylum Streptophyta; class Magnoliopsida; order Fabales; family Fabaceae; genus Prosopis; species Prosopis cineraria. Next base: position 39,843,955 of record NW_026555334.1, on the reverse strand, counting down.
TACAATTCACTCAATTTAATTAAAAATTGATAAGTTTAACAAGTTTAACCAATTGCATCTGGTTTGAGTTGATATAATATAATTGTATAAATCAAAAACTTAAAAACAATAAACTCAAAAAATTAACTTACAAATTTAATTGAGTTTTAGTTAATTTGAGTTTATAAATAAGTTAATATAATTTTGTAAGCTAAAAACTTAAAAATGTTAAACTCGGCAAGTCAACTGAGCATTTAACAACTATAGAAATGGGATTAAATGGATATATATATATATATATATATATGATTATATGTTTTAATGGCACGAGGCCTGGGTACTCCGCACGTGACATAATTCATGGCCGACGATTGATTCTACACGAGTTCCATGCGCTACTTTTTTCATCCATCTTTCTTTCCATTCTTTATTTATTCATTTTGCTTTACATCTGTCCATCAATAGTGGATTTTCTTCCTAATAATGGAACCCATAAAAAAAAAAAGCGATCGTGGCAGGCGAGATGGAGGGTGGTTATGTGAGAATAGTAGACATACGTGGTCATAAAGCCTCCAACATCATGCATACATGCTGCAAGCTATCCATTTTTCATGCGTTTTCTTTGGTCTTTATTACAAGTCTTCTTTTTCATGATTTTTTTATATAAAATTATCTGTCTGGAATTTGTTTAATATCCTGTGTTTTTATGTTCCTTAACTTATAATTAAATAAATTTATAACTATTTTTTTTCATAGCACATCTAATTTTTTCCACACAGACCAGGTTATCTCGCACTGCACACTGCACACAACACACATGACCTGCATGTCACACAAATTTTTCTCGTTTTGAACCATTTTGGATTGATCTTAGAACCCCTTGTATCAAGGGAAAGATCATGCCGTTTGAGCTACAGCTCATTGCCGAAATTATAACTAACTAAACAATTTCCTCTAATTAATGAATTTCATTGAAGGTAATTCTAAAATTTTAAAAACTTTATCAACTAATTTTTTAATTAACGTGTCCTTATGGAAAAAAAAGACAGCAGGAAGTATTATTTTGGTGCATTCACCTCATCTCATAACAATTATCAGTCTAGAGTTTTGGTTTTCTTTGACATTTTTAATAAATATCAATTAGTTCTGTATTTAAGGTTATTAATGCATACTTCTATCGAAAAATCTACTAAAAATAATATATGCAATAATTCTATTAATCTGTGCGCATAATAATTTTAAATATAACAATCATTTCAAAATTGAGGGAGTCCTTGTTAATTACTTCTCCAATCCTTTTTGTAAGTTATTTTCATCAAACGCATCAATAGCAATGTAAAAAAGTATAAAAAATAAAAATGTGTAAAATTTTAAATATGTTCATATATAATAAATTTAAAAAGTAATGTCATTATTTTTTCTCTCCTATAAAGGATAATTATAAAAATATATTTTAAATATTATTTATAAAATTACATCATAATTTATAAATAAAATTAAATAAATTTTTTAAAATATAATTTATAAATGGGATCAAATCAGAACTATTTTCGTACTGTTTACATGCACCATGCATATACATTTTAGAGTTGTGACTGTAGGAAAGCCGAGTTGTTGGGCAAGACAATTATAGGCTGTCAATCAAACCAACTAGCTAGGGATGGGACGGGGATTAATGGGTTAATCAACACTTTCTATCTGTAGTGGGAAACGAGCCTGAATCCACTTTTATTCCATGAAAGACAGTACAAATTATTAGAAAGCGATGCGTTTTAATTTGAAAGTCTGGCTCCAGGGCACAAATTAAGAACGGCTATTGTGTAAAGTGCATTGCAAAATCAATGCTCATGGTTATTCTTATCCACTTTCCCTTTCTTCAATTGGGCAATTAATTAATCAGTGTCGCGTGAAAAAGTGGGGAAACGGAAATCTTCTGTTAGTTCATGTTCATCACTCGGGAACTCTGTTTATTTCCAGATTTTAATCCATTCTACGTACTTTTGATTTTATAATAAAGTTTAACCTGATTGCGTTCTCTTGTAACTCAATTCAGCAGCGGTTAATATCAAAGGCATATTTCCATAACTTTTTACACAGCTCAAACCTCCTTATCGTAATAATATTTCTTTCACACTTGTTTGACTTTGTGCATCTAAGATATTTAGTAATCTGTTCATATGGCAGTTATAATAAAATTTACTGAAAAATAATTAAGATGCTCAAACGTAAAGTCCCCCGCAAGAAATGAAAATGTGAAATTGGAATAAGAAAGAGAATATATCGATGAAGTTTTGTGATGCAGGTTCATTAGAGTATATGCTATGTTTTATTTGTTGGGAGTTGGATAAAGTTTAAATGAGTTGGGTTCAAGAGCTTATCAAGGTTAGAATATGCTTTTAAATTTAAAAAACGTATAAAAATATCTATAAATTACTCATCAATAAGATCCTCACATCGACAACGAGATTTAATTTCCTGATCTTATGGGTTAATGGTTAAATCTTTTTTTTTTAACTGAACTAACTTTTATTGATTGTTATCTTTTGTTTGTTTTTCCCTTGCTCTAGTTGGTTGTGTCTTTTCTTGGTGAACACTAGAAATAGACCCTGCTAACAGCAAGGATAATCTCTCTTGCATGTAGAGAATAAAATCGATCCTTGATGCAAGCGATTGCTAGATAAAAATTCTTAAAATGTAAAAAAAAATCTTTTTTTTTGTTAATGACATAAAATTACAAGCACAAAAAAAAATCAACGATACTTATTAAAATATTTGAAAATTTAATTATCTTTTATAGATACTATTTTGATAGTTTGTATAAATCAAAATTTTAAAAAATATAACATTTTTATCAAGAGTGTTATAAATTTTTTAAAATATTAGAATAAAAGTAATTATTTTTACTTTAGAAGATATCAATGGATTTTTAACAGTTCTTTTAATTTGTACATTATATTTATATGATTAACGTTAATTTTTTTAATATATTTATGTTATATAGCATCAAACATATTTTCATGTTGCAACAAGGAAGTTACGGTCAGAATTTTTATTTGCATTCCTATAAAAACGTCATCCCATGATAAAAATATAGAAGCACATGTAAAGTCCGCTGGCAATTATAATATTCAATAGAAGAATTAATCTCTGTGAATAATAGACTGGGATTTCGGATTTAACTCTTAACCGTTCAAAAACTTTTTACTAAATCGACTTTCACCAAACCATTGTTTGGTTTATTTTGGTAATTTTCAAAACTCTATTTCCCAAACTCAAGATCTTGTCCAAATATCCATTTGAAGAATGTAACTTTCACAGGCAAGGGATGAGGGAAGCGTGTGAACAATTAATGAGAAAGAAATAGAGTGAATAGTAGGAGCAGGGAGGAATTTGCAGAATTGAATAGGATCCACCGGCCGCAGTCAAAACCCACTTTTGAAGAACCCATCAACCAACTGGAATGGCAAACCGGCGTCTAGAGAGAGAAAGTCAAAGGAATTAGCCAACCTGGTCTCCCAATTAAATCCACGTGTGCCTTTATTATACCTCCACACCGTCGCGTTTCATCCCCATAACATCGCATGATGACTGGGTACAGTTGTCCTTCCTTGAGCCCTTCCCTTTGAATAGTCATTCAATTCCCTCTTTCTCTCCGGAGGCTTTTTGTTTGTTCTGCGTTTATCGACTTCCACACTGCCCTAACACGCCCTCCCTTATATATAACACCGCTTCCCCCTCTCCTTCTCTCCCAACTAAATCCCAACCAACTCCAACCATTAACCCATTTTCAGCTCTCTCATATTCTCTCCTTCTACCTCTGTCTTTCTATCTCTTACCAAAATCCATTCTTTCGGCCTTTTCGTCCATCCTATGGATCACGAGATTGACGTTCCACCCTTCTTTATCTGCCCCGTTTCATTCGAAATCATGAAGGATCCCGTGACTGTGTCCACCGGTGTCACCTACGACCGTGAGAGTATTGAGAAATGGCTCTTCTCCGGCAAAAACATGACCTGCCCAGTTACTAAACAACCCCTGTCGCATGACATCGATCTCACCCCTAACCACACCCTTCGCCGATTGATTCAGGCTTGGTGCACCGTGAACGCTTCTCACGGCATCGAAAGGATTCCCACACCCAAGCCTCCAATCACCAGAACCCAGATTACCAAGCTTATCAGGGACGCTTCCCGATCACCTCAATCCCTCACTCGGTGTCTCGGAGAACTCAAATGTATCGCTTCCGACAGCGAGGCTAACAGACGCTGCATGGAAGCCTCTGGCGCTGTCGAGTTCTTAGCATCTGTTATATCCGCAGCCTCGTCCCAGGAGGAGCCTAACCAGGACGAGGCCTTAAGCATTCTCCACAGCCTCCACGTGTCCGAAGCTAGCTTAAAATCTCTCATGGCCTTCAGAAACGGCAGGTTCATTGATTCCTTAACCTCAGTCATGCAGAGGGGAGGCTTCGAGTCACGAGCCTGCGCGGTTCTTTTACTGAATTCAATGTTCCAAGTGGCTGATTCTGCACGTTTGTTCAACATAAGATATGAATTATTCGTTGAATTGGTACAAGTTCTTAAAGATCAAATCTCCCAGCAGGCTACATATGCGACGCTGCAAACACTGATCCAACTCTGCCCCTGGGGGAGAAACAGGTACAGGGCAGTAAAAGTAGGGTGTGTTTGGGAATTAATAGAACTTCTTCTGAATTGTGAGGAGAGGAAGGTGTGTGAGATGATGCTGGTGGTGTTGGATATCCTGTGTGGGTGTGCGGAGGGAAGAGCAGAGCTGCTGAGCCACGGGGCAGGGCTGGCCGTCGTGTCGAAAAAGATTCTGAGGGTTTCGACGATGGCGAACGAGAGGGCGGTGAGGATTCTGCTGTCTGTTTCAATGTTCTCGGCGACTCCGAGTGTTGTGCAGGAAATGATACAGGTGGGTGTGGTGGTGAAGCTGTGTTTGGTGATGCAAGTGGAGAGCGGAAGCAAGACGAAAGAGAAAGCTAGAGAGATTCTCAAACTGCTTGCTCATTCGTGCAATAATACTTCATGCATACCCACCAGTTTGGGTTCGTACTTGGCTTGATCGCCCACGAGATTTGGATTTCCTCTCTTGATTCTATTTCAAGTCATTCCAATTTTTTTTTTTCTTTTGTACAGAAACATATAGTTTGGGAGTACAGATTATAAACAATCATTCACGGGCATCAAGCATGGCCCGTTAAGGGAAGGCTAGGTATCAAGTTGGGTTTCCCTGCTCAAGTTTAAGAGAATCCAACATTAAGGGAAGGTTAATTAGCTGTCAAATGTAACATATACTACTTCCAAATCACAACATAGGGCATTGATGACTAATTTATGATTATAAAAAATGTTAATTGAAACTTAAATTTCTTTTAAAAAAAGTACATCTTTTCAATTATATCCTCATTAAATAATCTATATAAGTGTCTTGGTAATGACAATTAAAATTTTAATACATCATTTTTTTAAAAAGAATAATAAATAAAATAGGGGTATAGTTAGAAAATTAATTATATATATTTTAAACTAAACAAAACTTTTAAAAAATGTTCTATATTGTGATTGGGGATGTGCGCGTGTAATGTACTATTGCCAGAACAAGATCCATTTAGTTTATTAATTTCTGGTTATCCATTTGTTTAAAAACAGGACTATAACCGAGTTCTTTTTTTTTCACTAAAATATTTTTTTGGTGATATTTTACAATTACACTAAATACTTAAATTTGGAAAATACAATTCTTCTGGCCATTGTGAGAATATATGCACAAAATTTAATATCAAAGTAGAATTGAAATACCCACTGGAAGGAATTAATTATTGAAAAAATATTTATTACATTTTCTATTATATATTTTATAGTTCAAACCGTAAATTTAACTGTCTCTGCATTGGTAAAAAAATATGTTTAGCTCTTAATTAAAAAATAATATAACATGTATGCATTGGTATATTTGAGGGGGATCTGATTCCAATAGGTATTTTTTATTTAAAATCAGTATATACCATATGTTCATATTAGTTTTGGAACTTTTTTTTTAATAACACACAATGGTTATAATTTAGCCACTTTAGTTTTTGAAAAAGAGAAAAATTTGATCAAATATATATAATCAGTAGCGAGATCAAACCTCGCGATTTAAAGAACAGTTGATGAGATAAATTTTAAATGATTAAAAAGAAATTAGGGAGAGAGTTCTGGAATATATGACACAGCAATAGCTAACTATGAACGTTGAACGGGATAGAAAATTGAACGAAAATAAAATATGCAAACATGCAACATCAAAAGCTTTTGCCCCTCTGGTTATATGTGTTTTACAAGTTTCACCACTTTGGGGTTTCACATTCACCCATGCACGCAGGTGATGATTTATTACATAATTTGTCTTCGCAGCCAATTGACGCAGAAATCTATATCTACGTACGTGCACAAATGTGAATGACACGTGGTTGTCCAGAGAAAATTAGTATAATTTGTTCTCTTAATTAAGAAGCAAAATTAGTTTTGTGCGTGTTCCGTCAAGAAAATTGCGGTACACACTTGTAGAAAATAACTCCATGAATACATAATTGCATTGAGAAACTTTATGGCGAGCGCGCGGATGCTTGACCAGCTGAAAATACGTAATAAATGGAACAAACATAAAGAGCGCCTGGATCAACGTTGAATAACGAGGAAGCCATGCGGGTCATTTAATACGCGCTATCGATGACAAATATTCTTACAAATCAACCAATATAAAATATCAATTCTGCTTGTTGATTTATTTTAATATTATTTTTGGGCTCTTCGGTTTTCCGCTGATTTAAGATAATATAATCATGGTTAAGGTATCGTACATATAACTGTTAAAAAAAAAAACGAACAAACAAATTTCGCCTCAACCGACTGGGCAGCCAAATGAATATCTTTTTTCTTTAATATTGTGCGCTCATATATATATATATATATATATTATATAAACTATGGACATTTGTTGACTCGAAGTTGATAGTACGTGGGAGTATAGTTTCTTGGATCATGTGCTTTCTGGGATCACGTGCTGCACACAGTTTGAAGTCTGTGATTGCTCTCTTTTCCAAGTCTTTACTTTCAAACTTTGAATATTTTCCCGTGAACCAAAAAAATTATTTAAAAAAAAAACCGTAATTGGTCGTCTCTGGTGAGCTTGGTTTACGTACGTGGCCAGCTCGCTACTTTACAAGGCTCATGAATTTGGCATATATCTTAGATATTAACATCATCGATTTGGCAATTACTGTTTAAATCGAGTTTAGATTTAGAGAGAGAAGGGAGAGAAAGGAGTTCTTGAGAATTGGCAACTGATTACATGAAAATGAGAAAAACCTCAGTACATTGACCTTAATGATTAACCACCAGCAAGCAGGTTTTGACGATCCTATTAATTATTTCATAGAGTTGACGTATGAAATTTCCAGGGATACTACTTGTAAAAGGATCCGAATACTAGTCAAATTGAGGTTTTAGGCTTATGTAACATTAAAGCTTAAAAGTCTGCCTTCAAGCCTACCCAGTTCGCGGACTATAAATTAAACTCACGACGCTGTTATTCTATATCTCATTTTTTTAGGTAAAATAATGTATTTTCATCATTGATTTACGTGTTTGTGTCCATGCAGAGTTAAAGATACACGTCTCTATCTATATTTTAAAATTCTAAAAATTGTAATATTTTGAATATCGTGTAATCTTTTGTTATATATGCACGTATTAAGATATCATTTCTTTCTAGATCATCAAGTAATGTTTCCGATCGAGGAGCTATGGCATATCGATCTGGAGCTCACTCAAGATCAGACCTGAATAACTATGAATATGGTATAAAAAAACTTCAACTAGTGAACATGAAGAAATGCTTTGTCCCCAGAATCATGAAACACCAGAAAGTACAAGACAAAACTGAGGTACATAGAGAAAATGTGTTCAAGAGCTCTTAGAGCTTATCAGAACAGAGGTTCCCCATATATATGTGGCTAGCACCGAAGAGGTACTGTGTCTGTTTACGTCTTTGAATTACACATGATGCATTCATCATATACATATTAAAAAGCAGAACAAGGGTAACAATGAAGGGAAACAGTTTGTGTCTAAGGCCTGGATAAATCGAAGGGGCTCCAATTGTCCAATAAGAAGTCGGCGTGATGAGCATCAACACCAAAAAGAGGGGGCTGTGAGGAGTGCGGGCCAGATTTGGACCACATCATATCATTGAAGGCTGCCTCTTCACCTGGCAATGGTGGCAACTCAAAATTCATAGCATCATGTCTATTACAACGCTGATCAATTCCATGATCTGCCTGATTTTGCGGCACAGAGTTGAACCCGCACAGGTACATTTGGTTGCTCTCACTCAGCTGGGATTCTGTCAAGTACCCACTAACACCAAGTTGATCATCTCGGGGCAAACCCACAACTTCTACGCTTGGTGCTGGTGAATCCGGCTTTTGATTGAGGAAATTCGCATAAACAAGTGCAAGATCAATTTTTGGAGCATCAGACAGCCCCGAGGAGCCACATGAAGATGGATTTGTTGAAGGATCACAATTATCATGAGGTGAAATCTTGGGAGGAAGAGCATCCATGGATGATTGTCTGAAGGAGGTCTTACTGCCACGCCTGTTCTTCCGGCAGCCACCGCCGACGGGAACATTGCGGAGCGATCCTCCTTTGGTCCAGTACCTTCTGCAGCCCTTGCAGAAGTAGCGAGGTTGAGTTAAGCTGTAGTTATTGTAGTAGCAGAACTTGGTGTTGCAAGACCCACACCTGGGACAGTTCGGTGATATCTCTATATTAGGCTTCCACCCACTACCCTCCATGATCACCTCCTCTACCTTCAGCAGACTGCATCTGCCCCAATCAACAGCCCTGAGAAGCAATTCTATCTCAGGGAGCGAAGTGAAGACAAGGTCAAGAGGTGGAGAAAGAGTTATATTGACTATTGAGCGTTGGGTTGAAGTTAGTATCGAGATGCACATGATATATGAGAGCCAATCTTGGAAATGTCTGCTGCTTCCAAGCCATCATCACATGAGGTTGCATGAGGGTAAGTTGGCCAGGTGTGTGTCACAGCTCCGAATACTCGGTGTCGGTGTTTGGCATACGTGGCATGTTCATATTGGCGGAGATGAGGGTGACTGGGGAAGCAAAAGCCTCGGTTTCACAATTTCATTTCGAGTTTCCTTTCCACAGCAGACAAGGCCTTAATACGAGAATATGAAGCACATCCCTACAAACACAAACTCATCCCCCGATCCTTGCAACCAATAGAAACGCTCCCCCAAGTTACCTCCTCTTATTACTTTCCATATTTACACAAACAGTTTCACTACAGATGCAAATTCTGGGTACCACAGCTCTTGAGTAGGAAAGAGTAAAATGTCTTTGCTATCTGATCCTTTCTTTCTTGCAACTTAAGAAAAATGAAATCTTTGCGCGGTACTTACTAGCACATTTTTCTCTAAAACCATTCCTTCAATGATTGGTGGGGGCTCTGTTCCTTTTTTGCAAAGGTAGAAGTCACTTTCCATTGGGTTTCTCCTTCAATGGCTGCTAGGTTTAATTCAAAAAAAAAAAAAAAGGCTGCTAGGTTTAATCTGTAATTTATCCTCATCAGTGAATTCATTATATCATGTCTCTGAAATTAAACATAATTCAATGGTTACATTGCAGTCTATCTCGTGTAGCTTGACGGTCTACGCGCATAAAATGCATAATTGGACGCCTCTGATTTGTTTAACTTCCATTTTAATTACAATATGATAATGTCTATTTTTAAATTTTAGCAGATACCTACGATACAACTCGCTGAAAAGAATCCAGATTGAGGCATAAATGAAACTACACAGCCCTCCCTTCCAAGCAGGCCTCCTGATCCAGGTTCAGATGGCATTTTAGAGCGTAGTGGATAGAGCTAGGCCATGTTGATCTTACATTAGCATGAGTTCAGTAAGCCTGTTGATGTATTTCCTCATAGAGAGATGTCTTCTTAACTTGTACAGTTCATGTATGGTTTTTCCACTACAGATACTCTTTTCAAACAAACAAAAAAGACCTACAAAGACACTAGTTAACTCGTTCACAAGATAAGGTCTCTGACTTCTGGAGCCGAATACATACTCACTTCTTAACTCACGCAAGTAGCATGATCTGAAAAGGTAAATTATACATCAAGGCCAAGCTTACTTTGGCACATCATTCTTTCCAAGAATTACACTCTATACAGTTAGCACTTGGAACTACAATAAATATGAGATGCCTCAGAAATTACCGCTCTGGGGCAAAGACAGGATAACATTCTCCTCTAAATGCCTTCACTGGAGAAGTCGTCCTGGATCAAACTGCGAGTTGCTTGCACCATGCTCATCTCCCAGCAACGATAGCCTTCTCTTTGCAACCTTGGATCTGTAACACCATACTTCAAAAGCTTCTGTCAGGTCCGGATACCGAACATAGTCGTTTGCTAACCATTCAGTTAAAACCTCAGCTTGGTCCCCTGAAGGCAATGCCAGAACGATAGAAACAAAAGTCGATTCAAGGGACTGCCACAGTTCACCATCAAATTTGAGCGCCAGAGCATTATCACTATTCCTTGTTACAGAATCAATCATAGGTTTAGTAATCCTCACAAACGGAAGCCACACTTTCACAATCTCAAGGCGTTTGGCAGTTGGCAATATTACAGTTCCATAACCAATCGCCTCTAGAACCCTTGATGTCACTTCTATGGCTCGCAACTTTATCTCAATGATTTCAGTTGCTAAAATCCCTAGCTCAAGCACCTTCACTATCTTTTCGGATGCATCAAACCAACTCTCCACAAATTCCCTCATTATTTCCAACTTATTCAATATCTGACAAGCCCATGATAAATCGGTCAAATAGGATTGGAAAAACTGAATATTCCTTGCCTCAGAAAGTGACTCTGTGGAATCACACAACAAAATTGCCAATGAATTGTTAAACCTGGCAAAAAGTTTCTTTACACATTCTTTCACCTCATATTTTATGTTGTCATCAGCTGTCAATAAAGGGGCATCATCATCTTCAGTTAGCATGTATTCTAGTTGCTCCTGAGCTGAAGATTTAAGATCATTCAATGATGGTGGAGGAGATGATGTAGCAAAGTGAATGGCTGAGATAAAAATGCTTACAATTGCTGACTGGTTGACTGGTTGAAGTCTAGCTAGGATAGGCTCAGCCTGTAATCCCAGTCGAGGTACAATTTTTAAAATCTCCTCCTCCTCAGACTCTTCCCATGCAACTGCTTCTATGTAGCTGACACAAGCAGTAATGATTTCAGGGCATCCAAGCTCAACTGCCACCTGGAGAATGCCAAGGGCATTTCTAACACCATGCCACAGGTCATCAACAGAACCATCTATGACAACATAGAGAAGGCGTATAAGATTCACATGGTAATCAAAATCTGATTCCTGACAGAAGACCTCAACACAACTGCGTGAATCGATGATTTGACACGTTGGCCAGTTCTCAGACAGCCTGTCATTAAAATATGTACATTTTTCTGTAAGAATTTTTGTGTGGCAGTAAAGCCAATCATCTCGACCATCCTGTGTGCGTAACCTCACAACTAAGTCACTGGTGGATCGATCACCTAGCGTGCAGGAAATCTTTGCATCTCTAACCTACAGAAAAGACAGTAGTGTTGTAGGCTTAAAAAGATTTTGAAACCAGATACTTGAAAAGAAAAATTTGAGATGGAAGAGATACATTACAAATGTGCTATTTTATCCTTGAAACATTCCATTTCAAGAATTGCACACAAAACGAGTCAATTGACCCTTGAAAAGGCAGAGCTTTGAAAAGATGGACCATTGATGTTTAACAATAGTGTAAATGGAGATAGGGTGAAGAAAGAACATACAGCAGACTCCATTGGAGTCAAGTACAGTAGCCAATTCTTCACAAATCATAGCACCTGAAGCTGCAATTATAAAATCATAAGAGTTTGACCTCCATGTAAGTAGCACAAAATCACCTTAGTAAGAGACCTATCAAATCTTTTAATTATTATAAGAGAAACATTCTCAGCTAACCATCAATGTCAGATGTAGCAGAATGATACCAGAGTCTAGTTACTTGATCAAGCAAGAATGTCAGACTGACAAGCCTCGAAAAAGAGGACAAACAAATGCATGTTAGGCACTAGTTCATAAGTGTAAATGTTTGTATGAACTCCTAAATTTTCAATGTAAATATTGGCTTCCTTGCACAGATAAGGAGCTCCTGTAACCATCTAACCTCTTTCACATTCTCAATTAGTAAAGCACTATGTTTTGTTGCCTTTTTATCTCAAGACCGAAGGATAGATGAAAAACCATAAATCTACATTCAGATAATTATTCTTAAATAACAATGTTGAAATAAAAACAATTAACCTCGTTGATAAAACTTCTACTTTACGGTAAGTAATCAAGCAGACAAAATTCCTTGCTTATAATAGTAGACACTGGAAATTTAGAATAACTGAAGAAAGGCTACGTACACAGAGTGAGGAGAAAGTAGAACAAGTAAACAAATATTCACTAGAGTAAACCATAGGCGGACCTATACTACATTCAGTGAGGGCATCTGCCCCCGGTGAAATCTTTGAAATATGCATAGTTGATATAGTACACGTTTAATTTGTGTTCCAGATACTTTGACATAACTCGAGCCAAGTCATTTACAACTTACAAGATCACACACCAGTGACACCACAAATATCTTGAGAATTTTCCAAAATTGATGGTGACATAAAAAGATCAAAAAACAGAATGTCAATACACAACAAATCCAACATTGCAAAAATCACAATCCAAATCATACAAGTCGCTGGAATCAAAATGAAGAGTGAAGAAGTAAAATAGCAAATAACACACCATTTAAGCAAAAACTAGTAAAAAAACTGAATATGTAAATATTTTCAAATTCAAAAGCGTCGATATTCAAACAATTGCATGACCAGATTCAAAGAAATTAAAATGGAAAACTTAAAACAAAGCAAGAACAGCCACGCAGGAACAGATGACGCGGGGAACAAATTGAAATCTAGATTCAAAGCTTGAACAAATCAATCTCACAGGACTTTGGGAGTAGAAAAGGCCCAGGGGTTCGAACCTTCTTCACTGCTCGCCCGAGCACAACCACGCAAGGCTGACAACGGTGGATGGCTCCTGACGGAGTGTGGAAATGCTTGTTCGTCGAAGAATAGAAATGGATCCGCGACTGACGAGAATGGTTTATGGGGGTCACAACTATTTTAGGAAGAATTTGATAATCGTCGAAAATTAATTCGTCAATGCCTCGAAACTTGAATCTTGTGCGATTCGATTCGCAACTCTTCCTAGTTTTGATTTGGTTGAAATTTATTTCTTCTAATTTTAATAAATTACATTTAATTATTTTATTAAAATAAATAAAAGATGGTTAAATTATTGATGTTGCCTATAACTAAAAATCTCAATTTTTTTTTATTAAATATATTATCTTTAAAACATTATCTCTTCCACCTAACTTTTATTCTTTGCTAATGGAAAATTATAAAAAGGTAAAATTAAAAAGAAACAATTAATGATCCATCTTTTTATATAAGGTGATTTAAAAAAAAGATACTGAATTCTTTTCAAAATGTGATTTATATATAAAACTAAAGGAGATAGTTTTTAAATTCTAACTCAATATACCTTGTATCTATAATTTTAATAATTTAAAACATTGATTCCTAAATTTTAAAAATAAATTCAGTTTCTGTAATTTTTTTAAAATATTTAAACTAATATTTTAAATAGTTAAACATAAGAACTAAGCTATATAAAGGTAGTTCAACAATTGAATTTTAGCTGAATTAAAATTATAAGAAAGAAGTGAAATATACCGAGTCAAATTTTAAGAATTAAAATTTGAATAAATTAAAATTATAAAAATTGAATGATTAATTTATCCTAAATCTTATTTTATTATTTTATACTTATAAAAATTATTTTACATAATCATTTATTTTTTTTTTTATATTCAACTCTTCTATATCAAATAGTGTTAAAAAAATCTTTCACATCAAATAAATTTTTATCAAGATTGTATTCAAACTCTGGAATATAACAAATGTACTTTTAAAATTTCATTTTATTTTTTATCATTTTCATCCTTTTTCTGATTTTCTCATTCCCATTTCTTCAAAATTTTCCCAAATAATTAAAGAGAACCTTACAGACTAACCATGAGAAAATTGTCAAGAGTACAAGGGTCAAGGGAGTTGTTGGGAGAATTTAAACTAAACACATACGAGTAAAAGATATCTTGAAAAAACTTATTTTGGTGAGCTATTTGGAATATAGCTTAAAAAAGCAGCACATAAATGTTTTCCAGCAAAATATTCACTTCGAGTTGTCATTACAAAGATATGAAATTCACATTTGTTGAGAAAAACATTTATCACCAATAAAATATGAAATTGAAACTTTAATAGGAATAGAAAAACTTGTATACTTTTCTCTTCAAACAATAATGGGATAAAGTAGCAAATTCAACCGCAAATTATTTTTTCAAGAACATCTAGTAGCCTAAACTATCAGATAGTACAAAATAAATTACGAACTTTTAAAAATGGAGCATCTAGTAACCCGTTGTTAACTTCAGCTAACAGACATTATGTGAGACCTATAATGACACGTAGCACAACACGTCAACATGGTAAAGGTGCAAATTTAGCAACAAACTATTTTTCAAGGAGCGCTGGGTAGCTTCTACTATAAAAAAACAGACCATCCAACACCTTCCCCTCAATTTTGATCAAACATTATTTATTTTTATACTTATGAAGCTCACAAAGTATTAATCTCTCCAATTTTCTTGCATTTGTTCTCAATATAAGCTTCAAAAGAAAAGGTTCAATGAGTTCTTATCTGAAAACATTCATGAGGGGGATGTCAATAAAGTAAAAGCTTAATTGTACTATGCATGTAAAAAGTTTAATTATAGCTTAATTTAGTCATGAATTATTTCTTCTACTTTCTTAGTATCATCTTCGTGAATATCTTTAGATAAAAACTCTTTGAACCTCTTCTTCTCAAATTGAGATTAAAAACAAAGGCAAGAAGATAGAGAGATTAATGCTTTATGAACTTCATGAGTATGAAAATAAATAATGTTTGATCAAAATTGAGAGGAAGGTGTTGAATGATCCATTTTTTTATAGTAGAAGCTACCCAACGCTCCTTGCAAAATAGTTTGCAACTAAATTTGCACCTTTATCATGCTGACGTATCGTGCCACATGTCATTGTAGACCCCACATAACGTCTGTTAGTTAAAGTTAATGACAGGCTACTAGATGCTCCATTTTTAAAAGTTTGTGATTTATTTTACACCATTTAATAATTTAGGCTACTAGATGCTCTTGAAAAAATAATTTGAAGCCAAATTTACAGCTTTACCCAACAATAATGTACATAAAGTCACAGGTTTGACTCCGTATTTCTGTAGTACTTGGATCTGTACGAACACAAATGAAATATATAAACTCATGCTCAAACCCATTCCATATAACCATTCCCAACCCAATAGGCAATCAAACTGAAAACTATAAGCTTCATGCGTAGGTTGGATCCATGATTCTCAAGAAAATTGTATCGAAGTTTCATGAAAAAGTTAGACTCTGTTGATAACACTAAAACTACAATCGATGGCATTCTTTAAGGCATCAGAATATGTTAGGATGATGGATGTTGACAAGTGGCGGTCACAAGGGACCCTGCAGAAGCGATAAGAATCAAAAGCAACACCTCTCACCCCACTTAAAGACACAGCCTTATCAATGAAATCAAGATGAATCTCACTAGGGCCCAGGACATTGTTTTGAATCACATCCATAGAAAAAAAGTAATACAAATGCTAACTGCCTCTTAAAAAAAAAAGTAAGACAAGGCGCATTCTCGATCAACAACAAACATTAATCTTCCTCAGAATTGAGATGGCAAAGGATATACACATGTTGAGAATCAAACCGTCAAACCACTTGCTTAAAGAATAAGAATCCACATCACTCGTGCTAAACTGAGTTGAAAATATAAGAATTGGCTTTACTACTTCCTCATGATCTCTACCAACTCTCTTATAAAAGATAATGACAATTGGGCCCAAAAAAATTTAATAAGAATAAAGTCCCAAAATATTTTATTGAGGAATAAGTTATAAATTTTGCTTTAAATAATTATAAACATTCCCTTGTTGCAAATCACTGGCAATGGCTTAAATGCTTAATTTGTATCGACACATTTATAAGTGCTCAAATTAATATTTGCAACTAATTCTTTCAACAAATTTCTTTGAAACCTGTCAGTTAAATTTATCTTTTGGAAGCCAAGTACCAACCCCCTCCATACTAACGCCCCTTAGGATGTAGGGAAATTTGGGAGTTAGATTGAGAGGCTGGCAGTCCCTGTTTCTTTTGTATGGTTCTTCCATTGCCTTTCAGGGGAAAAAAACTATATTATAAAAGAAAAAACTATATTATAAAGGAGGAATGAAATAGTTATGTACAATAAATAAATATACATATAAGGGTACAAATTGGTGCAAAACAACGTGCACATCTTATCACGTGACTTGGTGCATTTGTAAGAGCGAATAATGCAAGAAGTCGCTGTTTCCACCGAGACATCATGCTGCTACAACCTACAGCTGCCCCAACCTCTCCTGTATAAAAACATCATCATCAGTCCAAGTGCATCGCAGGAAATACCCTCCAATAAATTTCATAACACCCAGCACTTAATTCATCCGGTTTCAGCTAGCGTTAGAAGCATGCTAGAAAATGAGATGCGTTCCGGCGGGATAGTTAAATAAGGCAAGTGCTACAGGAAACGCAACAACAGCAAGCCAAAATCTGAATCGTCAACAAAGTGAATACTTAGACCAACAAGCAGTACTACCACTTTTCACAATTAACCATCACCTACTATCCCGAATATCCGGACACATACGAAGTTAGACATGCAAGAGTTAAATTGCCAGCAGATTTTTATTCTTCTGTATCAGAGCAAATAACTAGATTTGACCCTTATTTCTTGGGTGCATAAAACCATTCCCCTTCCGCTCTAATTAGCAGATATAAGAAATTAGAACTACAATAAGAAACAAATAAATATAACCACCTGAAGCATCTGCATTAATTTTGGATGCTGCTCCAAGAGCTGACAAAGTTTGTCTCGGTCTCTCAACAAAGACTGCCATATCAGAAAGAGCAATACAATGATGAAGACTAAAGCCAGGCCAATTTAATGTGATTATCGCTTACATAAAAAAAAAATAGTGCATTAAAAAAAAACCTGGATTGCCTCTGGAGACTTGAAATACTCATGTAAAGACATCCCAGAATCTCGTTGCTCCAGCAATTGAGGATCCCCCAACTGTTGAGGATATTCAACTTGCCTTTGCTGTTGAGCTTGTGAGAACTCTTGTGATTGGGTCTGGTAATAGGTCTGCATAGAAGCCTGCGGCTGCTGCAGCATCTGTATTTGCTGCACTTGCACCCCACTTTGAACACTCATACCAGGATCCAACTGTAGTAAAGATTGAATAGGCGGCCTAAGGTGCTGGGGAGGTTGTGGAGGGCGTGGGAGCTGGGGAGGCTGCAGGGGCTGCAACTGTGTAACAGAAGGCATTGACTGAAAGGAAGCCGGAGGAATGGAGATGCCCTGCACGGTGCTTGGCTGGTTTTCACTGTGTTGCTGATTTGGGGTATTACCATAGACAGTCAATGGAATGGAAGATGGTCTACTGAACCCCAAGGAAGGCATTAATGGGTTCACAGGGTAAGATGACAATCTGACCCCCGATCCAGACTGACTACCTAACCAGGCATCGTTTGATGGTGCAATGGATGCCTGCGGAACTTCAGTTGTCCCAATACTTTTCTGGGTATATACAGAAGGTTGGGTAGCAGAAGCTTTACCAGATGGCAAATTATATGGACTTGATGCAAAAGGAGGTGGCGTAGGAGGAAGTGGGGGAAGAGGCCTACTAGGTCCACCAGGAGAAGACACAGAAGTCCTGGCATACTTTGAATCTGATAAGGGAAGGGAAGACGGTAACGACATCGCAGATGAACCACTGATAAATGGAGACGAATATTCTGTCTGACCCTGAAAAAAATAGAAGCAATATGAATGTGATAGGTGCAGAAAAATGAGAAAGAAATGATGGGAAGCAAAAAAGATTCATATAACAAAAACAGAAGATAAGAGAAATATATATATGCAAGAGGCAAAGTTCCCAACCTGAAATGGCACAGGACGTTGTGTGTCTGCTGGAGAGTTAATAAATGGGGATGACTGGCTCGGAATAGAATCAGAAGCATGCAACATTACAGGTAAGGCTGTTAGTGGAGGTGGCATGGGGGGCAAAGGAGGCTGGTTTGACAAATATCTCAGATCATACAGTCCTTGAGAACCTGTAACAATTGTAACATTACCACCATGCTGGGGGCTGTTCTTTAAGTAGAAATTTTGGGAAGCCATCCTCGGATCAACAGGCAATTGCACTGATGTTGTGGATAGATTATTATAAAGTGATGCTGGAAATCCTGAACTATTTGTCACCATTGCAGAATCATATCCACTGGATGTCTTGGCTGGAAAAACATTCTTTGAGTCATCAGAGTGCTCAACATAATTCCTGTAAGATGAAACACTCGATTCACGAGTTAAGGGCACATCAGGACGTGAAATTGACATCTTTGAGGAAAATTCACTTTGAGCATTCTCATCAACATTAGAACCTAATGGAGTACCCATATGTGAAAACTGACTACTCTCAACAACATCACTTCCTGTCTCTTCAACAATTGAGTGGGGAGAACTTTGCTCAACAATAACTGGGGCAGGCTGCTGTAAATTATCATCTGGCTGAGGAAAGGGCAGCTTATCATCAGGGTCAGACTCCTCACCATCAAAAACTATATCTATTCCTTGAAGATCATCATCAAGATCTGTTTTTAATTGCTTAGATTTGTTTAACTTCTCCCCGTTTGTAGGATTCACAGCAGCATTTTTGAGATGTCCCACATCCTCCCCCACTACTGTTACAGAAGGATTCTGACGTTCCCTTTGTCTTGCCATAAATTCATCTACATGAATTGATGGAGGTCTACCACCAGTAGAACCTGCTCGTGGCACTGTTATTACATTAGTGACACCTTCAACATTTCTCTCTCTTGCCACATAGTCATCCACATGCATAGATGGTGGTCTACTGGTATTTGGTTTGCGCTGCCTGAAGGCATCCCTACGAGTAGGACCAGAAGAAACAGAAGACTGCGTTATACCCCTTGAAAATGCATTTTGAGAAGAAATCTCAGCCTGAGAACCTTCTCGAGCACGCCTAGTGTTCCCATCCATTGAAGGCTGTTTCCTTTTGGCACTAACACTCGTCTGTGTTAATCTATCAGGTAATGTTTCTGGGCATTCCCAAAGAAATTTATCCCCAAGCCCGCCAAGATTAAGATGATCATCAATCCTCTCAACACTGTTTTCAAGCATCAGATCTGTCTTTGAAAAATCTAAAATATCATTTTGAGGCAAAACACCATCATCCACCTTCCCTGAACCAACAGGCCCTTGCAAGACTGAGGCCAATGATTCAACAGTTTTGGAAACCTTCAAATCAAGGATAAAAAGGCAGAAGTTACAAACAACCCAAAGACATGAGAAAGTGTGATGCAAAAAAGTTGTACCTGAAACATGATTTGTCTGTCGGAGGCATTCAAACAGCTGTCCACAGTAATTTTTGAGCTGAACAGAGAAGTTAAATCTACCACATAATTAATATTTTCTCCAGGAAAGTCAGCTGATCTTGTCATATCATCAGAAAGCCCAAAAAGGTGCTTCAATGTGACAACTCTGTCGGAATTTAAACTAACCAACAAACAAACTGTAAGTCCAATGTGCTCAAAAATACCAAAGAAATAGCACTACAATACTTTAGATGATCCACTAAACCATATCCCTTTTATTGATAGAAACTAAGCAATTTGAAGATATAAAATAAATAATGTTCAGAATTATATAAATAGTAAGATATGGACCCTTCAAAGAAAAAATTCCTTCATTTATATAATAGGAAATTTGTGAATGATAGGTAGATTCAAAATTTTTGCATTGTTCATTCGTTAGTTTTAGCATCTAGCTCTTCACATCAAATATTTGTCCTCAGAGTCTTCTGGAATGATAACAAGTAAATCATTTTTTGACTACCTGACTCAGATTAGCATTAACACCAAATCCCAGTTAAAGATCAAGACTTCTGCTGAAGAATTTCATTTAGTAAGTTGTGTTTGATAAGATAAGCACATTCAATAATTTTTTGGCAGCATAGGCCAAATGACAGCTGTCCCCCAACTTTGTGTAACAGGTCAGGCAGGAATCATCTAACGTTTGTATTTTCAAGTTTTGGGAGTCATGTAAATATCAGTCATCATTACATGCATTGTTAATCCGCAAGTCAATAAATAAAATGAACTTGCTAGTAAATTTTGATGAGCCATGTCTCTGGCCAGAACACCATGGTAATCAGGGTATCAAAGCTGAGATCAGACTGGCTGTTTCAACCGCAAAACCGGTGCCTAGTTGAGTCTGGAATTAAGGGGAAATTTGTAACCAGTTCAAAACAAGAAAAACCAACAAACCAGTTTGAACCAATCAATCGTTTTTAAAAAAAAAAATTAAATGATATTTCTAAGTTATGTTTGATGCATGCCCATACCTTACAACCATTGAAAAAGATTAATGAGCAAATGGACAAGAATAATGCACCAATATATTATGAAATAAATTATAAAATACATATATACAGTATAGATATCTTATATGTAATAATTATTTCATTTTTATTTTTTAAATAATAAAATGTTTATTAACTTTTTAAAAATCATATTTTTACTTCTTATCTTTAATCATTTTTTCATTTACTTCTCTTGTTTTTCATTTAAAATCAATTTTTATATATTTCGATCATTATTTTTTGCCTCTCTTATTCAAAATAGTTAGCATACAATTAGAATATGTTAATTTACTCATAACTGATTTGACCATAATTCGGCCATGGTTTGAAATTGAACCTTAAATGAGTGCCTCAACTAATTCAATGGCAAGTCCTATTTTTAATACCTTAATGGTAATAGAGCACATTTCCACAGACAGTTTCCCCCTTAAACAAGCAATTATCATCCTCACTTTCATCAAGAAATTAGAGAAGGGGAGAAAGTGAGGGAAGAAATGATAAAATATTTAAACAAATTCATTTCATGCGGCCTTTGAAACCACATTGACAAAAAAAAGTCTCCTGTAAATTGAAGTATGAATATGCACGACATTTTTTTGGATGATCTGAATGTTAAAGAACGTAAAGTTAATTGAATGCAACAATGCAGAAGCCAACAATAAAACTAACCTTTCCCCATCCATGCAAAAACGCAGAGATCCCACTGACAGTGCATAGATAGCTTCAATTACAAAAGTTGGTAAACCTTCTTGGGTATCAATTGATCTCAACAACATAATCAAACAGCTAAGTAAAGGAGGGCATTTTCTCCATTCTGCTTCACTATGATCGTAATAGTCGAAATCTTTGTCAGGTCAGGTTCAAGTATAGCTCCAAAAGCAATTCGACCTCACTACATGAAGCTAATTCTCTGAAAGCTATAAGACAAGCAACTAACTCTTTTCCAACAGGGAGGACCTAGAAATAAAATCCTTAATTATCATAAAAGAAGCAACTGATACAAGCACTTGGATTTGATTATAAACTGATATTTGATAAACAGATATTCTAAGTTTGATCCCAACTTGCCTCAAAATGATAAGCACTATCCATACGCATAAAAAAAAGAAAAAAATTAATCTTTTAGTCCTTCAAATTTCAACTCAATTAAAACTTAATCCTTCAACTATAACTCGACACGACTCAGTCCCTCAACTTTCAGATGTTCAAAATTTTAGTCTCTATTGTTAATGAATGATTTATATTCTTTCTTGAGTAATCTGATGTGGTACAACTGATACTTGACAAAATTAAAATTGCTTCAACTCAGTTCCATGTTAGACTCTAAACTCCACATCAGAAAATTTTTTTTTTTTTTTTTAAGTGTGTGGAGTTGGAGATTTTCCATAAAACAGAACGCAAAGAGCAAGATCAACAAGAATGACATAGAGCAAGATGGGCGAGGAAACAAATGATATTGGCGACAAACAACTAATAGACAGGGGATCTCCACCATTTCCGGCAAACCTGCTCCTCCGTTTTTCATCAGTTACCTTCATCATTCTTCCCTCTTAGAAACCACCACCACCAGCAATAAACGAAAGATAAATGGTACATCAATCTATAGCAAATCGATATGGCTCATTGGAAAGCTTTATTTTCCTTTTTTTTCTGGATCTGTTTGTTTTTATTGGATTAGTGAGAGATCCCGTTCAATCTTATCCATCAATCTGGGTTTCCTTCTCCATTGATCCCATTCATCGTTTCAGATGTAGGTTTCCTTCTCCATCAAACTGGATTGTCATTCATGAGTTTGTTTTGTTTCCTTCTCACCCTTCACGTTTCCTTCTACTCTTCTTTTCTTCTCTGTCAATCCATTCTTCTACCTTCCTGTTCTTCTCCCTCAGTCTATTTTATGCGTTTATGTTCTTTGTTCAAGGCTATTCCCCATCCTTCCTTCAATTAGTAACTTTGGTAGTTAGTCATAGGGATAACCGAGTAGGAAGTGATTAAGGCTTCCACATTCAAACCTTGCACTATCACTTCAAACTTTCCTTGCCTTCCTCTTCGTCCATCCTCTACAGCAGCAGCACTAGCCTTTCTTTTTCAATTTTATAAAAAAGCCACATGCAGTTGAGTTGGAAGCTAATGCAAAAAATTTTAACAGTGTTATTAACGTTTTTTGCCACATAGGATAACTTAAGAGGTGAGTTTTAAATGACAAAGACAAAAATATAAAATGATAGAAAGCTTGAGAGCTGAGTTGCAAGTGAGTCACGTTTAAGGACTGAGTTGCACCGAGTTATATTTGAGAGACTAAGTCACAATCGAGTTAAAACTTGAAGGACTAAAAATAAACTTTCCCAAAAAAAATTATAAAGACCAACACGAACATTCAAGATAGATCTAGCAGCATATATGGACAGGCTCAGAGAGTCACCTGACAACATTTTAATAGATGACGTAAAATCAGGGGACACTCTTCAGCAGTCAGTTTCTCCGAAGTTTCACTGGCCAACAACCAGAGTTCAATGCTCAGCTGTTAGGCCCAAAAAAAAAAAACAGTAACTAGGAAATAATATCAACTCACCCATCCATTTTGTTTAAAGGTTGAGGAGTTCCCAAGCAAAAAATAAGGGTAATAAACTTGAATACTGGTAGACACCAACTGAAGAAATTAAAGTTACACATTGCAGAATTTATACTGTCCGGAGTTTGCTTTCTATCTACATCATTAACACCAAAGCATCTCTCCATCACCTTTGTTAACATCTGAAGAGCATCCTCCCTTGATAATAGGCCCTGACATAGGGAAAATTGGCCATCATTGTAATATATAAACTTTGACTGTTACTACTATGGTAATGCTCAATATAAGTGGTGATTATCCTAAAGGACTACAAGTGCACCTTGCCAAGTGGATGCTCCAATAAGCTGGCAAGAAAATCAAGGAGCCTGGAAACCTGAAAAGTAAAGGACAATTATTCATTAAGGTGCCAAGCAAGATAAATTACTAAATCCAAATTTTGAGCTTGAAAAGGACTTTTACCTTGTACGCATCTGCATCTGATAGGGGAGATGATTCAGAAACATGATGAATAATTGATGACAATACTGGCTTTATAAGCCCAGATGCATAATCAGTATTTAAACAAGCAATACGAATTATGAGAACACGTAGCAGATCTTGAATGACCATTAATGCCTGCTCAGGAAATTAGAATGACACAAGAGAACAAGAATTTACAAGCTGCATCAACAAACCCATCTCCATTAGAACAAGAAAAAAACAGTTCACTATGTAAGCAGAAATTACATACAGAAATGGCATAATGCTGTATAATCTGGCCAATTTTGTCAAGGTGCGGTGCCAACTGGCAAAGCAGCTTCTCTGGGCGTCCAGATTCCAGATACCAGTTGGCGTGTCTCTCTTTACGAGGCCCAAGCATGGTCCCAACAGCCAACATTCTGCGGACGCTTAGCAAAGGCATTCCACTAGTCCAAAGCCAAACATCTTCCGCAGGGAATAAATCACTCTTGCAACAGAAAAAGCAATAGCAGCATAAGAATTGATCAAGATATGTATCCCATGTATCTTTCTATACACATCTTGAAGGAAAATAATAATTTTAGAGCATGGTATAAGCATTTAAAGAAACATGACCATAACCCTCACTCCAAAGTTTTGTATAGTCAATAACTGTTGCATACCAAAAGATAAAGCAAGCTGCATGTTTCTTTTGGACCTAAAGCCAGCAGTGAAGTAGCTTGAACACTAGCAAGAAGGGTATTGAAAAGACCCGGACTCCAGCCATGTACAGGCCAAAAAGCAAGGGATGACACAATGAGATGACAGACAGCTCCAAAACCAATAGCATAATCAGGAAATGGAGAGGATACGTCTGCTGCACATGCAGCCAGCTTGGGGCTACAATCAACAGAATTCAATCACTTTAAAGATGAGAGCATAATTCTTAAACTGAAATCAAACCAAAATGAAACTAAGAACATGCCTTATCTCTCTGTGTAACCGTAGAAGGGCATTCACCAATTTTGTATTGCGATGCTGTTCCTTAGCTTCCTATCAATTGTAACCAAACAAAATCAAGAATAGAATTCCTCTATGGTTCATGTTGCACAAGGATCTCTAAATCAATCAGATCCTTTCATGTCTCCTTATTGTGGAGAGTGTCAAAATGCAAATGTATGGTGTATACTTGTACGTCTAGAGAACCCTAGAAATAAAACCTCACCGAGAACAATTGATGAAAAGGCAGCCTTTGACCGGAAACAACATATAAGGAACAATTTTCCATTTTATGTTATAACCCCCTCCTCTTGATTTCACAAGTTTACATCACAAAACAGCAAACGTGTTACTGATCCACAGCAATGCCCAAGAGGCCAAGAACATTGAAAAAGATAACCAGAAATCATAGGTAACCTAAGATTTAGTCAACCATGAGTGATAATCAAACTAAAACTGAATAAATGCTAGAAAATAATTTGCAATACTCTCATAGTCATTAAAACACACGTTTTGAATGCAAATATTTACTCCAACCAAGATCATTTACAACAAGCACCATGGTAAGAAGAGACAGAACCTCCACAAGACAAACCTGCAATTTCTGCAAAAGCATAATCAGTAGAGCCAAAGAAGGCACTAGAAGATCAACTATACTCTGCTCACGGTTACGTTCCAAGAGTAAATCTGACGTAGTATTGCATTCTGTACCCTCATCCACAAGGTAATCTGTTCAACAGAATTGTCCAATTGCATATAATAAAGTTTAGTGGGGCGAAACATGTTGTATGGAACATTAAACCATAGAATATAAATTAGCATGCAGCTACAAGACTGGCAGGTGACAATCAATAAAAAATCATGAGGCTTTGGGCTGCATATGATACGGAATACCAATGAAGATATATAGTGGTCCATATATTTGTGAGCATAAAGAACAATAAGACAACTATCAAGAAAAATTATCTTGCTGATCAAAAGTAAATATAATATATCAGGGAATATCCTATTTAATCAATGCTAAGCAGATACAACAACAAGCCTTATTCCACTTAGTGAGACCAGCTACATCAACACTAAAAAGATAACTTTCACCAAAAAAATACAAGGCAAAAACCATCAATAAAGAGAAAAAAGTACAAGGAAAATAAAATTTTTAAAAATTATCCTCTGAAATACATTAGATTGCTTGCTTCTCATCACATTAGCTACCTAATCTGACGTGTTGTCAAACAACAATAAGAGAGTTGACCATATCATGATTTCATACACAAAGTATCACATAGCTAGCAATCATATAAACCATTAAGCATTACAAGAACATAGATTGGCTCACCATAATTGTTTGAGGACCGCTCAAGCATGAATCTGCAGTTGACTAAAACAGCATAGATAACTATTATTGCACCTTCATCATATAAAGTCGCAGCAACAGTCTGCATTGATTTCAAACTCATAAGACAAAGAAAACAAAAGTTGTATTGAGAAAAAATTTTAATTACCCTTGGAACAACTCAAAATAGAAAACTACTGCATACTGGGTTTTCAGAAATGAATGCCAAAATTCTAAATGCTGTTGTCAACTGCGCTAGAGAAGAATCTCGAAGAGCAACACCATCAAAAGACTTCTCAGATATGAACTTTCCAAGATTCTCCATAACATTAATATCAGAGCCTGCAGAAGGCTCGCCAACAATATTCTCAACATCAGTCAGATCTGACACCAGGACACTAGTCGAAGTTAACTGCACATCTCCTCCAGAAGCCAATACAGCAGCATAACGGAGCAGACCAATACCCCCATGTTTGTGGTAAACTACACCAGCATCAATCCATTCCAGCAGCCTTGAGGGGCATCTTTTCTATTGGACCCTGGAGAGGAGATATGCAAGGCTCTATGGAGTTCCATGGCATGCCCAATCCATGAACCCAAAGATGATGATGTGGAATCCATAACAATGACTTCAATAATCTCAGCAGCAGAGTGAAATATTGTAAGGTTTACTGGTGATGATCCTGTGTGCAACAGGATAAGCACAAGAATTTCAAACTTACTCTAAAGAAATTGTCATTACTGCAGAGAGAGAGAGAGAGAGAGAATAGAATAACTTGAATACCACTATTTTTGCCAACAAATTCAGGTTCCTTGACAGAACTTAATGCTTCAATGATGATGGAAACAGCCTGCAAGAAAAGAATCATATTAAAAAAATTAAAATCTTTTAGTATAGTAAAACTTCATATGTTATAATATAACACATCAAGCACAAATATCAACGCCAGTCATGTAATAACAAAACTTCCATTCAAAGTGCTGGAAGCTATATTCTGCTATTGATGAAAAAAATACTAATATCATCCAGAAATCAAAACTTAAAAGCTTAGGTTGTTTTGATAGAAAATGGGTTCCAGGAAGTTCTATCCCTCGTTTTCAATTATTTGAAAGTGGAAAACAATAAAGATGGCTCATTTGAATAAGTTGAAAATGGAAGATGTTTATGGCCAGCTTGTTTTCCTACTGAGAGCAGCAATTCTCAGAAGCTAAATTTTAGCTTCCCCAGAAGTTTTTTATTTTTTCCCAGAAAATAAGCATTTTCACAGATAAGAGCTTTATCCAATCAAATAAAGATTTCCGTTTTTTGGAAAACATGGGTCAGTTTCCACTTGGGCTAGCTTTAAGTGTTCCACAGCAACAACACAATTGCATTTTGAACAAATAATGACCCAATACTTCTAACTCAAATATTTTTTGGTCCAAATACTTCTAACTCAAACATACTCCTGTCACCTTGACAATTAGCTCTCATTTCCCTACATGTCAATCCTATTTGTTAAATGTAACAACACATAGATCATGCTAAAGACGATAGGGAGGAATATACAAGCATTAAAAAAATCCACAAATGTTAATCCACTTAAAATTCATCAATTATTTACTCCCTCTGGTCCTTACTATAAAACACTTTCAACGGTTTCATGTATCTTAAAAAAAAAATTTTTATATCATAAAAAAATGAAATGCACTTTCATTTTTATCCTGGCTTTTAATAATGATACAACTACATTAAATACCCCCACATTAAACAAGAAAGGATAAAATTGAAAAAAGTGATTTAATTATTACAAAATGTCCTACATTTTGAACCAAGAATTAGAGGATGCATCTTTCAATTTTTTTTTTTTTGGGTAAATAAACGGAGCTAAATCTTTCATGTAAGGTGTATTTGAAATTAGTAATAAAAATATTACAACAACAACAAGCCTTATCTCGCTAGGTGGGGTTGGCTATATGGATTATATGCCGCCATTGTGCTCTATCATTTATTAAGCTTTTGAAAATATTGTTAATTAAAAGATCTCGCTCAACAACTTCCGAAAGTGTTCTCTTTAGCTTTGCTCTACCTTTTTGACAGGACTCAAAGTCATCTATTCCCCTTTCCTCATAGGTGCCTCCCGTGATTTTCGTTGTAAGTGTCCAAAC
The DNA here is from genome assembly GCF_029017545.1 of Prosopis cineraria. Lineage (NCBI taxonomy): Eukaryota > Viridiplantae > Streptophyta > Magnoliopsida > Fabales > Fabaceae > Prosopis > Prosopis cineraria. The sequence continues at coordinate 39,815,668 of NW_026555334.1, read as the reverse complement.
TCTTTCAAACGATTTCCTACCATTTTTTTAAAGTGTCAAAATTAACTTGTATTAAGAAAGTGAGCCTACATTCTAACAAGATGTCAAATATCAAAATATGTGATTATGCCAGATATATACAACCAAGAATGTACATATTTTTTTATTTCCAGATAAATAATAAATGAAAGTCTTTATTTCATATGATGCATTGTTATATTCTTCAAACAAAAGGATCAACTTTGCATTTCAAATCATGAAAAGAGCACTTTCACAGAGAAAGAAATAGACCCTAGGAACATGATAAGAAAAATATAATTAGTTTACACTACTCAGCTACATCACACCGACAGAAGATGTTGCCAAAAAAGGGGAGAATAAAATCATTGTTCCAAGCAGATTCATTTATAATTTATAAATTTGTAAAATAATATAATTCGTTGCTTCAAATCCAATGAGTGTGCCTCAGGCTATCAACTCAAATATCATGAACTTCCCAACTCAGTATAATAGGGCTTCCAACAGCACAATGTGTGCATACCTCAGGGAAATATCCTAAAGCAAACAAAGCTTGTCGTCCACAATTAGACCTGCATGTTGTCAGCATATTCAGCTGGAAACTCCCATTACAGGCATATATAAGATTCAAATGAATCCAAAAAAATAATAATAAGTTAACGTCCACCTAGAGAGACTACAAAGCTCCCATAAAACCCATAAAAACTCTTCTGTGTGTGGACTTGTCGAAAGCAAGCGATCAATTGCATTAACCTAGTCCAGGAATAAGAATAACCACAATTAGATGAAAAAAATAGAAGAGGGGAGGAGGAGGAAGAGAGATGTGGAAAGGATAAATTTGTTAAGTGAAACTAACCATCCTTAAATGCATCTCAACTATCAGTCCTATCTCAAGTGAACTGCATGAGAAACCTTTTGATAACAAGACAGATGCATATCGAAGAGGAATACAATCTTCCCTGTTGACAACATGACCACCCTTAAGAGCATGGATTAAGATCATCGACAGTTCAGGATCCTGTAGCAGGAATGTCAAGCCTAGAAAGGGGAAAGACAAAATAATATAAATGCTTGGTTATATCATTAGCTTCTTCCTAGTACACGATCCACCAAATAGTGAGTGTCTAAGTACATCTGCATGTGTATTTATGTCTTAAAACTAATTGGAGCCCACCTGAACGACAAAAAAGTAATGAAAGGATCACCGCTTCAATTGATGATGCCATATCCATGAATATTTCTGCAGCATATCCTCCTTCCATACGCAGAACAGATGATGATAACAGTGCAGCTGATAAGGACAGAAAACCACGCTCCTGTCTCAAATGTAGGGTGTAAAGTTGCACATACGTGCGCACATGTCAATATACCATATAACAAGAAAAGTTGTAGAACAAATTAATCCCAGCACTCAAGTACACTAAAAATACAGTGAAGGATTGTATGGACATAGAATTGTCCACATTCACACAATAGGGGTCACAGAGCAAGAGAGAAGTTGCAAAATTTAAGAAAAGCTGCATCTTTAATCTGAAGAGGAGGAAAGCAGGAACAGTTTCATAGTACTCAATGTATTTTCCTGACTAAAAAATATACCTTCAGCAGTCCCAGCAAATGTGAGTCAATATCCCAATCTGAAAAGCAACAACTTGAAGAGCTGATTAGGCCAGAAGTTGCTTTATATGACAACAATCCATCTGCTGCACCAGTAAATAATGATCTAACTCCACAAGCCATGGGAGAAGGATCTTCAATCGGACCACGTGAATTTATCAATTTCTGCATTAGTACTTGTCAATTAACATTAACAAAGAATTTCACATGTGGAAATTCTAGCATGAAACAAATAAATGATCTAATTTAAATTTACAGATGATAAGAAATAAATTACGACAAGCTACTACTACAAAGGATAAGTTAACATGATCTAAGTCAATTAATTAACACTTACAAGTAGCTTTTCGAGTTGCATTTGAGCAGTAGTGAGTGTGTTCAATGTAGCATTCATAACCCTTCCAACTGTACTAACACTTTCCAACACAGACAGAACTGCAGACTGGCAGAGATCATATTACCACAGGATAATGACAAAGTCAAAGAAAGTAAGGTAACATTTACATTAGCCACACCAGTGAAAGCAATACCTCATATCTTAAAGCAACTTCATAAAACCGCAGACGATGGAGCAAATAGGTTGCAAGAGAAGCGACATCATGACGAGGCTTTGCCAATATCAAGTTCAACAACTGACTATAACCTTCACTTGCACCTGCGGGAATAGTTTCCTCTTCACGTGGCCACCAACCTAAAAAGCCTTCACACCCAACAGAATACCTGGTAGCCTGCTCCACAACACCAAGAAGCAGGAGCATAGTAGTAGTTGAATTTTGCATGTTGGAAAAATATGTCACAATCTGCTCCATTCCCCCATCATTAACAAAATGAAAACAGCTCTCTTTACCAGAACACAGTAGAAGAGCCAAGCTCAACCCTAGAAGGACATTTTCAATCTGCATTCCAGTATATAAAAAGGCAAGAAAATGAGAGAAGTTGAAAGTACATTTCTTTGATTCTAACTTTATCAATGAATTCGGAGACGGTGAGAAGAAATAACAGATTACCTGAAAAAGGCAGTGATCTACATGTGTAGATCCCTTGGTAAGATGAAAGTATCGATTAAACAATTCCACCAACTCTTTGGAGTCCAACATAACAGCCTCTGATTCAGAATAACTGCCCTCTGATGACCATTCAGAAGATGCACTGCCTGATTTATTCTGAAGAATTTTATAGACTTCAAGAAGCTCTTTTCTAGCTTCATTAACAATACTATGCAACTCCCCAAACTTCTCAGATCTCTCTGACATCTGATATCTTCCTCTAATTGAATTGCATATTTCAGTGGAAACATAAGAAGAGACTGCTGATACTACTGTACTTACAACTTTATGCCCAGCATCCCCAAGCTCTGGAAACTCCAGAATCTTCAACATTGTCTGTATAAACAGCTTGAACCCATCAGAGATGTCTGCTGCAGGAAGTGGAATACTCAATACATTTAAAGAGGAAATCAATTCCTCAATCGTTGAATTCACAGAATTTAATGCAAGAGGCAGGTCTTCAAGCCTCCCTTCAGAAGAATCAACGAGATCAGTCAACGCACTGTCATCAAATTCAATGTTAAACTGGCCCAAATCCTCGGCTGTGTTGCCATAAACAACCAAGCTCAAACTCCGATAGCTTCCTCTTACAACTAGATGACTAGTTACAACAGCCTGGTCAAGAGAACAATCAATGCAACAAAAATTTAGCTGAGTAGGCTTCTCAGTGAATATCAAGAACAGTCAAGGTGGTAATTAATCCAACAATCACTAATTAAAACATGTAAAGTAATTTTGGAAATAACCTGAATAATATAACTATTTTTCCCATTGTTTTGAGACAAAGTCATATTTCTCCATACTCTTACCTCTTACCATTATATTTTTATTAAGGGAAAATTAATCTGTTAGTTTTCGTAAGTTTGACACTCCATTCCTAAAATTCAACTCGGTGCAATTAAATCCCTAAAATTTTAGCTATTTAATCCACTGGTAAGTACAGCTGGTTTATAACTTGGTCCTTGATGGACCGGGTATTTGACTATACGAGGGACCAAAGGATTGAAAGGCTGAAACTTCAGAGATTGAGTTGAACGAGTCAGAACTAGGACTGAATGTTTAATTTCCCCTTTTTCTAGAAAATCCAGGTAAATAGAAAAACCTTCAATTGTGTTTGGCTAACACTGTCAGTGTATACAGTGATGTGAAATGCAGTAAATACCTCAACTTCTAGCGCATTTGATGAAGAGTGAGAGTATAGAAAAGGCTGACAAAGTCTCCTAAACCTCGTCTCTCCTTCACAATGAACAAATACCTCTAAAGCAAATGATGGAGGGGAAGTAGCTCTGAAAAGCACAAGAGATTAAGAAAATAGATTACAAAATGTTCAACAGAAACATCCTTGCAGTGCGTGATAGGAAAAAAGACTTTGGCAATAACTAAATAAATTTGTTTAAAGACAAGTGAAAAATCAGACAACCAAAACACACAAAAACAAAAAACAAAAACCCCATACCCTACGAGGGTTACTGATTGGGCAACCGATGATGCACTCTGTTCCAAGAACTCACAGGCAGTGATGACAACGGGTTCTGAGAAAATCACCTGCAAGAAAATTTTTCGGAGGGAAGGGGGAGGCGTCACCAAGGCAGCCAACTAAAATCTAGCAAAACCAGCTGATAATACTGCCCAAGTACAGCACTATTTAAAATATGAATTGAAGTTCGCTATTCATAAATTTTCAACACATGGAACTGTGGGCGGGGTAACAAGAGATGAGTAGCAGCTAACCTAACCAGAATTTGAAACCGTACTTGGCATTACAACCAATTGGCGCTTCAGCGATGAAATAAAGCTCAAAATAATTATGAAATGGAAGCACGAGAGAATGCGAAGTTACCTCATCGACATACTCGTCCAGGAGGGGGTGAACGAAAGTTTGAGCAAAGAGGACGCATGGTTCGGGTCGACCCATGTGGAGTTCTCTATCTTTGGATTTCCTAATCACGAAACATGCACCTCAATCTCCCGTGTTCGGTGTCTAGGGTTTATGGCGCCTCGGTTTGGAGCGCTAGTGGAGATTTATGAATTATGACTTCCATTCAGTCTCGCCGCCGATTTCCCAGGGCAAGAGACCTTTGTCAGTCCTTCCGGTTAACAATGTTTAATTTTTTTTTTTTAATCTGAACAATGTTTAATTGTTTAGATGAAAGGGAGGGACACTAAAGGTGTGTTTGCGTTTTAATTTATATCCTATAAAAGTGTATTTTGGAGATTTAATTATTTATTGGATTAGACAAAAACACATTCTAAATATTGTTTGAACGTGTTTTTGAACGTTACCCAAACGAGCCCTAATATATAGATATATATATATATATATATTTATATTTGAATAGATTAAATGCATCATATTTTTTGTAATATATTCAATTAAAATAATTTAAATAATTTAATTAAAATTTTGTATGGAATTTTTTTAATTGATTTTGTTTTTATAACAGATAGCATAATTTGATTTCTTTTATTTTTTCCTTCTACTCTCATTAATATTAAAATTAATTTATATTTAATATTATTAAATGTTATGTTTTTATTGAATAAATTACACATGACATGATGCACCTAATCTAATTAAATATTTATCTCTATAAATATGCGCGCGCCCGTGGAAAGGTACATCGTGTGCGTGCGTAAATAAATAAATAATAATAAATAAATAAATTTAGTGAAAGGGACTTGATTAGAACAGAAATTATGCTCAAGGACCAGATCAAATTTAAGGACCAAACCAAATATTTTATTTATAAAGCAATTAGTTCAAATGACCAAAATGCCCTAATACCTCTCACCTGAATACTTCCTCGCTGTTCATCATGTTAACGAACAATGTCAGAAATCCATTCTCGCTCTTAAGCGGTCTACCTTCCATTATCACTCCTCCTCTTGAAGTTGTCCCTTGTCTTCCTTGCCTTCTGCCTCTGCTCCTTCTTCCACCATCACCGCTCGTTCTCATGTCGTCCATCATTTACATCTATACTCGCCATTCCATCATTTGAATGCCGGATCTGCTTATGCTTAGCGTTCAAATTCTATTATCGATGACCGATGCTTCATCATATTGCAATCTTTGCCCAAAATCAATCCTTTTGATTTGTTGTCGTTGCTGATACCTGGTATTGCTATTTTCTTACATTTAATTTCCACGGAATGCAATTACTTCGTATAGAAAGATGCATCATTTTTCATATCTTCCTTTTTCAAAACAAAGCCTCTAATAGCAGCGCAATTCTATGTATTAATAAACTCAATTTTGCTTTAGAGTGGGGAGTCTCGTGTAATTGGTTTTTATTCCTTTTTATCTAGTTTAAGGATTTTGTTTAATATTTTCTTTACTATCAACCCATAGGTTGATTAATGAATGATTGAAACATTAGAATTTAAAAATTAATGTAGAATTGCTCAATAAAAATAATAACTTTCATTTTTTATTTTTAAGAGTATATTTGTCATGGGTATGCAACAACATAGATGTGGCATGGTTGTCAAATGACCAAATTTGAGTGGAAATGAAATATCCCCCTTATTAAATATGATTAACATTTCAAATCCATGATAATCAAGGGATCAACCCTGAGGAAAATTATAAAGTTTGTAATTTAAGAAAATAAGATCCCAGGTTTTCATAGTTTAAAATACTCTAGAAACCATGTATTAACTAATCAGAGTAAAATAATATTACGAAAGTATGAGATACCTCAAAAAAGTAAAAAGAGTTAAAAACGATTGAAAAATCCCAAAGTTCTGAAAACATAACAATGTGCCACGACTTGTGCACAATGCACTGCAACTTGCCACGCACTGTGGTGCAGGCACCATGCACTATGGCTTGTTGCACATTCATGACAGCAGATATGAGCAATTTTCGGTGTGTCTTATTCTCTATCTAACATTCGAATAAGATAATTTAGGTATCTATAAAAAGCTTTTATTATAAACTAGCTAATGGCACAAGTTTCACTTTTAAATCAAGTCATACCAAGAAGTTCGACGCTCAAATACAATTTCACAATTTTTACAACAAAATGGTGTCCAAAATCACATACACATGCCAAAAGTCATTTCTAACACCTAGGCTATATTTATTGGATATAGGACTAACCATACAACATACCACATACACAAATACACCATTATATAAAATTTTCACCCCTCAACCCTTTAATACAAAAAAACATAAGGGAGTTTTACATTGCACTTTATCAAAAATTATCCATAACAGGTTTAAAACAAATTTGTTACACATGCACTAGTATTTTGGCCCTATTAATATTTATAATTTATCATAAACAAAATCTCAGGGCTTAAAATACTTTACAGGCATCATAAACAATTATGTAATGTAAGTGTAAAACAAAAATGTATCCTAATTAATAATATTTAAACTATTATATAAAATAAATGAATCAAAGAGGCATTACAATATAACTGCTCAGATTTCTACGCCTCTAGAGTCTTTTCCCTTTCCGCACCAAAGCTATAGCTTGTAAATTATTGAAATAAAAGGGTGAATCTAGCTACTCAATAACTAATGTATACCTACCCTATACATTTGTATATCAATTAAATAAATGCACATAATTGAAGTTGATTTTTCTCAAAACTTAAGTGTTATCACATGTAACACAAAATTGTCACTTCTCGTTTAACTTATATACATAAATTTTATCTCAAATCACACAGTACATTGCCATAAGACATACTAACATGCGACAATGACCCAATTTATGATCATGACTTGCCACAAACTTAGACAATCATGTGACACATCATATAAACACATATGTATGATCAAATCATCCTTATACCCTTCTTATTTTCTTCGATTGAAACCATGGGCTATAACATTAAACAAAGTACTATCCGTATGATCGAACTATCTAAGCTCACCAATTATGAAATATGACCCAATCAAAGATCACAAGATTCACTTTTGGACTATGATTTCCCTCACTCTTGAATCTTTAATGTATCGTATACCCTAAGTTGACCTCCTTAATAAATTGGTGGAGATAGTTAGGCTCTATTCCCTCAACAAACTATGGGACAAGGTTATATTCTTGTGTATCTGAAGGCAGTCAAAAATATCATATGAATTTTTAACTACCCTTCTCCCTAGGCAAGCTCTTACCAACTAATTATGTCATGAACGATGCTCACTCATTTCACAATTTCATTTATTCATTATTAGCACATTGGGTTCACAATAATACGTTACTGAAGTGAGCATCCATAATATTTTTACAATTATTTTTCACTTTACTAAATCATCAATTTCTTCACCGATAAAGCAATTATCATATCACACGACATCACACTTCTCGTCCCAAAATATATACATATTCATAGTTTTGAAAATCGTGTTTGACTTTAATTTTACATTTCAAATCAAGATAAAACATTATGTACATTCATAACTCAAGCAATTATTAAGGCTCATGACATGCTTTTGCATTCAAAATCAAATCATACATGCTAATATGCACATTTTACAATTAACAAACAACTACTTAAAGTAAGGTTCTCTCAATTATCTTAAACCTTTAAGAGATTAAAAAGTTTACCCCTCAATAATTAGCTTTCAAGCTTGATTCATAAGCCAAATATGGCGCCCAAAGGCTTAATCTGCAATTAAATTCTAAGCTCATTAACATTGTCAACAATACATTTTCAACTCTCATTTTTCACTTCTAAAATATCAAATGCCCATATTTCTCATATTTAGGCCTACCTATTGGATGTATTAACTTTCTTTAGCATTAAATAGCTTTAATAAGTTTCCACATTGCCATTAATGCCTTAACCATTCCCCATAAATCACATTTAATGCCTTATTTTTGGACATTAATGGAACTCACCCACCAAAAATTTATAAAATTATCAATGTAGGGTTTAAACAACTTAACCTACTTCTATTAACTCTATTTAAGTTAATGGGTTCAAACTCATAACCTGTTTGGACTGAAAATCATCTTTCATTGTCAAACCTTAATCAAAACTTCACAAAAATAGAAGAGAAAAGAAGATTGGGGTTTTAGGAACTTATCTCAAGTGGTTACTAACTCTAAAATACTTCAGAACTACAAATCTGGCAAACCTTAACAGAGTTTGATTGCTTGCTCTTCATTTTCTCCTATTTCTCCTTCTGATTTTCTATTTATTCATGACCAGTTTATCAAAAATTTTAGCCATCACTGCAGTCATGGTACAGAGAGGCCTTTCCTTATTCATTATCATATGTGCACCGCAGTAGATGTGTTACATGCCACGACATGTGACACAGAGACAATCCTTTATGTTTTTCTCCTTCCTTTAGTGCTTGGGTGACTAAACTTCACTTCAGACCCATAATAAGGGTTAAAATAACAACCAAATATGCTTATTATATCTTTTTGGCCACATGTCACATCAAATCACTCAATTTACCATAATTAAACTTAATTAATCCCTTAGTAATCTAATAATTAAAATTTATGATGTTACGAGAAATATATCAAAAACTAATCTATTGAAGGACAACTAGTTACTTTTAAAAGCAAAATCTTTAGATAATTCTTAAGAAGAAAGCCATACTATAGCTGTTGTTAATGAGCTTTCTAAAGAAATAACTAAGATTCTAGTTGCACATTCTGTGAATGCTAAACGTGTTATGGAAGGAAAGAATATAGCTAATGTAGTCCTTCTAAGAGGGCGTGGTACTGTTATTTAAATTTTTATCATATTTTGTTCATTTACTAACTAAACATAGAAGTACTGGTTAATGGAACTAAAATATATAGCATGGTCCATTTGTATAGTCTGCTACCTCAGAGAAAGGCACTTAAAGTGAATTATTTCTAGGAAATACTTAACAATAATTAAAACTTGAAAATAATTATGGTATTGACTATTCTAGTAAAAGTATAGTTATTATTATATACTTTGAAATTTATGTCTTTTTGTGCTTTTGATCACAAACTTAGTAAAATAATTGGATACTAAAACACATCATGTTTCATCCCAAATAAGAAAAACAGATGTAACATATCCATATTTGCAATATAATTTATTGATGCCAATGTTCTCATTTACATGTCTTATTTATGCATTTATTTTAAATTGTTATTTATAGGCTATTCCATTGGTAAACAAACATGGCTTGTAGCCATGCATGGTAGCTCCAACAAACATAATTGCTGGCCTAGGCTTATCGATTGGCATTGATATTCTTGAAGCTCCTGAAGCAACTGGAGATTATTAAACGCTAATAACTTTAAAAGCAATAGCAATATCCAAGGCACTCTTAGCTCCATTGTAGTCTTGTCCTTAAGTTTTAATACCCAAGGAGGATAAACATAGAACAGACCAATCAGAAGGATATGACTTTGGATTTCTACACATCAACGTCAAAATTTTATCAGTTTTTATTTCATTTGGTTTACTTGCTTCTAAGTATTTCTCTTTTACACTTTATATCAGCATGAAAATCTCACCATATGAATAGATGATTTCTCTTCCATTGTTAGCTTTTGCCCAAATAAGGAGCTAAATTTTGATTGTCTTAGAACTGACATCACAATCTTATGCGTGTACTTTATAAAAGCTCGTATGCTTATTAGTTCAAGTGCATGTTACTCTTGGAGATTAAAAGCAAAAGATAAATCTAAAATGTGGAAGTGTATGCATATGTGTATGAAAGTGCCATTGCTTGTTCATAATGTGTTCATTTTCTTTTTGTTAGACATGAAATTGGGCTCCGGATTAATTTTAAATATGTGTTTGACATGATTTGATTTTCCCTCATCTTTCCATTTATTTTCAAATTTAAGTGTCCTATAGATGTTTAAGTACATAATGTTCAATAATTTTGTGGGTATTGTGTTTTAATGCTTGAATGACCTATGTGTGATGGGTATTAATTTTCATTTCAGGTATAATATTTTTGATGCACCGAAGCAAAAGGTTTTGTCTAAAGAGGAGAAAAAATAAGTCGAAGTTAAAAAGCTCTTACATGTATATCATAAATCAAGTGAGCTATAAGGAAATACTAATCAAGGGATTCATCTGGAAGATTGAATAAAATTGTGATTGTACTTTGAAGTGTACTTATAACCATTCCGTTATTTTTTTATATAGGATAAGATGTAGTTTAACATAGGCATGATGTTGTTTTTAACCCCTCATGGTATATTTTTTTAAGATAGGATGTCCTATAGTTTTTGTTTATCATTTTGGTTGTACTTGACAAAAAGATAAACTAAACCTAATGAAATTAATATTCATTCATTGCAATTATTGTTGTTCATTCTTGTTATTCACATTTACTTTCTTTTCTAGGACAATTTAGTTGTCCTCCATATTACATTATTAACATAGCTCGCTATAAAATATATAATAATTAAAAAGAGATAACTTATTATGAGTATTCCTTTATTTATTTTTTGTATAGGGTAGAATATAGTTTAACATGAGCATAATATTGTTCTCACTCCCCATAATATGTTCTTTGATTTGGGGTACCAGAACCAAAGGGTGCAAATATTTTGGCTTTGAGTGCAAAGGTTCTGACTTAGGTGCAAGGCTTCTCATTTAAGATGTATATGTTATGACTTTAGGTGTAAGGCTTTTGGCTTGAGTGTGAGGGTTTTAGTCTGGGTGCAAGAGATATGGCTTTAGTACAAGGCTTCTGGCTTATGGTGTAAGAGATCTAATTTAAGGTGTAAAATTTATGGCTTAGTCATTTTCATGTAATTCAAGGACAATGACAATAGTGTGCTCTCTATGTGTTTAATTTTCATGTAATTTGCTACATATTACATGTAAATTATTCCCCAGATATGCTTGTGAATTTCTCCATATGTTAATTTACATATAATTCATAGTCATTTTCATGTAATTTAGTGGCATTAATGTAACAATCTAATTTTTAGATAATAAATATATTGTGAAATTGGGATTCAAAATTAAAAATTCATATTCTTTTAAGATTTAGAATTAGAATAAATAAATTTATATTTGAAGTTAATTAGAATTAATCACATATTCTAGACATCTAAATATGAATTAAATTTAGGTTTAAAATTATATAAGATATGTTTATTAACTTTAATTATTATTATTATTATATATAAAGGGAAAAAGTCAAAACCACGGAAAAGTGGTTAGGACTTTTGTTGCTCCCTTAGTTTTAAAAAATAATATATAATAATAAATAATAAGTAATAAATGATTGTAGGATCCATGTCCTATTATAAATATTCTTCCTCCCCTTCTCATTTTTCCTCACAATTTTTGTCCGCCTTTTCTCCTTTCCATTTCAACTTCTATACAATATTGTTCATTTTATTTAGATAACGTTCTAAATTTTTAGATCATTTAGGCATATAAAATGACTTTCATTTTTTAAGGTCGCTTCATAAATATTTTTCACTCATTTAAAACTATCTAGCAGTAGTATTATTTTGATGTATAGTGAAAAAAAATTTATGAGAATTTTTTTATAGGATAGTGAATTTAAGGTTATGATGATTCAAAAATAAATGTAAATGTTATTGAAGGTATAATAAATGTAATAAAATATTTCTTTGATGTTGGAACTCAGATTTAAGAATCTATAAGTTAAACATTAGACTTATATGATTGAGTTTACATTAAATCTGAGATATTAGGATAGGTTTTTGATTATTAAATATTTATTTGAGTATAAATAAATGTTTCAAAGGATATGAAATGGTGATTTGAGGTTTGAAGATAACTTTTAAATTTTTAATTATTTTTAAACAATTTTTCTGTAAAATAAATTAATGAAATTTTGATATTATTATTACAACAAAAAATACAGTTTGAAGCATTTATTTTTTGTCTTTAGGAGCACTCCTATAGCTAGCACTCCCATTTGTACAAGAGCACTTTCTAAGCGCTCTCATAAGCCACACTTACGGGAGCGCTTATGGAAAAAGCACTCCCATAAGCATCTTAATAAACTTAAAAAAAAGGTTTAAGAGAGCATTTTTTAGGAAAGCACTCCTATAGAGCTACTTATAGAAGCACTTTTCCAAAAAGCACTTGCTCTTAGGAGAAGCGCTCTAGTAGGCAGCTCTACAGGAGCGCTTTCCCAAGAAGCATTCTTATATGTAGCTTAATTTTTTTAAATAAAATATCCTCCTTAATTAGACTCATTTTGAATGAATTTTATAATAAGTCATTATTCAAAATAATATTAAGACAATTTAAACGCTAAAAAGCATAAATTTATTAAACATTGTAAAATTATAAATTATTACAAACTAGTTAAAATTCAATCATTGTTTGGATTGATACAATGTAAAATTTCAAAAGGTTCTTGAGCACAATAGATTACATCCTTAAAGGTAGTATGATACCATAAATACAAATAACTTTCCTCTTTGCTCGTATTTCTTCAATAGCATTTTGTTCCTCTACAAAATCATAAATAAGATAAGTTTACAAAGGCAAAGATACAATTAAAAAAAAGACGACGAGTGATGATTTCTCATGTTTACATCCGATGTACATTAGAAAACAAAATGTTTATTAAATTCACAAAAAAATAACTCTGAACAAGTAATCCACAAGCAACCTTTATGATAATATTTAAAAAAACCTTACAATAAAAATAAAATAGAAAAATAGTTAGAAAGCACTTACCTTCTATTCGTGGTGAACAATAAATACTAGACGTGCCAAAGACATTAAGTCTCAATTGATAATAAAAGGTCCCGAGCTCCTTTACCACAATTTACTTGAATGTAAAAAGATACAAGACTTTGATAGAACAAGTATATGATTTTTTTATTGAAATGTGCAAAGATTACAAACTGAAAATTAAAATGGACTAACGAATGTAAAATTTGCGAGTCTTTGATGGAGTGTTGACTTGCTTCTTCTATATTTTCTTCTTTTATTTATAGTGTCAGAATAGTGGAAGCCTTTTTCTTGAAACCTAGCACATTTTGTCGAAGAATTAGGGATCCCACGAAACTCATGGTACAGTCTTTATTAGGGGTGTTCAATCTGGACCCGTCCCGATTGGCCCAGTATCGTCCCGATCATATCGGGACGGGTCTTGTCCCGGCCCGAAAATAATCGGGACGGGACTTTACGGGACGGGACAGGAAAGGGGTTCGGGACGGGACGGGACACGGGATTACCATCGGGACGTCCCGTCCCGTCCCGAATATTATATATATTATTTTTTATTTTAAACATATTAATTATATTAATATAATTTATACTTATATTAATTATATCAATTATAATTTTAATACTTACAATTCTTATTTAAAACTAAAGTATTTTTATATTGATAATTTTAATGGTATGGAGTAAACATGGCGATATCTTTTTTATAATATATTAATTATATTAATATAATTTATTCTTATATCTATCTATTTAATAACTTTTATTTATAACATACTTCTTGCTTATTTTTAGAAGAGTAACTAGCTTAGTATATCTTCACTAAAGTAGAAGAACAATTATTTGATATTGTATTTGACTTGCCTGTTATTGCTAATTTTATAGCATAAAGATCACTTGTATTTTGTATTATAATATGTAGTTGTGATTAAAATAATTCAATAATTGATTTTAAATTATTGTTATTTATGTACTTGTGTTATTTTGATTTTAAACTTAATAAATTATATAATTTAAAATTTTAATGAACATTATTATCCAGATCTTTTTTCGATATTATTTCATTTATCGGGACGGCGGGACGTCCCGATCTTGTCCCGGTCCCGTCCCGACTCTTAACGGGACGGGACGACTTTCGGGACGGGACGGGACACGGGACCAAAATTCAGTCCCGATCTTTTTTTCGGGACGGGACACGGGACGGGGGTGTCCCGATCCCGTCCCGTCCCGTGAACACCTCTAGTCTTTATTCCATACTCTTCATTTTAATAATCAGCCTATTTCATCAAAATACTTGGATGTGGATTTCGGCATTACTTAAAATCATGTCTTCATGCAACGGTCTAATATTTGCAATTGATAAGATTTTTTCATGTTTACTTATTATGGCTTTATTGAACCTCAGGGCCGGCCCTTTTTGTTTATATTGAGCCTAACATTTAATTACTCAGCCTAACTAATCCTGTGACCTGTTTGAGCGACATTTCATATTTAACTTAAACACCTTCTCAATGCATAATTTCACAATCAATTACTTTCTTTCCTTTTTTTTTTTTTGTTAAACCCTTTTTCATTTGTATATTAACATCCAAAGCATCATTATAATGCATTATTTCAAGTCAGAAGCGAATAAGTCTAAGTTTTCAAGTTAGGGTGCTCACGTTAGAGTAGACAAGAAAAGATGTGAACATGCCAAATTTTAATATCTATTAATAAAATAATACAGTTGTTAGAAGTATGCCAATACCTTATATTTGTCCATTAAATATCGTGTCATAGTGTCTTGCATGTTATTCCTTTAAAATAAAAAAAGCAAAGTTTTTATAAGTTCTTAGCAACTAATCTAACTATAAAATTAGTGCAAAAATTTATAATCTAATCTAATCTTCTAAATATTACACTATAAGAACAAAAATATACAAAACAAAAGTTTAGATAACGTTAACTTAAAAAAGAAGGAACAATAAAAATAATTAATATAATGCTATAAAAAACATAAATCTGTAGATGAATAAATGAATAAAGCACTAACCTTACATTTTTGTTATGGCTGTTTGTAGACATCAGTATTCACTTCTCTGAATATTTGAATCCAAAACCAACAATCCTAGAGCTATGAGGCAAAATGCTATGTTCTATAAAAAAATTATACCAACAAAGTTGAAGTCAACTTTCAAGCTTAAAATTCAGATATGTGAATGCTAAGTGAATCATAATATTTGAGTTGTAGGTATAACAGGAACACTTCTAAATGTCCACAAATTAGCATGAATTTTAATTTTGGTCTAAGGCCATAATAGACTTGGGAAAATGCAGTAACTTATACAAATCTAAAATGTGTGCACTGTCATGAATATTTGAGTATTTTGCATATGTGTCCATCATCTAATCATATTTCTCAACATCTCCTTTTTTTTTGTCTGGCCAACAAAGGAATTTGCATTCGTAATCAAAGGAAGAAATTATCTATTAGGCAGAATAGCTAACAACCTTCTACTTCACCTATTAAAGTTGCTCCACAGATGTCAAAGTTGATCTAGAAAAATCATAGACAACATCATACCATCAAGACATGGCTAATGCTCAGATTAAAATCTCAAACATTAAATGTAACATCTAAATGTTAAAAAAGTCAACCATGCTCATAGATAAGCAAGCCAAGTAAAATCTAAACTTATTTCAAGCATACCATTTCGTGTTAGAACTATTGGAAACAACTCCATTGGTTTCCCACTTTATTGGTACCAATGTCCATTTGAAGCCATATTTTAAAAGGGAAAAATTGACTAGGATCGATGTCAAGGATAAGGTTATATAAACCTACTAGCAAGGGAAAATTTTCTTTACAAATTTTATTTTAAGCCTCTCGAAGCGTTTTTATCAATAAGCACTCTGGAAGACTGAACATACCATAGCACTTTTTTTATAAGTGCTCTAATATCTTTTGCCTCATTTTTTAGAGCATTTTTCATATAACTCTAACAAGGATTTTTTGTAGCAGTGTATGATAGATTTAAGATTTAGGTGTAGTCTATTGAGGCATGAGAATTTTAGAAAGGAATTTAGAAAATAAAATGAGACACTAACTTTGAATTATTGTTAATATCAAAATTAGGCCTAAATTTTCTAACTCTTTGAATTAGAATTATTTACTAATTTTCATATAAAATTAATATTTAGTGTTATGAAATTAATATTATGCATATATTATTAAATGGTTGTATAGGTTGTATTGTCTAAGAGAGTGGTGAAATGGGTGTTGTACAAGGAAACATGTTATTCAAGACATGAGGTAATCATTATTAATGCGTGATAGTGTATGTATGTGTGATTAATTGTGTGTTTGTTTGTTTTTTGTTTGGAAAATATTGATTTTTGTTGAGAAATAATATATATATATATTTTGTTTAGAAATAATTGCCAATTGAATTAAATTTATATTTATGAATATTTTGTGAATATTGACATTGCTGAAAACATGAGATAAATTGTCTGATTGATCTAAGATTGTGCCAAATAATTTTTGTTCAGTTATTATAAATGCATGACTGGTCGGAGTATATTGAAAATTATTCGGTAAAAATTTTTGCTTGGTTGAGTTATCATGTGGTAAGGCTTCATTAAAATTAATGCATGGCTTGCAGTTTAGTCCAACTCACCTTTGATCGGATGACCTGGCATCCGAGCATGACATAAGGAGGGATATAAGGTGTAGCTATGTTAATTAAATATTTCTTTGGATTGTTGTTTTATTTGCCTACTTAACAATTGCATGATTAACTATCTTACATGCATTATTACATATTAATATTTAGTTACTAAGACTTTTAAGTCTCATTTTCTATAGTTATTAAATTTTCAAGAGTGAGTTTAGTTGGAGAAGAGCCTAAGGTGTAATTTGGTGTATGAGACAAAGTTTTCTATTTCAACCTCTTTATTTATTAATGATGTATATTATGCCAATTTAGAAGGGATATATATATTATGCACGTGGACTTTATTTTTAAATTATGGTATTTTATATGTCAAGAGAATTATGTCTGTCCCTCTTGACTTTAGGCATTTGTGAAGTAAAATTTCAATCAAATATGCTCCTCTATGGTAATTTTTTATGGTAACTAGTATTTAAAAAAATATAACTAGGCCCAAATCAAGCATCCACAATAAAAACATAGTTTGTGAAGTGTTACTTAACTGGCCATGGCTTTGAAATTATAACAATAGTGTATACTTGAAGTACTTAATGATTGCTTTTTTTAATTATCATGGTAAAGTAAATTTATTATGTTTAAATATTTCTATCATGATAAACCTTTTTAGTATGATAGACTATTTGTAAAATATTTTTATAACTATTTTTTTCTATCATGGTAAGAGTTTAAAATTATTAAAATAGTTTATCAAACCATTTATTTGTGAAAAATAAGTGTCAAAATTTAGGTGTTATAATTGATATAGGCATACTTTCTGTGCGTTTGATTTATATGTAATTTGTTAGATGTTTCATGTAAATAATTCCTTAGTCATGCTCATAAGCTTTCTGACATATTGATTAACATGTAATTCATAGTTATTTTTATGTAATTTTGGGAGATTAACAAGGGTATGCTCTCTGTGTTTGATTTACATGTAATCCGCTAGAGATTACATGTAAATTATTCCTTAAGCATGGTTATGATTTTTTTTTCATATTGATTTACATGTAATTCATAGTTACTTTCATATAATTTTGGAGAATTGATAGGGGTGTGCTCTCTCTGTGTTTAATTTATATGTAATCCTCTAGAGATTACATGTAAATTATTTCTCAAGCACGCTCGCAATTTTTTCTTATATTGATTTACATGTAATCCATTGTTATTTTCATATAATTACAGGAGATTAATAGTGGGTGCTTTCTATGTATTTAATTTAAATGCAACCCACAAGATAGTACATGTAATTGTCCAAGTTTTGCCTTACACCCTAAGTCAAAACACATGCACCCCAAGTGAGATCCCTTGTACCTTAAGCTAGATCTCTTGCACCTAAGCTAAAAGCTTCGCATCTCAAGCCAGAAGCCTTGCATCTCAAGCATAAAGTCTTGCACTCAAGCTAAATCCTTTGCACCTAAATTCAGAAGCCCTGCACCTACGCTAGAAGCTCTATACCTAAGCCATAACCTTTACACTTTAAGTCAAAAACCTTACATCCAAGTCATAACCTTTATACCTCAAGCCAAAAACCTCATATTCAAGCCAAATCTCTCACACCCAAGTTAGAACTTTTCCACCCTAAGTGAAAATTATTGCATCTTCTAGTTGATGAGTTTACATGTAATCCTTAATTATTACATGTAAACTAAGGGTGTTAATTTTTTCATACGACACTTTACCTGCTAGAGCTCCAACAAGCACACTATCACTTGCCAGAGCTCTGGCCATCAAATTTTATGCCTTTTTAAAAATAAATAGTTAACATAGAGAGGCATTTTGGTCATTTGCTTAAATTATTTAATGAATAAAATATTAGTCTTGATCCTTCAAGTACATTTAGTCCCTGTGACCAATTTTGCTTCTAACTAGGTCATTTTCACCAAATTTTCCTACAAACAATTACCTGTAAGATAAAAAAAACTCGTTTTCTTGGTGTTCAATCTTCTTTGCACAAGATTGTTGTTTCATTGGTTAATGAGATTCATTTTTTATTTATAATTATTAGGAGAAAAATTAAAAAATTACTATGCTTTCAGGTAAATATTTAACTTTTATTGATTCACATGATTTAATTGAAAATATCTTTTATATAAAAAGAGATTGAGTATTTGATAAACTAATATTTATATTCTTTCATGTGTGTTCATATATGGATGAAGTTATTTGGCTTGAAATTTGACGAAACTTTGTCTGCCTGAAGTCTAGTTTATCTTTAAGATTAAGAGAGAATTACTTTAATAGTCTCTATAGTTTTTTTTTAATTTTAAATTACATCACTGTAATTTATTTTATTTCAATTAAACTCTTATATTTTGATTAATTAAATATGTTAATTCATAAAAAATAAAATTATTAATGAATGATTAACTCTCTCAAAACATAAACACTTTTAAATTTTATAGAAATTTTGATTTAATACCTTTGGCAAAGAATTTTTAAATTTAATACACTGATTATATTTTTATTACATATTTCATGAAAATTCTATATGTATACAAATTATTCAAAGACATAACTTAATTATGTTAATTTTACAATTCTAAAATTCTATAACTTCTTAATAAAAATATAAAAGTTCTTGATTTTATTTTTTAAAAATTCAACCATTAGAAATTAATAAATTGTTATATTTAATCCAATTAGATATTTACATAAAAATCTTGTAAATCAAATTACAAGAATTTTATTAGATAAAATAAATTAGAAATTTTTTTATGCGAAATTGAAAGAAATTATAGGGAGCTGCAAATTAGTTTTTCCTAACAATGTTATATTTGTCTCTTTATATCTATATCATTACATTACCAGTCCAATCAATTAGTATGTGAGAATCATGGACGGCTGGTTTTCGAGCTTTTTCAATATCTGTCCAATTTTTTGAAACAATACATGCTCGTCTAAGAAGAGGTCTTTTTCTAATACCAGAAAATTATTTCTTAATAGAGCATGTTCAATTTTTTGAAAAATAACAGTCAATCATTCTTTGGATATTGTAAATGTTATTATCCATATTAGTTTTTTTTTTCAAATTTTTTAAAACACATCAGTGTAATGCACGGGATCTAGTCTAATTATGGTTCATAGAAAGCGTAATGAAAGACGAGTACTAAACAACTTAGAAAACAGATAACGTAAAGAAAAAAAATACAAACAACTGCGACAAGCATAAATTGATGAAGGAGTCAGAGAAGTGTTCCTCTCCTCACCATTGCATGGCCATCCAGACATCAACATTAAATCTGCAGACGAGGATTAAAACGAGCATCGCCAAGTTAAAAAGATTAGTGAGGAAGACGTTTTAGGCACATTATCATTCATTTGAGATCGGACTCAGTTCAAATATAAATTCGTGGAAACATTTTTTAAAAAACCATGGTTTGAGAAAAGAAGGAGATGATTATAATGTAGTTTTGTAGGTAGAATTGGTTTAAAATCAACTAATTAGATTACCTTAACTTAAAAGAATGCCTCTCCTGTGAAATGAAAAATAATACGGACTTTTGTGCTGACTTGAAGTAAAAAATCGGCATATCTGAGATGGATTAGTAGCAAATTGGATGAATTAACTTCCACGCGTTTTTCTTTCTTGGACCAGGTCTCGGTCTCTATTTGAATGAGAACGGCAAAGGAACTTGGACGAGGAAGAAGAGGGGGTGCCCCTTTCGTTGTTTTGTTTTTGTCTCATATATAAATTATAAAAGGTAGGCTTTGCTGAGAGTATACTCGACTTGTGGAGTTGGGTACCAAAAGCAAATGATTGATTTTTTTTTAAATTAAATTACTACATATACAAAAATTAAAAATCAAATCTTCAATCTCTCGTTTAAATGATAGGAGCTTATACCGCTCATGCAATAGATCAATTTTTCAAAGGATTCTGATTTAATTTTTGATAACATTATTACTATAAAAATTAAATTTAAGATCTGATCTAAACACTTTAAATTATAAATTTTTCAGAAAATTTATTTAAATTTGATCTAAATACTTAAAAATTATAAAATTTTATTTATATATTGTTCTATAAAAATTATAATAACATACTTTAAAAAAAAATTTAATCTAACAATAATGGTAATGGAGGAGGAAAGAAAGTGACGAAGGTCTATTTGATAACCTGTTTTAAAAATATATTTTTATTATTTAAAATAAAATAATAAAAAAATTGATTTAATAATGTGTTTTTAAAAAATATTTTAAAAAATAAAAAATATTATTTTAAAGAATAAAAAAATAGAAATAATTTTCAGATATTCTGAAATTATTGTTCTGAAAGATAAAAAAATAAAAAAATATTTATTTTATTATTTTTTAATTTTAGAATATATTTTATAAAATATTAATTTTCATAATAATAAAATAAAAGCGGTTTCAATGAGCAGTAATTTTTCATCCGTCCATCTCCCTGAGACTTTTCCAACATCCGCGGCTTCGTCCTTGTTGTCCACGTCAGCGTCCAAGTGGTCTCCTACGGCTACCCCAACTTGACCTGCGACCAGTCCCTCGCGATCCTCCCCAAAAATCCCAAATCCTACTGCTTCAATCTCCCAACTGCACAATTCCTGTCTTCCTCCTATCTCTCGATTTACATTTGTTTTGCTTTGGAATTCTTTAATTCAATTTGTTTGTTCTGTTAGAATGAATGACTTGTTCTCCGGCTCCTTCTCTCGCCTCCGCCACGAGCAGGCATCGCCCGCACATCATGTCATCGAGATGGCGTCCACCACGCCTACCGGCGGTGTCAACCTCGACAAGTTTTTCGACAACGTCGAGTCCATCAAGGACGAACTCAAGGAGCTGGATCGCCTTAACCAGAACCTCCAGAGCTGTCACGAGCAGGGCAAGACCCTTCACAATGCAAAGGCCGTCAAGGACCTTCGGTCTCGCATGGACATCGATGTTTCGATTGCTCTGAAGAAGGCCAAGCTCATCAAGGTCAAGTTGGAGGCCCTCGAGCGATCCAACGCAGCCAACCGTAGCTTGCCGGGTTGCGGGCCAGGATCCTCGTCAGACCGGACCCGCACTTCTGTGGTCAACGGGTTGAAAAAGAAGCTGAAAGACTCCATGGAGAGCTTCAATAGCCTCAGGCAGCAGATCTCAACGGAATACCGGGAGACTGTACAACGCAGGTATTTTACAGTCACCGGCGAAAACCCCGATGAGAAGACCGTCGATCTCTTGATCTCTACAGGTAGCCTTCGCAATCCTCCCACCCCCCCAAAAAATAAATAAATAAAACTATCCGTGTTATAATTAGCGAAAGATGCTCTGGCCTCTCAATCTGGAGAATTTGGATTATTGTAATGATATTCAATCAAAATGGATACTCGGCATCCCATTAGCAAATTGTTATTGAAGACAGCAAAAAAGTAATTGGGAAAAAGACAATGAATATGTTTTTTTTTTCCTGTATAACACGAAGCTGTTTTAAAACACATTCATTTGTTTAGTTGTTGGCAAACCAATTCACAGGCATTCCTGTAAATTAATCTTATCAATTTCAAGCATGGGCCATCAAATTTTAGTGTTGGATGCAAAAATAATAAAGGATAGCACATTGGGGTGGAGAATATTACCTCAAAATGTGCTTAATTTTTTTTTTTTTGGGGGGGGGGAGGAAATTATTTAAAATGCACAAATTATGCAGCCAGATTGTTTTAGGCGATGTTCAATTGTTATAATGTGATGATTCGGTAGAAGAGCAGAATGATTTTGTGACCAGCGAGTTGAACATGAATGCAGGTGAGAGTGAGACGTTCCTTCAGAAAGCCATCCAAGAACAGGGTAGAGGCAGGATTCTGGATACTATCAATGAGATTCAAGAGAGGCATGATGCGGTGAAAGAGATAGAGAAGAATCTGAAGGAGCTGCATCAAGTGTTCCTTGACATGGCAGTGTTGGTGGAATCTCAAGGGGAGCAATTGGATGACATAGAGAGCCACGTGGCGAGAGCTCAATCGTTTGTGAGGAGTGGAGCTGAGCAGTTGCAGACTGCGAGGAAGCACCAGAAAAACACCAGGAAATGGACCTGTTATGCTATTACGATTCTCCTGGTGATCATCTTGTTTGTGGTTCTTTTCACTGTCAGACCATGGGAAAATAAAGGTGGCGGTGGCGGAGGCGGAAGTGGCAGTGGTAATCAGCCAGCTTCACCTCAAACACCTCCTCCACCGCCTCCGCCTTCTAGAAGGTAACATTGGGCAATTGCATTCTCTTCCAGTGAGTAGATAACCTTATCGGGGTGGCTCAGCTGCGTTATTGATCATGGATGGTTTATGTGTATCGTTCGTGGAACTCTAAACTTTCCTGTTTATTCTTCTTGCTTTTATCTAAGCCTGTGCATCATTTCTCCTTTATTTAATGCTGATAAGGAAATCGAGCTGCAAATGTTGCCAATTTCAAGTGTTTGTGGGGGCCTAAAGACAGAAAGAGAAACCTCACTTCGTGCTCAACTTCCAATTACGACTACATTTTCAAAATTTACGTTCCTCCTAACTTCCTCTGCTGGTTTTAGTTTAATGTGTATATAGATTTTTGGTGCTTGGTAAATGATAAATATGATTGCCATTGAAGAAAAAAAAAACCACAGATAAGGGGCCAAACTGCCACGTCTTCTAGTGTGATTATTCTTTACTTAGCGTCTCCTTTTAAATGTGGCATTCTTTATTTAAAAAATCTTTCAATTATTTTTTCGCATGAAAATAAATGGATAACCACGATATTTGTTGTACTTTTATATTATATGAAGCAGTAGTTCCGATCTCACAATAAATAATGAAATTTTATGAATGACAGTGCAATTCATTCTCTGTATCAGGGTTTAACGGATGGAAAAAATAAAAGGAGAATTGTATAGAAGAATCGTTTAAGAAGCTTGTTTGCATGAGGACTAATAATAAGTCTAATTTAAAAAAAAAAGTTTATATCTCTATTTTAATAACATTTCATTTTGCATTGATACTTATTTACAAATAATTTTTTTAAATAGTTATTGAATACAATTCTTTCAAAAATAAATTTCACAAATGCTATATGTCAAAAGAATTATAGAAGTTTGGACTTAGGTTTTTTTTCCTAAAAAAAAACTTGACGGCAATTTCATTGGCATGAGAGCTGCGCGACAGATAAACAAATGTTATTTCACTCCTCGTGTGTGTATGTGTGTGATAGTTGATGAGCCAATAAGAATCAGAAAATAAAAGTCATGCTGCACTTTTTTCCCCTTCAATCAAAGTTAATCCCTCGGCTGCGCCTGAGCCCCGATGAATGACAACAGCCTCTCCCTAATAATAATAATAATAATAATAATAATAATAATAATAATAATAATGATATCCTTGTTATGGCCTCTGGTTTCAGATATGACTCTTTATTTTAAATTGTAATTATTGTGCTTAATAATCAAAGACGATTTGAAGATGCACAAAATATCCACGCGCTTCCTTATCTCAAACGAATTCAAAAGTTTAGCTATCTCCGTATGAAAACCAAGTAATGCCCTCTGACTGGTTAATCCTTTGAACTTTCAGCCACATTTTCCTCTTCTTTCTTTTTCCCATGACATACTCCATCCGTCTTTATATATACAAAATTTTCTAAAACCTTATTTTATCACAAAATATAAGAGTTTATAAACATATTTTTTAATAAATAGATAATTATACTCTTATTAGATTAAAAAGAGAAAAAATAAGTATTGTCGTTAATTTACTTTAAAAAAAAGATTCATTTTTTATTTAAAATAATTATGGGCAAAATTGAAATATTGCTGTGTTTTTAATTAGATTATCAACTTTTATTAATTTGTATGATTTGGTTTGAAATATCTTATATATAAGGATGGAGGGAGTATACCTCATTGTGTCTCAGCTTCATGAGCGCGTTATTTTATTTCATCAATCCTAAATTAGTTCCCTACGTATTGGGGTCAGGAAAAATGGTTTTCTAGCAAGGAATTTGCTAGGAAGATGGTTTGCATGGAGCGTTTAGAGATATGATTTAGCTTGATTTTGACTAAAACTTGAACCAAATTAAATCAAAGTGTTTGCATAAAAAATAATACTTGATCAATTTTATGTTAAAATCAATTCAGTTCAGCTTTTAAATAATTTGATTTGGTTTGATTCGTTTATAGATCAAGTCTAAATGATTTTTTAATATATCAAATCATATATTGTGTTTAATCATAATGGTTCTCTCTTTTTTCTTTCTATTCTAATTTCAAGTTACACTTAGAGCGTTGTGTTTCATTATTGGTAGACATGAAGAGTATAGTTATGTGAAAGAGAACATGATTCTTTGAATAAAACCAATCTAACATGGTGGTTAAGCTTAATATATAAGAAGGAAGAAAATATATTTAAATATGAACTCTAAGATAATAATAATTATGAAAAATAAAACTCACAGCATAACTTACATATACAAAATGAAGGGGTTAGGGTTAAGTATCCTATTAACTTTCAGTGAAAAGTTTCATAGAGGAAGAAAATAATACAATGTCTCGAGCAATTGAATTATTGAAAGGGGTGATCAGTGAGTTACTTATTTTTGAATTTTTGAAGCAATTTAGGATAGGCTTTTATTAAAATTAAAGTGTAGGAGTAAAAAACTAATTAACAGACTAACGTCTAATAATCTAATCTAACCATGAAAAACACATTTAAAAATATAAAAAAGTGTGGTTTAGGTTTTATAAAGAAAAAAAAAACCAAAACCTGAATTGAACCATTCGATCCAGAATTTTTTAACACCAGACGAGATCTTTTTAATATTGGGTTTTGATCATTTTTTGTTGGATTGGCTTGGTTCGGTTCAATGTAGTCAGTTTTGATCATCATTAGCATGTCCTATAGCGAGTCATGTAAAATGAGGTGTGCAAAATATAATTTGAGTTTATTAACAAGAGTTGGATTTAGTAAAAAAAATTTAATTTTTTATAATGTGATAAATTAATATTTAAATTTCTGTTGAAAGAGTTACTCATATTTAATGTTCACAACGAGAGAAAAACTATAAAATATGTAACTTGAGTTTATGAGCGTGTCTTAAGAGTCAATAATTAAATGTGTTTTATGAACCACCTTCACCTGATTTTTTTTGAGAAGGATTCGCATCAAAAAGACAGTGTTGAAGATTTCACTCTATTACGTTCTATGGCATTGGTTTTTTTTTTATTTTTTAAATGCATATATCAAAGATACCCGTCAAAGGGCAGTCAGTAATTAATCTCTTTCAAATCATAAATCATAAATATCATAAAAGTGAATCTTATTTTTCCCAACAAAATATTTTTGATACACGTATCAGGAATGGAATCCCTGACACCTTATACTCATCGCCCTAGCTAGTAACCATTCCGCACCATTTTCTTTGAAACAAAGAAAGAAAGCATCCATCAATCAAATCCCTCTCTAGTATCCTTAACAATACAATGATTAAGTTGTTTTAATTGTGCAAAATATCAGTTTAGTTATTTATATTTTTGAAAAAAAAAAGCGAGTGGCTGCTGATATTTTTAAAAGAAAATAAGATAATAAATTAAAGGAGAAGTCTTCCTAGCGAAGTCTACATCTCTGGCGATTAAAAATGAAATGGTCGAATTTGCGTTGTGCCAACCCTTTGACCAGTTAAGCATTCTTTCTTTTCTCCTGCAGCCCCTGTCTGGTACAAGCATTTAATTTGACCAGTCTCTTCAAGACTTCAACGAAGGACCATTTAATTCGCTTATATTGTAATTCATTCGGATATATTCTCCAATATCCTGCTCTATTCTCATTCCAAAATCCTTCCTTTCCTGCGTCCTCCAACATGAACGACCTGTTGAGCTCCTCCTTTTCCCGCTCCGCCGAAGGCAACAACCACCACCACGTCATCCAGATGGCGGAGCTGACGGACGGCGCCAACCTTGACAAGTTCTTCCAGGAAGTGGATTCCCTCAAGAAGGAGCTCAACGAGCTGGAGCGCCTCAACCAATCCCTCCGTAGCTCTCACGAACAGAGCAAGACTCTTCACAACGCTAAGGCCGTCAAGGACCTTCGCTCTCGCATGGATTCCGACGTCGCTCTCGCCCTCAAGAAAGCCAAGTTCATCAAGCTCCGCCTCGAGGCACTCGATCGCTCCAACGAAGATAACCGCAGCTTGCCCGGTTGCGGACCTGGCTCGTCTTCCGACCGGACTCGAACTTCAGTGGTCAACGGCTTGAGAAAGAAGCTCAAAGACTCTATGGAGAGCTTCAACAACCTCAGGCAACAAATTTCCACCGAATATAGAGACACCGTACGACGTAGATACTACACGGTCACCGGAGAGAATCCCGACGACAAAACCATCGACCTCCTCGTCTCTACTGGTAAGTATATTCCGCCATAACGTTGAAAGTTCAAGTAAAACATTTTTAATAACAATCCAACGAACGGAAGTCAAAGACGTCTGTGAAATATACTTAAGCATTTTAAGTTTTTGACCAGTCTCGTGTCGCGCAAGATAAAAATTTTCTGATGAATATTCGTGAAAAGGAACGTGTACTTTTGAAGAAGGACATGTTTGTGTTTATAGATGAGATACTGATAGGAAATATGGTGGAGCAGGGGAGAGTGAGAGTTTCCTGCAGAAAGCGATTCAACAGCAAGGGAGAGCGAGCGTGCTGGACACGATCCATGAGATTCAAGAGAGGCACGACGCGGTGAAAGAGATAGAGAGAAATCTGAATGAGCTGCACCAGGTGTTTCTGGACATGGCAGTGCTGGTCCAAACCCAGGGGGAACAGCTGGATGATATAGAGAGCCACGTGGCAAGGGCTGATTCGTACGTGAGAGGTGGGGTGCAGCAGTTGCATGTTGCAAGGAAGCACCAGAAGAACTCCCGGAAATGGACTTGTATTGCCATCATACTGCTCATCATTATTATATTGATCATAGTTCTTCCTATTGTGTTAAGAAAGTAAACTGATATTTCACCATATCGTTTCATGCTCCTGGTGGCTTTGAATTAGTCAACCCCCTCCTTCCCCCCTGGATTAGAGAAATATTTTTCTTTTTTGTATTCATTATAATATTATTCTTTTGGTCGGGTGATGCTGTATAAATTAACTATTTATTCTTATTATTAGTACGCGTGTGTTTGAACTTTGAACTGAACACCCAGGGAATTGGTTTCTAGGAATCTGATGGGGCCTAGTATCATGGAGCTATTAGGGGAAAGATACTAAAGATTAGCATATGCTTGTTTTTAGGAGCACGTGTCTCGTGCCTTCAAAATTTTCAATAGCTTTTATCATTTGGGAGGAATTACGTTTATGATTGTTTTGCACGTTTTTTTTTGTTCCTTTTCCATTGTTGGTAGCTTTTGTACAAAAATGTGGTGCCTCCTCTTTGTATTTATATATGCTCTCACTCCCAATATAGCTTGCTCCTGCAATCTTGGTTCAATTCATCTGTTCTTTTAAAGTTCTTCATGCAGCTGGTTTTTTTTTTTTATTTTCATCAACGAGACAAGATGATTCCCCTGTTGTTGTGGTCTTTTTTTTTATTGCTTTTGGTTTTATGTTGCTCTTTCGTTTTCTAAATCTGAGAAAGTAGTTCAACTTCTTCTCCTCGGCTTTTGTTTGTAATCGTTTTACTTTGTTTAATGAAATTTGTCTTTTTATAAAAAAAAATCATCTGTTTTTTTTTTGGCCGACAATTCATTAGTTCTTTTACCAAATATGTATAGCCGAGGTCAGATACATGTCTTACTTTTATTGTTCCTAATTCCTCTTGATTATAATTTTCGTGGTATTATTTTCAAACTCTGGCTAGCTTAGCCTTTCCTTCTCCCAAGGATGTTAAAAGCAGAACTTCTTCCAATGGCATTTTAGTTCTAAATTGTTTCAGAAAAGAATCAAACTCAAGACCAGTAAGAAGAGATGCTGTCTGAACCACCATTTTTCCATTCCGGCACACTTAGCAATGGTTTCCATTGCTCGAGCCCGTTAAGACTGTAAACATTTTGAAATGTAATTTGACCACGATTTGACTATTCTATTTGTCAATACTTCCTACAAACATGGACAAATGGAATTAGATTATTGGTAGTCAGACTTGGCGGCTGCCATAACTAAAGAGAAGTCTTCATGCGTTTGGGATGTGCTTGTGGTTATTTTAGACTGACCAATATCAAACATAAGGAAGCCTTTAATCAAAACACACCAGCAAAAGCGAGAGCCTTATTATGATACATTCATCTAATCTCACAAGTTCGAGAATAAAACACGACAAGACATAATTAAAAAGCACAGAGTCAACCAGATTATCACGCTCTTATTACACATTACGGTCAACTGGAACAGGACATTAAGTCATTGACATTCCTAACCATGCCAAGACAGGTCCGCTCAGAAAGACCGAGCCAGTAGTACGGTAGATATAATGAGCCAAAGATGGCTCACCTAATTAGCCAAGGATGGTTTACCTTAATTAGCCAAGGATGGTTTGCCTAGTTAGCCAAGGATGGTTTGCCTTCAAACCAGATGGTAGAGCCAGTCTCCACAACAAAGGCTGATGCAAATGACAGGAATAGAACATCTTCATCTGGTCATGGCGCTTGTTTCCCTGGCCTTCCGGCTTAGAGTTTGCAGCAGTTACCCGCTGCTGAAACCCATTTTGCGGGCATGGCAATGCCACGTCCACTATCTATCATGTCTGCAAGAGAGTGCACAGGGGATCCCACATGATTGAGACCAAAGCCATCAAAAGTTCCACGTGCATACATGCTAGTCACCTCCAACCCTGAAACATGTGAACTGCTACCGTTGGTTTCCTTTGATGAATTCAGAGTTCCACCCTCTGATTGCAGAACTTCAGAACTCTGAGAGCCACTAGACTGGAATAGACCCTCCACAGTTTTGTTCACTGCGCTTTCACCATTCCCATTTTTCAGATTTCTTGTGTTCAAGAAGCGACCACCGCATCCTCTTGGTCGCCTCATTGCATGGAGGTGACGTGATTCATGCATGTAGGGCTGTAAGTAAGACAGACACGGCATAAATAGAGCTGTAAGAAGAGCAGAGGAAACAAAAAAATAATTCAATAGTCAAGGAATGCCATCAGAAGTGTTTTATCTTTCAGAGTTCTGACTGAATAAAGGAACATTTTGATGTCTAAAATGACTGAAAAGCTTGGATTCTTCTTTATGAAGGTCATAAAAATCCAGGTTACCAAAAAAAGAATCGTACCCTGCGCCGTTTTGTTAATTTATTCTCGAGTAAAGCCTTTGCGCGTGACTGCCGACGCCGGATGATTCCATGATACTGCTTAGCATTTACATAAATTGGCCCATCATCGGATGTCAAGTTAAGTGGCAGCATCAAACGGCCCTGTCTCATCACAGATGGATACATCTATGAATCAGCAGATAGGGCAGATCACCAAAAGATAAGCAAAAACAAATAATGCTAAGCATAATGCATCTTATAATTGAACGAGAAGGCCCAGTACATTTGTGCATAAGTGCATTTTTATTTTCTTCAGTTCAAACATCTCACTTTTTACTTTCATTATGTTATTGTCTTTCTTATTAGTCGTTATCTTTCAGTTATAAAGCCACGGGATATTTAGATGGCAACTCAGAATGATTGTTGATCCTGTTCGCCTGCGCAGTAGTGACAGGGCATAACTTGGCAATAATTGCTTTGGTCTACCATAATATTGGTAGCCATGTTGCAAAGAATAAACTCACTGCCAGCCCGTTACCAAAAGGGTAAAGTATGTTCCCCTGCAAGCATATTGAAAGAATCGCATGACTTTAACAGACTAAGAAGATTGCTAGAGTAAAGACGAACCGGAATTTGAGGTCCATAAGTTGAGATGAGCCCATAAAGTCTATCCATATAAGCATATTTTGAACAGATCTACAATGCAAAAAATAACAGGCATAAGTTGATCCCAAAGATAAAATAGTGAAG
The DNA here is from genome assembly GCF_029017545.1 of Prosopis cineraria. Lineage (NCBI taxonomy): Eukaryota > Viridiplantae > Streptophyta > Magnoliopsida > Fabales > Fabaceae > Prosopis > Prosopis cineraria. The sequence continues at coordinate 39,784,733 of NW_026555334.1, read as the reverse complement.
CATCAAAGGGTTTTTTTGATGAGGAATTTTACCATAGGCTGATTAAATTTTATTTCAAAATGACCACGAGGTTCAGGAGATGATCCATGAATTGACATAAATGCCTGATGCTTTGGTGTATCGTCTGACATCTCGCAATCTTCTGAAGAATAAATTTAAGATATTAAGTTGCTAATGTACCAAACGGTTTTTAAAATTGAATAGTTAGCCAAAGAGAAGTTGAAGTATCAATTCCGGAAACAACAGACTTAAAAACTAAATATGTTTTCTTCTACATAATTTAAAGCAAAACACAGAAGGATTAAATTTCAAGTATTTTGATAGGAGGTAAATCGTTAAATGGATAACCTCATTTTAGTTGCTAGATAAGCTAATAGTTAGAACATTCTGATAATCTGAGTAGCAACACCTTGAACGAGGAAGTTGTCTTCAGAAGAACTCTTGAAGTGAATAATAAAGCAAGAGCCCCTGCCCATGGGGAAAGACGTAGGGGAGAGGTCCATTCTTCATGCCAAGCAGCACTCACTCATCCAGAATAATTTGATCAGAAGATACTAGTATGTACTAATATACCATGAAATTCTTAGCCCTACATTGAAATATTGACTACACTATAGGGAACTTAATTGGATTATTATTATTTTCCCGCCACAACAGTTAACTTCCAAGGGGAACTTTCTGTCACATTTGGTTGCTCATCAATCAGTATCAAAGCTGGTTTAAGTATCATCAAAAAGGGCTGCTTGCGAATTATTTTAACCAGCAAGAAAGCCAAGTGAAGTGTTGCAAAATGTAGCAGCCGAAATACCAACTCTCTAAGGACGGACAAATGATGGGGATCAAGTTAGCATAGGATACGTAGTCTCATATAACATTGATTGTTCTATGCAGCACATAAATTGGTTGATTCTCCCTCCTTAATAGCCAGTTATTTTATGGAGAATTCCCCACCCCCACTTGAATGCTTATTAGAAGGTTATGACAAGAGTTACTAAGAGGAAATACTTGAAATGAACTCTGAAGCGTGAGGGGTAGAACTCATACTTCATCTTATTGCAATCTACATCTGACAAATCAAAGTAGGCGTGATAGACTGCAAAAATTGAGATATGTAGATGAAAAGGCCTGAGAATGACATCCCATGCATAAGAAAAGCAGAATGAAAGAGACACTGAACAAGACTCAAGTCTTTTATGAGTAGTTTTCAAGAATCTTTTCTTACACAACGTTGCGAACAGTGCCAATGCTGAGTAGTATAATATGATACCACTCACTTTCTGTTGAAAATTGAAATCATCATGTGTAGAATCATCTTCTCCACCCCATTTAGTATCGTCCAACAACTTCACGTACAGTTGGGTATTAAGGAAACATCTTCAGATTTTTGCATTGCACTCATCTTTACAATGTCAGTTGCATCTAAAAATGGCGACGTAATAATTCATCTGATGGATAATATATTCTAGAACAGGTCAAACTAGGGTGGAAACCCTGCTCTCTATTACACATGAAAGCTAAAAAATTAGTCAATGTTTACCGGGATCCCATTAGACATCTATCCTATTTACGTATTTCCTTTTCAAGTGTTGGTATATATTGGAATAAGCATAATTAGTGAAACTAAGTAATTCCAGCGGGGAGATAAGTGTCTAACGGCAACACAAGATTCAGAGAAGAGAATTACCTGGGAAGATAGTGAACTGTGTTGTGTGTCCTTTATCCAACACATGATGAGATGCTCTTCCCGGCTGCTTTGGGCCCGTGAGTTGGTCGACATAGTTGGGAAAGTCCAGTGAGAAATGTTTCATTTGGCCAAAAGACTCCTGCTGAACTGTTTGAGATCCATGGGCAGTCCACCAGGGGGCTGAAGTTACAGATGACAATTGTCCAATGGAATTGTGGACAATTCCTTCATGTTCTTTGAAATAAACAGTTTGCATGGCCATGTGAACCCTCTAAAATGATCTAAACGATGATTTATAAGGTAATCTTGTTTGTCTGAATTATTTCCTGTCTGTAAAACAAAGATTGTAAAGTAGGCACGTACTTGTGAGTAACATGTACTCATCCAAATGCGCGGGTGAAAAGATCATAAATCAAGCGAGAAAAGATGGGAGACTGGACTTTGCATAAATTAAAGCTCGTTGCTACAACTTAACACGGTACCCATTCTTCAAAAGAGCCTCAGTCAAGAGCCTTTTCTTTTAAAATGCAACATAACAGAAACACTGTTTCCTCAGCTTTTCCATCTAAAAAAGGACGATAATGATTTGCTGTAGAAAGCTCAGCCAAAAAGAACTTCAGAATTAAGTGTTCACAGACCTTAAAAACAGAACGCAATGTGAAACAAAGGAGACAATGGTAGGAAGAATAGGAAGAAGAAATTATTTGAGAAAAAAAGCGACGCTACCCAACAATTTTAACCCAAAAAAAAAAAAATGCAAATAGTGCAGCAGAAATGAGCATGGAATACAAAAGCCAGGTGCATGAACCAAGTTTATTATAAGCAACCTAAGCCGCAGGGACATGAAAAAACTTGAGAAACTCAAAAAGGTTAAAAAAAATCCACTCACAGACACACACACACACCCACCCACCCACGGGGGCAGAGGTGAAACGCAAGAGAATGAGTAGATAAAAGCCATCAATTGCATGAAGAAGAGAACTCACATGGGAGTGAAAGAAGTAAAGAAGGAGGAAACAGCATGAAATTCGAGGCAACAGCAGGGAAAGCCTGTTAAGTTGGAGCCATGTCGGTAGAATTTCAAGCAACGCAGAGACACTCAAAGTGGGGGGAGAGGGGGAGAGCGAGACGAGTAAAGTGTGAAGGGAAACACAAAGGGAAATCACCAATGAGCAAACGCTTTCATGCAGGGATCTTTTGAATGATCCTATGTGACCCTATTTATTCATAAATTATAGAAAATCAGTACCCTTTAGCCCTTCGCACCCACCGCGCACACACTCTCAGCCTCGCTTTCTTAAATAGGTTTCCATCTATTTGCGGTAACGTCTCTTCACTGTTTATCATACAAACTGCATCCGTACATCATCACGTCTCCAACGAGCTATCTGTCACTCTGCTGTTTCCGCTTTAATCCTCCCATCTTCTTATATCTTGCTTAGCATTGATTATTATTATTATTATTATTATTATTATTTTACGGTTTGAATTCCTTGACTTTACAAAATAAATTGCATGTGATAATGCCATGCATTTCACTAGTTGGAGCTTTGATATGTAGCAACCAAAAATCAAAGTTGAAGCCATTTTCAGTGCGAATTAAATATAAAAAGGATGGTGGATATACAAGTTCAGCCGTCCAAAATAAATAAACAATTAACAAATATCATAACCTCTGGCTTTTCTTTTCTTTTTTTTTAAAAAAAAACTTATCAAACCAAGATATGCCTGTAAATTCAAAGAGTATTACAAATATATTGATAAATTGTTTACTAATAAGATTTTCACATCTATAATAAGATTTGATTATATGGTTTTTATAAGTTAAATTTTTACTAATTGATTGACCGTTCTACCTCTTTTAACCTCTTTTGATATAAACATGCATATATGTCACTACACTATGTATTAGCGGTTAAAAATATGCTAAAGTAAATGGCATAGTTACGTTATGTAGCCTACGATGCAGCTAGTCTTGTGGCCAGCACTAGTTTAACTAGTTAAGTTACATTCAGAGAATCACTAAGCGCAGTTAAATAGGACCACTTCAAAAGGTTTAGCCCCGGGTAATAAATAATTATATAACTAAACTATCAAAGCGCATTTGTCTTCCCATTTCAAGTTGGGGTCATTTTTCAAGCCGGCCCCAAGCTTTTTCAATGTTAATATATACTAATTATATATGTGCGTACGTGTAAGTTTATAGGTTCATGGGACTTTCACGCTTGCTTTTATGAGCCACATTACTATGACTTAATTAGTGATTTCTGCCTTCACATTTGCAGACTTCAGTTTCAATAAGTAGCCGGCTAATTAAATGTTTTGACACAACTATATTGTTGCTTATATAGCTTGAAGGCGCCTTTAGTACGACCAGATACAAAAAAAGATGATGAAAAAGAAAACACATGAGATGAGATATAATAGTTGCACTCATGTTCAGAAAATAATAAAAATTTGCTAGTAAGCTACGTGATCTAAGGACACGAAATACCTCCCTTAAGTCTCTCTTAAACCTGAGATATTGCAGATTCAACCTTCTTTGGAACTGTAAAGATGAGCACATGAGTTCCTTTGGTGGATGAAGGATAACATAGAAAAGGGAAATTCGCTAGCATAGACGGCTGAAAAATGTCATTCACATATAAAGATTAATGAGAAATTTATTGTTGTTAAAATGAGAGAAATAAATTTTTTTTTCTCAAATGATAACTTGTTTGCAAATAATACATTTCAACAGTTCTTACATGCAATTTTCCTTAAAGAAAATAAGAAAATAAAAAAAAACTGACATATAATATATGATTTCTTTTTCTAATATTTTTAACTTTTATCTTTCATTTTTTGCCCTTTTAATAACGATCTTTGTTAGGATACGCAGAACACAGTACGTCTAATGTCGCCCTCTCTGCTTCTAACCCAGCAATAATATTCATTGGATTCCTAGAAAGATCATTTGCGGCTCTCCATAGGCCACTATATAATTAATATTTATATCACTTTTCTTCCCTTTCTTTATGGATAAGAACCATTTCTGTCTCTCCAAAATGACATGCTTTCAATTCGTATAATGTGTTAGCATTTATTGGAAAGAACAAATCACAAATAAGTATATAAATATAAATATAAAATATATATAAAAAGGCGGTGTTTTATAAGTTACACATGATACACCTTATTTTTTCATCGTGAGTGCGTACATAGAAGTTAGCAATACAAGGATTAATTACATCTAGCCAGATAGTACGTAGAGCCAGCTGTGTGACATGAGCAATTGACTAGATTGTTTAGTTGCTGGATTTTGTCGGATTTAGTAATCTGGAATGCCTGCAGTCATATTGTCTTTGCTTCCTTTTAGAGTTGCTTTGGCAGATAAGTATGAGCTTGAACCTTGCTAATTAAGCTTTTTAAAAGTATTAGTCGAAATAAATCGCACACCATCGCCCCAAGTTTTACTTTCGATCCTTTGTGCTTTGATTAATTTCTTTTGAAGAAAACGTTATGTCTTCACAATAAGCGTATCATTTTGAAAGTATTTTTTTAACTGGAGAATGTATTGGGCAGATTTATTGCACTTGTAACATAAGCTTATGATTTCTTCTTCTTTACAATGGATTTCTCGTTGGAATGTCAAGTGTGAGTTAACTACCTTGGTTTAGTATAAAAAAAAATTCACATCTAATAAAGTTGGATTGGAGAAAAAATATATAAATAAAAAAAACTCCTAAATTTAACCCCTTAAAATTTAAAATTAAAATGTAGTGTCATACTTATTTATATGTGTTTTGGGTTTGTATTGAAAAAAAAATCTCACATTAAATAAGGTTAGATTAAAAAAGAAATACGTATGCAGCAAATACTCATAAATTTAATGCCTTAAGATTTTAAATTAATTAAGATACGGTTTCATACTTGCTTCTATGTCTCCCCAAATTGTGTTCTCTCTCCTTCGGAGAATGTTCACTGGGCCAACACTCCTTGTGAGTTGGCGAGCCAGTGAATAGCTGGGGGCGACTAATGCCTTCCTTTTTTTTTTTTTTTGACACGATTGGTTAATTGTCCTTTGCGAATGTAATGAAGCCTCTCAGAAAGCAGGCATACAAAGAGTACAATTTTCTTAACTAGCTAAAAAGTCTTGATTTTTCAGCACCGGTTAATTTGACACCAATTCTAAAACCGGTGCTGAAAGCTACTTTTAATTAATACTAAAAATATTTTTTGTAACAGTGAGGTAGGTGCTTTTATTAATTAGAAGTGCACAAGACGAGTGGAATGATGATAATATGATGAATGAGATATGAAGGTGATCAACAAGTAACTATAGGTAGGTAAGGGGACATTTCAACTATCTAATTAATTAATTTATACGCTAATTAACGGTTCAATGAAGGAGAAAATTAGCAGGGATTAGAGATAAGTCAATGATTTAGTTGAAGAAACTGAGGCCATCAAGATGATGAGTAAAAATAAATTGAAGGCAAAGAAAATGAACTGGATTCGGCATGGTGGTGATCACAAAGTCGCACTTTAGAATTGATTGAGAAAGACTGCTTTGATTGTCGATTCCAGGAAAATGTGGACAACCTTTTCCCTATTTCTCGCCTTCTTGGCTGTTTACAACCACTAAACGCTACTTAGAATCCATCAAATATAGTTTTATATGTTTTGGAGTTCGATCAATCAAAATTCCATCAGACACCATCAAATTGAAGTACCCTCTCCGAAACTGTAAAAATTAATATGGCTTTCTAATCTAAATAATTCAATCAGCAGAGTCTTCCCTTTAATAATGAGATATTCATCTCCCCTTGTTTAGAAAAAGGAATTATATAGCCCTCGGAGGCAATAATTGTCCTTGGATTTTCTCCACTTTCCTGTTTAGGCGTATAGATTAATTAGCCTTTTGAATTTAGTCTACATGTGGAGGGATTTTTCAGTTAACAGAAAAAATTGATGAAGTTGGGTTTTGAGACTTCATTTAAGTTCAGATTTCACCTCAAAAATTACTTACGGAGATATTTTTAGTTAACTAAATAGGATTATATGATATTGATAGCAATATCTAAACACAATATCGGTCAAGTTTCTAACAACTGACGAACTAATTTTTATTCATCATTGACATTAATTGGTAAAATTCTTTTTAGTTTTTAGTCGTTTCTAGCTAATTTAATTTAGAGGGTTTCAAATTTATTGTCAACACTCAACACAGAATATCGAATTCTCACCATGATCGTTCTTACACGCATATTGTTTCCTCATCATCTGTTACAGTTCCCGATAAACTCTAATTATTTTCAATTAACATAAATTGGCCGTCCCTCCAAAGTCCTTTTACCATGAGTATTAGAAAACCATTGAATTGACAATGCAATGCAATTTTCAAAAATAATAAACAATGTAATTTGGTAAAGACAGTACGTTCTGTTTTCCTTCTTGATTATCGGATTTCTGATATTGAATTCCATGAAAGGCAATGAATACATAACAAAAAAAAAAAAAAAAAAAAACTCCTTGCTCTTTAAGTGATTAAACCTCAAACAGGATAAATGATGGACAACTTTCGTACCTGCAATCAAAGAATGGTATTCATGTGAATGCATATATAGACTGCTTTTCTTGTTTTTTTTGGCTTTAATTCAATTCAATATAATCCGTTCACATTTTGGACTAATTTGCTTGTAAATAAGAAGAAAAGCAAAGGTGGTTGTGGTGGAGGAATAGAGAAAGATGGCCTCTTTATGGTATGCATCACCCAGTGCGTTTATTCGAGTGGACATGTGAAATGATCACACCTTTTTGTTTCTTTATTAATTTCCATAATTAAACATATATAATGAAGTCTTAAAGTACTTCAGCTGATTAAAGCTCAAATCACATGTCAGCCAGTAAATCACCCTCTTACGCTAGCTATGCACGTCAACTTCATCCTGCAGTTAATAAAGTCTACCAGATAAAAATATATACATATATAATTAATTGCAACTGGTAATTAAGTCAGTGTCTGTAAAATTCACAGTCCTATAAGATGAAAGTCAATATAAAAAAATACTCATAATAATTAATTTGCACTATCTGTTATTTAGTTTAAATTATGAAAGTTACCGAGTAAATTAATACAAGAATACAGGAAGCATGTATTACTCAATGATACGTAAGGATCATGGAAAGAAATTAAGCATTTTCATCCATTTACTTCTTTCTTAAAATCTTGATCCTTTTTTGTAATTTTTTTTAACAATTATAACTCTTTAAAAATTAGAATGATCCTTCCATATCCTCTTTCTCATTCCCTCCTTTTATTTTGGCGACATTGCTGGGCCACTCTGATTTACTCAGTCTGTTTTTTTTTTTTTTTGCCAACATTTACTCTGCTGCATATTTTGTTCACAACAAATACCAAATGGAGACATATTTAGTTATTTTAATTTGATGTGGTAAGCACCCTGGGATAATCTCCGCTTGTGCAGGCGTTTGTTTCTCTGAAAGCATACTCATAAATCACTAGCCAGTCTCGAGAAATGGCATTTCTTATTATTTTCTTTAGGATATTATTTAAAGGAGATAGGAGATACCACACATGTACGTACCAAGTCATTACAAAGTATTGAGTCTCCTCGGATCAACTTTTTTCAACAATGTCACCTTCTGGCAACTATTTGTAAAAGAAGGCTCCAAAACTCATCGCCTGCTTTTGATAAGAAAATTAGGGGGTTTTAATTTCCCCTTTCACAACATGGAAAATTTATCTAATCAAAGTTGGTAGCTTAACATCGCCTACACTTAAATATTTCTTAATTATATAATACTCGACCCTCGTAACCTTTGACACGCTGTTTTAATTAAAATTGTTATTTTAAGCATCATGTGGGTTACGTGGTTAATTATTTAATTAGCAAAAGAGCAGCATTTAAAAGCCAGGGAATCATAACCTTTGAATAAACTCAAAGATTGCCCTAATTAAATCAGTATTTCAATTATAATTAAACGATTGCTTTCACTTTCTGCTGAAAAGGTGCAGTGGAGCTTCCCCTGGGCCTCTAAATATTATTCAATGCATCTAATAAACTTTACGACGCAATTAGCTTATTCCATGAGAAGCAGTCTGGGAAAAGCTTTAAGATTAATTTAAAGTTTAAACAAATTAATTTGTACCTCTTATCAAGTCCAAACTAAACAAACTATATGATAGCAGTTTCGAAGTAATCACAAGCCTTGGTGACCTTGCCCTATCCAGATCGTGCATGAGTTTAAATGCCATCTCTAAGAGGTGGTAGAGATGAGCCGTGGCAATGGATCAAATCCTCTCATGTTTGGAGTAATGAGAGTTTGGTTTTGAATTTAGATCAAGTTTCCCATCTTATATTCCAATCATTTGAAATTTCAATTACTTAAAATAACATGTTCATTTCATATTCTTATCTCTTATTGATTAAAAAAATATGTAAGTAATGCTCATAACTTTTAATTTTTTTCTTTTTTTTGAATCTCAACTCATCACTCTTCTTTATTTAAATCTTTTTTAAAACTTCATAAATAACAAATTTTAAATACATGAACAGTAAATGTGAGTTTTAAAATATAAGATTTTAAATTTAAAATTTAAATCCAAATTTACCACTTCAAATGCTATCTTAACGTAATTGAGAGAGAGAGAGAGAGAGAGAGAGAGACTCATTGACTAGAGCTTAATCTGGCAATAGACAAAAAGAATGACCCATTTATAGAAAGTAGGGGAAGCCTGGAGGCCTAAACTCGGTGGGCAGCGCGCGAAATTAATGGAGGGGGCTGCTGCATAATTAATTTGTACCCTAGCTAGGTTTGGTCTGGGACTAATATAATTTTGGGGGGGGGGGGGGGGAGCAAAAGTGGGCATTCATTATGTTCAAATTACTTGGCAAAACCTTAAATAAGGCAATCATTGACCTGCCTACATAACACAGATGAGGAAGGAAAGCAGCTGAGATCATCATCCAGCACTGATCTGTTTTAAAAAACTCAACATAGCCTATGTAAAGCAAAAGAGGGAGATTCTTTTGTGAGAGAGATCATCATCCACTCTGAAGATTCAACAGTGGCACATAATGGCAAATCACCTTCCAATTGACTCTGAAGTTGAGATCTCTTGATATCATTAAGCTAGGAGATTAGTTACCACGGTTAAATCACTGAATTCCCAATTACATTTTGAGATCAGGAACGTGGTACTGAGAAAGTACAGGTTGTTCGCCTCATAAATATGAAAAAAGTACCAAGGTCGTAAGATGGCAAAGTGGGTGTGCATGTCATGTTTTACAGCTCAAATGACGAGAACACGATGCTTCAATAGTAGAACAAGTGGTGAGGAAAAAGTTTGATGGGTTCGATGAGATGGGAATACCACTAAGGTTGAAACAAGTGGAGTTGCGTTTCCTGATCACTTGAAGCGAGAAGAATATTCTTTGATTTTTTTTTTTTAAAAGGCAAAATCCCCCTTAGAATCTTTTCCAACCATACTCGCACCTCCATTCTTAATCATTTCTTCCCGCTTTGGCACCAACGAAGCACAAGTGGCGAGCTAAACAAACATAACTTTGCCTTCTCCAGCAATATATAATTAATAACGTCATGGGATAACCATGATAATTAATAATAATATTTTGATTGCCAGGTGATTAATTAATACTAATTAATTACTGTTCATATCCCTCTGGGCTGGGCAAATTAAACTCTATTTTAGTTGGTGACTTGGCGTTACAGGGCATCCTCTTTGTTGTGCTAATGTCATTTAGTTTATTAGGCCCAGCCGAAACCTGGCCTTAACTTGAGCCCAACGAATAGCCATCAATTTAAATAATTATGAATTCAAAATTTTTAATTATAAAAAATATTTAAATTTTAAATATAACTTTCAGATTTATAATTAATATTCAATCTATAACTATAAAGATATATTTACAATTAATTTTTATTTTTTAAAAATCTAACTGTCATTATTTTTAAAAAATTATTTTTTTTTTTGATACAAATCATTGTTATATTTGTAAGCATGGTCTTTCTTTCAGTGGATGAAAAGTGAGAACAAAAAGCTCATGAGCTTCGGGCTTCCGTCCATTCAAGGACGTTGTCCAGAAGATGTACAGAACGAAGGGTCTTTATTGGGCCGCAATCATTCGACCTGCTTCAACCTTATTTGACACGATTCGCTTAATTATGGAAACACGATGACGAGAAAATTCTTTTTAACTTCAAATCCTTCGCACCCTGACTTAGAAATTGAAAATTTTCAACAGAATAAGATTATAAAGTTAGTTATAATTTTTTAGATTAGCCTTACAATTGAAGGCAAGACTAGAAATATAGATACAACTGTGCGCATATAATTAAAAACAAGAGTAAAAGATAAGTCTGAAAGTCTTGTTTAAATAAAAGTTCAAGCTTAAAAAATATGAAAATTTTAGGGTAACAAAGCTTCTGGCCCAACCTTGATAAGCGTTGAAAAAAAGAATTTGAACTCGGGAGGCCCTTCAAGCTATGTTCTATTTTTTCCTTCTACCTTGGAACATATCATTTGGTAAATAAAAAAAAAAAAATTCCAAGCATTGGATCATTCTAAGTTCTTTAATTTTTTTTGTCTCTTGACTCAATCTCTCCCTCTCTCCCTCTCCTTTTCTCTAGCTATCTCACCTCTTTCTCTTATCACTCTGCTAGCCTTTTAGCACTATTCATCTCTCAACTTATCTCTCCTTCTCATCTCTTGACTCAACATCTCTCGACTTGGCATCTTCCTTAGAACGTTTTCTTGCATTGACTTTTTGGTTCTCTTACTCTCAAACAATTCCTCTTCCAACATAGATCTTTTTTGTTAGGTTATGAATGTTTGACATTTCAATTTGGTATTTGCTTTTAACATTTTAATTTGATTTAAAAATTTTGATTTCTCATGTCATTCTATAAGGATTATATTGATATGTCTCATTTATTTTGTTTTTGAAACTTTGTTGTAAATTATGATAACATCAACTAATATGTATTTAGACTTTTAAATCTTTTATTTATTTTTTAGATAATATAAGATTTTGATTTAATTTATGTTAAATTTTAGAGTTAAATTAAAATGTTAAATATTATGATGTTGAATTAAATTATTTATTTTAAAAGAACAATATTAAATTTTAATATTAATTTTTAAAAAAAATTTGGACTTCTGGCCTGACCCCTAGCCCTATCAATAAGGGTCAGGCCCAAAATACTATCAAAATTTAAAACACTGAATTTCAGGGATTAGGTTATTAAAAGCTGGGTCGCCTGTGCCTCCATCTCTACATATAATATGTGTGGTGTCTCGGGGGAGCTCAAGAATTAAAAAAGTCCAATCCGAAGAATAAAAAAGACAAATACCAGCTACTTCTCAGATAATGCATGGAACGTGCGCAAATATTGACCCATGAACAGTAACGTATCTGAAAGAAACACGGTGTCGAAATGAAAAGCTCCAGCTTATGAATCAACTCCCAGAGAGCAGCGTTGACCTCCATAGCCAGCTAACCTTAATTTAACGTTAGGAAAAGCTTCACATGCCCTGCCCATGCCCTGCGGCCTCACTGTCTTGTGTTGTACCGATCCTAAATGTACCTTCCCTGGTTTTGAAAAAGCTTAAACGTTTGCTTCCTTAGCTACCCTCTCTCTCTGATCCCCCCCTCTTCACACCGTTGACTTTGACATTATTTCATCTTGCACCCCAAATAACCAGTGTTCCATTCATCCATCATTGCCTTGACTTCCCTTCATGGCTGACCAAGCCCTTCCTAAAGTCATCCCCTCGATCCCAAGCACAGTTTCTGCTGCTGCTCCTCCTGTCCCATCGTAACAAGATGAGCAACAACGGCACGGATAATTCCTCTGGATTCCTAGGATCCAACAACATTAGTGGATTCGGGTATGGCATAGGAATATCAAGTGGGATTCTGCTGCTCGTCACCACCATCACCCTCACTTCCTATTTCTGCACCAGAACACAGTCACCGTCTTCTCCGTCTGCCTCACCCGCTCAGAGAAATCTCCCCACGTTCCTTGAGCCGCATCACACGGTGGTGGATGTGGGGATAGACGAAGCCACCATTCTGAGCTACCCCAAGCTGCTGTATTCTGAGGCCAAGCTCCAAAAGCCAGATTCCACGGGGACGTGCTGCTCCATTTGCCTAGGAGATTATAAAAGCAGGGACATGCTTCGGGAGCTACCTGATTGTGGCCATATATTCCACCTCAAGTGCATTGATCCGTGGCTCAGATTGCATCCGACGTGTCCTCTCTGCAGAACATCTCCTGTCCCGACACCACTCGCAACACCTCTCGCCGAGGTGGTTCCGTTGACCACCATGCGGGCACCATAATCGTAGGGAGTAGCAACACTTGATCAAAGCAGAATCAGAATCAGAATTCTGAAATGCTTTTACATCGCTGTCACGTTATGGAATTAAGACGCAGTTATTGATAGACCATTCTTTCTCTTCTGTGGGTTTTTTTCCTCCGTCTCTCGTTTGATTTGATATTGTAAATTCTTTCCCATTGTGGCAGTGTCCATCAGTTTTTTTTTTTTTTTTAAATATTGTTCAATTTCTGATTAATTTACCTGGACACTTTGGAATGTCTAGTTTCTCCATTTCTGAGTGCTTGCATCCTTACGTCCAAGTAGAAATGAATCGTCGTTGCGTTGATCTGGAACTGTATGACAATATAGAATCATTCAGAAAATTTCCAGTTTTCGGATCCAGGCCCGGAAAGAAGATTATAAATTGTACATTAACTCTACTTCAAAATTAAGCTAACCCATGTTCAAGTTTGTACTAGAGTATAATTCCTTGAATTATTGTAATGAGAACATTCCTAAAATACATGTATAAAAAGACAAGCAAACCATAAGGAAAACAACAATTTGCTTCTTGCAATGAGACTTTCAATCTAGTTTCAATTGATTTCGGCCATTAAATCACAATTTTTGTACTTCATAAACCCAGTTACATATTCTCTCCGCTCAAAACCTACCTAGCCCAGATTACGACACCGTAGAACGTCTCATTTTGTTTGCTCTCTGTTAATAACAGTAGCACTAGCATGGGTATCAAACCACTCATGCCCATCATGATGGGGTAAGATGATAGATAGTTGACTGCAAAGTTTACCAGAGATAAGAACAAAACTACTTTTCTACTAACAGGAAGGATATTCGTAAATATAACCAAAATCTAGAACTGCCAGACAGCAACTCATAAGAAATAAAAATCTGTATGAAAATTCTGCCAAAAGCTATATAAACCATTCACGAGCAGAATCTTTCAGAATTACATGTCAGATACCAAAAGTTTGCGCTTGCTTAAAAAAGGAAATTAGGAGCCATTTACATATCCTTCCCAAGTAAAAAAGGGAAGAGAAAACTTTTTTTTTTTTCCCGAGGGGTGGGGGTGACAAAAATTACACAGGCTTAGCTCACCGTTAGGCTTTTCTTTAGTTAATTTCACTTCAAAACCGGAAACGCTCAGAATTCAGGACAAACAACCAACACCCTTGGCTCAGTGTTAATTAAGATTTATGCCAGAACCTCAGTCACTGAAAGGGCAAGATTCACGGGTGCATCCATGAGTGCTGGGATCAGTGGAACTACAGTATGTGATGGTAACAACTGGGTGAAGTGGAACTCAATTTGCAATCTGTGATGAAGTGGTGTAGATGATATTAAGCCTTTCTTGACATCAGCTTGTAATTCCCTGATAGGAATTGCAGCCAAGAAGCTTTTAATGTACTCTTTACAAGCTTCCTTCCCTTGGCACACAAGCTCCTCTTCCTGCTCGTCGTTCAACTGCTCTTCTGGCTCCACACTAGAATCTACCTCCTTGCTGTTGACTTGCTGGCCCTGCCTGTTATTGCGCTCTGATGCTATTGCAGCAGTTTGCTCATCTGATGACTGCGCTACATTTTTCATCTTGTTTATCACTGTGCTGTCATCGAATTTTAGTATATAAGCCTGATTACATCCTTCATAAAGCCTCTCCCCCAAAGTGTCAATGATGTAATAAGCATCTGCTTCTACTTTGAGGATGAAAAAATGGTCATTCCAACTCACAATATAAACACGGGGTTCAGCCTTGCTAGGGCACTCCTGCGCTGCACGATTAATTTCATCCCAAATGTTATCGAAAGACATGGCGCCATGCAGAAAATCAAATCTTCCTTCATCCATTCCTTCTGGATGGAAGAAACCAATAAAGGATTTCCCAGGAACCACAGAAAGGGGACGTATTTTGGCTTGAATTACTGTGTCCAGATCAAAGTGTTTGTCTGGAAATCTCTCCCTATAGGTCTCATATTCGCACAAGTTTCTCCATTCTAATGAACCTTCTCGAATTAGGCTATCAAACTGGGACTTTATGGGCATGAGATCACGATTGTTTTGAAACCAATCAGCAATTACAGCTACAAGGGCTGTACACGCACTCTCACCAGCCGCACGTTCACTGCGCTGATCAATTGAGGCAAAGAAGACCTGAGTCAGAAGCTTCATGCGACCATCACGACTCATTACTTCTTTTTGCTCCCAACTCCCAATGGCAAAATTATCATCTCCAAATTCAGAGATTGAACATCGATTTGCGCACAAGTCATCCTCAGTCTTGTGCAACTGGAAGATATAGCTGAACATCAGAACTGATAAGCTAAAAAAACTATGTGCAACGAACGTTGAAGATTCTGAGGTTGATGCCACTATAGTTTACAGAATGTATGTATAATTGATTGGCGTATAGCACATTTACTAGCTAAATGAAGAATTAAAAGTACAGCTCAGTAAATCATCAGCAGTCATTGCATTTAGTATTTATATAAAATCTAATACTCATGAGGGCAGGGACACTTATTGTCAAAGATGTTTATACCATATTCTAGCTCACATGAAAAGATTTATAGTCACCATTCACTAAGCAATAACATAAAATATATATATCCTGAGCATCAAATTTCAGATTACCAGATAGCAAACCTATTGAAGAAATACAAAGATTACAAAACCAATGGAAAGGAAACAATTAGGAGAAAGATTCTTACCCAAAGAGTAATGGATTCATCAGAACTAAGTTGGCGACGATCAAAATCTATGTCATCACCACCTTCTTCTGCATAGGCCTTCTTTAACAAGGGCTCCCCTTTAGCTTTAGGTGATCTGAAACTCAACTTTCTCTTCTTCCATGGCAATATACTACGTTTTGAACTTGGCAAAAGAGAAGGCTCAGAAGACGTCACAGATAAATCATCCATCTGCAAGCACCCCACATCTGACTTGCCGTTGCTGTAGTAAACCCAGTCCTCATCATCATCATTTACCCTCAAGCTGGAATAAAATGTCCCTCCAGCATTAGCATAGGCCAGTTTTCCATAACTGAATGACTTTCTCACGCTGATATCTTCCTTTCCCTCATCTGAATCTCCTTCTCCATAATCATCAAGTGAGTCAGAGTCGAGAGAATAATCGCCATCGCCGTCCTCACTCCTGGCAGAGCATCTGCATTCACTGCCCTCTTCCTCACTGCATGCCTTTTTTGCTTTCCGAGTGGATACGTACTCTGTGAAAATCTTTACCTTTCTAAGACCAGCTTTGATTGCAGAAAGCTCATCTTTCTCTGCCAGGGTAGAATCTCCTGGCTGGGTTGGAGATGTTACAGGGATTATACTTCTCTGAACTTGATCTATACTTTCTTGAGCATCTCTCAGCTCCACTAAGTTAACCGATACCTGCATGATCAAGAGATGCTATGAGAGGCAGAAAAATAAGAGAGACGCTCCGAATCAGAAGACAACGAACAGTTAATTCCACCCGCTTATACGCAAATAGGACAAACTGAAAGCCGCATGACATCAATGGCAGAACAATCGGGGGGGGGGGGGAAGGTGAGAGACATACGCAAAGCACAGGACAGGGTTCAACAGAACCTCCGGGGAGCGTGAGTGGGATGTTTAAATCGAAGTCTTTCTGATCATCTGCTGATGCAAATTCAGCAAGATTCAGTGACGCCGTTCCAACCACAGGAACCTTGTTCTTAGGCCTCTGATTTAATCCCTGCATTACATGGTACACCGGCATCCAGTTAGATAAATAGGAACAGTAGGAATCTAAATTCAAAACACCAGAACCAAACAAAAGAAGTTGTACACTGTTAGCAATGAAAGATTGCCCAAAAAATTCGTGACCAAATAGTGGACTATTTGAAGTAACTATAGCAAGAAAAATGCTTTTCAAGAAATAGTGGAATGTCCCGGCTTTAGTCAGTTATCAGCATAAGCATTACAGACGGACAAATTATGAAATTAACATCCCCCTATTCAATACTAGTACACGATTTTTCATTAAAAAGGATTCCAAAAGGGTGAAAACTAAAGAAAATGAGAAAAAATCTCATTGAAGGTAGACAGGCTCGTGTGAATAACCAGCCAAAAGATTGTTTAAATTTTTTTTTTTTAACAAAAACTTCGATTGATATGAACTTTCGTTTTGGTACATGAAATAGTAGGAACCAACAATTTTTTTTTATAATTTAAAATGTTTTATAAATCTTCATGGAAGTTAACATAATTTCTACCTAATAGAATTGTAAAAATGAGGAAGAGGGTAGATGAATTGAAAGGCAGGGAGACTAACATGAAAGACCGCGAAAGCGATCTCCCAAGGATGAAACGCATTGTCCTTGTGAGCCGAGAGAGTGCACAAACTCTGAAACTCCTCGTCCCAGTCAACGACGCCGTTGTGGGGGTCGCCGTACACCTCCCTGGTAAAGTTTCTGACCAAAACGCGCCGCAACGAACCAAAGGTTAACTTAGGACCCTTCCACTTAATTTCGACTGTCAATCTAGCTTCAGCAGTCCCCTTCTCCGCACAATCCCGTAGCAGATCACAACCCTCCAACCTCCTCACGACGAGTCTCACCTCATATTTCCGGTAAACGAGGAGCGGCCACGGCCGCCACCGCATCATCTTTACTACCATCAAGACAGACAAATACTAACAGAAAACTTGAACAACGAATGGGGTAGAAAGAATAGGGGAATCAGGAGTGGTAAGGCTAGCAACTGGGATCTCGGGAAATCTTCGTATCAAGAGTTGGAGAAAATGCAGGAACGCAATTTGCAAGAGAAATATTTCTGCGGAAAATCTACACGGGCAAAGGAGGAGAGTGAGGGGGACTGGGAGAGAGAAGATGCCGTTATTTTGGGTTAAAAAGGCGAGAGGCAAGGGAGATATGGGTAATCACGAATCAAACCAGGGTTAAAGGGCAGAGTACGGTTGTGGGGTTGAGTTTACGCACGAACAAACCACCTAGTTGACTCATCCAAAGTCCGACGGTTTCTCTTATTTCTGTTTTTTCTTTCTCATTCAATTTTATCCACCGTTTACTTTTTTCCCATTTCCAAGTATATCCATTCCAGGGATCTGCGAGAATCCTTAATTTAATTTGGTCCTTTTAAGTACCTGGATATGGATTGTCTTCCCCTTGGATGTAGTAGTAAAATTTCGTAAAAATGCATCACTTTATTTTACATCCAGATCTGTGGATTCAGATAACATCCAACAAATTGATCATAATAAATCATCACTTGATTTGCTGATAAGCATTTTAAATATTTGTTACTCTTTTGCCCAAAAAAAAAATTATTAGTCGATCCAGAGATCCGCCACGTAATTGCGTCATTTTTTTCTTTCCTATACTTAAATTGTGAAGTTGGCAAAGGGATACCGTTGAAGCCGAACCTGTGGATTCAGAGAACTAGCAAGCAACAAATTTGACCAAATCCATGCCTATTCAGAACTTCGTTCTTTTCTCTGTTTTTTTTTTTTTTTTTGGTTGGCCAACACGCATATACGTTTATTCAGAATTAACCACACGCTCCAAAAACTGGATTAACTAGGCGTGAAGGGTAATCAAGTTTCACCGTGTAATTCATAACTGCCAGCAGAGTGTGTTTTAGTGTTTCAAGCATGCATAGGCAATTCTTCACGTACTTGGCAATCAAGGGCTACGTCAAAGAAAAACAACTGTTGACGTGGTTTACATGCGAAGCATTGGGGCATGAACCTGCCTGTAATCGACGGGCATGATCGCATCAGTCATGACGACCTTCTTCCCCATCCCCATTTTTTAAATATTTTGTCCTCCTCTATATATTAATAACTTCACCAAGTGCACGCACCAGGCATGGGCGACCAAGTAATTGAACAGAGAAAGCTTATATATATACATATATAACCCATGTACATCGCCTTGTATCTGTGTTAGGGACTACAATTTACCCTGTCTCAATTTAAAATATAAGACATTAAGTAATTTTTTTAATTATTTTTTAATTATATTCTTATTTTATTTATTAGTCTTTTTGTTTAAAGAAATGATGGATTAAAATTTTAATTATTATTATTAAAACACTTATATAAAATATTTAATGAGAATAAAATTAAAAAGATATAATTTTTTTAAAAAATTAAAGTTTCTTCTGAGCATTTTAAAAAATTGTGAATTAATTATTAATATTTTATATTTTAATTAAAAAAAGAATTATTTTATAGAGTGTCGTCATTTCAGGCTGGCCCACCCTTCTGAGGAAAGGCAACCCCGGCCATAAATTTTCTCCATGTTAGCATAACAAATTAGCAGTTCAGATATACTAGCAGTGCTGGTTAATGAATTGAAATGCGAAAGCGGGGGCCTTTGATAGTTTCTACTTTGAGTGGTGGCACGACCACCGTTCCCCAGTTTTCAATTTCAAAATAAATGCACCATTGTTACAAAGTCAACCTTCGAGAAGATAATATCATCATAAATGCGCCTGATATTTCTTTCT
Organism: Prosopis cineraria; assembly: GCF_029017545.1. Lineage (NCBI taxonomy): Eukaryota > Viridiplantae > Streptophyta > Magnoliopsida > Fabales > Fabaceae > Prosopis > Prosopis cineraria. Next base: position 39,765,190 of record NW_026555334.1, on the reverse strand, counting down.
TTCCTTTTCTTTTTTTAAAAAAAAAAAATCCCCGGGCATGCATGGATAATGGAGCACCAGAGATACCGGGCTTCGTTCGTGCCTTGCAGCCTGGGGTTCGATCGCCTGCGCTCGCGTCCACAGTTTTGCCGTACTGCCCGCTGCTGTAGCGACGACAAGGTATCATCGCCGTTTGTGGGACACTTGACGTGGCTTTACCAGTGCTTTACAGCTTGGCTTTTGGGACGGGCATAATTGGTTACAACTCACAAACAAAAATATTTTCCCCCTCAACAATCAACCAATCATTGAAAGCTGCGAAGGACTGTAGGGTGGGGAAAACATCTGTGGAATCTGTTTTAGGCCAGACCTAACACTGCATGGACAATTATTAGTCGTGGTCTCTGTAAGATCCACTCATTCTAACCGATGGCTTTCATGATTAGTAGGTAAGCTCACATATTTTAAGAATCCAGAATTTGACTCCTACTAGCAATTATATGTACATAGATATAACTCTTATATTGAATTAATGGAATTATAATAATAAAGAAATGGACCGAATGAATGATGCATATCATTGAGGCTTCATACGCCTTGGATCTTGTCGTGGTCCCAGTTACAAGGCGTGGACAGATGCGATATAATTACATTATTATCATTATTATTGTTATTCGGTGCTTTTATTTTTCTGAAACAAATGAAAGAGGGAGGCGACATTATTGAGCTTCAAAATAAACAAATTAAAATGAACTGCGTGATGCAGTGAATCCAGTAAGCAAAATGATTAATAGACGGTCGGATTTGTGAATGACGCATGTTTGAAATTGAGCCAATACGTCATATGATTGTACAAGCACTTAGAGCGTGGTTTTTCTTTTTTTCTTTTTTCTTTCCCCTTTCTGGGATTGACACTTGCAATGGTTAATAAGTGAGGTATTGTCGCCCAACATAAACATTGCTGTTGCTTATGCTCATGTGTTGTGAAAATTGAAACTTGTAATGAGTGTTGCTCCACAGCGTGATTGAACTAAACAATATTTCACGTTCTATAAGTCATCGCTTTTTCAGGATTTCTTACATTTAAATATCTTCTTCCTCTAGCTATCATCTTTTTATTACTTTTAGATTTTTTTTTTATATGTATAATTGTTGGGTGCAATGACGCCCTTTGTGAATGGATCCAGAGGCCAGGACATACAAACAGTTCAAAACTCCCACTTTGGTGCCGCCGATGTATCTTGCTTATCTCTTGGCATGCATAACGCAGAGTTTACAAAGCACTTCATAAGTTCCTTATTAATATATATTCTTCGCTGACTCAAGTTTCAAAGGAAGAATTGATTTATCTGGATTTAATTCCTATCCAACTCCAACGTTATAAGGTCCGGAGTAAATTACATTTATTAAGAAAATGTATTGGTTCAAGTGCATTTATTTGACGAATTTGGTGAAACTCATCGAATCTCTCCATCATCAGTAATTCAGTACTGTTTTCACTAGCTCTCTGTGGTTTCTTTTTTGTGCGGGGAAAGATCTCTCATGGAATGGAAGAATAGCTAATTAACGATGGGAAGCGAAAAGTAATGAACCATTTTGAAACGACGATGTGGTTTTGCTTTACTGACGGGAACTAATTGATGGAAACAATTATCATCGCTTTATTAGAAAACTAGAAGAGAATGAAGCATGCACTCAGTGAATTAGGTGGATAAGCAACGAAAACCCTTGAAAAGAAAGCTCGCGAGCGAAGCCTGGGACGAAAGCAACGCGTGAACAGATGGCCACTAATCATCGAAAAAGTAGGGGTGGGGCCCGTGTAAAAAGCACCCGATAACAGCCGCACATCACTGGTGGACAAGAGAATGTGATGCCGGTCAAGCAATCACCTCCCGCCACCTGTGCCACAATCTTTAAATAAAAAAATAATAATGTTTTCAAACATGACGAGTCTTAACAGGACAAGCAATAAAATATGACAAGAAGCGTTCAAGAAGAAATTGACCGTTTTTTTTTTTTAAAAAAAGTGAAAAGGAAATTTCAGTAACCGAAGTAATCAAAACAGGGACCCGAACTGTCCAGAGTGGGAAAGAATAAAGCCACAGCAAAATGAAAAAGAAGCAGACAATTACATCAGAGTAGACAAAAGATCAGAAGTTTTGGCAAAAATTAAAAAAGAAAAAAGAAAAAAGATCAAAAGTTTTGATGGTACGGTGAACAATAGAACGAGCTTGGCGCAGGATCCCGTTTGGCTATTAGGAAAAATAAAGATAAAATAAATTTAAAAAAATAAAAATCAAATTAAATTAAATCATTATCCTTTCACGTGAAAGTGTGATTAAACTCAATATTATATATGATAAATTTAAAAATTATGATACTCTCTAAAAGTATTATGAATTGTGACTTTTAATTTCATAAATTAAGTTATCTATTTTTATAAATATGATTCACCTATCCACATTCACATTTAAATCGTTTTATTTTTATGTTTTCAATCCATTTTATTCCAACAATCAAACTGGACATTAATCAATGTTAAGAGTTTTGGTCCTAGCACATGATTCATGAGCCCTGTTTGATTTAAGGTTGTCAAATTTTAGTGTGAAACCTTGATTTTTGTCTACGAGAATTTATGTTTGTTTTATATTTATCTCTTTTATTTTAATCACTTTTTATATATGTGGCTAGTATATAATCCATTAGTAGATAGTTTGATGAATTAAAAGGTGAAGAGCTTATCCAAACCTAGAGAAATAGATGCATATAACTAAATTAAAAAAATTTTAGGAGTTTGTGATGGTTTCGATCCTAGCTTCATGGCTTAGTTAGAGATGACTCCCTTTGGTCTTATGTATAATTTATTGCTAACATGTTTTATCAAAATCAAGAAAAATCTTAAATCTTATTAACTTTATATTAAAATTTAATAAGTTTCAATATTTATCCATAATAAATGTTCTTAAATCTTATTACTGATATTTTTATTCAAGATATTTAATAAGGGCAAAAAATGTAAATATGAACATTGAAAATTAATAAGTGCACTTGAAATAAGATTAAATTTTTTCTTCTCTCTCCGCTTTATAAATAGGATTAGAGAAGTAAAATTTGATGGGAGCTAGGTAAACTTAACTATAATTAAATATATCATAATATATTGATAAGTAATTAGGACACCTTATAAATGATTATCACTTTAAAATAAATGAAGATAATAAATTAAATTAAAATAATCCATCTTGACAAGTGAATCTTGATCCTTTACGGTCGTTTGACTGATCGGTTCATGTTTCATCATCTTTATGGTTGTCTTATTCAACTGTATTTTTAATTATTTAATTTAAATCTCTTTTCAAAACTCTTATTTTGTTTATTTAATTCCCAAAGTATTTTATGAGTCGAATCTAGAGGAAAACAATGATCTTTATTATTAAAAAAATTGAATTTAATTCTTAAAGTTTTGAAAAGAGATTTAAACTAAATAGTTAAATACTGTTAAGCATGAAAAATAATCAAAATGAAATAAATAATAAAATTTATCCCAACCAAACTACTCCCAATTCTAATTGAAAGTTTAGCAAGAAATTATAAAGTCAAAACTATAATTCCAAATAAAAAACATAAAGAGAATATAAAAAAAGAACAGAAAAAAGCTCATGACTCGAAAGATTCTTTTGGACTCATCGTATGCCTCATAGCATTCGCATGCGAGGTTGGATGTCTTCCTCTTAGTAGAAATGAGTATTTATAATAGTTAAAGTCGATGCTTCTCTCTTTTTTTTTAATCGATGTGAGACTTTAATATATAAATTATAATTTGATAGAAAATCATGTCCAAACATGAGATCTTCTCATCTTGAAAATTTAGTCCAGCATGCACACCTACTTGTTAATATTATCTTCTTCAAACCTCCAACCAAGTAATTGATATATATGTGTATACTTTCTCTATTAAAAAATATAAAGTATTTTTTTAGAAGTTAAATGTTAAAAAATATAAGACATTTTTAATATTTTAAACTGTAATTGTTGCCTTTTTTTAAAAGTATCCCTATTAAATAAATAACTTTGTATTTATTTTAGGATAAAACACCTTATTAAATAGGGATAAATATTAAAAAATAGAGTTGTTTGAACACAAGTAATTACTCTATTGAAAAATGAGATTAAGTTAAAAATACCTTATATTTTTTTTAATGAAGAGAGTATATATTTGTTTTCCATTCTTTTTCTTTATTTTACTTTATTGTTTTCCTTCAAAATGTAAAAGATAAAAAGATATGAATAGATTTTGACATTTTGTGACAAAGATTTCTCTTTATCTTATGATTAAATGATAAGAAAAAATATAAATATCAATTAAATAGACATAAAATTTTAATAAATTTAATTAAATATAAACCAAAATCAATACTTATTTAACTATAAAATATTCACTTATCAATCCTCTCATTTTTGTTTCAAATTTACAGCAAATAATTACATCCTTGATTTTCTAAGAAACAAAAATAACAATATAAAACACATCAACATGTTTAACGAGACTCCTTTTATCTATATTCTCTGCGAATACACAATACTTAAAATCAACTAGATTTTGTTTTGGTCATGCTAATACGTGCGAGGGAACTTTAATCCACCCAACTCGATAGATATGAAGAGAAGGGGAGAAAAATGTTAATGTATTCATTTAAAAAAAAACAGTTAATTTGTAATTCTGTATATGTTAAGAATATAAAGAATGATTTTTTATTTCAAAATTTGAAACATTTACCTAAATAAAAAAATCTCAAGATAAAAATTGATACTCTCTCCACTAAAAGATATAAGGCATTTTTTTAATGTATAATTATTGTCTCTTTTCTAAAATACCCTTAATGAATAAATTACTTTATATTTATTTTAGAGTGAAACATCTTATTAAACAGAAAAAAAAAGATAATATTGATTTGAAAACAAATAATTACCTTATTGAGGGATAAAATTTTGTTAAAACAACATAAATATAAAATATGTTAATAGAATGCCATGCATTTTTAAAATGTTGCCAAACTCGCATAGTAGAATAAAATTGTTTATTTTTGTTGCAATGTCATAAATTTTAAAAATATAATTTAAATTTAAATTTCTTGAAAACTTAACCGCGGCAACTTTAATTTTTAAAAAAGCACTAATAAAAAAAATTACTTCAGATGGCACTGTAGAACGTTGTCATCTGACGCCAATTCTACAAAGGATGGGGATGATATGAGGTTAATAAGGTGCTTTTTAATTAAAAAATTGGAAATTAAATTTAAATGCAACGAACTACCAGCATTTAATAAATATTTTAAATTATACACACGTAACAATTATGGAAAATTATTTATCGGTCTTACAGAAAAAAATTTAATTAACACAAGTCCATTAATAACTAAATTTATTTGTTGCTTTTTGTTTAACAAAACAAGAGAAAAAACAAAAAAAGTATTATACTTTCATTGATGATAATTATATTAATAAAATAAATTATTTTTTATTCTTTATTTAACTGATTCAAATATGTTTTTTAAAATAATGATTCACACAGATTTTATTTGTTTTTTATTTCCAATTTTTTTTAAAAAATAATCTATAAAATTATTTTAAAAATATAAAAATAAAAAACAGAACCAAACATTTCACCCATCTCAATTTTCTTCCACCACAACACAAACAACCCATTATTCAAGTCCCCACGTTACTTCCCTTCGAAGGCATTTATGTGGAGGACATTGAAAGCAACGCCAATAATGACGTCAAACAAGGAACCCTTCCTCAAACCCCAATAACTAATATTCTCATCGTTAAAAAATATAAAATACTTTTTAAAAAATTAAATATTAAAAAATATAAAATATTTTTAATATTTTAAAATATATTTTTTAAAAAAATTATTTTATTAATAATAATTTTATATTTATTATGAAGTATTTAATAATTATTATTATAAAAAAATAAAGTTAAGTTGAGATTAAGTAATTATTGTATTGGAAATGAGATTTTACATTTTTAAACAAGAATATATATATATATATATATATATGACCAACCAACTAGTATATCTATATAATCCATGGAACCTTGCAAAAGTACTCTGGCGTAGAAAAAAGAAAAAAGAAAACTCAGAAAAGAACAGATCATGGGCGCAGCCACAAAACAAAAGAATAAATTAAAAATAAAAAATCAATAATTATTAACCTAGCCAAGACAAATTAGTTCTCCGAAATGGATGTTCTATTCTGGCAAAAGCTGTCCTGAGTCATTCTCATTCGCGATCATCCGATTCCTCTCTCTCACTTCAACGTCCCGAGCCCCCCCCCCCCCAAAAAAAAAAAAATCGTCATTGTTCATGTACAGATGTTCCATCAGCATTCGGCTCTCTGATCTAACACACTGTACGACAATGGCCGAGAATCACGTACCCAACACAGCTGGCCTCCTTTGTTCTGACTTCCTCACAATCAACAAAAGCTTCAGACGCGCTTTTGATAAGAAGAACAGTGTCTTATGATGCCATGCCAAAATTTATAAACTTCGAGTTAATTAAATATTTTTAAAAAGGGGAGATGCATGAATATGTATGTTGGATGAATGGAGAGGCAGAATTACTTGTGAACTCAAAGAGACTCCATTATTTAAAATGAATGGAGTTGTCAGTCTGGGAGGTTAATGTTGGCATGGGGAGCATATTATAAGACAGAGGAAAACAGTTGGGTCAGACAATGGAAGATGCATATAAATAAGTATAATGATACATTTTAATTTAAAACTTTAAAGTATTGAATTTATGAGTCTTTTTATTTATATATTTCTTTTTTAATTAAATTTTATTTAATAGAATATTTTTTTAAGAATTACATTGAAATCTCATATAAAAAAATTAATTATTATAAGGTTCATTGATAATTGAATAAAAGTGTATTGACAATAATAAGTCTTATAATAATTAATTTTTTTATGTGAGACTTGATTGTAATTCTTATTGTTTTATTTTTTTTAAGTCACTAATACCATGTCAAGTTAAGTTACACTTGATATCCCAATAATTCATAATTTAAATGGAGGCACTGCATGCAAGGCGCACCGAGTTGGATAAACAAATAATCTGGGCAGACCACAAAATTTGTGGCTGCAGATCGAGGGCCAACCCTCCCTCCCACTTTTCACACATTCCACAAGCTATAGATTTCCATGTCTCTTTACGTGGTGCAATCAAATCTTTGTGAGTGCGTATAGTATATGTAAAGATAGTGTGTTTGACGTTGAAGGGCAGGCATAATGATGTTTGAACAAGGGAAAGAAGAGAGGATTAGAGGTCCACGTGTTCCACTTTGAACAAATTTCATCCGCAAGCGTTTGGGAAGGAATCCCAGAAATGGTGAAGGCTTTTCCATTCCATGACAAGTTTAATTCCTTTTCCACTGCCTAAGCATGTGGTCACCATTTTTGAAGGATATATGAGTGGTGCGTGCGTGATCTATAATACAGGACTTCACAATCACGGATTGGTGACTTTAGATTCTTGCGTTGACGGACAAAAAGCAGAGCATTTAAAACTGCACAGGGGAGGGTCAGCCTTGATACACCCCACCAATGTGTGCGATGAGTGGCTATATATGCAAGCCCGGGAATGCATTTCATGGAGTATGATCCACGACACAAGTGATCAAAGGCCATCATATTTTGTTTTTGGACCTTAATCAAATATGTTAAATGTTCGCTGCAACTTTCTGTGTAACATTTCTACATCTTCTCACTAATATGAGTCAATTCATGAAAGAACGCAGAGAGAGTGCACAGAAAGTTGTAGCGAATATCCAGGTGTTACTACTGAAATCGAGGATAAAGGTGTTGAAAAATGAGCTGAGTAGTGAAAATAGACGTTTAGGCCGAAACGGAATGCAAGGCCCAATAAACGGACATTTAGTGAAAATCAACCCGGGGCTACTATGCCAGTCCGGTCAGCCCAATAATGTGCTCGCTCCCCTGCCACCCCTCACCCTCAGTCCCTAGATTTTTGACATGTCGCCTCTCGGTTGGACTGTCGTCGGAAGTGTAATTGTTCTTGTCATGCGTGTTTTCTCGATACACCATTTTTTTAAAAGGTAACGGATATTTAAAAAGGAAAACATAGTTTTTAATGTCGTTATTTTACTCACATTTTATTTTTAATTTCTATATTTTTTAATATTCTAAGAGAAAATGAAAACAATAAAAAACAAAACTGTAAGGACTTAAAATAATAAAAAAATATAGACGGACCAACAATAAAACGAGAATAAAGTACAAAAATTTAAAACTTTGTTTTTCCTATTTAAAAATATAAGATATTTTAATATTTTAACATATAATTAATATTTTTTAAAAAATGCTCATAATAAATAAGTCATTTATATTTATTTTATAATAAAATACTCCATCATATAAAAGTACATATGAAAAGTTTATATTAATTTAAAAATAATTAACTACTTTATTAAAGTGATATTCAATTAAAAATATCTTACATTTTTAAGAGAAAAAGTATGTATTTTTTAATTTATTTTTTAAATTTATTTATTTATTAGAATTGCATTGTCAAGGTAAAATACTTAAATTTTGTTACCACTTTTTTCAGTTGATAAACTAGACAAATAATTGAGATGACCATTGTGCTCCCTCTCCATCTCTTTGCATTATCACGCACCAAGCCAGGCCATAAATTATTGGGTTAAAGTTTAATTTTATTCTTGAAAAATGCTGGACACTATATACTCTTAATTGGAATAAATTTTGCATTAAACTATTTTTTAAGGGAACAAAAATCTCTTTCTCCCCATTATTTGATGACTTGTCAAGGCGTGGCGACCACGAAAAATCCCCTTCTCATTTTCTTCTTTATTCTTCTTCTCACTTCCACCATCGCACTGTTTTTTTCAAATGGGATCAAACGTTGAGCTTGAGCTACTAATTTTGATTTCAATTTTGTGATCTTAGCTAAATCCATTGTATAGGCTAAACCTGATCTGATCAACCCATCACTAACAACATACTACTAAGTCTATTTGAACATAATTTGTTTCTCAACTCATTTGCACAATTCATTCATGAGCTTGAGGTCCCAAGCTAGACCTGATTAACTACATATCCCTAGTATTCGAGATGTTGTCTTTAGAATCAAAAAGTGAAGGATTGTGTAAGTGAGCCATAAGTGTTGGAATTATCCTTGAAGGTGGTCTTGGAATCCTTCTCAAGTCATGAAGTTGAGTTTGCTATAGCTAACACCTCCACATTCAAGTATAAAAACCTGGAACATAGGTGATAATGTCACAGCCAACAGGGAATCGACAGTTCTACCGTTGACAATGACATAATCATAATTATCTTCATATGGCATTTTGTTGGCATAGGAGTGAGTTGATTCTAGAGGTGGAGTATGGAGCTAATAAGGTTGAAGAAAAATGAAGAGAAGCTCGTTGATGATGGATGAGAAGATTGAGGACATTGGGGTGAGAAGCTTGCAAGAAATTTGAGTATTTTACTGCTTTTGCTGTCATAGTCAATGAATCCACTAGTTTTTTGACCTTATCTGAATCATTCAGTTACTTTTCCAATACTCTCAAAACTTAGAATACAACCATCGAATCATTCATAAAAATATAGTACAAGTATAACAGAAGAATATGATCCTTAATTGACAACATTCTCTCTATTATACAACATAAATAAGATTGAGAGGCTTTACAATAGGAATACACAAATTCTTAAGCTTTAAGTTAATAATTCATATATTTTACACGCTTTTACATCTCTTATCTTAGCCTTTTAGCACTTGTTTTTGATATAATTTGAGATAAATGAGTAATATTTGTGGTAAAAGGGCAAAGAAATATTTTTAGAGAATTTTTTAGGATTTATTGCATAGTTTTCCAAATTTTCATTTAACATTATTTTTTTTATTCCCAAAAATTCATTTTATGAAGGAGATGAATTCAATTGGTTTGAAGTGGAGTATTTGTGTGGAAATCATGCAGAGGCTGAGAGCACCATGGGAGACGCGTCCGCAAGAGAGGAGAGATGGTGATATATAGAGATGAATTCAATTCCTCTCATCCCTTTTGATCATCGTCTTCTCCTTTCATCAAATCGCACATTTTATTCCAAGCTTCCATAGTCGTACGTGTTCAAGGTTGTGGAGATGGTTTGGTGCTAAAAATGCGTGGCTAGAGGCTTAAGATTCCTAGGGGCTTGATGGATGAAGATTGAGTTCATGGGCTTCAATGGCTAAGGATTTCTAGACTCTAGTTCTTTTGATTTTTCTATTTGCAATTTTTCTTTTCATTATTGAATTAGTGAAGTTGTAGTGTTGCACTTAAGGTGTTTGATTAAATGCTTTTGTCATTTTAATTGAGGATACTTGTTATTGAGTTAATTGATTGTTGGAATTGTTACTTAATTTTTAAATTCAATGGTTAATGTATAGTTGTGATGAATTATTGAATTTCTTAGCATTAGCAATTATATAGTTACATTGTGAGGCCTTGATAAGCTCTAATTGAGATTAATTTGGAATTAATTCTTGGTTAGGCATTGTTTTAGGTATTGTTCTAAGGCAATTAATCAACCAATAACACATTGAGAGCTTAATGATGCTAATTTAGTTCACTACATGAGTACTAATGGTTAGGCTTATGTGTATGACTTTGTTATCTATGTTTGGGATAGTTTTGAATTGAACTTGGCCAATGAGAGTATTTCTTTAGCAATTTAATTATTGAATGAGGATTTCTTCACCATCATACACCTAGGGATTACTTCCGTTCATTGTTGAAAACATATTTTTATTTGTTTACTCATTTTCTTTTAAAATCAAAAATTGCATAAACATTAGTTAGAATTTTAAATTTTATTTTTTTTGAAAATTAATCAAACCACTTTCCATTATTATTTGTAGCACATTTGATAGTTATTTTTAATCAATTTTTAATCCAACTCGCTAGGGAATTTGACCTAGGTTGTGCCCTATACACATTAGGGTGTTCACTTAGTTTAATTTGGTGCATATGCGACTAGTGCATTTCACCAGTGCTTTTCCCTTATCCACATTCAAGCTAAAGCCTATCACATGTTAAGAAAGAAGGTGAGTACAACCATTCAATAATTAATTTATGTCTATACTATACAATTGCATATTAATTGATAAAACATAAGGTTGAGCATTGAATGCTTAAGTGTATACATTCACACATAACACATACCATAATTTCACAATTTATCTCATTCTTAATTACCTCGATTCAAATTACAATATACATTGCCACAGCATAGAGAACCATGTAATAATAGCCCTAAATCAAACTATCACAATTTGCTATAAATTTATCAACCATGTAACACGTTAGATACAAATAAATGCATGATTGATTCCTTCTTGCAACCTCTCACTACTACAAAAAAAAACTGTTTACAGCAGTTAAAAAATACTTTTTGCATCGGTTCACACAGCATTGTTATTCCAGGGGATATAGAAAGTACGAGATTTTTTACATCAATTGTACAACCATTATAGAAGGTGGACTTTCTATATCGGTTCTTGCCACAACCAATGTAGAAAGTCTATTTTCTACATCGATTCTATCTAAACTGCTGTATATAGCAATATTATTTTGGAAAAAAAATAGGGTTATTTTTCTAGGTTGTAAACCCTACGATCCAGAAAAACACCTCTAAAATAAATAGAAATAAAATTCAATAGTTATAAAATAAGAAAGATTTATTTAATTTATTCAAATGTATAACAATTTATATTCAACATTCATTTATTTAAATCATAACAAAAGAATTGGAATTATAATTAAACAATATAAATAAAATTTTTGCATGATAAATTAAAAGAACCTAAAATTCCTTAGAAAATACAAGTGCACAAAAGCAAGGGGAACAAGCTCTTGACAGCAACTCCTTCTTTGCCTATATGAGCAAGTTGAACACACATATACACACCAAGTGTTGATACTCTTCATTCCCAAAATTTGGTAAGGCCTTAGCTTTTTTGTCCTATGGGTTTCATACCCTTGTAGAAGAAAATGAAACTACTATTAACTATTGAAAACATTATAGGTACATACATACTACAAAAAAAATTATATTGTAGATTTAATTTTAGCTTACATTAGATAGTTATCTTAGAATAGAAGGCTAAAATCATATATAAAAAGTGCTCAACACAACTAAAGAGACATTAGAAAGAAAAAAGTGGTTAATTATAAATAGAAAATTTGAAGCAAACTACCAAGAACAACCAAGAATAGCCATTACTTAAGTAATCTGAATATACAAACATAAAAGCTTATATTTATAAGTATTAAATATTTGATTATTTCTAATATTCCAACCATACGATACATTTTAGACAGAGCAAGACTAGCTCAAAAGTATTGAAGAATGCCTTATTTTCTTGCATTTGCAACCACTTCCTCCTATAGTGGATACCTTGAACGTGAAGAAGAAGAAAATAATTAATATTAATAAATAGATAGATAAATGAAAATGAACTAAGTAAGTAGCACTTTGTTGAAGTTAATTTAACATTTTATAAGTAGAAAAATATATGTAAAGCCAACTTAAGGTGCGTGGCATAAATCTTTTTGCTCACCTCATTAAGACATGAAATCGTTTAATTAAAAAAACAAGGAAAATAAAATTTCTTAAACATGTAGTATTTATGCCATGAAACCAAAATAACATCATACATAAAAGGGGTATTAAACAACAATAAAAGAAAGTATGAAAATTATTAATAAGAAAATCACCATAGAAGCCAAAAACATGGTTGTAGAAACAATACTATCACCATTTCCACCACAAGCAACCTAAAAACTGCACAAATTAGTATGCAAATCTATCATGCCATATTGAATAACCAAAAATAGGGTAAGAGAAAGAACTAAGACCTTAACATTGTCTATATAGTTGTTTGATTATATTTTTATTCTCATTTTATTTTGCTGAGGCTACTGTTAACATATATAAAATACAAATGAAAATAATTCAGTCATGAACTTGGATGCATAAATCGAATAGGGTATTAACTTTTGCATACCCTTTAATTAGCAAATTCAACCAAAAGCAAGTAAGCAATATCAAAGAGGATCAAATTCATATTCAATGGCAATATATAAATAACTCAGAATGAGTAATATTCAAACTAAGGGAATCCAAATTTGACAAGAATGACACTAATGAGATGCTATACAAGAGAAAGAAGGTGAGAGAAGGAGGAGAAGAATGGTGGAAGCACCCAAAACAGAGGTTGTAATGTGAAAAAAAATAAATCTCACATCTGAAAATTAATCAACGATCCAACCATAGAAAATGACGCATTGGATGTTCCAAACTATCTGACAAAATTTTAGCTTAATCCAATGGTTAATGAATCTGTAAGAGCAGATTTACTAAAACTGTCCTATGAATATACGAAAATAACCTTGGAGGAAGGAGGAGAAGGATTTGGAGAAAATAGATCTTGGGTTTTAGGTATTTTGTTTAGGGAGAAGGGATGAGGAGGAAGAGGAGGATGGCAACACAATATGGAGGCGAGGAGAGTACAAGACAAGGAGGAAGATGATGCAAACACATTATGTGTGAGGAAGATGATAAGAACTGAAACTTTAAATGACTTTTTACATCAATTGCTAGGATAACTGATGTTAATAATACATTTTATATCGGTTACCACTAAAATCAATATAAAAAGTACTTATTTTTTAATATTTTTTAAATTTAAAATACTTTTTACATCGGGTGATAGAGTGCCTGATGTAGAAAGTTAGCCTTCCAATCGATGTAAAAAGTCCCTTGTAAAAGCCAAATTTTGTCCTAGTGTCTTTATTTCATCTGACTAAAACTGTAGGCTATACAATTGATTAAGGCTTCGTCTGTTTGAATGGATTATCTAAGCTCACCAATTGTGAGAAGTGATCTGGTCAAATATCACTACACTTACTCTTGGACCACGGCTTCTTTATTCTAGAATCCTTGGGATGTCATAACCCGGAGCTAATCTCCTCAATAGACAGGTAGAGATGGTTGAGTTTAAGTCTTTTGATAAATTATGAGACAGCCTCTCGACAAACAATGGGATAATGCTAGTTTTTGTGCACCGAAAGGCAGCCATAAAATTCCATGTGAATTTTTTTACTTATCTCTCTGAACGAACTCTAGCCAAATGATCATGCTATGTCTCATGCCCACACACACATTTACATATGCTTATAATTCTTAATGACAAGGTTATTATTTTAAATTATTTAATCAATTAAAACATGCGAACATCTCAATCAATTATTACTTATCACATACTACTTTCATTCTCAATCTCAAATCACAATCACATGTTCTTTGCTTTACTCAACTATTAAACTAGAACTATTATAACCACATAAAAACAAAATCAATTTATCAAAATTTCCTTATTTCAACACAAGATTGAAATATGGAAATATTTTAGTTTCAACTTTGCATCTATAATGAAAGTAGGGTTAATAAAACCTCTTGTAATTCTTGGCATATGTCTACAACATAATTTCAATCATTCATGTGAAGGAACCCATTTAAAAATATAATTCAATTAACAAATAACTATACAAAATAAATTTTTCTCAATTACTTCAAACATTTGAGAGGTTTAATATTTACCTCTCAATAATTTGCTTTCAAGCTTGCCCATTATGTTCAAACTAATGCATGGATAATTAATTTACAACTAATCAAGTCCATGATCATTGACATTACTACATACACACTTCAAGCTCTCATTCTTAACACTTAACTCACCCAAATCCTTGTCTCTTCATATTCAAGCTTGTATACTAAGCTTATTATCATCCATTAACATCTACTAACTTCATTAAATTCTTTTAGGGTCATTAATATCACCTAATAACCCTCATAACTCACATTGAATGTCTAAATTTTTGGATATAAATAAGGTTCACTAACCAAAAGTATGTAAAACCCTTAACCCTTAGTTTTAGTACCTCAATCAACTTCCATTAACTCTATTTGAGTTAATGGATTTAGATTCATAACTTATATGGACCAAAAACCATGCCCCTTAATAAACCCTATCTTAGAAATTTTTAAAAACTAAAAGAGAAATGAAGATTGATGCTATGGAAGCTTACCCTTAATGTTTAGAAGCCTTATTTTACTCCTAATACTTCTAAATTTTGAGCCTTACCAAGGCTCCCTTTATTCTCCTCTCCTCCTTATTCTAGTTTTTTCTATTTTCTTTCCTTTTCTACACTAGAAGTCTTGAACGTGCAAATGATGAATTAAATTTTTCGACAATGGGCCATGGTGCATACAAGTTGCACTGTGATGTGTGGCATAATTTTAGCCATGCACTGCGGTATGTGTTAATCACGCCACAGTGTGTGGCATCAAGTGCCTCATCCACACCATTTAGTGATCGTGTTGACGATACAAATCAACTCTCCCTCCCTTTCTTAATTTATTGCGCCATAATGGACCATGCACATGCCACGGCTTGTGGCATAAACTCTTACTTCACATTTTCTCTCTCGTTTAGGCCTATGTACCAAATTCAGTCCCAGATCCCTTCCCACAACTATACCCAAGCCCTAAAGGTCCCTTAATCCTCCTCAAACCTGCTTTAACTCAATTTTACTTAATCAAATTCGATTATTAATTTAATTAGCTAAAAGGTTAAAATTTGGAATGTTACACTCTTTAGGTCCCATCATCTTATTGCGTTCCTTGGAATTCATTGCTTCTATGCCTAGAGGTCCTTTTGCATCTAATGTTGTTGTTGTTGCAATTGGAGGGGAGAAGAAGAATGAAGAAGACAATGCTATGTAGTTGGTCAAAACGAGGTTTGACTAAGCCAAGTCAAATTTTCATGGGCCCCATACCTTGATAAATCATTAAATAATGAGAGAACAAACAGCCATTTGCCATGAGGGGATTTTTGCTTCCTTAAAAAAAGTTCAAGAAGAATTTTACTCTACTTAAGAGTGTAAGAGACTTAGTGCTCATCAAAAAAGAGTACATGTACAAAATTGAACCTTAACTCTAAATTATTTGGTAGAATGTCACTCCAATGTTTATACTTGATTTTGTTTTCTTTTTGGCATGACTTGATTGTATTTTATTTTTAGTTTCTATAATCTATTTTCGTAATTTTTATCTCTTTTGTTTAATTTGTTTAAAACATTAATATATATATATTTAAAAAAAGAATAAGGCTTAGGAATTGCCTGTATACTTAATATATATTTATTCAATAGGCAAGTTGATTTTAATGTATTGATAATATTTTTTATCTAAAATATTAATAATAAGATTTTTTTATAGAATAAATAATTTATAAAAAATTTACATGTTTAAATTTAATTTGAAACAAGGTCCTTAAATATATAAAGTTAATTATATAATTTTATCTCAAATTTTAAAATATTAAGAAAGACTATTAACTAGTCCAAGGGGATTTAACACCTTTAAACCCATCACATGTTTGGTGAGGCACGTGAAGCTAAAAAAATTTTAAAATTGCATAATTAAAAATTTGGTCTAATTATTAATGAGAGTTAGATTTAGTGAAAAGGAAAAAGTTCCTCACATGATGGAACCAATATTTAAATTTTTATTAAAAAATATTTCAATTTAATATTCGACAACGTTTAGAATAAAATTATTGTAAAAGAAGAACAGGACACAGGACCTTAAAAAAATTATTACAGTTCTAGTGAGTTTGTGATCCTTTCCAGCATTTTCAAATTAAATGACTAATTGACTCACATAAAACAAATAAAAGGGATAGAAAATCAGAAAAATAAATTATCTTGACTAAATCATTTAATCTCCCATGCTTAACTTTTTTTTCCCATGAAATCAAAACAAGTAAATTTTAGTATTAAAAAATATTAGTAATAAGAGTTTGTTGTGACTAAATAATTTATTAAAAAAATTCACATATTTTAATTTATTTAAAAATAAACACTTCAAATATATCATTTTAAGTATATAAATTTTTTTTCCCTTCAAAAACTAATAAAGTAGGAGTATAGAGTTTTCCCTTACATTTGTACTCATTGAAAATGTAACATCCCAATTTAAATTTTAATAGTTAATTTGGGTTAATAAAAATTTTGAAAAATATTTAGAGGTAAATAAATTAGTAGGAAATGATCATTAAATCTAACTTAGGATATAATTCTAAATTAAAATTTTAAAAAAAATTAATTAAAAAAAGAAGAGAAGAAGAAAAAGAGAAATTACTTTCAACAGTCGCATGCATCAATAGTTATATAAAATAATAAAAAAAAGAGAAGAAGAGAGAGGAAAGAAGAAATAATAAAAAAAAATGTGTGGGACTCACTAAATTTTTATAAAAACTCACCTGTTTCCTTTCATTTCTTCAATTCTTTTCCTGCGCGCGAGCTAAGGCGGAGAGAAGCGAGTCGCCGGTGTAAAATATTTAAATTTTTAAGGTAAGAGTTTTTAATAGAATATTTAGGTTGTGATTTTAAGCTTTTTAAGACTAAGTAAGTGTTCTAAAATTTTTTCTTAGTCATCCTTCTTCTTTGGTTTTTGAGTTTGTAGTGGTAGAAAATTTAAGATCTGGAAGAGGGATGAATTTATGTTGAATAAATATGATTTTTGAGGTTGTCAGTAGTATAATAAATGTTCTAGAGTATAAATTTGTTGATAATCTTTGAATTTGTGGCTTATGAATCAAATTCTAAACTAGATATGAAAATATATGTTGATTTATTGAGGTTTAGATGATTATTTAAGATGAGAAATGAATTATTATGGTTATAGGATTATGATTCTAAGCTAGAGACTCAATTTTTAATTTTAGGTATTTTAGGTACGAATTTATGAAATAAAAAGAAAATTTTGATAATAGAAATTAGTTTAGAAGTTGATTTTTAGATTATTAATGTTTATTGATAATTAAAAGAGGAGTTAAAAAATTTTACTTAATAGTATTAACTCTAGATTTGTATTAAGATTGAGATTAAAAATTATGTTATATTTTTAATTATATTACTAGAATTATTTTATTAGTTTCAAAAATTGAAATTAATACTTATAAATAATATATTATTTGTAGATTGTATTACTGGTGAAGATTGTGGTGAGAGAAAAATTTTAAGGAATAATTTATTGAAAAAGCCATAAGGTAACCATGCTTTTAATTTGTGATTAGTGTTACTTCATGTTAATTGGGTGATTATTGAGAAAATTATGAATTTTGTAATATTGTATAATTGTGCAATATTATTATGAATTTGTTTGATTATTGTGGGAGGTGTTGGGAGACTCGCTATTGTTGTTGTATTTATGTGCCACGTGGTACGTCCCTATTGGAGTTTAATAGGTGGTTTGTAAGGGCTTGGGCTAATCTACCTTTAGCCGGGTAATTTAGCACCGAGTGAGGGTTACGGCTCGAGGTTAATGGAGGGATATAAGGATGGTTGTTTGTGTGTATTGTAAAATTTCTTATATTTGTTGGAATTATATTATTTTTAATTCTTACTTAGTAAGCACACACTTAACTGTTTGTATACACTATCATAAATTGACTTTGGTTACTGGGACTTTTGAGTCTCATTATGTGGTTAATAATTTTCAGGAGAAGAGCTACGAGTGACACGTGGAAGAGTCCCAGAGGCTTAGTGGTATAGATCCACTGTCTCTTTTGGGTATTTAATTTATGATTTATAATGTGTTATATTGTCAATATTAGAGCTTTTTATTTATTGTCAATTATATAAATATATAAATGTAATCATGCCTTTCAAACTATTTCTATTTTTAGTACAATTTGGATGACTGTAATTTTAATATTTGATTTATTTTAGATTGGTTAAAATGGCATGATTATAATGTCAAATAACTGGCTTTTGTTGAAAATTGACTAAATTGCTTATTTTACTTGTTGGGAGTATAAGGATGGACAAATGTAATTTAGTTTACTTGTTGGGAGTATAAGGATGAACAAATGTGATTAATGGCATGTGGGAGGTAACAATTTATCCGAAATGTTATAGTGTGTGAGTTGAAACTAATTATAAAATATTTTATATTATAATTATTGATATAAAAATGTGTTGGGTGGCTGTAACCCAACTATAATTGAGTTAAATTATTAAAAAAAAATTTGATGTGTTATAGAAAACAACATATTAAATTTTAATTTTATCATCTCGAATAAACTGAGTGTCGGCAAAAGAATAATAAAATAAATAAATTGCGTGACGCACTGATGCCTTTAACTTCCGGCTCATGCTTATAGCACAGACAATAAGCTTAAAAAAAAAAAAACAAAAGAAAACAATTTTAAAAGCGCTCCCTCATTTTTGTGTTGGACCAAAAATATGTAATAGTTTATTTTATTTGATGATTATTTGATTATTGATTGATTGATTTTTTTTGGATCAACAGATTTATTGATCATCGATGATTTATTGATTATTGACATTAATGATTGGTTGACGAAGTTTTTGTTTTTGTGAGAATGTTTGGTGGGCTTTTTTATACAACATACAACAAATAATAAAAAATAAAAATGTATTATGAAAAATATTTACCTAAATATCACACCCAAAATTGTTTAGACTCTAGATAAGTTTATATTTATAAAGAATTTGCTTAGATCAAGAATAATTTTATAATCAAAAATTAATTTTTTAATGAAAAGTGAAAATTCACTTAATCAATGAGTTTAAATTTTCTTTTTGATTAACAGGTATAATATTCATTGTAAATGTGAATGGCAATCTCTTGCTTTCCCTTTCCTACTACTCTACTTATAATATTTCTGCATGATTCATTTGTCAAATTCCTACCAATATACATTTTCCATGTCATCACGTGAAGCTTGTAGACAATAGGTTATATGATTGTTTCAAAGCATAATGCCACTTTTGCTTGCTTCATTTGCTCTTCTGGACCTCTCTTTCTTTTTTCTCTTGTTCAAATTTTTGTTTTCCTCTTTCATCTTTCTGTTCCAATTGATGATGTTAGCATTGGTTTGAAGTGTATTTTTTTTCTCTTTATCTAGCTGAAAAACTTATTTTATATTTGATTTAGGCACATTGTTTTTAATATAATTTTTTTTTCCAATTTTTATAATTTGCCTCCTGTGTTCTTTTTTACCTTCGATGCCTTAAGACCTCCCTGTTGACGTCGCCGGCGACGGAGTAAACAATCGAACCGAGAAGACGGCGGTGTGAAGTCACAGCGGAGAATAAGACGACAATGTTGGTGAGGAGTCGTGGAAGTGACGACATCTGATGGCTGCTCTGTTACTCCATCCATCGCAGCCTTCTTCATCTTTTCTCCTGGAAATCTTTCATACATGGATTTATTTAATGATTCAGATTTTGATTGGACTTTTTGAATGGTATATTTGTTTATAATATCTAATTATGTGTTTTTGATTTGAATATCTCATGAATTTCATTTCAGGAAGTGATGGAGGAGAGGAGAGGACGAAGGTGAGAGGGGATGGTGATTTGGTATTTTGCTATTATACTTTTATAGGTAACTATCTTTTATTATTATACCAAACATCGTTTTAAAATCCATTTCCACTTCCTCGTATTTCCACTTCCATTCCTTTGAAATTCATTCCGCTTACCAAACAAGGCCTAATTACCTAACCCAAACCCCAGCGACGCATCGAATCTGAAAATCATAAAAAATGCGATCTCTAAGCAAACATCAGAAGAAATCAAATAGAATAGAGAAGATAAGGACAAGGAACCGACCGAGTATCTCTCCTATTCCATTATATCCTCCAACTCACTTGCAGCTGGAGATAAGAAAAGCAATGCAAGTTCTATAGCTTTTACCTTTTCTTCTTCCTGCACAGTGAGGGGTATAGGACTTATTCCTTTATTATACTTTGGCTTTGACTGGAGGAAGGGGCTGTTTTATTGCGTTTCTGATTTCAAGTAATTGTAATTGTTAAATTTTGAAACATTGATGTTGGAATTTTGTTTTGTGGAGGTCAAGATTTTGTGCCAATTTATGTTGTGTTTGTTCTGCAATTCTCAATTGTTGCTTTGATTTTTTGTGTTTGCCAATTAGAGAAGTAATTAGGGAAGAAATTATGCCCTTATGAATTTGTTTTGGAGACGCAACATTACTCTCTTATTTTGCTAGATTTTGAGACTGTTTGTTGTGAATAAGGACCGATGATTTTTCGCATAAGCGGTAGCAATTTTTATGGCTATTGAGTAGATGAGATTGATACTTGATATCCCTTTAATACCCATGAAATATAGTCTGGTGCAAAATTCCCTTTTAAGGTCATGACTGTTATCACTTGATTCAAGGGTGAAATTTGGTGCCATTTAGCTCTAGGTTCTTTCAAGAAATGTTGGCCGCCAACCAAAAGGAATTTAGACATTGCTTATTGCTTAAGTCCTTGTTCCCACTTATGTTGGTCCTGAAATACCTCATGAGGATTCTGTTGCTATCCCAAAAGAGTGGGATGAAGAACATGGCTAGAAGTAGAGTTTTATGATCTTATGGGAAGTCACTAGATAAAATCTTGATCTGGGATTTTGACCACATTTCACTGGTTTTGAAGTGTTCTGACTCATTAAAATTTTGATGGATCGACTATGATATGGGTGTGAAAGATGCTTGTGTATATGTTCCTGTTTTTTAAGTTAAATTGACATTGAGACAATGCTTCATAGTTGATTGACATAAGTGGGTGCTATTTTTAGCTGGTTTTTTGGTTTTTGATTGGTTTACTTAAAAATCAAGTTTGGTCAATGTTCCAGATTGGGACAGGCACTAGTATACTGGTATCTGGGTCAAACTAGATGGTCCAATCTAGTTTTTGTTACATTGATTGTAGCACAAGTTTTAGAGAAATCTGAGAGGCTTTGATACCATAGCAATGTCTTGAATTATCGTGCTTTGAGATGGAATCTATGTATGCAAGTGACGCTACTCTAGGAGAGAACTACAAACAAGGACATAAGGGACTAATGAAATGACTATCATACTGACGTGGCTAAATGAATTATACACACACACTGTCTCTGACAATATAATTTTGTAAGCATCTATCCCTAGAACTTCTCCTAACAATTGTATTTTCTTGTCAGCAATAATGGAAGACAATACACACGTGAAGGGAGACAAACTCATACTGAGGGGATTGATATTCCATGGTTTTCATGGCGTTAAAGCAGAAGAAAGGAAGCTGGGTCAGAAATTTCTGGTAGATGTGGATGCTTGGATGGATCTCAGAGCAGCCGGTAAATCTGATAATTTGTCAGATACAGTTAGTTACACAGATATTTATCGGTAAGCAATAAGTTTAAGCTCTTCATTTATGTTTTCCACAAATTTGACCCATCCGGTCCTGGTATTAGGTGTCAATATTTTGCTTCTGATTTTCATAAATTTATCTGTGGTCTATGGATATGGGTTTAAAATATTTTATGATGTTTTGGCCCAAAAAAATATATGTAAGGATGTATAAATTATCAGTGATGCTCTTGACTTGAGTATCAGAGCACTTTTTTGGTCCCAAAATCAATATAAAATATAAGGTACCGATGGAACTATATTATTTGAGTCATGAACTGTACAATTCTTCTTTGAAAGGTGAAGCTATCTAAATTTGTATGATATTTTATTGAATGATGCATCAAATGAGTATTTAGTTTCTAGTAATGATTTCTCTGAAAAAGAAGAAACTTTGCAGATATACATCACCATCATTTTAATCAAAGCCACCATTCAAGCTTTTCTGTTTCTGCGGCTCTATCTGCTTCACTCAGAATAGACATATAGAGCAAGTGCAGATGATATTGATCATGATAAATATCCAAGTCTCACCCACACTCAGAATAATGAAAGGATTTGGATTTTGATAGTTTTACAGTTATTTCTCTTGTCTACTGTTGGAGATTTATTGGTAGTGCCATTCTGCTCGTCCTCCTTGATCACTTTCATACGTGACTTAGTAAAGAAAACAGATTAGTAAAATGGTTAGAGTTGTTGTAATGAATACCGTGGAATAAAATGAGCATTGGAACAAATCTCAAGACCGATGGGGAGAGCAAAAGATGGTTGAAAAGTGAGACATAAATTCCTCCATAAGACATGTTATCTTTTAAGCATTATCACACAAGGCTTGTGTCATGAGTCCCGTATCGGGAGGCCACATTAGTAAAGTGTGATTTATAAGTCAGCTGGATACTCTCTTTCTACGAGGCGCCTTTTGAAAGTAAGTTCTACCTAGAGGGCTTGTGGTTGTGACCATGCCACCCTGTCGAGAGTCGATGTTTCCGATGGCTCCACTCCATAGTACTTCACTCAGCGTTCTATCGGTCAGAGTCCTCCATGGGTGGCCCTCTTTGTGACACCATCTTAATGAAATCACCAATGTAACGAGCATACGTTTAAAGGGAGAGCCGATTCCAAAAGACTAACCTATTAAGAGAGAAAATCCCTTGAACTTATAAATCCCACACCACTTGTGAGGCTCCCTGATATGGGACCCGTGATGTCTTGCTCCCCTTAGGGGGGTCGGGTGTGCATTTTAGCATGTATTATGGGTTTTTTGTGAAAAGCTCAGTGATGACGGGAACTTATCTGACTAAATGATGTTAATTCAATGCTAGAAGCAGCATCACCTCTCTTGACCCATCAATGCAAATCTTCTCTGTCTTTTTTATTCAATGTGGAGTGAGAGAACCGCTGTTTTTGAGTGCTTTTAGACGGGTCTTGGTGGAAAATAAGAGATGAAGCTAAGCCTAACAGAGAGAGGGCTACATATTCAGTTTCATATGGCTGGAGTTACCAGTTACCAGAAGTGACGAGCTCTGAGCATCATTGTGCTAAGATACAAGATCATAATAACCTCAATTAGAATCCAATTTAGCAAGGTACAAACAGAGAGAGAAGAGAAAAAAGGGTGAATATAGACTGGTATGCAGACTTGGAAGTGGTTTATAAAATGTCACTTCAGTGTGCCGCGTCATAATTAATGGCAAGAGAGTAAAATGGTATACTGCTTTGCAAACATTTTTAAGGCTTATTGTTGGTCTGTTTGAAACAAAAGTTACTTTTAGAATCGATATAAAATATTAAATATACTTTGAGGACCAGAATAGGATTTTAATCCCCTGAGCAAGTGTTATGTAATTAATATTATGTAAGTGCCTTTAACAAGAACCATTTGTGCTGGTGCAGTATAGCGAAAGAAGTTATGGAGGGGCCACCTCACAATCTTCTGGAATCAGCAGCTGAACAAATTGCAACCAATATTCTGACAAAGATCCCTCAGATATCCGCTGTTTGCGTGAAAGTGGGGAAGCCTCATGTGGCAGTTCAGGGCCCTGTTGATTACTTAGGTGTTGAGATCTTTAGACGCAGAAGCGATGCACTAAACTAAGACATCAAATACTCTTTGAGGTTCTGTATCATTGGGGTTTTCTGCTTAATGAAACACTTTATTTTCAACTCTTATCAATCTTCTCTAATATTTCCCTTTGCCTCGTTGCCAATCATGAAACCCAGGTTTGAACTGCTAATATTTTCTTTTTCCCCAATAGTGCGTGGCCTTGAAGGCTTTGTAGATTGCTTTTGTTGCTTTGGCTGTAGTGAACTGAGATACCTGTGTCCTTTTGCTCTCTTGTTTTCCACTCTTCTTGATATCAACGAAGGTATTTCTGGCCGGAAAAAAAAAAAAAAGAGAAGATATCAACAGAGGTAGACAGGAGAGACATTATTATTACATCGTCAAAACTAGCATGCTATGATAAGTGCTGCATGAAAGTTTAGACGATGTAGAGAGTCTTGGGTGCAGATGAAATTGGCAGAAATTCCTGAATCACGTTGAACGAAGCTTTCTCGTTTGCTGTTTCATCTGGCTGTTCTATTAGATTTCAAAAAATCACTAGCTGATTGATTGATTTATCTACACAATTGTTGGACGAACAAACGCATGCTCTATACCTTTACCCCCTTCTGAATCTATTTTGCAAGGGAGGAGGAAGGTTGAGGAACGTGCGGGTATATGTAAGTGGAGTAGAGTAGGTAATTTAGACAGGTTTAGTTTATTCAGATTGAGTTTAAAGTATCATATTCTTTAAAAAAAACGTATATAATTAAGCTCAACTTTAAATTTTTTTGATTGAGTTCAAACTGCCCTATCAAGTTTAGTTAAAATTATTAACTTTAAAGTGGAGTGATTATCCTGAGATATGGGATGATATGATCTAATCATTGATGAACCTCTGAGAGAGATAATTTCAGGGCAGCTTGTAATATTATGTTAAATATTACTGATTTTCAAACAAGTACTCTAGGTCTTTTTTTCCTGCAAAGACTTTGGAGTTTTTACCTCTTTTCCATTCAAAAGAAAAAAAGGGCAAAAGAAGACTTTCTAGTTTTTAAGTTCTCTCCATCTAATGGGATAAAATTTATTGTTATTGTTATATAATAATAATAATTAGTAGCATTTCTTAAAGTATTTCCCCCCCTCGATGATTGTCAAATTTAGTTAAGAGAGTTTTTTTTTTTCAAAAATGTCTTTTATATTTATATAAATATGACTTCGAAATAAAGTTCATAAGTGGCTTGAACTATTTCTGCTAATACAAATTCTTACTGGTTACTTTTGATTTGATATCAATAGCATACTAATAAATAGTTGACATAAAGTGGTATTGGTGAATTTTTATGAAATTTTTTTAAAAATAATATTTTATAAAAATAATAAAATGAGTAAAAAATATTTATAAAAGAAAACTTTAGCTAAATTTATCAATTTTAATTTTAGAGGATTTAAATCTTGATAGTTGATTTTAGTTTAATAAATGACATTAACTTTAATGTTAATCTATCTTCATAAGATATTATGTTTATAAATTTTGAATTAAAATTAAAATATACTTTTCATAATATTTTTTAAAGTCATATGTTTATATAAAAGAAGTTTTTTATGCACTAATGATAATGATAATCACCCGATAATTTAAACCTTCTAGCTGAGTTTTTTTTTTTTTTAATGCCAATGATTACGTGAACATGGGTTGATCATTAGCTGGAACTTGGAGCTCCGTTAACTGTATTAGCTGAAATGGGGAATAGCCGCGGTGCTAATAGCTTTTTCTCCGAGCCCCCTCGCAAAGCGAAATTGCTTCTACTAGCTTCTGTGTTCTTCTACGATGTCGAAGAGGAAACTCTCAACGCCTCTTTCCACTTTCACGAGAAAATGCCTAACTTCGATTGCCCCCTTCTCCCCCTTCAAATCTTCTCCTACGCTTAAACGTTGCACCTATATCTCATCGCCACCGCCTCCCATTACACCATATCATCGTCTTTTACATGACCCCTCGTACTGTTCTCTGGGAAATCTTAGGGCTTCTGTCAAAAGTGTTTCCTCGGTATCTTCCCGGAAAATCGAAAGTGGTTGCTGGAACTGTCATGCTATGCCCGAATCAGCACCGTTTTTGGTTTGCCAGTCTTGCAGGAGCATTCAACCCGTCGATATATCCGTCGACTATTTTGACATATTCGGACTGTAAGTTTCTGGGCTTTTGTTAATCTCGATAGTAACTTTGCTGGCCAAGTTTCACACTCTTTTTTTTTCTTTTTCGTCCCCTCATATTTATGTATGATTAAGTATGGAAAGAAATATGGAATAAAATTTTTTCATCTATGCTGGTTGCTGAGTTAGTAAACATATCGGGAATAAAGGAGATTTCTATTTCTATTGATAAATTTGAGAAGTGACGTGAAACAATGATTATGAAGAGTTTGCTGTCTTTCTGCACTGCATAGAATAGTATTTTGGCCACATTGCATTAGATGGTTTTACTTTTTTTTTTTTAAAGTGTTGTCTCGTATATTTGTAGATGCTACGTTTTGTCAAGTAAAGAGAAAACTGTATGTTATTGTAATCTTCTGAGTTCTGGACACTTCTAATGGGTCCTTTTTGGCAAAACCTGAAGCATAATTTGGTTCTTGCTCATAAATTTTGCCTTCAGATTTCACAATAAAGAGGGGAAAGTTTATTGCCTGCTAAATTTGATAGATAAGGCGGGAAATCTGAAAGTAAATTTTATTTTTCCCAATTTGCAATAGGGAGAAGAACTATGATATTGAGGTTAAGAATTTGGAAGGCAAGTACAAAAACTGGCAAAAGAAACTACACCCTGATTTAGTACATTCAAAATCTGAGGTAAGTCTGACGGATTTCCTTTCTTCTTCCTGTTATTTACAAACCTAGTTTTAATGAGACAGGCAAGTTGAATATTTTTCTATTTTTCTTTTTTTAACATTATCTATTGGGTTAGAAAGAAAGAGATTTTGCTGCTGAACAATCTGCCAAGGTGATTGATGCATATCGTACGCTTACAAGGCCTTTATCAAGAGCAATTTACTTGGTGAGCATATTTTCTTCCTTATATCACAAAAATGGTCATTCTTTATTGCAGTGGTAGAAATCTCTATATAACTTGAAAATGTTAAAAAGAGTGGGTGAGTGATGATATATATCTGTATGTTTGTGTGTTTGCAAAGAAGAATATTCTATATCTATGTAACCAAGAGGGGAAAAAATATTCTATATCTGGGTGGTATTCGTTCAGAATCCACTTTGGGTATCTCTGAACTTTTTTTTTTTTTAATGCAAACATTGGGATAATTCTATCGTGTAAATGTCATAAATAAGTCCTCCATCACAACTTTTGGCTTTTATTGTTCAGTTCTTCCTTCCGTTGTGTTATTAAGTAATATTGTTCCATTTGTTTTCCAGTTGAAGCTTGAGGGAATAGAAGTTGATGAGGAACAGACAGTTTCAGAGCCTGAACTACTATCTGAGGTGATTAAATGGACTATGATATGCATTTAATGTGATTTTTTTGACATTTTTTTAATAGATACTTCATAATCAATAATGATAGAGATGACTGGTTATTGTATTTGAAAACAATTCTAAAATAACCTAGTGAGATATGGTTTGTTGTTATTATTGTTTTTGTCGTTTATTCAAATCATTAATCGATTGAAAACATGATGGGATAAGTGAAGTTTTTGGGATGCTGAATTACCTGCTATGAAAGTAAATTATTCTATGGATTTCATATACTGAACATATGCTTCAACGATTTATATGTGGAATAATGATGGAAGTGGCAGCAGAGAAGAAGAGTTCAGAATGGGTTTGCTGGATTGCAGGGAGAGATTTTCTTTCCTTTTATATCCATGCCCCCACCTTTATTCTTCTTTCTCTTGAAAAATCAGGCTTCCCTTTCAGATTTTTAAATAGTAACACTGGATCTTCTTTGTGATAATAGCTTGTGGAGTGTAATGCAGTATTTTCTATCTCCCATTCATATCATGTCGCCCACGAGAAGACCTGATTTTCTATCAGTTATCTATATTTTTTGGAAGAAAAAATTATTATATATTATTTGGTTAAATTTTACTGCAGATTTTGGAAATCAGGGAAGCAGTTGAAGAAGCTACTGACTCTGAGGATTTAAATCACATTCTCTCTGAGGTAAATATGATCGCTCTAATTTGCTAAGCAGAAATCGATTGAAAAGATTGCTTCCATCATCTTCCATTTTGTTATTGTTTAGTAGGATGGATTATTATTGCTTTGTTATTGGTTTTCTGCACACCGTGATATCAAACCTCTCATTTCATGCAGATGCAGGAAAAGCTAAGGCATTGGTCAACTGTCTTTGCTAATGCATTTAAAAGCCGGAACTTTGAAGAAGCTAAATCTTCAATTCAGAGAATGACGTACTATGAGCGTGTAACTGATGAAGTAGCAAAGAAACTTTGATATAGGTAAGATCATCTTTTTCGTGTTTAGCTACCTTCTGAGACTATGCTCAAGATGAAAAGAAGAAAACGGAAGAATTGAGGTTCAAGGTGAAAAGTGATTTACGCTTTTGGGATGGGCAAATTCATGAAATAAGAGTGAAAAGGTTTTCATTTGTATTCCATTTCATTTGCCAAAAATTGCCACTAATTAAGGTGAACATGAGAGAAGAATGGGGTTTAAAAGCAAAGAATTCCAGAAAATTGACCTGCTTGTGCCTTTACTGTAGAAGTTGGTGGCATGGGACGATGATGATAGTGGTTCTGGAAAGGTGCCATGTCTGACATTTCTATTTTCACTCTTATCAAGCTAGAGGAAGTGCAATCAGTGCGAAGGCTTCCACTTTTCTTTCAGTAGTTTATTGCACGGTGAACGCGATGCAAGTGGCCCCCTTTTAGTTTCTGCTTCTGCAATTTTTAAATGATTCTGGGGCAGACTTCGAGGATTGGGACATTCCTTTTGTGGTATATAATGGGCTTGTCTGAAGAATTTGAACGTGACTTCCAAATTGTGTCATAGTACCTTAATGCTGCTCGCCTGCTATGCAGATGATGAGAGTTTACGCAGTGGTGCCATGGCATCATTATCGTCCCTAGCATTTGGGGGCCTTGTGTAATGCTATCTGGTTTTTATACGCGCAAGCATTAAATCGACAGTGTTCTTTTATTATTATACAATACACCCATCCTGATTGATGACTTCTAAATATCTTATATCGTCGTGAGCTCACATTTTGGTGAATGATTATTATGAGGATGCCAATTGCCAAGTTTCAGAAATGTGCCAAGAGAACGCTATTTGAAGGAGAAACTTTTAAAGTTCAATTATGACTTTTGCTGCATCCTGCAGTACAAGAATGACTAAATCTGGCTTGCCCTTTTTGTTTAACCCATAAAATACAGTTTGGAAATTGATGGTGCCAGTAACAGTCCCTTTATCTTGCATTTCAGATCGTAGCTGGAGGCTTCTTCAGATCTAACAACTTTGCAGAGGCAAGGAAGAAACATGGGAAATAGGTTTTAAAATATGGAAATGGACCTTTATATGTCCTACGGTGAAAGACATTCCATGCATTAGTAACATTATTGAGGGGTGAATGCATAACCAGTGTTTGGTTTATAATTTTTTTTATTGTACACGATTGTTCTATTTGAAATAATCTTGTTTAAAACACAGTTAAACATTAAAGATAGGTGCCAATTTATTATAACATGACGTCCTCTTTATTAAACGTTTCTATAACTTTTACCGGGGTTATTAGAATCTTTGGGAAATTGAGATAGGCTTACATTTTGTTAGAGGGGGGGACTGCTTTTAACTCTTTCATTTTGTGTGTAGGCCAAACGCATTTATTTTTTTCCTTGTGTGTATTCAAAGGCATTATTTTTTTCCCACTAATCTATGTTGTTGCCATTTTATTTATCCTTTCCAAAGCAATAGCTATCTGTGGTTAACTCTTATGATTTTATCCTAGCAAATTCCCTTTTAAAGTCTCACTAATTTATTTTTCTCAAATCGTTACATTCATACTCAAAAACCCCTTTTTTCAATAATAATTCACATCATCATTAGGTTATATTACATTATTATATGTTGCTATTCTTTATTGCTATTGACCATTGTTTTCTTTTGTCACTTTACACATGTTTGAGGCACCAATTTGAAGCATTAGAAATTTAGAATAGACAATACCTATTGGACTTTATAAATAACAACCTCAGTTTGGTTATTGAGAGGTTAGTTTGTCAGGTATGTTTTAATTTTATTTTTTAAAAAAATACAACCTTTTGCTTTCAATTAAAAGAATTAAATAAAAAACTGAGAAATTGCCGAATTCTTACTGCTTGATCACATGCAATTTTCCTATCCATGGCTTAGGGTTTACTCATGAGAATCTTGTTAAGGGAGGGACGGAAACAACAAAATTTTTATAATTAAAGTTAGATTTGAAAATCTAATATCCGAAAGCGCCTGTGGCCTAATGGATAAGGCGTCTGACTTCTAATCAGACGATTGTGGGTTCGAGTCCCACCAGGCGTGCATGTTCCTCCTATAAACCTCAAAAAAGTTGATGACTCGGGCTCTTTTTTTATGAAAGAATAATACTAATTTATATATATATATATATATATTTTAGACTTTTTAACTGTGGCCTAAGTAACTGCTGACTGCATCAACGAAACGCCCCGCTTATAACCATTAACCAAAGCCCTTGGGGACCGAGAGGACGTGTGATTTTCCGGGCCAACTATGGGATGGGTTTGGAGAGACGACGACGATCAAGTACGAGCATCATCTCGTGAAAATCGTGAATTCGGGAGCTCCGCTCAATCTGGGGGACCATGCTCCACCCGAAAGATCATGAAATCTCGGTGCAAAACGGAGGAGGTTGAGCCTGGCAAGTTTGTCAGGAAATGCGAGAAATCCCAAGAGATTCTCAGGGATTGCATCGGAAAGTTAGTATTTTTTTTTCCGACTTCCTCTATTTCTTTATCTGGATTTCCTCCTTTTAATTTATCTAGGCAAATGGGTGTCTCTTTTATTGTCCATTGGTTTGGATTTTTTTGGCCGGAACATTGATTCAGATTTTAAACTCAACATCCCTGGTTCCCTGTGTCCTACTGTTGTTTTGTTTTCCTTTTTTAGTAGCCTATGACTAGAAACATAAAAAATAGAAAATATAAATAAACAATAATTTCGTTCGTTTTTACCTTCCCGATTTTATTATGCCTTCTATTTTGTACAAAATACAGCAATTTATCAACTCTGGTTATACGTCCATTTTATATCAGCAACAATAATATGACCCCTTGGCGAATTATGTTAAAACTATAGCTGTTGGGAGGGCCTGGAAGAAAGAAAAGTCATATGAAAGTAGGGAACGTTACCAACACGTAAACTACGCAAGTCTTTGGAAATAGTTGCCAGAACTCGGAGATGTAGTTTTATAAAAGAAAAAACATAAGGAAGATTTGGCATTAAACGGCTGTACCCTTTGTTTTTATTGTTCTTATGATCCAGGGTGGGTATTTATTCTCTTTACTGATTTCATGGTTTTTCTGTTGCGGAAACGTAGAAAGCCTCTAATTATTTATCTACAAATGGACTTGAATAGGAAGGAAAGCAAGAATCAGGGGCAACTGGTTGACATGGTATCTGAGTGATATGGTAAAAACCTAGGCCCGATGATACAGGACACTAGACTAGATATCACTTAAAGTTGTTGTCCCTTCTCTCTTCAACTGGAAAATGGAACTCTTCTTTGTTGTGAATTATATGGTTGACGGTTGCCACTTGAATTCTTAGTCATAAGTTTTTGGGATTGTTTATGACCCAGTTGATTTTTTTCTTGGTAATCACAACCCATCTGCTTATAAATTCGAATGCAAGTTGATTTTATTTGACGCCCTGATGATGGCTTGGAATTGAGCCATTGCTGTAAGATTTCATTTTAGAGAGCGAGTAAAAATGGTTTTACATTCTATGGTGGGCGCTTGGTTGCTGTTACATTGTAGGCGTGATGATATAGTGGACAAGTATTCAAGGCCGAGGAGTCCTGTACTTGAGCATCTTATTGTTGTTTGATCTAGAGGTGATATTTGCGGCTTATCTTATAGAACCTGACTTTCCTGATTTAGTATGCTTTTAGGTTTTTTAAATGATAAATCCTTCTGGAAATAGGAACAAGCCACGAACTCCTGTCCTGACTTGCATGTTTGTCCTTGCTAGTTCTAATGGCTTTCCCATGCCTCAGGCCTGTTGAAGTGGTGGAATCCAACAACGAGTATGCTGAAGACGATGTTACAGACCAAGTCCTGCAAAGAGGGTCCTCAGAGTTTGGTCCATCAGACGCTGGGGCGTTTCACTTCCCTGGGCTGCGTAGTGATTTGGAAGCCATGGAAAGGAAAATCATCGACGGTCTATCTCGGTTCTTGGATGCAGCTGAAGACATGAAAAATGGCTTCTTGGATGTTTTTGCAAAGGCTCCTCGCATGCTTGATGGGCCCTCTGGAAGGCGAGGGACTCCAGAAGCCTCTCCCAAACCAAATGATCATCAACACGGAGCAATCGATGCTGATTTGTCTGCATTGGCTAAGGACGTTTAGTTTAATTTGAGCCGCTTCATGATTTTAGATGTATACATATAGAAAAATAAAAATCCCCTCTTTGTGTTAAAATATGAAATCAATTATAAATGCCTGCACTACGATTAAATCGATCCTTCAGTGTTCAAAACATGTTGATTGAGCTGTCATTAACCACTGAATGGAATCTGAACAACGTCCTTCAATAATCAGATATCGACGAAGTAGGCGATCATGAATGCTACGAATCTTAAAAGTAACTTTTTAAGAACTCCTAAACTTGTTGAACTCTTGGGGACTTGCCCTCAAATTCAATTGCATATCATCTCTCAATCTTCCCCTTGTTTCCAAACTTTTATGGTCAACTAAACTCATGCCATAACCTTGAAATGAAATCGTTGGTGATGAATAAAATGATTTTCAGGATCATATCATTTCCTTTTAACATCAATTGTCTGAGATAACAAACCGACAATCTTTAGTTGTTCATTCAAATTTTTAATGCTTCATTCAAATTTCTTGGAACTTGACCAATACTCTCACGCTCTTGGAACTTGCGCCAACAAAGAGGAGTTAATTCGCCCCCAAGAATTTTGAGCATGGGCATATTTTATGAACCTGAATGTCGCACATTCATTAATGATATTCTCATTTACATGTAACAATCTACGCCGTTGATTTAAGATAAATGATTTTAAAATAATTTTAAATGAATTTGATATTTATGAAAATTTCTCAGTTATTAATGCTTTCAAAAATGGAGAGAATGAAACTTACCAAATATAATTTCATTCTTTCAAATAAATTAAAACATAAATTACAAATTATAATTTTATATATTATTTAAACATATTACAAACTAATTACTTATCCTTAAATCAATTAATATAGAATGGAAGTCGGTTGCCATATTTTAGTTGGCGAAGTCCCAAAAATAAGGGCCATCCTGGACATGTCTCGTAGATTCTTGCTTGTGTGTGTAGTTAGTGACGAAATTCTTTGCTTGTGTGTGTAGTTAGTGACGAAATCGTGGTGTTGTGTGCGCCTTAATAACTTTCGCTGTCAAAACTAGTTATGTTTTATTCAAATATTATGATACTACTGGCTAGTGTTAACGCCTTGGCAATAACGTATTTGGGTTATATTGATGTTAATATTAATAATACAATATCATTAATAAAGAATAAACAAGAAATAGAATTACCAGCACCGCCTGCGGGCTGCCAGAACACTTGACGAAGTTTAATGAAAATCTGGACCGTCCAATGTGGCGGGCCAATCTTTCAGAGCCATCCGATTACTTCACGCCTCGATACGCGTTCCCTTCCAAAATTTTGGAACATCTTTGTAACGGAAATACCCGTAACACCCAATGTCCAGATTCTTTTTCTCTATCTATCTTTTTCCCTCCTCCATTTTCTTACCTAATTCGTGCCTGTATCATTCTGGAGAGGAAGATTAAGGATCGTAAAATCGTTCTTAAAATCCAGAGATTTGTCAAGATTTCTCCTGTCAGTTGGCTTTTTTCGTTTTCATTTTTCTGTTTCTCGTTTGGGTTTCATTTTCCTTATCCTCTCCTTCATTCCCCCATCGCAACTTTCAGCTTCAATCACCTGAAAGTTTCTTCCTTTACGCCTTCAAATCCTGCATTCGTTGCATCTTTTGGTGGAGTTATAATCAGAATAGATTGGGCATTTTGGGGGATCACCTTCGTGTTTCCCTGGCCCACGAAATATTCCCATTGCAATGTTCGAGTATTCCTCGGAAACATCAAAATGTGCGGGAAAGACTATTTAAAACACGTAACAGGTGAGTAGCGTGACATGGGAAACAACTGTGTCTGTTTTGGATCGAGAACTTCAAAGGACAAAGAAGTTCCTAAGGATTCGAATTCAAGTGGGTGTTGTACTCTATTCTCAAATTTTATACTTTGCAATGACCGCAAAGCAAATGAGAATGCAGCACCAAGTAACAATGAGCCAAATGCCTCAAACACGGTCGTTGACAAGCCCCCAGAGGTAGTCAAAATCGCAAAGGACGAGCCAAAATCAGTACTTGACAACGCCACCAAAAAGGACCAAGTCCCAGACTCCAAAAAATCTTCAGAACCCATAAGGCATGTGGAGGAGTCGAGGGTGGCAGCACCATCAACTACAGGAACAACACGGAAAGCAGAATCTTCGGGACCAAAGAAGCCGTACAATGTGAAGAGGCAAGCAGCGGCGGGGCTTAAAGCAGAGTCCGTGTTGCAGACGAAAACAGGGAATCTGAAGGAGTTCTACACTTTGGGGAGGAAGCTTGGGAATGGGCAATTCGGGACTACATTCCATTGTGTGGAAAAGGACACGGGGAAAGAGTATGCCTGCAAGTCAATAGCCAAGAGGAAATTGATCACAGAGGAAGATGTGGAGGATGTGAGGAGGGAGATTCGGATAATGCATCACTTGGCAGGGTGTCCTGATGTGATTTCCATAAAAGGGGCTTATGAGGATGCCGTGGCTGTTCATGTTGTGATGGAGCTTTGTGCAGGTGGTGAATTGTTTGATAGGATTGTGCAGAGAGGGCATTACACTGAGAGAAAAGCAGCTCAAATAGCCAGGACTGTAGTCGGTGTCATTGAAGCTTGTCACTCCCTTGGAGTAATGCACCGTGATCTTAAGCCCGAGAACTTTCTATTCGTTAATGAGCAGGAGGATTCTCCCCTTAAGGCTATCGATTTTGGCTTGTCTGCTTTCTTCAAACCAGGTTTGCCTATATTTCTCCTCTTTCACTTAACGTTTCTCTCTGGATAGTTGCTTTAATGAATAACAAGTGAGCTTGAACATTGAATCCTGATTGAGTCATCGTAAAGCAGTGAAAGATAGACTCCATCTTTAATTACCGAGTTTGGCAAGCAATCGTTACTAGCTGATGCTATGTGAAAGAAGGGAACTTTCTGCATCAATGATTCTGTCTGTAACATTGGTATGAATGCCTGGTTAATGCAGGGGATATATTTAATGACGTGGTCGGAAGCCCATACTACGTTGCGCCAGAAGTCCTGAAGAAGCGCTATGGTCCAGAAGCTGATGTGTGGAGTGCTGGTGTGATCATATTCATTCTGTTAAGCGGGGTGCCTCCGTTTTGGGCTGGTAAGAGTTCATGCAATATCCGGCACATGATGATCCAGTCCTTTCTCTTTTTTTAATCATTTGAATCTGATTCTAAAAAGTGTAATCTTCAGAAACGGAGCAAGAGATATTTAAGGAGGTATTGCACGGTGAACTTGATTTCAAGTCAGAACCCTGGCCTAGTATTTCTGAATGTGCAAAGGACTTGGTCAGGAAGATGCTAAATAGAGATCCTAGCAAGAGATTAACAGCCCATGAAGTTCTTTGTAAGTTTCTATACTCTCTTTCTCATGCTTTGCTTATACTTTACGTGAAGGACATAATCTTCTTAAGAAGACAAGCTGAAATTAATTGCAAAAAAAAAAAATGATGAAATATTAAGCTTTTTATTATCAGAATTACTTATTATAATTTCAAACAACTATCTTGAGGAATGCTACAACTTTACTGTACATAAGATAACAAAGCTGTGATTTGATGCAGGTCATCCTTGGATTCGAGTCGATGGATCAGCTCCTGATAAGCCTCTTGACCCTGCAGTTCTGACTCGCCTGAAGCAGTTTTCTGCAATGGACAAGCTCAAAAAAATGGCTCTTAGAGTAAGTTATCTTTGCTAGCTCAGGTGATTTTGTTCTGTAAATTGAGTTGTAAATGTGGCTTATTGTTGGGTGGTTGCAGGTTATTGCACAGAACCTGTCCGAAGAAGAAATTGCAGGGTTGAAAGAAATGTTTAAGATGATAGACACGGACAATAGTGGCCAGATTACTTTTGAAGAACTCAAGGCTGGATTGAAAGCCTTTGGAGCTAACATTGATGAAACCGAGATTCACAATCTAATGCAAGCAGTAAGTAACTCGGAAAATAATCTCCCCTCGAAAAAACAAACATCATATCTCATATCAGTACATTCATGTTATAATCCCTGTACGAGTATGGGTTATGACTGACTGTTAATTCTTGTGTTGTTAAACTATATTACAGGCAGACGTTGACAACAGTGGCACAATAGACTACGCGGAATTTATAGCAGCAACCTTGAATAAAAACAAAGCTCAGAAAGAAGATAACTTGGTCGCTGCTTTCCATTATTTTGACAAAGACGGAAGCGGCTACATCACTCAAGACGAGCTTCAACAAGTCTGTGAAGAACTCGGTCTGGAAAATGATCGCTTGGAGGAGATGATGCGTGAGGCTGATCAAGATAATGTGAGTGAATACTTCATGTATAACCTTCACGCTCCAAACAATTCATTAATTGCAATATCATTCACCTACGTTTGTTACGGT
The DNA here is from genome assembly GCF_029017545.1 of Prosopis cineraria. Classification (NCBI taxonomy): domain Eukaryota; kingdom Viridiplantae; phylum Streptophyta; class Magnoliopsida; order Fabales; family Fabaceae; genus Prosopis; species Prosopis cineraria. Next base: position 39,727,819 of record NW_026555334.1, on the reverse strand, counting down.
TTCAGGATGGCCGAATAGACTACGATGAATTTGTGGCGATGATGCAGAGAGGCAATGCAGATATGGGCCGGAAGGGTGTAAGGGGGAAATAACAGTATTAGCATCGCAGGCAGAGAGCCATTATCAGTATGTTAAGACATTCAGAGAACAACACTCTTCTTTTTCTTTTCTTTTCTTTTCACGGGGCTTTGCCCTTGAATGTAGATTATGAAAGGAAAGACAATTCTTTTACTATATAGGCTTTTATTGCTTGGAATCACACTAGCTAGAATCTAATACAGAGAGAGAACTTCGAGTGCATGCATGTTCGTAGAGTGAAGGACGATGTGGTTCAAGATTAGCTAGCATGAAAGCAATGACTTGACGTCTATCTGTCATATGCTTGTGTGCTAGCTAGGGTTCAGAGGTTTAGAATAGCTTCCCTATTATTGCAGGAGAAGAATTGGGCCACCAAATGCACGCTCTACTGTGAACTAGAGAGTCACTTTGATAACAACGTTTCAATGGATCTGATAAAATTACATCCCGAGATTGTTCGGTCGGTGACAAATAGCTTCATTGATCAATGCCAATGTCGTTAATCAGGACTTTTGAATCATCTTGCAGTAAAATAGGGTTACATTCTACATGTACAAAAAGAATGTGTGAAAGGCAAAATCTGCGCTCGAGAAACTCTAGAGTGCTGTATGTTTATGTTCGTTTAAATTGGAAGGGAGATTTAATTAATAACCATATACATGCATTATTCAACTTTCACTTGTCACCTCATTCCCATCATTCCCAAACCCATTTCTTTAGTGATAAGTAATCGGATGCCTTTACACAACCTTTCACTATTTTGGCACAGCATCATTCTCTCTTTGATTAGTTTAGTACATTGCATCTGAGAATTTTTTTAAGGAAAAAACTAAATTACCTAAACTTATCGTTACCTCAATTGACGTGATAAAAATTGTGTTCATTGTCTGAAAAGAGTAACGCGACAAGACAAGAGGGGGAAAATCTAGAATCACAACACCATAGTCATAGAGACCTAATTTTGGTTCAGTTTATATGCACTCAGAAATGGTAGTGGTGGGAAATTATTGGCTGCATATGCACAATCTCCTTTATGTGGGGGAAACACTACACTCTTTCTTGTAGTCTTATTTTGACATTCTTTTGATTATTTGTGAAGCCATGGGAACGTGATGTGTGCCAGAAAACACTGCCCTGTCAGCGTCTTCGATTTGGCATATCTCATTCTATGTACTTATTTATTTTTGTCACTCTCCAAATTTCCTCCATCACGCTGGCTTTTGCTTTATGATTTTCTTCAATATATAAATGCCTTTCCTAATGGTGTCCCTTTGTATTATTCAGACCGTAACCTCTTTTCTTAATTACGAACAGGCATATTTGGAACCACCTCGAGTGGTTATACATATTTCTCAATTCATAAATGTGATTAGACGTTTGGGTAGAAATTGAAAATATATACGAAAATGCAGAGGAATCAGTATCATGAAATTGAAGGGATGGTGCATATCTGATATACTTTTTCTGATGAGGCGGTTGAGTTGGGTCCATTATTAAGTGGGATTTGGCTGTCTAACGAATGACGTTAAGATTTGGGGTGGGATTATTAACTATGTTCATGTGTTGATTGGGGTTTAATTAATCATAGTTTGTCTGTTGAGAGAGATTTTGAGGAATTGGTGGCAGTGACCTGTCAGCCATGGTCAGATTCCAGCTTTGTCGTTCATGACCCAATCACTCTATAACAACAATGCTATAGTCGCAACTTGCAATTATCGAGAGAGATCGAGGTTAATTTACCTAATTGGTTAGTTAATCATTGTAAGTAATACTGGATGTCCCAAATACTAGTCCTCAAATGATGCGGCAATCATCAACCACTTTAAAAGAACATTAAATTAAATTCTTTTTTAAAAAGCAGGGAAGGAAAATTTTGTTGTAAATTAATTTATCGTTAATATTTATCCTTTCCCCTTTTTCTTTGACCAAAAAATATTAGAATAAAGAACTTATATTCTTGGCAACTGTGTTTGGAGTCCGAAATTAATTAATTGTTCTAATGAGAAATGATGATTGATAATGAAGTTGAAAAATCAAGGTGAAATACATTATCATTTGAAGTGTACGCTTAATCATCCTTTATTATACTACAACATCAACAGAAAATTTATTTGATTGAGTGAGACGGTGTTAAATTGGAAGTGGGGATGCATTGGATAAGAAGAGAGAAGTGTGAGGAGGAAGGTTTGAGAGAGAGAGAGAGAGAAGCATGTGAAGCGACCTGTGAAGAATGGAGGAACCTACGAAAATCACTGCAGAGCCATAACTTGATGATTGGAGTAGACATAATGTGATAATGTTGTCTTCTGATATTACTTGTAACTTACCCCATCTCTTAATTCTTCACCTTTTCGGGTGATCTTCCTTAATTAATCTCCCCACCTCCAATCATCGTCCTTCCTCCCTACTTCAGCTTCCTCATTAATTTTAATCTTTCATTGTCATGTCTTAATCTATCAACTCTCTCTCTTTCTCTCTCTCTCTATCAGATGTACCATACTGCATGCACATTTACAGGCGAACATTTACCTCAGATTTCATGACACCATGCCCGCAACACGTATGCCCTTTTATTTAATTATTTTTCTTCCTTTTTCAGCTTTAGGTGATTTGATGGTGTCCTCTTTAAAATGATTCGACCCCCATAAGGAATATTACCTTTGAAGATGGAACCTCATGGCCACCCATCCAATTTCGATGCATACGGGAATATCAAGTTGAATTGAAGCCTTACTTTATTTAATTTTTTTTTTTTTAATGTATTGGGAGTATCTTAACACTTAACCACTGCCTAGCAACACTCGACTTTATTGACCTCGTCACTTGAGCTGCTATCAGGGACTCGGATATTCTTCGATCGCGGAAGTAGAATACAGATTAAAAAGTCACTTGAGCTACCATCAGGGGAACTTGTCGAGTAGAGCCTAAAACCCCCCTACTGTCCCCGTCTCTCCACTCGTGCCGTTTTGAACTTGAGGAAAATACTCTCCTAACCGTTCTCGTGGCTAAAGTTTAATTAATTAGACTAGCCATTGAGCACACCATCAGATCTTTTTTTTTTCCAAACAAAAAAAAAAACACAATACTATTCTACCAAAAATATTTGTAATACTAGAATATAACGAGGGATTAGAGTGTTGTATGTGATGTCGGGAGAAGGGCGTTGGAAGGGATCCGAGGAAGGAGGTCGGTCGGGGTGTCATTCTTATCCACGGCGCAATGTTGGCGCGTGCAACACACGCTCCTGCAGACGTAGCGCTTCTCCGTTAGGCCTGACGTTGAATGCAGCGCACGCCCCGCAAAATCCCAAAACAAATGCAAAAAGCAAATTAATTCTCTCTCCGTCCTCTTATCTGTGAATACGATATTCCTGTTCTCCACGGAGGACCCTCCTCTAAGCGGGGGCCCTCCCATGCACGGCTCCGATTCGTGTTCAGCATCTTCACGACCGTCCGATCATCCCACGTTCTGACAGCTCATGAGCACTTGGTGGGGCTCCTGTCGAGGTTGGCCTAACGTGCCGCCAATCATGTTGTTCGCTCCTGCCACGTCACCCCCCAGCGGTACGCCCCTCCCCATCCTCCCAGCCCTTGCTCTCCCTCCCTCCTTACATTCCCACGTTCTCCTACAGTGCCTCTTGTTGCTCCTTCAATCATTGGTTCTCCCCTGCCCTCTTTTACCATTCTGCCCTTCTCCCCTCCATTATTAACCCTTTCAGGTATCTTTTACATTCAGCTTTACAGAACGTGCACTTTTCCGATGAGCTATGTTGTCTCTAGTTCAATTCTGGAGGCGGTGAATAATATTGGATTTCATTTGCAAGTTCCTATTTGAGCACATGACCATAAACACAAGTCCAGTGAAGAAAAAGTATGGTGATTTGTCATTGATCGGATTGTACATGTTCAGCCAAAAAATAGTTCAGTACATGCGGACAAACGGACAAACCTCTCTTCTTCAACCTTTTGATCCCCGGATATCAATATTATCCTCTCCATCACCTTTATTTCGTCTGCACCAAATATCTTTCGCCAGCTCGGTTTCATCAACACACCAAAAACCAAAAAAATCATCAAAACGCCATATGAAGAGCAATGATTGATCAGTTACAACTTTTTTATTGTTCATAACTGGCTGCTGAAATTCCTATTGCTCAATGAAATGAATTGTCTGAACCGTAATATTAGGCCGAATTCATCATCATTCCTATACAGTCACCGGGTAAATGTCACCTTTCGATTCTACCGATGTAGTTTCACCTCAAAATTCTTGGGGTGACAGTTAAACCAAAAACAAGACACCAGACTGTTTCCACAATTTTCAACTTTTTTTTGGGGGAAAAAAATAACTGCTTGCATGGACGGTTAGAGTTACGAGTGGCAGAAAAGTCATGATGGTGGGGAGTTCCAAGTAATCTATCTGTTCCAGTTCATTGAAAGTTCGTCTCACTTGGGGCTTTCTTCCCACGAATCTGTCTTCTCCATATCTTCAACGAAAACTCCAGTTTCACCAACTCCCCCTTTCATCTTCATCTTTCCATCCCATTCGATTCCCACTTATAACCCCCCCCCAATCCCACCCGCTGCTTCCTATCCATCGCCACTCTCAACTCTCCTCTCTCTGATTTCCATCTCCCACATAATTCCGTCTTCGAATTTCTCAACTTTCGCCTCAATCTCCATTCCTTTCTCTTCCCTTCTCATCCCTATTATCAATAAATCAAGATTCATCGAGGCTAATATTCCAGAACCCCAGTTTCTAAGGTATGATGAATTGTTTTCTGGTTTTTAACAGTTTGTTATCTCTCCGCCCGTTTTGTTTGTTTTCCAGATGTAATCTGTTTTTCTGTTGCCCTGATTTGTACTCTGTTGACATTCTATTAGTAGATTCTATGTGTTTTTCCTTCAAGAATCGTGCTCTGCTCGCCTCATCTTGTCCGTGTCTGCGTTAGGCTTTTGACCGTTCATTCTCTTTCTTCTTCGTTTCTTTTCTTACCGAATGGGTGCCGCATGGCAATCTGAGGACTGAAATGCAGAAACTAGTGAACCGAACAGAATATGTGTGGGAGTCGTTTATCATTTCATATCCATTCCCATAGTTTTCTTTTTGAATGCTTTCATTTCAAAAGATAGCGATCATCTAGCAGGCGCGAGAGTGATGATGAGGGTTGGTCATTCAGAATCAGAAATTGTGTAAAGGATACAAATCTTGAAAAGGTCTGTTCATAGAGTGTCTGCATTGTAGTTCAAATCTTTTAAGAGCTTGTTATGATCTGGTGACATTAGGATTCAACGAAACGTTCTGCAGAGTTTGCCATTTACGGCGGAGCAGAGAACTCTGTTCCTCTGAATGCTTTTCGTTTTTCTTAAATTTTTGTGGAATATTCAGGAAGTCGTTTCCTGAAAAAGATGTAGATATTATTAGCACATGGAGAAGTTCCCGATTGTGAGACACTATAATAATATCTTTTGGTTCTTGTGTTTATGAGTCTCTGGACTATAACTCTTTGTCTGGTACTGGTAGTCATTTATTGCCTACTTCTCATACAGAGTTTTGTGTCCATGTCCCTTGATCCGCATCAGTAGTAGATGTGCTTAATCACGTTCAAATGTCTCAAAGACTATGAATATCTTTGGCTATTCTTTTCCAGCTGATCGTGCCGCAACTTACTGTCTTCCCTGAGTTTCTGGAACGAAATGGAATCTGAAAATGGCGTTGCTATGGAGGAAGAGAAACGTGTCATTGGGGAAACAAGGGAGGAGAATTTAAACAAGGAAGACCACAAGGATTGCAATGGTACAGAAGTTCAGAGCCAGAACGAAGCAGACAAACCCACAGTTGAAGCTGAAGGCCCCAAATCTGCTGCTGCTGGAGCTGCAGGCGAAGCCCTTGTAACTTCTTCTGCAAGTAAATCCTCAAAACGTACTACCAAGGTACTCTGTGTAATGAATCAGAATTGTTGTCCACGTCTACTGTTGTAATGATTATTTAGAATTACATTGCATGATGTGGGCAACTTTGCTAATTCCAAATTGCTGTGCTTAGGAAACTGGTATTGCTTCAAAGAACAACAAATCTGTTAGAGATAAACCCAATTTGAAAGGTTCGACTTCGATGCCTCAGAAACAAAGGCCAACCATTTCTCAGAGCCTTTCATTCCCAGCCAAAACAGCTCGTGGGGCAGCTATGAAGAAAAGCGTTGACGATCATGAGATTAGAGCTGAGGCTTCTGTCCGTCCATCGATCAAGTCTACAAACTCTGAATTGAACTCAAAGGAAGTAAAGACAAAGCCTGAGAATTTTGCCAGGAGAGCTTCCTTGACATCCAAGCCCAGCTTCAAACGCTCTGTGGTAAATCTTTGTTTCCCCTTGGGTGCCTTTTGTTTATGTAGCTTCATAGCTTTGGTCTCCTTGTATCTGAGATCTGTGTTGCCCTACCAGTTTGGAAGGACTACTGAGGTGAATGCGGTAGCTAAAAGCCATGCATCTGAGACATCCCTGTAAGTCACACCTCAATCTTATATCTGATAGTTAATAATTTTCACTAAATTTTTTCTTTCCAGTCAAGGTAGATACGTAATGGAAAACTACAGTTTCAGAAGAGTGGTCCGTGTTAAATGCTAGAATATATTATATTTGACCTCTGGACATTGTGACAGAACCACCGCGGACCAGAATTCAGACGCAGCAAAAACTGCAAAGCCAAATATAGAGGATGATGATGCTAACTCAACTACTTCGTATGATTTACGATAACTTGTCTTCCTTTATTGGGTTTATGTGGCTAGAATTGTTGATTGTTGATTTTGTATGTATGCTATCAGAAGTGGTACTCCTCGACGGAAGGGCAATGGGGTTGGATTTTCCTCCAGGCTGGAAGAACGAGCTGAAAAGCGAAAGGAGGTTTTTGCTGCAGCCTTACACTTTTTTTTTTTTTTAATACAAACGTTGCAAATGGTGCTCACTAATTCTCTTTGGTCTAGCAGTTTTTTTCCAAGCTGGAAGAGAAAATCCAGGCAAAGGAAGCAGAGAAAACTGACTTGCAAGCGAAATCAAAGGTATCATCAGCACCAGGAGGTTTTGCAAGTATTTCTGTCCTGTGCTTTGGTATTTACATGTTGAATATGTTGCAGGAAAACCAGGAGGCAGAGATCAAGCAGCTAAGGAAGACCATGACTTTCAAAGCCACTCCGATGCCGAGTTTCTATAAGGAACCCCCTCCGAAAGTTGAACTCAAGAAGGTACAACTCTTTGAGTATTTCTCTCCTCCTCCCATCTCTTATATCTCCCTTTCATTAAATGTCATATCTATATATATATATATTTATTCCCTGTGACATCATTTGTTGCTGTAGATTCCAACGACTCGAGCAAAATCTCCAAAGCTTGGACGGCACAAGGCTTCTGGAGTGACTGATAATAACGATGCAGATGAAAAATCTTGTTCAAGCCCGCGTGTGAAACAGCAGAAGAATGATCCGGCCAGGGCCAAGATAAGGTGTGACAAAGATGTGAATCCCAAGAGACCAAACAGGAAAATTCAAGCTCAGGAATCTGAAAGCAGTAAAAGTAGTGCCAAAATCAGCCAAAACGGTAAGGGAGAACGCCGAGAAACATCGGAGGCCGTTGAATCTGAGGAGAACATTGCCCCAAACAGTGCTCAGCTTACAGCCACGACACCAGCGAATGTAGCGGATGAGGTTACTGTTGGAGTGTAGATTCATGTGTCGAACGTATATTTTACATACACACTTAGGATTCTATGTTCTTTCCGATTATTTTATTTCATTATCAAGATTTGTAGATATAAAGATTGCGTGTTCCTCATCTTAAATCTGCTTTGCAGTTACATGTATACTTGTCTCTCACTTTGATCTGTTAACCTCGGGTGTTTTTACTTAATCCACCTGCTTTGATTTCCTTTTTATCCTGGAGATTTAGTTTGAGGGATGCTATCCTTCTTTTTTTTTTTAATATTTATTGCTTTCAATTTCTTTGTATGTTTAGTTCTAAAGGAGATTCTAATCATCAATCAAATTAAGATGTGTTGAAAAAAAATGCAAGGGGTGGCGTTATTTATTAGTCATAAAAACATACTTCGCTTTTAACTCCATACAAAAGCACGACTAGCTGGTATGTGATTCATGTGTTTAGCAAGATATTCCTTAGGAAGAGAACTTTTATAAACTTAACGCCTAACATGCTGCAAAGTACACAAAAGAAACAATAACTTTAGATTTGGTTTCTCCTCTGCTGTCAGTTGTCATTCGTTCTACGGTAATCTTTTCTTTCTTTCTGCCTTTGTTTTTTCTTAGGCAACGAGGTTCGATCGTAAAAGATGCTTACTACAGGAAATGCGTGGGCCTGTTGACAGCAATTGTTGTCCTACTCGACGGGCCCGTTTTTGCTCTTAGTTTCTGTCTTCTTATCCACATTGGCGTCTTGTCTTGTGACTTGTCATTTGTCAAACCGTATAATTTTTATTTCAAAGGAAACTGGGAGTTTGTGTCCCATAAGTGATGACAAACACCTTTTAGCGTTCCACTGTTCATTGATTTCTTGACCCATGAGGGGTTGTGTGAATTATGGGCATGGGCGAATTGGCCTGTAACAACAGAACTGTCACGAAGAATCATTTAACATTAAATGAGAGAATGAAACCAAGTGAAAGAGACCTCAACGTTAATAAAGAGGAGAAATGAACCTTGAGTAGGATAATAATTAAACATGACTTCAATGTCAACTACTCAAGGGTTATATTTTTTGTTCTTTACCTCTTACGATGTTGCATAAGGTTGAAGATAATTCGTAATATTTTTTACTTATAAATAATATGATTTTTCTTATATTTTATGTATGTATATTGATTGATGATATTAAGTTATTCCATACTTCAATATGAAGTTTTAGATTTAATCCTTCAAAAATTATTTCTCTCTCGATTTAATCCTCGATAATTTGGTTTTTCTATTATTTCTTTCAACAGTAATCCCTCCTGGTCCTAGAAGCATTTACAAGCTTTCTTCCGACACAAACCGATGTGAGTTTTTGATATTGAAAAACAACTGAGCAAGATCATATTTAGTAAGTATTTACAGCCATGCAAAGCCTCTCTCTCTTTTTTCCCACACTTAACATAGGAACTGGTTTTTGATAAAAATGAAAAATGAAGGGAACTTATAAAAATAAAATTGGAAGAAAAATCTGGAAAAACAAAACTGAATGGGAGTGACGTAATTAAAGATTTTTTTTGACCTTGACGTAATTAATAAAGATTGAAAAAAAACGAAAGAATGGATCTTTGAAAGAAAAAGATGGGGATAAGTTAGTAGTAATTAACTTTATTTTAATAGAAACACATTTTCCTTTTGTTTCCAAGGAAAAAGGCATGTGGAGAGGTAAAAATTTGTTGGGAAATCAATGAACAATGAATAAATATTGCTCTTGCATGATGCAGGGAGATTTTGTCGAGAGACATTGGAGGCTTTTGGAAGGGGGGAGGGAAGAGTTTGCATTCCTCCACTTATTTGATTAGTATCTAATAAAGGAAGGAAAGTAGAGTTTTTTATTTAGTTAAAAAATTGAAGGGAAAGGGAGGGGAGCAACTTCCCTTTCATCCCCTCCTAGCCTTCTCCAATTTAGGATTTTTTTTATGAGAAAAAAATTATGACTAAATTACTTATTTATTTATTATTTTTAAAAATTTGAGGTGTGTTTGATATTAGGTGCATTATCTTTCCCCCTCTCTCTTATAATTAAATAAATGTTATCACTTTACAAAAATTAATATATAAATTTTTTTGTCTAAAATTTTATAAAAGATAATATTAATATATTTATTTTAAAAAATTGTTATTAATATACATTTATATCCTTAGAACAATAAAGTTACTAAAATATAACATAATTATTTTTAATAATAAATCAAAACAAAAATAAAAATTAATTTAAAATTGATAAGATAAAATTATTAATTTATTATTGGCCCTTCTCCCGTTCTTTTTTAAACCAAATAGAAGTTTGTTAAAGTTTTTCTTTTTTCTTAAATCAAACACAACCCAGCTTCGCAATACATTAGCTGCCCACCGACACCCCCTTCCCTTTTTTTTTTTTTGTTTTGTTTTGGTGAAAATTAGGCACGCTGTCTTATTCGTAAAGATAATCGAATCCCAGCAAAGGTCCATTTCATCACTAGCTGGAAGCAAATAAAATAATGCTACAGTGCATACTTCTCATATATTTTTTTTTAATAAATCATTTCTACCAATATTATTAATATTATTATAAAAAATAAAAATATACAAAATTTTAATTATCCCTTTATATAACAAATTTAAAAAGTAATGTTATATTATTTTTTCTCTTTCATAAAAAATAATTTAAAAAATATTTTTTAAATATCATCTAAAAAATTATACCATAATTTATAAATGAGATAAAATAAATCTTTTAAAATATACTTATTATTTATAAATAAGACTAAAAGGAGTATTAGCTAATGATAACTCCTAATAAAAAGGTCCCTCGTATATTTAGGAAGAAGTAGATGACGTACCTGTTTGATTCACCCCAAAACTAAGTGGGGAAAAAAAAGTATGGACCCGTGAAGGGTGTCGTATTCAAAGATTGTTTATTGCACCCAGGCTACAGAGACACATAATCAACATAAAATAAAAAATCAAAAAATGACATCTAATTACATTTTGTAAAACAAAATGACAAAAAAAAAAATGATCCTGTCAGAGTTCCTACGAAAATCCCACAACTCAACTTGTTTCCATAAATCTACTCTTTTTTTTCAAGCGATTCCATCAGCAGATTTGTCCAAAAGCTCCAAGCACACTACAGGCTACCTCCAGCAACTTCCCTGCATCATCCAATCAGAAGAGATAAAATGTTAAGTCAACTGACAGCAAATTCATTGGACCACTAGTATTGTGCATAAAAGAAAACAACTCACAACCAAGACGATAATTGAAGCATGAGAATTCAGCGACCCTGAATGTGGATCTTATAATCAATTCTACTATGTAAGTTGAAGGAATCAAAATGTGAAGCGCAGAAAGAGACATGCCAGTTGACTAAAATATGAGATAGATATATATCTGAAGAGGCATAAAAGATATGATCCAACAACTAAATCGAGGGTGTAAAATGGTCACCCAGACTGTTGCGGAACCTGATTCACGGAGGGTGGGTTCGCGGGATATGATTCATATGAATCACAGACTGGCGTCATGATTTCTTCATCGTTTATTGATCAATCACATGGGCATGTTGGGATGAGGGAACCGACTCCTTGGGATAAGAAAAATCATTCAAGCAACTAAACTACTGTTAACTACACGGTCTCGAAATGGTGTCATAACCTAGAACATCTTTTACAAATTATAATAGTACAAAATGTAATATTTTATAAAATTTTACAAAAAATAATATGCCATGATATGAAACGGGGTGGTGGGTTGTGGATGAGAGGAGTATATTCACCCCGTCCCAACCTTCAACTCGGCAAATGCCTCGCGACTTCTACAGTCAAGGGCCTCCCAACCATGCCAAAGGCCAGTTGGCCTAGTGGCACCTTAGCCACCCCTAAATGAGAGGGATGGCGGTTTCGAATCCTGGGTAGGTGTGAGTGGGGAAGCATTCTTCCGAGGGAGTGTAATGTGTCCTTAAAGCAAAAGGAGGGGGAAAAAAAAGACCTCCCAAGCATGAGCAATCCTTGGTCTAAGGCGCAGGACTTTATACATCTCGCTTGTCTAAGGCGGCAGTACACACTTCCTCTGATTTTATTTATCAGATAGAAAAGGAAATTCTTTTTATCCTACCTACAAATTACTTCCCCAAATTTTTATTATAAATTTCTCTATTTGAATATTTGGCCTATATTAAATATTAGAGGAAAAAAAAGTTAATAAAATATGTATATTTAATATAGATAAAATTAAAAATATATTAAATTCCTAAATGTTAACAAGTTTTAAAATTTATATTGTCTCACCGTGAAACATTAGATTACTCCACCTTTCCAGAAATTATACGCCTGGCAAAATCAAAGCTACAATCTCAGCGCACCCAACAAGAAAGCTCCGTGATCATCAATTCTGTTAGGATCACTACTTGCCCCTGTCAAATTCATTATACTTGTCTAGAATTCAATCCTCAATTATTTCCTAAACACGCGCGCGCGATTGGCTAACTGCCCTTGAAGGTTAAGTCAGAAACGCATGAGCAATTGATAATACAAACAAATAAAACAAGCATTCAGAACAGGGAAAAAGAAGCAAAGGAAAATCCGATCGTAGAGAGAACCACTATACCTCTTCTTGGTTTGGTCGCAACTTTAACAGCAGGGGGTGCTCTGCGCTGTGTCTTAGGCTCCTCCTCTTGGGGGAAAAGAACTCCATCAATGCCCTGCACCGAAATTCGGCCGTCCGTGTATATATCAGGATCGAACAGATACGCTGACCCTTCACCCTGCCCGAATTTCACAGACCCATCCGCCTCCTGAGCCACGACCCTGTGCGGCAACCGCAGGGTATCGTACCGGACCTTCCCAAACCTCCTGACGGCATTGTACATACTCTCTTCGGTTTGATACTCCGGGATGATATGATAGTATATTATCTGCTCCGGTGCGCCCGGTTCACTCAATTGGTCTGTGGTTAACTTGGCCATGGCCTCGTCGTTGGGAGCCAACACGGTCAAGACGTACCCCTCTGAGACTAACCTTCCCATCTCGGCGGCTAAAGATGTTAAGTTCACCAGAATATCGGCCATTTCATTGTACCCGCCGTAATGCAAGAGCGTATGGATGAAGTCCTTAACCTGGCGCTCTCCATTAAAGTGGTGGTGGGGACCACCGGGGCCGGGTGCCGGGGCCGGAGCTAGCGAAGGACCTGGCGCCATGGCGTCGTAAATTGGCAGTACCGGTGGAGCCCCCACGGGTACAGGTGCGGGTTTCTTCAAACGATGAGTCCTGGAATCGACCTCCGGCGCACCCTCCGGCAGCACCGCCGAGATATCCCGCAGATTCCTCCTGCGATTAAAATCCTCTTGGACCGATCGAGGAATCAACAACCGCTCAATCCCGTGAATGACGCCATCGGGGCGAACAACGTCGTCGAGGCGAACAATCTCGGCCAAGTCAACAACCTTCTTCCCAGAGCCCTTGCTCATTATATGCAAGTGGTCGTCGCTGAGGGTCCGGTGCCGAGCGGAGGCGGTTTTTCCAGAGGGCCATTCACGGGATCCGATTCGTTTGGGAACAATGTGAAACATCAAAAGGGTCTGCAGGGACCTCAAATTGCGGGGCTCCAGCAAGAAGCGCTTAAACTCGGGGTCAAGCTGACGCTCAAGAGCGTCATTTCGGGGGGCGAAAATGGTAATATTATGGAAGGCGACGGCGCCCTCGAGCTTGGGCAAGAGAAGCGCCTTCTCGACAAGCTCAGCGAGCTCGGTGTAATGGGAATCTAGAAGGGCAACGAGAACCGAATTGGAGTTGATCTGAGAGGAAGATGGAGGAGAAGGAGGATTGAAGGTGGGAGTGTGAGGCAATGCAATAAGAAGAGGTAAAAGAGTGAGAAAGTGCAGGAGGAAGAGGGTAGAGACACCATAGAGAGGAGGATCCATGGTGCTCAGGAAGAGGAAGGGAGAGGGATTATTGGTGGAGACGGGGACTTGACCCCGTGGGCTGAGACTGAAAAAGCGAAGCCAGTTTAGTGGAAGACAGATAGAGAGAGGGAGGGTAGAAATTGGACAGCCTGGATGATGGGACCCACGCGGGCGAGTTAAGTGAAGAGAAGCTATCATCAGCCGCCACCTGTTTCTCGTTTGCGATCGCCGCCCCACACCCCCCCCCTACCCGACTCCCTGCTATTCGCTATTTGCTAGTTGCTCCAGTGCTTGATGCTACAGAGTACAGATGCTATTTTTCCTGCATCGCTGATTCACTGTTTACACTTTTTATTAAAACCTTTTTAATTAAATTTCATTCTTCATTAAAATAATTATTTATTTTTAAATTAATTTTATTTTTTATATTTATTTTTATTAAATATTTTATAATAAATATAAAATTATTCATTAATAGAAACGCTTTAAAAAAAATAATTATATCTTAAAAAATTAAAAATATCTTATATTTTTAAATGAATGTGTATCAATTAAATAAACACATTATTTTACTTTTTGGATGTATTTAAATTTGAGAATGTTTTCTATCTTTAAAAAAACTGTCAGAAAATATTAATCGAACAATGTTTTTTAACAGTTATTATTACATTGATCAGATGTTATAATCGAGTGGTGGTTTGGCACGTGAATTAAAAAATAATAAAAATTAATTCATGCGTGGATGATCTTTTATATGTTAAGTGAACGGATAAGAATCACAATTTTTGTAAGGGAGAGAAGAAGGAAAAAAAAAAGAGGAAAGAAATCATTTATGCTAATTAGCTTGAGAGCGAGACTATGCAATACGCCAATACGAGAGGTGTGTTGTAATTAAATTGCTGACAGTGCCATCGTGAATAGTGATGAAAGAGGCAAGTTAGCGTGATCGCGAGAAGAGAAAACCGTAGACGCGATTTGTTTGTCAACAACACAAATATTAAAGCCCCGTATAATGATCAGTAGTGCGCGTGAGTCGCTGGATTAAGAGCCAGGCTCGAGCAACTTGAGGAAACTCGCACCAACTCTATCTGCACGTAATGACCAAACCGCATTCATACATACCATTACCAACAATTAAAATCGAATAAGGGAAAAGAAATATGGGAATAATGATATTATGAAGGGAGACCTAATAACAGGTGCGATTCTTTACCAAAATGATTAAATACTGATAGTGAACACCATCAGGATAAACATTTAAAAAGCAGCAGCGAGAGAAGGACGGGCAAAACATTTATTGATTTTAAATGAAGCGGCAGAACGAAGAGGAGCGATAAATCATAAATATATAAAACAAAGGAAAGTGTTGATCAAGGAAGACGGAACACAGAGATCATCAAAAATCATATGACCACGCGGAAGAACCACGTCAACCATCAAATAGTTACTTTCTACTTTTTAAATTATAAGATATTACTGGAGAAGTTGTCATTTTTTAAAATATAAGATAATTTAATAAAGATAAAATTTTATTAATAATATTTTTAAATATTGCTCTTCAAATAATTGTAGATTTAAAGTTATATTAAATTAAATATATTTTTAAAAATTTATATTTTAATTTTAAAAAAATATATTTATAAAGTATCATTATTAAATTTTATTAGTATGTATAATATTATTTTAAATTATTTTATAATTTGGAACAAAAAATGTATGACATAATATTTTTAAACTTGTAGTTGTTTTGCTTGTCAAGGCATTCCTCTTATGATGTGTTTGATTGAAAGATTTGGAAGAGAAGGAAGTAGAGGAAAAATGCTCCCTTTTCCCCACTTTGCTGAGAAATTTTGGAACTTAGGGGAGTCAAAAAATTCCCTTTCAATTCGTTACCTAACTGATGTTGAAAGTTGTGCTGAGGATCAATCACTGTATTATAGACATTATTATCTAATAAATTTTTTTTATTATATTAATTACATGTTCACTATAATAACTATATCCTTAGACAAACTATAATGATTATCTTAAATATCCTTGGTCGGTCATCCATAAAGGATTATAGATGAAACAAAACTTATATAATTTGGATTAATTATAGAGATATAAATTAAAATCGTAAGTAATTGAAAGGGTGCAAGATACTAAACTAACCCGTTATAAGAAAGCTGTATGGTACAAATCATAAACTTATCTTATATGTAAATGAGTTTCTAAGCCTTTCAACCTAAGATCATTATAGATTTCTGCGTCATGACCACTAAACTTTGACCCAATTAAAAGTTACTTTTAATTGGGCGACCATAAAGGCTATGATTAAATTTAATAATATTCGTGTAGAGGAATATAAATAGTCAAAATAAAATTTATCTCTCATATTAATTGAGAGATATTAACAGGGTTCTTGATGAGTAAAAAAAATGTATGGCCATGTTATAATAAAAAGAATTTTTTCATTATTATAATCAGTCCACTTAAAAATTGAGAAAGAATGGTCAAGTGAAGGAGACTGATAATTTCATAACATTCACTTGATCAAAAATATCACATGATAAGAGAAATATGATACGGTTATGTAATAAGTTACATCAAATCATTAATCCCTGTGTGAATTGGATTGCTAGTCACAATGTTTTGTCAGAAGTGACTTGTAACTTGTGCGCTAGTATCATTATTTACCTACTACCAATTCTATATGGGCTTATAAGATTACACACAAGAACAACTCAACTTGAACTATAATATATGAGTTTATTAAATTGAAAATGTGTTTGAATTTAATAAATGTAATGTTTATCCGGAGTGAACAAATTATACATATATATTTATTTATTTATATAAAATATAAAATATAATATTCTATATATTTGAAATATATATATATATATATGATATATATTATTTGTATTTATATATTATCTATTATATTATATTGTGTTAGTTTCAAACTTAGTTTTATATGATATATTAAACTTAATAACTAACATAATATTAGAGGACATTATATGAGTTCTATATTTAAAATTTATAAGATAAATACAAAAAAGATATGATATTATAAATTTAATTTATAAGATAAATTAAATTCTATCTTCGCTATCTCGAGATATAATCTTTGAAATAATTATGATTATTTTTAAAAATTTAAAAAGGAAGACAAAAATATTAATCTATATATAATATAGAGAGGGACACGTTTCTAAAGAGTGATAAAGAGTTCTAATGGTAGAGCACAGCAAGAGCCACAAAAATACTTTAGAGAAAAAGAAAAATTTAACTTTTAAAAGAATGAACGAATGTTTGGAGCGCTAACATACTTTCTTATTTATAGTTGTTCTTATAGATATCGATAGAGAGAGTTGATATGCATTATCAACTGTTGAGATTCAAATGCTTGAGGAAAACTTGAAAATTCGATATATAAAAAAAAAGACACTTCTTCTATTCACTTTGATTTAAATAAATTTGATTAGTCTATAATCATAATTAAATTTCTAAATTTAAATTTTTATTTTTGCTCCTAATCCAACAGCTAAATCTTGCCGTCATACTTCTCCCTTGAGGTGAGTTTCACTTTGTCATTCCCTACCTTTCCTCCGCAACTTGAATCCGAATGCATGGACTAATTCTATGAGAGCAACGAACCATTAGCTGTCCCGAAAGGACCAAAACGGCCCAATCAATGCCATCACGAGCCTTGCTGCTGTCAAAAATAGCATCAGCACTGATCCGACCTCTTTAATCTTTATTGTATATGTCCATATCTATTGGGCCACGTGTTAATATATAAATAGTATGCCGTGTATTTTGAAAATGGGCCGCGTTTATTTGTCTGACGCAGGACATGATTAATCACATTCCATGCCATCGAATAAGAGGCACGAATTAAAGAAGAAGGACCTTGCAATTGGTTGCAAGGCCAAAAGTTTCTAAGTGTATTTGATGAACATTCTCTAACCTTGTTACTTTCCTTTTTGTATTGCCCTGTCATGACATTTTATCTCAAATGTCCTTTGGCTATCGTTTGGAGTCGCCACTCCCCAGCTACCTCCCTCCTCTGTTGAGACTTGACACACATTTTAATTTAGTAACTATTGATATATTTCTGTTTTAATTCAAAATAAAAATAAATCACTATACAATATACACATTTCACCAAAAAATGACATATTACATATCGCATTTATTTGCATTTATTTCCTTGCAAGCAACCCAGCAGGTCCTTTTTTTTAAAAAAAAAAAGCAGCTAAATAATTTGTGGCCTGCAAAATCCGAATAAAATAGCACCATACAAGTGAGGAAATTGGGAAGTCACGCATAACGCGTCTCTATCCGTGAGCTTGTTGCTTGTGAATATAAAGAGAATCAGCTTTTGAGAAAGGAGGAGATATTTTTCTTTTTCTTTTTAGCCGAAAGTACTATTTGAGTGAATCTCAATTTTAACTCGTGTCTGGCCTGAGAGTGATCAGGCCTTAGAGGCCTCGCAGTCTCACATGTCAATCCCAGCACCTGAAGCAGATGATATGTATATAAATATATAGATACCATTCCAATTTGATTATCCCAAAAATGGACCACTAACCATAGTCCATATTCCACGCACGCACCTGTTAATGGACAGAGGATATCTTCCTTCCTTTCTTTTTCTAATCCGGCAACGCAACTACTGTTACTTGTCTATCACAAAATTTATAACGTTCCTAAAATTTCACTCTCTCACGTAAAAGTATCAAACGTTCAATATTATAATAACATGTTCCAAATTTTAAACAGTATTTTGAGCGTAACATAAAAAAAATATTAAGACTGATTTTTTGTTGTTGTTGCTAGCCATAGAGTGATTTCCCCACCATTCTTGTTAATGATTTAAGAAATTAAAACCCTGCAATATAAAATCGTGCGACGTAACCTTAGTATATCTTGGCACGAGTGGTGGGGCCGAAATATTGGGGCAGTTGCACCAAGAAAACGACTCGGCGCAATTTGCAAGAGACAATACGGAACATCGTCCTGGTACCCCGTCACACGCAAGCGGGGACTTCCCTGTTTCTTTACAAGATGCTTGGCAGGCATACAAGTCCTGTTCAAAAAGTAATTGAAAGAGAGAAAGCTAGACTTGTTAGGTAAATTAAAAATTAGTGACACGTATTATAATCGCCGTTGACAAAACAGGTTTTCCGAGAAACCTCTTTTTTATACTTTTTCTCATTTCTCTATCAGATTTTTTTCCCAACATGCCAAACATTACGTAGTTTCAAGGCAAGGGGGTTAGGCCTCTCCACTGGCATATTAATAGAATTCCCCCATTTTGTCAGGAGGAATGATCCACTTAATTGCATTCTTCATTTTGTTAACCAAAATCAAATGCCACACCCTCTTCATGCTCTACCCAGCTAGCTCCCAAGTCCCAACAGCCCCACAAGTTTTCTGATTGACTTTCGTTGCATGAGTATCCAGATTCATTATATCGAAAACGATTACAAATTCATGCAGGGAGTGAACTTAAACCTATCTGATGTCATCTAGCTTTATCTTTATAGCGAGAATTGGACACTAATATAACAGGGTTACAGTGTCAGGAAACATTCCCCAACAGAAAAAAAAAAAAAAACAACAACTTCATCACTGCTTCCATATTTCCATTGGATTGTCAATTCTCCACAAACATAACAATAGTCTACCCACCACAGCCCATTACTGTTTGGAAAAAAATTACCTTTCCACACAAGAAAACAAAATTTTGCCACCGCAGTGTCCCACGATGGAGTCGGTGTCTCCCAGTGGTCTCACAAATTCAAGGGGGAAATTGTACTTAACATACAAATCGAAATTCAATGGCATCGCACTCATCAACAAGTTGGACGAACACCTGCATCTCAATAAAAGACAGGGATTCAGTTTAACCTCGCTTACTTCATTCATCATTCATGCCCTCAATTCAATATCAGCACCAAAACAAAAGAACATCAAATCCTGATTTCTTCCCCTGTTTGACCGCAACCACCTCTTAGAAACTAAAGAAAATTTCACAGTATATTTCTTAGGGTCGTGGATGTAGCTTTAAACGTAGGGAACCTTGGAGATTTCCCACTTGGTAGAATTCGGGAATCTGGGTTTGGTGCTCGTGATCGTGTCGGATGATTCTCTCTGGGACGGACTTCTCCAGAACCCAGTACCGTAAAACCGTTCCCACATCTCCTTCTCCAGCTGCTGCAACTCTTTATCCATCTCCGGCGACATGTGCAGATCAGACATGTCCAGGATGCAGTTCGGGTGAATCTGGTTCTCGGTATCGTCGCAGCCGCACGAGCAACGACGGCTTTTCGGCGGCAGCATCCTCTTGCGATTTCTCCGAAGGGCACGGCGGCACAGGCCGGCGGGGACCTTATAGATGGCGAGCACGAGCAAATTAGCAACGGCGCAGGGGAAACAACAGCATATGACGGCGCATTCGGCCGTGGTTTCCCCGACGACCTCGCCGACGAAGCTTCTACTGCTCTTGAGGAGGGGTTGCTGGCGGGTGGAGGCAGCCTGGCGTAGACGGACGTTCCTGGACATGGCGGGGATTCTCGAAGGGAATAGCGAGAAGAAAACAGGGGAGGCAGGGAAGACCAAGAAGCGCGCCCTGAGGGAAGAAAAATCAGAGAGCAGGAGTCTTGGCCTCCACGTTGGGAGAAGGAGACGATGGGTTGGGAAACGAAAGAGAGAATGGGAAGAAGACGAGAGGTGAGAGAGGGATTTGAAGATGCGGAAGAGGCACTTCCCCAATATAGTCTGCTACGTTTTTGGCTTTCCCGTGCCTGCCAGGACCAGACTCGAACGCGAGAGACTCTCTCGGGCTTCTTCGCGTCTGCCGTTGAATTGGCACATTGCTTCTTTATAGTCTTTTCCTATTTGCCAGCACACTCGTTTCTTGCTTGATTTCACCCCTCACCTGCCCCTTGCCCCCATGGTTTAGAAAATATTCTTATAAAATTATTAGTAATCAGTATTATAATTAGCTTCCAACTCCATATGATCAAAGTTTTTAAATTCCTGAGTTTCAATAAACTCGTGAACAAAAGATATACTCCTAACATAGACTCGTAACATAAAATCATAAGAATTTATCTTTATTTATAAATTATTAATGAAATATTTTTATTTTAAAACTTATATATTATATTAAATAAAGTGATCAATACCAATTTTGAAATTAAAATTAATGTTTTTAAGAAATAAAAATAAGGTAAAGTATTGATAGTAATAAATAATATTTTTTAAGCTAATATTGATTTCTTTTCCCTCTGTAAAATTATTTATCCAGCTGGTATATGAAGTGGGAGATCTTAGAAAATAAAAAAATAAATTAAAATAATTTTAAAAAAAGTAAAATATATAAAAAAAAACTAGTCAAAAGTGACACTAAAATCGTATAAGAAAATAAAAATTTGAATTAGACGCGGTGCTATTCTGAAAATGGTCAAATCACTCCATTGCAGGAATGGTAGAAAATTAATGTAAGGTTACATCATGAGCTCGGCCCAGCAACTCGAGTCAACCACAATTGAGTTACGGATTGCCATGAAAGATAATGCGAGTGCGATCATGTTCCAAGTTTTTCAATGAGTTGACTAGATTTTATAGTGTGATAACGCTAACTCGGTGAGTCAAGCGAGTTAACTCACCCTTTTAACAATTTTGCATGTGATTGCCCTTTGGCCTTTTAAATCACTTGATTGATTTTTAAAAATTATTTAGATTGTGATTCTTGAATGCGATTCCCCCCTTATTTGTAATCACTTTTATTGAGTAATAGATAGAAGGGCCAACGGAGCCACTAATATTGGGTGACGATTAGTTAATTCTTATTATTTCATAGCCAGAGCAATTCATGTGCAGATATTTTTGTCATTTCTTGCATGAAATTTTACATTTTATATTTAAAACATGATCAGTCTTAATATATATATATGTATGTATGTATGTATGTATAAGAAATAGTAAATCATAATTAATTAACCATGACTTATAAGAAATTAATAACTATTTATAAGAACTTAGATATGCCTTATTTCCTGCAGAAAATTTGAAATTAAAGCAGTATATTGTATGATCCCCTGCTGCAATTTTGAATTAAGAAACGGCTAAGAGAAAACGTCTTGGTTCTACTACTGTTGTTAATTCCAAGTGCAGGGGCTAATTGAAAGACTTGCTTTTAATTCTTTAATCTACTTTTTGTCTTTTACATTTATCTTTTAATACTATTTTCATTCATTGCGTATATTAATAGGGGTAACTTCCAATATAAAAGATTAAAGAGTGTATTTTAATTTGATAAAACCAGCACACATGTTTAACAAATAACTCACGAAACTAACTCCCCCGTGCCCCATGGGGCCGACTCATACCAACTCTCACCTTAAACTTGAAAGCGTAGAACTGTATGCTCTCACATCAATGAAATTTAAGCCTTGTAGATGGGGCTAGTTTTTTAAAATGTGATGTATCAGAGTTCAAATTTCCATTAAAAAAAGTGTTCATACTCATGCTGTGCTTGGTAAAAGACAAAAGTAGGGAGAAAATGATTTTTCTTCCTTGGCTAAGGAGAAAAAAATAAAAAGGAAAGAAAACTGGGAGGAAATAATTTTCACATGTTTTTACGTCTAATTTTTTTCTCCAAATATGGAGAGATTTTGGAGAAAAAACTCAAATTTTAAATTTACACATTAATCTTTTCATTTCTTGTTGGTTGCTTCCCTCCACTTTCATCCTGATTTTTTTTTGTTGGACGAGATAATTTTTTTTTTTGTTAGCATCGGATAAAACAATTTACAATTATATTTTTATTCAATCAATAAGATATAATAACAGTTATAAAAATAATATGTTAAAATATTAAATTTATTATATATAAATCTTTTTTTACAAATAACAAGATTATTATTATTCATATGAAATTAATATTTTTTTTCTCATTTTTCTTGCTCAACCAAACAAAGGGCTGTCTCCACTTTCTCTTTTTCCTATGTTTTTTGTGAGCCAAACATATGATTAATATATGATTATATCTTGAATAAGATTATCTTCAATAAAAGAACATCTGTATGAAAAAAAAAAGAAGAAATATACTCTCTCCGTCTCAAATTATAAAATACTTTTAAAAGTAATTTGTCGTCTCAAAATATTAGACACTTTGAGAAAACTAATGTTTCATTAGATAGACTTATTCTAATATTACATTTTATCTCTCTCTATTTAATATTAATTAAATGTAGATTCAAAGTTGTTAAATGATAGATATTTTAAAAAGTTTATATTTTTATTTTGAAAAGATAAAATTATTAAGTATATTTAATGAAATTTATTAATATATAAAATTTTATTTAAAAATATTTTATAATATTTTATAATTTAAAATGAAGGAGTACGTTCTTCCGCTGACTTAAAAGCGCTCAAGCCGTCGGGAATGACTCGGTCAAATGGACGCCACTCAGTGAAGGGCAAGCGCATGGTTAGACTTTGTCGGAAGATATCGCCGTATCTATCTTTATTATTCAATTCTTAAATGGCGTCATACCTGCGTGTTGAACTCTTTAATAAGGCCTTGTTATTATTATTATTTTTTCGTAGAAGGCCATGGAGTTAACCGTGCAAATATACAATCTAAATCTCATCAATATATAGAACATTCATATAATTAGAGGGTGAATTATTAAAAATTTAAACATTTAAAATGTCGATAGATGTTAAATGAGCTATGTAATTGATATATTTATTAACTTCTCTAAAGATATAATCAGAGGTGGCTATCCAATCTCTTATAATAAATTCTCTAATATTATTGATGGTTGCAGCAAGAAAATAATTAATAAAAAACTCTTTGCATATTAGTGTGAGTGTCTCTGTAAAGTTAAAGTAGATATTAATTTTGCTAAACTTCATTGCCAACAAATGTTGAGGCCTTCTAAGATGTCCATAAATTCAACTGCCATACTTGGTTGGTAACTGATATATTCAGTAAAGTCTTTGATCTAGTTGCTTTGATCATTTCAGATGAGACCTCCGCAAGAAGCTGCACCCTGATTGTTAATAGAGTCGTTTGTACCAAATTTAGCCCAATCTTTTTTTGGAGAGCACCATTTCATTATAGATCTATTATTTTGTTAGGTTAAGAAGTTGATTCTAAATTGAAGATATTGATCATTATGAGTGTCTTGAATGTTAGTGAATGCAATGTCTCTGTCAGGTATGTGCGAGTGTGAAAATTATGATCCAACATCCGCACCTCTTTACTCATATCACCTGCACGTCGTCTGGGTCCAGTTTAGGCTTCCTTATTTTATTCCCACTATTTTGTTGTATATATGGACTCCACATTAATGGTTTTAACTACATTAATTTGGCTACTCGATATACACTTCAAAATCAACGCACGCAAACTCCACGCCCATGTCATCAGTATGCATTTTATCTTTTTAAGTAGCAACAATTAGTTGAATTTTACAGTAGTATAATTATTCACGTCTTTAAATGATCTGGATATATATATATATATATATCCCTTTTCATTAAAGGATCGTTGTTGCATTAACCAATAACCAATACTAATTTTTTTTTTTTGCTGGTGACATACATACATGCATGTATATATATATGTTAAATGAAAATGAGAACTGGATGTGGTTTAACAAAATGCTCCAGGTATAAAACGCTGCTGAAATTACTCATGTACTCTTTTCATTAAAAAATGTAAGATATTTTTAGTTTTTTAAAATGTAATCATTATCTTTTTTTAAAAGTATCTCTTTTAATGAATGATTTTCTATTTATTGTACGGTATTTGATAAAAATAAATATAAAAATATATAATTAGATTAAAAGTAGGCAATTATTTTGTTAAGAAATAAAATTTAATTAAAAATATTTTATATTTTTTTTAGCAAAGAAAGTATTGAGGAGCTCTCGTGACATTCGTGGAGGGAACTAAACCATGCATGCATGTCTAATAGGCCGAAATATCTGTGACATGCGGTGTTTGGAGCAAAGACAATCACAACTATTATTTTAAACCAGAACACCCTCCCGCAAAACAAAAAAAAAAATCATTGTTTTATCGCACAATTCAAGTAAGCCACGTGCCTTTAAAAAAAGTCAAGAAAACTTTAAAAGAAGGAGACACTACAAAAAGATGTTAAAATAGAGACAAAGAGACGGCCTAATTAATAGAGACCAAAATAAAAATAAATTAAATTTTAAAAAATATTTTAAAATATAGAGACATAGTTAAAGACAACTTATATACATCTCTAAAAAAAAGTCTCTCAAAATCCGTTTTGACTTTTATCATTATTAATCAAAAATTTAATTTTTAAATAATTAAAATGTTAGAAATAAGTTTAGAGATGAATAAATTTCATCTCTAAATTAACCATCTCTAAACCCATCTCTAATATTATTTTTATATTTTTTAAATTTATAAATTACATTTGAAACATATTTTTTTATGAATTTAGAGACAAAAATTTAGCCATCTCTAATTCCATTTCTATATTTCTTTAAAATTTTATAATTTTATTTTTCTTAGTTTAGAACAGAATTAGAGATGACTGAAATAAATATATTAGAGATAAAATTATTTTTATTTCTTAATGTGTTTGTAATTCAAAGTAGATACAGATTTAGAGATGGAATTATATTTTTAATTTTTAGATTATCAATTATTTCAATACATGTTTGAAATATATTAAAATATAAATTAATTTTAAAAAATGTAGAAAAAATTTTACCATTGTTTGGTGAGTTTTCCATTCAATGAAAACAACAAAAATTTGATATTTGTGTTCAAAAATATTTATTTTCATAATTTATAAAGTGTCTAAAAATATGTTGCACATCATTTAAATCTTTCTTTTCTTCTTTCCCTCTTTCTCTAAATTTAACTATTCTCATTTTTTAAATTATTATTTAGTATTTATGAATTTATTCTATAACTATAATTGATTGAATATTTTGTCTCTTTCATATTATTCATATTTTTTCTTTAGTACTTTTTTAATTATTAATAAATTTTTACCAAATAACAAAATTGTCTTGAAAGAAATCACTAACAATATTTTAAAATAACACATTAAAATGAGAAAATAAAGTCAAAATTCTAAAATATTTATGAAACTGAATATTAAAAAGAATTCATAAAAATACATTTGAAATGACTATAGATAATATTTATACTACTATAATTAATTATTTTAATGAAAACTATCATTTTTATGCTAGTTATGTATATATATATGTATATGTATATGAATAATTTTCTTATTCAACATAGAAAGGAAAAAAGAAAAATAAATTTTGAAATATATAAGAAAATAAATTATTTATTACGATATAGTATAATTTAAAATTATGTAAATCAAATAATATTTAATTTATGATAAATACAATTATGTATTAATACATATACAAAAAATATCATAATATTTTAAATTTTAAATTTGTTCCATATTAAATAAATTTGATAAAAATCATGTTTAAATAGAAAAATACATATAAATATATTTAAAATTAAGTATTTAATTTAATATTTTCTATTTTAAAAGTTATTAGTATTCATTAATAAAAAAAAAAATTTATATGGTCATAAATATTTTATATTAAAATAATTTTAAAAATAATTAAAAAATTGTGAATAAAATTTATTTGTAAGAAAAGAATGGGAAACATTTAACCATTTCGGGAGAAGATAACAATTTAATTATTTATATATTAATTTTTGAGAATAATATGGAGAAGATAAAAGTAAAAAATATTTAATATAGACTAAAATGATACATATTTTTAAATAAATTATGTACTTAATTATTTTTAATTAAAAAATAATATTTTTATATTAAAAAAATTGTTTTATTTTAAATTCATTTTCCTAAAAAATAATATTTTATTAAAATATAATATAAATAGTCACATAAGTAATTTTACTATATTAATAATTAAATAAAATATATCTATAGCTTTTTAATAATATAATATTTTATATATGTATATACAGTTAAGTAACATATATTTAACTTTGCGTGTAATAACTACAGGTGTATTTCAGTTAAACTGACAGAGAATGAGGACTTAAAACTTGAAAGGTAAGAAGTCAAATGATCAAATTTTAGCCTTAACATATTAGTTGATCCACACATGGCCAAGTGAGTTGGCATATGCAGATACACGTGGTTGATGAGGTGTCAAGTGATGTAACACTAATATGACAATAGAGACATGAGGAATTAAGTTGTCATTTTTTTTAAACATAGATTTAGAGGCTATTTTATCTCATCTCTATCATTTTATATAATTTTTAAACTATTTTATAGCAATAAATTTTTTACAAATATTAGAGATGGTATTTTTTAGTTAGAGACAAAAAAATCCGTCTGTAATCAGCGATAGCTTGCAAAATTTGTCTCTAATTATTCAGCGATGTTCTTTTTTGAAACATCACTATATTCTTCTCTATTTATTTAGAGGCAAAATTTTCACTAATTAAAGATAAATTATAGTGCATCTCTAACAAATATTTTTTTTTTATAACGAGTTCGCCCACTTTCAAAAACAGTCCCGGCACGATAAAAACGTACGTTGGGTTTTCCAGCACCGCTCACAACTAAAGTTAGCGTGGTTTAAGCTCAAATGATTTGAATATTTGTTTTTATGAAGATTGTATTATCAAAAATATATAGATGCATGTACAAACAGTTAACGAATAATAATTATGGTTGTACATATTAGAAGGATGATAATATCACACTATTTAAATTCAAATTCTAAAAGTATTCACATTGCCCGTGCATCCGAATCCGAACCAGTTGAAAAAAAAAAAAAAAAGTGGATGGGTCGGACTCGAATAATTCTGGGAGAGCGTGCGTAACTGGATATAATACACGTGATGGATAAATTAGGTGCAGGGAGGAATAAAAAATAAAAGAGGGAGGATAGATGTTGAAGTTGATGGTGATGGATCTCGAACGTACGTCTTATATGCAATTTCTCTGAAACACGTAACTGATAAACTCAACAAATTTGAGGCGGCAGATAAAATTTTCTTTTCTGCTTTGACATATTTGTTTATTGATTTTTTTTTTCAATGTCTCCTTAATTTTTTCACATTCCAACTTTTGTGACCCGATTTTTTTCTGCTAGAATTACAGATAATTTCTAATTATTTCTCATAATATAATCACGAAATAGAGACAGGATATGAGAGAACGAGAGAGAGTCAATGAGTAGAGTTTATTTCTCTCAGGTTTCGCTTGGCATCGGAAAATTGGGAGACAGTAATTTTTTTAAAAGATATATTTATTTTAAAAATGTTTTTTCAGAAGTCAGCTTCTTAAAAGAGAATTATTATTCAGACTATGCTGTATGATAACAATCACCAGTTATTATGCAAAGGGTAAAACCTGCTAATATCCCCAGTTGTATGTCTCAGATTTTGATTTTGTTTTAGAAATAGATTTATTTTTTTAAAAAAATTATTCAACAAAAATATCATGAACTCGTGCATTAAGATTAGCTGGTCAACATCAACGTTACGTTGATATGGCAATGTGGATTCCTACTGACAATGGAAATTATGGCAATATTCTTCATGTAATTTGAAGCTGCCGACTATTAAATCCAAACACATCTTCACAGGGCATTATTAGTTACTTAATATTTTTCCCAGATATTTAATATATAGTTAATCCCTACTCAACCGCGTTAGCAAAACAAGCGCCCGGGGGGGTGGGGGGATCCTTGCTTGACCGCGTAAACATATTGCGCCAAAATGTCAAAATCTGACTTAAAAATTCCATTAAGAAAGCTTCTCTGGCTTGCTTAGTAGAATTGCTAAAAATTACAGTGGGGAATAAGCTTAGAGCCGGGAAGACTCCCCATTTAAGTTGCTTTTTATAAAAGTTTAAATTTAAAAAATTGACATTTAAAAAAAAAATTGAGTTTCAGGGCCTGGCCTGATAGGCCTTTAAAGAACAGGATCAGGTGACCTTTTAAACTTGTTTTTCCTTTTTTTTTTTTTTTACCATTCTCCTATTCAAAAATGCATGTACAGCATGACCAATAATGCCTTATCAACGTTCTCGCCCATCGCATCTTTCTTCCTCAGATTTCATTCTCTTTCCATCTTCGTTCTCGACGTCCCTGACCATGTTCTCGGCTTCTCGCCTTTGTATGCTCTGATTGCTCTCATACTTGGCGTTCCTAGTACGAGAAGATGGGTTCCGTTGATGTCTGGACTAATTCCTTGATTATAAGCCAACGAGTGCAGACTTCTTGAAGGTCGTGTGTGAATGCTGCACGAAGGATGAGAATTTGATATTCGTCTTCATAAGGAGGATCATATTTTTGAGGTACTTTCTCAACTGTGGTACAATTTTAACATTTTCTGGCAAATTCTTCACTAGGGTTTAAGTACATGTATTTTTGAAAATTTTAATTCTTTTCCATTTGACGTTTCACAGAAGAAGGGATCCACAAGGTTTTATAATTATTGATTTTGAACAAGGTTCTGAATTTGATTGATGAGGAGTTTTATTTTCATTTTAGATTTAAACTTGGTCAAGGTTTTAGATTTGTATTTGTATTTTTTTATTTTGAATTTTTAGAAAATTTAATTTGGAATGTTATATATTATATTATTTTTAAATAAAATGGGCTTATGTGGCCTGTCCTTTACCATTTGAATAAGGGTCAAACTTTAAAATAAGAGTTTGAACTTATATGGATCTAGCTAGCCTGTTTTTTAGCTCTACTGAAAATATTAAATAATTTAAATATCAAATAAGGAAGCAATATAACTAATCAGCTTCAAAAACAGAGAGAATGACACCTAAGCCCTATACAACCACTTAACGCGAATAAAGTCCCAATCATGGGATCTTGAGCGAATAAAAAAAAAAAAAAGCAAATTCTTCAATGCCCTCAGTTACAAAACCAAAAATTATAAACAACTCCCAATGGATTAGGAAGACGAGAAGACGGAACATGGAAGGCATCTCGCTCACTCTAATATTCTCCAGAAAAATTGACGTGCTCTAGGCCTTGTTTCTTCTCAACCATGAAAAACAATATCACGTTTCATGGAGGACGCAGGTCTCATCGATCTCACTCATTATCACTCCACCCCGCCATCGCCATCAACTATTGTATATGGAGTTTGGTGAGCCCTTCACAACTTACAAGGATCTGGGTTCTAATCACCAATTTGTAAGAATTTGACTCTCGCCAATCGACAAGGGAGGAAGAAGAAACATGGACAGAGGAGGAATGATAAGATGGAAAAATATTCGTGAGAAAATAATCATACAAAATTCTAAAAGCAAGAATTACCCAAAATACTTAAACGCTGAGCATACGTTTGCTTATTATAATGAAATAGATCAAAAAAATAAATATAAAAATAAAATGATCAAGAGAAATATGTGAATACATTTATAAGAGAGAGGGGTAATTTAGTTCATGGAGTTGAAAATCATGATTCATGTGATTTTCAGAGAGTGTGATGATTCTCATATTTTTAATATATATTAATGAATTTTATTATAAAAAAAATAATAATTTAATTTATTTTTGTTTTAATTTTTTACAATTTATTTCATTATATTTTATTTTAGTCAACAAACATGACTTGAGTTAAAGTCCCCGGAACAAAGCTGAGGTCCGAGGGCACGCCATTTTTTGCAGGAAAGATGAGGGTGCGCTTCTCTGAGAGAAAAGAAAAAGAATATGATCTTCCTCCTTCTGTAGATGACCTAAATAGCCCATGATTCCACTTTGGGCCCATAAAACCTTGACTTATTTGGCCCATTACATGACTGAGGCATGCACGGCATGTCTTTGTTTGTCGAGGAAAAATAGATTTAATATCAATTAAAATTGACATAAGTGATCGAAGCTTTTATCTTTTAAACAATTGGTTATGAATGTAAATTTTAACCCTTGTGTATGTTCTAGTTTAATGGGAAGATGTCTGTCCAATACCTTTAGTATTTTGACGAAGACGTTCTTTATTGCTGGCTTCTAATACCTACAAAAACATAGTTTTAATTATAAAAGAAAATTACTTTATATTTCGCATGCGCGTGTCTATATATGCGTGCACTTAAATTCTAAGTACTCACTATAAGAGAATGAAACGGTCATAAATCATAACCTAATATCAATATCTCTCGAAAAGGTTATTAAGGAGGAAAAGAAAAGAAAGTGGTTTGGTTGGAGACCTCATTGGTGAAATATACATTCTAATGCCTTGTTTCGCTTATTAAAGTTCATTGTTCAACATGCAATGCAAGTGCCTTGGCATAATTTTTTTGTCCATTCTCAACCAATGGTGTTTTTTCCACTCTAAATATTTAATTCCAGCTACTATTCTCTCAAGAGGATCTCCTTCTGTTAATGGAGAGTTTTCTTTCAATAAATTTTTACCGTTATTGCTTTTCCATTCTCAATTAATGGTGAATTGGTGATTTTAAGTGGTAACCCATTCTTATTCCCATTTCAATAATAATATTTCATAAGTCAGACTGTATTTAATATTTTTTTTTCAGCCCAAAAAAGTCTGAGATGACACAACACACACACACACACACTTTTCCTTCTCTGCCAGAGACAATTAAAATATCTACATACACATAAAAAAATATTTAATGTCATGGCAACCCACTCACTGCCTAACCACCCCTAAAAATAAAAAAAAAATTAAAAAACAAATCAATATACAGGAACACAACGGGGAAAGACAAATATACACACGATAAATCCAAGAAAATATGCACACGATAAACACAAATGAACATATAGGAAGACTCAATCACGAAGTCAGGCAACGAAATGAAGAAGGGGGGAAAAAAGCTCAAAAACCAAACTTGCCCATGCGAGTCCTGTATTTCATAATGCCCTTATAGAGAACTGCCCTGTTAGGAGGCATGATGTCCTCCAGTCTGGGTCCACCCCTCCATTTCTGATGAACATCCTCACTCACCAAAACCTTTCTCTCCTTCTCCATCACCGCCCTCGTCACCTTTTTACGATCATTCTTGTTCTTCGGTGATGCATCTTCGCAGAATCGCAACTTCTTTTCATGCTTCTGCTCCGAAACTTGTCAAAACAAAACCCCGTACCAAACTCTCAATCATCTTGAATCTAATTTGATCAAGTTCTTACATTATTATATGAGATAAGAAAACGTGGTGGTACATACCAGTGGGATTGTGTTGGGGTCGAGGGCGCAAGACACCACCCATTTCGAACTCAATCTTCTTCATGAAATTAGAGAACAGGTGCTTGTGAACATGATGAACCAACAACACCATGCTTCCTGACACAGCACATACAGCCATGAATCCAAATCCCACAGACTCATCCATCCTTCATTCTCTCCCTCTCGATCTCTCTTTCTTCTCCACCCACAATACAATATTTAAACTTAGGTTTCGTCTGCTTCTAATCCAATCAGATACATACTCACTTTATATATCCCTTGCATTGATGGAAAGCGATGGAATTGGCAAGAGACCAGAAATCATTATTTGGTAGAGCATAGGCAAGCACTTAACTAAAATGGATAAAGCTTAAAAACGGACGTCCTTGACTCGCTTTTGATTTTGATCACTTGTTTAAACCATGAAAATTTAAAAAAAGGTAACAACCTTATTTACTGAGGGCTCTCATTTATTTGTCTGTCTTTTCTTTTTTACCCTCTTTGTAATGTCACTTTTCATCCCCAGAATTCTTATCCATAACACTTTATTTAAAAATGGATAGCATTTTTTTTCCAGCTAGAAAAATTTAATCAATGGATAGTGTTTCCGGATCACAAAAAATAGGGGGGAAAATCTTACTTAATTTGATTGATTTTCTATTTTCGGTCATAATTAATATCCCATTCATCAACATATCAAAGTGTTATAACCTATGTGAGATAATTTTTGGCGCAGAACCTACAACTAAATGAAGTGTTTATCCTGCATATAAGAATGAAAAAGGACAGCACATCTTATTATATGATTGAAATAAGATATGTGGAGAGATGTAAACTCAAAATGATAACATGACATTTAAATCAGAGACACAACTTATTCTATGATCAAAAGTCAAAATATTTGATGAATTATATGCAAAGCTAGTATTCGAGAAACCAACGATGCCTTGTCAATACGTAAATATGCAAATTGAACAAATAATCTCTGAGGATGTTTTGTACGCTTCTCAGGAACGAAACATTTGGAAAAAATTAAAATGCAAGAGCAAGAGGAAACGATCTGTTGTTGCGACAATTTGACTGTATTAATGATCAAGAAGTGAAGTAAAAGACAAGGCGAAGCATGAGATCTAGGAACATGATGCAGGCGCATGACGTGAAAAGGAACAACAGCTCGTTATGTGATCCTAATTCCGATTCCCATTTGATCTTGCTCTCCTCTTATCTTCTTTCTACGCTAGCTCAAGGGCTGGCTTCTTTAGAGTTTGATTCTTAAATCGAGATAAGACTGTTCTTCAAATCTTAAGGCTTTCAAATCATATATCATTCACACGTGTCTTTGCTCGTCATTCACACTTCACACATGGCGAGTCAAACCCCATCCACCACTTTCTAATCTTATAACTAAAATTAATTAATTAATTAAACGTGCTTCTTTCTTTGAGCAACATGAAGGTGTACTTCATCAAATACTTTATGGCCCGTTCCTTCATCAAATATTTTGTTTCAATGCGTTTGGCGTGGCTTGGTTTTCTCCTGCTTACCTCTCTTTATTGCTGGGTTGCAATTGTATATCCAACTAATTGATCACCATTTGATTCTACTACCTAGTTTAAAAGTATAAATATTCACTTCGTTTAATTGATAACCAATCGAGTTCAAATATTGAAAATTGATTTCAGACAAAGACAGCATCAACATTAAAACAGGAATTTAACCTAAATAGTAAAACTCTGAATACTCTAATTTAAATTTGACTAAACCTGCAAGCTTATAAAGTTGAGTGGCTCCCGAAATTGCCACGAGTCCACGACCTTTTCGATTTTAAAAAATAGAGCGAGCGCACATCATTTTTACCCAGTAATTTCTCGTCTTCGAGCGAGTTAGGGAAGGGATTTTTTGTCTTCTCTAAAGAAGGAATCATTTTTATCGGGGAGTGGAATCCACACCAGTAAGCACCGCTAGCAACCCACTATGCTTTCTCCACTACATAAGCAGAAAACAGTTCCACTTCCAATTCTATTTTCCCTGAAACTGTCCCAATCGCCATGCTCAATTCTCCTTTCATCTCCGTTCCCGAGCTTGGGTTTTCTTTCAAGTGTCCAACCTACACTTTCCAGATTTTTAATTATCATCCTATGATTCAATCTCGGAACTTCAATTCTCACAATAAGCTTCCGTTTTTTTTGAAAAGCAAGGCCCGATTATTTTTGGCGGGTGATTCTATAGAAGCTTCTCGCCATGGAGAATTGCGGGCCAACCCCAGAAAAGTAGGATGGAGGGTGTCCTCGAAATTGGCGCCAAATTACGAACGAGCCACGGAGGTTGAAGGAGCCGGGGGACGGATGGATAGTAATAGAGAGTTCGACGCGATTGTGATAGGGTCTGGGATTGGAGGGTTAGTTGCAGCGACCCAGCTGGCAGTGAAGGGTGCGAAAGTTTTGGTTTTGGAGAAATACGTGATTCCTGGAGGAAGCTCCGGTTTTTACCAGAGGGATGGGTATACTTTTGATGTTGGCTCTTCTGTCATGTTTGGTTTCAGTGATAAGGTCAGTCTATTTGTTGTCCACTTTCAGTCTGCTGACTTTAACACTACAAATTTGTTTCTGAATGGCTGAACGTTGCATAGGAGAAATGTGAATTCGTTCCTAATGAGAGGGACTTGCTGCTTCTTTGTGGCTGGCAGTTTGCTATGCACTAGAAATAAAATCCTATTCATGAATAATTAGTTTACTCTTTTCGCAGATTAATAAACTCTTCTTTGTATCCGTATCACTATTTCCATGATTAACAAGTGACGTTGAACAAGACCCATGATTCTAGTCTGTTCTTTTGGGGAACCTAACATAATACGCCACATCACAAAAAAAATCATGCACGTTTATGTGAAAAGATATTTCCTATTTGGGGCATTCATGGGGTGCTTCAGGAAAGCATGGTGTTGTGATTATCAAGCTCAAAATAACTTCAGTCTGCTGATATTTCTATTAATATCTGAACCAAGAATTGCCCGGGGCTTTAACATTTAAGTATTGTGGGTGGGTGATTTGCAAATTCCCTTCCTCCTTTAATTGGTATTCTTCCAAGGATAATCACAGCCATGCTTCTCAAATATGGGCAGGGTAATCTCAATTTAATAACACAAGCATTGGCAGCAGTTGGTTGTCGGATGCAGGTGATACCAGATCCAACGACTGTCCATTTCCACCTACCCAATAACCTTTCCGTTCGAGTGCACAGAGAATTTGATAAATTCATTGAAGAGCTCGTCAGTTACTTTCCCCATGAAAAGGAGGGTATCATCAAGTTCTACAGTGAATGCTGGAAGGTTTGTCTTTGTCAAAGTGACTGCAACTCCCTTGAGGCATTTCTGCCTTTACTTGTACTTGATAACTTAGGATGTTATATGTATGGTGGCTAGATTTTCAATTCCCTTAATTCACTGGAACTGAAGTCGCTCGAGGAGCCACTCTACCTTTTTGGACAATTTTTTCAAAAGCCCCGTGAATGCCTGACTCTAGGTAACTCTTTTAACTGTAGCAAGACTAATGATTTTGTTTTTAGACTTGCTTGGTTTTTGTTTGCTATGACATATTGATTGCTTGGAACTTGGAAGCATTTATAGAAGAATATAGGTTTCTTTTAGCTGTGAGATTAATGCATGAATTAAAGGATTCATTGTGGGAAAACAAGGGTAAGTAGGAAAAAAAAAACAGATATATTACTAAACTAGATGTTATTTACATTTTTCTGTGTAAATTACTCAAGAAGGAGGTGATAACTAGTTAACTCAGTTAACTTTGACTTAATATGTGATGGTGCAAGGCAAGAATTGTGTTGATGATACCTGTGGAGTTACCTCATGCATTTTAGTTTTGAACTGCCAGAATATGGGTATCCTTGATTGACAAGAGAATTTGTATGCAGTGCTGGCTTATTTATAATATAATATTCTTGAATGAAGAAAATTTTGTATGTAGTGCACATCTCCAAGTATCCAAGATGGCATTTGAATATTTGACTAGTGTGCAGTTAATGGACCACTTAAGAGTATCCTCATGAACCTTTACTTTTGAGTTTACACTTCACGGGAAGTTTGGTCTGTAAAAAATAAAGGGTTATTGCCCTTGATTATGCTTGGTCGATTTTGTCCATGTAACCATTGTGTTGGTAGACAATCTTTTATTAACTAAAACCATGAAATGTCTTTTGAGTGCATTATTGATACGGTTCTATTATTTCCTCACTCCCCACATCCTGTTAATATACTCTGTTGGTGTGGCGATCAACCTTTCTGATGATGTTATTAGTAAGCAGCGTATTATTTGCCCCAAAATACTGGAGACATTGCTCGAAAGTACATTCAGGATCCACAATTGTTGTCTTTCATAGATGCAGAGGTGATACAACTTGATCCAGTTGAAAGTTCAATTGATTTATTTCACTGGTACATGATTGATAAATATATCATACATGCAAATTCTGTTTGCAGTGTTTCATTGTGAGCACAGTCAATGCATTGCAGACACCAATGATCAATGCTAGCATGGTAAACTGTTGAAATAGCTGTCTGCATTTGCATGGAATGCCTGTCTTGGTGTCATATTTCTTCATTGTTGACTAGAAAGTGAGATGTGGAATTGACTAGAATTTGGATAAGAATTTATGGCTTCTTGTCCTTTTGGCACCACTGGAAGTGTGGATGAATTCAAACATTACTGTCAAGTAATAGGGTTAAATTTCATTGTTTTCCTCCCCCTTTGATGCTCAGTGATTGTCCACTCTTTCATCTTCCATTGCTTGTAATTTTTTGGCCTTCAGGTTCTCTGTGACAGGCATTTTGGTGGAATTAACTACCCTGTTGGGGGTGTTGGTGGGATTGCAAAATCACTAGCAGAAGGTCTAGTTAAACAGGGTAGTGAGATACATTACAAGTCAAACGTTACTGACATTATAGTGGAGCAGGGAAAAGCAGTAAGTGAGAAAAAAAATAAAGAGCCAACACAGATAAATTCAGAAAAGACGTGCTTTTTTCTTAAAAATTATGCTCTTCTTCTTGCAGGCAGGTGTGAAGCTTTCAAATGGCAAGGAGCTCTTTGCCAAAACCATAATATCAAATGCTACTAGATGGGATACCTTTGGTAGGCTTAATTCAAATTTTGACAAGACATTGTCTGTTAATATTTAATTATCATCTTGCTGTATCTTGTGTTGTCTGTTGTGATGTTTGGTTCGTTTAGATTAGTTACATGTTTGGTTAATTCTAGGAAAGTTATTGAAGGGTGAAGCCATTCCAAAAGAAGAACAGAACTTTCAGAAAGCTTATGTCAAAGCTCCTTCGTTTCTTTCAATTCACATGGGAGTTAAGGCTGAGGTTCTGCCACCAGATACAGATTGCCACCATTTTGTGCTTGAGGTAATTTGAAATGGCATCAACTTAATTGCTTAATACTCTTAGTAGCTTTGAAATGGGAATAATCACTTTATGTGTTCTGCTGTTGCCATCTGGCACTTCTGTAGGGCGACTGGACCAGATTGGAGGAGCCATATGGAAGTATATTCTTAAGTATACCTACTGTTCTTGACTCGTCATTGGCTCCCAAGGGCAGGCATATTCTTCATATATTCACAACATCTTCCATAGAGGACTGGGAGGTAGGCAGTACTGAATTCTGGCAGATTAAAACTGGAAACTTGTATCTTATATGATTTTTGTAAAAAAATATTTGATTTTTCCTACCCTCATATTTCTATTTTTTTCCTTGTGCTAATTAACATTAGCGTAAAGTTAAAATATCAAGAAATTTAGTGTCTCTATTCCAGGGAATTTCAAGAGCAGAATATGAGGCAAAGAAGCAGATTGTAGCGGATCGAATCATAAGCAGACTAGAGAATAAATTGTTCCCAGGTCTCAGATCGTCCATTGATTTTATGGAGGTGCGAGCTATGGCCTCATATCTCTTAACAATGTTGCTGCTATTCTTTGAAGCAAACCAGAAATCAATTAAATTCATGTGGCTGGACAATTTTGTTTTTAATTTTATTGTTTTAAAATTTCCTGTGGTTTTTGGCTTTGACCATTTATGATTATATGTTTGGTTCTGAAATTTAAAGCCACTGTAGGTGGGGACACCAAAGACACACCGGAGATTCTTGGCTCGTGACAAGGGAACCTATGGACCGATGCCACGCAGCATTCCAAAAGGTTTATTGGGAATGCCATTCAATACCACCGTAGGTTCACTTCAAATTAATGAACAGTTTCATTTTTAGAATTTATGCTTGTAGAGCGTACTGATCAAATCCCAGCGTACAATGTTAAAATGTGCAGGGCATGGATGGTCTTTACTGTGTTGGTGATAGCTGCTTCCCTGGACAAGGTGTTATTGCAGTTGCTTTTTCAGGAGTTATGTGCGCTCACCGAGTGGCTGCAGATATCGGTCAGCTCCAGCTTTCCTTTGAAGCTTGAAACCTTTCGATAATGTCTGTCTGAATATTAGTCGAAGCTTATACTTGAGTTTGAATCTTTGCTAAGTTTCATAGCTGAAATGGTACTGTGAGTGGTGGATGAGTCAAAAATAGCTTACATTATTCTACCTCTTTTGGTTTGACAGGGCTGGAGAAGAAATCAGCTGTGCTGGATGCCATGCATCTACGATTGCTTGGTTGGTTAAGAACATTGGCATGAAATAAAGGAACGAGCTTTGATGCAGGATCGTCATTATTTTGCGGAAAGAGCTTGCCTCAGTGATAGCATTCTCTTTCGCAGATACAGGCAGTGCAGTTAACTAGAGAAACATCCTGGGCGTTCACAGGATAAAGAAATTTAGAAGAAAGCCACAATATCGAGTCATCGAATTTGTGGGTGGGGGGGTGTCTACAGTTTCTGGGATTGGATTGGTCAAGTGTAACTGGTTAATCTCCAGGTGATCTCTTTATTACTGCTGATGACCATTATCCATAATGCATATCCGCACACCACGTAATGTTGAATTTTAACTATGATGTTTATAAACCGAGCCGGATTGATAAGGCTCCCTCACTTTTGAATCTTGTATCTCCTTTTCTTTGCCCTGCGTCTTTTGTTATTTACTAAATTCTAGGCATGAAATTATGTTTTTAATATTTTAACTTTTAAAATTTCTGCCCTGTATATATCATCCCCAGTAAAGGTATTCATGATTTTTTTTTTTTTTTGGTTAAGCTGCATTACAAGGTTATTTATTTCCCCTGAAAAATTTAAAAGAGTGACAGTTATAGATTGGTTTATTTTATTTCTTCTTTCTTTTGAATTTTGAGCGCTTCAAGTAGTTTGTTGTATCATGATTTCTCGTTGCTATCCTATTCCATTTCGTTCCATAACAGAACAAGAGCAACTCCGGGGATGGGAAGAGTATGGGCTGGAATTTTCATCATCCTGTTCCTCTTTTGGGATGTGGTGCGGGCAAGGACTATCCTAGTCTTGTTTGTCTTACGGATACACTTTTGATAGTATGAAGTCTAATTAGAGTTTCGATCTTCTAAAATTAATGATCTATACCTTCTCTATATTTTTAATTAGTGATAAATTTTTTTTTGCAGTATGTTTCTTTTGAACGGGAGGGAGAGAATGCTTTTTTCTTTTTAAAGGAGGGGGAGAATAGTTTTATATATTATAACAAATGGGGCAAAAAGGATAATGATAATAATGATGATGATGATGATGATGATGATGATGATGATGATGATGATGATGATGATAAGGTTTAGAGAAATTTATACATGTCAAAATAAATTATAAAATCAAAATCATGATTTTCTTAAAAAAATTCAAGTACTCCTAGGGGCATTTGGATTTCCCTATGAAAAAATTTGATAATAAAAAGATATAATTGATTTTGAATATAAATGATTATATTATATAATGTTGAGGTTTTTGCATATATAACTTATATTACAAGATCAAATTAAACAAATAATTCAAAATTTATTATTTTATATTATAATTAGTTTATTATATTTATCAATAATTTACAGTTATATATCAATGATAAACCTTTATAAATTTTTAAAGATAAATTTTTTACATATCAATGTTAAATGCTTTATATATCAATGTGAACTGGTCATGCTTTTAAATTTTTAAAAATTTGATTCATATTTTATGGGTACAATTTTTTTTTGAAAATTAAGCCAATTTATCCTATGATATAATTGATTTATAATATTGATTTTAAGTAGATTGAAAAGTAGAATTGAAAATGAGGTAAGACCATGGTGGTTTCTTTCAATTTCATTACTAGTCTTAAAAGATATGGTAGTTTCAGTGTCATTTTAGTTGTAGGGGATCGACTAAGTAAGTATGTTCACTTCATTACTCTTGCTTAGCCTTTCATTGCAAAATAGGTAATGACTATTTGTTCATGAACCAAACCAAGTTATATGAGAGCACTAATGACCATCCTCAAAAGGATGGTCAAATAGAGGTAGTTAGCCAAGGACTTGAGGCTTACGTGCATTGCTTTACACATGAGGAACTCCAATTATGGCGCAAGTTTTTTTGGTTGGACCGAGAATTTTGACAACGCCAACCGTTATACATCCACCAACTTTTCTTCATTCAAGATGGTGAGATCCACCTCCTATATCTTTGTGTGTGAAAGGAGAAACACTTATTACATACCTAAATGAATAGCCTAACAATATAATGCTTAAACTTTTGAAGCATAATTTTTGTACAAGGCCTAGGATAAAATGAAGGTTTTTGCTAATCAGCATAAAAGAAAAGTTGAATTTCTAGTTGGTGATGTTTGGCTGCGAGTGCAACCCTTCTATCAATGGTCACTCACTAAAAGTAAGTTTGAAGACATGTCCCCACATTTTTTAGGCCATCGAAAGATTAGGGTGGTATTCTGGCAACAAAAAAAAGAAAGATTAGGGTGGTAGCTTAAGTTGGAGCTACCTTAAGATGTTAGAATTCATCCCATTTTTCACGTTTCACTCTTGCATCTTGCTTTTGAACAATAGACGACTACTCCTCCAGCTTCTTTACCACTCTACTGATTTTGAGTTGCACTTACAACCTCCTCTAAGTGTTAACTCACCATTAAAAGATTAGGCAAGTAGCTTATGAGTTGAAGCTACCTCAAGGTATTAAAGTTCATCCCATTTTTGTAATTGAGTAATTCAAATTATTTCTGTTGAGAGATTTTACGAGTTGCTCAACAAAATAAGGAGGAACTATTAGAATTCATGAAGCTATTCTAACCTGACCTTGAATAAAGCCAACAATTTTGATTATAGCTAATAAATCTTGTTGTGGAGGGGTGAACCCCGGTCTAGTCTTCAAGAAAATGCCAAGAATATTGATAATATGTTTGATTCGATCACCTCTCCAATAGGTCCAACAGAGTTCAATGATGAGCAAGAACCCTGTTACTAAAGAAGATGATGGATCATGTTCAGTCTCCCCTAAGAAATGGGAATCTAAAACTCTATTGCCAAAATTGGTGTTGCTCCTTTGCATCTAATACAAAAGGCACCATTAAAATAATCTACATTAATCCTAATCGTTGTCTACAACCTCATATAAGATTTGTTACTCACCCTCTCATCAAGCTCTTTTTTTTTTAATTACTCACAAGTATTTTTCTATTGGAGATAATCTTATTTGAGACATGGTCAAGTGCTAAATGTGAACACCTATCCTAATGGGAATTTAAATCTTGATTCACCATATTGTGAGGAATTAATCCCATCTACTAGACACCACCCTTATTGGTTTTATCTAACTCCTTTTATTTCTCATGTTTTTGTTTCATCTTTTTATACCATCTAATGGATTCTTTGATTTTTCATTTTCTCATTTCTCTTTGTTGTATTTTTTGTGTGTGTAATCTAATTGTTTCATGAATGATCTATGACAAGGTTCAACAACCCCCAGTGTATGATGCTAACCTCACAAAGGGTCCTCAGTGTGTTCTTGAAGCCGAGCAATGTAATTTTGAGAAGACCTAATGAAACGACCCAATCTTAACACTTAAGTGATCCTCTATCATGGTAGAAAAATAACATATTATCATGGTAAAAAAATGCCCCTAATACTATTAAGGTAGAGAAAAGTACAACCAATGGTCTATTATGTTATAATAACATGTTTACTCCTCTAATATGAGTTGTATTATAGTAGAAAAGACTAAAACATCTTTTAGTTATCTAAGGATCGCTTGGCTTGTTTTGAATTTTGAACCCATCCTCTAAGTTAACAAGGCTTCTTTTAGCTGATTTAAATAATTTGTCGAGCAATTAAATTGAGCTCGCTGTCTTGTTATAAAAAAAAAGACTAAAATATTATCTAATTACACAACAATTATTCCACATCAATTATTGTAAAAAAGGAGTGAATCAGTCCACCATAGTAGAAAAGGATTGAAGCCAATCTAACATAGACAAGCAATCATGCAATAATAGTCCTTGTCATGTGAAACAACATGCAAATCCAATATGGATAAATCAAGCAACCTGTGTAGGCTCTACTTGCTTTAATATGTTTGCAAGCATCCTAGGTAGAGCTTCGCTTTTCCATTAACAATAATCACAGATGATTAAAAGCAATAATGCAGTAAAAAATCTAACCAAAAATAGATAAAATAAATAAACTTACAACTTGCACTTTGGTAAAATCCACTAATCGTAGGGCTGAAGGCTAAAATAACCTTGAGACCATACTTTTTAAGAAGTTTAGTTTCCTTGCGTCCATTCCCTTTCCACGGCTTCACTAGTGTTCTCTGGAAAATTTAAGAAAAAGGAATGAGACAAAAAGTCATGGTAACCACTTCAATGATTACGATATATCCACAATCAGTTGATAACTCGTTCCAGTGGGTTTTCTTTTCACAAAAAATCAAGTCCAATCAAAATAATCAAACATAACTAACAATCCATAACCAAACAACTCTGACAAATAACCAATCCTTTATATCCAAAAATTTATCAATGGATAACCAGTAGTATATTTCTCAAGATAATCAATTATAACCGACAATATATTAACAAAGAAAATTCATCAAATATTCATGAAAGCAATTACAATAGCATACACTTTTGGTTCATAATTATCTAGTTTCTCAATCCACCTTATCTCCTTATTCCTCAAATTCAGACTGTGAGCTTTAATATCCTAACAACCTAGCCAATGTGACAAGCTGTTGTAGCTCTCTAACTCGAAGATAGTGGCCAGCCAAAGGCCCAAGAGCTCCTAACCAAACCACGATCTCCAACTTTCCAAATACTAGGGGTGCTATAATTGGAACCAAACTTGTCCTGTTCCCGGCTAAGGGATTGAGATTGCTCGAGCGCAAAAGTGCCACCATATAAGCTCCATATGGGGGATGAGTCTATGAACACAGCTTGTCTTATTCCCTAGAAAATATCTCCAAGACCTTTACCACATTAATAGTTTCTCATTAATAGTAACATTTTCCAATACTTAATGATCACGAATCTCTAATTATACAATCATAAATATCAACATCTATTTGAATCCAGTCCATCAACAGTCCATACACATAATGATCACAAAGTTTGAATTCAGTTCCAATCATGAATTTCAAAAATACATATACAGACTAACAGTTTAGTCCAGTCAATCATCTGTCAACATTCCAAAAGTTCATCAAGTAAAGTTCCGTTTCATTCAGAGTTTGCCAGAGCATAAAAAATGTACCGAGTATATGACCACATACATATGAGAAATCAACCTAAACATCTTTCTCATTATAAAAATTCCATATCCACTAGACCCACGTTCTCCAAATAAAAGCCAAATTATTTTTAACATACAATTTATCATTGATTTATTAACATTAAACTACATACCATACCGTGCATACAAAGGAACAAGCACGTCATTACTTAGGCTTAAGTTCAATGCAAGAACCTGAGGTTTCTTATGTGCAAAGAGCCTTTGAGATTCGATCTTACAACCAATAGAACAGTTTAAGAATTCTAAAAAGAATAAAACCCCTTTGAATCTGTAACCATAATTCCCACAATTACAAAAAAAAAGAACTGTTCTAGACATACTCGTCCCATCATCCCCAAATCTTCAAATTCGGTAAAATAAAACTATCTTGAAAATATGTAAGCTTGAAATGTTAATTCCTCCATCCTATTGTTCGTGATAAACTTATTTCCTACCTCGATTAATTATAATGAGCTCTCTAA
The DNA here is from genome assembly GCF_029017545.1 of Prosopis cineraria. Lineage (NCBI taxonomy): Eukaryota > Viridiplantae > Streptophyta > Magnoliopsida > Fabales > Fabaceae > Prosopis > Prosopis cineraria. Next base: position 39,683,694 of record NW_026555334.1, on the reverse strand, counting down.
GTTCCTATTCTCCAAGTCTTAAGTATCCTAGGAACTAGGAATTCTTAATTATCAATTCATTTTTGCTGGCACCTTAAGGTTCAGTAATTACCATTTAGAAATAGTTCTAAATAAAGCTGATAATTCAAGTGAGTTGGGCTTGCTTGGATTGAATTCAAAATACTTGAACACATAAAAAAGCTCATGTAACTAAACTCGACCCTAACCTTTTGGGCTTTCAAGCTTGTATGAGCTGGCCCGAATACTAAATTTATATTGCATTATTTTATATTATATTTTTTATCTAATGTCAATTTTTTTAAAAAATTAATATTTTTAATTTTTATCTCATTTTAATATTATTTTATTAATGACAACAAAGAAATTCGGGTATTCAGGTTATGCCATTCGAGTTTGTGCTTGCTTGAATTTCTTTATTCTGATAGCCCGAATAAGTCCAGAATAAAAAAAAATCTTATAAACTCTTGAGCTTGATTTTAAGATTTTTCAGGTATATTTGGGTTAACTCAAATTATCACTTCTAGTTCTAAACCAGATAGAACCCTAACCAAAGCACGATTGAGTTTGATTAGTAACCTACAGCAGCAATCCATGGAGCCTAAGTAAAAAGGAAAAGATCTAAGGGTAGGGAAGGGAGATGAGTACCTATAATGCGTGAAACCTCACTTGAATCAATCTCTGGACCCTTGGGACTATGTTTTTGGCAGTTCCCCGCTCTCTATTGCTACTTAGGAGGGTGTAGAATGAGTTAGAAGTTGTAACCCTAAGATTGAGATAGTGCAAATTTTGTCCGCTAGCAGACGAGGACGAGTTGGCTGAGCTAGCCTTTCTATCCACGTTTGCGGACAGACGGGCATAATTTGCTTTGTGACAGTCACAATTGAAAATCAAAAGTCACGGTGCTGTTTGTGTCCATACTTTCCTAGCGCCACTTGTTTTTGCATCTCCATCAATGTGGGGTTCTCTTTCCTTGGGCTACAGCATTGTGCTCCGAAACAGGAGGTAAGACTGACCAACATTATTGTCATCTGCCGCTTGTGGATATGGGGTTATACAAATAGGAATGCGTGGGCAAAGATTAGAACGATAAGCTTATGTGATGCATCACTATTAACTGAGTTGAGCATGTCAAAGATCTTTCACAGAAGAAGACCAGATTCTGACTTTCATAGTTGTGCTAATTGGCACCCAAGTGCCATCGTTCGATTGCATAGCAACTGCACACGTGGTGGTTATAGTAGGACAGCTTGTGCATGGGTTTAAAGTCAAAAGAGTGGTGATAATGATAATATCAAAGGGCCTTAAAATTGATTCTGAAGATATGGGCTTGTGGTTCCAACTTAGAAAGTAAATGGGATAATGGTGTGTCTATAAATGTTCTTGCACAAGGTCAATCTATTGATAGGTCCATTCCAATTTTACTGTTCATATACTTCTTTCAGTGTGCAGATTTAGTTTTACCACACATGATATTACGCTAAGTTCTTTGTGCAGGTTAAGAATTGTCATTTAAGGTAATTGGCCCTTAAGGGCAAGCATCTCTTCAAAGGTAGGGTATTGATATATAATCATAATAAATGTGAGTGACGGGAAAAAGACATTGTGAAACTTGTTAATAAAGATTAGTTATCGACTGTGAGCAGCCTTTGGTGGGTAAGAGCCTAGCCTATAAATAGATGGCTACTGTTAATTCAGAATATGATTTTGCCTTGAATAAGAACCACTTACCGTACTATTTAGAATATCTCTCTATCCTCTATTCTCTACTTTCTAAACTTTCTCAACCTCTATTTCTCTTTCCCTCCCTTGCTTTCTCTCACTGTCACAACTATAAACATTAATACTATTACTATACACACAATTCATGGAAAGATACATCACACCAACCCAAACTCAATATTCATTATTAGTCATCACCAGGAAGGAATGCCTCCCTTACCTGCACTCAATATCTAATCAATAAATTGTCCCTGGGGAGGCTCCACAAATAACCCAAGCTCAATACCAAGCTAAGCATAACACACTCAGTTTATATTCATATATCAACCCCCATTTGATTCTAAGCAATAGTATAAAAAGAAAAGACAGCTTGTTACTTTATCATCTTTCGGTCCATGAAACAATGAAAAGCTCATTAATAATTCACACACACGTAGCACCAAAATGTAATCCATGTCCAACAATGCATGATTCCTATATTCAGACAAATCCTTCCGCCTTAAGCCCGTGAGATGCACATCTCATGTACAAGAAAATAGGTTTAGGTTTGCAAATCAATTTTTAAAATAAAGTTTAACTTGAAATATGGCTACAATTAGCATTACAAGTTACAATTCAAGTTTTCTGAAAACATTAACATAACTGCACGTATAAGGATTAAAAGAAAATATTTCCAAAAATCATATTCTTTGTCCATGAATTTAACATTCTTAACAGTTTAAGTCTTAGCATACACCAAATCATAAATAAATTGCAAGTGCATGATCATGTTACATAAAATTTTATTATACTAATACCAAAATTTCCTACCAAAATACATCTACGATTCCTCATTCTAAAAAGCCTTATTTCCTAACAATCACTCTCATCATTTAATCCATATAATATCCTCTTAAATAGAAACAATTTCATATCCAAACAAACCCAAAAATTTAAAGATGAACAAACTAGCTAGAACTTCCTATTTTTCCACCTACCACCTTCCTCAGTTTCTCCCCTAAAACTCCTCTTTGGTGATTGTTAGCTTACCTATAGTACCGAAATACATATGTTCAAAGAGGAAGAGATTACCTCGACAAAAAAACTAAAAAAGAAAAACCTCCATATGGTTCAACCTTTACCATATCTCAAGCCTAAAATCTGTTAGCATCAAGAGCCCCTAAAAAATTGACACAATTCTAGAGGGCCAATAGAGAACTTCATATATCGCAATTAAGATGTTAGGGCTTAAACAAGCGAAGCAATGCCCAAAGCGTTAAAGTGGCATGCTTGGAGGAACCAAGCAATGCCCACACATGTTCAACAAGTTTCAAGTCCAAGGATATAAGCCCGTTATGTCTAAGGATCCACTATCAAGTATTGAAGGTCCACTGATAGGAGCCCAATCCATCAAGAAGGCATCCAAGGAGGGTTCTTTAATGGAGATTCATATGTTGCAAGCCCAATCAAATAGAGAGCCTAAGTACTTTGAAGAGGAGTCTAAAGACCAGTCCAGTGAAGGCTTAAAAGAGGAGATCAACATAAATCAAGCCCAAATCATTAAAGTTGACATGTCCCTCTTCTAAGCCACTGAAGGGGACATTTTTAAACCCATTCTCTTTTAGGAAAACTTGTCTAAGGCCCAAGACAATAAAGATTTAGCCTAAAATGTCCAAGCCTTAAATAATACTTACTATATGATAAGTGCGAGGTAGGATGATGGAGCATGCTTTTTTTGGAGCTGATTTAAAGGCATTAAATGACATGATTCCCATCCTCTTCAAGCCTTCAATGCAAATTCGAATCATTTTCTATTTTGTTTAAAGTTTGGATTTCAAGTCTTTATTAGTTTCCATTTTCATTGTCAACTTTAATGCTGATTCCCTTTTATTTATTAGTTGATTTGATTTAGTGATTAAGACTTTAATTTTTAGAAAAGTTTTTGAATTCTTCCATTTAATCATTATTATCCAAACTCCATAAATTAGGGAATCTTCCTAATTGGTTCAACAGGAGCCACCACTTTTGGAAGAAGTCATCTAGGGTTAGGGTTTTTAGAGTATTCTATTCTCTTACCTATAAATAGGCCCCCTTATGTACTCTTTAGACAAGAAAGTTATGAGCGAAAATTTTCTCTTGAGTTTGATAAAACTCTTTGTACGAGCTGTGCTTGCTTATGGAAATCTTGAAGTGAATACTGATGTGATCAAGAATCTAATCAACTTTTATGGTGTCTTAAAAGCTAAAGTTGCTAAAAGCAGGTGTTCTAGTTTTTCTTTTCCTTGATCGTTATCTTTCTTTGCCTTCATCTCTACATTTCTTTATTCCATTTTTTTATTTCCTATTCGTGTTCTTGGTTATATCTCGAACTAGCACAATCCCGCTTCCACCCCCTATCAAAAATCATCCTCAATCCTAATTAAATTGAAGATAGTAATTAACCAATCATATAAAAATAATATTAATGGGACCTAAGCAGTTAAACATAGAAAGCAAACAAATATAGCCCAAACCTTTTTCTATTTCCGCTGCATCCTTTGTTGTTTTTTTCCCCCACTCATATGTGAAACATATAGAGTATAATGCAATGGTGTCTGGATCACTTATATTTTGTAATATTGTCAGTAACGCCCGAGAGGCAATGGTATACTACATTACTTTCAGATAAAATCTCTGTTTTGGCTTGCTGTTGCTACAATACCTAGTCGCTACCATTACATCATCGAATACTCTAATACCATTGCTAATAAATTAGGAATATCATTCCAAATGCATGTAGCACACTAAGCATGACAACAGGATCAAAGTAAAAGGAACAAGAGAAACCGGATCTCATATGATATAACCAGTTATAAGCATAAGTCCCCCAGTACAACAGCAATGAATGCATTTTCCAATAAAATATCACACACCTCAATTTTTTATGGTTATTAATAAGGAAATTGATTGTATTAAACTAGAAATGTGATTTCTTTTTTTTTTTCAAATGGGAAATTGTTGTTGAAAGAATGTATATATACATATGAGGGGTAGTTTTATCTTTTCATAATAAATTTTAATTACACATAAGTCTTTTAATCCTGCAAAGTAATATTAGAACCATTTAATCTAGTAATGTAATTAATTGTCTCTACTAACCCTTGACTATGATTTTTTTCTTTTCTTTTTTTCTTTTTCGGTGAACATCTCTCCTACTTTTTTCTTTGTGCTTGCCGGAAAAGAAAAATCAGTTTGTGCTGATTAGAAAAGAAAAAGTAGATAGAAAAAGGATGGGGTTCGGGTCGATGAAATTTTCTCCATTGCTTTTTAATAGAATTTTTACCCTAAAAATTATCCTAAGTTCCTAGAATATATATTTTATAATAATCAAAACTCGACTAGCAACTAATTTTTGAGTTTTTAAATATATTTAATAACTCAAAATCTTCTTACATAAAAAATTTTATTTAATCACTCTATTTGACATTAATTAAGTCTGGAAATTTATTTTCCTCTTTTTTTTTTTCAACATCTAATTAAAAGAAACAATAAATATTCCTATAATTTGCATGGAATATTCCAAAAAAAAATCAGAAGACTGTAACTAAAAGTGATTGAAAAAATTTATGCTGTATAATTGAACTTAAAATTAAAATAAGTTATTACACGTGAAATCAATAGCAGAGGAAGCAAACAAATAAGTCGAAAAATTATTTATATAAAAAATTTAATTAAAATAGGCGTATCAGCATCAAGAAGATATCAACATATAAATTTTTAATGAATGAATAGTACGTTCACGTGGAAGATGTGGATCAGTGGATGTGAACGGTTATATAAACAAACAAAAAAATTTACAATAATTTTTTTAAAAAAATGGACTTTGTATAGTAAAAATATAAGTAATATTAAAATTAAAAATCCAATAATATTTATAAAGAGGAAACAAAGCCTAATTATTTTGAAAATGAAATTTGTTACAAGAAAATATGAAATCAAATAAAAATACATTAATATAAAAAATGTCTTTAGTACATGTGCGGCTGTAAATTATTTTCCTAATATTATCTTTCTCCTAGAGAACACTGATTCTATTACATTTCTACGATCTGTTTCTGTTCGTTCAATTTATAAATACAAGTAAAGATTTAAGGCTAGTATACTGTTTCGACCATGGACAAGGGAAATAAAACGACATTTTAATCCAAATTGGGTAAATTATAACGTTAACTTCATTTTAGTTTTGCCCAAACTATATCAAAAGCTTGGTTTAGTTTGCCTTTAACATCATGAGGAGAGGAAAGACGGGCAAGAGCAGTAGAAAGACACCACATTTTAACTCAATCTCGAGACTCAAGTTTTGAGTTCTTTCTCTTTATTATATATTAGTTATTAAGCCTAAATTTATTCAATGTGAAACTTTTCATATCATCTTATATTTACTCACACTTGAACAACCTAATAAAGGTTTAAGTTTATAGATCTTTCTTCTTTATTGTGTATTAGTTGTTAAGTCTAATTTTATTCGATGTGTGACTTCTCATATCGTCTTATGTCCACTCATACTTGAATAACATAACATATCAATATAGCAATGTACATTCTCAATGTTCCTCCAAAATTTAAAAAGAAAAGAAAAACACCCACACAACGTAACAAAATAAATTCAATGTCAATCCAATGAGATTATACCATAATATAGAAGTTATAATTAATAGATTTCATCAAACAAACATAGAGATTATTAAAAATTGTAAAGAAATCCGTATAGAGTAAAAGAATAGACAAAAAGGCCAAGGCTCTATAAAATGGTTGGAATATTGGCCAAGTGCAAAGTGATTAAGATTACATTTGGCATATATTCTTAGTCAATCAATTCAAACTATATAAAAAAAATTTACGATATCAATAATTAAATTAGCAGATAAGTGGGAATAAAATGTCTCACCTGCAGTAATTAAATTACAAAGTCCAAATATAAAAACCATTATGTAGAATAAAGAAATAAAATAAAGCGAACCCCCGACCTAGCTCCAAGAAAATGCATTGAAAAAGATAGATACAATTTTGGATGTAAAAAATCATGAACTACAATCATCAATTCAGAATTAGAAGACAATACACATCAAGAAAACCAAAACCGCTCAACAACTCGCACACAATCTCCAACACAAGATTCATGATTAGATTGTAACACCCATCAATGTAAACCCAAAAACAGAATTCACAACAAAAGCCAATGAGAGCAAGACTGCAAAAATTAAAACAAAAAGAAAAGATTAATATACTAACCCAACTCCTCATGAGCCTGTTCTGCATCAACCTTCGCTGCAAAATGAAGACGGAAAATGGAGAATGGCTACCATAGTCTGGTCCTTTCGTATTCTGTGGAAATTTTCAAAAATTTTAACGACAAGAAAGAAGATAGAGAAATGAGAAGTCATAGGAAAAATGTGTTGTACTCTTTCTTTAAAAATAAAAATATTTGAAAAATATGGCAGATATAATCAAGAAACAAAGGCAGTTTCAACAATTGGATCAATATATTTTCACAAATTTAACAAAATTAAATAACAGGAAGGAAAAGATTATGCATCAAAAAAGTTTTGATGAAGCGGAAGATTTTAACTTTCAAGAATTGCAGTGGAAAACCAAATAATATATGAATATCATATATTCATATATGAGTTTTTATATAAATATAATTTTAACTTTCAAGAAAATTTATGTTTGTATGTTTGAATGTAAAATTAAAATAAGTTATCACGCCTGCGAAAAAAGTCCAAACATTATTTTTATATAACATTTAAATTTAATATAAATTAAAATAAACATATGACTATCAAGAAGATATTAACATATAAATTTTTAGCGAACAATTCAAGTGGAAGATACTGATATAAGCAGTAACATGAAAATAAATAAATATATTAAAATTAAAATTTTTTTAAAAAATTTGACTTGGTATAGAGGAAAAAATGTAGGTAATATTAAAATTAAAATTCCAATGAATCAATGCCATTGTTTTAGACTACGCAGGATCTCCCTTAATGCTTCACAAGTTGCTGAGAAGGATTCACATTCCAGCGACAACATCAATCTCTCAATCCAGATAACAACGTAAAGATGCAAGGACAAAGTTTAAGACTTCGCTAAAACTATTCGAAAGTTACATTTTTAATATGACCATATGAGAAGATCGTGAGCACTGAAGGAAAAAATCCCCAATCTTAAACTATAGCATCCTAATAAAAGTAATGGCTCATTGCATAGCTATGAGAGGATGAGGCATCCTGACATTTATGGGAATGACAATCAAGGAAAGCATGGAAATTCATAGTGCATAAGCAATACAAGAATTGCAATGGACCACCCGATAATCTGTGAGAATCCCCTTGAATGGAAATGATTAATTCATCAACTATTTCGTTGTTCATTTCCTCATGTCATAAACATCACCCTCACCAAACAACAGACTAAATCAAAACCTTAATCAATGCCAATTTTTTAGACTAGGCAGGATCTCCCTTCATGCCACTCAAGTTGTTGAGACAAATTCACATTCCCTCTACCCAAAGCATCAATCTCTCAATCTAGACTACAACATAAAGATGCGAGGATAAAGTCTAAGACTTTGCTATAAAACTATTGGAAACATACCATTTTAATATGGCTAGATAAGAAGACCATAAGCATTGAGGTGAAACCACCCCCTGATCTTAAACCATAACATCCTAATAGATATAGTGACGCACTGCATAAATAGGAGAGGATGAGGTTTCTTGACATTTATGGAAATGACAATCAAGGAATGCACAGGGATTGATAATGCATAAGCAATTGAAGAATTGCAATGGATCATCCTATAATTTGTGAGAATTCCCTTGAGTAAGAATAAGCAATTCATCAACTACTCTTTTGTTCATTTCCTCATGTCATAAGAATGACCCTTCACACATCCGCAGACAAAATCAAATCCTTAATAGATGTCATTTTGTTAGATTAAGCAAGGTCACCTGTCATGCCGCTCAAAGTCTTTTTTTTTTTCCCTTTCTTTTTGGGCCTTAAATTTCATTTGAAGCTAATGGCATTTCATATCCACTTCTCCATGACAGTTAAATCACTCAATGACAATAACATTTAAGAGTAGAGATGGGTGCTACTTGTTACATGATGGGGGCAAACAAGGCAAGATAAGAGTACATGCAGCGTCTTAAAAATTTCATTTTCCCCCCTCTATAAAATTCCAGTTATCCCATCACTACTAAAAAAATGAAATTTAGCAATGGATAAATTCCTTTCTAAATACCATTTAACAGCTTGCTAAATTTAGTGAGATATCATAGTTAGTGAGGGATTCAGTCCCTGGATCGTTTTAAGCGAGGGCTACATTCCTCACTAATTCCTTATTAATATTATTTAAAATTCTATAATTTTAGTAAGGGATTAGTCCCTCGCTAAATATACCTATATTTAAAAATGATGATGTCATATCATCTACCATGTATGTATTAACTTGTGACATGTCACCAACAATCTCATGCCTTATCAATCACCATGTCACCTACCATCTTGTGCCTCATCACCTGTCACGTGTGTGACAACTCATGACAACTCATCACCTATCACCTACCATCGTTCACCTCACACCATGTTACTTGCTCATTGCCATGTCACATATTCATTATGTTTATACTAAGGCAAAGACTTGAATACTTGATCTCCTACCTTTTAAACCTTATGCTCTTCTTCTTTACTCGTTGAACTGAAAGGCACTTAGAATTATTTTATAAGAAATTAAATATAAATATATTATTTAACTACAAAAATATATCAAATAATATATTATAAAAATACACACACGTATATATATTAAATTTTATTTTTAATTATTAATATGTTAGAATATTTATATGTTATTCAAATTATTATTTATATTATATTTTTAATAAAATATTATTTTATTAATGAAAATGAACTTAAAATAAAGTAAATATTAAATATTAAATAATTTTATTATGAATATTTTAGTTAATTTTAAAATATAATTTTTATTTTTAAATGAAAATAAATAAATATATAATTAAAAGTCTTTGCCAAAAATCAAATTTTTTCACAATAATTAGCTAAGGATAGAATTTCTTGCTAATTATTTTATTTCAGAGAAGGACTTACAGTCGTCTCTCGCTAATTATCTTATTTTAGAGAAGATTGACAGTCCCTCACTAATTTTAAGTCGAGTTATGAAATTAACATCCCTTGCTAATTTGGTATTTTAGAGAGGAATAGATGATCCCTCATTAAATTTTTTTGCTAATTTACATTTTTCTAACAGTAACATCCCCTTACAAAAATTTCATTCTCCCCTTAAAAAAATTGCACTTGTCATTAGTACAAATTATGGATTTTTCAAGAAACTTTTTATATTAGTTGGAAGCAAACGATATAAAAAATATAGGCGATGGCATTTTTATAATATTTACATTTGACTTATAGACTTTCTACATCGAGTACCTTCTAACCTATATAAAAAGTACACTTTCTACATCGAGTTCTTCATACCCCATGTAGAAAGTGCCATGAATTTCTAAAAAATAATTACTTTTTACATCGGACGCATAGAACTGATATAGAATGTTAATTTTTTATTTTTAAAAATATTTTTAACTATGTTTTTTCATAGTGAGTGTAGGTTACTCGATGTAGAAAAGCATTTTTCTACATCAAGTCACTTGCGCCCAATGCAGAAACCGTATTTAAATCTATTCCTTCCTCTTCTTTTCTCTCACACTTGCATGTTACTCCTTCTTCTATTCTGTCCTGCGACCACCCTCCCCTTTCCCCAACCATTCGCGACCCCCTTCCCCCTCCTTGCTGTGACCCCACTCCTGTGGCCACCCTCCACTTGCTGCGACCCTCGTTCCCCCTCCCCCTGTACCGATCCCCCTCCTCGTCTTCCTCCCACCATTCCTCCTCCTCTAAAGAATTTTGGGTATGCCTCTTAACTTTTTTAAATATAAATTGTTAATGTGCGTGTGTATGTGATTGTTTACTTTAATTTTAGTTTAATTTGATTGTATTTTTTTTATTAATTCTTCTACTTAATTATGCTATTATATATAATTATTGCTTAGAGAGTGCTGTTAGTAAGCAACAAAAGACAGAAGAAATATAAAATATCAGGATACAGGTATATATTCACGAATAACTCCTCTTATAATGATGACCATAAGTTCTCTTGGCTCTTACAAGGCTGCAGCCATGCACATGTTGTCTCGTCAAACTATTGTTGCCTTTGAGCAGCGCAAATTGATGAAAACCTTACTAAAGCGTCAGTTGTGGTACTAAAAATATGGCCACATAATAGAATGTAATAGAGAGATCAAAATTTGATCGAAGATGCCTTCAAGGCTTTCTCAAGTGGCACGTTGAATACGGCGGCATCTCACAGGTTTTGATCCCATTGTAGAGGCATCAATAGAGACACAAGACAAAAAAGATGTGAAAAGAAAAATGAACGCTGAGAAGCCGGAATAGGAACATGGGAAGACAAGAAATTGAAACACCTGGAAGTCGGGGGGAAAAAATGAGGCTGATTTGATGAGTGTAAGAAGCTCATTGGAAACCCATTTGATTCAACCCATGGCTTCAACCCGATTGACAGCATCATGGACAACACCATCAGGGCAAAGGCGAGAGCAATTAGCATTTGTGCGAGGGGACAAGGTAGTGCTGGCGATCGAGTCTGCCTGAGCAAGAGGCAAAAAAAAAAAAAAAATACAGATGTTATTGAGTTATCATTGGACACTAAATCTGAATATTTTTTATAATAAAAATTTGAATCTTAATTTGTCATGTAACAAGGGACTAATCCTTTCTATTAGATTCAATTTCCGTAGGTCCAATCGTTTATTTTTTAACATTATAATCATAGTTAAAAATAAAAAAACTATAATATAGTATTTTAAAATAGAAAAAATTATTTTTTTTCATAATCAATATTTGATAATTGATAGCTAATGTCAACATCCGATAATTGATAGTATCATAATATATCAAAAAATTTTAAAGTTGTTTTTAAACTTCAATTATAAAATGCATATATTTAATGCAAATAACTTATCATTTTTAAATTTAAAATGTTTCAGGTTTATTATTGATTGTGGGATATATAAAAATTTTGAATATTTTAATAAAACCTTGATTTCTTATAATTAATTTTGACGTGATATTTGGATAATTTTTTTAAAAAAATGTAATAATTTTAAGTTTATAATTGATTTTGACATGGAGAAGTGTTTTGATATATTTTCATAAAACTATTGTTTAATATGATTTTCACTTTTGCTTTTCAATTCTACTTTTTAATTTTGCTTAAAATCAATATTACTAATCTATTTTATAAATTAATTTATATCAGATAATATAATTAATTATATTTAAAATTAATCATATTAATCAAATATTTTTTCGCAATCAATTATATTCATATTATAAAAATGAAAAAAAAAGAAAATAATAATAAGGATAAAAGCAAATTTGATACGGTAAAGAAATTTATGAACTGAAATCTATATTTTATTATGAGTCTCATGTTAAAAAGCCTCAGAAATAAAATGTAATTTATATGAAAATAAAGGTTTTCGCTCCAAACAGGTTAAGGCTCTTGAGATGCTCTCTCTTTCGACTGGGGCTGTCTCTATTTGGACGAGGTTTTGTATGTTCATATGGTTCTGTCGTAATCATTAAACTGATCTTGAAGACTTTTCTTAGCTGTCTCAATTTGGCTATTTGGTCATTTAAAGCCATGCCCTCTTGAACCAATCGCTTGCCCCAACTTTCGTGTTCCAGGTCCATTCTCACTCAGCGGCTGCAATTTCCACCAAAGTTTTGAAAATAAAATCTTCCAATAATGATTTTGGGACCACAGAATAAATTATCTGCTACTCTCATTTTATGTTCAAGGTGCTATATAAAAATTAAAAAAAAATTCCTGAGTATAAGATGTGAAATAAAAAAATGAAACAATTTTTTATTCCACCCTTGAACTTATGAAAGCATTTGCACAAATAATATGGAACGTAGCAATTGTCTTTCTTTAATTAACACAAGGATATAATTAAATGATATAATAATAATAATTTAAAAAAAAACACGTGAAAAGTGTTTTAAACCCCTTACAAATAGGACCGTAAGACCAATCACTCGCAAGTTTGTCTTTCTAAGCAGCCAGGGATATCGCTTATTTCTTCGTGACATAACGAACTTTTATTTACTTACTACATTACAGCCTGCCGTTACAGGCTTTTGGATTGTCAAACACCATTATCATTGTGGTGTAACCCCACAAAATTATCATTGTTCGACTTAATGTTTTTAACGTATTTGGTGGCCATTGCAAAATCCTTTTACGGAATGATCATCAAATTAAAAGTCATATTTTTCCCCTATTAAGCCAAACATAAAAGGCTGAATTGTAACTAGTCATTTAAAGTTGAACAATACCAAAGGTCTCCGATTGTCTTTGAGTTAGATAATCTTCATATATATATAAATATATATATATATATATATTGGGGGAAGGGGAAAAATCTCAGGAGCCGCCCATCTCACCGGTGTTTCAAGATATCATCCGAGGACGCTTGTCAGCGCTTCAAAATCCTCACGAACTACAGTACTGCAGATACTAAAAGACTAGAATTTTCTATCTCGTCCAAACTCGGAACTTTGTCATGATCTTCCCTTAAATATCCCTGGTTCAATGAGAGTGGAAACGCTTAGGCGTGTTTATAGTTGCATTTGCATGTACTGTCTCAACTTCGAAGCTCCAAATTCATTGAAGTTTCATCCATCGCAAGGAAAGGTAAGCCAGGAGACGATAACCAAAAACCATGGCTATCAGAGCAGCCACCTCCGTCCAACCACTGTCAATTCTCATCCCATTTACGCTTGGTGTTATGTGCTCATATTGCACCTTCAATAGGAGTTTATACGTGTGGTAGTTGAATGACATGTATCGTATCCAAGATATAAATACAGGGACTTTCTGCCGAATTCAAAAGAGCAGACGTTAGTTACTTCTATTCCACCATCATTGGTATCATTTTCATTGCTTCAACTTGAAGGATAATGAATGTGCTTACCTTCACAAAGAATCCGCCGGCCAGCATGAAGGTCATCACTGTAACTGAAGCCAAAGTTGTTGCTCTTTTCAAGTCCATTAGTGTGGCCCCAATGGCAAGTCCAAGTCCCTGCTTCACAAGCGACAGTTGTTATTAAAATCATAGATTAGATCGGTTTATCATGTGGTTCTTAACAGTTAGGAAATGCATACCTGAGCTGCCACGATGCAGAGGAAAACAGTAAGAATGCTGAGGAAAAAGGGAGCTGCACTCACTCTCAAACCAGCCATGAAATAAACAACAAGGAGGAAAAGGACAGGTAATATCAAATCCAATGGAAGGTCACTCGTGGTCCTAGCTAAGAAGTATGCACTTAGTCTGTACATGTCAGCCGCACGTTCCTTATTCAGCATGGCTCTCTCTTGAGGAAAGGTAAATATTGCAGTGAACACGGGAAAGAATCCCCAAAACACAGCAATAAAGAAAAGCAGCCCTGCCTGCAATCCAGAAAGGTTTAGGTTTTATGAGTCATGAGAAAGTAGAACTTATTTTACCCTCTCAGGGCTGTGAACTAATGAAAAGTTTACTTTACCTGATCCTGAAGACCCTTTGGTGTGGTGGCATCAGATCGCCACCAAAGTAATCCTAAGATGATTGCAGTGGACAGAACTTGGGTGATTCTCAACCAGCTAAAATAGTCGTGTCTCCGCTCTTTGATTCCCCTCCAGAACAATATGGAATATTGCTCACACCAGCTCGCACCCCACTGTCTTTTAGGAGAAGAAACCTGAGTCTTCACTTCTTCATCAAGGGGGATAGGATCCATTAGCTTTCTCTTCTCTGTTTCTGCAACTCGGGTCTCATAGGCCTCCACCAGATACTGTAAAAATTCGTCTATAGTCAGATGGGAAACTTTTTGTTTTCGCCCTCTAGTGATATTGAAACTATAATGAAAAGTTACCTCATGTACGAGTGCAGGTGATGGTTTCCCATTCCGGGTTTCAGTTGCTGCATTTCCCACCTGTACTTTATCCTCTAACTCTGATGGTACAGATACGTCATTTATGTTTCCATTAGCAAGGTCCAGCAAGAATTCTGCCGGGTTCATGGCAATAAGAGGTAAGCATCCTACAGATTGGAAGTAAATCATTGCTTCTGACGCTTTTCCAAAGTAAAGCAAGCTCCCTTTTCCTAGAAGGATCAACTTATCGAATCTGTGGAAGAGTCTGCTAGATGGTTGGTGAATTGTTGTCACTACTGTTTTGCCAGCCTGCCATATGATTTACAGCTTATAGTGATAAAGGCAGAGTCGTACGGTGAATCTTGTGTCCTAAAGGGAATTAGGCTAAGAGCAAGCACGTACCTCTGCTATGTTTTGCAGCATCTGAACAGTTCTCAAGGCAGTTGTGGAATCCAAACCAGAAGTTGGTTCGTCGAGAAACAGAAGAGAAGGGTTGATTATGATCTCATTGCCAATACAGACTCTCTTCCTCTCTCCACCAGATACTCCACGAACAAAGGAACCGCCTATCATAGTGTCTTGGCACCTTTTTCCATACAAACAATTTATAATGATTGACTTTTACCACTTACGTTGTGAGTATAGAGTTCGTAATGATATAACCTGAGGCTACAGCGATATTGGTCTTTAATTTTCATTGATGTAAGTAATTAATTACCTGTCCAAGCCAAGCTCATGAATGACATCTAAAGCTCGTTTTTCCTTTTGCTCCTTCGTAGTTGTCTTTGGCAGTCTCAGGAGGGCTGCGTATGTCAGTGTTTCCTTCACAGTAAGGTGAGGAAACAGAACATCATCTTGAGTCACGAATCCTATCCTGCGGTATATTAATATGTGAGTTTGAAAACTAGTCCTGCATGCTATATTTACTTCTTTTTTTGTTGGGGGGGGGGGGTTGGGGGGGAATCAATGAGCTTGTTCTGAGTAACTTGTTTTTCAGTTTCCAAGTACCTGCTCTTCAAGAACTTGGAATATGGTTGGTCATTGTACGTGATGGAACCACTTACAGTGGGCTGATTTAGCCTGCCTCCAAGAAGATTCAGGAGAGTCGTCTTTCCGCTTCCTGAAGGACCCATCAAAGCCAGAACTTCTCCAGGATTCACGGAACCAGTGATCCCATGCAATATCTCCTTCTCCTTCGATGTTGTCATTCCTCTGAGCACTACCTTGTAACTGATTTCCCTGAACTGCACATTCCACATAGTAATTTAACTTCGTTAATTAAATAGAGCGTAAAAACTTAGCTCAAAAGGCCCCAAGACAATTTTTTAAAAGAAAAATAATCATCTGGCTATCCGTATGTACAGCATACCCTTCTTTCTCAGCAAAACCATGTTTGACAGCCTGACTCTCATGGCTAAAGCCTCAAAACCAGTAGAGTTTCATTCACTCATGAGCCCTATATGCCTTTCTCAAGTGTGAGAGAAATTTAAGTGGACTTGCCCGTATCTCTGTTCCAGGCACACCCACGAGCAATTTAAAAATTTTTAGCACCAGAGCTAGGTAGGCGGGTGTGTGTGTGTGTGTGTGTGTGTGTAAATTATGTAGTGAACTAATTTTTGGTTGATGGATGGTCAAGCGAGAAAGAAGGTGGGTGGTCTTGTACGTCAGTGTCCTACGAAATGAGACTCCGTACAAGACTGAACCTGACCATGCTATATTGCTAAGCAAGCCATGTATGTTCTATTGGCGGCCTTGATCGCTAAATATTGAAGCCTCATCTTTGCCTGCCCAAATACATAATGCAGTACCTCATCAATTAGTCGTTGCATGTAGCTATTCCAGGTTTCAACACTGGCAGAGCTTAAGCTACGAACATATATACATATATATATACAAATATAGGCGCATGCAGGCAGGGAATATTAATGGATAGGAACCAAGTAAGTCATTTACGGCACGTAAAACAGCATTACCTTGAGATAAATGGGAAGGGTGGGTTCTGTTTGAAGCTTTGGCTTATCAGCTCCAGCTTCGATATCCTCCGCTGCAATACCCATAGCTAGGTAACCAGCCTTTTCTCATATAATATAAAATGACGAAGCAGCAGAGATGAAAGAAGCTCCTTCGCCACTACTTACATTAATAGAATGATTATGTATGAAATAAGTAGTGCTTGCATTTACACACACACATAACAGTGACTGTACCTTTTGTTTTGAACAAAAAGTAGAGACAAATAAGTACGCGCATAGATGAGAGGTTTGAAATTAAGTCTTACGGAGGGGGACGACGTGGACCAGGTTTAAGAGACTTGACTGTGCAAGTCGTGCAGATTGGACGGAGCCATGAAAAAGTCAAACACAGTTTTAATGAAGGGACCCAGCTATGAAGACTAAATAAATGGTCTCTCCCACAAAATAGGAGGCGAAGTGCTGGCGACCAAGCACACAGGCATGCACCTAAATAGTAAGGATCAACTTGCAAGCGGCAAGGTTCGTAAGCTTGATAAGAAATTGAGTCCTAAAAATGAAATTGCATTGATTACTTGACAGTAGAGTTTTGCTACTTTTCACAGTCCTTCCTGGCTTGTACCGGATTAATCTAAAATTTAAATTCAGCGACTATATTCAGTACAAGTATTGAATATCTGTATCATCTGAATTATTTAAATTCAAATCAATAATTCAAATAAACTTATTCATTTATTAATATTAAGTGAAATATAAATTTAAAATTATTTATCTAAATTTTAATAGCTCAGGTGGTAGGCACTAAATGATTGTATTAAATACAATTACTGAATTCAAATTCATTAATCCATACACCTTAAGTCCTCTCATTAAAATGTGGTAGACTCGGGATATCAAGTAGTCTGATTTTAAAAAAAAAAAATGTTGTGAGGCCTATTCATGGTTTAGGACCATATCCAATTAAATGGGTCGTGTGCCCCACACGGTTGTAAATGGTAATCTGGCTAGAAGGAGAATTGTTCTCATGATCATGTTCACAAATTAGACGAGTCCAAGTCAACACAGTAACATATAAATTTAATATGGTCAAGTTTTGTTGAGTTTTCTGTAATAACAGGACTTTGATCTGCATTGTGACATAAATAAATCCTGCTGTTCAAATGATAGACACTCGATATGCGATCAACCTTTGAACTGATACTCGCCTTTTTATTTATTTAAAAATTTAAAATTATATATACAAGAATATATGTATTGGTATGCATGGAGTACGACCATCCATATTAAACTTCCATACATACCATGATTCCTTATTTATCGATAAAAATATTCTCATGAGATGGTGACCTCATTTTTTTTCCTTGTCCGATAGTGGCCTCATAATTAGCCGCGAGTCACCCCATGGAATTAAAAAGTCAACCACGAACTCAATTACCCGCTTCATCCACAGGTTATCGAAATGTGGGCTCCATGGGCTTACCGGTAGTCTGAAAATTAAGTCTTTTATTTCTTGACCTTGAGAAAAATAAGTCTTGGACTATCGATGTTTACAAATTGTAAATAGTATTAGAAATAGGTCAAAAAACAATGTTAACATAAAATATAAAGTTGGCAACAAATCTTCACTACTTACAGTCCAACCTCATCTTTTTTTTTTTAACAACTGATTACACCGGTTCCTAAAATCCAAGGTGAAAAAATGGAATAAAAAATAGAAATAATTTTAAGAACGAGAAATAATTTTTTCCTCTTAGTTTTAGAATGAAAATAAAAAAAATAAAAATCACTGAACAACGATTCTAATAAATATTGTTGAAGAATTTAAATTCTCTGAAATTGTGATTTTTGAGTTTACATAAAGTTTTCTTTTTTTTAATACTTTCACTCGTTTTATTATTTTTTAAAAATATAAAATCTTATCTCTAATTCTTAAAAAGAAAAACTTAACAAAAATTTACCAATCACAACTTCAAAGAATTTAAATCCTATATCATGGATACTAGATACAAGATGGAAAACGAGAGTTGTCTTTCCATCAAATATACCAAAGGGCTGATAAATTTAAAGTTCTGTTGGTGAGAACTGTACCGGGAGAAGAGGCACTTATCTATAAAAGAATTAAAAAAATAATTCTTTAATCCTCCAACTTTTTAATTTATTTATAATTCAGTTTTTCAACTATGACTCACTGTGACTCAATCTCTCAATTATAACTTGCCTATAACTCAATCTTCAACCTTTGACTCACTTTTAATTTAACCTCTCAACTTTTGTTAACTCTATTTTTTTATATTAATTTAGATCTCACATCAAAAAGCAAGATGAGAGTATTTTATAGCAAAATATAAACATTTCTTTTATTTCTTTTATTTGATAAGAAAATTTAAAAACATAAAAAATAAATACCTAGTTATAAGTGAGACAAAAATTAAGGGATTAAATCACAACGAGTCATAGTTGAAGGACTGAGTTACGGGTGAGTTAAAAATTGAAGGATTAAAAGATTAATTTTTTTAAAGAATTAATATAATCAACATTTACATGATACATTATCACCAATATATTAATATAAATATAAAAATTTATGAAAATGGACAGTTTTATAAGTTAAATGTAATTAATTTTAGAAAAGACAAAAGAGATGGATAAAAATATAAATCGGGCTGTGACGATTTATATTAGGTTGTAACGAATCTGAGGGAGAACTTGCCCCTATACATTATCAAATGCTCTTGGGGGCAAAAAAGGAATTTTTGCTCATAAAAAAGTTAAAAATAGACGGCAGGCTCCCATTGTATATTTTGTTTCCAAGTTAGTCCTCACTCATCAAATTGTGGATTGGTCCTGATGAAGCTAAGAAGAGAAGGAAAGTTGGGGGGGGGGGGCGGAATGGGAGAGGAAGAAAGGAGTACTGTGTTGAAGCTTGAGGAGGTGGGAAAGAGCAGGAGTCACTCATTGTTTGGTCCTTAATCACGTCACGGGTTTTTGGGTACCACTTGCACCCGACTCCAACTTTTATTGCCTGCCCTCCCACTCTCCCAGCCACCCAAGATTTTGCCCTCTGTTATGAACTTTACTCTTCTTGATTCTTCCTCAATCACGATACAAGCTATTTTCTTATAAATATTTCTTGATTTAAAATATAAGATATTGAATAAATTTTATATTTGTCTTTCACTGAGACCCTTATTTTTTTTGTTTCTAAATCATCCACGTGTTGTTAAGAATTCTGGAAGGACGATAACAAAATATGAACATTTTAAGAAATTAAGACTAATAACCTTTTTTTTAAATCATGAGTTAATTAATAATGATTTATATTGTAGAGAAGAGAAAGTATATTTTATTATACATTTTGTATTCTCCGGATATTTTTACACTATTGCAACTCATAGCAAAGTGTATGCATACAAAATGGAAGCCGTCTTTGATTTGGAGCCTAACTAGGGTGGCCTCATGGTTTGGCACGCAACAGAGTCACGGACACGTACCGCTAGGGACGGTACTTTCCTGTCCCCTGTTGACTTGGCTTCTTTTGCAAATTGCCCTCACTTCCTCTGATCATCTCTCTCTCTTTCATGCTCACCATGCATAAATATATAATTTTCATAATAAACCCACACCATGCACCCTTTATTCAAGCATTTAATATCTAGCTTTTCCTTCTCTCGTTCACCTCTCCTAATTAAATATATGCTTCTCTGGCATGCTGCTAATCTCACTCGCATCTCCCCCCCCCCCCCAAATGAAACCCGTGCAATGTTTAAATTCTTGAAAGACCCTACGAAACTCTGAGCTTTAATTAATTTCTCCAGGAACACCAGCTTGAACTCTGCGCGTATAGTTTTACTCGACTCGATAAGAACAAGAAATAATACTAATTTCAAACTCCAGTTCTGTTACTGCATACCAATCTTAGTTAAACCAAGGCCATATGTCTCTGTCCATGCAATGTATGACTAAAAGAAAACATGAATAACATATGAATACGTCTATACTAATGAACTACGCACGCACGCACGCACGCACGCACAAGTGATGTGATGAGAGGAGAGAGAGGAACATACGGATATCGTCGTCGCTGAAGGGCTTGGAATCGGCGATTTCGTCGGGAGGGATGGTGAAGCCGGTGAAGGAGAATGAGAGGCCCAGGCTGGCACTCGAAGCTCGGCTCAGAGCCGCGCCGCTGCTGACCTCGTCCACCTCGAACTTCAGCTGAGCGCTCCTCGTCTTCCTCATGTGCGTGTTCTTCCCTCCTCCGCTCCTCCCCGGCGACACCCCCGTCATCCGCCTACTCGACTTCCTCGACGGCGTTGCTCCGCTCCCGGTGATGCCTTGTTCTACCAATCCCATCGATTCACTCGACAATTGCGACTTCAAAGCCTCCGCCAGCTGATCCGATTTCGTTCTTGCGAGCCCCCCGCACGTATTTGCTTTCTCCATCATCACCACTCCCGCCTGTCACCACCAAATCTGAAATCTCTTTACACAATTCACTCCACATTCCAGAATGCCGCATGTATGTTATGCACACACGCACACTTACAGGTGTGTGTTTGCGCGAGTATAACTTTACAGCAAATATTTATAAATATATGTGAGCTGATGAGATATATCCATACCAGAAAATAACTATGATTTTTTATTATCATCATTATTTTCTCTGGATGACAAATTATGCAAGATGGAGACGAGGAAGGAAGGATATGATCACATGAACGTTGCTCTGTTACTCTATGTATATAAAATCTGAAGAGAAGGATAATGATGAAATTAGCAGGAGAAGAGACCAGGAGAACCAAAAATGTACTCCAGGATACTGCAAGAATATAGATGGCCACAATATACATTAATCAGTGAGAAAAGATATGCGCGCGCCGATTGAAAGAGAGAAAACTTTGAAGCAGTTTACGAGAAATGTCATTGAGAATTCATCGATCCTTACCGTTTCAGACCAAAGTAGAAGACAGGACCTCGAGAGAGAAAAGCTTGTATTCCTATGTGATGTGTGTTTCTAAAGGCCAGCTCAAATAATCTTTGCCCCATCCCGTGGAGCATCCCCCCTTATAAAGGGGTAACTAAATCTAAGCCGAGCGAAGTTACCATATTACCCTTTGATTTACTAACCAATAATCCTCTGCTCAATAAGGTAGGATATTTTTTTCAAGTTATTATTATTAGTTTAAAATTTAAAATAATTCAGGGCATGTGTAATTTTAATTAAGAAACATTTTTTCATTTTTACCAGTACTTATACGGGGTAATTTTTCATTAGATTTGAAAAAAAAAAGTTAAATTTTCTTAATATATGTTGTATATACATGTTAGAAATAATGTTTCTTCGTTAAATGGTGCCGAAGCAGTGGCGTTTCTCATATAATTAATAATTGCATCTTCGCGATGAGAAGTGGACTTCTGATCTGACACATCAACACGTACATCAAACGTATGGGTTGGGAGTCCAAAATATTCTTTATGACGAACTTGTTGTATTTACTCCCTCCCCGTTCGCAATATGAATTATTGTTAATTAATTTAGAATTTATAAAGATATTAGTTTAAGCTTTAATTTTAAAAAAATATCAATATTTTTTCATTTATACTCTTTTAATAGTTTTTAATGATACGTGGATAATCTTTAAATATAGAACATTTAAAGATAAGGAATAAAAAAAGCAATGGCTTAAATGGAAAAAACAAACGTAAAATATAGCACCCAATGTCATATATTGAAACAAGAAATGTTTTTAAAAAGCTACTTATATTGTAATCCAGAAAAAGTATGATGAATATTACGAGTTCGACTTTTAAAGATATGAATTTTGACAGCCAATTTACTTACTTTAGATTTTTTTAATATTTCTTTTAAATTAAAACGTCACTTTTTATCAGCACAATTATTGAAAGATTGTCTCTATTTCATTCCTTACGTCGCAAAACAACAGAGCAAATTATAGAATGTGGATCTAAAAAAGAATGAACATGTGATATGATTAAACTTCTACATGTGAGGGACCCATGGCTATGCAAGGCCTTCACATGAGACGGTCATCATGACCGTACACGTGGCTACAGCCGAACAATTTACTCATTTTGCATGCAAGAATGGG
This sequence comes from Prosopis cineraria, assembly GCF_029017545.1. Lineage (NCBI taxonomy): Eukaryota > Viridiplantae > Streptophyta > Magnoliopsida > Fabales > Fabaceae > Prosopis > Prosopis cineraria. Next base: position 39,660,854 of record NW_026555334.1, on the reverse strand, counting down.
TGTTTATTGGGATTTAAGACGTCGAGAGAGCTGGACTTTGGAGCTTGAAACTTTTGGTATTAATGAAGAGTTTGAACCTTATGCGAGGGCGGCTTGTGGCTCATGTGCCGGCAAATGAAGGGCCCTGCATGTTTGAAGCTAATAAGCAGACGATCGAGAGAGGCCTGGACTTTCAAATCCGAGATTACCTGTCCAAGAGGGAAGGCTTTTATGAACTTTGGAGTTTTGCATGCGATATAGATGTGTGAGTTTTGATTCTGGATTAGGGCTATCGCAAAGTGCCTGTTCCTGTTAACTAGCTGTTCCAGGAAAAAAAAACCCTGACGACATCCTTTCCTCAGCCTTCTTCGTCCTCATCCATTCTTTTTCCGCCATTGTAAATGACGGTGAATTGAATTCCATCGTCCATTGTGCTCATCATTTCACTTCGCGAAATTTCTTGGAACCTCGCTTCAGCTTTAATGCCACAAACATCCAAAACATAGGGCTGTCGTTAAGTTCTTGTACCAGCTCTTGGGGGAATATAATTCAAAGTATCACAGCAGGTACCGCTAGTGTGTATATCAATATAGACATTAATTCTCAAACTTTCCGTAACAAAGTACCCCACATTTTGGTTGACAAGCATGTGTATCAACTTACTCATCACTTATAGCGATATACATATATATAGCTGATGCTTTTCACAGAAAAGATTATTGCTGGCCTGTATAGGAATACCGATGCGTACACGCATCATTCCCAATTTTTCAGAGATGATTTGAGCAAATTAAATTGACTCTATGTTTTGTCGCTATACAGTAATTTTCTTCGAATGCCTCCAAATAATTCATACTTGTGCGTATAGATCCCATATTATTTTGGCGTTTAGCGAGAAGAAAAAAACCAAATTACCCCCCCCCCCAACGAACTGGAATTTATATAAAGGCGATCTTTTTAACCGTTAAAGACGATTGACGTGAGCAGATTATATGGATCGTCCCTATTTTTTGTTTCCCTCTGTTAAGGCAACGACTATTGATTCAAAATTTTGATAATAGCTAAATAGTACGCCGATAATCCATTGATTTTGCAGGTAAGGTGCTGACACTTTTCAATAATAGTTTAACAAGTGAACGTAAAAAAAATAGGATTTAAATCTTTTAAATTTGATATTAGTTAATTTACGCAAATTTTTCCTTTTAAAAAAAGAGATTAAAAATTTTATATTTTATAGAAAGTAATAAAATGAATAAAAATACTAAAAAAAAATTAAAACTTCATCCAAATTCACCAATTTTAACTTTAGAAGATTTGAATCTAAAAAAAATATATTATCACTAATATAGCAGATTGATGCAACACCTACTTATGTGGCGTATAAAAATATATAGCGTGCAAATAATCAAACGTGGTTAACATGTTAATTATAATGATTAAACATTAAAGGGGAGGCTGCGAATTCGTGAATGAGAGGTAGGTTAGAAAGGGCAATCAAGTAAATTGAGAAGGGGAAGAAATGAGCGGTGGACTGAAGAGTGGGTGCCAAAAGGAGATGTTTGGTGGTTCCTGACGAAAAAGAAGCTGTCTGACCCTCAACTGTCTTTTGCTATGCTGGTGCCTCGTGGTTGGCCCCCCACTCTCCGCCACGACTCGCCACGTGTCCCTCCTTTGCTCCACGTTCTTTTAATTCTCCCAATATTATTGCCGCAGGAGCATTTTACTTAACTTCTGATTATTAATTAGATTAAATACAGCGGTCAAAATGTATTATCACTTCTTCACTGAGATCCGATTTAAGATGAAAATTGTCATGATCATGGATCTTAGACATGGAGAGTCGTGGGTCGAGGTTGGAGGATTGGAGCTCAATTATTAATTAATGATGATGATGCAATAATTAAGGATGGAAGAAATCTAAATGCGAGTACACGGTAGGGGGCGGTGCCCTGAGTGGGGGGGAAGCTCACGTGACAGGGACGTGATGGCGACGGACAGTGCGTCTCAGTCTGGTCCACCCACTCTCAGTGTCAGTGCTATTTCCAAAATCCCTATTTTCCCTAATTGAATGTCCTAAATAAATTATCATTTCATTATCTGTGCATGCAAAGCGGAAAGAAAATTAGAAAAGCACGCGTCCAATGCAAAATGACTAAATGAGGATGGATCCTATCCCTCGTCGTTGGCCACGTGTGTCGTCCATAATCCACTGACGACACCTGGGATTACCCCCCGACACGTGGCCACAAGAGGGCCGCGCCTTCTCGGGCTGCCTTCCACGTGGACCTAACTGAGACGCGTTCCCATCTTTTCTTGATTTTATATCATTTTCACAATAGAATTTTGAGAAGCATGCGCTGGTGCTGATTAGGCACACCAATTTCACCCATTCTATATAATATCCAATGATCCACTGCACAATTTTTTCTTTTTAATAGTTATATATCCATAAATTGTCCGCGGATGGACGATAATTCTACGCAATAAAAGGATATAAAAGATATAGAAAAATGAACAAATAAAAGTTAGTCCCGGTGAAATTCGAGTTATGATCATTTCGATTGAAATCAAGAATTCAAGATATAGAAAAAGAGGGATTGCTAAAGTCTAAAGAGAAGAGAAGGGTAAAAGACAGAAGAATCCAGCTGTTGGTCCATCACAAGACATGAAAACAGGGCCCGCATCAATCATCCAAAAGGCATAACTCAACCTCAATCCCTTATCCACCACCCCACTTGGCTGGACGATCCGTCACTCCTCTGTATAAATTTTTAGTCCATTTTTGTGTAAAACTTCCTGTTAATAGCATTTTCTGCCTTCTTAATCCCTGTAGGGGACACGCTTTAGTTATATTCGTTCAATATATATATATTTGCACCATGGAATGGCAGAGACCGACGAGACTGACAGGAGAGAGAGCTTTATTTCTTTGTTGTTTGTTTGTTTGTTTGTTTGTTTGTTTCTTTCTTTCTTTCGTTTTTTTTTAAGAATGAGAGATATGATAAATCCATCGCCAGTAGTTAAAACTTAAAAGGAGGAAAGGGTCAACGTTAGCGAGCGCGTAAAATGCAATTAATGGGGAAAAAGATGGTGAGTGTTAGTTGCAGTGTCATGTGCTTAGGACACTCGCACACTGTGGACAACGCGTAAAAAGAGAAAGGGTTGATAAAAAGCCAATGATATGTATGGAACTCCAGTTTTGCCTGGTTACACGTTGCTGGTTCATATATAACCAGAGATTAGGTTAAGCAGGTGCACTGCATGATTCATCAGCACTTTTGTGTGTCTCTATTGCTTGCACGTGAGGAATAAACCATTACGGTTACTATCATTGCTCATGCATGCATATGCTACTGGATCCTGCACACGGTTCGTTAATTGGTCATCAAGCCTACCACATACATTGTTCTAACGGCCCCTTTAATTAATATTCCATTATTGCATGGGCTCTTCACTTTTCTCTTTCTCTTTGGAGTTCCGTGTGCTTTTAGGCCATTGGTTTCATGGATCATGTCGCCTTTAATTTCTTCGTCTCATTAGTCAACTCATTTGCATGTATGTTTAGCTGTTTTAATTAACAGGTCACACCTAGCTAGTAGCACTGCTTACAGGTTGACTCCTGTTTCATATTCATAATCCACTACTCACTCAGTAGCTCCTCATTAAATTATATCAGTTAACTAACGTGGATAATGCTTTGTACCATGGCAAGTCTAAAAAATCACATCATGTCAATCCATGATTTGTAAATACTGAGGTATTTTGAGTATATTGATTAGATGCAATGATCCATACATGTAAATAAGAATTTAAGTTTGATTTATTTGTTCCTTTTTTTTTTGGTGGCAAGAGAGGTAGTATGGGGTAATAAAAAAATGTATATGGCTAATTCACGCATAAATATCATAATAACAAGAATTTTCTATAATCTCGTAATAAGGAGAAAACTGAACTCGAGACTTCTTTATTTTTTGTTAATACTGATAATTTAACAATTCATGCAACAGGAGAGTCGCAGAATACAGAGTCGCAGTTAATCTCTTACAAACATAAAAAGTCGAGAACATAGTTCTTGTGGGCAAAGTAAATGCTAGGGATAATGAACCTGTTGAAAGAAATCAATCAATGAATATGTTGTTTATTCCTAAAAGAAGAAGAAGAAGAATCAGAAACATTTAACAGATCGAGTTGATACAACAGGACAGGCTACAAACTCTACACGGTTGGAACCTGACTGACAAAAATGGCATAAATACGTGTTGACAAATCCTTAGAGCTAACACTTATCAAACTGAGCAGTGGCATCACAAGCTGAAAACGGGGATTGATTAGAAATCATCAGGAAAACAAAAGGAAGAAAAAGAAAATGATTAGAGTGCATGCAGTGTGCCTCAAGAATATGAAATATTATTAATACACCAATTGAGCCATTTACAACAGGATAGGCTGCAAAGGCTGCATAGTTTGAGCCTGACTGACAAAATGGTATAAGTACATGTTGACAAATCCTTATTATATTCATTGATGTTTAACAATTAACACCACCCCAACTGGCCGCCTCAGAGGAAAAAAGGCCAAAATTCAGAGGAAAAAGAAAACCGTTATCTAATGCTCTAGAAATATATCCACCAAAAGATCACGTTTTTAATCACTAGAAAAATACTACTTGGCAGATTATCCATCCGCCTCCCCACTTTATACACGGGTCTGATCTTACATAATCTACCCAGGGGAAGAGAGGGTGCTAGCTGAAAGATATCTATCGAGTAATCGCATGGCATAGCTTACACATACTAATTAATGCTCGGCGACATCCGCAACCCTACTCAGTGATATTTTGCAGTCCCTTTTTGCTTAAACCAGAGTCTTGCATCATTGCAACAAACTCATTATAATCAATGCGCCCATCCTGAAAACAGATATGAAAGCATAAAACAAGTTTGAAGTTATATTTAGAAAATGAAACATCCACGATGTTTTTCTTTGTTGGGGGCGGGAGAAGTGGAAAAGGAACCGTAGAAAACCATTGGAAATTAAACATGTTACATTATCCTGGTCAACTTCGCGAATTATATCATCTAATTGAACATCTTGCAGACCAAACTGTTGACACGCTTGCTGGAGCTCATCTCGCGTAATATACCCACTACCATCTTTGTCAAAATAGGAGAAGGCAGTATATAGACGATCCTCCTGTTGGACCTTGTTTTCATGAAGCATAGCTGCGATGAATTCACCATAGTCTATTGTACCGCTATTGTCAGTGTCTGCCTGAAGTTTAAAAGAAACAAGCAGCCTTAATTATTATAGATGGAATTCGGGCCAATCCTTGTTGAACAACGAACATGGTTAAATACAGATGGTAATTTGAATTTCATGCCAACGCTCACCGATTGCATTAACTGGTTAATTTCAGAATCCTTAAGGAAAGCACCCACTCTCTCCAATCCAACTTTCAGCTCATCAAGAGTGATGTGTCCACTATTATCTGTGTCTATCATCTTGAACATTTCTTTCAACCCAGCAATTTCATCCTCCGACAGACTTTCAGCAATCACCTGTTGTCAAAGAATAATTCCCCGAAGTCATATAATATATCATGCAAATAACAACATAGGGGTTAAAACAACGGTCAGAATAATCTCCAAGGAACTTGAGCTGGAAACACTATTCTACCAAATGTTAAACAACTAAGTGAGCATTAGTAGTACAACTGCTAAGAAGACAATTCAAAACACAAACAAGTTTTGTGACATGATACCCCAAGCCCAAGGGTCGCTAATAGCTATCATTTATCGAACAGAGCACCTGTCTCTCACTTCGTCCCAAATTGAAAATAAGTAAATAAATAAATAAAGTAACAACCTTGTGTCTGCTCTATTCTTCAAACGATAAAGACTTTAAGCAATCAGGAAAATATGATCAATCACAGTTTCAGTAAAACTTCTCTAGAAAAGCATAGTTCAACTTAAAGATGTCACAGTATCTTGAGCGTAAATAAAACTGTACTCGTGATTCTGGGATTTCTTTCAAGTGCAAACAATACTCCACACATCTACACTGAACAGCATCATAGCAAATACACAGGATTATTTTCAAGATTTCCAGGTGGAACATCAGACAAGTGTAGTCTTTAGATAGCCAGCGGGTACCTACCCGGAAGGCCATTTTTTTGAGCTTGTTATTCCTGGCAGAGAAATGCTTCAAACGAGTTAAAACAACAGAATCAAGAGGTTTATCAAGAGCAAAACCTTCAGTCTGGAACCAAGGATGGCCTGCATATAATCACAAGCTTGAATTATTGCACCTATTATTCAAAGCTGAAGATGCATATCTTTCAAACAGAACAGAAATTAATGGTAATTATTGAGAATATTCAGATAAGAGTCGCAACGGTGCAAACAACTGGGAATATTCTTCTATTTAAAAATAGAAGACCTCTCCGTTTATAATATGCAGCGTAAGAGCATGCAAATGAGTTACTATCAACATAATTTGATGTTGTATATTTATGATCGTCTAAGTTAAATAATCCTGTATAACCAGATGAATTACATCATACATGAAAGATCAAACTGGTCTGTGATGATAAGAAAGGAATGAAAACTATCACAAGCTGCACTCTAGATCAATTCGTATGGCAACACAGAGGCATGGTTACTCACTAAGAACTTCACGTGCCGATAGTCGCTTCTTAGGGTCTCTTACAAGCATTTTTCGAAGAAGATCCTTTGCACTTGCAGATATGCTGGGCCATGGTTCAGAGACAAGGTCAAGTTCTCCTTTTAAAACTTGGTCAAATATGCCTAGCTCCGTCTCTGATCCAAAAAAGGAACTTCAGGAATTGACATGAACTTAATACAACCTAACAAACGACAAACTGACATAGCAATGGAGTTAACAGGGCAGAGTAGGTGGCATAGCATTCTTACCGTCCCAAAATGGGGGAACTCCACTCAGTAAAATATAAATGATCACCCCTGCACTCCAGACGTCACATTCTTGACCATAGAACTTCCGTAAAACTTCAGGGGCCACATAATAGGGGCTCCCAACCACATCGGTAAATGATTCACCTGAAAGTTCAATATGTTTCTCAATCTGAAGTAAGGAAACATTCGATTCAGCATAAGCGCACCAAACAGCTAAAAGCAGTGACTGTCTGTCGCACTTGAGGGAAAGAGTCAAGGAGGACATTTGAAACGATTAGTTTATTAGAATAGATAAGTGAGTGTGCTAATGGCCCCACGAAAGAAAAATGATATTTAGTTATTTTTTGTTTGCAATCTAGCGTCTTCTTTTCATTGATTTAGCGAAAATTGAAACAGGAGAAATGTTCTATTGTTGAGGGTTGGCAACGGCAAAGGCCAATGAAGTAGTTGTCCCTGTTTGTCTTTGTTCGCAGTGGATAAAAATAACTATAAAAAAATCGATACGGTTAGCTCAATAAAGATACAAATAACTGATCAAGTCCAACTACAATGGCTGCATAGAAATAAATCAAGAAGAATGAATAACTAGGGTCAATGAAGAGATGGATATACCTGGTCTGAAGAACACCGAGAGCCCGAAATCTATTGTCTTAAGTTGTGCCTCTTCCTCTTGGTTGACGAACAGAAAGTTTTCTGGCTTCAAGTCCCGATGCATGACGCCCATAGAATGGAATGCCTCCACGACACCAACTATTACCCTTGCAAGCTCGGCCGCCCTTTTCTCAGTGTAGTGCCCTCTCTGTATGATCCTGTCAAAAAGCTCTCCACCAGCACAGAGTTCCATAACGACATGAACAGCTACAGCATCCTCATAAGCACCGATTATCTGAATCACATTGGGATGACCAGCCAAATGGTGCATTATCTGAATCTCCCTTCTGACATCGTCTACGTCCTCTTGTGTGTTCAGTTTTCTCTTAAGAATGGATTTACAAGCAAACTCTTTGCCAGTCGCCTTCTCTAGACAGTAGTATGTTGTCCCAAACTGCCCTTGTCCTAGCTTTCGCCCCAGACTATAAAGATCCTTTATATTCTCAGTTTTCCTCCCTAAGACCGATTCTATTCGAAGTCCCATGCTCGATGCCCTTTTAACATGAGTAGGTTTCGTAGTTTCGCCAGCATTCGTGGTATTATTAGAGGCAGCTTCGTTGACCACCTCCAGCTTGACTGGCTTTTCAGATTCCCCGGCATCGGCAGCATTGTTAGAAGCAGGGTGATTGACCATCTCCGGCTTGGCAGGCTTTTCAGCTTTCCCAGCATGAGCAGTGCCGCCGGTAGGTTCATGGACCTCAGGTTCAGCAGGCTTTTCGGGTTCTGGCGGTGGTTTAAGTTTTTCATCGCTGGGAATTTTCACCAATTCAGGTGGTGTACTTTGAACTTGCTTTGGAGCATCAGAATCTTTGGATGAATCAGGCGCAGCATTTTCCGCGCTTTTATTGTTGTTGTCGGCGTTAGGAGCCGGAAGCCTGCCCTCCTGCGGCGGGGTTTTCTTGAAAGCGGATGTGATCGATTGCAAGAACCCATTCCCAAGGTTAGGCCCCACGCAGACGTTGCCCATCAAATTATACCCTTCGCAGTGTTCTCCTCCACGGCCTTTCGTGAAAACCAATGCGCAGATTGATCTCCGATGATTCCATTGACGTTAAAATCGGGGACTTAGAATAGACAATTCCGTCCAAGAAAACCTCATTGATTCTGGATAACCTGATTGCACCTGAACATTAATGCTCGCATTCAGTCGAGCTCCATGATCTGCACAATGTATGAATCGGTTCGACAATTATATCAAAACGGAATCAATGAGAAGGATAATCGTTGACATGAAATCTGATATTTGGAGAAGAACGAAAAATTTTCCCCTTTTAATTTTCTAATAGGAATAATTGAAGAAAGAAAAAAATGTTGTCACGACTAGCATGCCAAGAATTCAGCATTTTATGATTTTATACGCAAAATAACCTCGCACGTAAAATTTTTGTTTCTGCTATTGGGTCTGAATATAAAAAGTTTAAGCTATATGGGAACAAATCGTGTATATGAATTCGTTTCGCCTGTTACCAAATGGCAAATACGACTCAATATATTTGTTATTTAAAAAAAATATCGAGTTTGTTGCATGCTCGAAATACTTTTAAATAATCTATGTATAATATATAGTAAATTTTAGGGGTTCAAAATTTTCAATTTGTTGATTGACAAATAGTGCAGCTCATTTTTTAACTCTATTGATAATTTGCAGGACACTCATTTTTAGAGGTCGAACAAATTAAAGTTGCATGCACATGGAGTTGTTATAAATAATTAAATAGAGGCCGATCTCAAGCATTTAAATAATTATGCTTGAACTATGTATTTATGTGCGTATAACATGTATTAACTACCCCCCAATATTTAGTAGTAAATCTTCCTACGTGACTTACTTTTTTTAACCCATGTTTCTACATTTCTAGCGTACACATGATATACTTTTGTCTTATCTTTTAATTAATTATAATTATACATTACGAGCAGATCCATGGACCCATTTCTATCTCTAAAAGTCAATATATTGAGATTCTAAGTTTTGACTCTACTATTAATTCTTTACTTATTTTATCGCTGTTTCCTTCATCTCCGTCTTTTTTGGTCCTCTCTCGAGTCGGGACATCTTATCTGTGGCTGCATTGATATTTACAGTCGTGGAAAAATTCTCCATGATGAAAGTCAATATCATAACATTTACATTATATTCACCTCGAACGCCAATGAATGCAAAAAACAAAGCATTAATCCATGAAAAAAAAATTATGCTTGAATATTTTTAATGATGGTTAAGTATGAAGAACAATTTCTTATATAATTGAAAGAAAAGTATCTCGGGGCAGAGGCTGCTAAAGATTCAAAAAGACGAACTGGGACGAACTGGGACACCTACTTTAGCAGAGGCTGCTAAAGTAGGTGTCCAGGTTGATATATTTTATACGAACAAGTCATCAATCAAACTTACCCCGAGTTGAAAAATGCATGGCAAATAATAAGAAGAAAGCCAAAATGGAATTTGAACGGTTCAAATTAAATCAATTCATTTATCTGAATCCTTCCCATGGTTTTGACTTTTCGTCGTTCGTCCTAATTAATTATCGATCTGCTATGCAGCACGTGGATTTTCACCCGTAATGGACATAAAACATTTTGACTTCCGACGTTGCATTTTTTATTAGGTTTGTTAATTTATGGAATGCAACAACTTGTTTCAGTGAAATTTATGAAGTGAGTAATAAATGAGATCATTAAATTATTATATGGTCCGAGTTGAACATCTAAAGTTTAACCAAAAGGTCCACGGTTGACTTTCTCAAAAAGAAGAGGAATAATCTCGAGAGAGAGAGAAGAACAATGCTTTTGAATGGTCACTTACTAACGTTAGAATATGTAAACATAATATTTCCCCGTTTAAAAATTTAAAATATTTTTTTAAAAATTAAATATTTAAAAATATAATGTTTAAAGATATATTTATTGTCTTTTTTTTAAATATATTTATTAAATAATCACTTTATATTTATTTTAAAATAAAATATTTTGTTATATAAAGATAAATATAAAAAAATAGTGTTAATTTAAAGATAAATAATAATTTATTAAAAAATAAAATTTAATTTAAAATATTTTATATTTTTTACACGAGGGAGTGTAATATTAGCAATGGGCCATGAAGAGGAAGATGTCCACACAGGTTGACTTTGACCGTGACTATCACTGTCTGGTGAACTTTGACTGGGGAATGAACACCGATTCTCCAAGCCGAGCCGCCGGCAAATTTTACAAAAAGACGAAACTCAGATTATATAAAACTAAAAATGGACGAAATCAGGGTAGACCATGAGTGCTTGTCTTTTTTTTTTTTTTTTTTTGACAACTAACACCACTCACACAGGCTCAAAAAGTCTTGACATCCTCACTCTGCTTTCCTCTCTACATAAAGCACGAATTAGGAGCTCGAAAGACAGCATCGTATCACAAGACACAAGAGAGATGGATTCGCAATCTGAAGCAAACAGGATGAAGTTGCAGGGTCCAAGGGCTGGACCTCTCATGGTGAACAAGAGTTCCAGGAAGATGACGAAGAAGCACCATCAGAAGCAGTGTTCCTCTCCGGTGGTCATTTATCTGGGATCTCCGAAGGTGTTTCATGTGAAGCCCGAAGAATTTATGAGTCTGGTGCAGCAGCTAACCGGGAATTCCAATCCACCATCTTCCGCTTCTTCTCTTCGTTCTTGCGGCGCCTTACATCGTCCAGAATCGGAGAAGAATTGTGCAGACGAGAGCCAGTTAGATGATCATCTCAAGTGTACTTCTAGGGTTGGCCCTGCTCATGCCCTTTCTGCTACGACTGACTTTCAGTTTCAGACTTTAATGCAGTTCGTGGACTTTGTGTGATCATACGCACAAGCAAGTGAACCCTCGCTGTCTAATTTTTACAATATTACATGTTACTTTAGTATCAAGGCATAAATACATGGATCACTTCCAGTTTGATTTACGATACATAGAGTGCCCGCATGCGACTTAACCAGCCCCACGTTTTTTCTGCGCAAAGCTGGAAACTCAGCCCCATCTAATTTAAACTAGAGTATACTTGCGGCCTTCATAATTTGAACAAAATTTTGATTTAGTTTTTTAATTTTATAAAATATTTTTTCAGTCCCCTAATTAAAGCACCGTTGGTTTTAAATAATTATTTTTTATGTCACATATTATTATTTAAAAAAATTAAATTTAATATGTTAACATTTGAAGATATTTTGTTAATATTTAAAAATTTAATGGAAAAAAAAAATTTGTGATGAATTTATCAGTGTCAAAATTAAAGGGCTGAAAAAATATTTTATAAGATTAAGAGATAAAAATGCAACATTGTGAGCAGTCAAAAACTAAAGATATGCTTTAGTCTTTAATTTGTTGAATGGAGTTAAAAGAAATGGATATTCTGAAATTGAATATATAAATTTAATAGTGTTTTATTTTTAAAAAAAATGAAGGAGAAATTTTTGTGTTTTATGAAATAAATAAGTAAGAAAAATATTTTAAAAAATCACAAAAAATTCATAAATCTCCATTTTGGATAATTTGCTTTAAGAAAGGTTAAATGATCAATTTATTCATGCATAAGTTCATGATTTTCTTTACCATTTTCATTGTAAAGACCAAAAAGGCTTCTTCGTTGCTTTCCTTGTCCCAGGGTTTGCACTATAAAAGCTCGGACTGTTTTTTAACTTTTTATAGGATCTTTTGCAAGAGATGAGAGTTCCACTTGAAGCCAAACAGCGTGACAAGTAATCTAAAACCGACATGGTCATTATTTTTCGTTCATTTTTGATACTCAAAATGCAAGAGAAAAAAATTCGGATAGTCATCAATGATTATGTCGTCATCGGAGTGGTGGGGTCCCTTTGACTTGATATTGGCAATGACCTTTAAATTAGTCACCGCATTTATTCGTGTAAATCACAGTTCGATATTTTTTTTTTAATAAATGCTCCAATATCTCACTGTTCGATAATTGTCAGTGCAAAATTTTTTTAACATTGTTGGCAAAAAAAAAAGTGTAACTTTTTTTTTTTTTAATATGGGCGAACTTTCGTGGAACAATAGCACCATATTCTCTTAAAAAAGCGAAGTTGCAAGTAGCACTTCCCTTGCCACGCAGAGATGGGTGTGCGGTACGTGTGTTACCTTTTTTTTTTTTTTTGGAAGAACCGAAGAAGGGTCACCATTTTCTTTGAGAATAAAAAATGTGGAACAATAGCCTTTTCTCGGCAGAAAAAAGGGGAAGGAATATTCTTATGGGGGGTATTAGATAAATACTTCTTGATTAGTTATTTATTATTTATCGAACTATAAAACAATTTGGCAAAACAAGCTATAAAAACATTACTGCGACTTGCTCTATGATACTGCAGTAATTTTTAAGATCACGTAAGATTTTTTTTCCCACGAGATCACGTAAAGATTTGAGTTTGAATGATAATCTGAGTTAGTCAATTTCAAAATAAACGTAACTAAAATTTGAACACCATATTTGTGTTTTTCTGTTTACCCCAACTATAAAATTAATCTACAAGTCCTTATAGTTTTTTTAAATTTTAAATTGGATCTCTGTAATTTATTTTATTGTTATGAAGTTCATATAGTTTGATTTGTTAAATATGTTAATAATTGAAAAATTAAAATTAATAAAAAAATTACTCTCTCTATTAAAAAATATAATACATTTTTTTTGAGAGGTTTGATATTAAAATATGTAAAATATTTTTAATATTTTAAGATATAATCATTATATTTTTTTAAAGTGTGCATAATAAATAAATTATTTTACATTTACCTTAAAAACAATTAATTATTTTATCAGGGGTATGGAGTCAAGAACAAGAATAGGTTCCAGAGAATTGCCCGTTAAACCACGTTGAGAATAAAGGCTTCGGTTTTAGAAATTGTGATTTTTAAGGTATTGGGACTTTGTGGCTTTACCTTAATAAATCTTAAAAAAACATGTCCGGACTTAGGGGGCTCTCTAAGCTCAATTCTCTTCCCCCCCCCCCCCCCCCCCGAGAAAAAGCTCGTATCCCCGAAACGCATTGTTTGAAAAAGGGGAAAAACTCAAAGCCGCCTTCTCTACTCTCCAACATTCAGGCTTTGCCTCTCAACTTTGTCGACTCTCCTATTGATCTACTCTTGCCTTTGCCTTCTCTTCTTCTCTTGACTGTCTACTCTACCTCGTGTCTCTTGCAAGCTGCTCTCCCTCCCATCGCTGCTCAGTATCACCGTGCGCGATTGTCTTATCATGGGTGTTAGTTGGCCGCTGCCCAGTATAATTCTTGTCGCGGGTGGCTGGGCGGTTGTCTCGTGATCTCCAATTCTCATTGTGGGGTGCTCTAATATCTAATTTTTGACTTTTACCGAGTTTAATTTCTTCTATTTTTATCCATTTTCTTCTCGATTCTCGGCTTCATAGGTTGAGCATATATCAAAATCTCACTAGTGTTTACAGTGGTTTGATACTTTAATTTGATGCACGCTGTCATCAATAGGTTGTATTACACCTTGTCTTTGTGATTTATGACCTGCGTGATCTCTTGGGCTTGACTTGCACTATTTTTTTTAATTACTTCTAGACCTTCATTTTGAATCTTGACAGCATTTAACTTTGATGCTGTATGTTTGTACTTTGATATTTCATTTCTGATCTTGATTATGCCATGAAGAAAGAGTTACAAAGATAGTTGATAATGAACCTCTATCGTCATCTTTATCAAGTGAATATATATATGAGGGATTTATTTTAGATGATGATAATAAAAATTTAGAATTAGGTTGATGAATATTTTTATCTTCATTTTAAATTTAAAAGAATCTTTTAAATGTTTTATGTATTTTTTAAAAGATGATGCGAGACCTTGATTTATTCTATGTTAAATTTTAGAATATTATAATTAAATTATAGTGTTTATTTTTTTATTTTTTTTAAATCAAGTTTAAGGGTTAGGCCCTGAGCCTTTATAAGAGTCGGGCTTCAAGATTTTGGTTAAAATTTGGAAAACCAAGCTTTCAGGATTGGATCTATATCGGCTGAGCCCATACGGGCAAGGACCACCGTGGCTCGCTCATTTTTTATCTTTATTAAGGTGAGATTCGATTAAAATTACTTTACATTCTTTAATGGATAAAGTATTAAATTTCTGAAAAAAGCACTCTTGTAGTTTGTAGAAAATTTAATCCAACTCTTTTAGCTAGAATAGGGAAAAATTAATTTAATGCATTGTTTACATTTTTATTATTTTTTTTATGAAAATTCTATGAGTATAACAAAAATTTAAAAGACAATCTAATTATATAAAATTTAAGTTATAAAAATTATGAAACTAGCTCTAAAATTATATAATCATTTAATAAAAATATAAAATTTTTTATTTTGTTTTTTAAAGAAAAAAATCGAAAAAATCTAATTTTCAGGGATTAAAGAATTTAATTAATCAAATTATAGGGATTTAATTAAAAATAGAGTAACTTACAAGGGTAAGAATATGATTCAAAATTTAAGAAAACTATAAAGATTATAAATATATTTTTTAAAGTAAAATAAGCGTTCCCTTTTTTTTTGAGAGAAAATCAATTCCATAACCTCCAAAGATACAACTCTCATAAATTATAGATAAAGTTTTTAAATATTTTAAAATATGACCCATTCATAAAATTAATTAAATGTGTTTTTTCTTTTTTATCCTCAAAATAAATTTATTATTAAAATAAAATATATTTGATTTAACTAATCTTTAACCGATTGGATACTGTGTGTGCTCCCTCTCTCATTTATTATCTCTAAATATTTTCTTCATCAAAAATTTGGATATGATTTTCTTAGGTCATCATATCCATTTCTTGTACAATGCTTTTTTTATTAGAATTTTTGATTTAATTTGCCTGGATCACTATCTTTATTACAGAGCTTTTCCTCCCTGTCCCTCTTTGTTTTTCCCAGATATTACAAAGCAAATTATTAGATATTAAAAAGAAAACTCTATCATTGATTTGTGATATTATATCATTGATATACAGCTATATATCAATAATAAACAAATTAGTACATTTCATGAATATGGCTTATATATTAGTGATGTAAAATAGTATATCAGTGATATACTATTATAAATTAACATAATCAGACAATCAAACATAAACTTGTTTATAATTGATATACCGTAGTATATTAATGATGTAGTATCATAAATTAGTAACGCGAAAAATACATAATCATTTGCTCAAAACAAATTAAATCAAATCTCAAGAAACCCTCACTTGAATTTTGACTTTTGTAATCGAGTCTGAATAGACTTCTTCACCCTGAATCTACAACTTTATTATGGCTTTGTATAGAAGCTGCAGTTTTAAACTTCCTCACATCGCATTCGTGATTTTTTAACTTGAATTTGTAGCTTCTAGTTTGCCTCACCTTGCATTCATGCGGTCTCCTAGATAAATTTCTAACTTCGTTTATCCATCAATGTAAGCCGTTCCGTCATCTACTATCAATTTCTTTGTCGTTGTGACTGAGAGTGTAGTGTCATCTCCATATTTCCAGGTGAGTGAAAGTGAAGCCAATGTAAAAAAGAATAATTAAGATATTGCGATGTTTAAAAGTAATTTTATCTTTTACATCAAAGGTAAATTAAAAAATGATCATTATTTTAATTTAGAAAAAGGTGGGTTATTAATTTTATTTAGCCATATAATGCTGGTTAAATTTGCTAAAACTCATTTTTTTGATAATATAAAAAATAAATTTTACTAAAAATAAAAATTATGTCTCTCAAAATATAAACTAAATTTCTACGTAATTAATATCATGATTTTCAATCATTTACTTAAACGATGAGAATCCTTATCATGCATGCCAACTTTAATTGGTGACCAAAAAAAAAAAAAAAGGTTTCGCTCTCGTGTGAAAATATCAATTCGAGGTACAAAATTACAAATACGATCATTTCTGGATAGTGGAAGCTCCTCAACACACGAGACTCCCGAACGGTCGGAAACGGCGTCGTGCTCACGGCGTCAGAAACAGGAGGGAAATCAAATTGCTTTTGAAAGCAATTCACTTTCGCCGCTAATTTTCTCATTCTCTGCCATCTCAGTTCACTCAGTTTACTCCCCCTCCTCTCCTCCAAACTCAGGCCTGAGTCTGCCCTAAGGTCGTCTTTAGGGCGAAACTTATGCGAAATCCGGGACTTGATACAGTCTCAGTTTAAGGGCATATTGTATTTTACCTAAGAATGGAGGTAAGATGAAATCAATCTTTTGATTCCTTAGCTTCTGAATTGCTTCCGGTCTTTATATGTACTACTACTGGGAATAATCTTGGTCGCGATCCTGCGTTCTTTGCTCCTATTATCACTATTAGAATCGCGGCTTCGTCGACTTAAATCAGATATGCCAATGCTTAAAATGTTTATTCCATCATTGTGGACATTTTGATTTTGATTTTTTTAAAAAATTCATCTCGCATCTCACTAGGTCTACTTCAATTAATCATAGGACGTGCTTTGATTGGTAAGAAAGCTGCAATTGTGGTTTTCGAAGCCAAGGCATGGCAAAAGTTGTTGCTCCAAGTTCGTTACTCCATCGCTCTCATCTAATTGGCTCAGGGCCTCGAAATAGTGATACAATAATGAAAAGAAAGACGCCATCAGAATTGAGGGTAAGTCTCTCTCTCTCTCTCTTTTTAAATTAAAGCGTCCAATTACGTGATTCTGATATATATGCCAGTCCGATTAATTTCAGCATCTTTTCATTGATATTGATTACTATTAATGAACTGTTGTGGAATGCTGAGGCAGAAATTTTCATGTCTATATCATCTTTATTTTGTTGGCAGGGAGAACAGTTGCAGCGGGCTAGTGCTGTGACTGTGGACCTTACAGATGAATCTCCGTTGCCTTTGAGCAGTACTTCAAAGTGAGCTTCTTCTGATTCTCGTTGAATTTGTTATTTCATAATTTGTTGACAGCTTGCTTGATTTATGTTTGCAACACCAGTGACGTGGATAATGGGCTTAAAAGGCCAGGGCTATCAAGGAATTCAAAATTCATTGATACACGCGTTGATGATGTATTTCCTGCCAAAAAGTCCAGGTTTAGAATGACTTCTGGAAAAGAAAACGCAAAGGTTATTACATTTGTACAAGACATGTGACTTACGCTGAGTTTTTTCTGTTCACATCCTCGTTAGATGGAAAATCTCTGACTGCTAACGTGTTTCGAATTGAACTAAGTAACCTTGTTATTATGTTTAGGAAAATACATCTACGGAGAAAACTAGCACCCTGAAGAATCCCTATGTTCTTACTAATTTGACTACCACAAAACAGCAAGGGATATCATGGTTTGCCTTGTTTCCTATGTGTTCTCTTTAGTTCAAATTTATAATTTCCCTGTGTTGATTTTCTTTGTAACTGCTTTCAGCTTAGAGAATACTGTTGCTTCTAGTGAAGTAAGCAAAGATAGTACATTGCAGTCTGGTCATACAATCGAAAAGTGCAGCCAAGGAAAGTTCCTCACTGTAACTGAGCTTTCATCATCTGCTGATAGATCTTCAGGCTTGGCAGCTATTGACATGGTATACATTGGCGGATTTCTTTTCTTTTTACGTACTTATATGTTGGGTGCCATTTGTAAACATGTTTTAAAATACAGGGTAATGCATTAAGAGGACTAGCTGCCCCAGAACTAAATGTGGGTTGTGGTTTAGCTGCTAATTCATCTAAAAGACTTGGAGATAGTGCATCAACCACTGTGGGCAATTTTATCAATGAGTGCCATGTACCTGGCCATAAGGCTCCTCTGGATCTTACACTAAAAACTAGTATGCGTGTTGTATCTTCTTCTGTGAATTGGTGAGTACATTGGATGGACCGACATCTTACCATTGATAATGAAGGGGAATGGCATGCAATTTTCACTTTGTTAGTACTGCTGCATTCATTGATGTGATTTATTTGAATACTTTATTGCCTGCTTACTTTGTTGGTCTCAGCTATCCTTGGTGTTCTTGGTTGTTATCCTGTTTATTTTTTGTTGATTTCTGAACTTCAGGATTCAGAGGTCATTTATGCGCCGAACCATGCCTCATTTCACCTTCAAACATGGCACTTTCAAGGGTCAAAATATGAGGGGTCATTCACATCTCACATCTAATTCTGATGACTTTGAAGTTTTGCATTCATGGACGTATCCTCAATCCATCCTCCCACCTTCTGTCATATCAGTGTTGAGCTCATCAACAGCTGATGGAGGTTGTCAGGCAGCTTTTTAACTTTTTGCATTTCCAGTCTCTTCCTTGTTTTCTCCCTCTTTATTAAGGTGGATGTTTCCCTTTTGTGCAGTAGAATTGGATTTCTTAAATAAACGGCAGATACATTGGGAAGAATCTTTCCGGAATCTCTATTACATGCTTCGTAATAATACATGTGGCATCTTTTATGGTGATAACATCCCCTCACTAGTTCCACTGCCTTATTTATTGTTTTGAATTTGAATTTGAATGGAAACCAAGTATTAATCTTCCTGTGTTTCCTCCATCCTCTAGTTTGCACTTCTCAGTTTGTGGTGATGTTCACCGGCAGTGATGGTTCTGATAGATCCATATCCTCTTGCAATGCTTATATCTCTCAGTCAACTAGAGGCTTGAGATCATTATTAAGAGAGCATGTAAGAATAAATTCACAAATTCCTCACTTTGATGGGTGCTTTGTGCTTATTTGTCACTGCTTACTCAGTATTCACTCTCTGCCTAGTATACTTTTCTCTCATAGCTTGTTATTTCCTGTACTGGATACACAGGATAAGAGTAATTTACCTTTGATAGAATATTTTCTAGGCAGATCTCAGTGAAACTACCTGTTAAGTTATGTTTGCTAGTATTGCTACATAGCATGTCATTGAACTGTGGAGGGGAGTAGGGAAAAAGTAAGGGATATGAACTAGGGATCAAACCCAAGACAATAAGCTTATCCTGTTTGATGGTTAGACTAGCATAATATAGCTATAAGCTAATTGGTGTTGCTTATTAGTTATTTGTTGCTTATACATGTGAAAATAATAAAAAATCTACTAGGTTATCCTCATTTGGTGGTTTTTTTTTCCATTTCCTTTTTCTTTCTTTCTTTCTTTCTTGCCAAAATCCTCATTTGATGGCTAAACTGCTCAATATCATGACTTGAAAAAAGGTCGTATATTTGTTTTGTGAAATTAAAGATTCTCCTATTTTTAGTCTTATACTTGATATTGAAATGTGTGCCCTAATATTTATTTAGTAATCATGTTTATACTTATTTTTGGCCATATCCCTGTTGACTAGGATGTTTCTTTCTCTATGCCTCTTTGCCATTCTAAAGTGGAGCAGATTGCTACTGAACACCTGGTTGAGCTATCAGAAATAGAAAGGCATAATCTAGGGCAGGTTTGAATCAATAGACCGTTCATGTTATTCATTTTCTTATGCAATGCCTGATTTATGCCTTGCTTTGACTAGGGATCTACAACTAGTTAATAGCGTTCTTTATAATTGTCTCCATAAGTCTAACTGGCTTGACAAAATTTCTGTTGGCTTCAATTATTGGCTGTCTGATGATAATGTATGGCCTTTTCATTAATGGAAGTTCGCCTTTATTTGAGTTTTTGGTATCTTCTCGTATATGTCAACACTTATTAAGAATTTAAGATTATTGTAGGGAAAATGATTGTCCTTATTGTATCTGTCTAGTGCTCCCAATACAGGGCTATCAGTTAACTTCACCATGTATAATTTTTATATTTTTGAGTTGATTGTTGCTTTCTGTGAACAAATTGCAGACTCGAAGAATGAGATCCTTCTCTGATGTTGACAATACCCCAGAATCTTTACTGGTTTTCAGTGGCAACATGAATGTACACGGTTTATATGACCTTTTACTAAATTACAGGTGACTATTGAACCAATTAATGGTAACTTTCTTCTAATGTTTCTGTCCAGATTTTCCATATCATGTTAGTGGGTTATGCGAATTTGTTGTTTACTCAATTTCTGGCTTGTTGACTAGTTCCTTTTGTCTGCAGATCTTTCTTTACCTCACTATCTGCTATGGATGTCCCTGTATTATGTTCTCCTGTTCCGTTTCAAAATGCTGCCATTTCTTCTCCTGATGTATGTCATACCTTTGTGTTCTCCCCTAATAATTGTCACACCCTATTATTGCTCTTTTTTTAGCATCTAGATGTTTAGTTGATTGCTGAACTGTCGAGATAATCCTTTTACCTACATCATTACCTACACCACTTGAGAAAGAACAGGTATTGACACCTCACTTGTGGAATTTATTATGGTTAATTTGGGGTTAGGTAACACCTACCATCCTGAAACATTTAACAAACCTTCAAAAGCAGTTGCCAGTAGTTGCTTAATCTTTTGAATATGCATGCTGGACTAGTGATGATAAGATTTATCAGTATCCTCCAAATAAGCACTTATACTTCCCTTGAAAATTGAATGTTTGCTGTAAACTCGCTCAAGTAAATTTGCTATGCTAGTGCTACCAGTAGAGAAATCTGCTTAATTGAGATACATTGGTTATTTTTCTTGCCATGAAACAAGAGATGATTGGAGCATAATGACACCCCTTTGTAGATTAAATGCATGGAGATGAAACGGGCTGAACAAATTGCTGCCTCCTATGATGAATCATATAGGAGAGATGCTGAAATTACCCAAGGTTCATCAGATGGCCTTTGTTGTAGTATTGAAATCAAAGATACGATTCTTCCACCATGGATTATTTCTGGTATATGTTCATTGATGAGTTCTGAAGGAAGAAAATTTGAGGCAAGGTATGGATAGCTTCTGCATGATGATACCCTGTCGCTACTTTGAATTGTTTGGGAAGGACCAAATTCATGCGGTCTGTACAATGAAGTGGTTCCTGTGCGTGGAACGAATATTGTATTAATTCAGCACGATCTAGGACGTTAGGTTGTCCCTCCTCGTTTCCTAGCTTAGCTGCTTCAATCTATGTTTGGGTTTCATGGTCTTGTCAACCTTCAGTCATTCTCAGTCATCAGGAATCCCAAAACAAGCTGAATATTTCTTGATCATGAGCTATATCTTGAGTGATGTGCTGGGTTTGTGACATGCTATTTAATCAAGTAAAAAAGATGTGTCAGATTTTGTTATTTGGCCCTTAAATGATGTTTTCTTTTTTGTGGCTTACAGTTTTGTGACAGAACCGAGCTCAATTGGCTTGAATGTTGCTTTGAATTCAACTTGTGAGAAATCAGGTTCTAAAGCTGCAGGTGGTGGAAGCTTGCAAAACTGCAATGATACATTTGGCATTCCTGGAGCCATAGTCATCTCTGGCTTGCAGCCATGCTCGCTAAAGGGCCTAAAGTACTCTGATGATTCTTATACAGCTTCTCTATCGCCTGTATAATTTTATCCTCTACAAATAATTCTGGTTTCCATCACGGTGCTGACTAATTATTTCAAACCTTACAGTTTCGGAGTTTCTTCCCAGGTAAAAAAAAATTCCCATGCATTTTTCATATCTACCTTCGAAGAACAGGTTGTAACAAGAATGTGTAATATGTCAAACCAATTGTAATTTTTGCAAGCATATCCTTATTTGGTGGTGATCCGCTTAAACTCTAGGAATGCACAGCATGTGTAATATTTGGATTTGAACCATAGCAGAATGTTGACCATTTTCCCCCATTTTCAATTTTTTTTCTTCTATGCTGAATGGTGAATATAGACACATGGATTTTACTGCTCGTCAGAATTGCTGATGATTTCAGCAAGGAAAGAAGAAAAGAAAAAAGGAAAATCCTCCCGATCTGCTTGACATGTATAGAAATGTCTGTATAGTTTGGATTAGGGATTCACAAAGGTGGTGGGAGGGAAACAACCATAAACATGGAGCCTATACTTATTTCACTCTTGGTTTACACAAGGTGTAGTTATTGCAGAGGATTCAATGCGAGGGTATGCATGCATCGACATTTAGATTTATCAGTCCCGAAAGAAGTGTAAATTTAGATACTTTAAATAAATGCATTAATCTCATGACATGCAAATTTGGAATATGTGCATCAAGTTTTGAGCATTCAAAAAACAAATTCTTTTAACTCTTGTGCTTGAATTTATTTTGTAATTTTTATTTCCTCCCATTTTTATAAGTCATTTTTAACCAATTTACCAAAACTAATGTGAGTTAATTAGAATAATAAAATTATCCTAAAAATAAATCGGTTTTCAATTTTGTCTTTAGATTTTAAAAAGGGTGATTTGATGTGTAAGAAGAGTTTTCTTAAAAATTAAAATATTACACTCTTTTTTTTAAGAATTTGCTAGAAAGTATTTTTGACATTGTAAATCAAATGTTACTTAAAAAAAAGAAAGAAAGAAAAAATGACTTATATAAATGACCAAGAAAACTTTTTAAAACATGGCTTATAAAAAAGATTGAAGAGCACAAATAATTCTTATGAATAATTGAAGTTTTATAAATTTTAAATCTAGTTTTTGGTTTTGCTACTAATTTTTTTTGTTTAGTTTTTCTATGATTATAATGTAATAACTTAACATTCAAAACTTCTGTAATTAACGTAAAAAATAATAACAATATAACTCATGATGGTATGAACCATATAAATCAAAAAGATAAAATCGTAGAGTAGACGCGTGAGTGAATTTGATAGTGCAGTGATAAAAGTCTGATGGAGACTTCAAGATTTCAACAAAAAAAAAAACAAAACAAAACAAACAAGCAAACAAACGGACAAACAAATTTTTAAACTACAGCAGATTGCCAAAAATTGGTGATCACCATGAAAAATTGAAAATGATAATTCTGTAAGATACAAAAATGAAAGTAAATTTAATGAATGACGAATTAAGACGATGATTTGTATGATGCACCTGAACTGTGGATTAGCAAAATTGATTATTGCTTCTTGCCTCCCTCTAGAAAGAGAACTTAAAAGCTCCTACTTTAGAATCCGTGACAGAATCCCAGAAGGAAAGTTTCCTCTGCTGAATCTGTTTCTCTCTCTCATTCCGCGTCAGCTCATCAATTATTCCAGGAAAAGAATCCTCGATAGCATTTCTAAACTTATCATACAAATTCACTCGATCTCTTGTTCCAGATACTAGTACGCTCGCATTTGGCCTTTTAAGAAAATCCAAGACATTAAGCAAGTTTCTCCTGCAACAAATTACCACAACGAGTTCTGTCAAAGAAAGAATTTCCATCCTGCACCATTTGAGATTACAAAATATGCAAAATACAAAGGTGAAACCAAATTAAACACTACACAAATGTTAAATCATTAAATTGTTTAGCAATTAGTTTTTCATGAATTTTAAGCAATTTTCAAGTTGTTTATACAACCACAAGGATGACAGGGTGGGGAAAATTGAAATTTGCCAACTGTATCAGAAGAGATAATAGACATTACAGCATTAGCTTGAATGTGAAATTTCCATGTTCGGTTTCAGGTACAAAGAACCAAATTCACTGAGCCACAAAAACTTGTCTTAACCACTAACTAATAAAAACATGTCATGGTTTTAACATTAAAATCAAGCACTTGATTACTCAGAGTGCAAAACCTGACAAGCCAAACAACTTCACGATGTCATTATACAGTTTTAGACCCTAGCCTCTGAAGCTGGAACTACTACCATGATGTATTAAAAAAGAAGAAGAAGAAGAAGAAGACAAAAGTCAATGGAGAAACAGAAGAATGTAGAAGCCTATAACTACTTCCCAATAGTCAACGGAATGATCAAAAGGTAGAACACCATATTGCTACCACGAGTGAATGAAGAAACCAAATCAAGTGAGCCATAACACTCCTGCATATAATTTTAATGAAAGCATAGCTTGTTCAAACCTAAAGAAATCAACTTTCAAAAAAGTGGGCTACAAATTAGTTTGCGTAGATTGATAATATACTACTCAATACGATACTATTAATTAAACTAACTACAGAAAGCAGTACAGAATCTTACCTGCTGACATAATTTTGGGTTATAGCTATGGACTCCTCCAAGTTGATCACCAAATGCCACCATCCATTAGGCACAAAGACAAGCTCCCCAGCTTTGCAGATACACTCAATAGGTTTCTTCATCCAACTTTTTGTCGCGCAGTAAAAGTTCATGAACCACTCAATTATTGAAACAGGAGATGCAACCTCTGCACCATCAGGGCTAGGATGAACTCCAGGTGGAATGACATCAGGAGGAAATAATATCCACTTCTTGGAGCCCTTGATCACAGCATTCCAAGCTGAAGTTGAATTTGGATCAACGTGGAAAGATGATCCTGATCCAGCTGGACCAACAATAATCCACCTGTAGTCAGGTCTCTCTTTGCCCAAGACACTAAACAAGTCCTCCTGGAAGTAAGCTGGCACTTCATAATGTGAATCCAACTTTGGAACTTTTTCAGCAAATTTTGGATCAAACAAGTACAATGGTCTTTCTTCCCTCACTTGAACTGAATACTCAAAGTAGTCTTCAAGCCTCATCTCTACTGGCCCGACTGAAAACTTAACATCGCCACACAACTGCACCAAATAATCACTATCCCATTTTTTCAGCGCATCCCAATTATCAAGACATCCTTCCAGCAATACCGGCTTATTAGTCTCCTCAAAATTCTTCACAAATTCTTCAACCGAAATGCCCTTTTTGCGAACTATATTATCTCTTACCAGCCATTCGGGTTTCATTTCAAGATTAGCACAGAGCCAACTTTGGAAAAGATAATCAGAATAAAAATCTTTCACTTTCAAATTCTGGACGGCAATATTTGATACATCAAATAAAGGGTAGTAAGTACCAATATAAGTTGATTTCCAAGACCCATTGTACCGAAAGCCATCACTAAGATTTTCCAACACGAGATTTCTCCAAATGGGTTCATGATTGGTGAAAACATAAAAGGACTTGCTCACAGTTGCTAAAACCCCCAAGTCGTTCCCATTTAACAACCCCAGAATTTCAAGAACAAGCTCGTCTGTCAGAGTGTGCAGATTACCTAAACCTGTATCTCTGCAGTTGATAGAACCAGGGTTGAGATAAAGATTGCCCAAAGGCTGCACCCAGTAAGTATGTGATGGAGCAGAACTTTTGAGCCTGAAACCTTCAGTATCTTCTTTCACTCCTTCTCGGTCTAGATATTCAATGTTATGGGAAATGCACTTTTGCTTATGGATAGCGGATGGACTTTTGAGTTTGCTCTTGTTTCTGTTCTTTTTCTTGATCCTTCTTGCACGGTACCAGAAGCTCTTGAAGCTAAGCATTGTGGAAGTTGAGGGCGTTGCACTGATGCCGAAACCTAAAAAGAAAGCTGAAGGTGATTCCGAAAACGCGTTTCCATCCTACTCGAAACGTTCCGGCTTGTACACGAAAACGCTTTTGAAAATATTTTGCTGAAATGTCGCTTGCAGTATATTCTTTACTTTTTTTTTAAATATATATATCATTTTTACCATAAAAAACTAACATTACAATAATAATCTTTATCCCACTAAATGATATCAGTTATATCAATTATACTATACTATTATATTTTATCATTAACTAAATTTTTAAAAATATTATTAATTAGGAGGTTTTGTCTAACAATTTTTGTAAATATTTTCTTCATCCTTCATATTATTTATATGATTTGAGATTACATGTTTCACCTTTTTCATTAGTGCCTCCCACGTTCTTTTCTATACATAACTACTACAAAATAATTTTCTATTATTTTTTTCTTAATAGATGTCCTACTCATTTTTTTATATATATATGTTCATTTTAAATTTTATCTTTTTATGTCTGCTTGCATGTTCATTTTAATATTCTCATCTTTATTAACCCAAATTTATACTCTTGTTGTCTCTTAAGATCCAACATTTACTATCATATAATATAATTGAGTTTATAGTAGGTTGATAAAACTTTCTTTTTAAGTTTATTAGGTATATTTTGATTATAAATAACTCATTTAGCCTTTCTCTATTTAAACCATTTAACTTATATTTTATTTTCAACATTTTTATCATATTGAATAATAGCTTTCAAATATCTTAATTTTTTCACTTCAGATATAATTTAATTTCCTAATCTTACTTCTAAATTACTATACCTCTTATCAAAATTGTGATGCAAATATTTCATCTTATTCTTATTCAAGCGGATTCCAAGATGCACTTCCATAAAAAAAAAACTAATATCAATATACAGTTAAAATTTATAAAAAAAATTATATTTTATAAATCGTTTGTATATTTTTTAAAATTTTTCTTCAATCTTTCTTTGCACATAATGTTGACTTTGTATATTCTTCACATGTTTTAATATGATTTACAAATAGATAGATGAGTATAATTTTCAAGAAATTTTAAGTTTTTTTAAGTAACTACTAGAAAATTGGAAAAATTGCTCAATTTAGCCTCCACTTGTTCAGTTAAAAAATAAATAAATAATAGGAATAAAAGAATAGTAAAATAATAATACACACTTATTTTATTTATATGTAACATGTTTATTTTGTTACAAATATTTAATATTTAATAATTATTTTTAATTATTTGTTAAAATTGAATACCATTTTTATTTTTTATTTTTAGTCTACGTTTAATATCTCCCAATCTCGGCATCTTTCCCAACCGTGCCCATAATATAAGTGAAAACCCAATATATATATATATATATATATATTAGACATATGGGAAAATCCATTCAAACACAGAAAGGTGATATTCTAGATATTGTTCTAAATTACATGCAGCTGGTTTAACCTTCGGAAAAGGGATAATAATATTAACGAAGGCTCAACAAGTTCATTAGAGGGGCCTGAGAAAGCTATATACTATGTACATTGCAGGAAGAGACGGAGAGTTAAGAAACTTGCATTGAACTTAAGATTATGAAACATTATGTATGCCATGTACAGGTTATTCGAGCAAATCATGCTCACTTCATTTTTCACAAAACAACCAACAAATTACATTCAATTTCATGCAAAGAATACAAAAGAACGAATGAACTAACAATGCATAAAACACCACACTTCCCACGAGAAAAAATATTTAAAAGAAAAAAAAAGATATATCTCCTCGCAATAGTGGGGTTAAAATTGAGTTGGTGCTTCCCTTTTTGGGCTCTGCGCTGTGGGCTGATACAGGGATTCAAGAACTAAACTCTGAGTTCTGTGCTAGAAAGACATCTCCATTGCCTTGCACGAGGCCCATTATCCAGAAGCGTTTGCAAGCCGACGCCGTTGGCTGATTGCCCGAACGTATACCTGGAGTTAACCATTTCAGATCATTTGGTCAACAATCGCTTAGAAAGTAAACTGTAAGACAATTGCTTATCCTCTGGAGTCTGGACCCACAAAATCAGACAAGTCATGGACACAGTAAAATTGCCATTTGGATAAAATGCCTAAGCTTTGAGACAACGGTTTATATATAAAGCAATCCATAATTCTCAGATCCAACTTCACAAGTTCCCGCATAAGACCTTCAAACATCCTCTCTCTCCCTTAGTCCCTAAATATTCTCTTCCTTCATATAGTGTTTTATAAGTATTGGCTACATTAAATTCAAAGTACGGTGTTGTCTTTCAGACAAAAAACTGTTTAGGTGGTTATAAGAGTTCAAGCATGACCTCGCATAATAGCATTCTATTATATTGATAGAAACATGAATATGAACACAATGATGAAAACACGATGCCATCAAAAACATTTTTCTCCTTTTAGTTCAATGTCATATAAATGAGGACACGCCATGCAAATGAAGGCAACATTCCAATTTTCTCTTTACTGCTCCAATTTAGAGTAGATTCAGGTGAAATTAAGGTTTAATATTCTCTTCAATTTTATACTTATTTATCCTACTTTTGTTATCCAAAGTTTTACCTCCAAATTTCATTCACCGCAAAATAATCCCTCCAATTTTACCCCTTAACAGAGTATTACTCTCTACTTACTTGCTTTGGCGTGCCTTCTTCCTCCATGAAAGAGCAGCTGTGATTGTCTGAACACAAAAGAGAAAAATAAAATATATCAAGTGAGAACATAAAAATCTTCACTTACGAGTGATAGGCATAAAAGCAATTTATTTGTTAAATGAGCAATGCAAACAGGGAAACAGCACGTGTTTCTAAATGATTCTATGGTAGCCGGGAGTTTTCCTTTCTTTCTTCCTTTTTTTTATAAAAAAAAAAAAGGGCTTTGTATGGACAGCAAAGGGTGGCAGATGATATCTTTCATAGAGAGAACAATCTTTGATATGAAAGGAAAACAGCCAGCATGAGTAATATCTGCTGTTAAATTTTAGAGTAAAACTTCGTATGCGTTCACTTGATAAATTAGCTTCAAAGGCATCTCTAGAATTTCGGAATTCATGACTCAGTTTCGCAGAAACTTAAAGCAATAAAGTTCAACCAAATGATAAATAATATCAACAATATATAAGAGATCAGATATAGCAGAAGCACACGCATTGCATTCACGAAACCATTGTTTTATTTACCTTAATGATAGACGAAAATCCGCCAACAGATGGCCTTTTCACTGCCATTCTTCTTTGGGGTGACATCTCTTTGCATAAATGTTGAGCTATTTCCCTCAGTAACACAATCTGTGCTTTATCAGTACTCATTGAAATGATTGTCTGCTTCATTGATTCCCTATCAGCCTCAAGTGCCTGGAGCCTCATTGATAACTTTTTAATGTCAGGGTCTTCATATCCAAAAACATTGTCAACCCTTGGAGTGGTTGAATAATCTTCATAAACACCAGATACAGGTTTGGACTCTTTAATACCATTTTGGGGGCCACTATGAATAGAGTCGATGGTATAAACTCTGTCACCAGTGTCGTCACCAGCTTCTGATGCATTGTCTACCCTTTTCAAGTTGGATAGATCCTCTGGCAGTGCGATATGATCAATCTTCCGAAAGGAAGAACTAAGTTTAGGAGAATCCACAAAAGATTCAGGTCTCATCTCTCTACCCATTCCAGCATATGTACTAGAGTCACCAGAAAATTTCCTCGAATGTTTACTTGGTCGAGGAGACTGCCCAACTATCACCTTCTCTAGAATATTTTTTCCTGAAATATCCCCATCCACCTGGCTATAAGTGGGATTTCTTTCCATTTGACATATCCTATTTTCCAAATTCCTCAATCGATCACGAGGGGTTTCACCAAATGCATATTTCTCAACGTCCACGTCATCAGCATCCCTGGCAGCATTATGTGTTTCATTTACATTGCACTTCAACGGAGGGTATTCATGGATGGAAGGTTCATATTCAGCATCAATATCTTCCATATACAGACTCCTACCATCTGCTTCAGACTCAGTGAGCCCATAGCTCATCATCCTATGCTTATAAGCCTGCACTTCACAAGTAAGTGACTCGATTGCTTGTTCTCTTTTATACAACAAATCCTCAAATGCTAGGACTTCCTCCCGATCATGCAACATCTTCTCCTCCACAAAGGATTTGAACTGCCGGGCTTCCATTTGAATCTCTGCCTTCTCCCTCTGCAACCTTAATATCATTGACATGGCCTCGTTTGCAGCTGTCGATGAAGCATTTCTCTCTTCCTCCAGCTCAGCATATAAATCTTGTATAGTTTCCTGTTGTCTGCTAACTATCTCGCGCAATGCAGCACATTCATTCTCAATTTGGACCCTTGCAACTGAAAAGTAATTCAAGGCAGGTAGAAACAATTGGTTACCCCGTTCAAACTCATCATGCTTCCGTTTAACAGAACGAATCCAAGTGCCCGGAGATTCAGCTACCAAAGAACATCTACACCCACCGTCGCAACATTTTACCAATTGGCTGGAAAATGGAGCTGCGTCCGATTCCATTTCAAATTAACATCCAAACGCGAAGAATTTGTAAATCAATAATAATAGAACAAATTATAGCAATGCCCTCTTTCCATGCCAAGCGCTCCTTTATTTTGTCGGTCCCCCTCAGATCAAACAATCAACCCCGAACCTACGCCCAAGAAAAGAAAGACGCCTGCCCATTAAAAATATCACGGCGAATAATTTTCAAATACCAGCTCTGAAAATCGTTTATAATTATCATTCACCTTTCAGGATAAATGCTCGAAGCCTTGCCAGATAAAAGGATTTCCAAATAAATTAGTCTTTCCCAGAACAAATATAGGAAAAAGATGAATTGTTTTTTTTTTTTTCAAAAAAAAAGAAAGTAAGGGAAAAAGATCGAAACTCACCTTGAAAAAAAAAATCGGTTGGGGGAATCAAGAGGAGCCGGCGAAGGCAAAGAGAGCACAACCGCGAACACCAGAACCTCAATGGCTTCTCACACTTGTCCCCGCGAATGCACAAGCGGGAACGGTGTTTGGAGGGAAGGAAAATTGAAGGGTCAGGGGAAAGTAAAGAAGAGGGAGAGAGAAAATGATCCCCAAGAAAATCCTTTTTATCTATTTGTGATTTGTGATTGTAATTCTCATTTTTAGAATTTTAGGTTTGTTTATTATATATTATTATTCGCCTCAGTTCGAGTTTCAAAGAGACGATATGTTTTGTGCTAATGGTCCCTTTCTCTTCCTCCAGACAGAGAGAGAGAGAGAGAGAGGGAGGGAGAGAGGGCAGGCAGAGCAGAGGGACGCGAGAGATGTACGGTCGAAGAGTGAAGGTATGGTGAAGCCATCGCGTTCGTGACTCTGACCTGTTCCATGCCGCTTTGTTGGATTTTACAACTGCCTGGTTTTATCCATTCTCATTTTGTCCGCTTTCTTTTTTATTGATTATCATTATCGCATCATTTTCTTTTATTTCCTCTTTTGTTTTAAAATTATTTTGTAAAGTACTCTGCTTTATTTCATTTACAAGTCAATTTTAATTTTTTATTAAAATTTAAAAATTATAGTGAATACTTAATGTGATGTCTTATAATGCCTTTTCTCATTTTCATTGATACCTTTTTTTTGATTTAAATTATGAGCTTAGATCTGCATGATGTATGGACAATGAATCATGCTATGTGATGTACTCTGTTAATATATTATCAAATATTGATATTCATTCTTGCGCTTCCTTAATACTCCATGCAAACCTCATGAATACACTATACACTAACTACTTGTTCGTTATTATGGTCTAATTTAGGTACCTGGCTAATGATGTCAATATTTGACCTTTTTGGTTTGTTTTCCTGCCTTCTCTGGCCTCTTTGGATCCCAGCATGACGAAATTGTTACCGTTCTTCCCTCAAAGAAATACCCTCTCTTTTGAAAAGAAGTGCTCTCATTTTATATACTTTCTCAATTAATATTTTTGAATAGATGGAGTAGAAGTTAGGTCAATTACCGCATCGAATCTAAATGATAAAAAGTTAAATTATTGATATTGTTTAAAATGAAAACAAATTTTACAGAATATCCTTATTAATATTTTTTAAAAAATTTCTTTCTCATATATAATACTTTAATCAAAAAATTGTAAAATAAAAAATTATAAAAAATATTTATACAAAATCACTGGAAAAAAATAATTTCTTCTAGACCAAGGGAGTAGAGCAATAATTTTTTTGTTGCGCAGGCATTTTAATTCTTGCAAACCTGTTTTGGATTTTTGTTTTATCTTTTGGTGAGCTTTATTTTGGATTTTAATTCATAAATGAAGAGCTCTCGGCCACATTGTCTCTTGAAATACATGTATGGTTTTCGTTCTCTAATATTGTGTTTTTTTAAATACCTGTATCATTATAATTGTTCTCTCATACATGTGTGTGACTAGAAAACATAATTTATTACAAGTTTGAGGCAATTTCTATTTATGAATTAATTTAATTTAAGAATTAGCCATATCTTCTTCACCAATTGAGTTTTTTTTTTTTTTTTTTTGGGTTGCCTGAGAGACTTTACAGTTAAATAAGACCAGTTATATAGAACCCACCTGGTTCAACAATACGATGCATGAGACTTGTGCATGCTCGTTTGGGCGAAGAATTATGATACCCATCATTGAACTTATACGCCGTGAACAGGAAAATCTTTATTTTCATTCCCGGATTTGTGTTGTTTCATCCAAAATTTAAATAAACACTTCTCAGAAGAAGTCTCGTATAAAATCAGCTGATACAAACAAATAGATGTGGTATAGATAATAGTGGTTTGGACCCTTTAAACATCATTCCAGTGTTTAATTCCTAAAAATATGTATAGAAAAATATTACTTGAGAGAGTCAATTACTTAAATGATGTTTAAATTTTTTAGAAGATTAGTCTCACAGGCCACCACTGCTAATTGTGGAAATACCTTGGACAACCAAAAGAAAAAATAAAAATAAATTCAGCTGATACAAAATCTCAACCGATAATTATTCTCATCCGTTACATCTCCATGGATACTTTCATTTCAAAATCTCAACGCGACATAACATTTTAGCATAGCTTTCAACTTCTTCCGCAGGAGAAACCCCATCTCACTAATCAGTCATCACGCCAAACATGTTGAACACAATATCTCATGTGATTCTTATGATATGAAAATCTGGGTTAGTTTAGTCACTTGAATCGGTAAACTATTTAAGCCAATGTCTTGACTCGTTTAAAAAAATATTTTATTCGCAATTGGTTTGACTGCAACTTCACTATGGTCTTAATTATTAATCTTTAAACAAGCGCTTTTGACCAAATCAATGTCAATATCTTTATAATTATAAAGAATGTCTCCCTCAATTTCCCGAGGCCCTGATTTGATCCTTCCAGACTAGCAAAGATCGACAAGCTCTCAACCATTCTCCTCCTTCAAGTATTGACCAAAACCAGACGCTATCTGAGACTGACAATGATAACCTCGTCAATCTAGGAGGCTCGCTACAGAAGGCTCTTAAACTCTTTTTTTTTTTTTTTATTAATAGAAGGCTCTTAAACTTGATTGGGATGGAACTCATTGATTCATACCCCACGTGCCCGTGCTAGCCCAGCTAATGCTGCCCAACATTCCAAGTGGGCTTTACTTCCTTCCTGGGCCAAGCCCCCCTTCATTTAACGTATATTCTTGGACGAATTATGAGGCGAGTCACATTACTCATGACTTATAAGCATGGTTTTTAATGGATTTTATGGTATTTAATTTATATATAGAGTGCACCGTTTATCAATTTTTTATTTTTAGACTTGATTGCATTTACAGGGTTTTTGTCTAGCATTCATCTTCAAAACTCAGAATGGCCTACAACGGGCCGGCGCTTTTATTTACAAACTGTTCGTAAATTAAATAAAGGTGATATTTCGCCTTCTTCCCCCTGATTATTTAAGAACAAAACTCGTTGATATCTTTTTTTTCCCTGTAAAAGCTGAAGAAATCAATAAGTGTTATCCAAAGAGTTATTAAGGACTTTAAATTTAATTATAGATCAATTTTGTACATCTTCTAATGTTAAATATTCACTTCTTTATTACTTTAATATTAAAAACATTTAACATCATTTAGTTATCAATAAGTTTTAATATTTTTTTAATATTATTTATTATGTTAAAAGTTATTTTTACTCCTTAACTTTTATTTGAAGAGTCAATGAGTATCCTTAACTCAAATATTAAAAAAAAAATAATGTAGGCACACTAACAATGAGAAAATGACACAGTAACAAGACAAGAGAGATATTTTTTAAAGTTCAGAGATATAATTAATTTATAATTGAGTTTAAGGTTCCTAATGACCTTTTAGATAAATTTTAAAGATAAGAATGACTTTTAACTCAATCAATAAATGCGTGAATGTGTAACTATAAAATGTCGTGATGATAATGGAGCCATGATTACTACTGTTTCATCCTTCTCAAACTTCATAAAATGCATGAAATTCAAAATCCAGTTGTCCCTAAAACACAAAAGGAATCAACGAAATCAAGAGGTTTTTTTAACAATAATGTTTGAAAGATGTTACGGTTTTGCATAAAATCTCGATTCTTTGAAGCTAATTGCAATGAAAGCCAATGAGTAGAGACAATGGATATAGTGATCCTATAAATGGAAGGAGCTTGCATGCTGATCAGCAAGCTAAGTGATCAGAACTTAATCAAGGGTAAAATCTAAGAATGCCTGGGAGTGACATGAAATATACAGTGAGTTTCCAACTATAAACGGACTAACAAAAAGATATCTGAGCAATAAAAAAAATAAAAAATGATGTTAGGTTAGAAATAAAAGAATTACATGTAGTATGTTTTTTCTAACTTCCTGTCTCATAAATGGTTCTGGAAGATCAGCTAGAAGATGTTTCTGGTATTTTTTCTCGCCTTTGTACTGGCCCAGAATTATTGCAACTTTTGTTATCATCATCATGACCAATCTCAAGATGCACTATAGTCTTTGGCTAGCTGGCTCATATCCCACAAGCACAGTCCTTTGTTGCGTCAGTGGCAGTAAGTGATCCACGTCACGAGTGCTTTCCGAGAGCCAACATGCTTCTTCTGAATGGGCTCGATCCCTAGCATGTGGGACTTCATCATAGTTTCAGAACACTCAGAATAATGTACTATCCTCTGAATAGCTTCAACACTTTCCAAGATCATAATGATATACAGCATTCACAATTCCAGAAATTCTGGTTTTGAAAAAAAAAAAAAAGAAAAAAATACACTTTATTTTGTTGAGTCTCTTTACTGTGTCTGTCCGTTATGGGAGTTACTAATTTAGTTAATTAGTTGATTAAATCAGATTGTAACCTATACTCAGCATATGAATTATGAATAATCACTTACCTTGAGGACGTAGTTGTATCTCCTCTCTCTTTGTGTTTTTAAACGGAGGTGTACCCATCTATTTTTTTTAATTGTCTAATCGAAGTCTAATTCAAATCATATTAATTAGGTTAATTAAGTTTATGTTTAAGAGAATTGCCTAAATCATGTCCATTAATAACATATTCTGTCCATGCCAAGTTTTCTGACCGAGGAAGAGAAGACGACTCTGAACTAAGAAATCAGAGTTCTTACGATAAAATTTTTGTTATACTTTATATTTCAAGAATATTTTTGTTACCGTTTCAAATGGCCGAGAACTTGAAAGACCGGAAAAGGCTGATGATCATGCCAGAACCCGACACATGTCTAAAGTATTTTTTGTAAGTTTGTAGGCAAAACCAGAAAAACTATAGTGGACACTAGGGTTTGTCCACCAGATTGTTAAGGTGTCCAAATCAATCTAAACCCATTCCAAATAAAGAAATGAGGGTCAGAGAAAGCTGTTCTCTTTCGGGTGAAAAAAGGACAAGATAATTAAACCAAGCATCACGAGAGGATTGTATTTTCTTTGTTGATTTGAAACCTTGTTGGAAGAAGTAGTCAAGAGCGTACGTGTTTGAAGCACATTCGTTGAATCCGTGTCGTGGTCTTTGAAAGAATGATACGGAACTCGGACCCAGAAAATGTATGGATGGCTCCGCCCTAAATCGCTCCTGCCGTTATCTCTCGGAGAAGATAAGAACCGAACCTGATTATAATAAATTAATATATTGCCATAGCCCATATGTATATAGATGCCTTCCGTCTAGTATATTAGGGGGAAGGTATAATTGCATATATTATATTATATTATATGAATGAATCAGTCTCTTAATAATCAAATCAATTCGAGTCTTGCCAATGGAGATCCAGGTTTGAGACCCACAAAATCCTCACGAAAAGATATTGATGTTGAGATTAACGCGCACTGTTTTGTAAAAAAATAATATATAGTCAATTCGTCAATTAATCACGAAGTAAAGTCTGCATTTATATAGTTGTTTTGGTGAGGTAATCTTTTCACGTCCCATTCACACAGGAGAGATCAGCTACACACTGGGTCATCTGTGTTGTGAATTTCACATTTACTGATCAGTCATCACTTTCTCTCTCTTGTGAAAAAATCTGGACTCAATTATTAGATTAATTAATTCAATAATGAGTTTTGTTTATAAACATATTCGCACTATATATATATATATATGCAAGACTGCTCAGACATGTACAATTGATTATAACCCTGAGATATGATGGAGGGTTTGACTTTGGTTGCTTGATTAAATGTGTCCTGGCTTTATCAAATAGATGACAAGCTCTTAGTGTACACACACAACTTTTAAAGTTGATATACATGAATTTATGTAAATTTTTTTTAAAAAATATTTTTTTCTTATTTTGTTATTTTTTATAAAATATTAAATCTTTTTTTTTTGCTCTTAGAAAAAAATAAAAATTTACAAAAAATTACCAATCACAACTTTAGAGAATTTAAATTCAAAGTAAAATTGATCTTAATTACACGCATGTGTAGCGCACAACTGATACTTTTGCAATGGAGTTTCTATGAAATAATGATTAATAGCCAAAGAAAATTCTAATGATGCGTATATCTACATCCTGTTTTACTCATTCCACTAAAAAGACAAAGACTAAACATATAAATATTGTCAGTGCTTGGTGGGCTATACTAATTGATTCAGATCATAAAGCAAGCTAGTCATTATATTTAACATGTGTACATGTTGGAACACTTGAAAAGACGAATTAATGAGAAGGAATAGTTAAGTAATTAAGGAACCAATATAATTGAACTGAAGTTAATGGTGTTATTCGTCATCTTTATGCACTCAATGTATGTGCTTCAAGCAAGTATATCCTGAGACCAACAAGAAGCTGATGTGAATGGCCTGGAAGGTTGCCCACGGTATCTGATCACTATTAATCACCACCCACTTGTTTTAATCTTTGTGGTTTTGCTTCTAAGCACTCATTAGCTGACTTTTAAGCTTTATCATAAAAGTTTAAGAAAGTACTTAACAACAAAATACGTTATCCTTAGTTCGATACATACATACATATATATGTAAGAGTAGGTAGGTTTAAATTTATTAAAATTTAACGATGACAAACACCAACGAGATTATCTTTTCTCTGTCGGCCTTCTTGATAGAAATAAGAAATAATAAAATCCATATCAAAAGAAGTTCTAGATGAACAAATTGACAAATTTTATCAATAATTAATTGGTGCTGGCCTGCAGGGTTGAAACTTGCATCAATGAAATCTAATACATTGCTCCCTCCAGTTTTTATTAAAAAGACATCTTAGTTACCTTACATGGATGAGGACATTAGTTAAAAGTAATTAACTGTCAGGAATTTTTATAATTTTTCAGAACTATCCTTCATTAAATTAGTTGATATAAGATGGATTTGAGAGAATAATTTTGAAAATAATTATTCATGAATGTTTTATTAAGTTTTAGAAAGAGTCTTATATTAAATATCCCAAGAATGAATCTTATGAAAAAAACGGAGGAAGTATATATCAATTACCGATTTGAATTTTTTCTATGGTTACATGCATGAATGACTGTACATGACATAGAGGGGAAAATGCCTATAAGGAAGGGCATATAGAACTGCATATATGGATAAAAAATAAATTGTCTCCTAAATCATAAGTTCAAGAGTGTTTGGATCTTAAACTCATTTTTTGGCATCTATTATTAATAAAAATTAACTTTAACTATTAGTTAATTTAAAAATAACTTCAAAAATTATAAATAATTATCAATAAAAATTTTATTGGCCTTTTTTATAATTTTTTGGATCCTTGCCTATAATTTTGAGCCTTTTATTGTACGTTTTTGGTCTTTTTAATTTTTGATATTATTTTCTAGTTAATTAACAGTTAAAGCTAACTTTTATTAATGGTAGGAAATAAATTATATTATTTTTAAAATTTAAAAAAATATTATATAAAAAATAAGTTTAAAATTCTAGCCACTCTAGATCTACATAGTTTATGGGTGAATTTTCTGTTTTAACCTTTATATAGTTATCATATATTGTGTGACGGCTCTTGGATGGCAATATGCCTCTGTTTGAAGTTGACTTTTAACTATTGTTGGATCACCCATTTATCAATCAACTTGAACTATGATTACAATTGTCACAGTCTTTGTGGTCGGTTTTAAAGAAATATAATTCTCATGTGATTGCTTCATTATCAGTAGATCCAGCAAGATGCAAATTCTACTCACTGTACTTGTTACGGAGAAATTTCGTGCATTGACAGTAATAATATAGATGTGAAACGTAACGATAACATTCAATCATGTATCAGTAATCAAACATTAAAGGCTATATATAGCAGCTATTCATCCCTCCAATAAGAATTCCAAGTATATGGTTTGTCATCATATACATAGCGAATTAACTATTTTAAATTTTGAAGCGCTATTGAACCTAACATGTAGAGTCGCGCGCGCGCGCGCGCACGTACGTACTAATTATGCATCAATATTGCTCAAGTCTCTGATATACGCAAAAATAAAGATGCATTATAAAAAGAAAATTTAGACATAAAACTTTTTAAGCGTGGCGGTCGCCGTATATACGTGAGACAAGATTGTGATTTCACACACGTCTGGTGGCTTTGGATATTCCACTACTTGTTAATTAAAGATGACATATAGTGCTTGCTTGGATACAAAAAATAATCAATTCTTTTGGGCAAAATTATGCTTTGGGTAAACAAAAAAAAAAAAAAAACCCAGACACCATATTTGCTCGTAATCAATTATTTAACTCGAAACCTAGTTTTGGCGTAAGTTGGGAGGAGCAGCTTCTGAATTTCAATTCTACTGTTATGCGTATTTATTATTTGTCATAAAATACCCATTGCCAAATCTAGCCTTGAACGTTATTATCCTTCAGCAATGCCATGCTCTTTGGTTTTCCTTTTGGTGTGAAAATAAAATTTTTGTCTCCGTCAAATATATGTCTCACATCTTATAAAAACATGCATGCCAAAATTCTTAGATTTTATTTATTTGTTTATTTAGTGCTAGGCGTTACTTGATCAAGGTATTTTTTGTATAAGGATTATCACTAACTAGAGTAGAAAACATAGATGCGTTAACTATGTTGTTTTACATCAATTAAATTATTAATATTCCTTCTACCATTTGATAATTTCTCTCTAGTGAATATGTGCACATATCCTGCTTCTGTTCCACTATCTTAAACTCTCATTCTTAAGCCTCCTGCAACAATAAGAGGTCCACTTCTCAAATACTATTTTTTAAATATAATTTTCATAATTAATGAGGTATATAAGTTAAATAATATATTTTACTTATTAAATAAAGTTGAACAAATTTAATATTTTCGAAAGCAATGTTTTTTATTTAATTTGCACGTCTAAAATTGATTTTAAATAAATTATTCAAATATCTTTAATTTTGTGATCACGTTATAACATATTAATCATATTAATCGTAATTAATTATAATCAAAATTAATTATATTAATCAATTTTTTTATAATTAATTATACCAAACTGAAATCTAAACAAGCCCATAAACCACAACATATATGAACACCGAGACAAAAAGGTAAAGATAGATAAATAGATAGGTAGATAGATAGATAGAGCCACTTAGACTTAATTCAATCAATGCGCACTTGAAGCCAACGCATATCTCTACAGTTAAGCCCACAAATTTACCAATAATTAAAGGCATGCAATTTCCCTCATTAATTTGCTACCACAAACTTATATGTACAGTACACAGGTCATCTCCTTCGAGCCAGAATTTTCAAGCAAGAATTGTTTGAGGATTTGCATCACCTCTCCAGCAACTTGTGAGTATGGATCTTGCGTGAAAAATCCATGTTCTCTTCCTTCAAACTCAATGTACTCGATCTTTTTCCCTAGCTCCTTCAATCTTCGTGCGTAGTCGTATGCTCTATCCTTCAGCAATTCATTGCTTCCAACTATCACCATTATAGGATCAAGCTTCACTTGTTCAAGGTTAGGGCTTTCAGGTCCGAATGGGTTCGCCATTGGGTAGTCTCTATTCTCTCCGACAGGAACTGACAGTCTCCAAAATCTGCACACAGATTAATGACCTCTTCTCAGTGCTCTTTGTTATCAACCTATAGTTTAAAAAATGATTGATATATAATGATGGAATTTGTAAAGCCTTAGTGTTGGATAAGGCTGCACAGCTCTGCAAGATGATTTGAAACATATTAAGAGAGATCTGAATTTGCTATTATTGGTTACTTCACTAATAGTTGACAAAAATGAAGTAGTTTCTGGTCATGACTTCTTATTTAATTTAGCAGATATTGCACACATATACCTTCAATCTTCA
Organism: Prosopis cineraria; assembly: GCF_029017545.1. Lineage (NCBI taxonomy): Eukaryota > Viridiplantae > Streptophyta > Magnoliopsida > Fabales > Fabaceae > Prosopis > Prosopis cineraria. The sequence continues at coordinate 39,620,144 of NW_026555334.1, read as the reverse complement.
TCAATTTAATTAGTGGATATAGATGGCGGATTACAATTATATATCTTTCTATGTGTTGCATGTGTGCTATATACTGTACCCACTTTGTTTCTTTGATTGAATAATGAAGGCTGGTGTTCGAATCTTCTGTCCAAATATTCCCCACCCACATGAATTTTATGTTAGGTTTACCTAGCTAGCACTATCTTTTATCTCTTTATTTTCTAACAATAACTCATCTCACCCTGCTTTAAGTGGCATCTTTAATTAATTTGCAAGTATCATCATGAATGTGTGTGTGTATATATATATCCCATTGCTGGCGATGTTATATAGGAATGAGGATCTGGCAATAATGCTTTGTTTCTTTGAGTGACAGTAATTAGCATCAACAGTACATGTATAAAGTGCTGATGTTCCCATTTAAAAGGGCAAAAATTACGACGGAGCAATGATTTTGAAAGCGATGAAAAGCCAAGGATTGAAAATAATAGTAAACAATATCAATTTGTGACAATAACGTTTCGCTGGTCTCCACGATTTGATGAACATGCTCCAGTGATGTGGCATGCGAGGGTGACAGATAAAGATGTGTCCAAGAGGAAGTAGCCAAGTTAAAATGTTATTGCTTTAATTCTGTATAATCCACATGCATGCTTGAATTGTAAGCCTCTCGGACTATTAACTTTGTCTTTATCCCAATATTATTATAAACGTTATTATTTATAATTTAATTTATGTGTACATGTAAATTATATATATATATATTTTTTTTACAAAAAGAACAAACTCAGTACGTAAGATTATAGTTACCGGCTACAACCAAGTTTTACTCGAAATGAGTTATATTGAATTTTTATGAATTATTCATTACCTGTCGAGTAAGTCCAAGCTCAACATTTTTTCCCGAGCGCTCTCCTCGGACTTGGTTCTAACTTCCCCACCAAAAAAGGGCGCCAACAGCACGTAACCTCGTACCCTAACCGGATCCATTACTAGGGATCCGGATCCCAGCCGAACAGCCAAATGGTGTGCGATGTTCCCGCCAGATGAGTCACCCACTATAAACACTCGGTCAAAGTCAACCTCACCATTCAACCATGCATCCCCACCGCTATCCACCACATCCTTGCTCAAAGCCTGCCTCTGCACCCACCTCACCGCCTCCACAGCATCGTCCACTGCCGCCGGAAGCCGGTGCTCTGGCGCGAGGCGGTAATCAGGCGCCACGACGACGGCCTGGAGCTCCGAAGCCATGCGAACGCAACAATTGTGAAGGTGGGGCCAGGCGTGAGAGCCGAAACAGAACCCTCCGCCGTGGATGAACATTATGAGAGGAAGCTTGCCGGAGGAGGATTTGGGTTTGAAGACACGAAGATAAAGATTGAATCTTTTGTGGAAGAGACAGTCTTTGAAGAGTACGGAGTTGTCTTCTACGAGTGAAACATTGAAATCCATGCCGTCGGATCGCAAAATGGAGCCGTCACTGTAAAGCTGGAGGAAACCTAGGCAGTCCTCTACTACGTGAGGAAGAGAACCCATGATTTGTGTTTTTTCAAGTTATATGGTTAATGGGTTTTGCTTAGGCTATTGCAGTCAGGCGTGTAGGAACCCGGCATTGCTGTGGAAGGATATATATAGAGCACCAGGCAGGTGGTAGTATGGAGAGATAATGGAGAGTGATGAGGATAATTCAGTAATTTTAGTCTTAAATAATTATTGAATATTGAATGTGTTGGGGGGATCATGCTGCTTATCCTTAATTTTTGTTTACTTTAAAAAAATGCAATTTTTCATGCAATAGATAGAATGTAATTTTTTTAGGAATATTATTTATGATGTGATTAGTATTAAAATTGAATTATATATCAAATGTTGAATATGTTGATGGCTCTATAACAAGTTGATGGCTTCAGAATTAGTTTGATCTGAGGCTTGTGATGAGTTAAAATTTTAGAAATCATGGATATATGAATATAGTCCTCTTTTTAGATGCTTGCATAAAAAAGGTTCCTTTTAATGTGTTGACACAACAGATATACAAGGATGGGAAATATTTCTCGTCATTATTTTAATTTGATCAACACTTTATAGTGAGAACCTTATATACCTTTTTGTTGCTTTAAGATATGAAGATCTTAAAAAAGTCTTTCATATCTACCACCTAAAAATTTTATTCTTAGGAACCTTGTAGGGTTGAATATACCATTTGCCTTTTAAAAATTTTACATCTCAAATGCAACATTCTCAGCAAATTTAGATTTAGAGTATGTTCATATAGCAGACTAAACGCATCTGTATTATCATAATGAAGCCTGGTACATGCAAAATAGTGGAATGGGCATTTTTCTTTTTGATAATAGCTTTAGACCAAAACTGGACTTTCCTTCACCCAGAAGTCTCCATATGCTAGTCCAGAAAGGCGTTGATATTTTGGTTTCTTCTGGGCGAGGATGCTACTAATTATTGGGAATTTGAAACAAGATCAGACTTGCCGCTATTAAAATGGCAGTGATTGAGCTTTTGACCTACGAGCTCTTGGACCCATGTGTAGGTCTGTTTTAAATGGTGGTACTACTGATAGTGGTGGTGGAGGTGCCCACGGCAGCCATAAGAATGGGATTATCTCTATTATTTATAGTATAATTTCTTTCTCTTTTCTTTATATGTTTCCCAAAAGGGGTCATTCATATTTTAACCCAATGACATGTATTCGTGCACGGACCATATAGTACACCTTACAGCGGAACTGGTAAACAAAATTTACAACTTTTTCTAGCCTAACAAGTAAGCCAAATCATGTAAAGTTTAGGGCAGGCTTACACTAAGTTAATCATAAATGCAAAAATATGTATTAGAAATGAATCTCCCTGGAATTTTGTCTTTTAGTAGCTTCATGTACGCACATCAAGCTTTCCTAAAAGTCTTCTGCTAATCTCATACAAAAGTCACTTTAATAACTTTAAAAATTCTAAAGCTATTAACACTGCTAGAAATGCCATGACGAAAAGCCTGTGTACCAATGAGCATATGATATGTGGATTCGCTCCTCAAGTTAAAGTAATGGTATTAATTTACCCATTATAAGGGACAATGATAGTAGTCGGTCGACCCGCCCTTTTTCACGCAGTTAACTTTAACTTGCAAAGAAGTGATAAACTCGTTTTTGCTTGTTAGGATATTGACTATGGGCCTGAGTGGGTTTTGATCCAGTACTCTAACTAATTACCAACAGCTTAATTGTATGTTGTTAAGTCTGTCTACTTCAGCTTCCGTTGCTGATCATTGTAATCAGGTTTTTACAGAATGAATTATTGTTACAATAAACTCTCATTATTCTCTCTATCTTAGTTTATCTAATATGGTATTGTTGATCTTCGATTAAGCTCTGATCCTCTTGACAAATCTGAAATCCAGACATCACTAGCCGATTCTCCTTTTCTTGAGTTGAGAATTAGCTAAGATGTCATCCTCCGGCTCTGCTATTTATCGTGAAGACACTCAGCTCTTTAACCCTTCATGATTGTTCTCCAGTAAGAAAATGATTGTTAAACTAGATAATAATAATTACTTGATGTGGAAGAAATCGGTCATTTTGATGGCCAAAGAACATCGACTTTTGAGTTTTCTTGATGGTTTGACTGTTCGACCTCCTTCTGTGGTTTGTAATGAGCACGCTCATGCTACTTCCAATCCTGAGTATGAATCGTTTGAGGTACAAGATTCTGCTCTTGCCTCTTGGCTTCTTGCTTCGGTTAGTGCTTCAATTCTTCCTAGAAAGGTTTTACACAGGAATAGAAAATTAGGGTAAAGGACACACAGTACCCTAAGCCCTTATTTCTATATATAGTGGTAGGGTAAGAAACCCTAATACAAAAGAATGATATAATAGTACAAATAGATAAGAATAACTAAAAGGTAAATTACTAAATTAGACATGAAATATCTACAAAGGAATTAGTGGGCTTGTCAGCAACTGGATTGAACTAACAACTTAACAGGCCTAGTGAATATTGACTTAACATGCCCCCTCAAATGAGAGGTTTGGGCTTTCACTAACCCAAGTTTGTCTCTAAGTGAAAGAAAACGAGAATGGGTCATAGCTTTGGTGAAGATATCAGAGATGTTCTCTGAAGATGGAACATATCGAACCAAGAGCTTCTTATCTAATACTCTATCTCTGATGTAATGGACATCGAGCTCGATGTGTTTAGTCCGTGCATCATAGACAGGATTGAAAGCCAAGGCTGCTGTGCTTAAATTATCACACCACGCAATAGGGATTTGATCAACCTTTAATCTGATTTCAGAGATTAGAGATTGCAACCAAGCTAGCTCTGTCGCAAGATCAGCTAAAGATACTCAGACTCAGTGCTCGATCTAGCCACTACTCGCTGCTTCTTTCTAGACCAATTGATTAGAGAATTCCCAAAATACACACAATAGCCACCAATTGATTTACGATCATCAACGGAGACTGCCCAGTTAGCATCAGAGAATCCCTGCAATCCAAGGTACTCACTTGGTCTGATGTGAAGAGTTAGATCAGTAGTACCCTTAAGATAACACAACAATCTCTTGATTGCTTGCCAATGTTTATCTGTTAGTGCATGTAAAAATTGACTCAATTTATTGACTGTAAACATGATGTATAGTCTAGTGTTAACTAGATATTGTAAGGCACCAATTGCTCTTCTATAAAGTGATGGATAAGATAGAAGAACACTATCATTTACTGAAAAATTTTTGTTGACCACCATCGTTGTAGGCACAAGGGTGCATTTCTCCATCCTAAATCTTTTCAAAATCTCAAGAATGTATTTTTCTTGTTTTAAATAAAGTCCAGTAGTATCTCTGTAGGCTTTAATACTAAGGAAGTGATGAAGATTCCCCAGATCTTTGAGAGGAAACGGTGAATTTAATTCTCTGATAAATGTTGATAGCATATGAGAATTATTTCCTGTGATGATTATATCATTAATATAGACCAGACAAAACATTACCTTGTTCTGTAACTTGAGAAGAATAGAGCTTCATTTTTAGTTTTTAGTGGAAAAATCCAACTAAATCTGCTATAGTCATCCAGAAACAGTACATAATAGTGATATCCATTTAAAGATTTAATGGGGGATGGTCCCCATAAGTCTGTATGAATAAGTTCAAGAGGCTGACTAGCACGAGAGGTAGAGACCTTAAATGGAAGTGAGTGGGATTTGCCAAATCTGCAAGATTCACAGAATATAGGATCTCTATTACCATTCAACTTCACATTACAAGCAATAATAACTTGAGTCAAAACTCTGTCATTAGGATGACCAAGCCTACAATGCCAAAGCCTCCTAATAGAACTAGATTTAGAACTAGTAGTATTACTAATGTTGTCTGCAACTTGTTCTACCAAGAGAGCTACTTGAGAGCCTCTAAAATGTTTGTTCTACAACCTAACCTTCTTTGCATCAACTCTGTAAAGTCCACCTTTACTTCTCACACCTTGAAGTAGTGTTGTGTTTGTCCCCTGTTTCTTGACAAGAGCATTTTGAGAGTTAAGAGACACTGAAGCATGGTTATCATCGGAAAGCTTAGGTATGCTAAGTAAATTCTTCTTGGCAGTAGGAGCATACAAAACATTATTCAAAACCACATATTGATTGGGCACATTTTGAATTTTAGAAGAACCAATTTTTTAACAGGCATATTTTGACCATTAGCAACTAACAGCTTAACCTTATGATCAGTTTTGACCACATCATCAAGTCTATTAGCATCATTAGTCACATGAGCTGTTGCACCACTGTCCAAATACCATGAATCATCATTTACAACCTCTGGAGATGCATAAAACATAGAGTTGTGTGAAGTATTTCCAGCTTCAAAGCTATTTTTGTTGTTGGTAGGGGGTTTAAATGACCTGTCAAACTGTTTATAATAGTTTTTGACATGGTGACCTGGTTTATCACACAAGGCACAAGGTGTTTTATCACTTCCACGACCAGATCTCCCCCTGCCACGACCATTGCGACCATTACGGCTACCACGTTATCTACCATGAGAAGTATCTTAAAAGGCAAGATTGGCAAATTGAGTAGTGACATTTTGTTGAGCAATCTGAGTAAGCTGTTCCAACCGAGATTCAAAGGCGAGAAGTTCAGATTGAAAATCAATCCAAGAAATCTCATCCTCCTTAGAAAGCTGAACAACCACAGAGTTGTATTCACTATCAAGTCCAGCCAAAACTTGAAGAAGAAAATCAGAGTGAGGAACTGGACTCCCAGCTAATGCAAGACTTTCGGATAGTGACTTCATCTTGGCAAGATAATCATGCATAGATGAAGAGCCTTTTCTAGTTCGTTGAAGTTCAGACTTCAACATGAGAACTCACGCCTTGTTTTGAGTTCCAACAATAGCACGAGCAGCCTTCTAAAGACCAGCAGAAGTAGAAACAGTGGTTATTTCAAATAAGATATCAAGAGTCATTGTATTAAGTAGCCAACCAAACAAAAGTTGATCAGCAGCTACCCAATCTTTAAAATCTGGATTAGGCTTAGAAATATCATTCTCCACCACAGACTGAGGAGGATACACAGCTGTACCATTGATGAAACCTTTAAGCTTATGTCTTTTGATAATGGGAAGAACATGAGTGCTCCAAATTATATAGTTTGTTTCGTTGAGTTTCATAGAACATACTTGGTTGAGAGGATTTGAACCACCTGAGGAGTTTTTGGGAAGGGTAGTAGTAGAAATAAATGAGTTATGAGAGTGAGAAGGAGTTTTTGGATTTATTTAGGAGCTCTCGTCAACCATAGTAGCAAGCCTTCTGCTGCTCTGATACCAACAAAGGTTTTACACAGGAATAGAAAATTAGGATAAAGGACACACAATACCCTAGGCTCTTATTTCTATATATAGTGGTAGGGTAAGAAACCCTAATACAAAAGAATGATATAATAGTACAAATAGATAATAATAACCGAAAGATAAATTACTAAATTAGACATGAAATATCTACAAAGGAATTAGTTGGCTCGTCAGCTACTGGATTGAACTAACAACTTAACAGGCCTAGTGGATATTGACTTAACATCCTGAACTAGTTGAATATGGCACCTCTACTCATATATGGTCTTGTTTGGCTCAACTTTTTTCTACAATGGCGAGTTATTGATGTGTGACTATCTTGCTACTGTGAAGTTCATGTGTGATCATCTAGCAATGCTTGGTCATCGTATGCCTGAACTAGATCACATCTCTTATCTTCTTGGTCTCACAGCTGAATATGAGTCTGTGATGGCCGTTATTAATGGTGCTTGTGATGCATTCTCTCTCTCTCTCTCTGAAATTCATACCATGCTTATTGATACTAAGACAAGGTAGCAAGCATTTATTCAACAAATGACTACTTAAATCAATATGACTGAGGCCTTTGCTAGTTTGACAACTGATGAGTCTGATAAAGTTTATCATATGAAATATGAACCTTTCTTTTAGTCTAATCATGGTGATTGTCCATCGCACCCTCAACCACCTACTCGTACTGGTTCTGCTTGTGGTCGAAGTCACACTAATCTTCATCTAATGTGTCAGATTTGTAATAAAATTGGCCATACTGCTGATCACTACTACTATAGGTATGACTATAACACTGATTATAATCATACTTCCTCTTATAATTCTTTCGCATTTGCTGCTTACATATTTCTTAGTTATAGCTCTCAACACCGTGGGTATAGGTGCATAGACCCTACTACAGGCAGCTGTATCTCTCTCGGCATGTGGTGTTTGATGAAAATGCTTTTTCTAGTTCTAGTCAACTTAATGGCAAGCAATGTTCTGTATCACCCTCTTCTGAACCTGTCTCTTCTCTTCAAGTTCTTTCTTGCCCATCTTCCTTACCTTTTACCTCCCCTCCACCATCTCTATCTAATTTTACAACTCTGCCCTCACATCTTTCCTCACCTACTACTACTACTACCACCTCTGAAAATTCTCTTTCCCTTCCACCTGAAATATTCATGCTTTCAAATACTCATCTTATAATCACCAGGAGGACTAAAGCTAGCATTCACAAACCAAAGGTAAATCTTGTTACTTCTTCTATTCATTTCTATCATGAAATTATCGAGGAGGCATTAGCTAATTTTGATTGAAAAGTTGTTGCTGAAGAGGAGTATAATGCTTTAGTTAAATTAGATACTTAGGATCTTATTCCTCTCCCTTCTAATCGCAAGGCCATTGGATGTAAATGGATCTTCAAGCTTAAGACTCACGCTGATGGGTTTACTACGAGAAGCAAAGGTAGATTGGTTGCTAAGGATTTTTCCTAAAAAGTAGGTGTTAACTTTAATGACGCATTCTGTCCTGTAGTAAAGCCTTCCATTGTGCATATTTTAGTCACCATGGCAGTAACTTAAAGTTGGTCTCTATAGCATATTGATTTCAACAATGCTTTTCTTAATGGTGATTTAAGTGAAGAAATTTTCATGCATCAACCACCTGGATTTGAACAATCTAATTCAAATCCATTAGGTCTAGTTCTGCTTTGTAGACTTAAGAAGGCCATTTATGGGCTTAAACAAGCATCAAGGGTGTGGTTTCAAAAGCTATCAGAAACTCTTTATATAATCTTGGTTTTATCCAAGTTAAGTTCGATGTTTATCTGTTTGTCAAAGTAAATGAATCTACTACATTTTATCTATTAGTGTATGTTGATGACTTAATCCTAACTCACATGCTTATGTCTAATGCAAAATCAATTCCTAAGGCTGTTGGCACTTGTTTAGCTATTACAATTGGAAGTCCTCATCCAGATCCTACTGCTTATTATCAAATTCTTGGTACCTTACAGTATATTTGTCTTACACGACCTGATGTTAACTTTATAGTTAATATTTCCCTCGTTTGTTTCTTTTGGAGGTTAGTTAAACACTTAAACCTCTTTTCGTTGGTTTTCAATAAACGGGATTTTTAGTCTACTCTATACATAATCTAAGAACCATCCACATGGCATCTTAATTTTGTATTTAAATTTAAATAACGTCATAATCATTATTCCATGTTTGAAATGGCATATTAATCCAGCATTATTTTGAAAATTCAATTTTATGGACGCGAGAAGTAAATATTTTTTAATATATAATGTGTTAAGAGAATTAAGTGTAATTTTTGAGAGAGTATTAGATTATAATTTAATTAATCCTCGAGCTAGTGTAATTTATTGATAAAATTTTTAATTGAGTGGTTGTCATGTGACTATGAAAGTATTGTTTTCGCAATTAAAAAACAATCATGCAAACTTTTTTCTTCAGTATTGTCAGAAAAGTTATGAATTGCCAAAAATAGTAAACAATAGCAGACATGATTGCTTTGTCTTTCGAAAGATGTCCCACGTACCATAAATCTCTTATTAAACAATAAAACATACTCAAGTGTAATGCTTTTAAAATTATTAATAAATCTATTCTTCAACACAATATTTCTTTAATTCTTTTTTTGAAATGTAATCGTTTTTTGGCCACGAAATAAAATATGCATCAAGCATCAAAGAGTTGAGTGGAGAACATGCGCGTCCCACTTATCCGAATTAGATGCCAGTGCGTTTCGCTCGCCCCATCTCCCGCCTCAGCTGTGGGAATATGCCAATAGAGATAGCGACATGAGATTGCTAACAGCAACCTAGGCGGACAGCCAAATCCAAACTCACAATATAGAGCTCGTCGCTCCTCGAGAATATCTTATGGGGATCTCTACCTTCAAGAACCACAATGAGAACCTTGCCCGATTCTATTCATGTTTGTCTTCATTCTATTCCCATGGTCGCCTTTTTGACCTGAGCAAGTTGTCTTTTGGACACAACACGATGCAGGCAAACGAGAATCCTAGCTAGAATCATGCCCAGATCAGACCATGGATCGGCCATTCCAAATTCCAAAAATATTAGTCAAAACAACGGGGCGTCTTGAGTCGCAATAGGAATAGTAGCAGTATACAGTTTACTAGTATATACAAACAATTGCATGCACCACCGCTAACAGTGTTTACCCCTTTCTTTCTTATTCATAAGGGTTTGTCGGTGTTAGCGGATAAAAGCTGAAAGGGACCCTTACACTATCATAGTCCAGTGAATGCAGCTGAAATTCGGTATAGGATTGATGCAGCCGCTGACCATGTCTAAAGAAAGGCGCCTTATTGACAAAGGAGATGAATCTCTACTGTTAAATATATTTAATTACGCATGCTCTGCGATGAACACGGGCTCGTGTCACTGTCATGCCATGATCATGAAAAGGTTAGCAGATTGCTAGACTACATAAGTTACCTTTCCATAATTATTAGTCTCATTTGTATTTGGTACGGTTGCCTTCACTAGGATTTCAGAATCATGGTCGTTAAAACATGCTACTGCTACCTTATTTTCACCCAATTCATGCAGGGCACTCCATTTGAAGCAAATCACATAGCACCAAACAGAAATACTCAACAAGGTATCGATTCAGTGTTTTACACGCCCCAAAAAAAAGCTATATGTTCCCCAGGTTCTAGGCAGCAAGGAGAGTGTCCTCGTCATTTTCAGAGGCAAGAGAGATATTCTAAAGCTTGAAGAGGCAACGGGAAGGTGAGGATTGTCAAGAATCTTTATCAGTCAACTGAAATTAGGAATCAATAGTTAAAAAACTAACTGAATTTTCATTTTTCCTGATATACTCGTTGTCACACAAGGTAAACAAAAAATCCTACTTGACCAAGTTAAGAGTTTTGGGGGAAAAAAATTTAACCTGTACCTTTATTTTACTCTAATCATTGAGGCATGTTAAAACGCCCACTAGCCATATTACCTCTTCGTGCTAAGGACTTAAGACCTAACCATAACCCCTGCCTCATTGAAGGACCACGGTAGTTCAGTCATAGTGGCCGCAGTTAAAAAACTTACAATCAAATTGCATAGGTCGACTGTGACTTCCAGTGCTCCTTAGATTGCTTCAACATCAGAACTCGTTCATCAGCTAGTCTCTCCTTCCAATATTCTTTACACCTAGAAAATTTTGAAAGCTACTTGTTGGTAATATTTGCAGAAAACACAAAGCGTGCTGGCGACCATTCACAAGCAGTTACTACCTTGTTTTTAAGAGAAGATCTAGCTCTAACATGTGCACTGCCTTAGAATACACTCCAACCTGCATGAAGAAGGATAGAAGATCATAAATAATTAAATATTAGAAAAGAACTTCATATTTTATAACTTTGATTAGCTGATAAGACAAACGATTATATTATTGTAAAATTATAACTATACAGATTATAAAACGCATCCAGAAAATGAGTTAAATGCAAACCATACTCGCTGTGGTGATTTGATGCAAGAATGGTGCTTCACCTTCTTAGCTCTTTTGTCAAAGATACAAAGTAGATCTTGTTATTTAACCATAGAACATTAATATATATATATATATATATAACAAATTTTCAAGATAAAGCTTTGCAAATGGAATATGCTTATCATGAATTCTCTTGAAGTGTTTCCACTTCTGCATATTTGAAGCCAAAAAATATTTTTAAAAAAAAATTCTGCCAAAGTTCAGGCCACTGCATTTACTAGAAATAGTTCATACAACTGCAATGTGATTGAGGGGAAGTATACTGATTACGTTTACAATTCTTGGTGACAACAATTCACATAGTTTAAGTTTCCACTGAAACCAGTTATATGGAATGTCACTCCAAAACGTGGTTTTGTTGGAAGCAACCCCTGGGGCTGCCTCTTACAAAATGTGGCTACATGCCACAGGAACATGGGAGCTAGATTCGGGTTTTCCACTTCAAATATCATTTGGACCAAATACAAGCTGCACAATCGCACTTGTGAAATCTCTCCATATAATATTTCACTAACTTTTTTCCTTTTCAATTTTGATAGCTTAACTAGACAAAGACAAGAGTTTTTTTTTTTTTTTTTTTTTGGGTAAACTTTCTTTTCTCATTTTTAAAGGAGAAACAATGGTACTTCTTTAATACATAATAAATACCTCTCTGCATATAGGACACTTTGACTCCGGGCTTGCTGCTTTAAGACCTTGGAAAATCATCAAAGAAGCAGCCGAGCAAGCACAAGACTTGCAAAAGAGATGACCACATTTCAATGCATATGGTTTGAAAACAAAATCCTATAACCATCACAATGAACACCTGTGTAACATAGGCTGACAGTGACACTTAAAATGTCTCTTTTTCTTAATTGAGAATTCAACAGAACCTTACCAGGCAAACTGCACAAGTCAGATCATACTCAAGCCTCGTAGAATCTGGAAGAACCAAAGTCATTGCAGCTTCAGTCACGTTAAGGTTACATGAAAAGTGACCATAAACTCCATTCAGTTCCCCAGCATCTGACTGATCAGAGTTTAGATAAAAAGCACCCAATTCAATTAGCCAAGGAGAGTGCAACAGTTCAATGCGTTCTGCATGCATCCTGGATTTGAAATTTTCCCCCTTTACAGAGCTATGCACCTAAAGTAGAATATGAAAGGAGGGTGGTGAATGTGAGAACATTCGAACCAAGTGATACAAATGCGAAGAAAACTGATAAAATTAATTAGCTTCCGTTTCATCTATTGCATACTTTATCATATTTCTTAAGTATTTTTCTCAAGGCAATAGCATTCATTGCAATGTACTCAATTAAAACCCTCCCTTCTTGTGCCAAGGCTTGCTGATCGTTTTTAAAGCATTTACGCAAGCGCACTACATATCTCTGAATTCCTGTTGCAACATGAAGATGAAGGAGACGCCTGACTCTTGAATTGAAATATTTTGCTATATCTGATGCTTCCTTTATCAATTCAGAGAAAAACATTTGATCACATACTGCAAGTTGTTGAGAGAACAATTACATTACCGTGAAGTAATAAATAACCTTTCATTGAAATGGAAAATAATCATCTCCATGTGCTATCATTACCACCAATCAATTTTGAATTCCACGTCTTCAGAATATCATTTTTCCTGGATTCATAGCGCTATTGAAATCAAACACGATCATGAAGGAAAGCACTTACGCGGGCAGGCTTGACATTGACATAACTGGTTTTCCAGAAACTCAGAACAGGATGAACTTTGCAAACGTGTACAACTCTGGCAGCTCTTGAGCACTTTCTTTAGCCTCTTGTATTCAATATGGACGCATTTTTTGTCCAACATCCACTCCCGCTCTCCCAGTAAGTACTCTGTAAATGCCTCTCCGAATTTCATTCTTCGTTTCCGTCAATTTCCCAACCCTAACTAAGGAAACCCTGGAGGGGGGAGAAATCAGTCCGGGTGCGGAAAAATTCCCACACTGATGTCATGATTGAACAGTATTAAGTTCGCTTTATACTTCGCCGGAGGGGGGGTTGGGGGCGCGGGGTTTTCTTGTCCAGCGCAGGACTTCAGTTTGGCGGGTGAGGGGCAAAAAAAGAAGAATGCGTGATGATAATCAGGATATTTGTTACTTGCATACAAGCTTGCCGCAATGGCCTGGTGCCTTGTTGCAAATATGCAATCACTTGGATGAGGGCTTTAGGGTGATCATGGAATCCTGGGGGTGTGTTCGAGGAAATTCATTTATGAGGTATGGCGTAACTTTTAAATAATATTTAAAATATATTTTTAAACTTACTTTTAAAAGATTAAAAAACATAATATTGATTTTTTTGTATTTTTTACACACTTTTATTTATTTTATTTTTTTTTATATTAATATTAGCAAGGCTAGTAGAAATAATTCGAATCATAAAAAACATGACACATGCTTTTATAATAATAAAGCACATGCCCCCCAAGTCACCTAAGGAGAAGAGTATTTTCTTTTGACTAAATTCTAAAGAATATATTTTTGAAAGTTTCAATAAACCACAGCGCAGTTTAATTATTGAAAATGATCAACAGATTTTAATTTTATACCATAAGACCAGAAGATCAATGATGACAACTAGTTGATGGTAACAGCTAAGGTCGTCAACAACACTGGTGGTCGGTATTGATGAATGATAATAATTACTGGTGGTAACTGACAATGATTAATAATGATGGTGATGATGGTTAATTGGTAATGGTCAATAGTGATTAGCTAATGGCAATAATAAATAATGACATCAATGATGGTGGCTAACAATAATCTTCAATAGTGGTGATGGGTGGAGATGGACAAAGATCGCTGGCCATAGTTAGTGATAAAAATAGACATTGGTATTTGGTAGGCAACGACAAACAGTACCAATGGGTGTTAGCAACAGTGATTTTTTAAGGGTAGAGTATCTCAAACGCAAAAGTTAAAACAAAAATAAATCTAAGAATTTTAATTTCTTTACTTCTAGAAGAATAGGACATTTTTTAAAATTATTTACATTCAAAACACTTATTTAAATAAATTTTATATTTTTTAAAATAATTTTTTTGGAAATAAAAATTAAACACGCCCTAAAACTTCAAACACTCTTGATTCATAAACTAGAAAGTGAGAAACTTTATTTGGAGCTGTAGGATCACCGACCAGTTAATGCTAACAAACGTGTGATTTTAACTAACACAAGGTATTATTACACAATATCTCCAACATCCGCTCCACAATTCAAAGTGCCAACTCGCGAATCAAAGTTGTTATGAGAAAGCTTGCAGATTAAATTTTCAAGTCTCAAGAAGACATGTTTCAAGAGAACCTATAAATCACAAACTCATCTTATGCCATGCACTGGAAAAGCTATCACACTATGTTTCAAATACAAGACACCTGCCTAGCCAAATATTCTTTCTTAGTTTAAGTTAGTCAAATTATCTAAACTAGTCATTGGCTCAATTATTATTGTAGGAGAAATTTACTATACAAAAACACCCTCCCTTTTTCAGTGGAAAAGAGAGTTCACATGTACCAGAACTCTGCATTTTCGAGCTCACAAGTTCTCTTATTCGTGACGTGTTTTGGTGTCATCTAGTCAGCCCCTTGCATTGAAATCCAAGCTTCTGGTCAATGGGGAGCGGCAAAATGGGACGAAGAAAACTAGTGATTGTCGTGAGAGAATCATTTTGCATGGGTCTTTTATTTAAGCTGAGATATCTGGACTGACAGTAGCATCTATCTTCTTCTGATCTGTGTCAAAACATCTGTTCTCACACGCGTCAGTTGCAATTGCTGATGTCGAGCTGTCTCTGCCTTCATTCTACACGTCCTGCTTTGCGAGAAGAGGGATATAGAATCTTATCACCTCGCAATTATCAACTCTCCTACCACCGACTCACAAGCATTAAGCAGCTTAACACGGCTATTTTTGTTTGATTTGTAAGACGTGGGAAAGGGATATCAAACACTACTGATCTGGCAAAGTATTGGTATCGGGAAGAGAATGGAGCAAGACTCGAGAAGCATGGCTACCCCTCTTTTGGAATCTCTACCTTCCAGAACAGGTTCAAAGCTTCTAACCATGGGAAATATTATAGTCTCCGTCGTCGGTACCGGCGTACTGGCCTTGCCCTTCGCTTTTCGAATCGCTGGCTGGCTTGCTGGCTCACTCGGAGTTGCTATTGCCGGCTTAACCACTTACTATTGCATGCTTCTCCTTGTCAGTAATCTCACCCTGCATCTGTCTCCCTGTTTTTCTTATAAAAATGGTCGAGCACGGACATAAATTTATGAGATTTTTTTTTTTCACCCACTTGAATTCTAAATTGGACGATTCCATTGCCGAAAGAAAAAGGAACATGTCATTATAAGAACTTGAATTAATATCTGGGGGCGCAACTTTTATTTAGTACTTTTTTTCTTTGATAATTTCTCAAACAGGTTCTGTGCAGAGAGAAGTTGGCATCAGATGGATCATTAGCGGAGGCAAAAACGTATGGGGACTTGGGTTATAGGATCTTAGGAAACCCGGGTCGCTACCTAACAGAAACACTTGTTTTGTTGTCACAATGCGGAGGAGCCGTTGCATATATGTTGTTCATTGGCCAAAACCTCCAGTCTGTATTCCAAGGCAATGGATTCACTTTCACGTCCTACGTATTCTTGTTAGTGCCAATTGAAATTGGACTGTCATGGATAGGGAGATTATCTGCTTTAGCACCTTATAGCATTTTTGCCGATGTTTGCAATGTTCTGGCAATGGGAATTGTTGTAAAGGAAGATATAGGACAAGCAGTGACGGGTAGAGCTTCATTCGAACAAAGGACGGCAATCACACCAGACATTAAGAAGTTGCCATTTGCAGGAGGCATGGCGGTTTTTTGCTTTGAGGGGTTTGCGATGACTCTGGCTTTAGAGAGTTCAATGCAGGATAGAGCTAAATTCCCCAGATTGCTGGCTCTGGCTTTTTGTGGGATAACGTTTTTGTACGTTCTGTTTGGGTTCTGTGGTTATATGGCTTATGGCGATGAAACTAGAGACATTGTGACCCTCAACCTCCCTGGAACTTGGACATCCTGTACAGTAAAGGTAATGTAGCCTCTTATTTCGTGCTTGTATGTTTTTGCTTAAATTGTTAGCTAAAATAGTGTTTCAGAATTTAGACTATATTCTGGACAAGAATGTCGAGACCCTTAAGCCATTACTCAACCCATAATTAGATCCACACTAAATACAAGTGGCACATGCCCTAGCTAGTCTAAAATACACGACATGTGCCAACAATTTTCAATATAACTAATTGAAATGGCATCATGGGGAAATCCCTAGTTTAGCCTATATAGCATTATGAGATAATTGTAAGATGATGCTGTTTGATAAGTGTAACTCTTAACTCTTAACATCTGCCTATTGACGTCGCCCCCTTGGTGCCTCTTTAGCCTAAATTAATTGTAACAAGTGTACAGGACATTATGTAGTCGCAAAACATTATTGTGCCGTTTTCACACTTAAAAGCTTCACTCAGCACAAAGCTAAAGTTTTAAGCATTAGAAACTGTAGGAGAGAGGCCCTGCCTGCATTCATTTTGCATTTAGCTCATCATTCGTCGTTTCTTTTAATTTGGTGACAGGCAGGGTTATGCTTAGGACTGGTGTTCACATTCCCTATCATGGTACACCCAGTTAACGAGATCGTAGAAGGAAAGCTTGAAAGCTTCAAATGGTTTAGGAAGTATTTACATGCTGACGATAACGATTCAACAGGACTTGGAAAATTTGGGACTTACACTAGCCGTGCAATTTTGGTGGCTGGGTTGGCTGTCATGGCCTTGTGCGTGCCAGCGTTCGGTGTATTTGCCTCACTTGTAGGGAGTACAGTAAGTGCATTGATCTCATTTGTCTTGCCAGCCACTTTTCACCTAAAATTATTTGGCTCTTCGCTCCATGTGTGGCAAAAGGCCTTGGATTTTATTTTAGTGTTCGTTGGTTCAGTTTTTGCTGTATATGGCACCTATAGCACCATAGTCGGAATTTGAATAACGTATATATGACTACTCAGTTGAAGACTTTCTCTGCACGAAGCATAAAGGTTTTACAATTGTTATTTGTAAGCAGGGATTGAGGAGTTGAGGTGGAAGTATGAATTCTGAAACCAAATTTTTTTGACACTACCGTAAAACTATCTAACTAATATCTTCGACTTGACGGAAGCGATCATTTTGTGATTGGAGAAGCTTTGCTCTGTTTTTAATTGTAAATAAAATTTCGAGAGGAATGAAAGAGCCAGCTGTGTCGGTTGGAGACATGCTTAATGCAAAATTTTTTAAAAAATTTATCATTTAGTCCTTATAGTTTTAATTCAGTTATAACTTAATCTCTCAACTTTAACTCGTTACAACTCAAGCTCTAAAATTTTGACACAGTTATAAATCAGTCTCTAACTTTGTCTCTTGTAACTTAGTCTCTTGTAACTTAGTCTCTGAAGTTTCAACTTCTTAAATATTGAACTTCTTAAATATTAGTCTCTATGTTTTAAAAAATAAAATTATAAAAATTAAAAATATTTTAAAATTTGTTCCTAATATTTTAAATTTTTAAACCCTTTTAATCTTATAAATATTATAAATATTAAAATTTTAAAATATTTTTAATTTTTATAATTTTATTTTTTAAAATATAGGGACCAAGAAGTTAAAACTTCAAAGACTAAATTGCAAGGGACAAAATTTAAGGATTGATTTACAATCGAGTTAAAACTTTAGGGATTGAGTTATAACGAGTCAAAGTTGAGAGCCAAAATTGAGGGACTGAGTTACAACTAAGTTAAAACTACAAAGACTAAATGATTAATTTTTTCTCTCTCTTTAATCCTAGTGGACAGGAGTATAGTTTAAGCTTCTCGATTCTTTATAAAAAGAAAGAAATGTAAATTTTATTTATTTATGATGATGATATCCTTGAAATTGATAAATGTAAAAATTATTCCAAGTAATAATTTTATTTGTGAAGAATCAAATCAAATTGAAAGAAATTTATAAATTATTCTTTTGGTATTATATACACCCTTAGTTTTTATCATGGTATTAAAAATCAAACCAGACCGACTAGTTTGACTAGTGACCCGAATGCCTTTTCAATCCGATCTTACTGATTGAGTTGGAGATGTCTAGCCCGGGTTAACCTGTGCGACTCGGTGTTAACCTGGATCAACTTGCCCAACCCCACGAGTCAAGAGGGTTGGGCGGGTTGATATATTTTTAAATTTTTAACCCCTAAAACAACATCGTTTTGGGGGGTCAAAATAATAAAAAAAAAAAGAGCGAAGCTCACTAGCTTAGCTAATGCCTGAATTGGTCTTAAATACAAAATGCTGAAACATGAAACACATATGTCCTAAGGCTGAAATTAAGTCTCACTCTTGCACCCTCACTCTCAATCTCTCAGCTTGGAATTCGATCTCCACTCTCGAATCTCTCCAGTCTCCACTCTTCATAGACTCACCTCTCTGGTCTCTCATCTCTACCTATTATAGACTTGCATCTCTGGTCTGTCATCTATAGTTTCCGTCTTTGCCTCTCACATACTCGCACTCTTTGGTTTAGTGATTTATGGTCTCTATCTCCGTCTTTGCCTCTCACATATTTAAACTCCCTGGTTTTTGCTACTCTCCATCTCTGCCTCTCACAGATTTGTACTCTCTGGTTTATGCTGCTCTCCATCTCTGCCTCTCACAAATCGCATCTCTAGTTTGTGCTCTCAATCTCTCATCCTCTGTCTTCCACCTTTCATTCTCAAGCTTTCATCTTCAACCTCCATCATTGAGCTTCAGGAATAATCTTCTTCTCCTTAAGTGTATTTTCTCAACTGTTTCTCGTGCCCATTTCTGCTCTCTCTCCCTCGGTGCCTCCCAGCTTCAGGTGTATCTTCTTCTTCTCTCTCTCCCTCCCTACTTGGTTTTGGTGTTGGCATGTTGGTGTTGCTCTGTGTCTGATAATTCTTATAGCTAGACTTAGAACGCATTGATTTAGTCTGGTCATTGATTTGGTTACTTGTTCTATATCACCATCCTAGTATGTTCGAATTTTGATTCCAAAGACATGTTCATTCAGTTTATTTGCTTTGCTTATGATAATCTTAATGTTTAAGTTGCTTGATGTGTATAAATAGGAAGGCATGCATTTACACTACTATAGTAATTTATCTTATTTTAATTGTTGTTGTTGGAATTGTGTTGGAACTAAGTTTGATTATTTGAACATATTTCCCCTATAATTCTACATCAAACTGAAATGTTTATTTGTGTTGAAATTACTGTAGCGTGCAGATTAAAGGTATATCATGAATGTTAAAAGTAATCCTAGTAGTGATGGAACTGAGAATCCTACCATTAATTCCAATAATCCCCCAATTAGTCATAATGACTCAACATCTGGGGCCCCATCAGTTCGTGGGAAAAAAGATCTTGCATCGGCACATGTTGCTTTGAGAAAAGAGGACAACAAAAATGTGTATACATGTCTTTATTGTGCATTAAGTTATAAAGGAGGTGGAATAAATAGATTGAAGCACTATCTTGTTGGTATTTTTAGAAATGTAGTTTCTTGCAGCAAAGTTCCTTATGATGTTCGTCATCAAATGCAAGAATCTTTGAAAAGTGGGAAGAAAAGAAAACTTGTCGATGTACAAGCAGATATAGGGGAACATGTATCAAATGCTATGGAACCAATTGCTCCTACTCCATTTAAGTCAATTCTTAAGAGTAGTTCCAGTAAAAAAAACCTCCTACTATTCTAGTTGAAAGTTATCTTGCCCCTAAGAGAACTCTCGGTTCTAGCTAAGCATCAAGAGTGCATTTGCGACTAAAGAAGCACAACAAAATACAAAGATAGCCGTTGCTGAATGGGCTATCATCAATTACATTTCATTTAATGCATTAGACTGCCCTTTCTTTTAAAAAGCTGTGGATGCTATTGCTTTAATTGGGATGTGGTTTATGGGTCCTAATGCTTATGAATTTAGAGTTAACTTGTTGAATGATTGGACAAAAGAATGTCAGCTTCTTATTGAGAGTCATCGATCTAAATGGAAAACCAATGGATGTACACTCATGGCTGATGGTTGGACAGATGTGAGGTAACGAACTTTGATAAGTTTTCCTGTTTATTCTACACATGGCATTGTATTTGTGAAATCTGTTGATGCTTTTGATTCAGTGAAAGATGCCAAGACTTTATTCTCATTGTTTTTTGAAGTGACTGAATGGGTTAGTCTTAAAAATATTGTGCACGTGGTGATTGATAATGCTGCTAATTATGTAACATGTGGCAAGTTGATTAAAGAGAAATATAAAAGTATTTATTGGTCACCTTGTGCTGCTCATTGCTTGAATCTCACTTTAAAAGACACTACAAGCATGTCTTATGTGTCACAACTTGCAACAAAGGCATCAAAGATCACTATGTTTGCTTACAATCATATGATCTTTTGTCATGGCTCAAGAAAAGAAACAGTTAGAAAGAAATTGTGTGTCCCGGTGCGACAAGGTTTGCTACAACATTTATCACATTGCATAGTATATTTATGCATAAGCATGACTTACAAGCTTTAATCATTGATAAACATTTTGAGGATCGTAAATTATCAAGGACCGAAGCCGAAATAATTGTTAATGCTATCATATTAGATAATTGGTTTTGGAATGAATGTCTTGAAGTTGTGAAGATTGTGTCTCCTCTGATAAAGTTGTTGAGAATTATTGATTTAGATGAGAAGCCAATTGAAGAAAAAAGATAAGTTTTGATCCAATTGATTATGAATCTATTGATAAATTGGATTTTTAGATTGCTGAAAAGGAATAAGAGCCAGATCTAGAGTTTGATACTGATGATGTCACTAATTTAAAAAGTGTTATGCATGATGAAAATGTTGTAGCTTTATCAACTTTTGAAAGAAATAATGAAATTTCACACTTTCTAACATATCTATATTGCATAGTGCATAATTATTTTTTACATAATGATTAATGTTAATTTTTGTCATAAATAGGTGAAGAAGATATGAATATTTCAGAGCATCCATATTTGAATAATGATATTGGAAGTAGTTCTGGTTTCTATCAATCATCTCCTAATATTTCAATTCCTACTCCTAGAGACTTGAATAAAATTAATGAAGATTTTGGGGTTGATTATTATTAGCTTTAGACTTTTTGATGATTAAAGGATTGTAAGGATGAATATTTTAACTCTTGTGTTTTTAATGATGTTTTGATGATTGTGTTAGACTTGTACGTGGTATTGTATAAGATATTAAGTCTTAAAGAATTTATTTTTATTTAAATTATATTATTTTATTATGTCCAATTTGATCTAGGCTGACTCCCGGCTTAACCCCTGACCTTGGCCGATTCAATGACTGGTTCGATTTTCAATACCTTAGTTTTTATATATAAGAGAAAAAAAAATTATACTACTCCATTTTTATTTATAAAAGAAATTACCACTTTTTACTTAATTTTTTATATAAGTAACATTACATATTTCAATAAATATTTATTACACATTTTTTAAATCGTCCCTCGTAATTTATATTAATAAGAAATAATTAATGCATACTTATGTTGATGAACATAGGGCATTTTAGTCTAATTTTTTTATTTTCAGACATAATTGTTATGTTTAACTAACTTTCTTAAACTGTGTGATATAGTTTTTTCCTCTTATATAATAACAGAGGGAGTATAACACAGTTTAAGAAAGTTAGTTAATTATAATAATTATGTATAAAAATAAAAAAATTGAACTAAAATGCCCTACGTTAATCAATATAAGTATACATTAATTATTTCTTATTAATGTAAATTATGAGGGACGATTTAAGAAATGTAAAATAAATACTTATTGAAATATATGATTTTTTTATATAAAAAAAAGAAAAAAATGACAGTTTCTCTTACAAATAAAAATAGATGGAATATGTGGTATGGTTGCAAATGGGTTAGGTGTTACCCTTGCCTGATGTGAAGTTTGGGCTAGCTCAATGCCTAGGTGTTCAAGCCGGTGGCCCAAAAATTTTTCATAAATATTTTTTTAAAATATATAAAAATTTTTCTTCGAGAAAATATTATTATTATTATTATTATTATTTAAAATATATTCTTTATAAAACAAATATTATAATCAAAAAGTTCTTTTTTTAAATTACATATGATCAATTATTGTTAATAATTTTCACATAATATTAAGTTAAAAAAATTTTAAATCTTGAAAGAAATTAAAAAAATTGTAATGCTAAGAAATGTTACAAAAATCATAAAAATAATATAGTTCAACCTAACATTTAGCCCAAAATAATTTTATTAAATAAATATTATTCACAAAAAAACTAAAAAAAATATGTTCATATTGAGTTGAGCAATGCAGAGTTTAACCTCTATTTAGTTAGATAAGCCCAAACAACATAGTAGAATTAAATAGAGTGGGCTACTGGGCTTGAATAGTCACCTAATAAGTAGTGAATAATGAAGGATGTAAGTAGCTATTTTGTAATCAATGTAAATTTTTGAGTTTAATAGAGGAAAAATTGGTGAAAAAGACTAGATTAAAAAGTAAATTAGTGTCAAGTACCAAATGTTCTTGAAAAACCAAACTCATTATTTTATTCAAAAAAGGATGATGAGAATGGATCAAAATGCCCTTTGTTATTGGGAGAAAATGATTCAGTAAATCAAAGATGATTTCTGACGACCTCGCTTCTCCAAACCATCGCCTTCCTCCCTTTTCATTTCACTTCCATCATTGTCAATCACTCTTAAACTTGCCTTCATTGCCGTTTCACTTAATCTCCCCTAAAGTCTTTGCAAAATAGCACCTTCGACCATGCTCTTATGAAATTTCTAAGTTCTAAGCCTCTCAAACTCTCAAGCCTTTCCTTAATACTTACACGCACACTCACTTCTTATCATTTGCTTCCACCACTGATAACCCTTGAATCCATCGCACTGATGTCTCCATTGCGGATTACATGTAAATTCTGTTGCTATAACATAAGCCATAATCTTTACACCTTATGTCAAAAACTTTGCATCCTAAACTATAACACATGCATCTATAGTCATAACACATGCATCTAAGTCAAAACCTTTGCACTTAAGTTAAAATTTTTATATCCTCTAGTTATTGAGTTTACATATAATCCTTGATGATTAAATGTAATTTAGGGGTGTATATTTTTTCGGTGACACTTTTCGATGACCCTTCACCGCTCGACTAGAGATCCAATAAGCACATTGTCGCCTGTCAGAGGAGGGGTCGAAGCTTCGACGACTAGATTTTGTATCTTTTTTTAAAAAAAATTAATTAACATAAAGGGCATTTGAATCATTTGTTCAAATTATTTAACAAAAAAATATTAACCTTAGCCCTTCAAATGTAGTTGGTCCTTATGACCAATTTTGCTTTTAATTAAGTCCTTTTTATCAATTTTTTTAATGTATGAAGCAATTTTATTCTTTTTTTTTTCCTCGTTGATTGACAATGATTCAGTTTTATTCAAAATCGTTGAAAGAAAAGGAATACCAAAACAAAAAATACAAAGCAAAATCGTTGGAAAAAAAGTTTTATTAAAATAAGTTCATAAAATGGGGTCACGCGCCAGGTAGGGGTCGAACCTACGACTTTCTGCTTAGGAAACAGACGCTCTATCCACTGAGCTACAGGCGCCGTTGGCTATCAACCATAAATTTTATTTGTTAAATCAAGAATATTGAAGTCCCGCCTAATTCTCCAATTCCAAAATTCGAAAGGTGAATACTGCAGAATTGGCTTCACTTTGAGATCGGTCTGATTCACAGAGGAAGAGGACAATGTCGAAGGATGCAATTTCCGGTTTCTGCAGCACCTTAGCTTCCTTTTGCAACCACCTACAATCCAGTTGTGATGCCCTCAAGGAGTCCCTCGATCGCCGACCCATACCCCTTGGTATCTCTCACTGGCTTTACCATGTTTAGTTGTTCCGGAAAGTTGAAAGTAGTTATTTGCCGTAATATTTTTCCCCTTATCTGTTTTAATCTTATATGTGACAGATTCTGCATCATCGACATTCGTACAATGCCTTAATAGCCGCATCTCGAGCGCAAGCAGCGACCTGGAGCTGCTTGATTCCATGTCTTTTGGCACCGTATCTTTCGAGGAGCTCTTAGGCCATTGCAATGAACTTTACAAAAAGAATCAATCCGATCTATTTGAACTCGAAGAAAGACTCAGAGGCTACGGTTATATTCCCAGTACTAAGACCTACCTTTTCTAGCTCTCATTTGAGACAGCTCGATATTTCCCTTGTTATTTATGTGCTCTTTTGTGATTTGACACAAGCTTTTACAACAAATTTTGATCACCTCAAATTTTTTTTTTTTTTTTGGGGTGTGCCGGGCCTTCAGTTCCTGGTATTGGCGATGAAGATGAAATTCATGATATAACGAGATCAAATGGGCTTTCAGATTCAGAAGATGGACTGCATAACTTGTGTTCAATCTCTGGAACTCTCTCTGTGGAGGATGCTAGATTCAAGAGTTTGGGAGAAGATGCTTTGCATCCTTACGATCATTTTGTCACTGTTGTCGCGGCCCCCCCCCCCCCCAAATTTTTTTTTTATTGCATAAAATCTATAATTTTTTAACCACAGGATCTGGAAGAAACGTCAATTAAATGAGTAAGACCGTACATGAGTATGGATTCCAAAATGAACTCTACTAACAAACAGTACGGCTCCGTTATAATTTATATTGACATCTATGGAGATTTCGAAAGAATTATGATAATATGCTTTTGTGCTTCTAAGCAAAGGTGACGTGGGAAGGGGGGACTAGGTTTCTTTCGTGGATGAAATGCTATTATTGATTTGGTTACCAGTCCTGAATGTTAACAATTAAAGTTACAGGCATTTTTATTGTTCATATATGATTCATTTTTCAACTTTTCGTCCATCTATTTATGTATGTATAATTTCATTTAGAAGTTCTGTGTCGAAGTCCTGAAAATATTACAGAAAAAGCGATGCTCCCATTAGTTTTGGTCAATTATCGGTGTACTATGATGCTCGTTTGTGTTCCTTAATTCTCTTCAGACTTGATGAATCTTTGAGTTTAAAAAAGCTTGGGCTGTCAGATGCATGTCTAGCCACCTTAGCAAGTGAAGGTTAGTGCCAAGTAAATACCACCTGCTCCATAGGCTATAAAGATTTTACGCTTATATATTCATTGGAACATGCCTTTTCTTTCTTTGTTAAATTGTTCCTTTTTGTGATATTTTTGGCTGTATGTTTTGCAATTATGGCAAACCTAGTGTAACTGTCCTTGACTTCTCAAATTACTTGCATGTCACTGATACTGGTTCTATTTTCACCGCTTCCTTCCCCTTCTCTCTTCCTCTCATGCAGCAAATGAGTCTTCAAAAGAGCCAGAGATGTAAGTTACTGGTTACATGGTGTGGACGTCTTTCGCCATATGTAGGATTTCTCGCATTTTCATTAACATCTCTACATGATTTTCATTTCCTAGGTTCAGCGTGACCGAAGGACAAGGGCTTAAGAGTTTGTCATCTGAAGGAAGGAACTGCTTGTCCTTTGGTAATTGGAACTATCTTTCTGCTGAGTTTATCACCTATAGTCTGTGAAGATTTTTTTATTTATTTTCAAAATAAAATTTAGAGGCTGAGATGGAGAATATGGAGTCAGCTGAAGCTCCCTGTCCTGAGTTAAAGATAATGAAGAGCGAATTTGAAAGTCTACCTGGCTATATGAAGGGTCTAGCATCTTGGGAGGTATGTGGACCCTCGTGATTTTCACTATATTTAAGGTCATGTTTTCAAGGGATGCTAGTCCTTCAAAACTACATCCACGGCGGGTGTCAATTGATGATTTTATTTATATTAACTAGACACCCAATCTCGTTAATATCAGTAAGTCTAAAAATATACTACGTAAATGTTTATAAGTAGGCTGAACTTAACAGTGTTAGTCATGCAAAACCACAACTTAATTATCCTACATGTGGTCCGAGGACCTGGTTCTATGGCTTTACTGCCTTTGGGAAGGGTTTTAACGATATTCATTAGCTCTATTGGAAACGCTCCGGTTTCACATTTAACTTCCGGAAAATTGTCTATGTAGTATGCTAAGCTTATGCATTGTCTAACATAGCACATTAAACTCGGGGGCAATTGACTTCACAATTTTACGCGATTGGAATTTGTTGTCCTACTTGATATGATAATATTCTGTTTGTTCGTTGTGCAATTTGATCTTTTAGGATCTACTGGCGGCTGTTGATAAGATCAATTCAAGCCTAAACAAGAAGGCCAAAGGATGCAACTTCTTTCGTCAAGATGAAATTCCTTCATTTAATTTAGGTAGTCATATTCTGCTAAAATTGTTCTTTCATATAATTTCTCTGATTTAATCTATATATCTAAGTATAGTATAAAATCATACAAAACCACATTATTTATAAATCATGAACAATATAACTCGTTTCAGGATCTGGGTTTGAGTTTGGATAAGGCACGAAACTCACGTCTAAGTTATTGCATAATGACACTTCAATGCATTTTGGGATTGGATGAAATTTAATTTGCAGCTTGTCTTCTATTCCCATTTTAAGGACTTCATTTTTTCCATCTTAAGAAGTCCATTTCATCTGAAAATAGGAACTGTTTTGGTCTAAGCATCTGAGAACTAGTATGCTAAACTCATCGGCCTCCCTCCAAGCCGAAGAAACGCTAGCTTGCGCTAGACAGAGCAACCTTTTTACTTGAATCGAAATAAGTTTAAGCTAGTTATACTTTGATTGATAGCGTTGATCAAAAAATATTTTGATTGATAGTATCTTAAAAGAAAAGGATAACTTATTCATGTTTTGGGGTTTTCAGGGCACAAAGCAAGATCATATTTGTTGCTTTTAGTCCGCATGAACCGTTTGATTGTCGAAACGATTGATGGCGTGCTATCCTACAGAGTGCTGTAGAATAAGATAAAATGGAGAAGCCTATATTGTGCACCAAATGGAACAAGTTCCCTTGGGTTTTAATATATTAGCATATCCGAATGTGCAATACAATTCTTTTTCAATTTTTTTCACGTCCCCAATGTATTTTTCTTCTCTTTCAATCTGAGAGTTGGATATATGATGCCCATACCATCCTGTATTTTTTTATTCCTGCTGTACATTCCAGTGAGTGGATTATTATTATTTTTTCAATATCTTCAGTTTAAGTTCAACAACTCAAAATTATCAGTGTAATAAATGTCTGGTTAGTTTCGTGAACATATTTTGTGCAAAAGGGGAAAAAAATGCTTTGCCATTATCCTTGTGTCTCATTCCAATGTTCCTCCATGCGAACCTCTGAGAAAGCAAATCTCTCCGTGACAGAACGAACCTCTCTTCAACATGAGATGGCCGTCGGATGGAGGGTGATGCTTTTCCTTGTCTAACTGTAATTAATGTTCAGCTTGGCGTCAAGGCAGATATTCAAAGAGACCCCGATCCATTTCCCAGGTATGATCTTTTGTTAAAGCCACTATTGCTATTTTTGTAGCTAGCGATTTTCATGAGAAGTGAGAACCCAACCAATCCATATAGGGCAATGTAGCTGGACCCGATAGCCCGGCAAACTCATTCTTCTTTTTATGTTTGGCAACCCTTTCATACATGAATTAGATTGGGGTCAAACCCACCCCTATTTATGGCACTTTCTTAAAAAAATGGTATTCGTCAGTACTAATAGTTTTATCATATTTTTCTTAACTCTCATGTAATAGATTATTCTACGTTTATCATGATTTCAATTTTTTAATTTCACTTAAAGTTTCAAATTGATTTTTTGACTTAATTTTATGTAAAAACTACGGATCCCAATATTACTCTGAAAGGGATGCAATGATGGTAATTAGTTTTTTTTCGGTTGACAGATACAATTGTTTTTCATATTTTAATATATTTTTAAAATCCCTTCCAGATTGGCCAAACCCAGCCCAACCGAAGAGCACCCTGCTAACCCCATGTGTGCTTCAGGCTAAGCACCAGGCTAGGGGTGAAACCTAACCCAATTGCACATCCCAACCTAAATTCAATTATACGTGCTAATCATGGGCTCAACCAGATGAGGCCCAGATTTTGAGCCATAAAATAAAATCTAATGGGCCCGTCCGAGTCCCCGTATGTATCTGATAAATTAGTTGCAATGTGAACGATTCAACTCAACTTTGAGCCTCTTTCTGGCGCCCTATCTGGTATCACAAGAAACTATCTCGATCTGCAGTTTTTTCACTTGCACCAACGGTCTACAAGTTGCAAATAAGGACCTGAACTGAATGAAAGTTCTCAAAAGATCATCGCACCCATCTGTGACTCCCATTAGATAGAGCGTGTGAGTGACGGGTGGAAGTCAAGAGCTACGACAGACTGACATGAATTTGGCTGTAACCTTTCACTTGCACATTCTTTCAGACATTTTCCACCTTTGTTTAGTGTTGTGGGTATTAATACATGCTATGCTGTTACAGAAATTCAACTATGCTAATTGATGTCAGAATGGAATGGCAGTCAGCAAACTGTAGTGGTCCAAGACCACAGAATGGCATGATTAGAGCACACGAAGGCAGTGCGTGAACAGAGCTCTCAAACAAGTCTTCAGGAATCCAGCACAAGCTCGCATGCAAGTGTTAACCCTGTAAATGCAATAACCCAAGCAAAAGAATTTAGGGAAGGGTAAAAAGAAAGGAAGGAAGAAGCAAGCATGGAGAATCCCAGATACCACAAATTAGCAAACTCAACCTGCTGGCTCATAAGTATTTCCACTGCGACGTTCAGATCCCCATCCGCAGCTGCCATTGCTACTTCCACCTGGGTCTGAAAGCAACCAAAGACAAATGCATAAAAGTCACAACGGAGCTGCAAGCCATATGCCCAAATCTGATGCATGCACGTTGGATACTATCTCTTCTCGTGAAAACTGGCGGCTAATTTATTAAGATCTTAGATACCAGATAATACCCCACATCGGTCCCCAACCTCATGAAAAAAGCAACAACGTTTAGATCCAAAGGTTAATCGCTTTTCTAAGAA
Source organism: Prosopis cineraria (assembly GCF_029017545.1). NCBI lineage: Eukaryota > Viridiplantae > Streptophyta > Magnoliopsida > Fabales > Fabaceae > Prosopis > Prosopis cineraria. Next base: position 39,590,683 of record NW_026555334.1, on the reverse strand, counting down.
ATCAATTGATCCAAAGGTTAATCACTTGTATCAATAGTGCAGGTGTCATCAGCCGGAGAATCAGATTAGTAAGGTATAAAATATTTCAAGCACGTTTCTTCATGCTCAGGAAAAAGAGCCACCCTTAGTATTACCCTATCAAAGCCCATTGATACAAGTTTTTTTATCTCTTCATCAGAAGCCACTGCACCCTGCATTTAAAGCAATGAAAAATGACGAAACATTACAAATTCAGACAAACCAGAAGAAAACAAGAAAATCGCAACATTTTCAGATCCAGAAACCTGATGCTGCGGTACACCTACAAATGCTGTTGCAACATTATTCGAACCTGCCTGCCTAAATGGTAAATGAAAATATAAACATGGTCATCATTCTTAACTTGAAATGTAGCTCTGAATACTCATAAGAATAATGCCGCGCCTATGGTAGACTTGTCAGGTTATTATAATCTATGAAACAGACCAACAGGATTTAGCTTCCAAAAAGTGCTTCATCCACATTAAGAGAAAAAGAAAATGCGATTCATGTACAGAAGTTTGCCATAAGCAAACAGTGCGAGTTATCAAACACGCACAAAACTATTTTTCGCATACCTTCCATCTGATATTCGTTGAGCAGTACCATGAGTTGATGAGTCTAAAGGATGGCCCGAATTGTTATTGTCCAAGAGTCTAGCTTGCAGATTTGACTCTGAACTAACAGCAGAAGCTTGTTGACCTTGACCAGAACCCAGGGTCCTTCCCCTCCCAGGGAACCTGTCGTCTTGTACTGGTTGCTAAAATCATATGGTCTAATCAGATATCTAGAAGACTTCAAAGATTATGCATGATAGAAACTTGAGCAATTGAACAACGACTTGTATGAAAGAAAGGTAAAATTTGATCTTTCAATTCTTCACTTCAATAGCACATAAACCCAAGTTTCTGAACGCTCAAAGCAGATAAGAAGCTTAAAATGGACAAAGGAGCAGTATATTATTCAAGTGAACACACAGAAGAACCATGATATACATGTAACATTACACATTCTACAACACTGAAATATTATGGAAGATCAGAAAAACGCAGAAAAATAACAAATTCCTTTTACCTATGCGTGAACTAATTATGTTAAACATTGAACCTAACACATATCAATCAGATTTAAAACTAGTAAGTTTTTCAGTTTTCAACAAAAGATTATTCCAATTATTGCATTCTTCCCACATCAAATAATTTAAAAACTTGCCAGCTCCATAAATATGAAGAGGCAGTATACTGAATAACTAAATATATCAGAAGAGGAAACAGCTAAGTAACTAAATGAATGGAAAAAGAGAACAAAATGTAAAGCAAAATATCAAATGCAACAAAAGGCCTGTGAATAAGGAATCCCCATAATGAAAGGGCAACATGCACATGAATAAATAAACCGTCCATTACACATTGTTCACATGACAAGCAGAGGGGACCAACTCGAGTAACATGAGCTAACAAATAAAAAAATTATCACAATTTAAAACACAAAATGATTGCATCAAAAGGTCTATGCAGAGGACCAACTTACAGTCTTACACACACAGAATGTGCTTTCATTTTTTAAACTATTGAGCAGAAGAAAAAGCTGTGATTACACTTGCAAACAAACAAAATTTTGAGAGTGTACCAAAGGGTCGTCTAAAGATATGAGATGACTGACATACCTGAGAGGAAACTTGCCTTTGTGGCATCAAAGATGACAGGTTTCCCCATAAATTTCCAGAAAGAAATCCACTACTACAAGAAAAACTATATCAATGAACATCCACAGTTGCTGGCAAGGTTTGGTGTAAAAACTAGATAGTACCTAGATGTTGAATTTTCACTTGAATGCGTAGGAACGTAACCTGAAGAGTTTCCACCAGTGCAAACAATGAATTTGGGCCGTCTCACACATGATGTCTGAAAGTCACAAAGACACAAATATGACGGTTTAAGCCAAGGTCCACACACAATGATTGTTTACATAATGTAATGTGGGTGCAATAGTTGGTCATAATTTTGTCCCACAAATTAAAAGAAGTCACTAAGATATAATACATAATATTCCAGTTGATCATAAATTGTTAAAGGGAGGGGGAGAAAGACAGAGGGAGAATAAGATAAGAATGGAGGGAGAGCGTGAAATAATCTAAATTCAATTCAATAGGCAAAAAGAACAGACATCAAAGGACTATTTATAGAGCTCATTAAAAATAATACTTTTCTCCAATTTGGTCCCTTGACTGAGAAACTCCTAGCTTTACTGTAGAATCCTTTAAATTTTTTTATTCATTTCAGTTTTGGTCCTTTTTTATTATTTGAATTCTCCAAATCTAAAATTTTAAAGGTGTACATGCAGAAGGACCAGGCAAAAGTAAATTGAAAGACTGAACCAGCCAGCATTGCTTATTTTCTATTAACAATGGTTTTAAGGGCACTGATAAGTTCCAAGATAGGTAGAGAGAAAATAAGGAGAATAATCTTCACTAGATAATATGAGAAAAAATCTTGACTCATAAGACTAATAAAGCCAGAAATTATTAGAGAAATTGGTACAAGAACTTTATACACATAATACTCTGATAATCCAACAAAAGGGAGAATCTCCAGGTTCAATGGAGAATATAATTCATGCCCTACTCCTACTCTACCATAACCAACTCCATTCCACCATCCAAATATGCTACATGATTGTCAACTTCAACCACTCAACACATCATTTGCCCCACCTTAGTCATTACCCCTTGCTCGGTACTCTATCAGGTACCTACATGTTTCTAAATGTCATATAACTACCAAAGCCAGTTGATAAAAGATACTTACAAGCAAAGAGGAGGTTTCAATGGCAGAATAAAATGATATCCCGGGTAAGACGAAATTAAACAAACCGTATGTATCTGAAAATAAGAATAGCAATACATGACCACAGATGAATGAATTACTCATATCAATGGCAAGAAAGAAGTGAAATATAAGGAAAAAGAGAAAAAACTGACAAGCAAACCCAGATAAAATGCCACATAGGTGTCCAAGTAGAGAGACATTTGACATGAGAAGCTGGAACACTACCAACAAAATGAATGCATACCTAAAACATGATAAGTTCAGCGATCATTTAAAAGAGAAGACCAGGATGGGGGCAAAATCATGTAACTCACACTCACCACTTTGCAGGAACATTAAAGAGTCCAAAGACACTGCAGAATAAATAGTAAAAGTTATTAGGTAAGTGAAGCCATACAAATTCACTGTACATAGCATAAAACAACTAGAAGACAAAATCCTGTCTATTATTAAACAAGTCAAGAAAGTCCTTGCACGATCAATTGTCAACCGATTCACAAAGTTTCTGGGAACCAATATGAATACAATTTAAAAACTTTAATTAATCTAGAGTGTTGTCTTACAACAATCTTAAAAAATATCAACAACCACCATCTCAAATGTTTGGGATAGATAGATAGATAGATAGCAGATTATCAACATTCTAAAGTCTCTTTTCAAAATCATAGAGGAACGGCATTATATAGCTAAAACTTTAGAAACATAGAGTCGAACACAAACGGACCTTCTAGATTGAACACCACTCAAGCTTGTCTCTATTACAATCATTGAAAATAGAATTCCTGAGAAGCCTATTGCACACTCATTCATGAAGTAATCATATGAATTAAAAGGATTGTGTGCCGCCAGGAGTGCTATGAGAACATGAAATATAGCATTGCTAGTTGCTAACAACACAATCACATATAGCAAGCGAACTGAACCCATGATCCTCTCCATTTCAGAGCCCAATGGAACTAAAGCCATCATGTTGAAGAGAACATGAAGAAGTGAACCATGAAAAAGAACGGAGGTGTAAATCCTGTAAACTGCAAGAGAAAACATAATTGAATGCAAATAGCCAATTACAATGGAAAATAGAAGAAAATCCGATAAACATCTGCTCCACACCCCCAAGTACAAAATAGCAACTAAGGGACTTAGATCATTTATCTAAAATGCTTTCCCATATAATTCTATCAACATGAAAAGAAATAATAATAAATAGTCAAAAAGTTATTCATTAAGTGCAACCAAAAAATATGTCAATAATAGGAAAGTTGCAAAGTAATGGGAAACTCAGATCTTGAATGTTAATGTTTTGCAGGCAAAAATGAATTTCCCTATCATGAAAGAAGAACAACGGAATGCATTAGCATGGATTAAGAAATGCCACTAAACGGTGTTCTATTTCATATACGTAGTCTGATCAGTTCAAACACGACCTTGTTACATTATTCTGACAAACCGGAAGGATATTGGTTCAAGAAGACATACCTTGGAACTGTGATACAACAGCAGACGGCGAGAAGCATATCTCACTGAAGGAATCATATCCAACCAAGAGACAAACGAAGTAAATTATTCCACAAACAACCACCACTGTCGAAGTGAGAAATGGGATGCTTTGCCACCAATGACTCAACCTAGTAGGCACACTTGCCTGTGTAAAGAATGCCATTACGGAGAATTAATCAGACAATAAATGAAAGGGGAAGGAATTCAATCGATGTCTATCCATCAAACAACAGCATTCAGTTCAACTTGTGAATCCCGAACAAAAATTAGTAGTTAATTAACAATTAAGAAAGCTTCGGATCCGGATCCACAATTTCTTTCCTCCTTCGCACATTTTCACAGGAAACAAGCAGGCAGTTAGGGTTTTCCCCTACTAATTCATTGGAGTAGAAAAATATCATAAGACGAACGCACGATCCAGGCATACAAGTACTAAAGATTAAGGTGTTAGGATCCCATATTAACCTCAGTAACTATATGCGGTCTCATAATTCTGGCTCTTGGCAAGGAACTCCCACTTAAGCTGACAGCTCTGAGCTCTGACAGTCACGAATTTACAGGATCAGACTTCAGATGTGGCATTGTAGGGGTTGACTGTATTGCAGACTTCCGGAAAGGTTCGGATCTCACCTTACAAATCAACCCACAGTTGGATAGTTGAATGGGTCCCTTGTTGGTCGTGCACCAAGCCGGTGGATTCGAGCAACGACGGACGTGGAAATTGAGAGCCGTACGACGTTTCGTTCCGGATACGCGTGCAACGTTACAAAATTATGGTATCGACTATCGAGAATCATCTATTCATTTTGACCCCAAAAAAAGAAAAAGAAAAAGAAAAAGTACCACCTGTCCTCACGCCGTCTCGAGTGAGTCGTGTTTGCTTTGCTGCCAAGGTGTCATTTTTTTCTCCTTTGATTAATGTATTTTTTACTGAAATATTAATTATTAATTTATGTTCTAATATTTTTAAGTAAATATACGATTTTTTATCCTGAATTTTTTTAATTGAACGACAAGGGTAGAGCCCAAACAAGAGGATTCATCACACGAGGGTTCTAATTTTAAGTTTTAACTAGATTTCTCCCCGTATCATATGTTTAGTTTAATAATGCTAATCTCTTATATATTAAGAGGAAGCTTAATTTAATTTATAATGTAGATAAAAGATCAATTTACTATAATAAATTAAATGAATTATAAAGTATTCAATCAATTTGAGTATCTCTTATCTGAATTGGATCACAAAAATTCTTATATCAATACATTATTTTAATATTATTTTATTATGATTCTCAAACAGACAAAATAAATATAAAGTCATGTTAGCAAAAACTATATGTCCTGTCTTGTTTCCCCAATTCTCTACCCAATCCTTAAGGCTCTCATCATTTTTTTGTGTACTTGCATGTTTCAATCAATCAACAACAAATTACCATATGCATTATATATATATATATATATATATATCATAAATATGCACTATGCTAACTTGAATCTATAATTTATCTCTTCTTAATTATAACTCTCTTAGATCCCTAAATTCCTACTAAGACTCCATAACCTATCTTTAAAACCTACATAAATTGCAATGAACCTTATTAGCTCACATATCTACATCAATTAGAGAATATACAAAGTTGAGCAATAATTATAATAATGCTTATCTATAGCTGATAAACCTTTATGTACTCCTAAAGATGCTTCAAAGTGAAGAATTTTCCTCCAAGTAGTGTGAAAGAAGTTAGCAAGTGTATCTGATTCCGCATTTGCATGACTATGCTTCTTTCAAAATGGTTGTTGTAAAAAAAATAAGAATTCAAATATTATGCCAAAGCAATATTTCATGATCATGTCCCTGCAATCTTGATACCTCCTTACTGGTTCCATAGGGATAATGTGTTAAGCTAGCAATTTATTTATCTTGAACACATCAATTTAATTTGTCTTAAATACCACATGTAGCTTGCCATTGCAAATACCTTTCCTTTTATTGATATGGTCTTGGAGATTTTTTTTTCCTTGAATAAACTCACATATATTTCACAATATAAACACAACCATGTCATTCCTTAATAATCTTGCTATGGGCATATAAAAATGAGTACAGTTCATGGGAAAGACCATCAAGTTTGAACATTATGTTGAGGCCATGGGGCCACCTAGTTCTTCTCTTTGCTTTAGCTTCAGTGCTACAAGAAGAAAGAATTGATTGCTTATAAATTAGTCAATCATAAAAAGTCATGTTTGAACATTATGTGATAGATCATGTTTGTAACATCCTTAAATTTTAAACTTAATTGATTAAGCTTGACTAAAGTAATTGTGTTATTAGTGAAGTGTGTGGCTAGAGAGGTCTAAAGGGCATGTTTGATTGTAATTTCAACCCTAAATACGGGTCCAAAGGAGAGTCGAGTCACCCGGATGTGAAAAGAGGAAAGAAATATGAAGAATAAGGCTCTGTGCCACACACCGCGTTGTATGGATGAGCCGTCGCTGTGCATATAAGTTGATGTGCCTAGGGAAAGACTTCTCTATACCATACGTCGTGACACATTGTGAGTTAAAGGAAACTAAAAAACCCTATAGGTATTTTATATCAATAGAGAATGAATCTTAAGAGTGAAAAAGTATTTTAATTAATAGTGAAAACTATAAAAAAAAAAGGATATTGATGAACTATATTGTAAATGTTTGTAGAGTAATCATATCGACACCATTCAAGCTTCGTGGAAACTTTGAAAGTGTGTATTTAAGGGGTGAAACTTTTAATTTCTCAAAGGTCTGAGGTAACCAAGAAAATTCTATCTTATACTTTTGTGTGTTAATTAGTTTATTGATTAATGTTTGATAATTAAATTGTATGAAAATGAATGAAATGCAAGTGTGGCATGTCTTACTTGAAAATCTATTTTAATAACCTAGTAAAGTTTAATGAAGTATCTTTACTTGACATTCAAAGATGAGAGTTGTAAGTGGATTTTTATTGATTGTTGTCACAAGGAGTTCAATGAATTAAGAAGGAAAATGTTCAATGAAATTGTGTGTTGGAAAGTTTAATGACTGTGTGTACTATAAGAAGTTCAATAAATGTGTGTATTATTGAAGAGTCAATAATTCTTGAATTTGTGGAGTTCAATAATTTACTGTAAATGGAGTTTAATGACTATGTGTTTTAGAAAGTTCAACGACTAATTGAAAGTGAAATTCAATGATTATGTGCTCTAGAAAGTTCAATAATTATGTATAATGTGGAGTTCAATGTTTAGTTGTAATTATGTGTAATGAGAGTACAAGGAGATGATTGACCATGCTTGAGTAGTGAATAATATGCATGTTATGAGATAGTACATATCTATGCATTGCATGATCATGAAAGACGGGAGTTCGCCTAGGGAAAGGAGTAGAGATTTAAATCTACATAGTAAGGCTCCCATCTGAGCTCAATGGTTAGCCTAGATTCATTTTGTACTTTATCCCATTTGTTTAATGAGATACTATCTCACTGGTTTAACAAAGGATTTGAACCCAGCCAGTCATCCATTTGTTCATTGAGGAAATTGATTTAGGGAGAATGGCACCCCATAGTGTGAGAAATGAGGGAAGTCGTAATCCATAAGGAAGATGGAAAGCTTTAGCTGGGTAACCTCTCACAAATGTTTTGGCTAAGGTAGTCTCAATATATAGACGAATCCAATGTGTATATAGCCCATGGTTTCATGTCAGAGAAATAAAAAGGGTATAAGGGAGGTGTAATCATGCATATAGTGAAAATGGGCACTTAGTTGTTTATATTGTGACCTTAATGATGAAAATTGTGAATTTGGCTCTATGTCCATGTGAAAATATGCTAATTAAGCATGTGGCTAATTCTTTTCTTATATGAAAGTTGTGTTACAAAGCATTAATTCTTGAGCGTGTGCTATTATGCCTGAGAATATGGATTTATGCTCTTAAGTATGTTACATGATTTGAAAATTGAATTGTAACTTGTTACTCATATTTAAACTAATTAACATGCATTGCATGAGTTAGTTGGACTTTAGTTACTGTGTGGCTATACTTACTCCATTATCTTCAATATTATAAGAAATAGTTCAAGAGGATTAGACAAAGAAAAACCAATGAAGGCATAAGATTGATATCCTAGTAATTGGCCTTTTTTACCTTTTGAGTATGTATGTGTATATGATGATTAATATTGCCAACTAGGACTAATTCATTTGAAACTTACTTGTATTATGTATTTTGTGAACTATAAAGCATATTTTGGGCTCTAGGATGTATGTATGAGAATTATGATATCTATAATAGGGTTAAAATGCTAGTGGAAGTAAGAATAGAGTATAATATGTGATTTCAGTGGATTATTTGATGAAATGTGAAATTTGGGCTCCCACTTCTATTTTTGAGATTAAGGAATTAAGTAATAAAAATGTGATTTGTAAGTGTTGTGAATGTTGTGGTGTGTTGTACTTTTGTCAATTGTATATGGTTTGGGTGATGTTTTTGGCTTTAGGCTTTCAGTATTGAGATTGGACACTCAAGTTTTATTTTAAACGTGAGAATTTTAAAATGAATGTCCAATTCTCGAATGAAAAATAATTTGAGTATGAAATCAAAGCCATTAGTTAAAGCTTGAAAAAAGCTTTATGTAGACATCTAAATAGCATCAATCGGACGTCAGACAAAGAATTGAAGAGTGCCAAAAGTTTCCCTAATTTCTGTCAAGTTGACAACAAAATTTTATTGTCATGAGATGTGCAATGCGTCACAGTGCAATATTCAACAAGCCACGGTACATGGGCCATAAAGGCCCACAAGCCATGGCATGAGTTCAATAAGCCACAATGCATACCTCTGATTCTGCATATTTTGTCAAACTTGATGATTGCTTTGAGTTAACCATGGAATTAAGTGAGAATTTGAGTTAATTATATATTAGTGAGTGAGGAGATTACAATGTTAATAGACACAGTTCTCACGTGCTAAGCACAAAATGGAGGGTTTAGAAAGCTAGTTCTTTTATAAATAAGAACAAATTATGTTGCGCGGCAGTCACCTATTTGTTGTGAGGGAAACGGAGGAGGCAGGTCAGCCTTTATGTGAGAGACCCAATCTCACAAGAGATGAGTCACCACCAATATTTAAGAAAAAATCTTTGAAAACTAACTAAAGGTGATAAGGATAATCTTTATAATTAGAGATAGGTTCAAGAGTCGATTGTAAGTGGAGAAGGTTTTACATACCCCAGAACACCTATTTCGTAGAACGATTACCTTAGTCAATTATGTAATTAGTATGACCTTTTAAAATTATTTTAATTACTCTTTTTATTATTCACCTGGTAAAATAAAATAAATTTAAAAAAGAAAATGAAATATAAATAAGAAAGAAAAAGTATTATTTGTTTATAAGGCGGACTTGACCTAGGATGAGAGTCTAAGGCATACATATCTTATTGTTAGGATCAAAGCTTGCATAGTCTATGGTGAAAATTTTATTTTTGTATTTTATTATTATGATTTTGAAGAGAAATAAATTAAAAAAAATAAGTTACTATTTCAAAGAAAATAATTTTTTAAAATTTGGATATACATGTTTTGACTTGCAAAAAAAATAATTTAATTTCAATTATTTTTTAAATTATGAATTTTTGAAATAAGAAAAAGGAAAAGAGTTTTAAATTGTTTTCTTTTTAGCATTTTTTTAAAAATTTAAATGTTTTGACTCATACAGTAATATAATTATTCTAAATATCTGCAGAGCTTCCAAAATTTCACATGATAAAAGAATTAAATAACTTAAGTTATTTGCTTATTAATTCTTTAAATGTGTGAGTGCGCGCGTGTGTGTGTATTAATAATTTTTAAGTGTATATTATGCATATAACATCTTAATCATTATACCTGTAAAGTTTTATTGACTCACACATTAATATGAGTATCCTAAATATTTGTGAAGATTCAAAAATCTCATGCAAAAAAAGGATTAGATAATATTTATTTAAATATATTTTTTAATTTAATTGATTTATTTAAATATATAATTTATATTTTTATAAAAAATCTTAATTGTTATACCTGAAAAGTTATTGACCCACATGGTAATACAATTATCTTAAAATTCTACGAAGATTTAAAAATTTTACATGACTAAAAGATCTAAGTTTGTAAACATGATTATAATATAAATACATTAATTAATTAATTTTTTAAAAATGTCTATTATAATTTTTTTTACAAAATTCATTTATGTATTTACTATAGACAAATTAATAATCACAATATCTATAAAAATTTATTATCCCACATGATGAGACAATTAATCCGAGTATATACAAGAATTCTTTAAATTTCATGCGATATTGTTAAACATTTTTATTTATTAAAATCATAAAAGAGTTAATTTGAATGATGGGCCGTTGAAACCCATGTTAATATATAGAAGTTTAATTATCATACTTGCAAAATTTTATTAATTTACATGGAATGAGATCATTCTAATTGCCTACAAAAATTCTTAAAATCTCACACCGTAAATAAACAAAACACAAATATATCCTCTCTTTTTTATTCTAATTTTATGATTTTAAAAGAGTTAAAAGAAAAGCAATATTATATCCACAAATATAGATCCACCTCCTGGGTGATTTTCACCCCACAAAAGATAATAAAAGCCTCTTGATTACAATCATATTTACGCTATAATGCATGCATTTTAAATGGGAGCCACCAATAGAAAAAATTGCCATCTTAAGCATTAATGATTTACACATATATTTTCACATCAAAAAGCCAAAAGTATAATAAAGCATATACATTTTTATTATTTAACATATAATTAGATATAAGGATTAAATTATCCAAACCATGTGACCACTGTTTGAGGCCAAAGTTTCTCTAGATTTCAAACACCCTAAAAGCAAAAGGCATGCGATGCAGGCTTTAATGAATTCCATTTGTTATGGTTAATCAATGAAACATTAATGGGCCCAAAGCTTTAGGGAGTTACATGTTTTGGCAATCAAAAATAGCAAAATCAAAGAAACACCCAATCATTTAAAACCAATCATAAAAATGTAAGAGATCTAATTCAAATAAAAGACTCTCATTAGGTTTTCTTTCTCTCTCCCTATTTTTTTGTATTTCATAAGGTGTTTTTCAAGTAACATTCCCATTGTTAAAGATACAACATCATACAACCACATAAATCAAACCTCTTGAAAAACCTCTAAGATACCCAAACCATGAAACGAGCATAGTAGCAATTTTAAACTCCTAAGTCCATAATGCAGGATCAGATTTCACCAACTTATATATAAGAATTCAAGATGGTGCCTAATTTCTTGTGCCATTTTTTTTCAATTGGTATCTTATACACACCCATAATCACACACAGTTCATCAAGAGCACTATGAACCCAATATTCTTATTAAAGCAACCATTAACCTACAGCAAGCAATTTCAATAAGCATCAAAGGAGGTATTTTCAACCTTTTAATCTATGCTTCCATTCAAACATGAGTAAGACACATGCGCATAACTGAACACAATTCTTGGCTATCAAATTCATAATCAAAAAATATCCTAAACCATAAAGGGATTATCTTTCAATCGGGCAACATTTTTACAATTTTGTGTAGCCCAAAAGCAATATGAACTTTATAAAATAGAATATATATATATATATATATATAAGTAGTCTAGAAATCAAAATCTTTATGAAATGAAACTCAAGATTGGCTTCAAACCTTTTAATAGAGATGGGCATCTCCAATTAGTCCTTCTTCCCCTTTAAACGTTCAATGTTTCCTTTTGTTGCACTGTGCTATGCTTCTCTCCTCTAGCCCTCAATTGTCCTCTTGACTTCAACTCTTTCTACCTCAAATTCTACATTGCTCTCTACCCCTAACCACCTCTCCAAAAATTACTCTAAATATTTCTTAAATTGAAAACAGATCTGATTCTTAGGAAGTTGATTTCCATAATTTTTGGATTGTTGGGATAGTTTAAAGAGAGATTTTTTAAAATTTAAACAAGATTTTCTCCCCCACCCTTTTAAAATTGATTTTAAAGATAGATCTTCTTTATTATTATTATTTTTTTTGAAAAATAATCCTTAAACAAGATTAAATTTAATTTTTATATTGATTATTTCTTAAATATAATTCTTAAAAATACTTAATATTTATTTTTTATTTTTTTTTGAAAATTAACTCTTAAAAAAGAATTAAATTTTGTTTTTATAATTTTTTGTTTTTTGTTATAAAAAGGATGAAAACAAAGATATTTAAAAATAAAGGCTACTAAAGAACCAAACAAATATTTTTGTATTTTTGTTTATTTTGTTAAATGTATGGACAAAATACGGTATTTACAAAGTATTTCTGGTGCTTTTTTGGCTGAGAAAATACTTAATGTTCTTCATATTTATATTCTTAAAATGAAAAATAAAATGAAATCAATGAGCAAAAGAAAATCAATGCAAATAAAATACCACAAGTTCTTTTATTTTTAAAACATATAGTATCATAGTCATCCAGCAACAATTGAATGGCTGAAGTATGTCATAAATATGGGAGAATGCATTAGAATTCTTCATAGAAAACTCATAAAGATCGTGTAATCTATGATACTAGGCAAAGAAGATTCATGAATCAAGTGTCCTTACTCCTAAATCCATTTGAAATATATTGCCAAGCTTTTATACCTTTTCAATGTTGCATTCAAAATTTACGTAAAGGTAATGTGAAAATAGATTCCATAAAGATAGTTCACAAAGCTGTAATAAAATGAGAATAAAAACTAAGATAAAATCACTAACATACTCAACAATCTCCAATTGCTACACCTTTGGATATATAATTGCTCTAAATTTAAGGCAATGACCTGAATACCTTAATAACTGTTTTATAAGTTTCTCAACTGAGTAGCCACAAGAGCAAGCCCAACAGCATGAGAAAGCCACACTGAAGCTATATGTATATTTTGCAACTTCTAGAATTGTATATTTTCATTGTATATAAAAAAAAGAGAAATTGTATATTTTCATAGAAGAAACCGTAGAAATAATAGATTCTAAACATAATGGACAAAGTTTTTCCATAGATTGTTTCGTGGCTATTATTAACTAATATTATTAACTAATTATTATAATTCAAACATCCTAAAAGCCATCATGTTCTTGGCATAGCCTAAACAGAACCATAAGGCATTTTGATCTAAAAATAAATGGAACTACTACTTTAAGAGAAGCAAAAGAATCACCACTATGACATATCGACATTGTCAACAAAGGAATTCACCTTGGCAATGAAAATCAATAGAACTTATACTTTAATAAAATTAAACTGCCAAAAGGTTTCAATAATGCTCAAGTAGCCACTCTGGATCCAACATAATGGCCATTCAAAAAGATGGAAAACTATAAGGTTACTGGTGAAAGCTAGTGAAAGTGATCAACATGTTATAATTTAACTCTACTTGAAAAAATATTAGTTTTGCTAAAAGTATCAATAGTAAAAAACACTTGGAACTTCTATCATTAAGTAAATGGATGAAACAATTATAGCAGTATGATTGAGTTTGTTGCTTAACCTTTAAAATAAAACTAGAATTAATCCTAATATAATATAAGGCCAACCTAAGTCATCTCCCAGTGAATGGTTTGAGTTCAACTAAAAGGATATCTAATGGAATAAAGGACTTAATGAGTTAGAAGTTTGATTACCTAATTACCTAATTGACAAGTAGTTAAAAAAATGCTAACTAAAATGAATGGTGTGGACTTTCCTTTTTAAGAATATGGAATGTTAGAGATTAGTTGATTTTAAAATCATTATCCTCTTGTGATTAGGCTAAATTTAACTTTTCTTTCCTCTTAACTAAAGCTGTCTTGACCTAAGAAGATTATCTTAAGTCAATTAACCTAATTAGCTAAATTCTCTAATTCTTAGATTAAAGTTGTTAGTTTACTTAACCAGTTGGTGCAAAGATTAGCTAAGTAAATCACCTAACTCTCCCCTCAAATGCCATGGCTACAGCAAGAAGTGAGCAATTACAAGATTATATCAATTTACTCAACAACACATATATTAACATCATAAGATTATGCAACATTAATACATTTATTTCACTAAATAAAAAACACAAGATTATGCATCTAACATGAAAAGGCCAAAATTGTCCATAGTAGCCAAAGAAAGAATTTAACCTCACAATCCTCTTCTCTTTACATCAAGATCAAATTCACATTAGAATTTACAAGCCAAGATGATTAAACTTTAGACTAAGACATCCAATCATCAAGGAAAAAGAGAAGAGAATGAGAAACAAAAGAAACTTAGCCAAATAAAGCTTTAGATTCATTCTCCATCTTCATCTCTTTAAGATTTTACCAAGAAACTTAGCCAACCATCTTCATCTTCAAGAACTTAGGAAGAGAACCATATGGCTAAACTCCATAGAAGCTTGGATGAAGAAATTGAACTTGGATCCTTATGAGAATGGAAGGGAAGGGACAAGCAAGGTAAAAAATGAATAATGGTGTAGGTTTTGTGGAGGGTTAACAGCTGGAAATAGAGGTTAAGGTATTGGAAAATGATGAATAATAAAAAGAAAATGAAGAACAAGATGAACTAGAGAGGGAGGATGAGAGAGAGTGAAATGTGGTGAATGAATGAGTGTTTTAATCTAAAATGTTAATGACAGTAAGTTGAATGGCATGTTTCCTCATCAGGTTGGGTGATAATTTATATGCTCATATGAATATTACCGTGCTTTGCACTTAAAAAATTTGATCTACCCCATCCATAAGCCAATTAGGATGCCACTTATGCCTAAAATACCCCTCTTGCACTTTCTTGATCAATTAATACAAGTTCAAGTGCACATGTATCACATAATGAACAAAATTAATTAAATAAATGCATGTGACATAATAATTTATATTTAGAAAAATGAAATTAATTATTTAGATAAGAGATAAATAATAAAATGAAATCTAAGGACCACCCCACGTGAAAACCAATGCACACACACATGCACAAAACCCTAATTAGGTTAACAAAGTCAACAACCCTAATTTTATAATTTTTAATTAATATCTCCTAAACCACATTGAATTTTCAAAATATAATTTTACATTCACTCTCCTAAGCATCAAACACATTTTTACTAATTTTTTTGTATATTTTTTCAAAAGTATATTTTTTGGACCAAAACACCTTTAGTGCACAACTTTGCCCTTTGAGCAATTTTCTTGCTTTTAAGACCATGAATGCACCAAAGTAGGGAATATAACATATAAAACAGATCCTAAATGAGTAGATAAAATGTGTAAATAATGTGTCCTATCACACTAAAGCAATCATGTTATTAGAAACGAAACTTTTATTCTAAGAGTTTCTGAATGAATATATAAACTAGAAAGTTGAAGATCTACAACCTTCAAATGTTCATAATGAGAATATAAGTGAAGAAAATAGGTTAATTGCATTCTTCTATTATGAAGCCTCCTATATACCTTGTATAATGATAAGAGAGTGAAAAGGGAAGTATAAATTCTCCAAGAATAGTTCCAAAAGATTTTTTTAAGGGAAACATATAATTTTAGCTCATTACTAATACTAATTGTTGAAAGTCCATTCAAGTTATAAACTATGAAACTATTTCCTTTGCGCAATATCAAAATATGAAAAAAATAGCTTTTCTATTATTATTGTATCATAGCATCCCTAACCTTAAAACCAATTTTGTTATCAAGGTAAGGATGCCGATAAGCCTTCATTTCTTTCAAATGCACCTGATCATAAGGTCTAAAAGTATTCAGGCAATAAAAATCAATATAAAGAAATAAAGATATTAGAAAGTAATCTAGAAATGAAAAAAAAAATTGTAAAGGAAAAATGAAAAAGGACACATAACTCACCTCTTTGGTCTCGAGATACAGAGCTCAACATCAATAAGATAACATGAATAAACTATTTTTTGTTCAGGCTAAATTAAAGAAAAGCATGTTAACATGGGATACCTCAAACATATATGGATATTATTTTAGGAAAATATGAAGAATTTATATGCAAACCAGAATTCATATGATTTTGTTTGCCTTAAGATATGCCTCTATTATGGCCACTAATGTTTAAGCCAAAATGAAGGTAAGCAAATGTCATAAGCATTTCATATCCTGTGCAAAAATAAGTTGATAAAAAGTAATAGTACTTACAACTCATTATCTCAAGACTTTTTCCGGTTAACTTGAGAGGTATTGTAAAGTAATATGATATATAGGGAAGAAGCCTATAGTGGCACCACACTTATAAAACATGCTAGTAATAGTGGCCCTGTCAACTAATGACGGCTCACCTATGCCATCCTTTAAGGAAAAAAAATCAAGAGCGCTCTAATTAGCTAAGACAAATGAAAAATACATTTTAAAAAATAAGAAATAAAAAATCAACAATATGCTTTATGATAACTTAATTACTATAAAATTCAACAAATTTCCCAATAACGCCATGATTCCCTAGCATTTAGGTAATTTTTAAAACCAAATCAATTATTGTAACACTATTGTTGTAATTACCACACCTGGCCATCAAAGGGGAAGCTAACAACATCAATGACAATACTAAAATCCTCATGGAGCAATTCTGGTTTATTCATGCCCACTTTTACCTCAAATCATCCAATTCCTACCAAGTTTATTTTTTTATACTTGAGTTTTATAGTTTATTCAGTATCAAAGAAGGAAAATATACTAACAATTATCATTGCACAATTTTAAAAATTCCAGACAAATAGCAACGTAACATCATAAAGTTGAATGGGAAGCGAAAAAGACTACCTCCGCCAACTAATCTAAGTGCAAGGGCTCCTGACAGCACATAATATAAAGGTGCATAATAAAAAAAATGCACAATGAAATTTATAATAATGAAATGAACACTCCAATAGATTGTAAAAGAAACAATAAATAAAGAGTAAATGATTCATAATATAAAGCAAATAATGCAAGTTTTACCTCATTATAGATATAGAGCCTAGATGTAACGTCATCCCTGACATCATCAAGCATACAGAACACCAAATATGAAACAATGTTAAGATAACTGAGATTACATTAATCCCATAAATAGTTATCATAACCTATAGGTTAGAATATTTAAGAAAATGGGGTTCTAAAAAAACCTTTTTATAAGATCGTTTGAGCTCAAACTATAGTTCAAAACCAAATAAATAAGATAACGGAAGTATGAGAAGTCATCACATAGAAATATTAAGCAAAACTGAAAGTTTTAGCCTCAAAGGCACAGTACGTCAGTGCAGTGCATCATCATCGCTATGGACTACATAAAAGGAAACGTCCATCTCTATGCCTCATGTCATAGTGCGATGGACAATACATCGCGGCGTGCGTCCCTTATCATAACAGCTCTCTAGCCAACTTCTAAAATACGTCATTTTATCGTCCAATGTTCGATTCGAGCAATTAAAGAGTTCACACATAGCTTTTAGAGCCACCTAACTATTGGCATTAGCCTCACACCAAAACACTAAGCCAAATGAGAGTTGGATACTCAAACCTAAAATGACACATTTTCTTTTAAAAATCACTACCAAAGTGCCCAAACTAAGTGTCAATAACTATAGAACCATTTGAACTAACTCAAATGAAACACAAATAACCTATATACACATTCAAACCATAATAATAATAGTCTAGACAAGATTTAGCCACCAAAACCTTACTTTTTAACATAAATTCCATAAAGGTAATAACTTCCCATAATCAATCCAATGGCTAATCTAACACATAAATCAATACAAAGCTAACACTTGCATTAGTATCTCAACCTCTCACAGCTATTACAATACAAATACAATACACCCAGGCTGAGATACCCATAGTTAACAACAGAAATCATGGAAGTGCATCATAAAACTATATATGTCAAAAGTTGGCATATGCATTCAACAGTTCATTACAAACCAAAATAAACGATAAGGACTATATAATCACTAGGTAGTCCCCTCGATGCTCAATTGCACCTTTCTTTTCCTTGCCCCTATCAGAGCCCTCATTTGCAAAATGTAACCACGGGGTGAGTCGAGGACTCAGTAACCAAATAGTCTAATCAGCTACTCATGTATGAGAACAGTTTGTGCGTATATGAAATGGCATAATAAAACATGTATCAATTCACATAAATTCCTAAATACAGTTATATTATGATATGCATGATCCACACATTACCTTATACCCTCCTTATATCTTCCAACTGAGTCTACAAGTTAACTACTTAATAGGATTAAGTCCATGTGACTGGACTAGCCCAAGCTTACCATTGGTAGGAGGCAGCTCTGATTAAAAGCGCCTTCACCTACTATAGACCACAGACTCTCCTTGTCCACGAATACTAGGAGTGTCGATATTTAATTTACTACTTATAGTACTAGAATTTTCAAACAATATAATACTGAGCACAATGGCCTCCACGGTGTTAGTGTATCATATGGATTTTCAAACAATGTCCCAATAACACATTAGGGTGAACTTTCACCCTCTCACTATGATCATGCCAAACATGTTAAATGCTTCCAACACATATTCATAAAATATCAATTATCACTTATTCTTATTTCTACTTAAATTATAGAATTTCACAAATAGTTATACATAAAAGTAGCATTTAACTTCCAAATACTAAAATATTAAATTAACTTTTTATTCCATTTCACATAATTTTAAAATCATAATTTCATATTATTACTATGCTAGTACCAAACCAAAATATTAACTTTAAAATCTAACACACTACCATCCAAACACACAAAAAGGGAGATTAGACAATCTGGTTACGTCAATTTTTTTGTCACTAAAAGAGTTACCATGGTCAACAAATAGCTCCACACATGCCTACTAGCACCACAATGCTTGATCAAAGGTTAATTTATAAGATTACACCCTTAATTGTCAATCCATGCACTAATCACCTTACTTATAACATAAATTTGGGTACCTATTATACCTAAAATCTCAATTTTACCCCACCAATTCTTCCAATGCACTCCCTTAATCCTATTTAATATCCAAACACATAGATAACACCATTACATTACCCATATTGTCCTCCATCTTCCAATTTCTACCTAAGGTTCATTTAAACCCTAACCAACAACTTTAAATCATTATATAATCCATAAATATAAGTTTAGAGGCTTGATTTAACTATCCAAGACCTTAACTAAGGCAATGGGTTCAGCCATTATCCAAGAAAAATTGAATCAAAGCCCCAAAATACCCTAATCATTAAAAAAGTTTGAGTATAGGGAGAAGGAGAAGTGGAGAAAGCTTACCCAAGGTTAAATCTTGCTTTAGATGCTTCCAAAGTAATCTTAAGGTTGAGCCCTAATAACCACCGGTCGTCACTCGTTGCCCCCTTCGCATTCTCACTTTCCCATATCTCATTTTTTGTCTGATTTCTCAAACTGATAAATGTAGATTTTGCACATGCACCGCGACACGTGGCACAGAGAATCCTAGACTCATTTTGGACCTTTCTCCATGCCACAACCTGCATAAATTTTGATCCAGCCTTCTTCTAAGGCTGTCCAAAAATTCAAAAACTATATTAATATCCCAAAAATATCATTAATTAGAAATTCACTTAATTTTACTAAAACACCTTTATGAACATTAGAAATTTCTAAAGTTGAAACCCAGGATGTTACACTAAAAGTAGGCTAGTTGAAATTTGTCATAACATTAAAGCAATGCCAATTGTGAACATGCCAACGACAACAACAGAGAAAATGAAAGGAAAAAGGGTAGAAGAAAAGCAAAAAAAAAAAAGAAGGAAATTAAAGAGGAAAAACTAAAGAAGAACCTCTTAGGTGGGCGATGATTCTCACGTCAATGAAAATCCTAATAATCCACATGCCTCTTTAGCGAGAAATGCTTACCAACATACTTAACTAAAGATGGATAAGGATATAAATCACGGGAGTGGCCATCATTCCTCTTACTTGGGGGTAACAAAACAATAGTTCAATTAAATCTAACCACATCAAGAATGGAAAGATTAAGAAAGAGAACCAAAGCAAAACAATGTAGCTAAATGAGTAGATGATGATGATAGACAAAGCTAACAATGGACCCAAAAGTGGCGGTGTGTTTGGTTTGAAGGAGGGATTTTAATGGAAGGGAGGGGAGGGGTTTGATGTTACCTTATTTGGTTCAAGATGGGAGGGGAGGAAAAAATAATTATATACGGACAACTTTACCCTTTATTTTATTAGTGTTAAGTATTAGAGAAATGTTTCTGCATTTTTTAAACTTATTACGAAGGGCGTATTACTTAGGGTATAACAAATTTTACCCCAATCCTCCCAATCCCCTCCAATTTTTGAAGCCAAACATCCCCTAAACAAGAGGAGATGAATGTTGATGCCTCGAGCGAGGAAAAAGAAAGCATAAAAATTAACCCAAAACCTAATGTGGAGGTGCCTTAATGAAAATATTGTAAATTTTAAATTTCAAATACACCCCATGATAGGGGACGTGAAAGCAGAATCATGCTAGTTTAGGGACAGAACCCTAAAACACAAAAAAAATACAAGAACAAAAAGAAATGGACAAAATTTATGACGGAAATAAAGAAAAATATGAAGTAAACAATAGGATAATGATCAAGAAGAAGATCCTCTAGAGCACCCGCCTCTAGAAACCTCAACCTTTGAAGACACCACAAGAGTTGATCACGCTCTTGATCATTTCTGTTTCTCACACGGGATGCCACTACAAAGCACTAAGGCTCACAAGAGTTATAAACTCTAAAAATGAATAATTTCATTCAACTTCCGTCCCCTTTACAAGAGGGAGCATGCCTAATTTATATATGCTCATAGAAAAGAATATTTTCTAAAATTAAAACCTTAATTTCCTAATACTAAAAGGAGAAATAATATAAAATAATGATAAAATATTCAGCCACATAATTTAGGAGATGCGATCCTAAAATTATGGGATTACAAAATTTAGAAATTAATACTATAATTAATTCTAACCTTTGACTAAACTCAAAATAAGAAATCAAATCAAATGACCATTAAAATAAGAAATAATTTAGGAAACAATCAAGGGATCATAAATGATTTAAAATCACGCCACCCTTGACTTCTTCACTAGAATTTCATACCTCCTTGCTTGCAAGAGGCTTAAATTATAGTCTTCCTTGCATTGGGCTAAAGTCTGCATCTCTTGAGCTTGACTCTTCATGAGTTTGGATTTTAAGTACATTATACACGTATAGATCCTCTCCTTTGGGCTTGAGAGGAGTGCCCCAATGCTCTCCAAGCTCTTGAACTTCTTGCACAAGACTGAATAAAGCTTGCTTCATGGCTTTAGTTCGGGCTCTTGTCATTGGACCTCCAATATATTGTAATGAATCATTAGGTACGTTAGATTGGAAGTATTGGGCTCTTTTCATGTCACCATACTCATGATTACCATTCTCAAGTTTCGTTATCATTAATGCTATGTCATCCGTGCCATGGGGTCTATCACCCCAAATGAGGCAAACTAAGAAATACTACTGTTTTAGTATTTAAAAAAGAAAATGAAAGAAAAACTACTGTTCATCTAGTCATCCCAAATGTATATAGGTATTTGATATCTCTACTTTAATATAATAAGGATCCTGATTATTCCCAAGCTCCAGATGTTCATCTTTTGTTTTTCTTCGAATGAATGGAATCATAGAAAAAATTTCATCAAAAAGCTATTGGTTTCCGAATAGAGGTTCATCATTTTCCCCCTTTAGTATGGCAAATAACTAGGCATAACTTGCCAGTCGTCCTCTGTGCAATCTAGAGTCATAGGAATGATTTTGCAATCAAACTGACCATTGTGGCGAGCATCATTCAGCATATCAAGCTCCGCACTTGAGTCGCTTTCCATAATAACTCATTTGACACAAAGGCGTCTCAAAAGCCTGATGTATAAAAAAAAATCAAGGGCCGTTTCGTTTTGTAACTTTCAACATTTAGAAAGTACTTTTCTATTTTTAAAAAGTAAGACGTTGTTTGGATAAAACATCATTAAATCAGAAACACATTTGAAACATCCTTGAAAATCTATTTAACCATCGTAACTTATGCTTACTTTTAGTTTTGATCAAATAAACTTTGCTTTGCCAGCTAACAAAACTAGGCATGTTTTTTACTTTAAAGTCCAGGCCAAGTACTCATTTAATTATTTAGCAAATGTTTTTTTTTTCTTGGGAGCAAATGTTTTGATCTGTTACTCTTGAAAGAAATTACCATTTTTAAAAAAATTTGTTTTTAATCATAAAAATAATTTAATTTCTATTATTTATCATTATTTTACCATAGATGTTTTCCCAACTTTTTTAAATTTTACAATATTTTATACATTTTTATTATAAATATATTTTTCAAAATAATTTTTTATATTTTTTATATATTTTTATTTAAAATTTTATGTTATTTACAATTTTAATGTATTTATTAAATATTTTTAATATATTACATTTGTATATCAAAAATTAAAAATCATCGTAAATCAATATTCTTTTTAATAATTATACATTCAAAATTATATTTTATTATATATAATTCAAATAATTTTTAACTTATCAAAATGACTTTTAAAAAATGTATTCAAATCATAAATTAACTTTTGTTAAATAAACTTTTAAAAAATTAATTTTTGAATAACAAAAAACCAAACTCGTACTAAAAAAACCCAAATAACAAATCTCAACTCTAACAATTCAAGCTTTTGAGTTAAAACCTTTTTAAAATACTATCTCAATTTCTACCTTCAAAATTAATAATTCCCACCACTCATAAATACAAATACTACAAATCAGTTCTAATGCTCATGCTACTCACTAGATTATAAAATTTATGCCTTCTAGGTCATATTTTTACTTAAATTAACAAGCCACGCGTCTCCTCTTTATTTGATCCCTCTTTCTTCTTTACCATTATTAAGGGTATAGACTTCGAGAATGAAGACGATAGGAGTAAGGATGAAGACGCAGAGATGAACTCTGAGTCAACGTTGATGGAGCTAGAAAAGGTGGAGGTAGTGGTGATGTTGCTCCAAGAGGTCTTGTCCCTTTGATGTTCCCAAATACTGCTGGCTCAACAAATCAACCACAATATTGGGTGGTTCCGGCTAGCATGATGCTGTTTTTCATTGTCCAAGTGAAACCCATTTCAAACTTTGTCTCTTCAATGATGCAACCTAGCAAGCAATCAAGTTCCATCTTCGGATCATTCTTCAAGCTTGACTACCACGTTGAGACCCATAACATGTCATTTGATCGTCGACTTGATATTGAGGGGTTGAATCGGAGGGGGGAGCAAGCTCTCACGTAAGCCTCCATGAATTAGGAAACTTATCGTTTCTTTGTAGTCACAAGGGCTAACACCCTCCTTCCAGTTTCTAACAAAGTCGATCAATTGTGGCGGTGAATTTCAATAGCACGCTTTGTGCTCTCAAAAGGTGGGGGCAGAGCGCTGGAGAAGGCAAAAGGGCCCAGTTGGCTGGAGGAGAATCGTCGTCAAGGGAAGGAGCAAGGGCATCCCCTCCTCCTCTGTTGATGATCTACGTTGCTT
Organism: Prosopis cineraria; assembly: GCF_029017545.1. Classification (NCBI taxonomy): domain Eukaryota; kingdom Viridiplantae; phylum Streptophyta; class Magnoliopsida; order Fabales; family Fabaceae; genus Prosopis; species Prosopis cineraria. Next base: position 39,566,691 of record NW_026555334.1, on the reverse strand, counting down.
CTCAATGGGACATGGGAGGGCTGAGAGTGAAGGGTGAAGGAAGGAAAAAAGAAAGCACGAGTAAAATGACACCAAAACAGATGAATGTGAGCCGCACCATCAAAAATAAGGGGACATTACTCAAATGAACGAAAACATGCTAGATGCTCCACCTTTTGTAGTTTATAATTTATTTTACACCATATTTTATAGTTCATAACTTATTTTACATCATCTTATAACATAAATTACCAAACACTCCTCAAAAAATAATTCTTAGTCAATCTTAGACTTTTACCTTTAATTGTCTTAAGCGAAACCTTAAAATAATTCTCTGCACAACAATTCTCCCCAATAACAATGCAACGATGCTCGAAGAGCAAGAAAACTCGTTCTCGCACGTGCGGGGTGCGGGCCGACGCCAAAGGCTCCAAAAATTCGTAGTTCTACATCAAAATAAAATACATGGTCGTCGGTCGATAACAAGGAGAAACTCCAAGATAAATTAAAAAAAAAAATTACATTAGCCCATATCAATAAATGAAGTACAAAGAAGCTCAAAACAAAACCTTACGGGTCATTATAATCAAGACTAATTCTACGGGTGGCTTAACGATTTGCCTTCGCAACTCTTTCAATCTCGTCTTTCTTCTTGATAGCATAGCTGTTAGATGACCCCTTTGCTGCATTGATAAGTTCATCAGCCAAGCATTCAGCAATAGTCTTGATATTTCTAAATGCAGCTTCGCGTGCACCAGTAGTTAGGAGATAGATGGCCTGATTAACACGGCGAAGGGGTGAGATATCCACAGCCTGTCTCCTCACAACACCAGCAGATCCGATTCGAGTTGCATCTTCACGAGGACCACTGAACAAACATGGAAAAACATAATCAAGTTCCAAAAAGCGAGGTGCGGAGCTGCTCAATCAGTGTAACGCTGCTTAGTAAATTTCATGTCTGGATCTGAATTTATGCTCTATATAAGAGAAATAACATGCATGAAATTCGCCGTACAAGAGAGACAGGCCACCATTCAAATTCACACTATTTTTATCAAATCAAATTCATAAAATCGATCAACAGCCCATTGACGAAGCTAATTGGTTCCAAATTACAAATCTAAGCATGCCAATAATAGAAACAGGAAAAAATGCATATGCTAACAAGGGGAATGATCAGATAGAGCTAATACCAAAATGCCATCATCTAGGCAATCAAACCAATAGGGAAACAATTAATCATCATTTTCATTCCCCAAGTCTAATAAACGAGTAGGTCTATCAAAACAGGAGCTTAGAGAATACCAACTTGTTATAACATCAGTGTCTTTAACGCAGTAAACCATTCGCCACTTTAAACACAAAAAACATTGAAACAATTTTTCCACCAATTAACATACTCCATTATCCGCCACACAAGTATCTTAATTTTTCAAATAGCTTATATTTGAACATATAAAGGAAAATACAAGCAGCAGCCTTATCCCACTAGGTGGAATCAATTACATGGATTCCACAATGGCATTGTGCTCTACAACCAATCAAGTTTTTAGGAATATTGTTAATTTAGAGGTCCCCCTCAACAACCCCCATAAATGTTCTCTTTGGTCTTTCTCTATCTTTATTAAGACAGCTCAACATTATCCGTTCATTTTAATACGGGGTTGAAAGAGACTGGGGCATGGATGTGGTGGAATATATAGGAAAATAAATAATATAAAAGCAAGTGAGGAGAATGATCAGATAGAGCTAATACAAAAGTGCCATCATGCAGGCAATCAAACCAATAGGGAAATAATTGATCGTCATTTCATTCTCCAGGTCTCCAAGAAGAGTAAGTATAAATCATAGTTATTAATAACATGGATAATAGTTGTAGCGCTAAACGCAGCACATAACATTGCATCAGAGGTCACAAAAAGTAATGCACAACACTATTAAAATTTAAACTTAGTCGATAATCAAATATATATACAAGAAAACAAACTCCTTGGGGGGCATAATATTACAATCACTCATCAATTACAGCACCAAAAACTTGAATAATAAAAAACATCAATGCTTAACAAAGCTTGTGTCATAGCTTTGACTTGTGAAGCGATTTTAATTCAAACTGCAAATATTTAATTACATTCATAATTAAAATTAATAAATGCATATCAAAGCAAATATGGAGAATGATCAGATAGAGCTAATACAGAGATGCCATCATCCAGGCAATCAAACCAATAGGGAAACAATAATCATCATTCCATTCTCCAACAGTCAAATAAATATGATTAAAGGTAACTTCACAAGGAAAGATTTTGTTTTCAAATTGCATATATTTCATTGCTGCCTAAATAAAAAATCAGAAAAACGTCTATCGAAACTCCTAAGGAGAATGATCAGATAGAGTTAATACCATAATGCCATCATCCAGGCAGTCAAACCAATAGGGAAACAACTAATCATCATTCCATTCTCCAACCGTTCAACAAACATAACTACGGGCAACTTCACAAGGAAAGATTTTGTTTTCAGATTGCATATATTTCATTACTGCCTAAATAAAAAAAAAAGTCTATTAAAGCTCCTAAGAAGAATGATCAAATAGAGCTAATACAATAATGCCATCATCCAGGTAATCGAACCAATAGGGAAACATACAATCATCATCCCATTCCCCGACATCAATAGAGTAAAAGGTAACAAATATAGCATTAGATATCATCATTTAATCCTTCCAAGTTAACCTAAAATACAGTTTAAAAAGTCAGGTAGTCAAGTCAATCAAGTTGCAGCGAACAGCATAGAAGCAATGCAAGATTGCTTCCATGTGGCAGAAATCATGCTAACAGAACAAGCAAATAGAATTACTTCATTTTTTATAATAGCCCTGAAAATTATTCACGACAAATATAAGAAAAAAGCCTCTAGGATACGATCACTAGTCATCAATATTAAGCCAAACGAAGATGATCATTCAACAACATGCTCAAATACCTGTTGATCACAGCATCAACAATAACTTGAATGGGATTCTGATCAGTTAGCAGGTGGATAATTTCCATGGCATGTTTGACAATTCTCACAGCCATTAGTTTCTTCCCATTGTTTCTACCGTGCATCATGAGAGAATTAGTAAGCCTCTCAACTATTGGACACTGCGCTTTCCTGAAACGCTTGACTGAGTACCTACCAGCAGTGTGAGGAACATATGTTGCATGCTTGGATGCCGCCACTCCAATATAATCAGCTAGAGAGATGTCAATAACCTGGAAAAAACATCAACAGCAACTAAATGAAATAATCAATAAGAAATTTTCTCAAAAAACCTTATAGGACGAATTAATGTGTGACAACCATATGGAATTCTGAGAGACACGTTTTAATTATATCAATCATCCCAATAGCAATGCAACATTGAGGAAAGAATTATAGGATCTAATAAAATCCTAACTTAATCCTTACAAATGCAACTTGATTAAGCAACGACAAATGGCTAAAAAGCGGCAAAAAAGGAAAATTACGATCGAACAGATACAACAAGTAAAATATGGGTAAGATGGCAGGCAAGTCCAGCACGGCAGGGGACCTTGGGAAGAACAATGTAGACGATTGTGTGTAGAAAACCAAAATGTAAGTCGGAAAAGAAAAACGTCAAATTAAACACCTGAACGTCGTCGAAGGTCCACCTGTTAAAGAGCTTGACCTCGATCTGCGTCGGATCTATATTATTGGTAGCTTCAGGAGGAATTGCCGCCGCATCAGCCATAACTGTTTAAACAATTGGAACAAGTGAAATAACAAAAGCGAGAGAGAAACAGATGCCAGAACGCAAGGGATAAAGTGGACGGGAAAACGCACTTGTGCTTCCCGTGCAGGCACAGAGCGTAAGGCGGCTAGGCTTTGGAGCTTTGGGCGTCTAACGGGACAACTATGTGTTTGAGCACAAAAAACCTATGCGTGGGTATTATTTATACTGAGATTTAAGACCAAAACCCTAAACACAGAAACCAAATTCTTGGACGCCGATTCTCCCCGCTAGAAATGGAAAACGGCGGGCCTGAGCCCTTTCAGTTTCCCAATTTTTAACCTAATCTCAACATTCGGTTCTTATTTAAAAAGCTTAAGGCTACCTGTAAGTCTGCTTTTAAAAAAAATTAATATTATAATTTAAATAGAATATTGTAAAATTTAATATAAAATAAAATATTAAATCCCTCACATATAAATTCATTTATTAAAGACTGAAGTAAAAGTTTAATATCAATTATCCCTACAATTTCTTTATTATCACTTACCATAAATATTAACTACATTGTATCATTATTTTATGTGTGTGTGTCAGAAAAAAAAAATATAAAAATTACCATAAAATGGTACAAAATCATTTAATTGTGGGTACAAATTAATGCTTACACATTATCTTGAAGGAAGGGAGAACGATACTTTGTTAAAACACGGAAACCTATATTAAAAGATGATTCACTAGCTACTATAGTGAATAGTGTAATAGCACGGCGCCTAGCTCTTTACACTGATGAATGCGGTGTTGGCACGTGTCCCTTTACGAGCCCACATGCAACTTTCTCCATGATAGTATATGGGTTATTTTTCACCCCATCAAAGAGGTCTTTTAGAACTTTTTTAAGAATTGAGCCCCCAACCTCTCTGTAGTATTAGGATTGGCCACAACTTTACTAAGATAGAAGAGGTTAAAGACTCAATCCTTATGAAGATTCCAAAAGATCTATTTGATGAAGTGAGAAATAACTCATATATTACTATAGGAAAAGTCGCATGTGGGTCCATGAGGGGACACGTGCCAACATTGCATTCACCAGCGTAAGGGATTGGGGACCGTGTTGTTACAATTAGAATACTTAGAATATTTCACGTTATCTTTAAAAGATTAGGAAATCACTGTTGATTAGTTGTCGACCGATGCAATGCATGTAATTCTAAAAATTGGTAACCATCAAAGGAGGCTTCTTCCAAATAATAATATAATTTAGATTTTTCAATAGAAGAAACATTCCTACTCTTGAAATTAAAAAAATTCTACATTTAAAAAAAATTTATCTAATTATATGATGTGTTTTTAGTTCTTATAAAAAAAATTGTGACAAGACTTAGAGCACTGCTCAAGCCTGAGCCATTTTTTAGGACTTATAAGGGTCAAGCTTGAAGGTTGGTTATCATAAAAATCACTCATTTTTCAAGTCCAATCACTTACTTAAATGGGACTTGCAGGTCAGACCTTTATTTTTTATTCTACTATCCACTAACATTTCCCACCACTTTTACACCTTGAAATGAAATTTGGACTATCTAGAGTCATTATAGATTACAATTTTATTTTACATTTATTAAAATAAAAATAAAACTTGTTAATAAATTTATATTATCACCAACTTGGATTGTCTACATTTAATCTAAATGATCTAATTAATATTATAATTTGGTATAGATTGATTATCTAGATATGCGTTGAGTAGTTGAAATTTAATTAATAATTTTTTTTAAAATTTTTATTTTGAAGAGAAGCTAAGTTTGGATTGTCTAAAGTATATCAGAATAATTAATTTATAAAAATTAAATATTAAATAAAACCGTTTAAATTAAATATAAATAGTACAGATTGGAGATAAACTAGATTTATTAAAAAATGTAATTCCATAAAATATAAAATAAAAATTTAATCTGAACAAAACATGGACGGTCTCAATTGTATTTTAAGGTAATGGAGCAGAAGTGAAGGAAAAGGTCAGTGAAGGAAAATCGAGTCCCAAATTCTTTTTCCACAAAAAGAAAAGTCAGTGCCAGATCAATATTGTTGATTAATAAAAAAACTTCTTATTTTTAGTGAAATTAGCCTGATTGGTTATTATGACAAAATTTATATTTAAATATATGTATTAAAAAATCATTTTAATAAACTGAAAATGTTTGGATCACATATAATAAAAATTACTTTTAAATGTATAACCATTAAAATGGGCATGCATTTTATGATATCTAATTTCTTTACATAAAATTTAATTTGTTGAAAAATATAGAGATAATATAAAATTTAATGTGGTGAATAATTTATGAAGCATATAAATAATATAAAATTTTATATACTAAATAATATATATAATAAAAATAATATGAAATTTGAAATGTTAGAAAACATATGTAATAAAAAATAAGAAAATATAAACAAAAGGGCAAGGGCGCCACAGAAAAATTAAAAGGTAGTTTCAAGTTCCAACTCTCATTAAAAATGTATGTAATAAAAATTAAAAAAAAAACGTCTATTAATCAAAATCATTCATTTGAAAAGCCTAAATTCACAATCATTTGGGAAACTGGTTAATAAGGGAGCGTGCGTAGGTAATGAGACAGGGCCAGGGATTGGTATGTGAACTAGCACTCTAAAACTTCGGTTCAACTTAGTGTGCGTTTGGTTTTCAGTTTGTTAAAAGTCAGTTTGATAAAAGTTCACTTAGCAAAAGTCAGTTTCGTGAAAGTCAGTTGTTGTAACGAAATTTGTATTTGGATATATTTTTTCAAAAGTCACTTTGACAAACTGAAAGTTGTTTGGATTAATAAAAATTTATGCTTTTCAAATGTACTTTTTAATATGTAATGACCAAAAAGGACATTGATTTATGATAATTTATAATTTTTATTATACAAATGTAATATATTAAAAAAAAGGTGAAACAAATTTAAAATGACATAAAATTTAAAATGTTAAATATTAAGAATAAAAAAATAAAATTTAATTTTGGAAAAAAATTATGTAATAAATAGTTAAAAATTCATTAATATTGAATAGTTACATGATTAATGGTTCAATCTATAATATACAATCTGATCTCTAATAAAATCTCGAACCTTATTCATTTCTCTATCAGAAGCTATGCTTGAAATTGCACTTGGAATTGTTGTTGAAAATGCAGGCTCATCAGTATCATCAATAGTGTTAACCATATTTTCATCCTCAAAATGCCTGAAGTCAGAATCAGTTACAGATTTTCTTCTAATAAAATTATGTATAGCCATTGTTGCACTAACAATACGAACCTGCTGCACAAATGGATAGCTAGGCATATGTTGTAAGATTGCGAATCTATGTTTTCAAACCCCAAAAGTCCTTTCAATCGTAGTCCTTAAACTTGAATGATAATAATTAAAAATCTCATTATTATTTGCAAATCCAGATGAACGCCTGAAATCTGGGAAGTGGTACCTATGAGATCTATAAGGACCTAAATATCTACGTGGAGTTGGATAGCCAGCATCTAACAAATAATATTTACCTACTAATAAAAAAACAGAAATTATAAGATCCCAAAAAATATTAAAATAATTGTTTAAATTAGATAAATATGAAATATACCTTGGGGTGGATGTGGAAATTTCATGTCCGGCCTTGTGAGAGCATAGTCAAACAAACGAGCATCATGAGCAATCCCTTCCCATCCAGCCATGACATAAGTGAAGCACGTATCCCAATCACATGCGGCCATTATATTTTGTGTTGGAATACCTTTCCTTCCAATATATTTCCCTTGCTCTTCAACACTAACCACACACGGGATATGTGTGCCATCAATTGCTCCTATGGCATCTTTAAAGAATGGCCAATATCGTAGATCACCTAAATTTTTTGGATGAATATCTTGAAAAGTGCGATCTTTTGGTTGGATATATTCCTTTGCTAGCTTCTCACAAGCATGCAATACATTTCTAAAATGCCTGTGAACAGTCTCTGCTGAATGTTGAAATCGTTCTTGTGCCATCCTATTCCCCACTCTATGTCCAACAATATTTAGGAACATACTAACCATTTCATGAATCCCTATTCTTCTGGTTGGACGTAGGCCATGTTGCACTAGTTCGTCATAAAGTTGAAGAAAAATATCTTTTTCCATACGAAACATATCATAACAACGTTGAGGATGCCCTTGCAAAATTTCTTGCACCCATGCATGACCTGATTGCGAACTGGTTCTACAAGGCTCTTTCAATAAAGTTGTTGAGTAATTGGATATTATTGCAGTAATAGCCTCAATCTCATCGTCTTCCGCATGTACAAGTAATTGTAATAAGCAAAATTGCGTACTGTCATCCATAAAAACTGCATAGCATAATTAAACAACCATTACACTATTTGTTCATGACTTAACGTAAGAAACACATAACACAAGAGTCAAATAACACAGTCAGTTTCAAAATAAATTAACAACATGAACGACACTAGCTAAATTTTAAAACATTAGAAGGTAAGCTAAGATGATCTAATTTCATTTTTTGCCCAAGCACCTCAAATAGGCCACTAATGCTCTTCTGTTGTCCCTAAGCCCAATATACATGTCCTTTGCGGTCTTATCTAGCAAAGCCACATCACACTGTCTAAAAAGCACCTCATCATAAGCAATCTCCTCGATTCCATAAAGTTTCTTTGCAACCTCCAACACATTTTGGTCAACTGGTTTTGTTCCACCCTCTATGGAATTAAGAATTGACTTCAATATTGAAACCCTATCCTCTTGTGTGGACACCAATCAACTCACTGAATCAACCATCATCGTTACAAGACGTTTTCCCTTTTTGTTTTAACCACTTTCACATCTCTTTCGCTTGCTCCCTGAATTAGTACCACCACTATATGCATTATTCAAGTTAACCTGCCCAATTTCTGGGAGAGCTCCTCCATTAATGTTTCTTATATCATCATTGTCTCCTGATCCTTCGGTCAAATCCAATTGAGGCCTGTACACATCTTGTGGATCATCAGCCGCAGGTATCCACATGTAAGTGCCCTGTGCTGCAACTGGCTGGAACAACTGTGTCAATTCTTGTGCATATGGAAGTGGTCTATGCCTGAATTTCCTATACTCAGGATTCTCCTGCACATTTACAGGAATTGAGTCTAGTACATCTATAAAATAAAATATGAAATGTATAGCATGCCATGTATAATTGTATACCTTAATCTTTTGACTCCACCACTCCTCTGGTGCTGAAACAATATTCTTTTCACTATCCCATCCCAAACCGGTCTCTTTGTTCAATAGCTTGTCCTATATATTCCAATCTTTCCTTAAATTGTCCCATTTATTCTTCAACTGCTTCTTATCATAACTTCTTGAACTCAAAACATTGAACTGTTGCATTAGCGCCTCCCAACCCTCCTTTGATAAGGTAGAGCCTTTACGCTCATTTTTCTTAACTTGCTGGAGAGCTAATTTAATAAACAATTCGGTCTCTTCGGTAGTCCATAGTGCCTTTTCTTTACTCATTTTTACTATTAAAATATCACATTCTCAATACACATGAATTTTGAGGAGTAAAAATCCATAATTGAGTTAGAGTTAAAATATTAAAAATTTTACTATCCTTTTTTATCCTTCTTAAAAATTTTACTATCCTTTTTTTGGAAACAAAAAGAGAAAAAGATTATTCGATCATAGTTAATTAACCACTTGTTATCTTAGCCACATATACTTGTTGAAAGAGGCAGTTATTCAAAAGCAGCCATAAGATAATTTCTGCACTCACTCAAAAATTCAAATCATATAATTCAATACTATGTATTAAAATAAGCAAGTTTGACCAGAAATTTGTAGTCTTTCTCATCCCTTCATCAATTTTCAAAAAATAAATTAGCTCAAATTCTTATCAAAATGAAATTTAAAAAAACAAAGCAACATAGAACAATCAATAGATCAGTCACCAGAATATATTTCCAAAACACCGTGTCATATTTCAGAACATCAGCAAATCAACAGAATAATTACAAAATACAGTCATAAATAATGTTCTTGCTTGCTTATTTTTTTCTTGTTATGTGAAGCTATCAAAAGAAGGCAATTAAAAAAAATCACACCAGTCTGAAAAATAAAAAAACAGACCAGAATGCTTCATGGTGGTCTAAAAAATGAAAGAAACAGACCGGAACAGAATAATTACAATATGCAGTCATAAATAATCTTCTTGCTTGCTTATATTTTCTTGTTATGTGAAGCTATCAAAAGAAGGCAATTAAAAAAATTCATACCAGTCTGAAAAAGAAAAGAAACAGACCAGAATGCTTCACGGTGGTCTGAAAAATGAAAGAAACAGACCGAAATGCTTCACAGTGGTTTGAAAAACAAAAGAAACAGACGGGAACAGTGGCTTCACGGTGGTCCAAAAAAGAAAAGAAATAGATCAGAACAGAGCTTCACGGTAGTCCAAACAAGAAAAGCAACAGATCACATCGAAGAGCAGAACAACGCAGCACCATTTCCAGATTTGACAAAAAAAACTTGGAGGCTATCATACCTTGCAGATCGAAGAGCAGATCGGAGAAGAGGATTGGAGTTCCACGAGCTGGTCGGAATGTTCACCTTTGCACTCCACAGGTTGCAAAAGCTGCTGGTCGGAGTTCTCTCAGCTCCAAAATGCCGCCCAAGTCCCAAAATGAGCTTGATCTGTGAAAGAGATGGGGAGAAATTAACGGTGAAATGCAGCCACCGTTGATGAAGGAAGGAGAAGCTTAGGGAAGGAAGAGATCCGGATCTGTGATGGTGGAGGAGAGGCGAAGGAGAGAAGGAGAAGAGATGGCCAAACGGTGGACTAGCAGCAGACGAGTGGCGGACTAACGGCGGACGATCGGCGGACACAGAGTAGCGGCAAAGGACGAAGAACACTGATGTATCAGCTGCACAAATGAGGACCACGAGAGGAGAGTATGCGTGATATGTATCAGCTGCAAAAGTGAGGGGCATCATGGTCAATAAACAAATTAGGTACCAGCAATAAATGTCCATCCAACTGATCACGTTTTGGAAGCAACTGGGAGTAGCTTTGCAAATTTTTCCATTTCAAACGTATTTGAAAGTCAGTTTAAAAAGTACATCTTGTCTAAAAAAAGAAAGCCAAACAACATTTTACATTCAAAAAGTTAAAATTTACTTTTGGAATGTAAACGTAATCAAATCCAAATGCACACTTAGTTTTGTTATATTCTTTTCTCGTGTTTTGTTTTAGGAAATGGCTAAGATTGAATTTATATCTTATATCCCATCCTGTTAGGAATCGATATAGGACCAATAAAGCAGATAACATGAGAAAGAAATCTAGATAGTAGCGTTCGTTAAAATATTAAATCACATAACTTATTAAGTTTAAATTCAAACTAACACGAACACAAAAATCATAATGATTTAAAGTTAATTATTGAGATTCATCAATCACAATTTAAAAGATGCATAATATATAACATATCATGACAGCACCTACAAGTGAGCTCTAGGTTACAAGAGTAACAACAGATAAATTAAGTACAACATTAAGTCATGTTATTCTTGTTTAGTTGAGATATTGGAAGCCGATTCCTATAAAAACAAAGCAAGAAATATAATATAAATAAAAATTACTAAATAAATAAATATAAGAATAATTTATATTAATATAATTAATATACTGTGAAAAAAAATTACCTTGTACTACTTGTTATATGTCATTAAAATTATTAATATAATAACTTTTAATTTTGAATAAGGATTGCTAATATTCAAATTCAAATTATAATTAATATAATTTATTCTTATATTTATTATATTTTTTATAAGAAACAAACATAACAACAACAACCAAAAAATTAAGAATAAGACACCAAAAGCCTATGCACTGTAGAGGTATGAACAAATCTCCAGTAGTTAAATCTTCAGGGGAGAAGAAATAAAAACCCAGATTAGCATCCAGAGCATTCTTAGCCTAGAGGTCAACTTCACCATTACGTTGTGCTGAATTGAAATTAATTATATTAATATAATTAATATATTTAATGCTTATCAGTTTTTAAGACAAAAAAGTAACACATGCATATATATATAATATTTAGGATGAGGCAAGATATTTTGAAGGCAATCCAGTATTTTATCCCATTTCAAATTCTTTTTTGTTCCACCCTACAAAGTCCTATTTTAGTACAACTGGAATGAATCGAGCCGATCAGCATGGGCACAAGGTTTAACACTCCTAAATTTAACAAATTCAATAGCTTTAGACTCTAGAAACCATTAATTATTAACGTGACTTTAACATGAAAATCAATTAAAGTATTATTTTTACTTGCAATTGTAATTTACGAGTAATAAACTGGTATTTTACTTTTTGGGCCGTGTTTCATTCAAAAAAAAAAAAAAGGTTAGATTTTTATGCGCGTGCATAGAAAATATATCTAGAACAGGAATGAACTTTTTCAAATATCTTATCTTCCTTGAATGGATAGATAACCATCGAAGCTTTGGGTAGGGACAGTTGAGTGAAACTAGGAAATGGTCATTTTCCGTTTTAATTCTCTGGATCAGATGCAACAGGGACTGCATTTGATTTCAAGGAACTGCGCTGGAGACAAGGCATGCTCATTTATTCAGTGTAAACCTTTAATGACATTTTTAGTTTTAATCGTTTGGTTCTTTTCTTTGAATCTTTAGGTTAATAGAGACCTTATGGCGCTCTATGACACAATGAGAATGGAAAGTGATAAAGAAAAGAGGTGTGATAGAAGGGGAGCCTGGTTGACGTGAGAAGATGGAGAGGAGACCAGGCTAGATAATAATTTGCGAAGGAAAAGGAAAGAGGAAAGACCATGCTAAAGATGAAAAAGTCTCCAGTTGATTTCAAACAGAGGCTCAATAATACTGCGATGAACAAGCACAATAATAAGGGCGCAAACTAATGCAGAATGGAAATTTCAAACAGAGGTTCAACAACATTTAAACTCAGTCGTTGTATGAATAACTTGTAGAACTTGGACAAGAAAAGAGTAAGGTCTTGAGCATTCAAAAAAGGGAAAAAAACTAATTGTGATACTCCCCTAGCGAAGTCTTCTGGCTTCCCTTTCAGACTCAAGCAAGGTAAGAATGTCTCCTTCTCTCACTGGTCCTTTCACATTCCTCATGATATAACGGTTATGATCATCCAAAAACTTGACTCTAACTTGAGTCACTTGCCCTCTGGATCCAGTGCGTCCCATGACTTTAACAACCACAGCATGCTTGACCTGAGATTCCATCCTGTTCACACAAGCACCAGATACAAAACGATAGCAGGTACAGTGACATTGCATCAATGATATGCATAAAAATGTGGAACTACAGATGTACACAAGACATGACTCCTATAATATCGCATATCTTCAAATTTCAGCAAAGCATGCTTACTCATGTAGTTTGGAAATGAGAAAAAAGATGACGACTGAACATAGTGGACACGCCAAGAGAAATGTTAGCTAAGGTGTTGGTTTATAATGGGAACGATGTAACTCATGTGACCAATGGAAAATAGAAATCATCAAGAACCTCATCAATGGTTCTAAAGACATATAAACATACAAGCAACTTCTTCTAAAAGCCTGTTTTCATTTTGAAAATGCCATGTGAGCCGCCACCTTAGAATTATAATACACCTTCAAGATTATAATTCATGATATTTAAACTAATAAGAAAGATGCGAACGACCATTTTAGACACACAATAATTCTCCAATTAGCAGCTTGCATAAATGAATATCAATATTCCAGATAAGCCAGGGAGGAATGTCAGTCTTTGTGTAAATAGAAAGTTATGGGAACAATTAACTCAAGAGGGCAACTGAAAATATTATAGACGAATAAGTGGTTTAAAAGCTACCCAAAAATACACACACACACACACCTGCGCTACTTGAATTCTAACCATAACGTAAGAATATTGTCATTTTGTATATACCATCTCAACGACACCTTCAGAAACAGAATACGCCTTTAAAACCATAAAATTCAGGATATGTATACATTATTTTCTACCAAGTGTTCATTGAAATTTGAACTATCACAGGTTGTGTCTAGTATTGGCAGTAGAAATTTTACCCAAGGCATGCCCCAGCAGCGTAGCTGATGAAAAGAACATTATAGACCTAAATAATGTTAAATATCCTTTAAAAAATTAAGGAATCCACTAAAAGAAAACGTGACACGAGATTTGCTAAATAATTAGGCTGACAGACATTAATTGGTGCAAATAATTATCTTTGATGTCTTAATAGTAATGTTATCTGGTAACAGAATTCCACTACTTTAGAGCAAAGCACAAAACTTAGGCAAAACAATCAATAGAGAGTTTCATAAAGCCACGAAGCTCCCAAACGCTGGGATAGCAAACAATTACCTGGATGTGGATCCTATACTCAGTGAATTAAGAAAATGCAATAAAATTTCACCCGCTCAAATGTAGCTACAGTTAGATATCCCAGTTCATGAGTGGACGCAATAAAAGTTAACCAGTGCCCGCGTATTAAACGTCGACTCATAAACATCAAGCATTTCACCCACCAAACGATACATAATCATCATAGGTTACAAGACGTCAATAAGTCTTCCCAGACACCCTGACTGGCGGAAAAACTAATGAAAGAACACATAAGACGGCGTAGAAATATGTAGTCCGCATTCTCAAAAAGCAAGGAAATTGTAACTAATACTGTAGATAACATCGAAACACAATGGGGCTGTTGCGTTCAACAACGGGGAAAGGAACCCTACCGTACCTGAGGGTTTTAAAGATGACGGGTGACAAACAGAGAGCGAGGGTTGTGCGCGCGGCTACCTTCTCGTATCGAATACAAAAGGAACCCTAAGTGTCGAAATAATGGCAACAATTAAAATAAAATATTATATGACACACGATTCTCTGAATGACGAATTTATCCCTAGGGAGTCAGGCGCCGGGATCACTAGCCAATAATTTTTGAAATATTTAAAAAAATTGGCCACAAAAAAGCTAGAACTTTCTAATCTGTAAAAAAAACTAATAATTTAACTGTACCTTTGTGATCCTATTCTCTCATCACGCCGAGATAAATGTATCCGATAATTATAAAAAAAACCATGCCTATAAATTTGTGGGTAGATCATATGCCTACGATCTTTACAAATAAATGTCGACTTTCCCGTTAAATCGTACGTTTAATATTTTATTTTGAAATTTTTACATCTGTTATGTTTAAAAAAAAATATCAGGGAGGTGTTAAGGTCCAAAGCCTTGGCAGTTCTTCATGAACGAGAGGAGAGTATGTAAGTGTAAAGGCACCAATAAGTTTTGATGGCAGGGCGTTATCATATCAAATGATTTAGATGATATTTTTTAGAATTGCTTGCAAGCTTCTAACATAAAGCATTAAACTTAACCAGGACACCTTGCACATTCTTATGCTGCTGAATCAAACACATAAAATGTTTAATTTATTTTAATTTGTTAAAGGTCGAGTGGAGGTGAGATGACGGAAACATGATTTAAATTTTGCGACCAGTGGAGAACAAATGGTAGGACGGATTGAAATAAATTTCGCTAAATACTCCCCCCGGGGTTTTTTTCTTTTTCTTTTTTTTTTTACTATTTTTTCATAAACAACTTTTTTAATAACATCTTCACAAACAACTTTCAAAAAATAGTTAGTGTACTTTATAATAAATAGTGAGCTATCTTTGTCAAACTGCTCCATTTTTACGTACCAGTCTTCAAACTTTCTTACCATAGACCCGCTATTAAAGCTTTAGCCAAGTGAATGACAATAGTTATTAAAGGTGTTTAACTTATATCTATCTTAATTGATCTAATTTTGTCTCTATTATATTTAAATAAATTTTATTCCTAACCAAAAATAATTAGGACGGGAGAAGGGAGTGCCCTTGGGACATCCCGTCCCTTCCCTTCCCCAATATTATATCAAGAGATATATGTATATATATATTATTTTTTATTTTAAAATTATACTAATATATTAATTATATTTATATAATTTATACTTATATTAATTACAATTTCAATACTTGCTATTCTTATTTAAAATTAAAATTTTTTTATGTTGAAAAGTTTGATGATATAAAAGAAGTAGTACATGTTAATATCTTTCTTTATAGTATATTAATTATATTAATAATATAATTTATTTTTATATCTACTTATTTAATAACTTTTATTTATATCATATTTTTTAATTTATTTTAGAAAGAGTCACTAGCTTACATAGTTCAACTAAAGAAAAAGAATAATGACTTGATGTTGTGTCGGTTTGTTTGTTGTTGTTGCTTTTATAGTAGAGAGATCACTTAAAATTGCTATCACGATGTGTTATGTCTCATGTATACTTGACTTCAAGTTGTACATTTGTAGTTGTAATTGATGTAATTTAATAGTTATTATGATTTATATACTCGTTTTGTTTTAATTTTAAAGTTAATAAGTTATGTAATTTAAAAATTTTAATTAATGAATGTTAATATTTGATTTTTTCCCACATTGTCAATCTCATCCTAATTTTGTCCCAATTCCTAACGAGACGGGACAACATTTGGAACTGGACGGGACAGAATAGGGGAAAAATTTTAATCTTGATAATTTTTTAAGATGAGACACGAGATAAGGGGGTTCTAGTCTTGTCATATCCCATCTCATGAACAATTCTAGACCGGTTACAGCTTGCTTCCAATTATACCAGCGACTCAATTTGCTTATTGTTACATGGTGAGATTGTAGCGGTGTTTGTTAAGTGTATGACTTATTGGCCCTTGTCTCATTGGATATGTAGCTCAAACGGTACAGTACTCGCTTTGCATGCGAGAGGTATAGGGTTTGATACCTTGCATCTCCATTCCTTTTCTATTTTCTTTTGCCATTTCATATTTTGAAACTCAAGCTGAGATAAGCGATTTCTCATGTCATAATTAATATTTTTTGAAAAAATATAATTTTGAGTGCTTGCATTTTACTTACATATTGTTATTAGTTCTTGCATTTTTTCAATGTCTTAAATCTCTGCATTCTTATTTTTTAATATTTTAAATTCTTCCATAAATAAAAGTGCAAGGAATCTAAAATATTAAAAAATAAATGTACAATACCTAAATTATTAAAAAAAATGCAGGAATCAATAATAAAGTATGAGTAAAATATAAAGATATAAAGTTATGTTTTTTAATATTTGTTCTTCACTCTCCTGATCTTCATTACCAAACTAGTTCGACTTCATAGCCTTGAATTTCTCTTCATCAGTAAATGATTCTTTTGCTGTTTCATACCCATTGCCTAACGTCGATTCTAGGGTTCAAAATGTTAGCTTGACGAGACATCTTCCTCCTCAAAAATTGCTGACACGTCACTTCCATACGGTATTTCAATTCTAGTTGTTTTAGATCCTACTCTTCTGGACATTCTTGACGTAGGGCGGTGACAATTTGATTCAGCGTAAAGCATCGCATGGAGCGAAATTCAAAATCCTTCCTTTTCTCTTTCTCGTGGCACTTCTCCATGTGAAGGATTGCCTCAGGGGAGAGAATTCTTATTCTTTTTGGATGAATACCTTTCGGGTAGGTATGGATTCGTTATTTCTCACTTTTCAAAAATCCTTTTCCATTTTTAAATGCTAAATGTTATTTGATTAATTATATGTAAAAATTAACATTGCAAAAGGATTTTAAATTTTTAATAACTGACTTAAAAGTAAATTTGGAAACATGTAATTTGAACACTTTTCAAAAGTTTTTTTAACTTATTTATAGGACTTTTGTTTTATTTATAAGATAAATAATATTTATTTTGATTCTATTTATAAAATATTTTAATAATTATTATATTTATCTTTATTCTTTTATCTTATTAAATGTTGGGAAAGTTATTAAACATTATAATATTTTATTTTTTAAATATATATATTTAATAAGAATAGAGTTAAAAATTTGTTAAATACATTTTATTCTACCACTACCTTATAAAATTTTTTTAATATATTATATTTATATAATAAAAATTATAAATTATTATAGATCAATATTCATTTTGATAATTATACATTTAAAAATATATTTCATTGTTATTCAAACAAGTTTTAATATATCAAACTAACTTTTAAAAAAATATATTTAAATATGAATTTTATTATAATAATATACTTTTATTAAACTAATTTTTATCAAATAAGTTTTAATTAAAAAAATGTTTGATGAAGTGAAAATCAAACAGGCTTTTCATCTTCAGATGGACTTTTCTGGTTACAATGGAAATGACGAGAGTGAGCGGGTATGTAATTATGCTTTTTCCCCTCCTAGCTAATACACTATATCACCCTTCGATAAATCAAGTATCTTTGCATTTTCTACCTTCATGTCTGTAAGATCGGCATTATGCTCCTCGAGGAATGACATGAATTCTTGGAAATTTTCTTTAGTTGGGCGATAATGGCCGCTGTGAGGCCAAACTACCTTTCAATTTGGAAATTAACGTCGTATGTCAGTACCAAACGCAGACAGGGCAAAGAAATACAATGAAATTATCTTGGTTTGTTTCCTTATCATACCTTCAGAACACTATCTTCCACCACTAATCTTCCAGCAGATAGTGTCGCTCCACCTGCCAGAAAGCTTGAATGTTGAAACTTCCCCTTAATCTTCTGTCCAACATACAAAGTCTTGGATACACTAAGCACAAAAATCCATTTAGCATCATCTCCTGTGGTTTCAACATATTTCCCGCTCTGCTTGTAGTTTAGCTTCCCATTCTTGATTATCACTTCATAAGCCTCTCTTTCCACCTACAAAACAAAAAACTTTTGAAATTCCTCAACATTTCGAGATTTGAAAAGGACTTGTTTGAAGGAAACGTGAAACTCACTGGACCAAGATACTTGATGCTTTGCTGTTGAAGTTTTGATCTTGGGCATCTCTCATGACTCACCTCCCTGCCTTCGCCAATGTCAAGCCTATATTAAAATACTGGTAAATACGTATATTCTTTGTTAATGAAAATATGAAATCTTAGTTGCTAAACAGGAACCGAAATAATTCAATCTTCCTTCTTTATTCTTCCTCTGGGACTGAGGAAATCTTACCAATAGAAGAAAGGTTGATTGCTATCACAATTAAGCCATCTAAGATAATAAAGTTGAAGATTGTGACCATAGCGATGTCGAGGATCAATCTGTTGAAAGAGACCTAGTTAGAAATTGTAACTGGATAATATTGAGTTGAAAACAATATCGCCTTTGTGATAAGACTTACTGCCTCTAGCCAATGCTGTAAAGCAAGCTTACAAGCCTTCTCATCCTTGGATAGACCCTTCCCGCCCTGCCATACAACAAAAAAAAAAAAAAAAAACCACCAGCTATTGCAGCTCGGACTTCAACAATAACATCTTAAAGTACAAGCCATCATGCGTAAATTAGGTATTATTACCTTTGCAGCTCTCTTTCTTGCTCTCGACCAAGGTGAAAGGGCGGTTTTTGTTCCATCAACGTCAAAAAATGATATAGAACTCCGCTTCAGCTCGGCAAAATCCAACACCTTCCACCTATGCAGGTAACTTATAAGAATTTAAGGAGATAGATGCCAACATTTCCCGTGCAAATAAAAGTGCATAGAACTAACCATCTCTGCTCAATGAGAACAGCACAATCTGCCAGCTGCCTCCTTGTTCGGAAACTCTTGTAAACTCTTTGCAACTTTAATGCAGCTTGGTCTCTATCAATCTCTGGCTGATGCAAGTTACTTTCGGATGAGTTGCTGTTTGATCTTGACAAGTGATTAAAGGCATCTGTGTCCTTTTTGCTTGCTGGTTCATCAAGGATGCTATTATTTATATCTATTTTTGGAGATCTAAAATAGAAAATGTTCCCCAACTCGTGGCTCTTGAAGCTGAGTGATCCTTCGAGTTCAACCATCATCAATTTCTTGATCGATGTGATCCCTTGTAAGTGGGTTCTGAGACACAGCAATTGAAACTGATAAGAAATGATGCTGTATATCTTCACCGTCAAAATTGATAGATCTGGACAGAAAGGTTTGGAAGGGACTGTTCAAATCGTCAAAGTCAGCATGAAGGCAAGGATTTTCTCATCTTATCAAAAATTAATATGCCAACTATATTTTTCGAGTTAACAACTCATCAGCAACAAGTTTTGTGGCATGCAGATACGCTGAATTTGTCAGAGGTTGGGAGTACACAAAGTGGGCAAGGTAGGTACGTACCAATGTTAGATCAGAGAGGTTGGATTCTTGTTTTGGAGTATCTGAGGATTCCGATTAGTTTTTCCTCTTTTGCAAATGCTTAATGCAGTTCATCATATGCCTGATTCTAACAAGACTTGTATATAGATGTGAGTTAGAATTTAGGAAGGTGAACAGGAAGGACGTGTAATTAAAAAGGAGGTGGGTGCCAAAGTGGACTGACAGGCGGCGAGCGTCCAACCACGTGGGACTTCTGATCCTATTTTTCTTTTAACGATTTTGCTGTTAACTTTGTCCCACTTTCCACACGGTACAGCTCGTTCTACTTTTCTGTTTGTTCATGTATGAGCCGTTGGGCTTTGGCTAAGCTACATTTGTTTTCTGATGAACTTCTTTTATCTTCATCACGTACTGTATGTCTTTGTACTGTGCATTGGCATTATCGTTCAAGAAAAGACAGCCTTTTTGTACCGCGTCTCGATCATGTAGAGCATAATTTTGTTCAAGGAATGTGTCGTGGTTTCATGGCGTGTCAACAGATTCAATGAACTTACCATGCTACCGTTTTGTGCGTGACACTTTTCATGGAAGACGTCCCTCTCCTCCTTTTCGATTAATAGTAGTTAATGAGTTTAACTCTCTCAAACTAGCTGGCATTATATTCATTATAATCAAACACGCACTCTAAAATAAAAATAATTTTTTGTTGTTGTAAAAAAACTTGAAAAATAACAATGACCGGAGGTCATATATGTTTCGCGTTTCAGCTCATTTGTTTAGATGACGATCATGTATTTTATATGCATGTTTATTTGGTCTAGCATATAAAATAAAATCGTAACTTTTATACCAAATTCGTGTTACAGGTATTTGTGTGTTTTTTTTTTCATTTTCATGTTTTATTAGGTTTCTTTTCCTTTTTTATTCAAATTTATACAAAACCAACTGCTACTTGCTAAAAGTAGAATTGCATTGCGCCAGACATGTAATAGAGGATTTTTTTTTTAAATTTTTTGACCAGCATGCATTAATGGATTAAGATTCAACCTATCCTTCATGAAGTTTTTACGGATCAGAAATTTGTCTCTTAAATATGTGCTAGAATTTTCACTTCACCTGAGCTACTTCCTCGGTTAGAGGAAGAAAAAACAAATTATTCTTCTTAAGCTTCCTGCTCCAGAACCAATCATTCATGTCATCTAAATTAGGGAAAATATCAACAAAGACTCCTTAAACAAATTTATTTTGAATCAAAATTTCTAAATTCTTGAAATATCACTATAGTTTAGGATTCTTAATTTGATATTAAATTTTTGATAAAAATAACAAAATTACCCCTTGTTTATATTAATATTAGAACTTAAAATTACCCTACTTCACTTATTCATTTACTTATGGAATATAGTTCATTACCCAACATTATTTGTTTATTTTCTCTAAAATGAAATCAAATAAAAGTCTGACAATGAACAAATGAAGGAAGGTAATAAATAGCATTCTGTAAGTCAATAAACATTGTACATTATAGGAACAAATCTAGAATGAAATTAAATAAAAGCAGGGCAATGAACAACAGTTCGTGAGTAAATAAATAATATATAACACAGGAACCAACAAGTTATCTTGAAATAATTTAAATATTTGGAATGAAATCAAGTGAAGTAGGGCAATGAACAATATTTCGTAAGTAATTGAATTAAATGAGTGAAGTAATGCAGTGAATAAGTAAAATAAAATAATTTTGATATTAATTTAAATGAGGGGGTAATTTTGTCATTTTATTCAGATGTTTGATATCAAATAAGGATCCCTGAATTGCAATAATATTTCAGAAATTTAAGAATTTTAATTCAAAATAAATTTGGCCAAAGAGTTTTTATTAATACTTTCCCTCTAAATTATCACATCGTTTTACTTTCTTTGAGTGGCTAAAAGGCCACGATGATCAAATGAATTCCCTTGTTCATAGATTCACACTCTGAAGCATCAGCAATCCATGAATCTTAACCCTCCCAACTCAATGGGCAGTGCAAATCATTTAAGTAAACTAATTTCAAATGATAATTTATGTCCCATTATGGAAGTAGAAGTGAAAAAGGAAATGGAAGATAAAGATGTAGAGGAAGTGAGGCAGACAAGCGGTTTTAATTTAAAACAAGCTTTGTGTGAGGTAAATTTTTAAATTAAAATATATATTTATAATATAACAATATCAAAATGTCCTCCAAAAAAAGAAATCTCTTCCATCATTGGAAGCCCATTCACAAATATCATGAACCAGTGTAGGAAGAGGAAAAAGCCCACCATCAATTGTGAACCCATGAAATAGCATGTCAAGATGGCTGTGAATCAAAATCACAATGGCAGTGGAACCAAAGCCCCATATCAAGGCAATGATCTAGCATCCATTTACTTCCATGAAAAGTCTTAAATCGAAGAGGTGGAGCATGATCCCCCTCTTCTATTATCTCTTCCATGAACCAGCAGGCACGACAACAACAACCAATTAAAAATTAAAGTCCCAGATCAAAACCAATAATCCCGACACAATCAATCAAGTAAGGAAAATCAAAGATAAAAACTCATGATTCTAAATTTTTTTGTAATAATCGTAATAATTTTAATTTAAACATAATATTCAGGATATTGTTAGGGAAAATTAAAAGAGCTGGGTGCGATTTAAAAAGAATATTTTTTTTCTTTCTTTCTATGTTTTATTTTGTTTATACGTAAGGAGAGAAAATCCATACATTTTCTGCCAAGAACATAAATGCATAGATAAGATATTAATTAATTTTGTAATAAAGTGGGTGTGGCAAAGATAGCATATTGAAAGTATGTATGAAGAATGTCGTTTGAGATAATACAATTCCTTAAATAGCTACTAGACTCCTTGACACAATAGCAGAGCCACATTACATTGATTTGCACCCTTTCACTCTAGGAAAAATTACAAGTAGTCTGTGTAAATTTTGCAACTTTGTATTTCCTACTTTGAGTATTTTGCACTCTTTAGATTAAATGAAAAATATTTAAACTCAAAAATTTATTAAATATATAATATTTTAATGATATAGATAAAATATAAAAAATATATATTTAGAACAAAAGATCGTGTCAACCTGTTTAGTGTAATTTTTTAAAAATAAAAATGATAATTAATCTATCTATATTATTACAATTTGAGTTTAACAAAATTATTATTTTTAATTATTAAATTATCTCGCATCTTAACTTCAAATCTTAACTTTACAACTATTTCAAGATATTAGTTTTATGATTGTCGGATGCAGGGGATGCCTGGGAAATAACAAAAATATTAATTTTATAAACTAAAACAAAAATAAATAATCAATATAAAAAATTAAAAATAACTAAAATCTTCTTTTTTTATATACACATATATATGAAAATTTTCGAGAGTATTATGAAAAATTTACTTTTCCTGGGCCTGATTCTTTTTTGTACATTGGGCTCATCAATAGCCAATAGCGGGGCCAGGCCTATTATTTGTGCCCTACCTCTTTTACTCCTCGCCTTCTTCCGTCCTTCCCGAACACCTTCCGGACCCTTCTTTCCCTGCTTGGCCGCCGCAGCATCGGGAAGCGAACACCACAGCAGTTACTCTTTACATCTTCGCCTCGTTTCAGCCGAGGAATTCTATTAGACACGTTAACGTCATACAGGTACAAAAATAGAACTTCTTTATCGGGTTAAGGCATATAATCGCTTCCTTGTAAAGGAAAGGGCGAGCAGGTCTAGGTACGTTTCGCGCCTGCGGCGATTTCGCCGGAAGATCTTTGCCAGTAGTGCCGTCCTCCCCGCTGGCTGTATGGGCGGGCTGTCTCTCGCTGCTGCGTTCTGTTAGGCTATGGATTACAGGAACAAATGTAGTTGAATGAGACAGCTGCGGGTTGCACGTTGCACGCTTAAAATTCATCTCTTGGATCCGTTTGCAGATTTCACCTGTTTACTTCTTCCGTCTTGATATTCGGTTTCATGAATTCGTCGTATACTTTCTATGTCCTCCGTTTAATTGTCACTTATTTACGAAACATGATTAGGAAGATATAGACGTGCTTTTTCTGTGATCGACCGAAGGATGTTTCAAAGTATACCATCTTTTTTTAATAAAATACAATTATTTTTCTGATTCAGATTTTAGATGCGATTTGAAGTTAGCGCCGCTAGAATTACGCTAGAACACAAATTAGGTGGCAAACGAGAAAGTGGTCAAGTAACACAAACGATTTGTTAAGCAGTAATCAAGTGCCTTTGGGTGTTTCTAGGAGGCTTACGAACTGTTGCATGAAACTGTGCATTATCTGACTTCGTACCTTCCCATCTACTGAGCCAACTTTTTAGGTAGCTGAACTTTCACGTCTGTTATAGGGTATCTCTTCTCCAGATACTGTGCGTTATATGTTGAATGGATCTATTTTTAGTTATAGTCATACTTATAAATTATAAATTATAAATATGTCGATGTTTTTTTTCTTTTCGTGCCGTTGAGCTCTTATTATTATTATTAATTTATCTGTTTGCTGTATTTACCGGGTAGTGTTTTTTATCATCATTGCAGACTCTTGGTTATATTCACTTGCTGCTTGTTGCTGTCGACCAAGGATGGCTTCTAGATTCTGGACACAGGTCGTTAAAATTATGTTTGACTGCCTCATTTTTGTTGATTCCTTATCCTTTGGAATTGAACAACATTACCACTTTTGTTGACGCAAGTGTATTTTGTTTATAATCACAGGGTGGTAGTGACTCCGAGGAGGAGGAGAGTGACTATGATGAAGATGTTGAGAATGTAGCGGGTGAATCTACTAGCCAAGCTGTTAAAAGCAGATACTTGCAGGGTAATGCTAGTGACAGTGATGATTCCGATGATCAGAAGCGTGTTGTTAGGTCAGCCAAAGACAAGAGATTTGAAGAAATGTCATCTACAATTGATCAGATGAAGAATGCTATGAAGATTAATGACTGGGTGAGCTTGCAAGAGAGCTTTGATAAAATAAGCAAGCAGCTTGAGAAAGTCATGCGTATCACTGAATCTGAGAAGGTGCCTACTCTTTACATAAAGGCACTTGTGATGTTGGAAGACTTCCTGGCACAGGCTCTGGCAAACAAGGATGCCAAAAAGAAGATGAGTAGTAGTAATGCTAAAGCATTGAACTCAATGAAGCAGAAATTGAAGAAGAATAATAAGCAATATGAGGATTTGATTACTAAATATAGAGAAAATCCTGAGAGTGAGGAGGACAAAGATGAAGAGGAGAGTGAGGATGAGGATGAAAGTGAGGAGGAGGTAATTGAGGAGATTGATAAGATACAGAAGTCAGATTCTGAAGATGGCGATCAAGATGATGAGAAGTCAGATGCAACTGATGCCCCTTGGGACCAAAAACTTAGCAAGAAAGACAGGCTTATGGATAGGCAGTTTATGAAAGACCCTAGTGAGATCTCGTGGGACATGGTCAACAAGAAGTTCAAAGAGGTTGTGGCAGCTAGGGGCAGGAGGGGAACTGGAAGGTTTGAGCAGGTTGAGCAGCTTACCTTCTTAACAAAAGTTGCCAAAACGCCAGCACAGAAGCTGGAAATATTTTTCAGTGTTGTTTCTGCTCAATTTGATGTTAATCCTGGTTTAAATGGGCATATGCCTATTAATGTGTGGAAGAAATGCGTGCTGAATATGCTGGTCATTCTTGATATTCTAGTGCAGTACCCAAACATAGTTGTTGATGATACAGTGGAGCCTGATGAGAATGAAACTCAGAAGGGCACTGACTACAATGGACCAATTCGGGTATGGGGCAACTTAGTTGCATTCCTAGAAAGAATTGATGCTGAGTTTTTCAAGAGTTTGCAATGTATTGATCCCCATACTCGTGAGTATGTTGAGAGACTTAGGGATGAGCCCATGTTTCTGGCTCTTGCTCAGGACGTCCAGGAATATCTTGAAAGAGTTGGAGATTTTAAAGCTTCGTCAAAGGTAGCCCTTAGACGTGTTGAACTCATCTATTACAAACCACAGGAGGTTTATGATGCCATGAGGAAATTGGCTGAACTGGCAGATGACAATAATGGGGAGGTGGATGATGAGTCTAAAGGGTTTGAGGATACAAGGACTCCTACTGCATTTGTTGTTACTCCTGAGCTTGTTCCTCGAAAACCCACCTTCCCAGAGAATAGTAGAACGCTAATGGACTTATTGGTGTCCTTGATATATAAGTACGGGGATGAGCGGACAAAGGCACGTGCTATGCTTTGTGATATATATCACCATGCCCTTCTGGATGAGTTCTCAACTGCACGTGATCTGCTGCTTATGAGCCATTTGCAGGATAGCGTTCAGCATATGGATATATCAACGCAGATACTTTTTAACAGGGCCATGTCACAGTTAGGCCTCTGTGCTTTTCGGGTTGGACTGATTTCTGAGGCTCATGGCTGTCTCTCTGAGTTATATTCTGGTGGAAGGGTGAAGGAGCTGCTTGCACAAGGTGTCTCACAAAGTCGCTATCATGAGAAGACTCCAGAGCAGGTGTTGAACATGCCCATTTTTTCCGTTTGATTATTTTGTTACTGTGACTATTATTCATGTTTTGGCCATGGCGACTAATTATATCAATGTTGTTTTTTTTTCCTGTTAATAGTTTTAATGTTTTATTGCTGGTAGTATTTGCTATTTGCATATTCTCCCTGGGCTTTCCTTTATGTAATTGGTTATTGATTATTCATTTTCTTGTGGTAGTTCTAGTTTCTGTACAGTGTGATATCTCAGTTGCAATGTTATTCTGGGTTCAATGTGTTAATCGAGAGTATGGGGCTAATAAAGATGCTGACAGATATTTGTGCATGTGATTGTTAATCAGTTATATATAAATCTGTGCGCCTTAGATTCCAGTCACTTTAGTATTGTGATATTTTATTGGTTGTGGATCTGTTTCTTGGGATACAAGTCAATTGGATTGGATTATTTAATTTATATTCCTTATAGACATTTTGAAGGAAGTTGAGCTCGAGGATAATTGGGAACTGTAAACTGGGAACCTGATTTGTTTGGGGGCATAGGGTAGGTGTCTGTGTGTGGTCATGATCTGTGCTAATGCAGGAAATGTTTGGTGATTGTAGACTTCCATCATCGCTGTATACCATTTTCTACGTGAAAATATGTCATCAGTTCATCCAGGGCGCTGTTTACTTATTACTTATTAGTCTAATAAGACTTTCATTAACATTCATAATATTAAGCTTCTTCTACTATCATAGTGTTGTCATGTGTTGCTTATGCTACTGAATGTTTTCTTTACTGCTGGTAAAACTATTTTTCTACCACTTCATTTTTGCTGGACTAGCTTTTATTGTTGCATTATGAGAATTGCCATTGAAGAGGCATAGCAGTTAACAATTTTCTCCCTTCAGGAAAGGTTGGAAAGGAGACGCCAGATGCCATATCACATGCACATTAACCTTGAGCTCCTGGAGTTGGTACATCTTATTTGTGCTATGCTTCTGGAAGTTCCTAACATGGCAGCTAATGACTATGATGCAAAGCGCAAAGTTATTAGCAAGACTTTCCGTCGCTTGCTTGAGGTTAGCGAGAAGCAAACATTTACAGGTCCACCTGAAAATGTTAGAGATCATGTTATGGCTGCTACAAGGGCCCTTAGCAAGGGAGACTTCCATAGGAGTTATGATATCATCAAGTCGCTGGATGTCTGGAAATTTGTTAGAAATCATGAACAGGTGCTTGAAATGCTCAAGGAAAAAATCAAGGAGGAGGCACTAAGGACTTACCTCTTTACCTTCTCTTCATCCTATGATTCTTTGAGCCTTGAGCAGCTCATGAAAATGTTTGACCTCTCTGTTCCTCACACCCATAGCATTGTTAGTAGGATGATGATAAATGAGGAGCTCCATGCAAGCTGGGATCAACCAACTGGCTGCATAATTTTCCAGGATGTGAAGCACTCTAGATTGCAGGCTTTGGCATTCCAGTTGACAGAGAAGTTGTCTATTCTTGTGGAGAGTAATGAAAGAGCAATAGAGGCAAGGATAGGTGGTGGTGGGTTGGATCTTCCCCTAAGGCGGCGAGATAGTCAGGACTATGCTGCTGCTGCTGCAACATCTACTGTTGGTGGTAGGTGGCAAGACTTGTCACTTACTCAGACAAGGCAAGGCAGTAGTGGACGTGCAGGATATAGTATTGGTGGAGGAAGGCCGTTAACATTTAGCCAAAATGGCTATTCAAGGGACCGAACAGGAAGAGGAGCAGGTGGAGGCTATCAGAGCACGAGATATCAAGACTCTGCCTATGGTGGTTCTGGGAGGACAACTCAGGGTTCAGCACTTAGGGGAGCGCAGGTGGATGCATCCACTCGCATGGTTAGCCTTAAAGGAGTTCGCGCTTAAAGTATTGAAGCACCACCTAGTACCACAGTATGTGTTTTATGCTTGCAGCGTTTAAATTAGCCGGATCCGGATCTTTTAGTTTTGATAATTCTGTTGCTTACTGCAATGGATT
Source organism: Prosopis cineraria (assembly GCF_029017545.1). NCBI lineage: Eukaryota > Viridiplantae > Streptophyta > Magnoliopsida > Fabales > Fabaceae > Prosopis > Prosopis cineraria. Next base: position 39,538,177 of record NW_026555334.1, on the reverse strand, counting down.
TTTTTATTTTATTTTTTACCTTTAATGCTTAATTTGTATTTGCTGAGGCCACAGTGAGAGGCATGATTTTCAATACTATGCAAATTGTTGCTTCTTGTTATTCGTCATTTTGATTGTGTTTCTTTAGATTCAAAGCGAGTTGATGACAGATTTCAATAGGGTCTAGAATTCTAGCTAGGAAAGCTCATTTTGAGAAAAGTTGTTTTTGCATCTTTGATCATCCACCACCTTAAACTAATGTAAGGGGTGTATGATATTGATTTGGACTCTCTTGTAGTCTTTTTGTCGTTCCAGATTTTCTGTTATGAATGGTATTCAGTTTTATTCCCAAAAAAAAAGGGTCTTGAATTTCACGTTAGTGTGGTGGGGTTCACAACCGAAATCTCATTTCCTTAATGACGACATAACATAATTCATTGGCACTTGGCAGAATGATAGATTCACAATTTAAGCATCACTGATAGCCCGGAGCTACTAGTGGCATTTCATGTATTGATGAACCAACCGGTGCAGAGGCTTAGGCTATTGTGTTTAGCAGAGAGGTGTGGACCGCATTTGAGAGGGGTTGATAGCTTTTCGGTTTGCTTGATGTTTTTTTTTCTGGTTTTGTTTCTGTGCAGTCTTCATTTAGCAACTTAGCTTGTACATTTAAAGCAAGAAAAGGAAAAACAGAATTTTAGGTCCTTGTACTATGAAAAACAAAAGTACAGGACTAAAAACACCAAAAAGAAAAAAGAAAAAAAATATAGAGATCGATAATAAAATGCAAACTAAGTATAAGGACTTAAAATTATATATATATATTTTTTTTAAAAAAAGTCCTCAGCCAACATGCTTGAAGAACGGATTTTCTTGAGAACATCTTGCATGTCCCTTTTACGACCGAACACCTTCAGACGATACTTGCATGCAGAAGTATGTTATAATTCATCAACAATAGGAAAGGAACCACGCTCTACCCATAGCAGCCAAGAAGTTGCGACATCGCAAGAAGTAACCACAGTTCTCTCTCTCTCGATTTTTTTTTTTTTTTCCTATTGTGAAATGGCATGTGTGGTCATTCACTAGCAAAATAAAAAATAATAACAAAAACTCTCGAACATGTAAAGATTCCATATAAATTTGAAGTCAGCCTTCACTTTTGTCAGACAACTTTAATGTGTTTGCTGCATGTCCATTCTCTGCACCATCATTTTTTATGTAGCTTTGAGTGCATTCTATCTGATAAATGTTCCACCTTTGAAGTCTGAACCCTTTTAAGTTATCAATTCATATAGTTTTGTTCGTTACTCATCCCATACGGCACTGCGCTACACTTATTTTGAAGTCTGTATGGTATCTTCATTATCCTTAACCTCAAAATGATCATCTTCAACACAATTGTCTTTAATGTTAATCTCAGCATTCCACTTTATCCAATCGACTTGATGTGTTAATATCTGTGATCACTTCATTTTTGTTATAAATCTCTTCATTCTCCTTGTTCAAAGAACTAAGTTCAGCTTCAACTGATAAAATTGCCATCTCTGAAGTCTGTATTTTGGTTACCGCCCTTGGTTTTATTGCGACTACATTCACTGTCTACATTCTTGGGATTATTCTCTGCACAGCTCTTTTTCATGATGACACTGACTTCAACTTTAGCTGATGAATTTACCTCATTTGAAGTCTGTGAGCGCTGCTCATTGCCTCTTGTTATGATATTAATATTTTCATTATTTTATTTCACGGCAATATTGACTGCACTCTTTTTCTTCTTGGCACCGACTTCTAAGGCCCCCAGTTTTGATTCGATATCTCTTACAATCAACTGTAAAGATCTCACACCTTGAGCCTCAGCTAACTGGCTGTTTGATGATGCCTATACAAAGAAATTACAAGCCTAATGTTGATTATAAGGTGATTGAAACATCTCTTCCAGAGAGCATGTGACAAGCCCAACAAATGTTATGGCAACTGAATAGTGAATAATGCTAAAAGCTACAATTGCACGTTTCATTGATGTACAGGCACAAATATAACATATCAACTGCGTGGGAAAAATAAATTCATTTTCTCAAACTTTTCAGCGAACTACACTATTTACTTGAAAGCATTTTCTCAAACAAAGCATATCAACAGCAGGGGAGAAATACATATTTCTAGTACTACTCTGTTTACTTGAAAACATCTCCCATAATTTCCTTCCCTAGGAACTAACTTATGAAATGAAATTGAATAGAGCTTGATTGAGGCATGCGTAAAACTTGATCTGTGTTTTTTTTTTTTTTTGGGTGGAAAACAAAACTTTATCTCATCAAAATTCTTACAAGGATGTTTTCAAATAACCAAACAAAATGTTGGTTTGCTCACAGGAACAGTAAAAGATATGTGGAACCATAGGCTGTATCAAAATTATTAACAGGCTGAAAAAGGATTTTGTTTTGCATTAGACTTTCTCAATGGTGTTTAATAAGACAACAAAGAATTTAAGTAGAATGCTTTCAGTTTGACAATGGAGCGGGCCATGAAAACTTTCAGCAAAGACAATTCCTCTAACATATTTTTATTTTTTAATATATAATATAAAAATTATATATTTCTAATTCAGCTCTTAAAGTCTTCTAAAACACTAAAGATTTTTGTTTTTAAAATTAGCCTTTCTGAAATTATAATAATGTGCTTCGGTACTAAGTTTTAAGTTCTATCACACACAATTTATGTCCTGATCATTAATATACCTGCAAACTAACCTGGAGAATTTGCTCCATTCGTTGTTTGAGATCTTCTTCAGATGCTTCTCTGTGGATGCCTTGAAGACAGTACAACAAGTGGCTATGAAGATTGTCAGAACAATGTTCATTAATCCTGCTTTGCGCAATCGCAGACGGACAACCCACTGCATAGAAAGGACAGCTTACAAGCTTCATTGGGCAAACAGTTATGCAGTGTCTATCCATTTCACGTCTCATAACGCTGCCTGAACAAATCTGCTCACATGGAATTATCTTGAAAGGACAAGTTGAATCATGCTTCTCCAAATGACTTGCACACAACCTGGCATCACATCCCTGATTTTGGCAGATCGTAGATCTAAAGCTGCAATGTTGAACGTGATTGGCAAGCTCTTGTGCATAATTAAATTTCATGCCGCACTTGATTAAGTTCTTCAAGTCAACATTTTTAAGCAAAGTTTGTGCAAGTGTTTTTCTCCTTTCTAGCAACCAAAACCCATCCATTTCCATATCTTGTAAAAAATCATCTATTTTGTCTTCTCTTGATTCACTCAGCAGCCATCCTGAAACCCGACTAAACAAGTTTCTTTTTGAACTTGCAAAGTCATCAACAAAACATGAAATGATATCAAACGGATGATCCCGTAGTTCACCTTCTACGATGACAGACTCGGCAACAAACGATTCACTTCTTTGGGTAAGATAATCTATCATTTCTTTTCTCAAATCAACAGCCACTGAACCAGGAGTCTTGAAGAGATCTCCTGATGTGTTATCAACACAGGCAGTGGCTAATCCTGGAAGTAACATTTGAGCCAACTTGTAAACTACTTCTGTATCAAAAAGATCACAATGGAACAAGGGACTTTTCTTTTTCTCAACTTCAATCTTCTCAAGCCCAGGATCCACATCACTTGTAGGCAGGTCCATGCCTGATAACACCTGCAAACAAGTTTCAGACAAAAAGCGTCATTCTATGCCCTCCAATACATTTGACATCATTTTGAATTTCTTCATAAAATTACTTTATAATACTAGCAGTGACTTCTATTCTAGATCACGAACGATGTAAAAAAGATTTCCACGAGATAGGATACAAAAAAGATTTCAGCATTTAGTGCACAATATTGACGATCTAATGGACTTCAGACAGGAAAACATCATCGTCTCAGGAGCCAGAACGAGGAAACAAGAACATAATTAATCTCGCCTCAGCTACCGATAGTTGTCATCAGATATCAAAGGAAACCTAACATATAGTTTCCAAACATCCAATGGATCTCAAATTCCCCCCCCCCCACTTCACCTCCTCCTTCACTCTAAGCGTTCATAAGCTAAAACGAACCAACCTTGTGCATTCGAAGACCAGATTCTTAAAGGATATTAATATATATCACATAATAACCCGATTGATCAGTAAATTAAACCGTCATTATTCATCACGAAGCTATTGCATCCAACTTAACCAGTCCGTTGATGTTGAATTTCGCCTCTCACTCACGAAATCGAAAGGTTACCGAAGTTATATATATATATATATATATGGAATTTGGGCTCTAGAAATATGCCCAAACTGTTCTGCGACTACGAACAAGGTCGGTGGAGCTCGGGTGCTCAGCCCGTCGTATGCTCCTTACTGTTGCATTTTAGCATTATATATGATCACGGATTAAAATAAAGAATTAACATATAGTATACTTCGTTTGAGAGAGAGAGAGTTCAAACTTCAACATGTCAGGTGCTTTATTTGCGGTTTCTGATTCTTCAGGACACCATTTACAGCTATGTTTCTTTGCCAAGCAACTTTGGACTACTTCCTACGTCTCTGGGGAATTAGATGTCAATGCACGGTAACTATTTTTGACATTGATCATTTGTAATTTACGTTAAGTTCCCAAGTAATAAGAAAGCATTATTCAAATTTTAAAATTAAAACAATTAAATTTAATATATTATAAAAACAAATAAAAATCCATATATGACATAAAAAAATGTAACAAAAATATTGTATAGAATCGGAGATATAGACATAGAGTGAAGAAAAAAGTAAAAGAAAAATAAAATTAATGAATTGGATAAATAAAAAACAATTATTAAGAAAAATAAATAACAGAAAGTATAAGATAAATAAAATTAGTAAATAGATGGAAATAGATAAATAAATAGTTAGTTCGAACAAAATAAAAGTTAATATAAAAACTTAAAAGGTATGGACTACTTTTTCCTTCTGTTTTCTAATGGTTTAAATATTGTTAAATTTTCCATTGGCCAGAAAAAAATAGAAACAATTACAATTAGGTCCCATAAAATAGAAAAATTATTCTGTAATCTCTTAGTCCTTTGGTGTGAATAATTCTATAAGTAAAATTACTCATTTGCCTTGACTAAATCAAAAGGAAAGAACGAAGAAGGAAAAGCCATTTTCGCGCAATGGAGGTAATGAGCTGAGCTCTCGTAATCATCTTTAAAAAAGTGAGTCAGGTAGGATTGTTTTGTAGTTAAAATGTGAGCCCACTGTTATCCTCCCATCCCATATTACTATATCTTTGATCTTGTAAGTACGTTTGGTGTTTGAGACTGTAGGAGCTCACGAAGAAGAAAAGCCCAACTTTGACCTTTGGTTTTACTGTTATTGTAACTGCGCCGAACAAAGTAAATGATGAGATCGATTTGCATGTGTTATTTGCTAATAATTTAATTCAGTCTTTTATTGTTTGTTAGTCAGATAAAGCCAAGTGGGTTATATATATATATATATATATCTATGAGTATATTAGTTTGGGTGATCTCTCTCTCTCTTTATGTGATATATCTGTGATGAGCAGTCACAGACCTTACATTTGCAATGGTATATTTGAGATTATAGTATTACTTGGTTGAGTTGATAAATTTGTTATCAAATGACAAGATGTGTTGTTAATAGTCTAAGCGTCAGTTATCAATATATTATGAGTAGCTATTAATATGTTATGTATAGTTCAGGTTGAGCTAATAATCTATTATAAAGAGCAGGTTGAGCTAATAAATTTATTATAAAATGACAAAGTGTATTGTTAATAGTCTAAGTATAAGTTGTTAATATGTTATGAATAATTGTTAATATGTTGTGTGTGGTGCAGATTTAGCTGATAAATCTGTTATGAAATACATAGGGAGAGTGTAAGAACAAGAACAATAAAGGAATGGCTAATATAAGAAAAGTTGAGAAGAACGTTATCATCAGTTATAGGACATGAAAGCAAGTAAAGAAAGTGGACAATGCTTGAGGCTAGTATTTACATATGATAATCCACGTCTAGGTTTAACAGTCACAAATATGTTAACTCGAATATTCTTGAAACAATCAAAGACTAGAAGGCCTAGGATGTGAATATCAATTTTAAAACAAGAAGTTTTATCGTTGTAGAAGGTGTTACAAGACCAATCATACTTTCAAAACTTGGAAGAACTTGAATATGTGCTAATTAATGTTAGAGACATGCATTTTTTTTTATTTATGTAGCTGTTATTTTTTTGCAAATGCATATGGTATTTTTTGTAAAAAGTTATTAGACTCAAATAGAATTATTAAATATCCATGCAACCCAGTTGTTTTTTTTTTTGGAATAAGTTGTGAATATCATGTAATGACATGAAAGATGTTTCTAAAGCTGTACTATATCTTATATGTGAACTTGTAAATAAGGATGTAAGTCTTATTCTCCTTTTTTTTTTGTCAATGAACGAGCATGAAGTAGTAATTTCTCTTTGCCTTATTGTTATTACCCTTTCCCCAAGTATAAATGGTTGGTCTGTAACACTCATGTACATTTAAAATGAAAATTTCAAAATATTGTGCAACAAGGTAAGTACATAAAGTGCAAAAAAGTTTTATCTTAAAATGATATGCACAACTTAAATATTCCTTCTATCTTTCATTTTTTCTTTGGTTCGATCTTGATAATATAAACATGATAGTAAATTCTTTTTCATCGTTACGATGATTGAAAACCCACCACACACATTTAACTTTCATCTTTTGGAGGTCATTCTAAATAAACAAATCAAAAAAGAAATTGTGGCCCTAAAAAAGTAAGTGAGCAATAGATTTGTCAGATCAACCTGCATCGCACAACATATTAATAACTATATATAACATATTGATAACTTACGCTTAGGCTATTAATAGCATATCTTGCCACTTCATAATAGATTTATCAGCTATTTTTTATAACAAATTTTTCAACTCAATTTGAATTACACAGAATATATTGATAACTACTCATAACATATTAACAACTTACGTTTAGACTATTAACAATACGTCTTGCCATTTTGTAATAGATTCATTAACTTAACCTACTTTTTATAACTTGAACCACACAAAACACATTGATAACAACTTATAACATATTGACAACTTATGCTTAGACTATTAATAGTATATCTTGCCATTTGATAACGAGTTTATTAACTCAACTAAATAGCATATTAATCTCGAATACATCATTACAAATGCAAGGCTTGTGATTGCTCACCACAGATACACCACGTAAAGAGAGACCACCCAAACTAATATACTCATAGAGAGAGTAAGATATAACCCACATGACTTTATTCGACCAACAAATAATAAAAGACTAAATTAAATGATTAGAAAAGAACACATGCAAATCGATCTTATCATTTACCTTATTCGGTATAGTCACAATAACAATAAAACTGAAGGTCAAAGCGGGGCTTTTCTTCCTTGATGAACTCTTATAGTCACAAACACCAAACGTGCTTAAAAGATCGAAAATGTAGTAATATGAGATGGGAGGATAACAATGGGTTTGTATTTTAGCTACAGAATGATCATACTTGGCTTACTTTTTCAAAGACGATTGCAAGAGCTCAACTCGTTACCTTCACTGTGCGAAAATGGCTTCTCTTTCTTTGTTCTTTGCTTCTGATTCAATTAGAACAAATGAATAATTTTACTTATGAAATTATTTACACCAAAGAACTGAGGGACTGTAGAATAATTTATCTATTTTGTGGGATCTAGTTATATTTAAGTTTCTTCTATGTGACTTGATTATAATTTTTCAAAAAAAAAAGCTGTTAAATTTTGTGCTCAGTTGTTTGAAATTTAAATTTATAATATTCACTATTTGCTAGAGCTAAATCATCGATATTTAAACATAAAAATTCTAACAAGATAAATTATCTAACATAAATAGTGTGTTCTTTTCCTTTATCCACATTTAATTTTTAATAAATTAGTAACGTAGTTAGTAATAATATGCTGGTAAAAAAAGTAATCAGTTATAATAACCACAACCTTAGAATTAATATATAGAGGCATTATAATCTCACCAACACCTTTTCTGGCAAAGATGTCATTTAGTAATATGATTAATAAATAATATTAAACTTCTAATTAATTATGAACTCGACTATGTGTCTTTTGCTTCCATACATCAAACAATCAATCAATCATCCATGATATTTTCAAATCTTGTGAGTGAATTTTACATCTCAAAATCTTAGTTATGGCATGCATTTTTACCTTGTTATTATTGTTGTTATTTATATGTCATACGTGTATATATTATTATATTATACGTTTTTATTCCTATTTCCATCTTCTATCAATCTATTCACAAAACAAATGTTTAATATTGGTTCTATCTCAATGATGATTGCATTTTCTGTTCAGAATAATGAAGAGGCATCAACGTCAAATTTAAAATCCATCTTGCATTAAAAAAAAAAAAAAGCTGCGAGGGCAAATTAAAAAAAAAAGGCTTTAGAAATGAAACGAGAACAATTGGCCCTTCATCTTCTTCATGCAAGGATTATTTGTAATGTATACATCTATAGTGCTGTAATTTAATATAAAATTTCAAATAATTAAATCCTATAAACATTAAGAGAAACTAATAACTTCAATTTCAGATGAATCAAATGAGGCCAAAAGATTTGAGAATGAAATGGACAATGATGTACAAAAAGGTGTATATTATGTCTTCAGCTTATCCAGGATTGTTATTACACTTAAATGATGCACACTCATTTATCAATCGAGCTATATTGATTCCAATCATTGAGATTGTTGATAGAATAAATGATTATGCATGCTCTATTCTATCTGGAGAAGTTGTTGAATACTTAAGTTTGGATTTATTTGTAGAACATGTCAGGATTAAGATACTTTATAGGATCTATACACCCTTGAATTTCTAAATACCATTAGCAATTCAGGTTTACCACCACATAAGTTGACACTGAAGGCAGGAGTCCCTGTAATGCTTATAAAAAACATTGATAAAGTTTCAGCACTTTGTAATGGCACTGGGTTGGGGATAACATTCTGAAGCAAAAATTTCATCAAGGCCGAGCATGAAAACGTTCCAATGTTGGACGTGAAGTTCTAATTCATTGAATGGTATGAAAGGTTCAAGACTCCCATTTACGGCAAAGAGGAGGCAATTTCTTGTTATCATATCCTTTGCAACAACAATTAACAGGAGCCAGGGGACAGCCTCCCAGCAACATTGGTTTATATCTTCCTAAACGGCCAGTAATCCCTCGTGGTTAGTTATATGTTGCTATCTCAAAGGTAAGAAATGTTGAAAGACGCAAGAGATTGATTCATGATTTTAAAAACAACTTGAAGACAAATACTACTGTCAATCTAGTATATAGAAAAATATTCCAGAATATCAATTTTAAAAATCCTTAGCCATGTTATATTACTTTCATTCACTAATATTTAATGATAGTAGTGGGTGAGATTTTCTTGATGTCTTCACTGGCATGTTTAAGCCAATCCCCAAGGACCTTGTAATTCTTGCAATACTATCATTTTATATTGAACAAACCTATTATTATGATAAAAAAAAATTACGATGGAGTTGGCGGTTATTATAGTGTTGTCATTTTATAAATTTATTTTTCATGAGTTTTTTTGAAGTAAAATATTTTCACTTTATAATGTTTTAATACAAAAATTGTTATTTCTTAATGCCGTTGCACAGTATTGCTTTCTAGTTGAAGATAAGTCAGACTGCTTGTAATTATAAATAATTTAATTTAATGCATTTATTTTATAGACGTTATGGAGTATCGAGTGTATATTGGTTAATGACTAATATCGAGTGTATATTGGCTAATGCATTTACTTTTCAGGTCGTGTTGCCGGTGGGAGAGGTTAGAAGAAATTAATGACTAATACAATAGATAGATAATAAATTAAAAATGAAAAACCGGTGGTGAATGCATCAATGATTCTTCCCATCTCGCCTGGGTGAGAAATGCGAAGCACTTTTCAAGTCTTCTCGTTGCCTCCTACACGATGTAGCATGCGTCTTTAGTGTTCCAATGGAAGCAAGAAGAACCACCAAACACCATTCAACGCTGTCGTCTTTATAGTTTTCTCGGAAACAACCGTTAAGATTAACCTAAACGTCACACACTGGTGAGTTCTAAGTTATTGCCAATGGCTGTTTCGGAGGAAGAGTGCTCGTCTGCTAAGTGCGGGCCCTCATCGTCTTCCTCCAGCACCGCCCACTACCTTGCCAAGTGCGTTCTCAGAGGAAGTGTCGTTCTTCAGGTCCTATATGGTCACATCCGTTCCCCCTCCTCCAGGGACGTTGTGTTTGGCAAGGTTCTTCTTTTATCCATGTTCTTTTTTTTTTTTTAGTAGAACTAATTTGTAGAATTTCCTGGTGCTACTATTCAAATCAAGCTTCAAATCAGGCTTCCATTCCGTGAGGGGTGGGTTTTAGGGATGGAACCTCTCGAGTATTTTTTTTTTTTTTTGTTCATTTGGTTAACTTTGGCTCCGACTGGACCCTTTTAAGACTTTTAATTCATTGCTGGCACACTCTTCACTGCTTGTCACTATGCTATACGAAGAAAGTGATGACTTGGAGAATCAACTGATTGTTAAAATTGTTCCTTGTGTGTTTTGTTTCTTGTATGAATACTTCTCCTCAATCAAGGATGTAAACTCTGTATATCTAATGCTTGGTCTGGGTTGGAAGTTGGAACGGACTTCTTCCCGCTCGTATAACTAGCTTTATCTTACTATTTTATGCTTTTGTTATGACTAGTATTATTGGATTAGTATCATGCTGTTGCTATTGATTTGTACTTTCAGGAAACGTCATTAGAATTGGTGATAATTGGCGAGGATGGGGTTGTACAATCTATCTGTGATCAGCCCGTTTTTGGCACGATTAAAGATCTGGCCATGTTACCGTGGAATGGGAATTTTCATGCGTGGGATCCAAAGGTGTGTGCAGTGGAAATTCTTTTTGGCTTAACTAACCAAGGGCTGATAGTAGAGCTGCTTGTTTCCCTGAAAAACAACTATCTATGTTGGATCAAAGCAGTTGTTGAGATTTTTTTCCCACCAAGATTGAATCTTTTTTGATCCTTCTTTGTTCTATAGATGTGGGGTAAAGACCTTTTGGTTGTTATATCTGATTCTGGGAAGCTGACATTGCTTACATTTTGCAATGAAATGCACAGGTTTGCTTTGTCTTCCCTTTTTCTTGGTAATTTGTTGGTTTTGAGCAATATACTATTGAAATTCAGTGACCGCCTTTTGTAACAATAACCAATAACCACTTTGTATGATTCAAAGTGGAAATATTTGAGTTAGCTGCTACTGAATTTGTGAAGTTCTTGAATTATTCTCTACTCAGCTTCCTCCTTCTTTCTATATGCATCAATTTAGGTTTTTTCCTGTCACACATGTTCAGCTATCTAATGCTGGAAGCACAAGGCATATTCCTGGAAGAATGCTAGCAGTTGATACCAGGTGATGCCTTTTCCGGACAGAAATTTTTTGAAAGCATCCATACTTGCCTTCTGGTCATGTCCACGATCTGTTTTATGTTTTATTTGTAAGCATATTTCAATTTCACTCTATACTGGTTGTATTGACTCTTGGTTTCATTTCTGCAGTGGTTGTTTTTTTGCTGTCAGTGCATATGAAGATCAGCTAGCTCTCTTTTCAATGTCAATGTCTAAAAGCAGTGATATCATTGATGAGGTCCAGAACTACTGTAACATTTTCCATTTTCGAAAATCTAGATGTGATTGCATATTAGCACACATGTTTTTATGTATAGGATAGGGATTCTTTCCAGAACACAGACATACATTATTGGATAAAGTAATCTCTCTGGGCATGCTTTTAGCTATTTTGTTGATAAGGCTTGATATATCTTCAAATATATTAGTTGGCTTTGTCAGCAGCTTTGTGTCTTTCATTATTATTATTATTTTTTTGGCATCTTTTTTCTTCGTTTTTTTCAACGTCCTAGACTTGTAGCATTGTATTTTATCCTCCTTTATTGTAAGTCCTTTTTTTTTTGGGTCTACTTTGGTTGGAACATTTCTTCTTTTTCAGGAAAAAAGAATTCTTATGAGATTTTCTTGTTGTGTAACTCTAGAGAATAACTTACTCTGCTGAAAGTGAAGGGGCTGCAAATTCTCATAGAAGCATCCAAAGACGCAGCATAAATGGTACCATTTGGAGCATGTGCTTTATATCACAAGATTCTAGGCAACTAAACAAGGAGCATAATCCTGTACTAGCTATTCTTCTAAATAGGTATGATAATTAAGAGTTTATTTTAAGACTGGGTTCTATGATTGGAAAAATCTCTTTTGTTATTATGTGTCGTGGATGAAGTGCACTAACAAAAAATTATATCCTACAGGAGGGGAGAGTCGCTAAATGAGTTGCTTCTATTAGAATGGAATATTAAAGCACGTGCAGTATATGTTATTTCTCAGTTTGTTGAAGCTGGACCTCTAGCACATGACATTGTTGAGGTTCCCAATTATCATGGACTTGCATTTCTTTTCAGAGCTGGGGACATTCTCTTAATGGATCTCAGAGATGCTTGTAACCCACTTTGTGTCTACAGGACTAGCTTAAATTTTTTATCCAGTGCTGTGGAAGACCAGACTTTTGTAGATGATTCTTGTAAATTACAAGACGTTGATGATGAGCACTTTAATGCTGCTGCTTGCGCTTCTTTGGTGCTGAGTGATTTTGATCCCATGTGTATAGACAGTGACAGTGGCTGTTCTAATTCTTGTTACAAGTATATATGTTCATGGAGTTGGGAGCCTGAAAATAATAAAGATTCTAAGATGATCTTTTGCTTAGATAGTGGAGAATTTTTCATGATTGAGATTTGTTTCGATTCTGATGACCTTAAAGTCAATCTCTCAGAATGTCTGTACAAAGGTTTAGCCTGTAAGGAACTTTTGTGGGTCGTGGGTGGATATTTAGCTGCACTTGTAGAAATGGGGGATGGCATGGTCTTGAAATTCAAAGATGGAAGGCTATGCTATAGTTGTCCTGTCCAAAACATTGCCCCAATCTTGGATATGGTAGTTGTGGATCATCATGATGAGAAGCATGATCAAATGTTTGCCTGCTGTGGTGTGGCACCTGAGGGGTCATTAAGGCTTATCCGAAGTGGTATCTGTGTAGAACAGCTTTTGAGGACTGCTCCTATATATCAAGGAGTCACTGGTACTTGGACACTTAATATGAAAGCTATTGATTCATATCATTCTTTTCTTGTGCTATCATTTGTTGAAGAGACCAGAATATTGTCAGTTGGCTTAAGTTTTACTGATGTGACTGATTCTGTTGGTTTTGAACCTAATGTCTGTACTTTGTCTTGTGGCCTTGTGAGTGATGGTGTGCTTGTTCAGATTCACCAATGTGCAGTGAGGTTATGTTTGCCTACAAAGACTGCACACTATGAAGGCATTCCTATGCCCTCTCCTATTTGCACATCCTGGTCACCAGGCAATGTAAATATCAATTTAGGGGCTGTTGGGCATAATTTTGTGGTTGTATCAACCTCTAATCCCTGTTTTTTGCTGATCCTTGGGGTTAGGTTGGTATCGGCTTATCATTATGAAATTTATGAAATGCAACATTTGGAGTTGCAAAATGAATTATCTTGCATTTCCATTCCTAGACAAAAATTTGAGCAAAAACAGTCAGATTTATCCATTTCAACACATAGCAACTTCACTGCTTCCTTTCCTAGTGGCGACATTGGTAACTATTTTGTTATTGGCACACATAGGCCTTCAGTGGAAATTTTGTCCTTTACACATGACAGAGGGGTTACAATTATAGCGTGTGGGACAATTTCATATACGAGTACAATGGGTACAGCTATAAGTGGCTGTATACCTCAGGATGTACGGCTTGTTTGTGTTGATAGGTTTTATGTTCTTGCTGGATTAAGGAATGGGATGCTTCTTCGCTTTCAGTGGCCATCAGATCGACCTGCTTCACCACTATTAAACATGGATGCTGCTTTGTTTAATATAAATTTGGTACATTCTGAGGAAAATATATCTAACAAGGAAGAGGACTTTCCTGCCACTCTTCAATTGATTGCTATCCGTCGCATTGGTATTACTCCTGTTTTCTTGGTGCCTCTGGGTGACACACTTGATGCTGATATAATTGCACTAAGTGATAGGCCGTGGTTGTTGCATAGTGCAAGACACAGTCTTTCATATACTTCCATCTCATTTCAGCCTTCCACACATGTCACTCCTGTCTTCTCTGCTGAGTGTCCAAAAGGAATGTTATTTGTTGCCAATAACTGTTTACATCTGGTAAAAAAAGTCATACTTATGTAATATTTACTGCTTTCTTTTTTCTTTTAGCTCTTTTTTTATTATGCCTTCATTGTTCTGTCATTATTTATGCGCTTTAGTTATGTGATGCATTAGGTGGAGATGGTGCATAGCAAGAGACTCAACGTTCATAAGTTTCATTTGGAGGGCACTCCACGGAAGGTTTTATATCACAATGAAAGCCGGATATTGATTGTGTTAAGAACTGAATTGAATTGTGATACATGTTTATCTGACATATGCTGTGTCGATCCCCTAAGTGGTTCAATACTGTCTTCTTATAAACTTGAACTTGGAGAAATAGGAAAATCCATGGAACTAGTAAAGGTTGGAGGTGATCAGGTGCTCGTGGTTGGAACTAGTCTTTCTTCTGGTCCTGCCATAATGCCAAACGGTGAAGCTGAGAGGTTTCACATCTATCTTTTATTCCTCGTTTTAGTCACAATCTAATTGACAAGTTTGGTTTCCTTCCAATTATTGACTTGCCAATGACTTACCTCTTCTAAGTTGCATTATGGGTTGTATAAGTTAAATAGCCTGAATCTCCATTCAGCAACTTGCAAAATGTTTCTTCGGGACCATGCCAAAATGATCTATACAGATGTGTACGCACACACAGGTGCTCATACGAGCACATCCCATTGATTTTGAACATGCAAAAGTAAACTTCATTGGGATACATCTATCTCCAGAGCATGCTTCACCAACCAAAATAGGACCTCTGAATTTTCTTTTACTCGTGATCTATGAAAGTCTTGTTTGGAAGAGATGTTCACAAGGAGTGCTATGTTCCATTCTCCTTCCATGATAGATCTAAAACTGAAGGACACCCAGACTTTTCACTATATGGCATGTACAGCTTTGAATATTTTTGTCACAATGCTGCTATCATTATCTTCAAATAATGAACATGTTTAAAGTTAGGGCATCCTTAGCTGCATTTTAGCAATAGATGCATATAAGTAGTCGTTTGGCTTCCAAGATAGGCTTAGTCAAAAAGTTTAACTCCTCAATTCTGCCTATAGTATGAAGCTATCGTTTTTAGTAAATTTGTTATCTTACCCTGTTTTCCTTTATCTTTTTATCTTGTTAAGTATGAAAATATTAGTACATTGCCAACAAATTTCATGTTGCCTACTTTTACAAGAGGTCCCTACTATATTTTTCTGCAGACCTGTAGGAGAAAGAATGTCAATAAAGTCTTTTATTTTCTGTCATATGGTAGCTATGTAATATTTGGATCCTTCTTTGGCAGTACCAGTGGCCGTCTTCTTGTTCTCTGCCTTGAGCATGTGCAAAATTCAGATAGTGGTTCAATGATATTGTGCTCCAAGGCAGGGTCATTATCACAAAGAACTTCTCCGTTCTGTGAAATTGTTGGATCTGCCCCTGAACAGCTATCAAGCAGTAGCCTTGGGAGTAGCCCTGATGATAATAGCTCTGATGGTGTTAAATATGATGAAAATGATGTGTGGCAGTTGCGATTGGCTTATGCAACTACATGGCAGGGAATGGTCCTTGCCATCTGTCCATATCTTGATCGCTACTTCTTGGCTTCTGCTGGCAATGCTGTAAGTTGTAAAGTCTTGGCTTTTCTTCTTTCATTATGTCTTGTTTATCATATCACAATCTCTCTCTTTCAACATCAGAAAGTTCTGTATGTATGCTCAATACATGTTTATTTTACAACATTTCTTTCCCATTCTCTGCTGATTAATTTATTTTCTTCCCCCCCTTCCAGTTCTATGTTTGTGGTTTTCCAAACGACAATCCTCAAAGAGTGAGAAAATTTGCTGTTGGAAGGACGCGTTTTATGATAACATCTTTGACTGCCCATTTTACTAGAATTGCTGTTGGTGATTGTCGTGATGGTATCCTTTTCTATTCTTACCATGAGGTGAGTGACAATGACCTTATTCTCATATAAATCAACGAAGGAAAATGCAGAGACTGGATGTCTATTCTGTATTTTTTTTTTGTTTAATTGTGGTTATTTTATGTGAAACTTATCTTCATGCTTTTCTGTATTCTGTTTCTTATAAAACTTTTTTACTTTTGGAGCTCTTTGCCCTCCATATTTTGTGATGTGTATGATTGGACATTCTGGATCATGGTTCTCTAGTCACGATACTGCTTTAATTAGTGATGGAGTGGGATGTTGGCTGCAAGAAGATAAAGGGAGATGATGAGATGCTAGGACTTGGGGCAGAGAATGCAAATAGGAAGAACAAAGAATAGACACAGAATGTTAATAAGATGAAGAATGAGATTAAACATGGTAATAATAAAAAAAAAAAGTCAAGACTTAACAAAAGGGCATGACATCAATTTTCGGAGATAGATAATGAATTTTTTTTTTCTTTTTTGCAGAGTCACATTTGACTAAAATGCAAAATAAGGATATGTGATATGTACAATTACTGTATAAAAATGAGATAAAAAATTGGGTGATGTTAGAAGCAATATTGGAGTCAATTAATAAATATCATGTATTCATGTTACATATAATATATAATTACTTGCATCTTCAATTGTAGGAAGCAAGAAAGTTGGAGCAACTTTATTGCGATCCATTGCAGCGGTTAGTCGCTGATTGCATTCTCTTGGATTCTGATACTGCTGTTGTATCAGATCGTAAAGGCAACATTTCTGTTTTATGTTCTGATCATCTGGAAGGTAAGGCTGAACTAAGCCGCTTGGGTTTCAAGTCATGTATTTAGCTGTCAATTACCACCTTTTATTGTGTGAATCATTGTCTATCTTTTTGAACTTTTTATGTTCTCAGGCCTCAGGCTTTTAAAATATGAACTAATTGGTTTTGCGGCAAAGTGTTTCATGGCTTGCTTATGGTTGTGATAGAATTATGCCCAATACTGGATTACCCTAACATTTTGATTGTGTTACGTAGGATTAGTAGTTACTCAGTTTTCACTGTCAGTTAATAAAGGAGGTTATTTAGTGTCGTTATTAGCCGATTGAGCATTTAGTTGTTACTAACCATTATAACTAACTAAAGGTCCATTTGTTTAAACCTTAAAAAAAAAACAAAAACAAAAACAAAGTAATTTTCAGATTGTCTGAATAACTGATTTAAGTTACTTTGTCTTTGGTTACAATCATAAAAGCACTTTTTATTTGAAATATGATTAGAAATATGATTTTTTTAATATTCTAATTATTTTTAAAAGCTTTAAACAAACATTTTAACATTCTTAGGGTACTTTTTCTTTAAAAAGGTGATATTTTCATAAAAAAAAAAAACTAAAATAAACGGGTGCTAAGTAAGGGTTATTATGAAGGGATTGGTGTTGATTAAATAATATAATTGCATGCAGATAGCTTGAAGCTATCAAATTTTTTTGTGTATTAGTTTTAGTTAAAATTGTTTCCATACAGTACTGCCTTTATGAAAGTTAATCCAGACAGAGTAATCATCTGTTTTACTAGTTCA
The DNA here is from genome assembly GCF_029017545.1 of Prosopis cineraria. Classification (NCBI taxonomy): domain Eukaryota; kingdom Viridiplantae; phylum Streptophyta; class Magnoliopsida; order Fabales; family Fabaceae; genus Prosopis; species Prosopis cineraria. The sequence goes on along the minus strand of NW_026555334.1, from coordinate 39,520,351 downwards.
ACAATTACATGTTTGTTGGAAAACATTTAAAAACCTTATAATTTATGTATGGTTGCTACGTTTCTGCATTGTATGTAAAGCAATAGGAGCCTCCCCTTTTTCCTATAAAGGATGTGCTGTTTGAATCGTTGCTGAAGGTGTTTGTCTTACCTTGTTATGGGCACCAAAACAGGGTGGAGAGTTCTCCTCCAAAAACACTGTTGAGGCAAGAGAATGAATCCATTTATGTACTAAATAGAGTTTCCCATTCTACTCAATATCGGAGTGGGAATCTCAAACTTCCTTGGTCTCCATTAGTGTGATCCCTTATTTATTAATTTTTAAGAATATATTTTTATTCTATTACTGTACTTTATTGTTGAAGAAGCTCTTGGATTAATTATTTGTTGAATCCCCCCCCCCCAAAAAAAAAGAAAGAAAGAAACAAGGTTGTAACCTTATTTGTTATGGTGCTCCTGCCTCAGACAATGCCAGTCCAGAATGCAACTTGAAGCTAAGATGTGCTTATTATATGGGTGAGGTAGCCATGAGCATTCAGAAGGTAAATCCTTAAAAATTTCATGCATGAAAAGTTGTTTATTTGCATTTCTTTGGAGAAATTTGAAGATATAGGTTGCAGATCCAATATGCTGAAATTCATCGCCTGATTTGGTAAAGATGATTCCTCTACAGGAGAAGACATATCTTTGGGTCACACTTGTTTTTCATCAATGTATGCTGACTTCTAGAGGAAATACCTAAAGTTTCAAACCAAAAAAAAAAAATAAATAAAAGAAAAGAAAAAACTGCAATGTTTCTGAACTTTTACAATGATTGGTGGCAGGTCATTGCTACCCTTCCACCCTAGCCTCATGTTTTGACTTGTTCCTTGGCCCATGTGTGTTGTATTGTAAACGTGAATGAATGAGGAAAAAGGATGTTGCTTTCATTTATTGTATGCCTGTGGTTGATCGGTTTCAAGCTGCTGCTTATTTGTTCTTTGGTTCCCATATGTTGCTTTTTCTTCCTCCTTGCCCTTCTTGTCTCCCACCCTTTGCATTTGCTGCGCAGAAATCACCTTTATAGCTTATGGTTATTTCAGGGCTCATATTCATACAGACTTCCAGCGGATGATATTTTGCAAGGTGGTGATGGCCCTAAGACAAATGTCGATTCATTACAACATACTGTAGTTGCTACTACTTTGTTAGGAAGCATTATGATCTTCATTCGCTTGTCAAGGTACCAATTAATTTTGGCGGTTGCTCTCTCTACTAATATTAAGATGAATAATTTTTGTAACTAGAACATAAACGTTACCCTCCTCAATCCATATTATGCGACTCTTTTCTCTTAGAGTTCTGTACAGATATTTAGACCCTACACATTCACATCTGCAGTCTTCAACTTTCATTGGATTGGTGAATTTGGGGCGATTCTCTAGTGCAGATTAGCGTCGCTTTTTAATTTAAAGGCCTGGCATGTCTGAGAAACATCATTTGTCTTTTTGTAGGGAAGAATATGAGCTCCTAGAAGCTGTGCAAGCTAGACTCGTTGTCCATCCATTGACTGCACCTATTTTAGGAAACAATCATTTTGAGTTTCGTGGCCGTGAAAATCCAGTAAGCACTAACTGGATTCATTTACTTAATTTTAGTTGAGTTTTTGGTGTGGCCTCTTTCTGGCTCTAATTTGTAGTTGCTTGAGAAAGTCTGTTCATGGTACTTCTCTTCGCCCTCGACTTCTTGTGACCATGTTCTGATTATAAAGTCGTTCAGCTTGTTAAAATACGTTTTCTTTTCCATACCTGTTCAACTCAGGTATTTTACTTTCTTGCATCTCCCTCATATTTTCGTGACTATGATTACGGGTTTAGTTTTTTATCAAGCATTTCAGGAAACTTGATAATAGAAGGATTGGTTTTCACCTTATGACAGATTCAAACTTTTGTTTCTATTCTCTAATTCCAAGAACAAAAGAGTCTACTCTTGTACCTTCAGTCATTAATTTTACTCTCTTGTTATCATCTTATGGATAGGTTGGAACACCAAAGATGCTTGATGGTGACATGCTGACTCAGTTTTTGGAGCTAACAAGTATGCAGCAAGAGGCCATTCTATCCTCTGAACCACCGGAAATGGTGAAATCAAGATTGAAGTCACTCCCACCTTCACATTTTCAGGTCAACCAGGTGGTCCAACTTCTTGAGCGAGTTCATTATGCACTCAACTAGATCCCCTTTTATGTCCTCGACCTTTTTTTCCCGCATGGGACATGAAAGGGCTTCCAAGCTTCAGTGGAAGAGTTGGATACTCTGTTCATTTCTTGTCTGGCCTGGAATATAAACCAGTTGACGTAATGTAAGGTCAACTGTGGACTTACGCTTACACTTTACGTTTCCGACGGATGCTTGTTCAAAGTTAATAATCTTGTGGAAAGGACTGGAGTTCTATTCAACATTGTGGCTTGTCAGTGAGAGATTCGACAGCTGCAAGGGGAATACAATGCTTGTGCAAGGTTGCAGTCCTCTTCCTCTAAGCTATAATCTCTTGTATTTCCATGTATTAGTAGCATTCACATTGCTTTGTTGCTAGAAATTGTACAATAGTAAAATTAGTGACTAGCATATTTTTTTAAATATATTTATATATATATATATATATATATTTTTTTTTTTTTTGGGTGATAGAAACAATCCTTGTATATTTCTTAATAAAAGAAACTCGGCGCTTCGCATTGAGGTCATATTTTTCATCACCCGGCATTCCTTGGCCCGTTGTTACTTGCTGTGGTGGATTTTCAAAGTTTGTTAGAAGGAAAGGGAGCAGAAAAATTCATATAAATTGACCGCAAAAATACAGTAACAAGAAACATTGAATTGAGTAAGCAAAAGTGCAATACCATTAATCGTCAAGCATAAAACACAGAGCAATTAGATTAGATTCATAACAAATGGAAGCTTGAGGAGCTCAGTAATTCATATGTTCCACACAACCAGCAAACGTAAAAATCAAATCAAACAACATAGAGAAAGGAAAAGAGATTGAATGGAATGATAAGTTAATAAGTTGAAAATGTTAAAGAAATTATTGCATATTATTTTGATTAGTAATTAATAATTGATAACAGTAATTATTATAGATTATATATAAATTATACTTATAAATTTGTAATGAAGTCTCCGTGAAATACGTTTTTGCCCACCCTATGGGCCTCACCTAGGACTGTGCAATTTATCCGGTAACCCGTATACCCGCCCATACTCGCCCGACCAGTGATTAAATGGGTTAATCCATACCCGTTATTTAAGAAAAATAAACGGGTATGGGCGGGTATAAGCCCGTATATCAATAAATGGGCGAGTGATGGGTAAGGCTACGGGTGGCCTATACCCGCCCGTTTATATTAAAAAAAAGTGTTGGCTGGACTGGGTTTGAGATGCATTTGGTTTTGGGCTGGGGGTTGTTTTCAAATAAAAAAAAGACCCAAGCTGTTCGGTAGTTGAAACCTGTGAAGGCGTGAAACTAAACCATGGACTGATAAGCTCAACTCTGTTTTAGCCTCTGTCGTGACCCGTGAATCCGTGATGCCCGTCCTCTCAGCTGTGTCAGTGTGTGAGATAGTGAGAGTCTCATTCTCAGCTGTGCCCTAAATAGGTCCTCTCAATGTGCGTGCGACTGCAAACTGTCGAGCTACAAGGTGCGAGTTGATCCTCTCGTCCTCTGGCACTTCAGTTCTCATCTCTGGTTTTTTGTTTTCCTTTGCCAGTAGCCACGCCAGCCACAACCAGTCGCCCCTGCCTAGCTCTCCTCTGACTAATCAGTTGTCTCCCCTCCTTTGTTCGTGACTTTGCATCAGTCGGTGAGTGTGATGGGCTGATGGCTTATAATCTCAAGTTTAAAATTTTAAGTTTTCTTCATTCTAATATGCTACTGTTGCCTTTTCAATTTTCACAACCAGTCGAGCGACATTTGATCAGGATTTTAGCTTCTTTGAGTACTGAGAGTAGTGTGCCAAACTTTGGGATTTTGCTTCAGCTTCACTATACAGCACTACAGCGTTCGACCGTTCACCATTTTGCATCCACTAATTTCATTTTCTCCTCTTTGTTTATATTTATGCATTCTTGTCCTCTTCTTCAGTTCTCCGGTTATAATTTGTTGGTAATTTGGTCTGAACTTTTGGGTGATTGATACACTAATCATATTGAATTTTAGTCTGAACTCTAGTTATATTATGTTGGTATTTGGTAATTTAGTTTGAACTCTCTGATTCGGCTCTCTGGTTCAGCTCTGTGGTTATATTGAATTTTAAATTTATATGCATGTTTGAGTGTTTAGAAGATTCATGATTCTTTAGTCATATTGATCACATTGTTTAATTTTTTTGGCTGGCTGTTATTGGTTCAGTACTTTGCTCTGCTTATAATTCTCACTGATAACAAACAAAGTTTTATATTTTAAACCAATTTTTAGATAGATTTAGTCTATTGAAAATTCATAAACAAACTTTTACATTTGCTTTAATTTACTGCTGGTGGTATATTTTTTTTAATGTTAAAGTTTGTCAAGACTCTTTAGTCTTTCCCACAAGACATTGTCTATTTCCTAAGGCTTGTTGGTAATTGTATTTGTATTGTGTGTCATTCTTAACGTGCTGCACCTAACATTAAATATGTCTATAATCGGTTTGTTTTGGTTGTTATATAGTTTTTACTTTAACATTCATTATAAAAAATGTGCAAGATATGGAAGGGGACCATAAACTTAAAACTACCACCACCGTCACAGCACCCATTGAGTCTAAACCTACCCAAGCTGAAGAAGCACCACCCTCCAAACGTAAAAGGAGTACAACATCTAAAATGTGGAATCATTTTGAGAAGTTTATAAATAAAAAAGGTGAGTATCAAGCCAAATGTAACTATTGTGGAAGGGAATTTGCTGGCCATTCTTCTAAAATTGGGACTAAGAACCTTTGACGGCATTTTGATTCTTGCCCAAAGAATCCAAACAAAGCCAAGGCAGGACAATCCTTACTCTTTGCTTCCTTTGGTAAATCATCACCCGTATAATGCAGAACAGTGCAAAAAAGCAGTTGCTAAATTCATCATTTTGAATGAGATGCCATTTCGAGTTGTGGAATAGCAAGGTTTTAAAAAAATGTTGGAAGTGCTTGAACTGAGATTTACATGTCCCTTTCGCACGACTATGGCTAAGTTGTGTTACAAGATATATTTAGAAGAAGCAAAACGTTTGAAAAGGTATTTTAAGAAATCTAAAGTTCGTGTGTCACTCATCACATATTGTTGGACTTCAATTCAAAATTCCAACTACATGTGTCTAACAACTTATTGGATTGATAAGGAATGGACATTACAGAAATGAATTTTGAATTTTTGTGTGGTGAAAAACTATAAAGGGGATACTATTGGCAATGAAATTGAGGGATGCTTATTCTATTAGGGTATTGAGAAAGTATTTGCAATTATAGTTGATAATGCTTCTTCTAATGATTCTGCTATTGTGTTTTTAAAAAAGCGTTTGAAGGATTTAGGAGGTCTAGTGTGTGATAGAAAATTCTTACAGATGTGGTGTACTGCTCATATTTTGAATTTAATTGTTTCAGAAGGCCTTAAAGATATGAATCAATCTATTGAACTTATTCGACATGCAATCAAGTTTGTTAGAACTTCTCCTAGTAGGCTTAAGAAATTTAAGGAGCTTGTTGAAAAATTGAGAATTGATTCAAAGAGTCTTCTTAGCATAGATTGTCCCACCAGGTAATTTACATAATTGTTAAATTATGATTGTTTGCATTATGACATGCAATTTTTTCTAACATTTAAATCTTTTGCTTATCTTAATAGGTGGAATTCAACATATATCATGTTACAGAATGCTGTTAAGTTCACTAAGGTTTTTTATAGAATAGAGGATGAGGATCAAGATTACAAGAACTACTTTAAAAAGAAAGTTAAATTGTCTTCCAGCTTAAGCTATATTGATAGGATGGAAGAGGAGGACGAAGATGAACTTGGTGATCATGATGGTGATGAAGATACAGTTAAACCTCCTAATGCTTATGACTGGAGTGTGGTAAAGAAATTTCTCACCTTTTTGAAATTTTTCTATACTATGACTCTTTAATTTTTTGGATCAAATTATGTCACATCAAACACATACTTTCAAAATATAGTTGCAATCAAGACACGATTGGATTCAATTACAGCTGAATCTAATTCTTTGTTGAGTGACATGGTAGAAAAGATGCAAAGTAAGTATGACAAGTATTAGGGAAAGGCAAAAAACATGAATCCATTGTTGGTGATAGCTGTGATTCTTAATCCTAGATACAAATTTTCTTATGTTGAAATTGCTTTTAAACATTTTATTGGTGATTACATGAAGAGGGAAATGATGAAAAAGAAGATTATGGGACTTTTGCATCGCTTGTTTGATGAGTACTCTGCAACTCTTACAGCCAGTGGTAGTGAACCATCTGAAATTGATACAGAGGTGAGGGATAGTAGTGCTAGTGGTGGGGGAAGTAAGCTCCTCCATCTTCTAAAAAAATTATTGATGTGGCAATGCAAAATTTCTTAGCCACTGCAATGAGTAAGCGTTCAAAGAAATCAATTTCAGAGGTGGAAGAGTACCTAAATGCAGAGTTAGTTGATGCTTGTGATGATAGTTTTGACATTTTGGCATGGTGGAAAGTGAATTCTTTCAAGTATAAAGTTCTGGACTTGATTGCATGTGATTTGTTGGCTATGCTTGTCTCCACAGTGTCTTCGAAATCTGTTTTTAGTACTGGGGGTTGAGTACTAGATACTTTCAAGAGTCCCTTATCTTCAAAAATGGCCGAGACACTCATTTGCACCCAGAATTGGCTATCATCAACATCATGCACCCCATTGGAAGAGATTGATATTGACTATTTTGATGAGACTTTACGTGCCGTTGATGGTAATAATAATATGAATAAGTTATTTTATTTATATTTATTTTAATTCTCCATATTATATAATATATATTATTATTTACTAATCTAATTATCTTAATTTGTCTTGTAGAAGAAGAGTCAATAGCTCAATCTTCTGCCGTATCAAGTGACTCCGAAGAAGATAAATGAGGATCAATGAGACTATGTAACATCCCAATTTAAATTTTAATAGTTAATTTGGGTTAATAGAAATTTTGAAAAATATTTAGAGGTAAGCAAATTAGTAGAAAATAATTATTAAATCTAATTTAGGATATAATTCTAAATTAAAAAAAATTAAAAAAATTAATTAATTAAAAAAATAAATAAATATTATTAAATTATTATTATTATTATAAAAAGAAAGACAGAGAAAAGGTATGAGAAAGGGGAAGGAAAGAAGTAAGAAAATACGATCAGCTTTCGGTGCAATGCAATGATTATGTATATAATAATAATAAAAAAAGGGAGAGAGAGAAAAGAAGAAATAATAAAAAAAAAGATGTGGGACCCACTAAATTTTTATAAAAACTCACCTGTTTCCTTCATTTCTTCATTCTTTCTTTCGTGCGTGAGCTGAGGCAGAGAGAGCGTCTGTGAGCCAAGTTCACCGGTGCTGAGTTTTAAGGTAAGAGTTTTTAATAGGATATTTAGGGTGTGATTTTAAGCTTTTCAAGACTAAGTAAGTGTTCTAAAATTTTTTCTTAGTCATCCTTCTTCTTTGGTTTCTGAGTTTGTAGTGGTAAAAAATTTAAGATCTGAAAGAGGGATGAATTTATGTTAAATAAATATGATTTTTGAGGTTGTCAGTAGTATAATAAATGTTCCAGAGTATAAATTTGTGGATGATCTTTGAATTTGTGACTTATGGATCAAATTCTAAACTAGATCTGAAAATATATGTTGATTTATTGAGGTTTAGATAATTATTCGGGATGAGAAATGAATTATTATGGTTATAGGATTATGATTCTAAGCTAGAGACTCAATTTTTAATTTTTGGGTATTTTAGGTACGAATTTATGAAATAAAAAGAAAATTTTGATAATAGAAATTAGTTTAGAAGCTAATTTTTAGATTATTAATGTTTATTGATAATTAAAAGAGGAGTTAAAAATTTTACTTAATAGTATTAACTCTAGATTTGTATTAAGATTGAAATTAGAAATTATGTTACATTTTTAATTTTATTATTAGAATTATTTTATTAGTTTCAAAAATTGAAACTAATATTTATAAATAATATGTTATTTGTAGATTGTATTATTGTTGAAGATTGTGGTGGGAGAGAAATTGTAACCATGCTTTTAATTTGTGATTTGTGCTACTTCATGTTAATTGGGTGATTATTGAGAAAATTATAAATTTTGTAATATTATATAATTGTGCAATATTATTATGAATTTATTTGATTATTGTGGGAGGTGTTGGGAGACTTGCTATTGTTGTTGTATTTATGTGCCACGTGGTACGCCCCTATTGGAGCTCAATAGGTGGTTTGTAAGGGCTTGGGCTAATCTACCTTTGGCCGGGTAATTTAGCACCGAGTGAGGGTTACGGCTCGAGGTTAATGGAGGGATACAAGGGTAGTTATTTGTGTGTATTATAATATTTCTTATATTTGTTGGAATTATATTATTTTTAATTCTCACTTAATAAGCACACACTTAACTGTTTGTATACACTATCATAAATTGGCTTTAGTTACTGGGACTTTTGAGTCTCATTATGTGGTTAACAATTTTCAGGAGAAGAGCCACGAGTGACACGTGGAGGAGTCCCAGAGGCTTAGTGGTATAAATCCATTGTCTCTTTTGGGTATTTAATTTATGATTTATAATGTGTTATATTGCCAATATTAGGGCTTTTTGTTTATTGACAATTATATGAATATATAAATGTAATCATGACTTTCAAACTATTTCTATTTTTGGTATACTTTGGATGACTGTAATTTTAATATTTAATTTACTTTCGATTGGTTAAAATGGCATGATTATGAGGCCAAATAACTAGCTTGTGTTAAAAATTGACTAAATTGTTTATTTTACTTATTGGGAGTATAAGGATGGACAAATGTGATTTAGTTTACTTGTTGGGAGTATAAGATGGACAAATGTGATTTAACCTAGTGGCATGTGGGAGGTAAAAATTTATTTGAAATGTTGTATTGTGCAAGTTTAAGCTAATTATAAAATATTTTGAAATTATTGATAAAAAAAAATTTGGTGTGTTACAGACTAAATGAGTTTTCACTTTAAAAATTAAAATTATTAATCCTTGTTTATTTAGTATTTGCTGTTAAAATATTTATCTTTGTATTATTCAGAGATTTAAACTTTTAGAATAATGCTACTTAAGTATTTATGTTAAGTTATAGTGAAATGAAAATCATATATTTTAATTTTTTTTTAAATGAGTGTTGTGGGTAAAAGAGTGGCACAAATCCACCCATACCTGTTTGCACTTATTTAAAAACAAATGTAAAGAGGTATAAGTAGGTATAGATGGATAGCCATCTATTTACCCATAAACAGGTAGGTAATGGGTACGGCCATGAGTGGCTCGTACTTACTCGTTTATGCTCATAACCTCACCTACAGGAAGGTGTTATTAAAAAAACCAAAAGAAAAAGAAAAAAGAGAGAAAACGGTGGGGCATGCTTTGCATCAAGGATACTGTCTCCGCCCGAACAAGAAATGTGGAGCGCTTTTCAAGTCTTTCTTCCACTCCGCAGCATGAGTCTGTAGTGTTGCAATGGTAGCAGGAGGGACCATCAGACACCTTTCAAAGCTCTTTCTTTTGTAATTTTCTTGGAAATTACAAAAGACTAACCTAGACCACCACACTTGAAGCTCCCACTTATAATCATGGCGGTTTCGGAGGAAGAGTGTTCGTCTGCCAAGTGCGGGCCGTCATCGTCTTCCTCCAGCACAGCCTACTACCTTGCCAAGTGCGCTCTAAGAGCAAGCGTCGTTCTTCAGGTTCTTTATGGCCACATCCGTTCACCCTCCTACAAGGACGTTGTCTTCGGCAAGGTTCTCCTTTTCCATTTCTCTTTCCTGTATTATTCCTTCACCAGAATTAATTTGTTAAATTTCCAGTGCCGCTGTTGAATTCAAGTTGCAAATTAGACTTTCTTTTCGTGGGCGGGTGCAGGTTTAGTTCGAAGGATGGAACCTTTATATTTTTTCTTTGGCGTTAATTTTGGCTCTGACTGGGATTTTCCAAGTTCTTTAATTCGTCATCGTCGTTGCACTCTGCATTGCTTGTGACTATGTTACATGAAAGGAAGTGATGACTGGGAGGATCAACTGCTTGTTAAAAATTGTCTCTTTTATAATTAGTTTGTTGCATACTATCTCTTTTTAATTAAAGATGTTAACTATGTTATTTCTATTACATGGCCAGGGGGTGGCTACACTACACCCATCTTACCACCCACCTGAGCTTGTCCCTAGCGGTGCTTAATCCAACTATTTCATGCTGCTGTTATAGCTATAATTATTGGGTTAGTATCATGCTGCTGCTATTATTTATGCTTTCAGGAGACGTCTATGGAGTTGGTAATGATTGGCAAGGATGGGATTGTGCAATCCGTTTGTGACCAGCCTGTTTTTGGCACGATTAAAGATCTTGCCATGTTACCCTGGAATGGGAATTTTGGTGCACGAGATCCAAAGGTGTATTTGTCGTTCACCTTTAACTCTTTATTCTCTCAACTGACAGCCACGTAATCAGTTCGTAAATCGACTGATTTTCTTGGGAGACATCTTTTAGTTCAATGAAATCAGTTGTTTTGATTGGCATTTTTTCCCTCCAAGGCTGAATCTTATTTAGTCCTTTTTTGTTCTGTAGTTGTGGGGTAAAGACCTTTTGGTTGTTATATCTGATTCTGGGAAGCTGACATTGCTTACATTTTGCAACGAAATGCACAGGTTTACTTTGCCCACTTTTTTTCTTGGTTCATTCTTGTTTCACAGGAGAATGGTGTAGTTTTGTTATTTATTGATCTCGAGCAGTATATTATTGAAATTCGTGACCGTATATCATCACAAAATAGTCGCTTTGTATGATTCAAAGGGCCAGCATTGTAGTTTGTTATTGCTGAATTTTTGAAGTCCTTAAATTGTTCTTTGCTAAGCTTCCTTCTTCTTTCTATATGCATTAATGTAGGTTTTATGCTGTAACGCATGTTCAGCTATCTGATGTGGGAAACACAAGGTATCTTCCAGGAAGAATGCTAGCTGTTGATCCCAGGTGACATCTTTTTTTACCTGAAAAATTTTGAAACGTCTCTATGAGCCTACTGAGCTTGGCAAGTTTTGCTTGTAAGCATATCTCAATTTCATCTTGCACTGATTGTATTAACTCTGGTTTTGTTTCTATAGTGGTTTTTTTTTTGCTGTAAGTGCATATGAAGATCGGGTAGCTCTGTTTTCAATGTCAAAGTGCAGAAGCAGTGATATCATTGATGAGGTCCATAACTACTGTACCATTTTCCATCACAAAAAAAATTTGTTGGTTCTTTGTTGGCATACATGTGTATGTGATATGGCTTTTTTTCCCCTGGTGCATTGACATGCATCATCATCGTCTTCTTCTAATATATTTTTTAATTTATAATATTTGGATATGTCCTACATTTGTAGCAGTGTGTTTTGTCCTTCTTTTTTATACTTTATTTTTGCCTTTTGTCTTAAAATTTAAATTCTTATATTATCCTTTTTGCCTCATTATAGAGAATAACATTCCCTTCTGAAAGTGAAGGGAAGGAAAGTAATAGAACACCTGGCATAGAAGGTACTATATGGAGCATATGCTTTATTTCACAGGATTCTGAGAAACCAAGTAAGGAGAATACTCCTGTACTTGCTATTCTTCTAAATAGGTATGATATATTGGATTTGTATTTTGGCTTGTCAGGAGCTTATTTTAAGATTAGATGGATCTATGGTGTAAAGAAATCTTTTCTGTGTTGTCTTTGGTTTGGGTGAAGTGCACTTACTTGAAATTATATCCTACAGGAAGGGGGAATTCCTAAATAAGGTAGTTTTATTGGAATGGAATATTAAAGCACAAGCGGTTCATGTTGTTTCTGAGTTTGTTGAAGATGGGCCTCTTGCACATGACATTGTTGATGTTCCCAATTGCCCAGGACTTGCATTTCTATTCAGGGCTGGTGATGCTCTCTTAATGAATCTGACAGATGCTCGCTACCCATGCCTTGTTTGCAGAACTAGCTTTACTTTTTCACCTAATGCTGTGGAAGAGCTGACTTTTGTTGAAGACTCGTGTAAGTTACAAGACATTGATGATGAAAGCTTTAATGCCGCCGCCTATGCTTTGTTGGAGCTGAGCCGTTATGATCCCATGTGTATAGATAATGACAATGGTGTTCCTTATTCAGGTTGCAAGTATGTTTGCTCATGGAGTTGGGAGCCTGAAAATAGTGTAGTTTCTAAGATGATCTTTTGCTTAGATAGTGGAGAGTTTTTCATGATTGAGATTCATTTTGATTCTAAGGGTCCTCAGGTCATTGTCTCAGAATGTCTATATAAAGGTCTAGCTTGTAAAGTGCTTTTATGGGTTGAGGAAGGATATCTGGCTGCATTTGTAGAAATGGGGGATGGCATGGTCCTAAAATTGGAAGATGGAAGGCTATGCTATACTAGTCCTATAAAAAACATTGCACCAATATTGGATATGGCAGTTGTGGATCGTCATGGTGAGATGCATGATAAAATCTTTGCTTGTTGTGGTGTGGCTCCTGAGGGTTCACTAAGGATTATTCAAAGTGGTATAAATGTGGAACGGCTTCTGAAGACTGCTCCCATATATCAAGGGGTAACTGGTGCTTGGGCAGTTCAAATGAAAGCTATTGATTCATATCATTCTTTTCTTGTACTATCATTTGTTGAAGAGACTAGAATATTGTCGGTTGGATTAAGCTTTACTGACGTGACTGATTCAGTTGGTTTTGACCCTAATGTCTGTACTTTGGCTTGTGGCCTTGTGAGTGATGGTTTGCTTGGTCAGATTCACCAATGTGCAGTTAGGCTGTGTCTGCCTACTAAGGCTGCACACTCCGAAGGTACCCATTTGCCCTCTCCTATTTGCACATTTTGGTCCCCAAGCAATGCAAATATCAATTTAGGGGCTGTTGGGCATAATTTTATAGTTGTATCAACCTCTAATCCATCTTTTTTGTTGATCCTTGGAGTGAGATGTCAATCAACTTATCATTATGAAATCTATGAAATGCAAAGGTTGGAGTTGCAAAATGAATTATCATGCATTTCCATTCCTAGAAAAGAATTTAAGCATAAACAATCAGATTTGTCTATGCCAGCAAATTGCAAATTCGCTGCTTCCTTTTCAAGTGGATTCGACATCAATAAATCCTTTGTTATTGGCACACATAGGCCGTCAGTGGAAATTTTGTCTTTTACATCTGATAGAGGAGTTAGATTTATAGCTTGTGGGACAATTTCATTTATGAGCACTATGGGAACAGCTATGAGTGGTTGTATACCTCAAGATGTCCGGCTTGTATGCGTTGATAGGTTTTATGTTCTTGCTGGATTAAGAAATGGAATGCTTCTTCGCTTTGAGTGGCCATCAGACCAACCTATTTCACCACCAGTGGATGTGGATACTGCTTTATCTAATATGAATTTCATAAATTCTGAGGAAAATGTCTCTTACAAGGCAGACAACCTACCTGCCCCTCTCCAATTGATTGCTATCCGTCACATTGGCATTACTCCTGTTTTCTTGGTGCCTCTGCGTGACACACTTGATGCTGATATAATTGTGCTAAGTGATAGGCGATGGTTGTTGCATAGTGCAAGACATAGTCTTTCTTACACTTCTATCGGATTTGAGCCCTCTACTCATGTGACTCCTGTTTCTTCTGTCGAGTGTCCAAAAGGAATTTTATTTGTTGCTGAAAACAGTTTACATTTGGTAAAAAGAAACATACTTAAGTAATTCTATCTGCTTTTTTGGGGGTCTGTTTCTTGCCTGTGCTTCTGTGTCATTATTTAATTGTTCTTAATCATATGATGCTTTAGGTGGAGATGGTTGATAATTTCAATGTTCAGAAGTTTCATTTGGAGGGCACTCTGCGGAAGATCTTATATCACAGTGAAAGCAGGATGGTGATTGTGTTAAGAACTGAATTGAATTGTGATACTTGCTCATCTGACATATGCTGCGTGGATCCCATAAGTGGTTCAGTACTTTCATCCTTTAAACTTGAACTTGGAGAAATAGGAAAATCCATGGAATTTGTGAGGGTTGGAGGTGATCGGGTGCTGGTAGTTGGAACTAGCCTTTCCCTTGGTCCTGCCATGATGCCAAGTGGTGAAGCTGAGAGGTGTCACTTCTATCATTCACCCCCCTTGATATAATTACTAGCTAATTGACATGTTTGTTGCCCTTTAACTATTGTATTGCCGGGGGCTTATCTTTCCTTGCCTGCACTATGGTTGTATGAGTGAAATAACCTAAACTGCCATTGAGCTACTGCCTACTTGAAACCATCTTCTTACTTACCTTAACTAAATCCCTTAAACAAAAAATATAAATTTTGACTTATGTTTTGGTGACTCATCTAAGTCTTACTAATATGCAAGAATGCAAAATGTATATGATAAAGATGCTAGGTACTATTTATAATATTTGACACTAAATATGAAGAAACATCCTTCTCTAGCCCATGCTTCGCCAACCAGTACAGGGCATCCTAGCAGGAAAATTTGGTTGCAAAGAGTGTTATGCCCACCTGAGTGGTCATTCCACTTCCCTGACAGATCTAAACTGAAGGACACTCAGAATTTTCTAAGACATGCATGGAATCAATTTGTTTTTGTCTGTGTTTCAGTGCTGCTATCATTAGCTGCAAATAATGTAATTGGCCCAAGGTTAAGGTTGCCTTAGCTGCATTTTTGTAGTAAAAAACTTACAATTAGTTGTTTGGTTTCCTAGCTAAACTTAGTTAATCTGTTTAATATCTCAATTCTGATCTTTATACTTGAAGCTATAGTTCCTACTGATTTGGTGTCCTACTAAATTGAGTGTTATCTCTATGTGTGATTAATTAGACAAATAGTGGTATACAGTCAACAAGCTTAATTTTCCCACTTTTACAAGAAATTCCTGGTGTTTTTCTGTAGACTTTTGGGTGAAAAAATGTCAATAGATTCTTTCTTTTCTTTGGTTAGTCATATGGCAGCTGTATAATAATTGAATGCTTCATTGGCAGTGCCAATGGCCGTCTTCTTGTTCTATGCCTTGAACATGGAAAAAATTCAGATAGTGGTTCAATGATGATATGTTCCAAGGCAGGGTCATTATCTCCAAGAACTTCACCCTTCCAGGAAATTGTTGGATATGTCCCTGAACAGCTGTCAAGAAGTAGTCTTGGAAGTAGCTCTGATGATAATGGCTCTAACGGCATTAAACTTGATGAAAATGATGTGTGGCAATTGCAATTGGCTTATGCAACCAAGTGGCAAGGAATGGTCCTTGCAATCTGTCCCTATCTTGATCGCTACTTCTTGGCTTCTGCTGGCAATGCTGTAAGTTGTAAAATCTTGACTTTTCTCCTTTCATTATATTTTTTTTCTTGTTCTCCCTCCTTATCTCAATTTATCTCTATCAACATCAAAAAGTTCTGTATCTGCTGATTAATTTACTGTCTTGTTATTCAGTTCTATGTTTGTGGTTTTCCCAATGATAATCCTCAGAGAGTTAGAAAATTTGCTGTTGGAAGGACGCGTTATATGATAACATCTTTGACTGCCCATTTTACTAGAATCGCCGTTGGTGACTGTCGTGATGGTATCCTTTTCTATTCTTACCATGAGGTTAGTAGCAATTGCTCACTTTCTTGTCAATTTTTATGATGGAAAATTGAAGAAAACAAGAATTGAGTTTTGGCTATGGATTCTCTTTGTTGAGACTTGCAGAGAGACTGGGGGGCTGCTCTGTATTGATGTTTCGTTTAAATTCCGTTACTTATTGTAAAGTTTATCCTTATGCTCTTCTGCACTCCTTTCCTTTGTAATTAATTCTTGTGCTCCTTCCCCTGGTATTCTTTATTATAGTCAGTTATCTCATGTTGCTTATAATTTGATATTTCCTTGGTAGGATAAGGCTTGTTATTGTTGTTGTTTATAATTTGATATTGCAGGGTTATGGTTCTCTTTTCATGTGTGACATTGATCATTGTTTTCCGTCATTAAGAGAAAGCAATATTCAACTTACTTAATTTGCATCTTCTTCCAGGAAGCAAGAAAATTGGAGCAACTTTATTGTGATCCATATCAGCGGTTAGTAGCTGACTGCATTCTCATGGATGGTGAGACTGCTGTTGTTTCAGATCGTAAAGGAAACATTTCTGTTTTATGTTCTAAACATTTGGAAGGTAAGACTGAACTAAGCCTCTTGTGTTTCAAGTAATCAGCTATTCAGCTATCAATTATAACCCTTTTGTTTTGGGAATTATTGCTGCAAACAAAAAGTTTCATGGTCATGCATATGATTGCAGTAGATTGATGACCTGTACTGCAGCACCGTATCAAGCTAATTAGTGATTGATGGCTGTTACTTACTATAAATTTATTAGAATTACAAGCTGAATAAGAAGTTAGTTAGTAAGAGCTAATTAAAATAACCACCTACTTACCCCTATGATTAATATAAATAAGGGTAATAATAACTGTTTTTTTTTTCATGATGTATTACTACATACACAAGGACTGCTACCTTTCTGCACTGCTACCCTTCTTTATATTGTGCTGTTTTCATCATTGTTGAAGGTGTTTTTCTTATTGTAATCCCTTAATTACAATGGCATTTAAAAACAAACTCTATTTTCGTGATGTTCCTATACCTTTTTTTTTTTGGGACAAAGCTATCAGCTTAGTTATCAACCTTTATTACTCTGAAATGAGATTCTAACCTTAATTTCTTATGGTACACATGCCTCAGACAATGCCAGTCCGGAATGCAACTTGAAACTAAGCTCTGCTTATTATATGGCTGAGGTAGCCATGAGCATGCAGAAGGTACGTCCTTTGAATATCATGGATGAAAACTTATTTATGTGCAGCATTTTTGTAGAACATTGAAGATAAAAGTTACAGATCTATTGTGCTGAAATTGATTGCCCTAGTTGGTATCCACACCACTCATAATTTATTCTTCTTTGGATTTGATAATCGTTATGCATTCTGCCAATTTGTTGCTACTCCTGTTTCGCCCTTCACTTTTTCCTTCTGATTTGATTATACAGTTCATGGTTCTATTTCAGGGCTCATATGCTTACAGACTTCCAGCTTATGACGTTTTGCAAAGTGGTGATGGCCCTAAGACGTGTGGTGATTCATTTCAAAATACAATAATTGCCAGCACTCTTTTAGGAAGCATAATGATATTCATCCGTATATCAAGGTACCGATTAATGTTGGCATCAGCTATCTCTACAAATATTAAGGTGCATAATTATTGGGGGCAGGTTAGCTAATGGAAAGTGCTGCTGATATCTGTTTGATTTTTATTTCAGAATAGTGATAGTCTAGGTCAGGCCTTTGAGTACTTGAACTGGTCACTGGACTGTCTTTTCTGGCAATTTAAATGGCTCGTGCAGTAAAATTTTAAGTTGCTTCAGGTAGTCTCACTGGACACCCGGCAAATATGGTTTAATCTTTTTGGGGACTGGGTCCATTGGCATTTTTTCATTGAAAGATTGAGGCAATAATCTTTGCCTACAAATTAGAAAGCACATTCAAGTTATATTAGCGTCTTGATTGCTTTCTCATTCTCTGAGTAATGTCAGATCGAGAAATTCATAACAACCCAATGCTTCAGTTTAAAAACATTTTCTTTTAATCATAAGTTTGAATCATACCATTGATAATTTATTAGATTTATAAAAAACTATATAGATATGTGGCAGGTTTGAGGTGGGATACAGATCAGAACAATGTTGTCCTGACCTCGCCCTGTCCCTGAACTATAAAGATTGGATTTTTTCTCAAATATGTGCCAAATCTTGATCTAATGTTAGATTTATCTGACCCAAATAGGACAGGTCGGATATCTGCAGGGCAATCAAGATTGTTATCCCTAGTGGAAACATTACAATGCTTGCTTTATCGATATTGCACCTGCAGTCTCTGAAGGATATAATGAGCTAGAGAGGACACGAGTCAACTGATAAGTGGGTACAGATAATGTTGAAGCAATTATAATCTACAATTTCAATCATTGAGAGATTGTGGTATACACCAGTGTCAATGTTGTAAGCGTGCCATTTTCCTAGCAAAACCAAATACAATTTCGTTAATGAAGCATTAACATTTTTTCTTCTTCCAGCCATGCGATGTAACTATTCCATTAGAGTACTTTTCATAGATATTTAGATGCTTCGTATTAACATTTCTTCAACTTCCACTGGATTGTTAAATTTGGGGTGATTCTCTAGTGCAGATTAGCGTTTTGCCTAGAGTTTTGACATGTCTGCGAAACATCATTTTTGTGTAGGGAAGAATACGAGCTCTTAGAAGCTGTGCAAGCTAGACTTGTTGTCCATCCATTGGCTGCACCTATTCTAGGAAATGATCATAACGAGTTTCGAAGCCGGGAAAATCCAGTAAGTACTTCTATCTGGATTCAATTACTTAATTTCAATTGAGTTTCCACGGTGATATCTCTCTGGCTCTAATTTTTAGCTGGTTGAAGAAAATAGTGGTATTTTTCTTCCTGCTGCTAAGAAAGTGTAAATAATTTTAAAATCCTTAAGCTTGTGGAAGTATACTGATTGTTTTTATCGTTAGTTCTTTTTGCAGAAGTGAATCCCTTTTCCTTTTTGTTACCGAAGTCCAATATCTTACTTTCTTACACTGCCCTCATTTTCAAGGGACTGTAGTTAGAGATTTCATTTTTTTTATTAAGCATTGCATAGAAGTTAGTCGTGTAAGGACTGGTTTTTATCTTATGACATTCAAAATTCTCATTCTATTTTCTTATATTACATGTACCCAAACGCTTACTCTGGTACCTTCATTGGATTTGCTTACACTTAACTTGTGGCTAGGTTGGAACGCCAAAGATACTTGATGGGGATATGCTGACTCAGTTTTTGGAGCTAACAAGAATGCAGCAACAGGCCATACTATCTTCAGAACCACCAGATGTGATAAAATCAAGTCTCAAGCCAATCCCACCTTCACATTTTCAGCTAAACCAAGTGGTCCAACTTCTTGAGCGAGTTCATTATGCACTCAGCTAAATACACCGTTTTTTTTTCCCGTCCTTTCCCCCCCTTTTTTTTGGCATGGGGCGTGAAAGTGGTTTTGTAGCTTCAATGGAGGAGAGTTGGATGCTGTGTTCATTTATCGTGTGGCCTGGAACAAATCAGTTTGCATAATGTGAGGTTAGCTATGGAGCTACACTTCATTAATATACGAGGGATACTAGTTCAACCTAAATAGTGTGGAAAGGGCTGGGCAGGTCTATCTTGTGCTTTTGGTTAGAACGCTTCAACAGCTGTGCGGGGAATACAGTGCTTGGGCGAGGTTGCGCTCCTCTCGGCCAGTACACACTATTTTGTCAATGTATTTCTATACATCGTAGTGACATTCGCATTCCTTAGGCGCAACAAATTGTGCAATAGCCTGACTTGTGAGTAGCATTCTTGTAATTTTTTGTTTGAGATAGAAATAATCATTGTATATTCCTTAATAAAAGAATCTTGGCGTTTGAGCGCTTTTGGCTTGGGCCATATTTCTATCATATGGCACTCCAGGGCTAGATTTCGATGGCCGAGAGCTTGTGGGAAGGAAAATACTCCTGTTTTCATTTGTTAGAAAAAAAAGTTGTATCATGCGATTTAAAAAAACCAATTAATTATATTAATTGTGTTTGAAAATAAAAGAATTAAACTACAATATTCTTTATTAATTATATTAATTAAGCCTTCATTAATTGTCTCTTATAACTGTAAATAATAAAATTATGAGGGGTAATTTAAAAAATTTGTAATAAATGCCTACTAAAAAAAATGTGATTTTTCTTATATAAAAAAAATTAAAAGTGATATTTTTTTTCATAAATAAAAACGGAAGGGGTAGACAATATAGATGATGTTACATTCAGCCAATCTTTCAAAGCGTGTTAAAGTGGTGTTCATGATGTTTTAGAAGATTAATTTTAATAACATTCTCGTTTCCCAAAAATAAAGAAATCAGAGAAGCATCATCATTGTCATCAATTGCAGGATTTGTTTCAATAAGTTCAATGGGAGGGCAATTATATTTAGTTGTTGGATACAATAAAAAGTTAGCTTCCTTGAACTGAGTGGCTACTAATAACTGATCTTATTTATAAATTATTTTTAACGTTTTTACTGGAAACAAAAAAAAAACTATAGCATTCTTAGTTCTATTTAAAATTTTTATAAGTTTTTAACTTTAGCTTTGTTAATTATATATATTTTAATAACATTTTTTCTTAGCAATATTTAATGAGAGGTAAAAGAAGAAAAATATGATAAAAAAAATTAATAACATGTCCCATAAATACAGTATGATATTAAAAAAAAAATCTCTCTCCTTATAAATAGAATTGAAAGATATACATTAGGATTACAGTCATGAACTAAATCAGGCGTCGGTTTCCAAATTCAACAAGCTTGATGTAAACAAAACAACTCAAATCAATTGAGGATAGGGGGAAAAAAAGTAAGTAAATGCTTGGTACCAAATATATCAGGCAATGGCATAAATGGCTAAATCTATAACCTACTAAATGCATTTGTCATGGATGCTTTTTGCTCTAGTTTGTTATTGCCAAGTGACAACATGAATACAAAAAGTTGGCTAAGCATTGTATGAGTTACAAACCAGGGCCAGCAAAGTTGTTGATTGCATTCGTACTGCTTTTATTGGGAGTTCAAACAGCAAAACTTTTAGTTCCCAGCTTCCAGATCTCTCTCCCACACAAATTTTTAACTAATTCTGTATATCTACATAACATGATGAGTAATGCACTTCATTTCTCTTGAGGCGGAATCTAGCAAATACAAAAGCTGAATCTATCACATACCAAAAGCATGGATTTGGAATGCTTTTTTCAAAACTTAGAGGAGATCAACTTCTCTTATATGGTCTCGTTCAGTCCCCCCTCTCTCAATAAATAATTAAGTAATGGTATTTTTTTTATTTCTTATACAAGGCGATTTTTTAAAAAGAATTGATGGTTTTATAGATGAGTCAATTAGTGGGTTATTATTAAAATTTTCTTGAATCATCCTGTTGAAACTTCCTAGAAAGATATTTAATGTCTAATGTAATGTTTCTTTATGTTCATAAAAAGGGCAAATTTTAAAAATTTTAATTTAAAAAAATTATTGAATTAATCATCTCTTCTCAATTTCAGTAAAATAATTAGAAGTGAAGAAATGGGAGGAGTTATTTTGCAAATAACTTCACAAATTTTACTGGCTCAAATTTTAAGGGTGATAAACAATATAAATCTTGCTTCATGATTGAACAGGAGAGAAAGATTGAATTCATAATCATGTTCTTGGCAGCTGATAGAGTAGGTATAAAAAGTTGGCAAAACATTTATTGATGAAACGCAAAGCTGGCGAAGTAGTTGATTGCATTCATAACAAGTTAAATAATACATGCAACACACATTTTAAGAATAAAACTCGATGAATCTAAAATAAGATATTCTCAGCAAAAAATCATAGTATGTAATAATAAACTATCAATAATATTCACCTGTTATTTTTTTATTATAAACTTACTCCTTTACTTCTATTTACAGGACAGAAAGAAAATATTAATTTTGATATTATTTATATGACACTTCATTATTTTTTATATTCATTTTATCTTTCTGCTCTTATTAAATGTTAAGGAGATTTATTAAAAATGGCTCCTTTTGTCTTTATTAAGAGGTAGAAGTGAAAATTTATTAAGTTTTAAAACAAAATGAATGAAGTTTAAAGTTTCTATTAATTCTGGTGAAATGTGTTGAAAGTAACTTATAAATAAAATTAAAGGGAGTAAATAACAAAACTGTAAAAAATCGCAAGTTCCAGCAAGAGTTTCTCAAGTGTTCTTATTGGGGTGATAATGTAGATGCTACGTTCCAACTTCCAAGTCTTGTGGAACGACGTGTATATTTAAAAGAATCATGTTTGAGATTCCGTTTCAGAGTATTAAACGTTACTGTAACTGCTTACTAATTCAAGCAAAACAAGTTGGGGATCTGACGATCAGGACATGCCCTATCCTGACAAATTGGTTTTCTTTCTTTTGTATTCTCTCATTCACTTTTCAGCTATTGTTATATGTACTGTATGTACATACACACAATGGTATGTATAAAAAAAAAAACACGATAATGGCCTATTCGTTATGCTTATCTTAGCCGTTTTGCAAATCTTTATTTTAATAAATAAAAAAAATGTCTCGATAAAAATAGGTCATCCTTCTAAAATGGAGTACTTGCTACAGTTTTGTTCTCATCTGTTTTGATAGATGAGTCATTTTCATTCAAAAAAAGGGGTGTTTTTATTTAAAACCATTTTTTGTTAAATGAGCAGAATGCACTACTACATAAACTCTACACCTCTAGTTATTATTTCGAGTACTTTAAGATCATTTTTGTTAACCGTTACGTCAAGAAAGAAGATGGCAACACTGGGATCAAGGAGGAGGAAGCATAGTTGAATCCTGAATGCTAAAATGTAGGGAAATGGAACACAAACCTTGGTTCTGGCTCACGGATATGGCACAGACCAGACCATACGGCACCACCTTATTCCCTACCTTGCATGCTACTTCAAGATTCTGGTCTTCGACTCGGCTTTCTCACCAAATCTCAATTCTCGCGTTTATGATCCCACCAAATATGCAACTCTCAATGGTTATGCTCAAGACTTGCTGGCCCTTCTTCATCACCTAAACTTCAACAACACTGTATACATTGCTCATTCCATGTCTGCCATGATTGGATGCTTAGCTGCGACGAAGAATCCACAGCTCTTTCAACATCTCATACTACTCGGTGGTTCTCCAAGGTGATCAATCAAACTTGATGTTATTACTACTCTTCTTTTTTATCACTGTTATATTGCCCTGCAACTTCAGATTCTCTGTAGGTACCTCAATACAAAAAGACATGAAGGGGGGTTTTCAAAGATCAGAACTTGACACGATATTTGAATCAATGAAGCAAAATTTTTCAAGTTGGGCCCACAGCTTTGCTCCAATTGCTGTGGGGGTGAACGACACGAATGCTATTGCTCGGTTTGAGTGCAGTCTGGGGAGAATGAAACCAGAAGTGGCACCAAGTGTTGCTAGAACTGTTTTTGAATGACCTAAGATGGGTTCTGCCACGAGTTCTGGTGCCTTGCACAATCATTCAGTCTTAGAAAGGACAATATTGTTCCAAAATATGTTGCGCTGTACATGAAAAGAAAGCTGGGCACTCATTCCATGCTTCGGATTCTCAAAACAGAACGTCATCTTCCTCAGCTCACAGCTCACTCTTTGTTGTTGGAAGTTCTCAAGAAATCTGTGTCAATTGGGTGATCGTCATATCTCTTAAAAACAGAAAAGGTGGCCAGTTGTTATTCTCAATCGCAACTTCAAGTTTACTGTTTTTTTTTTTTTAAAGCTGTTCCTCTACTTCTGCACCTTATTCCCACAAATTCTCCCGTCACTCGTCCACCGTATCTCAAACATTTTCTACAGGTCTAAAATCATGTATGCATTTTAAGAAACAACATTTTCATAAACTTCGACCTATTACTAAAAAGTTCAAGTCACCATAGAGAGCAATACTTTGAAATATGTTCTTATTTCTTTTTCTTTCCTTTTTCCTTTTTGGTAAGGAAAAGGAACTTTCGCTGATAGCACAGCCAAATCCCTCTTTGATCATTGACAACCGTTCAATCCAAGTTTGCTTCATATGCAAAAGTTGATAATCTCTCTTTGATCATTGAAAACCTTTCAATCCAAGTTTGCTTCATATGCAAAAGTTGATAATCTCTCTTTGATCATTGAGAACCTTTCAATCCAAGTTTGCTTCATATGCAAAAGTTGATAATCAGACTTCTAACTATTTACTAAAGATGCAAAAACCACCACTGCTCAAGTTGTGGAAAGTTGCATTGTTCAGAAATCATTAATAATCTAACTCATTGGATTTCATGCAGATATAGAAGACCCATTCTAATCTTAGATCTCTATAAATTGAAATCTATGGATCAAAATACATTCGACCAGTTGGTTGTTTAGAGAAAAGGGAGGATTTAAAAAAATCTTAAATGAGTTAAAAAGTAATATAAGATGGCTAATACCATTAAACTGAAGAGAATATCACACATTTGGACAAAACGTACATAGCGCTAGTATCGTACAATTGAGAAGAAATGGATATAGAAGCCTGGCTCCTAATGTAATCCTCAATTTCAGCCAAAAATTTGCCCATCCCATCGTTTTCCCAGCAGAGGGCACGTTTGATGCATTCAGGGATCCCACAAGCTCTCGTCGATGCAGTAAGCCTATGCTGTAGATAGCGGGTTAGCAGTATAATGCAGGAGCAGTGGAATAAGCCAATAATCATACCAGGCAACAGCCGCTTCTGGTATTTTTTACTATTGCTGACAATCATGCACCACAAAACGATCAATTTTGCATCAGCCCATGGCGCTCTCGACGTATTCCATTGCTTTCTTTTTCACATATTCAATCCGTTCCTCGTCACCTTGGGACTTCTCGTACTCCAGATACTTTTTGAACAAGAACTGCAAATTAAGACAAAAAACTACCCAGTAAGGATGACAGGGAAATCAAACAAAAAAAGGGCCATCAGCAAAATTTGGATATATGAAATGTACACACTTTCATCTTTTTAGGTGGGAGGCTCAGACTAATTGCCCTCTCAAACAATGCACGGATTACATCCGAATCTTTTAGTTGAATTTCCTGCCACGTACACGAGAACACATAGTTTATAATACATAATCATATGCTGGTATAGAGAGAAGATGATGTCGTTAGAAAGGATTTGACCTGATCAAGATAAACACTCCACAAGTCTGTTCTCTTTGGGTATTCACGTAATATTCCTTCAAACATGGATCGTCCCCTATCAGGTACCCCAGCTCTAAATTCAAGAATTGCTGTCTGAGAGATGAACTTAATATGCTTATGTCGGGGAAGGCTCAACAAAGCACGATTGACAGCAGACTGATTTCCATCCTGGTTTTGCTTCAGAAGTCTTCGTACAAGCCTCAACCAAATCTAAAACCCAAACCATGTCATGACTTCACATGAATATCACATATTTGAAGGCCATGAAGAATAGGATTTTGCATTTCAAAACTCCCATAATACCTTGCATGAATGCTTAAACTTCTTTGTCATTTTATTGACAAGCTCATCAGCCAACTGATGCTGCTCGGTCCTCTCATACAATCCCAGAAGAGCTAGATAGACTTTTTTGGGATCATTATACTGCAGAGCTCTTTGGAATACTTTCATAACGGCCTCCTACAAACAGAAACTCACTGAATGATATACACATGACCACATCAACGACCAACTGCATAAAATTGTTGTCGCCCTATTACCTCTTTAGGGTTTCCAAACTCATTTTCCAAATTCAAGTAGGCCTTCCAGATATTGAGCTTCTCATTTTCTTCTCGTATGTTTATCGTCCTCAAAGCCCTTGAAAAGTACACAATATATTTAGACAGATGAATGACGAGAATATAAAGAGGAATGCTTTTTCTTCCTTTCTTCTTCTTCTTCTCGTTTTTTTTTTTGGTGGGGGGGTAAAAAGGTAATGTTCCTACCTCATTATTTCTCTAGGAAAGTATATGAGTTTCTGACTTTGAAAAAAACATGCTAGAAACATATTTCCAAGATCACGATTACCGAATATGGCAACCCTCCTAACCCCACCTACCCGCCTTCTATCCCTAAACAAAGCTAACAAGTGACGGATGATACTACAATCTGCTCACTATTACAATATCCCAACGTTAATATTGACGACAAAGGGAAGTATAAATCAGATCAAGTATCATGCAGGAGCTTTTTATCAGCCCGGAATGACACCCTACACCCTTATTTGTCTTTCTGCGTGATACGATTATCTTTGTAAGATATGACTCGGCACCAAAGTCAGTATTTTTACTGTTCAGGTGATGGATAGCATTCATGCCTAGAGGTTTTTTTATTATCCTATCAGCAATCTACAACCCATCTTGGATAGAGATCTTATAGATTTGACGATGCAGCAGATTTTATCTTGCCCACAAGAGAATACATTAACATAATATACTAATTTGTTCTGAATGAAAATTTAGTACCAAGGACTTTAAAATAGCTAGTTTAGCTAGAATAATCAGCTGTGAAAAAAGTTACATTGCGAATAGTCTAAAAAACTCGGAACATTTAATTTAGGCGTATGGGTTTACATGCCTAGAAAGTTGGCTACAATTACACAGAAAATGTGTCCGTGATTTGGAATTTAAGATGTGCTAACAATCACTAAAGAAACAGCTTAGAAATCAAGGAAAACAGAAAGAAATTGGGTATCAAAGAGACACTGAAATATGTGAAACCTCTATTCTGCTACCATGGCTAGGCAATAAAAGTTGATCCTTACATCTTCAGAAGATCACATATCCTGATTTAGATAAAAACTGAATCATATATATAGATATATATTAAATTCAGGCCTTCCTTTTATGTTTAAACTGCATTTAGTTAAATATTGAACATCCCACACATACACACACTGCTCAATAATTGACCAAAATAGACAACTACAAGTATTAGAAAATGTTAAGGATCTTAATCCAGATTTATGAAATCAAATGAGTCTTATGAGAATTTAAACATCCAAAACCAAAACTCAACCATAGGATTTTACGATGCATTTAGTATGATAATGTGGGGGTGCATGTAAACTGTTGAGGTAGTTAAACAATTCACACGCAACCGCACAACATCTATCATCATTTAGCAAGTATGGATCAGACTGAATTGCAGAATAGCTAACAAATGGGCTAATAATTGTGAAATACCTCTCAGCAATTGAGCGGGCTTTCTCAATATCAGCCATGGAAATCATTAAATCCATGTATTTTATCCAGATAAAACTGTTATTTGGAGAGCTTCTAACCATCTTTTCAAATTCATCAGCAGTCCTTGGTATGTCCTCTTCCAGCAGTCTTTCCTCTGCAGCCCTTATTTCTTTCTCCCTGTAGATTACAGAGCTAATTATTACAGATTGAAAAGGAAAACAGCAAATGGAGAGAAATCAACACTGCTCAGCAGAGCAAAAACCATGTAACTATGATAACTGTATCAACCTCTCTCTGATTTCTTTTTTCTTTGCACGCTTCTTTTCCTTTTCATCTATAGTGTCTTCTTTCGCATGATTTTGGCTAGTAGTGTTATCTACATCAAACTGATCAAGGTCCTCAAGATTAACATCAAGAGGAAGAATGGACGCCCTTGCTTCTGCTTGTGAAAAATTCAGACACCGATTATTTTCATCTTCAATATTCATAATTTGAGTGTCAAGCAAACTGCTATACATTGGAGCAATAGACTTTAGTTTATCCGAAAAGCATGCATCCGATTCTTGTTCTAAAGAAGCTTCAAGCGCAGAATCATCTCTCATGTATGAATTCTTCATTCCCAAAGCAATCCGTTTTCTTTCTTCATCTACCTGGTCATACATGTCAGGAAATTGCAAGAAATAATCAGCACCACAATCTCCACTAATAAGGCAATGAAACTACCTGTTGTAAGATAACCCAAGGGGATGTCGATCATAATCATAAATAGTCTTAAAGTTTGTAGGAAATGTATGCAGTTCTATAAATGTTCCAGAATCTAATTATGGAGTGAAAGATGTAAAGATCAACCAAACAACCATTAGATCAGTCTCCTTTTAGAGAAGGGGAGAACTAATGTCTGACAAGGAGTCAATTATAATAATGCATTCACTATGATGATAGTAATGTAAATTTAGATGTTAAGGAATATACTTCAAAATACAACACTCTTCTCCTGAACAATTAACGATATTCAATGGTTTTCCCTCATTTCTGGTAAATGCTACAGATTTTTCACTACATGATTCTAAGAATTCTGAATACCATGCTTCTGCCCCTGATTACACTAAAGCATTCATAGTTGACAACAAAAGTAAGGTGACCAAAAAGAGCCTAGAAATTTTGAAGCTGCTGTTCTCAAATTACCTTCAATATTCGTGCATTTACTTTCTCTCCAGCTTTAAACTTCGTGTCTATTTTGTCAATATGATCATCAGAAATCTCTGATACATGGCATAATCCAACCTAGGTAATCGAAAGAACACAGTAAAATGAGATCACATGATCCAACCACTTTAATCCATACCTGTCAGAATATAATTTAATACAAAATATAATCAGACATTGTTTGGATGGAGTTGTGAGCTGACCATCCAAATCGAGCGATCAACAGGTCATAAAATTAGAAGATGATATCAAGTTGTGAAAATTGGAAAGTTAAACAGTGCCAAAAATATACAACTATTCATTTCATTTTACAAATAAGACTATATTACATTGACCACAAATGACTGAAGGAAGTGGATTTAGTGTACCATGTTTGTGTTGTCAATTGCAATGAATAGACCATATGGCTCCACTCGCTTAACCCTGCCAGATATAATATCTCCCACGTGAAATTTACTGAAATCAACAATATCAGAATTGGTTCGACTGGTACCATCTGATTTCTTCAATGTAACTTCAACATGATTTGAAAGAGGATCCACAGATAACACCCTGCAAAAGATTGACTAAGTACATTTCTCCATTCATCTTGTGTCAGAAAATAGGAGGATAAGACAGGCTGATTACTTACCTTCCCGTTACAAGCTTTCCCACAGGAAATTCATTTTCAGGATCTTTAATATATATATCAGATAGGTTTGACAGAAGAATCCTGGCATCAATCTTTCGTGAGAGCAAAATGAAGCATCCTTTTGGAGAGACATTTTTTACATAACCCTAGAATGGCCAAAGAAAAACATAATTAAATTCGATGGCCCAATATTTAAGGGGAAACAAGCAAAAATGGAACAAAACACATATCCTACTAGGTGAACTCAGCTACATGAATTATATGATGTCTTGTGCTCTATCATTTACTAAGGTTTTAGGAATGTTAACTAAGAGGTCTCAGTCAGGACTCAAAACTATCCATTCCACTCTACTTAATGGTGTCTGCCGCAGTCTTCTTTGTACATGTTCAAACCATCTCAAATAATTTTCTACTAATTTCCCCTCAATAGATGCTACACCCAATTTTTCTTGTATATACGCATATTAGATTTATCTTTACGTGCATGCTCACACATCTATCTCAACATTCTCTTCTATACTACTCCAATTTTATGCTCCTGCTATCTCTTTAAAACCTAGCATTTACTACCATATAACACAGTTGACCTTGTGGCAGTTCAATAAACTTCCTTTTAAATTTATTAGGTACTTTTTGATCACAAATAACTTCTTTTAACTTTTTTCCAATTAAACTAGCCAACTTATGTCCCATGTACACCATCCCCATCAATTTTCCCATAATGTTGAATAATAACTCTCAAATATTTAAACTTTTCACTTAAGGTATAATTTGATATCTCAATTTCACTTCCAAATTACTATTGACTGGCCTCTTATCAAAACTACAACGCAAATATTCCATCTTACTCCTACTCAAGTAGAAACTTTTCAACTCTAATGTTTTCATCCATAACTCAAGTTTGCAATTAATCTCTTCTCTCGTCTCCACAATAATAACTACATCATCCACAAAAAGTAAATACTCAGTCAATACATCTAAGACCAAGTCAAACAAATAAAAACTCAAATATGATCCATGATGTAGTCTAATTTTTATAGGAAAGTAATTTGTTTCACTGCCAAACATTCATATACTAGTTGTTGCCACCTCACACATATCTGGTATAGCTCTAATATAGATAACTCGGACTCCCTTCTTTTTCAAGGCTTTTCAAAGTACTTCTCTCGATATACATTCGTAAGCTTTTTTCAAATCAACGAAAACAATGTGTAAATCTTTACCTTTGCATCGATACTTTTCCATTAATCTTCTTAGTAGATAAATCGCTTTTGTAGTTGCTTTACCAGGCATGAAGCCGGATTGATTTTCAGAAATACCAGTATCCAATCTCAACCTATGCTCAATTTCTTTGTGTGACTCATAAGTTTAATCCCTCAGTAGTTTGCAAAATTTTGAATATCCCTTTTATTTTTGTAAATAGGAACTAAAGTGCTTCTCCTTGTTCAAACAACATTCAATATTAGGTTCTTGAAATTTGAACTAAATAAGCTAAAGTTAGCTAAAAATATAATATAATATAATACTGATTTTAGCGACAGAAGTTGACTGAACTTTGAACCAAACAGAGCTGGGAAATCACATTGAATGACTGATTCTTAAAAAATCTGCAGACAGGAAATAAATTTTAAATAGTTTTTAGATAGTATGATAGAACCTCCTGTTCTAGTGAGCTTAATGCAAACACAAGACATAGAATAAAATAGATTTCTCAATAAGG
This sequence comes from Prosopis cineraria, assembly GCF_029017545.1. Classification (NCBI taxonomy): domain Eukaryota; kingdom Viridiplantae; phylum Streptophyta; class Magnoliopsida; order Fabales; family Fabaceae; genus Prosopis; species Prosopis cineraria. Next base: position 39,489,703 of record NW_026555334.1, on the reverse strand, counting down.
ATTTTTATTTTTAAATGAAACCATTGCCAAACTGTAGTATTTGACATTTTTTAATTAAAAAAGAAAAGAAGAAATACTATCATTAAAAGGACAAATGAGGGATTACACAAGGGGATGATACATTTAAAAAAAAAAAAACAACCCTGATGTGAAGCTTCTTAATAAAGGGGGAAATTAAGGGAGCTTAGTGTAGCTCACTCAAAAGGAAAACAAGATCACAATCGCCAAATAGCTCTCAATCTCTCTTCAAAGGGAAACTCGAGAGAAATAAAGATGTGCATGTGAAGGACCTGAAGCTGACAGTTTGGTTTTAGTAGGAGAAAGAGAGATGGACAAAATGGGCCTGGAAGCAGGGAGCCCAAATCTATATCAGATGATGAGGTGGCAGGAGAGGAGGACAAAAATAGTGGTAACTACAGATTCCTTGGGTGTGAGACTGGCAAGGAGAGCAAGGCCATTGTGGACGATGTTGGCTAGCAGTACCAGGAGGCAAGCAAGATTTTGGCGGGAGACTTTCTAGCCTCTTGAACCAGAGAGGGACTATCTTATTTTCTTATTTATTTTTGTTTCTTTGAGATAAACTAAGGTGAGCATCTCCACCCCTCAGTCTGTTTGGAAAAAAACTTAGCTATTATACACAAATAAAACTGAGATTCTGAGTGTTATAGAGGTTTCATCAAAATTCAATTAGTCTAACGGTCAATGTGATATCAACAACTTAAGATTTCACGATATATACTTGTCAATGGACATAACATTAAAGAAACTACTATAAACTAAAGAAAAGACGAAAGTGCACTAAAAAATGCTATTTAAGAGATAGAAGAACAAGAATTATCCAGCACCTGTACCACCATATCAGGATGAAGATCCTCAATCTTCTCAACATGTTTGCTACCAGTAGACCTGGAAAAACAAGAAACAACCATAATGATTTTCACTTTCATTAAGATCGGAGAATATTAAAGCATCTAAAATCACACAATTTCAACATATTTTCACCCTTAGACCACAACAAATCATCTATATATTTTAACAAGATGAACTAATCAGAATTTAAGCAATGAAGAGCCACATGTTAAACCCTTACAGCGCAGTATTTTGAAGACTGATAGATAGACATTGTAAACAGAAAGCTGCACTTGGTATAGCTCCCAACAGGATATAACCACATATGTCATGGGTAATGCAAGTTGAATCAACATTATAATTTTTGCCCGTTTTCAGTTGGGTCTGTCAGACTCTGATGCCAACAAAAAGAACAATCCACTTGTAAATATTAATTTTTTCTTTTAAAAAGGGCTAAATGAGTCTTTCTAAATGTGTCTATCCAAAGGCCCTTAAATGAAAGTGACTTGTAAGAACAAATTTAAGGAGGGGGGCTCCCTATGTAAGAACAAATTTGAGGAAGGGGGCTCCCTTCTCATTTGGATAAGAAATTTGAAAGGGAGGGGAGCCCCTACCCTCTAAGTTGGGGGATTTTGGAGGAGAGGAAGCATTTTAACTATCTTCCCTTGAACCAAACAAGATATGTAGGAATTTGGCAATAATTATAATAATATTATGTAAATATTAGAATTAAATAGGGCAGATTCGTCATTTATTTGTTTCCTTTTTTCTTCTTTTGTATCCCTGATTTTTCAGCCTCTAAGTTAATGGGCCTGATTGTACTTTGCTGTATATATTTCTCCTCCTCCATTGAGATGAATACGATTGAGAAAAGTATTCAAAAAACCCACATGGCATCAGAGCTATGGTTTGAAAAAGCTGCGATGCTGAATCAGTGAGTGACTTCGAATCGGTGGCCTCATCTTCCGTCAGCTGCTGCAACTCTAAGACCTTCTTCCAGCATGATGGAGACACCACGTCTGGAATCAAAGGAATCGCCCAAGTTTGCTTTGCGCCAAGTCACAGCGTCCACTCTTGAAGGTTTGATAGTCTTGAGCCAAACGATTATACTTGAGAAACTCAATGGAGAAAACTAATGTGAATAGGCCTAGTCAATGAAGCTAGCGATTGAAGGTCGAGGTAAACTTGGGTACATCTTGGTGAATTCTCAATACCAGATTCAAAAAATCTGACAACCATGAAACTCTAGAAATTATAAACCTCCATGGTTTCATCTTGGCTCGTTAACACCATGCTTCCTATGATCAAGAAGAGCTTTATGTTCCTTCCCACAGCTCATGAAATAAGGGACACCATTTGTGAAGCTTGCTCCGATAGGGAAAATGCATCACAAGGGTTTGAAATCAAAACAACGCTTTAGGAGTTGAAACAGCAGTCATAAAGTCTAAGTGACTACTATCCCGAGAAGGTATCTCTCTGGCAAGAACTTGATTTGAATACTGATGAAGAGTGGAGATGTGCTGATGATGCTATTCAATTTCACAAGTGAGTGGAGATAGAATGCTTGTTCGAATTCTTGCAGGTCTAAATTCTAATCTTGATGATTGTGAGTGGTCGAATCTAAGTCTGAAACCCTTACCTTCAGTCCGTGAAGCATTCGCTATTGTTAGAAGGGAAGCTTCAAGATGTAAAGTGATGCTGAAAGATGATTCTTTTCCTTAGACAAATACAACTGAGTCATCTACACTTACTGTTCGTGTCATAGATCAGAAAAATAACAAAGGGATACCAATCTGTGAACATTGCAAGAAAATAGGCCACACCAAAGACACTTGCTGGGACCTTCATGGTAAACTACCAAACTAGAAGCCTAAGAGAGGCAAAGGTCAAGGATATTTTGCTGAAGCATCCAAAAATGAGGAACCAAGTCCAACAAATTCACTACAAGACAATCAAATTAGTAAACTAGTGGAGATGCTAACAGCACTATAGGGCAATCAACAACCACGTCACTAGCAATGCTGCTCACTAGTTGTAAGAGAGGTAAGAGAGGTAATTTTCAAAGGCACTGGCCATTATTAAAGGTATGAGTTCTGGACATTGTTGGATTGTTGATTCTGGTGCTTCCAATTACATGACTAATGACATTACATTATTTACCTCTTATACTACTTGTAATAAAAGAATTACTATAACCATTGCGGATGCTACTGACTCTGTGGTCGTTGGTACTAGTAGTATTAAGTTGTCACCCACTCACACTCAATAATGTGCTTTATGTTCCAAATTTGAAGTGTAGTTTACTATCAGTAAGTCAATTAGCTTGAGAAGAAAGATGCTATGCTAGCATAGGACATAGAACTTGTAATAAAATGTCCCTCCCTAAGACTAGTGAATTGGAGTTATGGCACAAACGCTTAGGACATCCTAATTTTCATTCTATGTCTCAAATGTTTCCTTCAATTTGTTCAAATAAAGACTGCTCACAATTTCATTGCAAATCTTGTGAACTTGCCAAACATCATAAAGCATCCTTTCCTCGCCTGAGTACCATGCATCCTAACCTTTAATGTCATACACAGTGACTTGTAGAGCCCCTCTCGCACTCCCAACCAAACACACTCCAAATGATTCATAACCTTCATTGACGATCACACACTTGTAAGTTAGGTGTTCTTACTGAAAGATAAAACTGATGTTTACCAAACTTTCATTGATTTTTATCACATGATCCAAACTCAATTTCAAACGAACATTAAAATTCTCCATATTGACAATGGTACTGAGTACTTCAACAAATCCCCATCAAATTTTCTCGCTAGTCATGGCATCATCCGTTAAAGCAACTGCCTTCACAGTGCACAACAAATGGAATTGCAAACGAAAAAATAGGCACATTCTTGAAACTGCACATGCTCTCATGTTCAGCAATAACGTCCCAAAGTACTATTGGATGATGCTATTCTTACAGCTATTTTTCTTATCAATCACTTGCCTAGCAAAACCTTGTACTCCAAAACTCCTTTACAAGTTCTTCACTCTACCTATACTCTTCCTTACCTTGAGAATACTTTACCCTTGAGAGTCTTTGGTTGCACAACATATGTTCATCTTTATCATGGGACTAAACTTGACCCTAAGGCCGTTCGCTGCATATTTCTTGGCTACTTTGCCTCTCAAAAGGGATACAAATGCTTTGATCCCACTACCAAATGTCTTCATGTCACATGTGATGTACCTTCCATGAACATGTCCCGTACTACACCTCGTCTTCAATTTAGGGGGAGAGTTGGCATGAATTTCAGACCACTATCATCCTTAATAATGTGATCCCTAAACTTGAACCATCTACATTTGAACCTGAGCATATTATGAACATTGCGAATGAGTCTATAACTCCTCATAATGAAACTAGCTCCACAGAAAAATCTAATCCAGGGGGAGTCATTGAGCCATCTATCAAGGTCTATACTCGGAAACATAAGACAGGTAATATGTCCAAGGCTCCTAGTACTCACCAAGAATCTAAACCAGCAGTAGATCCAATGGAGAATGGAGCAAATATAGATAGCGGTGGGAAGATGATTGGGCAAGAAGGAGATGTGGCAGACAAATTGGATCTTCCTATTGCGATAAGGAAGAAACCTAGATCTTGCACATGACATCCTACAGAAAGGTTTGTTTCCTATCAAGCCCTCTCCTCAAAGTATTGTGCTTTTATTATTCACCTTGATAGTGTCTGGGTAAAAAGCAATATAGATGAGGCTATGTCTGTACTTGAGTGGCAATAAGCAGTGATAGAGGAAATGGAGGCCCTAGAAAGGAATGACACCTGGGTCATTGGTGATCTTCCTAAAGGAAGAAAACTAGTCAGTTGTAAATGGGTGTTTACTCCAAAATACAATGTAGATGGGAGTCTTGATAAATACAAGGCTAGACTTGTGGCCCAAGGGGTTCTCAAGTCTATGGGACAGGCTACACTAAGACCTTTACCCTGGTAGCTAAGCTCAATACAGTGAGAATCCTATTGCCTCTAGCAGCCAATCTGGATTGGCCTCATACACCAGTTGGATGTGAAGAATGCCCTCCTCAATGGAGAACTCGAGGAAGAGGTTTACATGAAATTGCCTCCGGTGTTCCCTAGGAAACCGAATCAAGTGTGCAAGTTGAAGAAATCACTATATGGGCTGAAACAATCTCTTCGGGCATGGTTTGAAAGTTCACACGCGTCTTGAAAAAAACAGGAATACGCTCAGGGACCAAGTGATCACATGTTCTTTAAACATCAAAATGGTAAGGTAACTGTTTTTAGCAGTTTATGTTTATGACATAGTACTTACAAGAGACAACCTAGAGGAGATTGAACATATCAAGGCCGCTCTTCCTCAAGAATTCAAAATAAAAGATCTCAGGAAGCTGAGATATTTTCTTGGGATAGAGGTTGCTTGGTCAAAGAAAGGGATTTACATCTCTCAAAAGAAGTACATTTTAGATCTCCTAAAGGAGATTGGCATGTTAGGATACAAACCTAGTGACACTCCTATTAGAGTGGAAAAAAATAGTGATGAAAAGGACTTGCAAGTCAGTAGTAGACATAGGGTGATATCAACACATGGTTCAAAAGTTAATATATTTATCTCACACCCAACCGATATTGTTCCTTTGCAGTTAGTGTGGTCAGCCAGCACTCTCATGATCCAAAACAAAAACACTTGAATGAAGTGTACCAGATTCTCAAATACTTGAAAGGATCTCCAAGTCGTGGGCTTTTATTCAAGAAGTCTAAAAACGAAATGTGGAAATTTTTACAGATGCAGACTGGGCAGGTGATCAGGAGGATAGAAAATCCACTTCTAGATACTATACATTTGTCTGGGGCAATCTAGTCACATAGAGAAGTAAGAAACAAAGTGTAGTAGCAAGGAGTAGTGTGGAGGCTGAATTTAGAGAAGTTGCGTTTGGAATATGTCAAGGTATATGGCTGAAGCGAGTGCTTGAAGAGTTGAAGAAGAGTGTGAGCCAACCTATCAGGCTTCACTCAGACAACATGGCTGCTATTAACATCTCTCATAACCCCGGTCAACATGATAGAACTAAATATGTTAAAATTGATTAGAACTTCATAAGAGAAAAGATTGATGATGGCATAATTAGTATTACCTATGTTCCTTCCAAGGAACAAACAGCAAATATTCTCACCAAAGGACTACCTCAAGATAAATTCAAGTTTTGTTGGCAAGTTGGACATGATTAACATTTATGATCCAACTTAAGTGGGAGCGTAGGAATTGGCAATAATTATAATAGTATTCTATAAATATTAGAATTAAATAGGATACATTAGTCATCTATTTGTTTTCCTTTTTTTCTTCTTTTGTATCCCTTATTTTTTGGCCTAAGTTAATGGGCTGATTGTATTTTGCTGTATATATTTCTCCTCCTCCATTGAGATGAATACAATTGAGAAAAAGTATTCAAAAAACCCACAAGATATTATTAAAATCCCTCTCCTCCCCTTCATTGAACCAAAGTGATACTCACATACTAGGTACTTGCATCGAAGTATTATAAGTATACTAAGCCTTTCCAATTAATAACAGTCATATATAACTACCTATAATTGTACAAAGTATACTATAGGCAATATCAAATAAATTATTAACAGATCAAAGTTCACAGCTTCATTCTTTCTCTAAGTCCAAGTACTTACTCAATGTTTTAGTATTTCTTTGGCATTCTGAGAAAGCATCTGATCTGAAGACCGAAATGACAAGTCAACATGAACAGTACCCTTGACAGAGTGGCTGACTTCAAGAACCACAGATTTGACAAACTGTCCTATGTGATATCCAGACAATGGGTCAGGCACCCATGTTTCTGCAAGTTCAGTAAAGTGTACTCTTCCATATGTATGAGGACCAACTTGGACAAGCAATCCACCAACACCTGGAATAATTTTAGAAATTCTTTCACCCAAAACATCTCCTTCATGAATGTAAGCTGTAATATCCTCATTCGGAACATCTGCTTGTCGATCATCTATTTGATTGTCATGTCATTACCAGTTCTTTGATGTAGAGTAGGAAAGGGTCGTAAATCAACCGCAACAACTTCTTCTCCTTGTTGATACTCAGAATATAACCAGAAACAGGTTGTCCCACATAAAATCGATTCTGGAAATCCTCAAGCTCATTGGGTTCACAAGAACTGTCAAGTATATAAAGCTGGGCCCTCACACTTCGAGATACTGTTAACCAGATCCATTCACTTTCCACTTTATATACATAACCAGTGACACATTGCCCAGTTTTGAGAATTCAAAATTTTCACTAATAGTGTCTACCATATCACTGGTACCTGGAAGTTGAAAATAATGAATTAAGTCACTTAAAAATTAGTTCCATATAACATAAAATATTACTATAAATCACCATAATGGCTTTCAGGTAAGAGAGAGCTGTTGAAGTAAAAAATTTGAACAAGTAGAAAGTAATCATAAAAACAAACCTGCAAGCCTTTTAGGTCTGACCGACAGTTCCCACAGCAAGGCCTTCCTATGGTTTGTCAGATTCATTACGTTTGCAACAATCCTTGCTGTCACTGTTTGCCCAATTTTATAGCTAGCAACAGGGTTTTCCAAAACATTTTATATCATGCACCTGCAGAGGTAGAAAACCAGCAAATAAAATATCAATTTGCATACATATGGCATATTAAAATAGTTTACATATCAGATATAAAAATAAAAATTCCCTCCGTTATGTGAACCCTACCACGTAGAGCAACTCCAAACTTCAGTTTCAGCTCAAGAGGCTTGATTTCTGTGATCTGTACAACAGAAGTTATTCAAAAAGAAAAATCATGTGATAGAAGTATCAGAGATGGGCAAGTTAATACAGCATGTAAGTCTGCTAGCAGCTCAGCCAAGCTGGTAAGGAATCTAAACTAACTCCTAATAAACATTACACAACAGAGGGGCATTGATGCGGTTAGTGAATGAAATTCTCATTCTTTCGCATCTCTTCTATTCTATTCTTCTTCTGATCATTATGACACTTTCATATCCCCCTCTGGGGGGTCAGTGTATCAAACATTGCAACCAACAAAAAATCAGCAATAAAAACATTGAGCTCATCAGGTTCCAAATATCTTTACGAGTCAATATGCTATGAGAAACCCTCCTCATGCATCAAAAGACACTAAACCACACACACACAGTTGAAATAAAATAGATTTAATTACCTCTGCCTGAACCAGAGATCCAACTTTTTATAACTAGACTTCTTGGCTCTTTTAGAACTAGGAGCTCCATTGACCTCACTGAGAAGCAAAAGCCACCTTCCTGAAGTTTCTAGGCTTGGAAGACCATCACAATTGCAATGACACTGAGACCAAGTAAACCATTTTAAGTATAAGCTCTTGTACGAAGCATCACCAATCAATTATAAACAAACTAAGCACATGATTTATTAGGGGGAAAATGTCTGCAGGCTCATGGAGGTAACTATACTAAAAATGAGACTACTTCAAAAAGGAGTGAGTAGATGACATTTCAGGATTACAAGTTATCCTCCAGCAGTGGACAAATACTGTAAATATCATGAAGACAAGGCCAACAAATTGATGCACATGCATTTAATGCATCCAAAGATGTGGGGAAGAAATCATATAAAAATTAAACACAGACATAGCCAAAACCACGCATTATTATAATCACTTCATAACTTCAATTCCACAACCCAACCTCTATCATTTAGATGCATAAAATTCCCGACCCTGATTTTTCCACGCAACGTGAAATGCCAACAAACTCGTTGATTCTGAACTCTGAAAGTCAAGCAATGGGAACCAAACAAAACCATAACTTCTAGAGGAAAAAATCACAACTTTTAGAGGATGATTAGACACAAAAATACATTATATGACAAAACTTATGCAAAAAGTCCAGCAGTGGAAGCGCAGGAAAATTATCTAGTTGCACGGGTCTGAAGTATCTTTGGTAGTTGATATTCACGACATACACAAAAACTCCAGGTATAAAAGCTTCAGCTGACAAAACTATGTTTATGATCTTCATAAAGACAAAATGAGCCGACCAATAAAGAAGCATGGCCTAGTAACAAAATCTATCCAATAAAATCTAAGAACCGTTCAAACTTGTAGTTTATATTGTCCTCAAAGAAAAACACAGTCCTAAGACAACATACTCCCTCTAGTCCTATTTGTAAGACACCTTTTAAAAGTAATTTTTGGGTCCAAAATGCAGGTTAATCCAATTTTACCCTTTTTGATTAACGTGAAGGTATTTATGTAGCTGTATCATTATTAAAATTCAAGATAAAAAAAAAAAGTACATCTCATTATTTTATGAAATCAAGAAAAAAACTAGTTTTTCTTAATATGCGTGAAACGGTTGAAGGTGTCTTACAATAAAGATCAAAGGGAGTATGTAATACTACTCTACTGTCCCCAATCATTCTACAGAGGTCATACTTAATTTAGTTACTATATGCCAGAGAAAGTGAACAGGAAAATTTGCAATCCACTTTCCAATAAAAAATGTTTATAAAAGTAAGTGATCTCATTAGCAGAAGTTCTGGGATCCTTACATGCCCAGTGTACCATCAACCTCCAACTTCATAATTAAAATGTTCCTACAACTGCCACTCACAACTAATTCAAAAATCAGGAATTGTAGCCAACCTTCTGTGCTATCAAAGAATGCAACTCATCAAAGAAGCAACAGAAAATGAGTTTGTGTGATGCACATTTGAAGGCAGATGTCACATGCTTAAGATATGGAAAAGAAGAGGAAGCAAAGGAAATCTTAACGTTGACACAAAAGCACATTTTCCACCAAGCCAAGAGATTTGAGAAGCAGAATCCAAAAGGCAAGCACATCATAGGAAAAGAAAGCTTATGCCAAAAATGAAATAATAGAAGTGCTAGTAATAGTAGGAGCAGCAGCAGTAAATCAATGGCATTGAAATATGACAAGCAGAGTAGAAAGAGAGAGTATTAATTAGTCAATTCTTATTCACCTTTGTCCATTTAAGAACTGCTTCTGAGGAAACTTTTGAGTATTGTAGTCAGATAACGATGCATATCCTATAGAATAATTATGCTCTGGAATAGATAAAACCTGCTTTACACACAATGAATTCAGTAAAATATGAGGATATACAAAAGCAAATTCTATTCTAGTGACAACATTGAACATTGGTACTGAAACACTTGCCAAGTAGTTCTCCTTCACAATTTCTACTACTGCATTCACTGTCTGATGAGCCAACAAGCCCTTAATTGCTTCTCTTCTCCGTTTCTAGAACAGTGGCATGGCATTGATTTGATCAAAATAGGACAAGAATGAACAACAAAAATAAATTTAGTATACCTTGGCACGCAAAATTCCAAATGGAATGCAAGGAAATTTACAGAGAAGAGGGCAAAAATAACAAGTAAAATGAATGAGGAAGAAAGAAAGATCCAAATTTCAAACCAATGCCAAAAAAATGCTATTCGTGTAAATTATTTTACACAGGTACTTCCTCCGATGCTCATTGTAAGACACTTTCAACTATTTCACACATCTTAAAAAAAATTAGTTTTTCCCTTGATATCGTAAAAAAAAAAATGAAATTTACTTTCTTTTTACCTTTAACTTTTAATAATAATACAACTACATTAAAGACCTTCACATTAATCAAAAAAAGGTAAAATTGCAACAAGTGGTTTAAATATTAAAAGGTGTCCCTACATTTTAAACCAAAAATTACTTCTAGAAAGTATCCTACAAATAGGACCAAAGGGATTATGTCTGTCATGTAAGGAAAATATGCAATATGTAATGTGAAACAAGAAAAGAGATTCAACCTTTTTGTTACTTTTCTTCTTAAAAGAAGCTCAACAGCATGATATTTGTGTGAATTATTTTATTCCACTCTTTAGGTCTCTGCCATGCAGGAAAAATATGTGACATGCAATGTGAAACAAGAGACTCAACCTTTTTGTGAGCAAGCTTTTGGGAACTCCCTTCTCTAGATCCTTTCATTAACTCAGGTCTTAGAGATAAATCAACGAGGCGTTCTTCCTTGGAAACATCTAGAACCATCGCTTTCACAGCAGAGCCTTTTTCTAACACAGCTCCAGCTACTGAAAGATAGAATTTCAATTAGACTTAGCGCTTGCAATATTTGTTCATGAATCCAGGACACCTAGTAATAAAATAAAGAGAGAAAACTCACACTGATAGTTCGTGATAAATCCAAAAACATCATTATACTTTTCAAAATTTAGAACAACTCCCACTTCCTTAACATCATCAACTTTCCCATCAACTATTGCTCCAATGCTAAATCCTTCATCCCAATCTAAATCAGAGCCACCAGAGCCCAAGCACTGCAACTTAGCAATCTGGATTAAGAAAAGCAAAGAAAAATTTGTAAGCAATAACAATGAAAAAAGGGGAAGATGAAGCGTCCTTGTAATTCCTAAAAAGAAGACTGAAGAAAAAAAATCATGGTAGAAAATCAGTATTAAATAAGAAATATGTATCGAACTAAAAAAACATTATACTAAGCAGTCTAGACTGAAGTACTATTAGAGCATCAATTGTTACAGGAAAATTTAAAAGCCAGCAAAAAGACAAGAAGACACACCTAGCACAGATAAGTTTCATTCTAATAAGGTAGAGGTTATGCACTGTGCATGCGCTACTGATATAGGACCTATACATAGTTAGTTTTGAGAATCAAAACATGGATATGAGGCTAGACGATCAACTATATTAAAGTCATTGTTCGTACCTTTTCCTTCATAAGAAAGTAGTCTTGAATAAATGATGCATCTGTTGAAGAACTTGACGACTGCTTGAGAGATAGTGTCATTCTACCAGTCTCACTACTTATCTGAAAAGAAGATATATAAAGTCTTACATTAAATTATACCATTTTGTTGTTAATTTCAAATTGCCAGCCTCAACTAGTATACTAACATCTAAAACATTGCAGCGCACAGATTGCCCAATGTAGTAGGCTTCCAAAAGGTTGGTTTTCTTGTCATCAGTTGCCTATACAAAACAAAAATACATCCAGGCTAGTCATATAAGTGATTAACAAAAGATGGAATGGGGAGAGGGAGGGGAGAATAAAGAAATATAAAATATAGAACACCTTTTTTATTGGAGAGAAACCGGTCAATCGACCAAGGAAACGGACAAAGCAACCTGTCTCAATTAAGTTACAAATGTAACCCTGCTCCACACAAAGAACTTATTCAGCTGAAGCAGAAAACCTCAACAACATTGTCACTAACAGCAAGAAACATCCAAAAGGAAAAGGGGGAAAGAGATTATGATGTATCTGTCAATAGAAAACACAAGAAGTAGTTTGCATATGCTTAAAGTGAATATTTACATGCACAACCGAGTTAGGATGAATCTGACTGATATCTGCAGGAATCTGATGAGCAAATTTGATAAGCGAACTTTTTGCAGACAGAACCAAATTGTTGCTATTAATATCTGCATTCATGAGAACACAATTTCAAATTAATAATCAAAAAATCAGTTCATATATGTTATCAGCAACAGATATTAGGTTGAGAAAACCATAATGCCATGTACTAATAATGAGCTAAGGCTCCATTAATTCTGGGAAAAAAATGTCCAAAGGAAACAAAATTCCACTCAAGTAAGATACTTAGAAGCAGAATAAAAGACTAGCATCATATGCTTCTATTGTCGTTCTCTCACTAGATTTTGACTACATGTAACTTGCCAACAACAGCAAAACTTTTCCATCCTACCCCCTCCTGTTCTTAAAACAAAAAAGCCTCCTCTCTGTCTCTCTCATTCACAAAAATCTGCATATTAAAAACTTGCTATTTTTGAGTGGCAGGAGCAAGCAGCATTATTATAATATAATTAACCAATAAACATGGACAGACAGAACGAATTTGATTATAAGCAAAATTTTGATAGACACATCCAAATTGCTGCTCTTAATATCTGCATTCATGAGAATACAACTTCAACAAAATAATGAAAATTTTGTTGATATATGTTATCAGAATTAAATATCGGGCTGAAAAAATCGCAAAGCCATGAGCTAAAAATGAACTCAGGCTCCATTAAACTTGGCCAGCGACTGCACAAAAGAAACAATTCCACTCAGAGCAAGACACTTAAAAGAACAATATAATATTAGCATCCTATGCTCCTATTGTCCATCTCTCCCTAAAATTTAACTACGCGCCGGTTGCCAGCAAAAGCAAAACTTCTCCACCCTATCTAACCCTGCTCTAAAACTAAAAAGCTTCCTCTCATTTTCTTTCATCCAAAAAGCAGTCTTGCTGCTCCACTCATGCACTCTCTCTTTTTCCTTCATCCACCCAATCTACATAGTAAGGCCAAAGCAGTTGCAAACCTCAAAAAGGAAAGTGATATCCAAAAGCATGCCTCTAACAATCTTGCCAATATGTCAGGTTTGAGGTGTATTATACCAATTAAAATTGCAGGGTCATGTCAGAGAACAAGAAAGTGCATGAGTATACTGTTATTGCTGTTAGGATAGAGATGGGCGGTTAAACATTACTCTATCTACTTCAATAATTAATTGACATTATTGTCCCCTTCAATAAGTGCAAGCAGCAATTTCACGGAAATGATTAGGATTGTTGAATTTACCTAAAACAAGTAGTTGATCAAAATTATATCCTGGTTTCAAGACTGACTTCATTAAAATAGCTTGCCCTGCATGAAAAGTAGCTATGTTCATCATTCAATTGAGGCAGAAGCAATGAGAAACCCTTAATCAAGCATAGGATTTTATACCATGATGATCTGCCAAGTGCTCTACAGATATTTTACCCATTGAAAAGCCTATGGCGTTTACAAAAAACAACTACAGCATCTGATGTTACTCTGTCAACAACTCCTGAAACAAGACTACCCAACTTAACCATATCCTCTTCGGAAGCCCTGACATTTGAATCATCACATGAGTTCAGGAAATTTCATAGAAAATGAATCGCATAATGGATCAGAAACATTTCAATTATAGTCTACTACATAAATCAAAAGGTAAAGTTCAAGGAGGGGGGACCGACCTTGTAGGCTTTATAATGAAACTAAGGTTGATCCTCCGTGAAGCAGGAATGGAGCTGATTACCCGACATTTGACAACTTGGCCAACAGTATATACCAAACTGGGATCACTTCCAGGCTCTAAACCAAGTTCAGACCTGTTCCAATATCAAAAACGATAGTCAAACGAACAAAAGTAAAATAACACTATAACAGTTCTAAATCAAATCACAATAAGAACGCACTGACTCAATTCAGATTTCATTAAAAGTTTTTAAGATGCCTATTCAAAAAAAGGGAGGAAGCACATATGGCAAAAAAGGCCTGCACTGTTGAGCTTCCTGTGCTCATAAATTCAACCAAAAAGAACGCAAGAACTTCATAACCAAAGTAAATAGCAAGTGAAGCTTTCCTCTCACAAGACATGGTTAAACCTTCCAGCCAAAGAGAGAAGATAAAACTATCAACAACATTGTCATCACTTGAATGAAAGCAAACTAATGAGAAGCACATTCCAGCATGCATACAATAAAAATATTATCAAGAACATCAAAGTTTCCCTGATGCCATGAGTGAGCCATAATTATGATCTCTATATTCCTCTTCATATAAGCAACAATTGTTTCAACTTCAAAATCAACTTGGAATGGTGACATAAGGGAAATAAAACCATGTATCAAATTGAACAGCAATAGTCGTGCTAGCAGGAATGAATGATTAGTGGAATACTCCAAACAAACATGACTTCTGTATTGAAATTGGTGAAGAACATGCAATTTACAAGAGATTCAACCAAGAAACAAGACTGCAAGAGATCAAAAAAAATTGCCAGAAAGAAATCTCCAAGTCTTGTGGACAACCAACAAAGACACTCACTTGAAGAAAGTATGAGACGAAAACCAGAAGGAAAACAACAATAATAAAAAGAGTAGAATCCAGCACCGCATAAGTCTTATCCCCAACAGTCTAATGATATCTTATGCATCATGTCAGGCAAAAAAGAAACACTTCCTACTTCAAAGAAACACCTAACGAGTGGGTGATGGAAAATGAATAAAACATCATAAAAGTGATGAGTTAGTTATGAAAAAGAATGGACAATATTAAGATGCGTCCACTACTCAGGGAATCTCATAGGTAGACAAACATAAACATAAAAAAAAATGATAGACAGGGCATTCAAATAATAATAATAATAATAATAATAATAATAATAATAATAGACAGGATAAAGGAATGAATCTGTAAATCTCATTAATAACAAACTAACCTGGGTACAAATCCTTGAACTCCATTGTAAAACCGTACAATACACCCATGCATTTCGATCTTTGCTATCCAGCCATGAGTTATTAATCCGTCTGTTGCATCAGCATATGAACTTATAATCCCAAGTTTTGATTTCACCTGCCAAAAAAAAATTACAACAATATCAGCTTCAAAGTTGAATATAACACAGAAACATGGCTAAAGCTTCAAGTGTTTGGTTTCGTTGAGGATTGCATGGGATCCAAAGCTGTACATACAAAAGAAATATTCATCAAATGTATTCTCACCCTCTTCCAAAGCTCTACCTTGTATTTCGTCAAGTAAAAGTAGTAGAAAAGGTAATGAAATCAAAAGTACATTCAAACCAAACTATAAGGTATTCCATTTCTATTGCAAGAGGCTTCACTATATAGATATGTAAATGGAATTGTACCAACGGTGTGAAACAATGATGAAAAAACTGAAAATTATACTTTATCGCCCTTATTTTTCAATAGACCGAATTTTTTATTACAAAAGAGAAGTTACAAAACAAAACGGTAAGAAATCCTTCAAATATTCCACAGCCACCAACAACCAACTTTGATAACAAGTAATAGGCATCTAGGTGGTAATGGAGAACTGCCCTACGACAGTACCCCAACAACCTGATAACAAGTAATAGGCATCTAGGTGGGTTGTGCAGCCCTCAACCAAAAGCCCATGGTAGAATGGAGAACCTCCCCACATCAGTATCCCATTGGGCAGCCCACCCTACTTAATGTAGGATTCAAGCATTTCACACTACATTGATCCCTATCAGAATCTGTGTAAATAATATAATCTCCAGTAGCTTGCTGTGCTACCATTAAGGCCCGTCAACAAAAGTAAAGACTACAGCTCAATTAGCAAGAATAAAGTGCATGATGACATTGGTCACTTTTTTCAATTTTTGGACAAACATTGGCAACATTGAAAATTCTAAATTTGTTTTTTAGGAAAAATATAACTTTGGATCCTTACAATTTGCTCGTGTTTTGTTATAGGTCCTTGCATTTTTTTCTGTGTTCTAAGTCCCTATACTTTTGTTTTTCAGTGTTCTAGGTCTCTCCAAAGTCCTTACACTTTGTTTATGGAGGAACCTAGAACAACAAAAAACAAAAGTATAAGGACCTAAAACACTAGGGATAGAGGAATGAAGTTAAAACTTCACACACAAGGGAAAAATTTCGTGTATAACTTCACTCAAGTAAAAACTATATATATATATATAAAAGTGCTAAAACAAGCAACATACAAGGGTTTTCTTGTGGGTAACTGTTATCCTTTTTGACTTGACACCAAGTACACGGAATACCAATTCAGCTCCCACCTGCACCATAATCCAAGCAGAAAAAATGAGCAATAGGATGTCTTGTCTGTACAAGACTTGTGAAAAAATGCACAAATTATTTTAGTGCACAAAGCATAATAGAACTTTAAAAATTTGTGGCTAGAACAGAACCTCAAATTTTTTTGTGGGCTTAGCAATCTCAAGTTCAGACATATGACGAAGAGGACAAAGTGCCTTCAAACCACCAGGAATTTGCACAATAGCACCAAAGGCATCAACAGAAAGAATCTTAGCCTTCACCACCATCCCTGGCTTGGCATCAGAATGTGTGAACACATCTGCTTCAAAAGCACTAGCCTGCTTGGTACAGAAACACACAACAGATTAAATGGAACATCCTAGAGTCAACATCAGCCAGGTAAAATCTCATTATACACAAGACCTGGATAAAAAATTGCAGAAACAGTTGTCAAACATTCAATAAGATTTTCTTTCAGTTTGTAAACCCAAAAAATTTAACACACTAAAACAAGAACTGTCAAATGAAAAACAAATTAACTATACCACCAGTTCAAATAGGTACAATGGATTACAAATTCATTCACATATAATTACATAAATTCTAGAAAAACCAATTAATCAAAAAAGACTCCGGAAAACACAACTGAGGGCTTCTGGAACTACTAATTTAAATGGCGTAATTTGAGCAGAGAAGATCAGTGGCTAAGTAGCAAAACCAGGAGAATAGGGGAAATGAATAGCTTGTTCATTAAAAGAGTAAGGTTTCCAAAAATACAAAAAAGAATTAGTGCCAATTCACAATTAAAATTATTAAAAAACCGTAACAGATTAATGATCTCAGAATTTGATCCCAAGCACTAAAGCACCAAAAAAAGAAAAAAAGGCACTGTCAAATATCAGAACTCTTACATCTGTCAGCATATTGTCCCAAACTCTAAGATACTGAACACACATACTTGATATCATGAGTACGATTCTCAAACAACAATGAAACTATCTGATGGTTAGAGTTGGGATAGGAAGAAGAAATACAGAAATTGACAGAAAACCAGTGTTGAAAAAATCTCAAGTCAAATTAGAAGAAAACACACACACACACACTCACCTTGACTCCAGTTGTCATTAAGCATAAGAAAGTCGCTAGAAGGAAAGAAGACTAATACACCAGGCGAAAATGATTAACTAACTGAAAATTATAAAGTGACTTCAATAGAGTAACTATGGTCAAACCCCTTTAAAGATTATGTTTTAAGACACAATCCATAGGAAAAGCCACAGTAACTAGTAGCAGTAATCCATCTTTGATGCTTTCTAGAGTAAATGGCAAAACCTATCTCCGTTTGATTTAACCCCAATGCTCCCCCGCCCCGCCCCTAAAAACAAAAAACAAAAAAAGGGGCAACCTTCAAAATTCCAGTAGCAAGTCCTTCCAAATGCCTTAACCCAAGGATTCGAACTCTAACATGATTTCCTTCCTTGTACTTCTTTTGAAGCTTCTGGATCTCCACTTCATCAATATCAGATGTCTGTAAATATATATATATATATATATAATAACCATTCAAACTGTAAAAATTTTGTAATGTACTATAAAAACTGATATAGCAACTGAATTAATGACCATAAACATACACTGACATATGCCGGAGTTGACTCCGGAATTGATGGAACTTCAAGCAATAGGCCTAAACCTCTATCCACCCTAACAACTCTTGCATCATCATATATATCTCCGATTTTAACATCCTGGACCACAAAGCAAATCATCAGTGTATACTATTAGTTGTCTACTTACAATAAAAGAATGCCATCTTGGCAATATCAATTATCAACAAGCTTTCTCTAGGTGGTCAAACAGGACGAAAGGTATGGAGATTCATCTCTATCTTAGGCTTCATGCAAGAAGAGAATGAGCTCAAACAAGATGGATGAGTAAATTAAGTATACAAAAACATTTCTGCAATCTTGTCCAGAAAGGATTATACTAACAGAAAGTGAGAATGAACAGCTAAGAGGAAGTCAACTTCTAATTTACAATAGCCAACTACATCAAACAAGAAAAAACCTTACATCATACAAAAGCCATGTAACATGTGATCAACAACAACAAGAAGCCTACCACATTAGGTGAGGTCAGCTATATGAGTCGTACAATACCATTATGCTCTATTATTTACTAAGCTTTTAAAAATATTGTTAATTAAGAAATCTCGGTTAACAACTTCTAAAAGTATTCTCTTTGGCTTTCCTCTACCTTTCTTAATTGGACTCAAAGTTATTCATTTCACTCTCTACACTAGTGCCTCTCACAATTTTCTTTAGACATGTCCAAACCATCTTAAATAATTTTCTACTATTTTTCCCCAATAAGTGCTCTGCTCACTTTTTTTCGTATGTACTCATTTCGAATTTTATTTTTATGTGTATATCCGCTCATCCATCTCAAAATTCTTATCTTCGCTACTCAAACTTTATGTTCTTATTGAACCATTAAAACTCAACATTCACTATTCTATAACATAATCAGTCTTATAATAGTTTGATAAAACTTCCCTTTAAGTTTATTGGGTACCTTACAATAGCAAATAACTATTTTAGTCTTTCTCCAACTAAACCACCCAACTTGTATCCCATGTGAAATTTTCCCGTCATATTAAATAATGACTTCCAAATATCTAAATTTTAAATTTTTTCACTTGAGGTATAATCTGATCTCCCAATTTCGCTTCCAAATTACTACCGACTAACCTCATATCAAAATTACGATATAAATATTCCATCTTACTCCTACTCAGGCGGAAACCTTTTAACTCCAATGTCCTCCTCTATAATTCAAATTTACAGTTAATCTTTTTTCTTGTCCCTGCAATAAAAACTATATCATCGGCAAAAAACATGCATTTGGAAATTTTCTCTTAAATATACTTTGTCAAAACATCTAGAATCAAATCAAACAAATAAGGACTCAAAAATAATCCCTAATGTAGTACAATCCTTATAGGAAAATCCTTTGTTTCATCGCCAGACATTCTTATACTTGTCGTTGCCTCCTCATACATATCTTGTATAACTTTAATATAAGCAACCTGAACTTCCTTCTTTTCCAAGGCTTTCCAAAGTACTTCTCTTAATACACAGTCATAAGCTTTTTCCAAATCAATGCAAATCATAAGTAAATTTTTACCTTTACATTAATACTTTTTCATTAATCCCCTTAATAAATAAATCGCTTTTGCAGTCCCCTTACCTAGCATGAAGCCAAATTGATTCTCAAAAATACCAGTCTCCAATTTCACCCTCTGCTCAATCGCTCTTTTCTACAATTTCATTGTATGACTCATAAATTTAATATAACATGTGATCATATCTTGCTTTGGTCTGATAACTTGAGCTCCAAGAACCAGTGTCAGATTGTTTAACACAAAGAAATTTTATTCAGAAAGGACAGATTTTAAATTATCCAAGCAACTAAAAAACATAGAAACAAATGTCTATAATCCAAAAATAAATAATACAAATTCCAGAAGATAAAACTTTACAGAAATTCAAGCATAAAGGCAAAGACATATGGATCTAGCTTTCTGAATTTTTTGCGATGAGACAGGGTCCTAGTGGTGTAAGCTCTCCTTTCATCAAAACAATTTCCAGAGAAATCACCAATAGGATTGATCTATGGAAGGTTTGAAGGCCCCATACGATTTTATAACCTAGTGTCAGTACTTCAAAAATTCTCAAGGCCAACTTTTATAAGAGGTAGCATTGTTCATCAGGAATCAACTATTTCACACTGATAGTGATACAAGTTATGCAAATTTTGAGTTCTCTCTTCTAATCTAACAAAGAAGATTTGATAATATTAAGGAAAGAAAATTACAGATATCTGTATGGACTTGGAGTTTGGAGATCTTTTATTGATTGAATGCATTTTCTGCAACTTGTCATTTTGTTCTCTAGCTGCACTTTTTTGGGAATAATATTCAAGAGGACCAAATTCAAAAACCATTTATTCCCAAGAACCTCGGGTGGTAAATGCTTGGACAGACACTTGTAAATTTTCATAGTTTGAGTGTTAAGTACTTGAACTTGATCCTTAGGAATAATTAGATTCTGAATTTGGTCCTTGTCAATAATTTTTTCTATTTATTTTCTCTTTATGATATCTTATTATTTTCATTATCCTGCATTTCCTCATTGTAAAGTATCTTGGCATCTTGCCATTTTATTCTCTGGCTATATTTATTTTCTTTTTTTTTTTCTTTTTAGAATATCTTATCATTTTCTTTGTACTGCATTCTTCTCTCCTTAAAAATTCAGAATAACTGCAATTTAACTTCAGGAGAGCCAAAAATGGCACGCAACAAATTATTAGATTGAATAGCTAGAATTCATTACGATGGGTGAAAGTCTGCTTGCGTATAGGGGCACAAACAAATGGCAATATACTTACAGATGGAGGGGTCTTGTTCTGAACAAGATGTGGATTCAGCGTCAAACCAACAGCTCTAGTCAATGGATCAATAAATAATATCCTAGCAATAACCTGAATGACGTAGCAGGTGCTTAATCAGAAACTTTCAAAAAAGAAAACAGCATCAGTTCAGAGATGAAAGAATCAAACAAAGAAACATAACCAGCAACTGGAACACATTATGTGTAAAAGTCAATCATGGTAGAGACATGAATTTCGAGGTCGCAAACTGCATAATTAACATGATACAACATGATAGCAATGTGAAATTCAATGGTGCCAAAAAAAAAAAACAAATCAACGAGAATGTCACATAACTACATTAAAATTCTAGCAACTTAAATTCCAAACGTGCGTATTAATGCATTGAATCAATTTCTTATTTATTAAGAATATAACAATTGTGGATGCAGTTACTGATTAAAATTAGCCCAAAAGAAAAAAGAAAAGAATTTTTTTTTAGAACAGCAACTTTCTAGCTAACAGAATTGCTGGCTCCCATAGTTCTGCTAGAGATTAAATTTCATGACATATTCAGCTTAATTAGTGTTAGTCTGACAATTAAAAAGTGAGATACCGCAGACTCTAACTCAACCTATAGGCGTACAGTGGAAAAGCTATATGCGTATATGTAACATTATTAAATGGGTTAAAACCTGCAGTAGTAAGTGCAGTGCCGTGCAGGATGGAAAAGATGCATAAAAAGTACCTTCTGAGATTCACTGTAATCATCTTTCCAGTTTGTTGAAGGATATATATTTTGCAAATGAAAAAGATCAACCTAAAATAATGAAATGTGTTCCAAAATCATATTAAAATATGTTGAGTTTGTTAAGTAAATTTCTTTACTCAAAATATTAGCTATACATTGCAATCATGATGAGGAAATGATACACTTACAGTCCCAGTGAAATAATTGAGAAATGATAACATAATGCCATTATCAAGAATTGACTTCACACGGGCATTAACCATCATGCCAGGTATGAGAAGATCAATTGATATACCCTTGAGATCCTTGGTCTGCATCAAGTGTTCAAAGGCAACGTCAGAGGGACATCATGAAAAAGTAAAAATATCAATATCAACAGATCATTAAAAAAATACATCATACTGAGTTTTGATTGAGCATACCACGCATTTAGAGACTGTATCAGGGTCAGAACTCATATAAAGAACTTTACGACCTTTATCAATGCTCCTAACTACTCCCTGCAGAAGTTGCCCAGTTTTTACCCTATCACTCCTACCATCTGCAGTAATTTATATACAGAAAGAGAGAAAGGAAGCCAAAACCAAAACTTGGTTTAACCATGTTACACAAAGTAAAGCAACAAAAATTCACAAAAGTTGTCTGATGTTTACCAGAAAGACTATCCTTTGGTAAAAATCCCATAAAAGAAGTCTGGCCAAAATGAAGAATATAACCATGGTCTTCGATGCTTTTCACATATGCAGAAAGGACCTGTATTTAAAAGTCCTATCCTCAATAAGCAATATGTCACATAAGGACCTGTATTTTGCGAATTTTGTGGGTGTATTGGCATGTCACTGACATTAACTGTAAGTACAATGACCTTTTAAAGCCATTTCTTGAAGATGTTTAATTCTGTTTATCCAAGGCAGGAAACTTTCTTAATTACTTACCTTTGTTTAGAACAAACAGGATACTGTAAAATACATATGAGAAAACAACTACGCCACAAGTCTCTAAAAGACGTTAATTAACATGCATGTAAAATGTGAAGTAATTCCAAGGTTTGTATAAATTCAGATGACCATGCCCAAGTAAGGAGAGATACGAAGTCATAAATAATGGCATGATGAATCAATTCACATTTGCATTCTTACAAAAACCTAAAGTTAAGGGTCCACAAGGGAATGCTTCAACATGGTGAAGTTTAATTTTATAGAACATAATGTCAAGCCTTTTTTAACGTCAACATGCATATAGTTTCCTCCAACAATGTCATACTTGAAAGCCTCACTACATTAATATGAAATTATAACCTACTCTTAATGGGGGATTAAAAATATCACCACAAATACTTCTGTTCTATATAGATTAGAAAAATCTGCATACCATGCCTTCTTGAATGACATCTAAATTGAAGTTGTGTAACATTGAAAGGCGCAAAGACAGCCAAATTTTTCGTTTGCCTTTGTCTTTACTGTTTTCATCTGATCGCAATACAACACAAGAAACCAGCTGTCCAACATAAAAGGAACTAGAAAGGAAACCTTCTCCAACCTGGCAAGAGAGGAAGACAAGCTAATGCTGTGCATAACAGTAGTAAAGAACTGAACGATTGGCAAAAGCATTATGAGAGGGAGAGAGAGGCTAAATGGATAATCACGGGCGAAAGCTTGACACACACCTCAATTTGGTCGTTCCAAATAGGATCAACCGCGTCAGATGCATGAACTAATCCACGTAAACCCCCTGGTAAACTAATTGCAAGGTCTTTTTCATTGACTTCAGCCACAAGTCCCCAAAGTTTCATGCCAGGAGATATATTCTGCACATGTGCAAAGAATGAAAATTTAAGCACGTTTCGATAAAAGGGGAAAGAAAATGAAGGGAATGTATTTGACAAGGAATAACAGAAATAAGTCCCATGAAAAAGGTAAAGACTTCAGACACATTTTAAGACTCATTCTAATTCTAAATTAAAAATATTGAACAAGAAAAGACAAAACCAATTTTATATGGTTGGTAGTAATATAATTTTTTATCACGTCAATCTAGAAATCCAATCCTTAGACATGAGCAGAAAGAGACTTAAGTTCTAAACATGTAGTTTTTATTTGAAAACGAACTTAGAGCACAAACAGAAAAAAGAAAAGAAAAGCAAAGAAAGCTAGCATTAATGTTGCACATAAAAGAGAATGTCTTTCAATGCTCGCTCCGCCAACTGTAATAAAGCATTAGTCATACTTAGTATAAAACAGACAAAAATTTAGTTATAACATCCGATAATTATGAAAAGGATATGAAGACAGTAATTGCATTTGAAAGTTGAAGAGACAACATTGCAAGAGGATGCGTATTACAGAACACCGTATGCAAAGAAACAAACAACAAATATACAATGTACAAGTTAAAGCCTGCCTTGAAAGTTATTCTATTCGCGTATCTTGGTAGTTTTCCCCTGATTCCGCCACCGGATAGCAAACCCAAATCATCTGCGGATAAGCCACTCTTACTAGACATGCTGCTTCTCTTTTTGTTCTTCTTTTTCAAATGATCCTCAGTCCCAAATTCATAATCATCATCTGCACGGATTTCTCGAGTTCGCCTGGAGCTCAGAGAACTCCCTCCACCTGAAGGCCGATGAAAAGAGTAAAAAAAATAAAAAATAAAAAACATAAAAATAACATAAGCTATATCGCACGCTAAATTTATAGGTATGTATTTCGCTGGTTTCAAATGGAAGACAGAAATTGGTATAATAACATTTTCTTCCAATCCCACATGTCTTCAGCGAAGTCATAACCAATGGTTCCAAGTGAGCTGAATTTCATAAACCGAGAGAAATCAACATAAAGAACTTGCTGTAACCTCTGGGAAAATCAGGGACGTCATCTTGGAGCTGCATATCCAGTGCTTCAGAGCTAATGGCGCTGGCTGGTTTCCTCTTCTCTTTAAAGATTTTCTTAGAGGATTTGTCCACGAGCTTGCCTTTGGATTTATTTTTCTGAGATTTTTTCGAAGAAGGCGCCATGTCTACCGACAGCAATGGCTCTGTTCTCGGCGTACAGGTGCGGTGCGGCCGAAGTCCGAAAACCGAAAGGTTTATGGGGTTTTAGAGTAAGGGTTGGCGGCAGCGTCACTTGCTTGTCTGGGAGGTGAAGGAGGCGCCGGAAATGCTATATGGGGTTTCCCTTATGGTTGTATGATATTATACGATACACTGCCGGGTAACGGTGGAGAACGCAATAAATACTGATGATATATTATTATTTATTGACCATTGATGATTTATTGATTTATTGGCTATTGACAGGTAAAATTAATATTACCTAATGCTTAAGACTTAATACAATTATTTTTATTCTAAGATGTGATTTTAATTTAATTTAATTATTTTCATTTTACCTAAAACTGAATTAAAAGGTGATGAAATTATAAAAACTAAATAATTAATGTTCTATTCTTTTATTAATTTATTATCCATCATTGTTAAAGTTCAAAGTGTTAATTATTAGCAAACTTTTTTATCTCATCAAGACAAAAATAAAATTTAAAAAAATTACATAATTGCCAAGCTCTGAGTAATGTTGTTGTGAATTGTCTTTTTACTTTGGTAATATATTTGATCTTTTATACTCCTTTTGTTAAAATATAAAATATTTTTAATTAAATTTTATTTAAATAAAATAGTTATTTATTTTTAAACTAATATCATCTTTTCATCTTTAATCTTATTTAATAGAATATTTTATTTTAAAATAAATATAAAGTTATTTTTTAAATATGAACGCTTTGAAAACAAAGTACATTAATTACATCTTGAAATATTAAAAATACTTTATATTTTTTAAATATTCAATCCCTCAAAAAATACTTTATATTTTTTAATGAAAGAAGTAAAAGAATCTTAATAATTTCTCTATCAAGGGTAACAAACCATAAAAAAAAAAGCAAGAAGTCCATTCGTTCACAAAAGTTCATATGAATCTATTCTTGTACTTGAAGAAGAGAGAATTTACAAATTAATTGGAAAAAATTAATAACGAAGGGTTTGTAAATAACAAGAAAAATTCAATTATCTACAACAAAAAGCCTACTTATTTACATGAGTCATTTTGCACTCTAGGCCTGTTCATTTATTGAGGGCAATTAGATCACTTCGTCAAGGAAAATAATTGCACTTCAAACCTTTAGACTTGCGGAAATATTAGAATCTATCCAACTTGCAAATTAATTATGTTCCTTGTGCAGGTCTTATATGTGATTCTCCCTGTCTAATTGGACCTGGGGATATATGCAAACACAATCAAGCCCCTTCCGCACATTCAACCCTTTAATGGTGTATTGCAACCTCTTCATGGTGATAAGTAGAGGATTTTGTTGTGGCTTGGGACATGATATTTGTTGTAACAAAAACCCAAGCTTTCTTCTTTCGTGAAATAATAAAAATCAACCAAGATGTAATCATATAAGCAATGAGTTTGAACACAAAACTAATAACAACAATGGTGTGTTGTTATTTGATGGCAGGGATGCTTGAAGAATTTATATGGGTATAGAGGACTGAGTCATATAAACTCTTCGAAGGAGGTTGCTAAAATGTTGTTACTTGATTAGAGAATTACCAAGCTATGCAACAACATTGAAAGAATTATCAAATATTCCATTGCATTGCTAAAATGGTAGGGCAACTAGTGTAACGCATTAAAACAGAAATAGCTAGTCTCATGTAAAGCGAGACTGTATAATTACATGGAAAGTCACGATCAAACTTTCTTGATGAAATCATAATGTAGACTAAACCCATAGCTCAACTCTATTTAGTTTAGATTAAGGTCTCAAGTAGTACCAAGCAAACAGGTTAAGGGCTAGTCCATGGGTTAACTCGTGCGGGTTGGCATTTTTGCGAGGTGTGTTGGGCTAGCCCACCAGATAAAACGGGCTGAAAAAATCAACCTAACCCATTTTCTAATGAGTTAGCCCACAAAAATTTATCAAATTTTTTTAACAATTTAAAATTTATATAATATAAATATATTCATTTATTTCACATTTTAAAGCAAGTTAACAATTGAAGAACCTATAAATAAATAAAATAAATATAGAATTCAACCAAGCAAATTTATTTTACTAGATTTTTTCTCTCAATCATCTTCTTGCTTAAGTGTATTATCTTTCTTAATGGGAAAAAAATTTAAATATAAATCCATATTATTTTTCTCAATGAATTTATATTTATGATTTCAATCAATAGATCTTATGAGGTTAATAAATAATATATATTTAAAATATTTCTATAAAAACTAATAAATTATTGATTTACAAACTATAACAAAAAATTTATTTGCAAATTGTAAAAAAGATTTACACTATATTTTAAATGTAAAGAATATATTTGAGAGTCATGAATTATATATTTGAGAAATATTATTATTATTGTAGATTTATAAAAAGATATAATGTGATTAAAAAATATAAAATATTTTTAAAAAATATGCTAGCTCGTTTAGTCTACGAGTTAGCTCGTTTTATCTGGCTAAGTTTGCGGGTTAGGCTAACGGGCCAATTTATTCAACTTAACCCGTCAAATTTTACGAGTTCAATTAGCTAGCCCGCAAGTTTAACCTGTTTTTCTAGCTCTAGTCTCAATGAAAAAGTACATGTGGCAAGAATGTATTGAGGGCATTTTGAAGGAGGCACTAGTTCCTTATCCTTGGAGAGATATACTGTAAATATCTTGAAAAGATTTAATTTGGGTATTAAATATGGAAGAATAGTGATGGTTATTAAAAGGTGAGATACTGGGAGGATAATTAGTTGGGAGATCTTGATCCTTTAAAACTTCTTGCATTGCATGAGGCTAGAGAAAGCGAGTGAGACAAAACCCATGATTGACTTCATGAAAGTGATGACAAAGGATAAAACTAGCCTCTTTTTGAGAACCTTTTATCAAGAACAATTGTTCTATTGATTGTAGGAGATTCATCGTGCTATGATTATAGGCAAGCTAAATGTCTTTAGAGCTCGTTACCTATATGTAGTTATTGACTAAGACATCTTACAAGCTTGTGGAAGATGATGGTTGGAAATTTAAAATCCAAAAAAGAGTACGAGGAAGCTTGCTCAGAAGTGGCCTAAAGCCCAATTTTTTTTTTTGGATAATTGCTATGGATGCATTCCTCAATATTGACACTTTGTTTGGATAAAGAGAAAGTAACGAGGAATGAAAACTGAAAGGAAGAAACTCTAAAAAATAGTTAAAAAAATTACTATTTTTTAAAAGTTCATCCTTCTGCTGTTATCTCCTTCATATTTTTCCTTCCACCCAAACCAGGCCTTGGGAATGGAAATGGTTGTATACGACTGGTGTGATGATGTAACTCTAATATCCCATGTATGTTTGAATAGCCCAAAATAATTATTTTTGATAGCTAAAACTGTAGCTTTGTGAAAATAAATTCAAATGTTTCTATTACATGACAAAATTAAATATGAATACAAAATTATAGTTTTCTTGAAAATATATAAACACTTACATTCCATATTAAAATTAATTATGAATTTAAAATAATAGTTTTTTTTTAAAATATCAAAGCTTCCTTATACATGTTAGAATCAATTATGAATCTAGAACTAAGATTTATAAAATACAGTTTACATGATTTTTGGGTAATTTTTTTATGAAAATGTAATTGGAAAGTATTTAATAGTAGCTTAAAAGATTGGTTAATAATTGATTTTAGCATACAATACAGGTGTTTGGATTTTTTTTAATCATAACTTTGAATTCATGATTGATTTTGACATGTCGTGTAGATGTTTGGATATATTTTTCAAAACCATGGTTTTACCTGATTTTCAACTATACTTGAAATCAATTTTATAAATTAATTATCCCATATAACATGAGTAGTTATATTCAAAATCAATTACGTTAATTGATTTTTTTATAATCAATTTTACCTAACATATATCCAAACAAATCTTTCAAGCTCTGCTTGGCGTAATAAAATTGAGGGGTGTGAAAATGGAATTAGATGTGGAAATCATATCTTAGCGTGTTTGGCATGTCAAATTCTAATTTCATGTGAATTCACATTCTACGAAAAAATGATTGGATTGATTTCCATCACCTGATCCATGAAATTTTTCAAAATTTCATGGAATTGAGATTTATAACATTTTTCTCCTTTCTTTTTATCTCCTCTTTCAATGAAATTTTTTAGTAATTGCAATGTATCACACAAGCTAGGGTCTACGATCGACAGCAACCTCCTCAGCGATGATGATGAGGTAATGTTGACCTCTCTAGCTTATTCTTCACCTTGTCTTTACCCAATATAAGGTTGAGACATCGCCCTATCTTCCCTATTTCCTCATTAACCACCAATATTACCTCTTTTTTTTTTGTTATTTTTGTTAACTTCTAATTTGTCATTGTGATTTTTTCTCCTTATTTGAAGCTTAACAATGATGACTTATCCTTTTCCCATATCCTTAGCTTTATCTTCGATTTATCCATATCTTCAATTCTTCTTCATCTTCTCTATAATGTTTTGAGCCTGTTTTTTGATTTCGTGTCATTTTTCAGACATGTAAATGGTGAGGATGAACCAAGGTCTATGAATAGCATTTCATTGATTGTCATCGAGCTATTGTCCTGGGGGTGGGTCTTCAAATGCAGGCTTGATTTTGCTCTGGTTTGTTGATGATCTTAGTTTTTTGTTGTTAGTGCCATCAATAGTGGAGGGTGGTTATGCAAGCAAGGGTGAGCATCGGTCGGTTCGGTTCAGTTCGATCCCAAAATATATAAAATTGATTGATCGAATAACACTGAAAATGAAAATCAAATCAAACCGAACAAACCAATCAAACTAAAATTTGATAATTTGGTTCGGTCGGTTAATTCAATTTTTTGGTTTTATATTAGACTATTGAAATTGGGCCCTTTTTTTAATATTAAAATAAACAACACTACAAAATTATGCCTTTTTTTCTATTCATTTTTTTCAGTATGAGCCCATTTTAATTACACCCATATGACATAAAGCTCGAATATTATAAAGGCATGGATAATCAAATAAACAACCATAAATAAACATTGATGATCAAATGATGGCCCCACAATCCAATCATAACACCATAATCCAGTTACAACACCCACTGATGAGAGTGATTGACCGAAATAGGGTTTCAAGTGATGTTATTATTTTTTATTCTTTATTAAAATAAAAAATAAAATAATTTATAAATTAAATATAATTTATAAATTAATAAATTATATGTAATTTGGTCAGTTCGGTCTATTCAATTTTAAATTTTACTAATCAAATTGAACCAAAAAATCAAATAGACCAAATTAAATAGATAAAATTTGATTCGATTCAGTTCGATTTTCAGTTTCGATTCAGTTTTGCTCACCCCTATATGCAAGTGTGAGTTCTTTTCCGGGCTAGGGTATTTTAGTCCCTTGGGATTGTGAAAATACATTTTAATCAAAAATTATATCATAATTTCATGAAAATATGGAACATGTTTTTAATCTCCATGTTACTTCCATACCCTTTCCCATTCCCCCATCCATATCAATTTCCATTTCCACATTCATGCCTATTTCCATTTCCATTAAAATCACTTACATTGTACCAAATAGAGTATCAATTTGCGAGAAGCATATGTCTTGCGATGTTACTATTGCACCTTCAGGCGTCCACCCAAACAATTGAACACCTTGAAACATCTCTCCTCGTTACTGATTTCCCTAAGGGTGCGCTTGGCTGGGGGGAGGGCAAATGTTCCCTTCCCCCTCACTTGGTTGGAAAATTTAGAGAGGAAGGGAGCCAAAATTTCTCCCCTATTCTCCTTATTTTATCTCCCTAATTTATTTTTTGCAGGGAGTCAGCTTTTTTAACTAATTTTCCTATTTATATTTTCTCATATTCCATAAAGGCCAATAGTAAGGTTGTGTAAAAGTCCTTCGATCCCATTTGGTCTAGTCCAACCTGTAATAACTTAGTCCGATTCAGTCCATATAAAAATTAATATTTTAAGATCAAAGAGATCAGACTCTTTCTTCAGGTTGGACTAAACAAAAGACCGAGTATCTAAACTACCTAGCCTAGTCCTATAAATGTATTTAATATAATCATAATTAATCTACTAATTATTATAATAATAAGCTAATTTATAATAATAATTAGAAATTTTTTGTATTTTTATACTTGTAAGTCATGAACATTGAGTAAAATTCTAGTATCGACCAACTTCAATTTTCTTTTTTTATTGGTGAAATTTGTTTTAAGCACAGTGTGATGGACTTTAAATGTGTTGAAGATTGTTTAATTTAAATCCTATATATTGTAACTGAAATACTTCTTATTGTCATTGAAAATTGTTATGGAATTATAATTGTTAATGTTGTGATAAATTTTATATGACTGTAAGTAATTTTATTATGCTAAATGAGTTTATTATATTAAAATAAATTGTTGTCTCTCATGAATGAAAAAGGAAAAAAAATAAAGTGAGATATCAGAGAAGACTAGGACTAATCTCCTAGTTTTATTGGACTAGTCTGGCCCTATTCAACTTCGAGTTATATGAAGCCTAGACTAGAACATGGGTTTCTTAACTTAGTTCTTTTTATAAAAAGGACCAAATTTCAGGTTATGCTAAAATCTTACCTGATCCGTCCTTTGTGTGGGCTTAGCCAACAATAATCATGTTTCATTATGTTTTCTCCTTCTTGTTGAACTTGTATGCGTCTTTCCATTGCTAGGATACTCACCAAGTATTGGGCACAATTTATTCTCAGTCATACCAAAGTTCCATTTGGTCACTAAAATAGAATGTGTTGGAGAAGTTATTAAAAAATGAACCAAATCATCTTTTTTTTTATGGTTAGTATGATAAAACTCATTAACATATACCACAAGTGTATGAATTATTACATCCTTTGAAAAATCATGAATCATGATTCTTAATCTTGTAAATTAAATTATCCCTCAATTACATGAATGTGCTCACCTATCACTTTCGATCATCTTATTTTCATCTTTATTTTTCAATCTATTTCATTATTGTCTAGTAACTAAAAAGGATCTAAATTAGTTGAGTTTGTTGTATTTGATATAGACACATAGATGAATTATTGGGCACAACCTTTTTCTCTGCAAGTCTCTAAATAATTTTTTGGCATCAAATTATTTAACAAGTATTGTAATATTAGTTGTTCAAATTTGTAAATTATTACTCCCTCTATTAAAAAAATGTAAGAAATTTTTAGCCGAATCTACCCCAAACAAAGTAGTTATATATTTTCAAATTAACCCTATCTTTCTATATTTATCTCTATTAAATACCCTATAATAAATATAAAGTCACTATTAATAAGGACACTATTAAAAAAAGGTAATGATTACACCTCAAAAGACTAAAAATGCTTTACATTTTTGAACAGAGGGAGTATAAATTATGCCATTTGAATTAAAGTGTGAAATTACTTTAAATAAGAAACAACAAAAAAAGCTTGGCATATAAGGATATGATAGTAAATAAGCAATTATCTCCTTCTCCTCCCATCCCAACTAAATAAAGAATCATTAAAAAATCTTCCTCTTTCCTTTAACAAAGCTAAATAGATAACATAAAATCCCTCTCCTCCCCTGATTTTTTGTTGTTGGTCAAACCTCTCCTCCTCTCATTTAAACAAACATAGTCTCAACTTTCATCCAACCAAACAAAGACTAAGGTCCAGGCTCTGTTTGTGAGGGCCATAATGCGTCTTTTTGATAAAATGGCCCCTAATTTTTTTTTGATACTATTCATTTCACAAAAGGGACCCAGTCCGATTGGTGAACTGGGGCCGAATTCGTTGCTATGGACCCCTGAGGCCTCTTACCGCCCAACGGCCCAAGAAAAGTCAACCCACGAAGAAGTTTCTCGAACACGAGGGACGGAGCTTTTGATTTAAAGTTCCCTGGGTGAACCAGAGGCTTCTCGGGATTAGAAAAGAAGCCGAAGCTTTTCTCTACGCCGTGTTAGAGGCGTGTTGCCGATTGTCCTCCAGACAAGGTATGTCCTCGTCTCCGCCTTTTCCACCTTCCCTATTCCTATCACCTGACTCTGATCCATCTGAGAGAGAGGGAGAGAGAGCAAATTCATCGTAGGGAAGCCAATCTATCTCTTTACTCTTTCATGTTTAGCGTCTATTTGATTTCTGGCGCGATTGAGGCACAGAGTTGGGTATGTATTTTATAACGCCCCCTCCACAAGTTTAGTTGATTTCCAGGCATGGTTTAAAAAAAAGTTGATTTTCAGGCATGGGTTTGAACATGACGATATTGCTTCTTTGCACGGGCTTCGTTGGCTGATTTTTTTTTCCTTTTTAAATTTTTCTTGACTACCTCTGTAAATATGATGCTAACAACAGAGCTCCGTAGGAATCATCATTCGACACTAAGCATGTGAAACTTGAAAGATAATCCCACAGTTTACATTATTGTTCGAAGAAAATCGGACGACGTGTCCATAAATATTCTCATTATGGGTCCATTCTATTGATGTTTTTCTGAGGACTGAAAGACTATTATAGGTTAATGGGTATTGAGGATGCTCGACAGTTTTGGCTATTGTTTATTAGCAGCTGTTATGCATGCTTGACTTTCCTCAGCTTGTTTTTAATGTGAGTTATTTGTGCTAAAAAAGGTGGTTTATGTAGTTATTTTTTCCTTTTTTGTGATGATAGGTGTGGGTAAAACTGCAAAATGAGGGGCAGAAGCTACAGTTACAGCCCCTCACCTCCAAGAGGTTATAGCAGAAGACACCGCAGTCCTAGTCCTCGGGGTCGTTATGGAGCCCGTGGTAGGGATTTGCCAACTAGTCTTCTGGTTAGGAACCTTCACAGAGATTGCAGGTACTAGAGAATTTCAGTTTTGCCGCTAGCCTGCCTTGTATTTCTTTGTGATCATTAGAGCAATCTTATTCCATGAGCCGGCCCAACTTAAACGGGATACGCTACTTCTTTATGGTATTCTTGCCATTGTATTGTGCTCATCTGCTTCAAATTGAAATCTTTTGCAATCTCTGGTAAAGAAATTAGCTCCATGAGTGGAAGCTCCTGCCGTAATGAATCGTGCAATTTGATGTTCATGAATTTATAATCTAGCTTGAGTATCTATGAAATTTGTAAATAATATATTATATCAAAATATGCTTTAGAGACTTCATGGAAGGAAAGAACTAATGGAATGGAAGAGAAGAGAGCATGGGTTGACTGTACCGGGAAGGTATTGTTGCTTCCTATAACTTAAGTGGGCCGATTTAAATTTTTATTTGATTTTTGGTTTACAGGGCAGAAGATCTACGAGGACCTTTTGGCCGCTTTGGTCCTCTCAAGGACATTTACCTACCTCGAGATTATTATACTGGGTAAGTATATTTTTTTACTGCCTGAAGGATAGCTTATGTTTTGAAAGTTTTACAGGCCTCCCTCCGCCCCAAAAAAAAAAAAAAAAAAGAAAGATAAAAAGAACTATGAATACGTTTTCTTATTTTAGCAATGGTATTTTCAACCGAGTTAAGATGTCTTGATTTAAGGATTTGTGAAGTGCACAATGGTGGCTTTCCTCCCTTATTTAGTTTTGCAACTTTTTGCTCAATATAGTTACTACAATCATTTTATGGGAATTTGGTTGTTTTATTGAAAGAGTTGAAGACACGAATGAAGTAATAAGAGAGTACTGTGTTGAAGACAACAAAGAAGTAATAAAGGTATTTTGTTGAAGACACCCAATCAAGTAATAAGAGTCCTGTTCAAGGTCATGTTAGTGTACATGAAGGTTCGGAGAAGGTTGAGTTTGAGTACATTGTGAAGAAAGTTCAAGTCTTGAAGATTTTCATCTCAATTTATACTTTGGCGTCCACAAGGTTAGCATCCATGTGATGTTTACTTCTGAATTCTAGGAGTGTTGAGATATGATTATATAATATCTTGAACTTTGAAGGCAGGGCTATAGTTTCTGCAATAATCTCAGAATCGGTTTGCGGATCTGTTCACATTGTATCATGTATATGTATTTTTTTCCTTAAGACTCTCAAATATCATGCTACAGGGAGCCACGTGGATTTGGATTTGTCCAATATGTGGATCCAGCTGATGCTGCAGATGCTAAATATCACATGGACGGTCAAATTCTACTTGGTCGTGAGTTGACTGTGGTGTTTGCTGAGGAAAACAGAAAGAAGCCTGCTGAAATGAGAGCAAGAGAACGGCATAGGTAATAGTACCCGTTTACAAGTTACAGACAGCAGTTTTTGTTGTTAATGTATTTGTTTTCATAACACTTACATTCTCAACCTGTCTCCAGGGGCCGATCATACAGGAGGTCTCCATCCCGGTATTCTCACTCACCACGCTATGCTCGCGCCTATTCTCGCAGTCCACAGTATACACCTTCTCCACGACGAAGCGGTTATTCCAGGTATGTATTTAGATTTTGTTTAGATGGTTTTTTTTTTTTTTGCCTTGGAGTATGAGGTTTGCGAGTTTGCTTACTTGGAGGAGTTGCTTTCTCGTGATTTAGGTCAATATCACCAAGGGACCGGAGGTATAGGGAGCAATCATACTCCAGATCACCTTATAGGGAGCGTTTATATTCTAGAAGCCGAAGTCGAAGCAGGAGCCGAAGTTTATACTAGACTGATCATAAATTTGGTTGAGCTTTCTAAGGCCATTCCTCATTACTAATTTCAAGAGCTCTTTATATGGGGCTTTCGAATCCAGACTGGACAACGCTTTCTATTTCATGTGCCTTGTGTGGTTGTGGCCGAGTTTGACGATATATTAAGTTGGTAGGAAGGATCTGTCGTTGCCGCATGTTTGTTTTCCTCCCCTCGCTCCCTTCATTGGAATTATGATCTGAATTAAGTCTCGTTTCCCTGAGGTCCTCTCGGCTATTTCCTCATCCATTTAACTATTCTTTGTCCACGCTTGGCGATTTCTTTTGGCTAAAGAATTTGACTGAGGATGAGAGATGCCAATTTGTTGGCAC
Source organism: Prosopis cineraria (assembly GCF_029017545.1). Lineage (NCBI taxonomy): Eukaryota > Viridiplantae > Streptophyta > Magnoliopsida > Fabales > Fabaceae > Prosopis > Prosopis cineraria. The sequence goes on along the minus strand of NW_026555334.1, from coordinate 39,453,955 downwards.
GTAGAGAAACGTATATAACATGGTAGAAGCGTGTTGTTGATGTACGTTTGAACACCCAATTAAGCAAAACTTGGCGAAAAATCTAAAAGTATATCTAAGCTCGTCCTTTTCGCTGTAGCTACAAAATAATTGTTTTTTCCCCCTTCTGTCAAGCTTCCAATGATAACTTCGTTAATAAGGTTTTATGATTCACTCTATGGGTGCAAAAATTTTATAATACTGGATGTGACCAGAAATTTTCTTTGCATGATTTGCTATTGTCTTGTATTAAATCTAAAATTTTTTTCCTCCTCTTGGGGTTGTCGGTTTAGTGTGACGAGATTGACAGGAGCTATATTAGCTGCAGAGGATAAGCAATTAGTGAGCATGAAGTTCAACTAGTGACGAATTGTGTTAGCTTAACTATATGTAGTTGTGTTAAATAGTTATTAGGAGAGTTTTGTTATTAACATAATTTTATCCGATTCGATCCATAAATGATATGTAATTATATAAATAAGAAAAAAGAATAGGCATAAGATGGGGGAGACAATAAAGATAACGGGGGCTCGCTCGTGCAGGACTTCCGGAGGATTAAATTAAATATAGTGAAATTAGGGATTGGGCCTCTTTTTCTTACCCCAAAAATAAAAAAGACGGTGAAATTTGCAAGTAGGACATCCAGACTCCAAAGGATATTATCTGGACGAATGACACGAATTTTACACTCTGCAGCCTGCGCAGGCATAAAGCACAAGCACATCAAAAAAAAAAAAAAAAAGCCCACGGCAATGGAGTCACAGTTGAAGGCGCTGATATGGTGGCCTCATATCTGCGAACCAAATCCGAAGCAACAAGCGATAAGCTCCTGAATTCGCACCGAACTACCCGAAAAAGCATAATTGCAAACAGGGGAGGATGTGGACACGTCACCCGCATTGTATTGCCTCCCTTAAAAGCTCCTCCTCCATATTCCCACGTTCCCCACCTCTGAATCTCATACGCAGCCCTCCCCAAGAATCATCTTTCTCACGCGCTTACTCCTTCCGTTTCATCTCATACGACGACGAGGTTTTTTTTTTTTTTTTCCGGCGCCAATTTGGGACTGAGAGTGCTAAATTCTTTTTCTTTTTTTGTCTGAACAACCAGTAGAGCTATGCAGTACGTTCTTATTATCAAAATTGCTCATTATTAACAATAAATTCTACTAACGAAAATGAAATAAATTGACCATTTCGCGTTATCTAAGAGTTAAGTTGTAATTATTTTTTTTAAAGTAAAATGGAATTACGCCTTAGTTAAAAATATATTTGGTGCATTAAAATGTAGATGAAATTTGTTTTTGTATTTTTTCACAAATAAATAAGTAGATTAAAGATAATTTTATCTTTAAACTATACGTTCAAAAACATTTAGGATCACAAATTTATTTTTAATGTAATGGTCTAGTTAAACATTAACAAACTCAAGAAATGTTAACTTATTAGTTGACCAAAAAATTATTAAAAAGGACAGAAAATGATAACAAATATCATTTTTATACAGTACTTATTTCTAATTTTTAGGGATTCTTGTAATTTTTTAAGTCATTTCCATTAATTTTATAATTAATCAACGGTCAAAATTAATTTTTATCAACAGTAAAAATGATATTATGCTGTTTTAAAATATCAAAAGGGAACATTGCACTGAGAAAACAAGAAAATAGTCAGGACTTTTGAACTAAGTTTAAGGATAAAATTATCTTTTAATTTTAAAAAAATAAATAAATATAACCTTAAATGTGTCAATCATTGGACCCTATTTCCTATCTGGGAAAAGCCAATCCCTGCAGCCACCTTAGTAACATGCATGGAGCACCCAAAAATTGCAAGCACCTATAAATTTTTAGCTTCTTCTTCGCCTGCAGCCATGGAAGCCCTCTGCCCTCCGACGTGGACATCAGCAGGCACCATGGGTTCATTTCGCCATTCAAGGTTATCTTTGTCAAATGATAAGTCCGTCACCATTAAAGGGAATCTTTTTTTTTTTTTGGTTTTTTTTTTGGTAAAAATTAAAGGGCAATCTTTAGTGATAGAAGCAGAATCAATTTTCTCGGGAATGGTTCCCGCGAGCGTAGCAAACGGGGCCATTTAGTTATGCTTACCAAATATCCTGGACCCAAAGTTGAAAAACATTTGGAGCATCTGTGCGGGAAAAAAACACTGGACAGGAATCAGCATATAATACCCTGGATTGGGAAGAAACTGCTGTTCGATCACGGGAAAAGTTAAAAACTCCAAACACATATATAGCTACTTGGCCTATGTATGTTTCCAATAGACGTTGGTATAAAAGTGTGTCGTTTATTTTTCAATGGACCATTAGGGGTTCTCAAACGAGCAACAGGTCCTGTGCGTGCGTGAGGTATCAGATGATTTGTATGGTTGGCACAATATCTTTCTCACAAATTTTCACATTTCATGGGGTTTACTGGAGATAATATGCGCAGCACGTGACATGGGAAAGTTGTTGCGGCGCATGTGCTGGGCATTTTTGCGGTATCCCATAATTAATGGTAATAAAATAGGACAAAATTCTTAAAAAAGAATTCTCGATCCCAAAGTTTTTTTACTGCTTATAATTCTCTTATTAAAAATAATTATATTTAAAAATAAGGTCAGACATTAGACATGAGATTATTTTTTTATAGGGATTCAAATTTTACATGTTACCATTATAAAATATTAGCCCCTTTTACTTAACTTAATCCATATTAGTGTTCTTGAGTTTATTTTTCACATCTCTCTGCAATATATCCTTATATATGTAAAGAAAGCTTGGGCACTTGGAAACACCTGCAGAATTTTTTTTTTTGGCCAAAAACATAAGTTGGTCCAGCATTAAATTCTGTGGTTAATCTGTATAGTTTTCAGCAATTATATTTCATTAAGTACATCCCCGTCCTCTGATCCTTTCTCATCGTGAGCCACACGCACCTTCCTTGCGCGTGTTAAAATCACAACAGAATAGTTGAGGCCTCGAGGGTCGTTTCTTTTAATAGTGTTCCCACTCTACCGCCTGCCGCTTGTGCATCCTCTTTCGTCTCTCTCCAAAATTTTCAGGTGGCAGAGAACTAAGATGGGTCGACTTGCTCCTCTGTCAGAAGAACCCATTAATGAAGACAACGATGGAACCACCGGCTCAAGGAAAGGTCTCCAGGCATGGCGAAACTGGAGCTGGATCAAGACCCCCTTCTTCCTCGTCTTCAATAAGAAGTCTGACCTCAAGATCCTTCTCAGCGTTCTGGGTTGTCCTCTCTTCCCTGTTCCTCTTCTCCCCAAACAACACCACAATGAGGCAAGCCTCGTTACTTCAATTATTTCTTTCATCTTCCACTCTCTCTTTCACAGAGAGAATGTTGGGGGTGTAATGCTGTTTGGACTGCGAAATTTGCCCGCCATAAATCGGAATAAAATGTTGATTATATAAGGTTCAAGTGCTTATTTTACTGTGTTTTGTTTGATAAATTATAGTTACTAGCTTAAAGTTAGCAACAAGTGTTATCATTGGTTTCTCTTGATCACTTTATGATACTTGGAACTTTACGTATGGCATGGCACAACAATGACTGATGCAGTGATGCGTTTCTTTACTTTTGCATTCCCTCTAAGGTATCATGTGCATCTGATTTACACTAAGGATTTTGTAATTAATTAAATCTCTCACTATCAAAAAAGAACCTTTGATCGTTCTTTGTTTCTACTTAGAAAAATTTGCGAAGGCAAAGGAAGGAAAAAGAGAAAAGAGAACAGAGAAAGGGGAGTGCAGTTCGATAATTTGCATGATTTTAGTTCTTTTAAACTGTGAAATAGGAGTCATCTTCAGCCCAGTATATTATACAGCACTGATAATTTGCATGATTTTAGTTCTTTTAAACTGTGAAATAGGTGTCATCTTCAGCCCAGTATATTATACAGCACTTCACGGCGGCGACCGGGTGCCGAAAGTTGGAAGGGAGAGTAAAAAACATCTTTGCGACAGGGAAGGTGACAATGGGTGTGGTGGATGAGCCTGGATCCGGCGGCGGAGGGGCCACCGGAATTTCAGAAAGAGGGTGCTTTGTTATGTGGCAAATGGTTCCTGACAAATGGCAAATAGAGCTCGTCGTGGCTGGCCACAAGGTTGCTGCTGGTAGTGACGGCGCCGTGGCTTGGCGCCACACTCCATGGCTTGGCGCGCACGCCGCTAAAGGTGGCGTCCGGCCTCTTCGTCGTGCTCTTCAGGCAAGTTCATCAATCATGTCTTGTTTGAAAATTTTCTGACCAACCGGATGTTGCTGGTTAGTTTTACTGTTATTTTCTATGTGTGTGTATATGACCATTTGGTAAAGCAGGGGTGGGTGAACTTTTTAATGTTACGTAATTTCCCCTGCATTCCCAAAAATTTTCTCAGAGATGTTGGTGGTGTATTTATGCATTTCTTTAATCTTGTCGGATCTAATCTAGGTTCTAATATAGTGCAAGACAGCTATATTTATACGTGTGTGTGTAATTGTTAATATTTAATTACCTTAACCGTGTAGAATGACACCAACTTATTGTCAGACAGTAGTGGTGTCATACACCTAAACCTTAGCCTTACGGAATAATTCAATATTTTCAAGTTGAGGATATACTTACCCCTTGTGACATGCCGATGGAGCTTGGAATTTAGCATTATTATAATCAATGGTTAGTCAAATCTCTGACACAATCATGTAAATGATGTGGACTCCTACGGAAAATTCTTCAACTTCTTTTCTATAATATTCATAAATGCTGGTTGATGACTGTTGGAGTGGTGTTGTTAATTTTCTTTAATACCAAGCTTGCCTAATACATATGCCACCGGCCAATGTAATGGATCTTTGTTTCCCCTATTAAATTCCCTTTATTTGCTCAATCTAACCACATTCCTCTGTTACCCTTTTTCTTTATTATTTTGGAGTTCCCTTCAGTATGATCTTCGTGCCTTGTTATTTTGGCTTACTCAAACAACTTACGAGGTTACATTAACATGGAAGTTGCTCTGAAAGTTCTCCTATATCTGAGGAAAAAAATGTTCGTTCTGGCCTTCTGGGTCCCCTCTGAAACTATAAAAGAATAATGCAGTGACTTCATCAGCATCAAAAAATGGCACCTGTGTTGTTTCAAATCGATTAGTGCAATGTCAGTTACTGTGCTTTTTGTCATCCTCAAAACGACATTATTGCTGTACGTTGTAGGGACTGGACCCTCTGGCAGTATCTGCTGTATTCTCTGGGGCGCAGTACATGGGAGAAAAGCAAATCTCAGGCGTGGATTGTTTCGTGCTGAAGCTCTCAGCTGATCAGAAGGACCTCTTTGATCGCAGTGATAACACAGCAGAGATGATCAAGCATGTTATATTTGGTTATTTCAGCCAAAGAAGTGGACTTTTAGTGGTACTAGAGGATTCTTACCTGACCAGAATTCAATCACCTGGGGCACACCCCACATATTGGGAGACAACAATGTCGACAAAAATCGAGGATTATAAGTTGGTGGACGGTGTGATGATTGCTCACGCGGGGAAATCAACGGTGATCATTACAAGGTTCGGGGATAATCTGAAGGCGGGCCCTGCCATCACAAGGTTGGAAGAAACATGGAACATTGATGATGTGGCATTCAACGTGGTGGGCTTATCCATGGACTGCTTCATTCCTCCTAAGGAACTCCAGAGAGATTATCCTCAAGAGAATCTGGATTGGAGATCACCCTTGCATAGATGACCAAAGCTTCTTGGTTGTGCGCGCGTGGCGCTAACTTTTTCTTTCTCTGCAAAAATGGGTGGATGCTAATTGTTATTTAGTACATAATGTACTGTATCATGTTACTGATTCTGGACATTCTATATATATATATATATATCGATATCTGATTTTGTATACTTGCATATAGATAAGTTTTTGTCCTTTCAGTTGGTTAGCAATATTACACTACGCGAGAAAAGAGAACAGAAATCTTTATGCCTCTTTTTGGCTCTGCTAGGTGCTTATGCTAATTGCATTATAAGTGGGTTATGATATTTGCTAGCAAAGAGCTTTATATGCCTTGGATGAAAGTGGGATACAAAGGATAGTGGAAGTGTGAAGGAGAAACCATTAGGTGCAGGAAACAAATGGATTCCAAAGTACGGTTGCAATGAAATGTTGCTATCAACACGTGGCTATGCTATTGCTGGGAAAAGCAGGTTCTGTTATTATCAGTCTGTGAAGAGCCATGATCCATCAATGTTTTCCTCTCTTCATTTCTTAGTTATTCATCAGTACATAAATAGCGCGCAGAATTTGACAAGGGTGATGTAGGCATGATTATGTATTTTAGTATTGATTTTCATGCTTCCATATCTGTCCAAATTCCAGTAGACATGCTGCACCGGCTTAAAGCGGTATAAACATTAATTAAACAAACGCTCAGTCAATTCCTGTTCGAAGAGGGTGCAGAATGCCAAAATAAAATATACATTTTCAGCTGCGTTTGCCGGGAGTCGAACCCGGGTCTATTGCTTGGAAGGCAATTATCCTAACCGTTGGACTACAAACGCTGCATGTTGCAAGTGGTTATCTATATTAGTATATTTAAATGTTTCACCACATCCAAGCTTACCAACCCAGCTTCTCCGAGTAAGAGAAAAGCAAAGAGACAAGAAATATTGGCTGGAAAAGTTCAGTATTGTTGCATTACCAATTATTGATACACTGTACGCATATATACACGAGCACTACACAATATGGTACAAGCATGACTACTATACACGTGTCAACCTAATGGAAGAGCACTATAAAATATCTAGATGACATGCTTTATTCTAGTATGTTCTGTAGTGTTAAACCTAATATCTTTGGACTTTATACTTGGGCTTGAACTTATGATGGGTTTGGTTTGGATATGTTGGACTATATCCTTAACATCCCCCCTCAAACGAGAGGGTAGAGACTGAATTTCGAGTTTGTCTCTAAGATATACAAACTAAGCCCTGTACAGCGGCTTAGTAAAAAAGTCGGCATTTTGCTCATTAGAAGGAACATATTTGATTTTCAATTTCCCAGCTAGCACTTGATCACAAACATAATGCACATCAATCTTAATATGCTTCGTTCTTGCATGATACACTGGATTTTCAACAAGAGCTGCTGCACTAATGCTGTCACACCATATAACAGGAACTTTAATTTTTGGAATTTTTAATTCAGATAGCAAAGAAAATAACCAGGCAAGTTCAGTTGCAGTATTAGAGAGTGCTTGATATTCTGATTCAGTGCTGGATCTTGACACAACACTTTATTTCTTGGAACACCATGAAACTAGTGAACCTCCCAAGTATGTACAATACCCAGATACTGATCGTCTGTCATCTGGGCAAGCTGCCCAATTCGCATCAACATAAGCTGTTACATTTAAGAGCTGAGAAGGTGTGATAGACAAGCCAAATTGAGATGTACCCTTCAAATACCTAAAAATTCTTTTCACTCCTTTCCAATGTTCAGTTGTGGGCAAATGAGATGTCGGGTCTGGTGTTTGTCAAGTACTGCAATGTTCCTAGAGCACTTCTATAATCTGTGGGATCCTTAAGAAGGGCACCTTCATTTGCACTCAAGATTTTTCCTCCAGCCATGGGAGTACTACATGGTGCAACATATAACATATTGAATTTTTTTAACAAATCTTCAATATACTTACTTTGATGTATGAAAATGCCATAAGAATCTCTTCGAACTTCAAACCCCAAAAAATAATGCAAATCACCAAGATCTTTAAGGGAAAAAAGATCATTGAGTTTTTTTAATGAGTTTCTGCAATTCATAAGGCTCACTCCCAGTTATCAATATATCATCTACATAGATGAGTAGAATGATCACATATGTCTCAGTAGTAAGAACAAATAAAGAGTTATCACTCTTAGTGTTGTAGAATCCCCAGTCGTGAAGCACTCCACTCAATCTATCAAACCAAGCACGTGGAGCTTGTCTAAGACCATAGAGAGCCTTACGAAGTTTGCAGACATGGTGTGGTTTCTTTAAATCAACAAACCCTTCAGGTTGCATCATAAACACATCATCTGAAATGAAACCATTAAGAAAGGCATTGTTAATGTCTAATTGTTTCAATGGCCAGTTGAGTGTCATAGCAAGGGATAAGATAATTCTGATTGTTGCAATCTTAGCTACAGGACTGAAAGTTGCTCCAAAATTTACTCCTGCATCTTGTTGGAAACCTTTGGCAACTAGTCTTGCCTTATGTTTATCAACTACTCCATTAGACATATACTTAGTCTTGAAGATCCATTTGCAATCAATAACTTTTTGATTGTTAAATGGGACTAGATCCCATGTCTGATTCTTTATTAAAGCTGTATGTTCTTTGATCATAGCTTCTTTCCATTGTGGAATAGAAAGAGCTTCTCGAACAGTGGAAGGTTCCCTAGAATGATCTGATGCCATTGAAGTAATTTCAATAAAAGGATATTTAGGTTTAACTATCCCACTTTTTGATCTTGTAATCATGGGATGACTAAGCGGAGGAGCAATATCTGATTCTGTACTTGATGATTCTAAGTTCATTGACATTAGAATATTAGGAGTTGGCATAGAACTTTGTGAATTATCACTGTTGCTGTTAAGATTATCAGGTTCGACATTTCTGCTATTTGTCAAGTTATCTTCAGTAGAATTTAATTGTCCAACATGCTGAGATGCAGAACTAGGGGAGACAGCTGCATTTAGATTCTCTGTAATCTGAATATCATTAGTAGTGAGTGGATTTCCTGGCCCAATTCGATAGTGGAATCTGAGCTAGGCATCTGAAATTGTTGGAAACTGATTGGAAAAGAATCAGTCATTTGAGAAGTTACAATAACAGGTTGAGATTTGTTGATAAAGCCTTTGGAGAAGGGAAAATCTTTCTCATTAAATGTCACATGTCTGGAAATGAAAATTTTTCCAGAGGAGCTCAAGCACTTATAACCCTTGTGTTGTCCACTGTAACCTATAAAAACGCATCTGGTAGAATGAAACTCCAATTTGTGATGATTGTAAGGTCGAAATCGGCAATAATACACCTCTATTTTGTGAAGCTTGCCAATATGGAAAATCCCACAAATTACCATTTAATCTATCTGATTCACGTGCTTCTTGTCCACTAACATTAATCACTCAGCCTAACATTAATCACCTGGGCATTGATTTGTGCAGCAGAAGGCTAGGCGACCTGAACAAAGAGTGCAAGAGCAATTTATGAACAACCAGTCCCTCACGCATTGCAGAATAAATTAATTTAAAGAAAAAATTCACAATCAAGCAATTTCAGTTTCGTTATTAATTATCAATAATATTATATAAAACTATAATTTGTATTACTGTGTATTGATTTAATATTAACATAAATTAAACCATATATTATTTATTGAAATAATAATTTTCAAATATACAAACTCAATATTCTGATTAGAAGATTAAAGCCTTGGGATTTGTAGAACATTTGGAAGCCTAGGCACCAATCTATATATTAATATTAGTGTGAATAAAAAAAAGCTAAGTATCATTTTTGTTCTTTCACTTTACCTAAAAGGTTGCCGAGTATTTTAAATTTAATTATAAGTTAATTCTGTCATTTAATGTTAAAGATTTCCTCCCACATCACCTTACCGTTTTCTTTCCCATTTGTTGGCATTAATAGGCCCCACAATTCATTTTTTAAATATTTTTTTCACTCTTCCCCCTGTCTTCCCCCTCTCGTAACATCTCAAATTTTTATCCATAGATTGATTGAATAAATTGAGGATAATTAGGTGGGCATAGGTATTAACTAATTTGAGGATGGTTTGTGATGATTAGCAGGCTTATTGAGTTTGGTTGCAACTCTTGGATCAAGTTCGAAAGCATACAAAAAGAGAAAGGGAGAAATTGAGTAAGGGTGACGAAGAAAGCATTGAGTCTACTAGGGTAAATTTCTTTTTTGACATTTTGGAGGTAATTGAAGCTTGTTTTCATCTAAGCATGTCTTTCCTACTCCCTCTTCTTCTCTCTAAAAGTTTAGAAGTAAGATTTAAGGTTGGAAGAGTGTAATTTTCAGACCTAGTGTTATAAGTCCAAACCCATTAGTCTAAATAGGATTAATGGAAATTGTTTAAGTCTTCTACACCTAATTTAGGAGTTTTTAAAGGTTAGGAGTTTGGGTCATCCATTTTGAATGAACCTTAGGCCTTGGAAGAATGTTTTTAAATTATTAGACATTATATTAGTGATTACTAAGCTAATATGATGGGAGCTAAATAGAATTTATGAGAGTTAATAAATTTATTGGATGTGAAATTGAGCTTATGGAATTTGGTTACTAAAGTGTGAAATTAGAAGTTGAAAGTGTTAATTTTTTATGATTATTAATGTAACATCCAAAAAAATTAAGTGTGATTTGTTAGCCTAATGAGTGTGATTAATGAGTTAATGATGTGTATAGCTAGAGGGGCTTAATTGATGTAATGTATTATAATTTCATGCTTAGAAGTGGGTTTGAAAGAGGAGGAAAAAGTAAAGGTATGCCCTCTGTGCCACATGCTGCGGCGTGTGGTTAATTAGCCGCGGCACACAGGGGTAGATTTAAATGCAACGGCCTTTTTGTGCCATGCATCGTGGCACACGACCAAAATCTTGATTTAATCTATTCGTCTCTATGTGGGAGAACAGAAGAGAGGAAAGGAAAAAAATGAAGAACACATTGAAGCTTTGTTTTGAGACCCTTGAAGGCAATTTTAAGCTTCCTAACACTTGAAATATGTGTGATAAGCTTTCTTTCTTCCTTTTTCTTCCTTATTTATGAAGATTTAAGTTAAGATTTATGTTGTAAAGTTGATTTTTGATTTATAGAAGTTATGGGTTTGATTTCATTAATTAAAATAGGTATAATGAGAGTTGTTTGTAATGGATAAACTTATAGTGATGATTTTATCAATGGTTAATTGAATGGAGCATTTAATATCTGGAATTGCCATTATAATGGTTGTTGGGAGTGTTTAAGGCTTATTAATGATGGTTTAATGGCTCAATAGTAGTAATGTGAGTTAATGGAACATAGTGAACTTATTGGATGTGAATGGATAATGATTTATAAGATTGACAGAATAGATATGTGGAGTTTGGTATTAGTAAATCCTCAAAAATGAGATAATGATAGTATCCTTGTGTTATGAATGTAGTGAGATTCAATTTAGCACCACTCAAACTTGTGAGAAGCTTTAAAAGTTGGTATTGTAAGAGGTAAACCTTTGACTTCTTAAATATTTGAGGTAATCGGGAGGAAAACCTAACTTTATATAGTTGAATATTAATTTATTATTGGTTGAAAGTGAATTGTTTTGTATCATGATTTATATTTTGAATTATAGATTTAATTTTGGGTAAAAGATAAACTTGTGAATAGTTTGATAAATGAAAACCTCTTACATTCCAACCAATTGTGATTTATGAATTTATCTGGGCATGTTATTATGAGTGAAAATTGTGATTTATATTATGGAGTATTTGGAGTAATCAAGTAGGAGTATGTGAGTCATATGACATGACATGTTTGAGTTAAATGCATAAATATGTAAAATACGTGCATAGTATGATCATTATAAGGAGTTCGCCTAGGGAGAGAAGTAAATGGTTAAATCCATGTGGTATTGGCAGTTACTATTAGAATCGAAAACTTATGTTGGCATCAACCATTAGAATTGAAAAGTAGCCTTTGTCCTACTTATTCTATGAGGGACTAGAACCTAACTAGTCCTACTGGTTTATGAGGAGGCTAAATTAGGGGTATGACACCCTATGATTGTTAGTATTGGGAGAAACCGGATTACATAAGTGAGTGAGTTAACCCTGACCTAATAGCTCATCGCAAGTAAAAGGTTGGGTTAGTCCATAAAGGACGTAGCCATGTGATAGCCACTGGTTTCATATCAGAGGTAACAGGAGGATATAAGGATGACATTCAATCATGCATATAAATTCGGCCATATGATTGTTAGTATTATGGTCCAGTATATGTTAAGGGCACATGATTGATAGTATTGTGACCCTATATTGTGAATTGTGATTTGATATGGATACGTGTGTTTTTGGGCCCAGTTACATGGTTGTTAGCATTATAAACCATGACCAATTCTATCATATTATTGTATTGTTTTGTTTTTGCCTATTTGCATATGTTTATAATTGATATATAATTATATAAATTAAATAAAATTTGGTTACTGAGTGGTTGTACTCACCCCTTAATTCTCAATATTTTTAAGGCCTAGCTCATCGAATTAGAGTCGAGGAAAAACATTCTGAGGTGTAGGATTGTGGTGAAATCCTACTTTCACGCCTCTTTACTTTATTTTGTGTATAAATGTTGTATAATTACCAACTAGGATTACATGTCATTATTTTGCATTACTTGCATTAGCTTAGTATACAATTTGTATTTTGTGCCTCGAGTTGGTGAGTTTTGGTTGTAAACTTGTGGATAGAGTCAAAATACTTGTGCAAATAGGAACATGTGTATTTTGAAAGATTTAGAATAAAAATGATGATTTTGTGCATGAATTTTCTCCCCTTTATGTTTTGTGAAATTTGGGGTTGAATGGTAATTTTGAAAAATATGTGTTTTTGATTATGTATAGTGTGTTACATAGGTTTACTAGAGTCCACTGAGTGTGATCGGATGATTGGTGTAAGATTTTGACACTTGTGGCTGAGTTGGGACACTAAAGTTGTGAGATTTTTATGAAAAAATGATAAAATGAGTTTTGGTGTCTAACTTTTTGTAGAAAATAAATTTGAGTGTGAAACTGGTGCCATTAGTTAGAGCTAGAAGAAAGCTCTGTGTAAACATCAAAACCATTTCAATCGAATATTGGGTGGAGATTTGGGATGCATCAAAAGTTTGCTCCCTGTGCTATCATTTTACAGCTAATATCTGTCATATTCGTATAGTGTGCCAGTGCATGGCACAAAGGCTAGTGAGTTGCGATACATGGGTCGTTTTTTGTACCAAATCTTGTTTTGAGTTTTGAAACTCATTATTGTGGGTCTCATCTAATTTTTAAGTTTTCACATTATTTTCAAACTTTAATTTGAGCATTTCAAATACTTGATTAAAATTTAAATTTTGAGGATTCCATTATAAATGATTTAAAAATTCTTCTCTTTTATGTAATTTTACAACTTTGGTAATCATCTAAGGGTTAATCCCTTGATTACCTCAATTATGGAGTTAAATGTGGTTAAGTAAGGGAAACCTTACAATTAATGATGGTGGTTGATATTAATTGTAAACTAACTTGTGAAGTACCAAAAGCTTGAGTTGAGCTTGGAAGCAAGTTGTTTTTAGAGGTAACCTTTGAGCTTTAAGGTAACTAAGGGAATCTAATGCATGTTATTGCTTGCTAATTTAATTATAGGTGTTCGTGAACCTTGAAACTATATTATATATATATATATATATATCCATGCATATATATGTTTTTACTTTTAGAAATTATGCAAGTGTGGCTTGGTTTACATGATTGGGATAATGAAATTGTAAAAAATAATTGATTATTCAATGGTGATTGAAATTACTTTGAATTCATTTAATATTAATGAATATGAGATATTGGCATGATCACATTGATGATGGGAGTTTTCCTAGTAGAATAGTAATCTGTGTCTATATGGATCACACCAACACTGTGAGGCCTCGGTCTTTAGTTGATTATGTTACCTTTAAACCCCAACTAGCGAATGTGGTAATAGAACTTACCCTTAAACCCTAACTAGCGAAGTTGGTAATAAGGTCTTTGACACCCTTGTATTTGAGATAGAGGAATTCATAGTCTAAGAATGAGTGTAAGGCCTTGACTATGTCACCCCTCGTGATTGGAGAGCTTAGACTAACTCGATCTCATAGGTCCAGCTCTTATTTATTATGTAGCTTGTAGATTCAATTAGCAGTGAAGGACATTTGGAGAGGTGAATGATTATGCATTACATTGTAATGTGTTAGGTGTTGCTATATAGTTTTATAAATTGTGTAAAATCTACCTTATCTAATTACCATTAAGTCCAAAATTCAAGATAATCAAGGGATTAATTCTAAGAAAGATTACCAAGTTTGTAATTTAAAATAACATGATCCTAAGTTTTCATAATTTAAAATAATTCAAAATCATTCTTTAAACCTTTAAGTAGAGTAAAATAATATTTCAAAAGTATGAGATACCTCATAAGAGTGAAAAGATTCTAAAATTATTGAAAAATGCTAAAAGCTATAAAACAAAGTAGTGTGTTGTGACTTGTGCACAATACACTGCGGCTTGTCACTCTCTGTGCCACGCACGGCAGCGTATTACACGTTTATGATAGCAATTTTGCTATCATTTAATAGTAGATCCAACTTTCAAGCAACTTTTGGCATGCCATATTTTTCTGTTTAACATTTGAATGAGATGATCTAGGTGTTTACAAGAAGCTCATATTATAAACTAGTTAATGGCATAGTTCTCACTTCCAAATCAAGTCACACCAGGAAGTTAGACACTCAAATGCATTTTCACAACTTTTCTCAACTTTCTTAATAAAAGGGTGTCCAAAACCCTATACAAGTATTAAAAGCCATTCCTAACAATCAGACTATATTCATTGGACTAAGGACTAATAGTACAACATACCACATGTACATATACACCACTATTTTACATTTTTACCTATCAACCCTTTTAATACCAAAAATAGAGAGGAGAGGTTTTATAATTGCATTTCATAAAAAATCATCCATATTATGTTTAAAACAACCTTACTATAATTGCACTAGTATTTTAGTCCTGTCAACATTTACAATTATCATAATCAACATCTCAGGGTCTAAAATACCTTCCAGATATCAAAAACAACTATATAGTATAAGTGTAAAACAAAGATACAGCCTAACCAACAATATTAAACTATTACACAAAATAAATGAATTAAAGAGCCATTACAATAGAAAAACACATATTCCTAAGCCTCCAAAGCTTTTTTTCTTTTTGCACCTGAGCTAGAGCTTGTTAGATATTAAAATAGAGAGGTGAGTTTAGCTACTCAATAATCAAGGTATACTTATCCCATGTAGTTGTATATTAATTGAACAAACACATATAATTAAAGCTGATTTTCTCAAAACATAAGTATTACCACATGTAACACAAAATCGTCATTCCTCATTTAACTTAATAATTTTCATTTCAAATTGTACGATATATTGCCATAAGACACACAGACATATGACAATGACCTAATTTATTATTACGACTTGCCATAAATTTAAACAACCATGTAACACATCATATGAACACATGTGCATGATCAAACCATCTTTCTACCCTCCTCATGTCCTCCGATTGAAACCGTGAGCTATAACATCAAATAAGGCTCCATCCATGTGACTTGACTACCCATGCTCACCAATTGTAAGATGTGACCTAGCCAAAGATAACAAGGCTTACTCTCGAACCATGGCTTCCCCCACTCTTAAATCTTTAAGGTGTTATATACCTTAAGCTAACTTCCTTAATAAATTAGTAAAGGTAGCTAGATTATAATCTCTCGACAAACTATAGAATAGTTTCTCGAGGACAAGGCTATATCCTCTTGCTTCGGAAGGTAGCCAAACATTTCGTATGAATTTTAACTACTCCTCTCTTTAGGCAAACTCCCGCCAACTAATCATGCCATGTACGATGCTCACTCATTTCATAATTTTATTTATTTATTATTAACATATTAGGCTCATGATAATATGCTACCTAAGTGAGCATAAACCTCATTTTCACATTTACCACATATCTACCTTTTTCAATCTCAACACAATTATTTTTATTTCAATATACTTAATCACAATTCAAATCTATCACACTAATTATTAATTTCTTATTATAATACCATATTGTAATTTGAAATTCATTTCAAGTTCACTTTCACATCTTTAGTTCAAATCAAGAAAATATACTATCTCATGTTTCATAACATGTGTACACATTCACTAATTACAATTATACATGCCAATAAACACATTTCATATTACAATATAATTAATAAACAACTACTCAAGATAGGGTTTCCTTGGTTACCTTAAATTTTTAATAAGTCAAAAGTTTACTTCTTAATAATTAGCTTTCAAGTGTGATTCTCCAGCCAAATATGGTATTCAAAAGCTTAAATCTAAAATTAATAAATTATAAACTCATCAACATTATTAAAAACACAATTTTAACTCTTACTTTTTCCTCTACAACACCCAACATTCTTATTTCTTACTTTTGGACTTACCCATTAGGTTTATTAATTATCTTTAGCTCCCATTATCATTAATGAGTCATTAAACCTCTATTAATGACATTATAGCTCTTCTAACAACTCTCATCAATGCTATTTTTGGGTATTTATGGCATTTACCAACCAACAACCTTTAAAACCATTAATACTAGGTTTAAATACCTTAAAAAATTTTCATTAACTCTATTCAAGTGAATGGGTTTAAACCCATAACTTTTATGAACCGAAATTATCTCCCATTATAAAACCTTAACTAAAAACCTCAAAAATGGAAGAGAAAGGAAGATTAGAGTGTAGAATACTTACCTTAGGTATTTTCTAGTATTAAAATACTCCCAAACCATAAATGTGAAAAATCCTGGCAAAGGATTATAGCTTACCCTTTGTTTCTCCCTTTTTCTCCTTCTAATTTTCTGTTTGTTCGCGAGACTGTTTATTAGAAATTTTGGCCATGCATTGTGGTGCATGGAATAAAGAGGTCCTCCTCCTTTGTTTGTCATCTATGCACAGTGACAAAAGTGTTGCACATTGTGGTATGTGACACAGAGACAATCCTTCATGTTGTTCTCTTTTTTCGATGCTCGGGTAGCCTGACTTCAATTTAGACTCATAATTAAGGCTGAAATTATAACTAAAAATATTTATTAGACCTCTTTGACTGCACACCATATCAAATCACTCAATTATCATAATTAAACTTGATTTGATCCCTTAATAATTTAAGGATTAAAATTTAGAATATTACAAATTGCCACTTTGCATGTTTGTGATTATTTAACTTGCATAAGCATGTTTTAAATTACCTTGGTTATTGAGTATTTGTACTCATCCTCACTTAACATTTTACAGATGCTAACTCCAATCCAAACAAGGGAAATACATTGAGACTTAGGAACTCAACCTCATGCTGAAAAGCCTCCCTTTTCTTTTTAATTTATATGTAATCATTATGATAATGCCAACTAAGATGATCATTTTAGGTACTTGCACTATAGCATGTATTTATGGTTGAATGATTGTATTTTATGCCTTAAGTTTATTTAGGGCCAAAATATTAGTGCAAGTATATTTTGAGTTATTAGTATAGTTGTAAATGTTTATTCTGGTAATTAAATGACTATTTACTTCCCTTTGCTTTTTAATGAAAATAGGGTTAAAGAGTGAAGACGAGAAATAGTTTTATGTGTTATGGTATGTTTCACAAGTAATCTTAGGTTCTTTGGGTTTGGTCTAGGTGATTGTTTGAGTTTGTGGTCCTCTATATAGGGTTTGGACACCTTTTGTTCTAAAAAGTGTAAAAATGTAGTTAGTATATGTTCAAGTGTCCAACTTTTTGATATGTGATAATTTAAAAATTAAACTAGTGCTATTAGCTAGTTCATTAAATAAATTTTCTATGGATACCTAGATTGCTTCAAGTGGATGTTAGATAGAGTTTTGAATGTGTTGGAAGTTAGGCACTAGATTTGTCACATGATAGCAAATGTTGTCAAATTTTGTGTTGTGCTGCAAGCACTTTGATACATGGCACAAAAAGCTTTTAACTACGATGCAATGCTTCTGAGCCATGATGGATGGCTTGATATGTTGGAAAATTTCATTTTTACTCCTTTTAAGCAAATGTTTTCTAACCTAATTGATATCCTATGCTTCCATGCATTTTATAACTTTGATTTAGATTTAATTTGACCTAAATCTTTTATGTTTTCAATTACAAATTGGGATCCCATTTTTAATAAATGAATTTCCAATAGTCACTATAGATTTAAATAATCCTTATTTAATTATCATGATAAGGTTTGATTGAATGGTTTGTATAATTTAACTAGGTGATATCACATCTCTCTTCTTCGTGGCATTGAGCAATATGGTTGAACCACTTGGCCATCTTAGCCACACAATCGTGATCTTGGAGACTCATGAAGAGTCTTATGGCTATGTTCACTGACAGAATTGGACAAAAGCACTCTAATAGATGTATAAGGTAACAAAGTAGTAGGACAAGTAGTAAAGTATAATCACAAATGTGACCACTTGTAGATTTTTTTAAATGGGATGTCCTAGGCTCTTTGCTTTGAGTTTTGATTGTACTTGATCAAACTAAGGGAATGAATGTTGTTTAATTAAAATTATTGTTGTTCATTCTCCTTTGATATATACTTGTTGTACAAGAAAAATTCAATTGTAATTCATGTAAAAACTGTTGAATGAGCTTCATTTACAAGTAATATGGCTTGGTATATATGAAAAATAAATAAATTAAGGGGACGTTGTTGTAAGTGTTCCCAAAATTTCATGATAACTATCAATAATTACACAAAAACTCAATAAATAGAGAACATGTAAATGTCAGTATCCCTCAATTTTATGATAACTATGAGGAATATCATGTAAAACTAACAAACATGATGATATTTTACATTAACCGGGTCCAACCTTTCATGATAATTATCATAAATTACATAAAAGCTCAACAAATAGAGTGAATGTAAATGTCAATGCACATAAATGTCATGATAACGATAAAGTATACCATGATAACATGCACTAATTACATAAAAGTCATATAAAATTGGGCATGCTCATTAGTCACCAAGTTCACATCCTCAATCTAAAACCTTACACCCCTTATACCCCAAACCTAGTACCTTATACCCCAAGCCTATAAGCTTGCATCTAAAGTCTGTCACCTTATACCTTTCACCTTAAGCCCATACCTTTGCATCCTAAGCTTATAAGCTTGTACCCAAAGTCTATCACTTTGCACCTTCAACCTCAAGCCTACATACACTTGCACCCAAAGTCTATCACCTTGTACATTGCATCTCAAGCTTTTACCCTTACAACCCAAGTCTATAAGCTTGAACCTAAAGCTTAAACCTTTCACCTTCAACCTCAAGTCTATACACTTGCACCTAAAAGCCTATCACCTTACGCCTAAAGCCTATACTTTTGCACTCAAGCCTACAAGCTTACACTAAAACTTCTTACCTTGCACCTTAAACCTATACCCTTGCAACTTAAGTCTATATCTTTGCACGCCAAGCCTATAAGTTTGCACCCAAAGTCTATCACCTTGCACCTTTAACCTTAAGCCTACACACTTGTACCAAATGTCTATTACCTTACATGACACACCTTAAGCCTATATCCTTACACCTTAAACTTACATCCTTACACTTAAAGCCTATAACTTTGCACTTGAAGCCTATAAGTTTGCACCCACAACCTATCATCTTACACCTTCTACTTCAAATGAACCTTACACCCAAATTTCATAACTTTTATGATAATATATAGTGTTTTCATGGAAATATATGTTTTTTTATGTAAAAGTCCTCTATTTGGATGGATAAGTGAAAGTGACAACATCTTTCTACTCTCTTCCAAGAAATTTTTCTTTTTTTATCATGAAAACTTATTGCATGCCATGAAAATTGTGGACAAAAAGGGATCATATGTCCTTTATTTTCATGAAAATATGGTATAGATCTTGAAAATGATAACTTTCATGATATCAGTTCCTCAAAACATGTAGAACATTAGCAACATTTCTTTAATTGACTAACTTTATTGTTTAGAAAGAGTAAAGATGAGAAGAAGCAGCTTACCAGAAAAAGAAAGTAAACTAGGTTGGCATGCCTTTGTTACGCTGCAACAAATTTTTCTGACAAGAGAGAGATTTGCAAAATTTCAAACCAAATGTGCACCATTTCTTAATTGTTCTTAACCTCGTTCGACCATGTTCTCACTCACACCACCAACCTCCAAGTGCTCCTCTATCAACACTATCCATCACAATCAATCATTGCTTCATCTTTTTGGTGGTTCCTTGACTAGGGAATGCGTGTGAAGGATCAATATTTTTTTCTTTTTTAAAGTTCCGTTCGTTTAACATAGAGGAGCAATTCTATCATTTTATCAGAGGATTTTTTTAATATTAAAATGAGTTTGATCCTTACAATTGACTTCATCTCTGAATACAATTTGCCTCTTAAGTAAGTCTTTTTTATCAATTCTTCGAAAATTATTTATTGTCATGCAACCAATTTTTTAATTATTTATATTTTTTTTAAACACTGCGAACATCCCCTGACGTTGGAATAAATAGTAGTAGTAATGTTTCCGTGCACCGTAAAATCGAGTTGAGATTAACCAGAACTATTTGCCTTATTGTGCGTAAAATCTAGTCCCCTTAATATATTGGAGGCACGATAATTGTTATAATTGATTAACCTGAACTTTTGCTTTCTTCTTCTTCTTCTTTGTTTGTTTGTCTAGTGATGGGGCGGAATCATTGCTCTCCATAGCAATTCCTCTCCTTGTCTCGCTCTTAAGCCTTCTCTCTTGTCTATAAAAGTACACACATTCATGCCTTGATTTTTTGATTTCTTTCATACATCATATTTACCATAATTTCACTTTTTTTGACATTCATGCCTTAATTTTTTGGATTTATCCATATGACATATTTACATGATTTCACATTTACATGCCCCAACATGCACCTAGAAGGAAATAAGAGAATGTTCAGGCCAAAAAAAAAAAGAAATAAGAGAATGGGAAAATATCATTCTAGAATCAATGAGGGTATTTAATATCAATCAAGGATAATTTTTTTTAAATATCATTACAAAATTAAGGGATTAACTTATATATGAAAAAAGACCATAACATTCTTGCCTTTCTTTTTTTTAATTAACAAGTAGTCATTCATGAATTAACAAACATTTATTCGTATTTAATAAGAAGCCATTCATTAATTAGTGAGTTCAACAATATAAAAAAATTTGATTATGAAAAGGGATAATTGTATTATATTTTAATAAGTAACCATTCATTCATTAAGAAGTAATCATTTCTATTTAATAAAAAATCATTCGTTAATTGATAAATTAATAATGTAAAAGAACTTGATTGTGAGAAGGGATAATTGTAAATTATATTTCAACAAGTAGCTATTCGCTAATTAATAAATACTTATTTACATTTAACAAAAAACTATTAGTTCATGAATTTAAAAAAATTTGATTTTGGGAAGGGATAAATGCAAATTATATTTCAACAAGTAACCATTTATTAATTAATAAGTTCTCATTCATATTTAATAAAAAAATTATTTATTAATTGATAAATTTTTTTTTAAAAAATGAGTATTATAATTTTTTTGTCATTCTAAAATTATTTTTAAATTAATTATTAGTCTTGCAGTAATATTTTTCAATTTTTTTAATTCTTATTTAATTTTAAATTGCTTGCATGGTCTGATCGATACTTTCCCACCGTTATTAGTCTCTACTACTTTCTAGAACGCATCTAGGAGGGCAGAACGAGACAGGAAGGAAGGAAATTTCCTTTTCTTTTGCCACTGAAATCACTGCGCGTTGAAAGTTCGTGGTCTGGCTCTGGCATGCGCTCGGCCAGCCAAAATCAAAGAATCCGAGGTCCAGGGTCCAAACAATGATAAAATATCATGGTTCAAACCAAGCCGCTCTAAACACGATTAAAAAAAAAATGCAAATTAGAACTAAATATAAGCACACTGTTCTCTTCAACTTTCGAAATTCCCTGGACCTCTGCCGGCAGTTCTAAATTTGCCACTTGTTTTCTGCTACTCTCGTTGTTTTCTGAGGTCTCGCTTTTCCCAAAGGCAACGGAGAAAGAGAAGAAGAATAATGGTGGGAGCAACGATGTGGCAGGGTACAGCTCTGGCTGGAATAGTGTTGTGGATCGTCTCGTCTTCGTACTTCGATGTCACTCGCAAGATTAGATCTTCCCTGCAACCTTGGGTGGCTCACCATGTTGAGGTTGGAACTCCTGTAGTCCTACGGATCCAGGTAACGAGCTGTTTATGATTTAAAACAAAACAAAGAAAGAAAGAAAGAAAGATACAGATTTTTGTTCTTTCAACAATTTTATGACTCGTTTTTTTTTTGGGTAAAATTTGTGGCTACTATTTGGTGCGTTTCTACAGAGTTACAGGCTTGGACTCCTGGATGCTCTTTTCTCCGGGTTGTCTTGTGTTGTTTCTGTGCCCTTTTACACAGCTTTTCTTCCTCTATTATTCTGGGTATGTGATCTTTCCCTCTGTACAGGAGTTTGTTAAATTCACGAATTATTGAAAATTTCTCTTAATGCGATGATCTTGTTGAAAAGTTGACTTTTTTTGCATTTACATAGAGTGGGCATGCCAAATTGGCGAGGCAGATGACCTTGTTGATGGCGTTCTGTGACTATATAGGTAACTGCATAAAGGCAAGTACTTAAACCGGACTTACCTTTTCACGTACATGTGAACATCGCATTTACCTGTTAACATCTAGCATGATATACCTGGACTGTTTGTCATTCAATAGGATGTGGTATCTGCTCCAAGACCTGCTTCTCCACCTGTTCGGAGAGTAACAGCTACAAAAGACGAAGAAGAGAATTCATTGGAATATGGATTGCCTTCTTCTCACACCCTTAACACCGTTTGCCTATCTGGGTATTTACAATTCTTTCATTTTCTCTTTAATTCGTAAGTTATCCTACTTCCGCAAGGGCAAATTTGGCGATGTTGGTAACCAAAAGGGAATGGGATTATGAGGCTTGTCTTAAGGAACAGTGCTGTGTAATTGTACGAGGTTGTTAGTGTTGTCATAAGATGTTAAGGCTCTCGACGTGTATTCGAAGAGTCTGAAAGTATAGCCGATTGTATACCTTACCAGTCAAGTCACATAGACCAAACTTTTCCAACATAGAATTGGTAATTGATCATATATATATTTATATATATTCTTTGCACTCCATCTGGTAAAGGTGAAAGTGGATGGAATGAATTTGGGAAGGATAAAAATTAGTTAAGTTGCTTGCTTTTCTTAGCAAACAAAGGAGATTATGTAAAATATAGAATAAATTCACCTAAAGTCCACCACGATTAATCTCTTCCATCATATGGAGAAGCTGAGAAGATGAACAGAAAATTATAATAAATTAGACTATTGTCTTTAAAATACCATCTTGACAAAAGTTACTTAGGGTTGAATACTTTAAAATTTTCTGTATGTTTCCGCTGCCTTTGTTACATGACACCTAAACATGAGAGTGAATTATCTTCCACTTCCTCATTTTCTTTCCCCATACTTTATTTCCCTTCTGCCTCTCCTCATTCTGTTCTCAAAGAAAGGCTAATCTTTTGGCAACAACAGTTCAGATTGACCAAATAGAAAAATTATGATCATCCTAAAGAATTGATTATGTAATTCTCACAGAACATTTTAGCTGTTCTATCATCAGTTCAAGCACTTAATGACTGTAAACATGTTGATTAGAAGGCATATATATATTGGTCAAGTTCAAGGTTATCCTTTGAGCAAATTGGAACCTTGCCTTTCATTCTTCGCATGTGTCATTAATTGGTGTTTCTCTTTGTAATGGATGTTTTCCAGGTACCTGCTGCACTATGTCCTGACCCAAACTCAAGTTGAAGGTGCCTATTTCAATATTCTTGGAGTTGCTCTTGCTTGCTTGCTTGTGGCCCTTATTGGTTTGGGTAATTTTTTGTTACATGAGATTATTAGAAATCTTTCTTATTGTTGGCTTGTTATACAGCAATACTTTGATCAATATTTGTTCTCCTTTGTAGGAAGAATTTATCTTGGCATGCACAGTTTGGTTGATGTCCTTGGCGGTCTTCTCATAGGATTTGGGATCCTTGCATTTTGGTTTTCAGTTGATGGGTGCATAGACAGTTTTGTGGTTTCAGGACAAAATGGTATCACTACTAATAATAATATATTCATCATAAGGGATTTGCTTTCAATTCTTGAAAAGTATTAACAGCACATACTGGAAGTCAGCTTTCAGAAACTGTAATACAATTGTAATTGTCATAACAGAAAAATCTAATCATGAGTAGAATGTTTATAAACTTGTGAAGATTGGGAGGCTCATATTTTTTTCATTAAGCATTCACTTTTACACGATGTAGAAAACTTGATATTCAACATATAATTTGTTTTGATATGGGGTAAGCTCGGCAAGCTTTCATATGATGTACCTCATAACAGTCTGTATCTGTTGCAGTTGCATCTTTTTGGGCTGCCCTGAGCTTCCTCTTGCTCTTTGCTTATCCAAGTCCTGAACTGCCAACTCCAAGTTTTGAGTATCACACAGCTTTCAATGGTGTTGCATTAGGAATTGTAAGAAGCCTTCACCTTTAAAATTATCTAAAGATTTCTCTTCTTTTTAACCTTTTCTTTTCTGCCAAAATGGGGACATAGTCAATATTATATTATTTCATCTTATTTTTATTAGGTCTTTATATGAGTGAATCTTGAGGAGATTCTTCATCCTTTGATTAACTGTTCTGTTTTATCGAGCTGCAAAAAATCATTTTTTCTCTATGCATGCTGCCAAAATGGCTATCTCAACTTGCCCCATCTTTATCTGAATGTTGGTCTCCTTAAATGAATTTAACTTCGCATGTCCCGGAATTATTTCTGACTAGTCATAAATGGTGGCAACATGGGAATGCTAGTTAGGCTTAGGCAGCCTAAAACTGACAACATAGCAATCATTGGCATAAGGCTGTAATGTGTGAGATGAATGATACGTGCAGCATGCTAATTGTAGCTAAATAGCTTAAGGATTAAGATCAAATGTATTAGTATTGCAGTTCTGGTCAAGGTTTTGGTATTCCTCTCCAAGATTCAAGACACTCTCACTCTGTAGGCTTAAAGCTCTTCTTCATTCCAGTTCTTTGAATCAGCGTTTTTTCTTTTATTAACCACTTTTTATTACTTGGGCAGGACATCTTAAGCATCACTTAGAACTGCTGTGATGATTCATAGTTGCTTACGTTACTAGTATTCAGTCTCAAAGTTGGAGTGTACTGTTTAGTTTAGAAGAGTTCTCATTCTTGAGGTTGATGAGGAGATGCATGGGTTTTGACCTTGAAGTACTCTAGGGCGCTTTATTACTTGTTGTGGTTAATCTATTTAGACTATAGAGATTGGAATCTTTCCTTTGAAAATTGGAAAAGGCATCATGCCAATGCTTGTCATATCTGAGGTAGGGTTGAATGATAATATGGAAAGAGAAAAACTAGTTTAAGTTCAAGGCCTTGAAAATGGAAGTTGAATGGTTCTTGCGACTATAATTGAAAGTTTAATGCCAATAATCTAGGACCAGATTGAGGGGATTACAAAATTATTGATCCAATTACTTTTAAGCAATGGAAAGTTAAGAATGAAAGGCTGGAGACGCATGATACATCCAATGCATGTTTTAATCACTTCTCCCCTTTGTAATTTTGGCCAAATTTCAATGATTTTCCTTAGAATAAATGGATGTTTGTCTGTTATGAAAGAAGCATTACTCAGCACTAACAAATAAAGTATCATGATTATTCACCTAATGGCACTGCTTTCAAAATTATATAGATTAGTTGTTTTTCAAGCAAGATTTTCCCCATTGACTGTGCTGAGTATTCAGTTTAGTCATTCATTTGGCACATACAATTTAATATCCTTATCAATGACTAGAATGGCACAGGTTTTGCTTTGTTTCTACATGTACTATAATTAATAAAGTGGTCATGTTCTCCAGGTCGCTGGAATACAGCAAACATACCATCAGTTTCACCATGACTTCGTTCCTCGTCTGTTCTCTTCAGAAATCACAATGCCTGTATTTGTGGGGAGGGTGCTTTTGGGAATTCCCACAATTCTGATCGTGAAATTCTGTAGCAAGACGCTTGCAAAATGGACTCTTCCTGTGGCATCAAATACCTTGGGCATCCCGATAAAATCTACAAGCTATATGCCCACATTAAATGGATCTTTCAAGGGAAGAAAGCATGATAGGCTCAAACATGGAGGTTATTTGCACAAGCTTCTTTCCCAGCACGAGGCATTTGATGTAGATACAGGAATTAGATTTCTTCAGTATGCTGGTCTGGCATGGTCTGTGGTTGATCTTGCCCCTTCACTTTTTCAATATTTGAGCTTGTGATGTTGATGTTTTGTTAGTATGCACCATCAACGAGATTGTACACCTGAATGTAAATCAAATTTTTGTATAGCTACGGCTCACCCAATTTTGATCATGTTATGATGAAAATTTTTGTGGCAACCAAGGCCGATTCAGATGTACGATGCATTTGTCTCCCATAATGTGCCAGCTTCAAAGATATTGTCATTGGACTTTCAAAAGTTACACTTCACGTTTTTTCTTATTTTTCTTCGTTTTAAGTATTTGCAATCTCATTTAATTTTTTCTTGTATCCGTATCTTTCGATGTCCTTCAAGATGTCATCCATTCAACTTCTGTAGAGAGGGAATTCTGAAGCCAACCTCACCCAAAAATAAGAACAAAAAAGGGCGGCAAAATAAATATGTAAAACCTTTTGCGTGGTTATTACTCCAAATACAAAAAACATCGAACCTACGGGTATGGACGTGAGGATGGGAAGGGGGCCGAGGAGGGGCGGGGGGGGGGGGGGAGGGGGGATGACTTGTGGCTTTTTTCATTTTTTGGTGCGGAATTGACATTTTTTTAATTTATAGGTGACAGTTAAACTATTATTTTTATTTTAGATTGTACATCCATTAAAATTATAAGTTATCAAAAGTACAAAAATAAAATATTAAATGTGATATATTCAATTTTAATCTGATGGTCCAGATTCGCTCTTCACAGCAATGAAACAGAATCCACTTTTTTCTCGAGAAATCCAGTCAAGCAGCTAAAAATAACAGGTATTAGTACCAGTCAACGTTGAAAAAAGTGATCAGAAGGGCCATCACTTCGTGTGGCTAGATTAAAGGCCCATTTATTTAAAATTTAAAAATAAATAATTTTTAGATAATTTAAAAATTTTACAAGAAAAAATTTATTTTGCAAAAATTTTATTAAAAGAGAAAGAATGATAAAAAAATTTTAAAAAATTTAATTAATTCAAATAAAATTTCAAACGTCAAATTTTAAAAATTTACAACTCAATATTTGAATTGTGATAAATTAATAATTTATTTTTTAAATTTTAATATGATTAAAAAATAAAAAAATATTTAAATTTTAAATTATAAAGTAGTTAAAAAAATATGAGATTGAATTATAAATTTTTAAAATTTAACACTAAAAAACTAACTTTAGTTAATTAATATTTTTAAAACCTCTATCATTCTCCCATTTAAAAATAGACATCATTTTTCTTTATTTTTCGACTAAGCAAATGTTGAAGCATTTGCAAGCACGGTTCGAATCCGCAATCAAAGCATCAGAGGGATGTTGCTATGCCAGCTGAACCCAAGGTTCTTGACCAACAAAAAAAAAAAAATTATTTGATGATCATTTATAATAATATATTCCTTGTTCTGTTTTATAAAATATTTATTATATTATTTTAAAATTTATAATATCTTCACATATCTCATTTTCACAAAACACTCTCATTTACTACATAAAATTATTTTCAAAAATTATTCAAAGTAACTTATTAAAAACCAAAAACTTGTTTTTTTAATTCTAATTATCCTAAAATATTTAAACAAACATAATCAAAAATCACAATTTTTTTTTCAAAAAAATGAGTAATTTTTTTATAAACTAAACTGAAACCACCCTAAAATAATCAATTCTTTATGTATGTGAGATGAGGGATTGAATGCAGATAAACGACAAAATGTTCAGAATAGATATTCCTATTAATCCATACATTCAGTCAAAGTTAACCAACCAACTGCTGACGAGATTGCGTGAAATCATTATATGAAGAAAATAAAGGAAAGGAAAAGAAAAGCTCACTCGAGCAGAAAAGGTTTGTGTGAACCGTGATATAGCAAGGACAAAACTTACCACTACCATCGTGCAACTTTTTCTAAAAATAAAAATTAATAAGAACATAGCAAAAACACGCACGAGATTTAAAAATCCCATCACCGCTTTAAAGCCTCTGAGAAACCCCGGGGGAGTAGGGAAGGAAGGAAGACGGGGAAAAATTAAAAATATCCACATTTTGCTGGAATTATACATATTCTGAGCCAGGCAACTTCTCCAAAAGAGCCTCCAGCAAGTTCTTGGTCGTAACAAATCAGTGGAATATTACCTTCCTATGATACATCAAAGCCGACTTCCACAGCCACCACAAAAGCATGGAAAGCGAATATCCATGGATTTAAATGCTAGCAATGTCAGGAACGAGAATGCACTACTACGGTACTACCTGAAATTAGTGCAGTAAGTAGTAATACCAGTGTGACATCCCGCAGCTACATTATAGGAAGTAGTCAGGTGTCCTTCGGGTGACATCCGGTTCACCTCTCCTAGGAGCTGGTTCAAACTGCAAGACGCACGAAAATTTATGCATCTAATTAATCAGGTTCATATCAACTAGAACAAGAGTTGAACGAGAGAGACCTGGATAAATGTGTGGCTCTTGCAA
The DNA here is from genome assembly GCF_029017545.1 of Prosopis cineraria. Classification (NCBI taxonomy): domain Eukaryota; kingdom Viridiplantae; phylum Streptophyta; class Magnoliopsida; order Fabales; family Fabaceae; genus Prosopis; species Prosopis cineraria. The sequence continues at coordinate 39,425,189 of NW_026555334.1, read as the reverse complement.
TCATCAACCTCCAAAATGGAAGCCATGTTCCCACATCTATAACAGTAGTTAGGTGCACTAAATATGGTAACCACCTTTTGTTCCTGTTTCAACCAAACAGTGGGCATTAGCTTAAAATGACCTCCTCATTTTTAAAACAAGTAAAGCCAAAGAGGAAACAATTCCACAAAAATGACAATTACATGAGCCCAGTTAAATCCATCCATCACTAGCTGGTGAGCTCTAGCAATCAACTTAAGACTGTTTGTGTGATTGAATTGCTCAGATATATCCTGGAACAAAGAGTATGAATTCAAAATAACAACTGAGAAGACAATAATCACTCTCGATGTTTCAAAAATGTCATAAATGTGGAGAATCAACTGTTAAATATATGGTTACCTGGCCAAAGGTATATCCAGCACCACGAGGAGAGATTCCCCAGCCGCATCTGTCATCAGGATCAGACCATAACAGATCACACATGGGCCCTTCATGAGGAACCTCCTGAACACGATCAAAGTTCCGTATATTATCAAGGGTTTCAATTGATGGTGACAGTCCACCATGCAAGCAAAATATTTCGGATTCAACCTGTCAGAGACAAAATTAAGTTAGAAGCTGAAATGAATAAAAAAAGAATAAAAACTGGAACTAACATTTCTATCTAGTTATTATGGTAAACACAAGGAACCTGTGCACCAATAAATTGACAATCTTGACTTGAGTCATGATAAGGAAAAGAACCTTACTTGAACTAGGTTGAGCAAGAAACTTTACAATTTAATATATTCACAACTCCCCGATATGTTTAAAAATTACATTCAATGGAAAAGTAAACTTGTTTGGGGGGGGGAAAATAACAAACCTTTTACATGCTTACACTCAACACAATTATTCATAATTTTTCGCACTCAATATTTTCAGTTTTCACATGTATTCACTCCTAGCCCTTCATATTTTACTTTCTCAAAAGATTTCGTCTAACATGATTTTTCAAATGAATGCTGTACAAAAGACAAAGAGATTTGAGGGCTGGCAGTTGTGTTCATTTTAAAATTTCAACAATTTGATGGGAGCGATTGTCTATCACATTTTTAAAAAACTGAAAGTTCTTGTAACTGTTCATAGTTCCCTTCAGGAAAGGGGAAATTTACTCCAAAAATCTGCTTGAATAACTTAATGTCATTATCGGTGACTGAGAGGATATCTTCATATCTGCTTGATTGTTGCCCTTGTCATATCTGTTCAATCACCGATTTTTTGCTTGCTAGTTTTCTTTTTGCCTATTTCAATGTAATCTATTTTCTTCCATCTCTTTGCAGATTTTACAGGATTCTAGTTCTATGGCATTCTTATTGTCATGATCCCTATATTTATATGTCTACCTTGGATTTAAGCATGAATTCATAATCATCTTTCTCTAAGGTCAAATTTGGTACGATGGAGCGGTTTTTCAGCAGATGAGAATGGAAATTAAAAAGAAAATGGACCTTCCATGGAATCAAATTTGAACATAAAAAATCGAAAGGAAAAAAAAAAATAGTAGATGGCATGAGTATCCTTTTAGTAAAACAAAGAGATAATTAGCTTTAAACTATAAAAAACAAGGTTATTCTCATCCTTTTATTATGGTTCATAAGGAAAGTGGCATTTCCTCAGCCATCTTGATGGGAGGTTCCTTCCCATCTTCAATTTAAGCAGGCTTTACAACATCATGCTATTATGGTCTATCAAACACACCATGACGGATTTTCTCTCTCCTCCTTTTCTTCAAACTCCTTTCCCTCCTACCAAAGATACCTTAAGTTTCTACAGTTCATTCTCCATTTTTTTGTTGTTCTTGTGACAACTAAAAATTAAAATTGAAACGTACAAAGGGTAAATATGCACTAACCAAGGCAGTCAATGGAAAGTAATCAAAAAGGTCCGTAAAGATCTTCCAAACATTAGCATTACCATATCTGCACATAAATAATGGAAAGGACTATCATGGATTTGAAAGAGGAAACAGGAAATTAGATTGCTTATAAGCAAGTTGATTAGCAAAGAGGAACATCTAAAACATTCTGATTAAACCATTCATGCAATACGAACTATCAAAAGGATCAAAGCCCGCACAGCAGATCAAGTTGTGACAGAATCTAGCTTCAATTACATGACATATAATCAACCCACATGTATCAAAATGTGGCGAAATATTCCAAAGTGCCTCTCCGCTACCATTTTAAAAGCCAAAACGATCTCAAATTCTGACTACAGGTGTCACCCTTGAAAGAAATATATGAAGAGATTTAATTAGAGTCGAGATTTATGAAAAAAGACCACCAGATGTAATCAGCACAGTAACACTATCAGATAGCGTAATCTATCTCCAGATCCACTTTAGCCCGCACACTAAGTCCACAGACTGTCCATCCTCACAATAATGAAGTGCCCAATTAGATGCTCAGAGATCATACACTTCAAAACACAAGGCTGTAGATCAATTGCTAACACTATCAGTGCAAGCACATGACAAGAGTTGCAAAAATCCCATACCTGAAGCTTGTGAACACAAAGAAGTTTGCTACTCTGCTTTAGCATTTAAGTACATTATCATTCAGTTAAATTCCCATGCTTGATTGACCAGGATCACATGACATGGATCCTCAACATCCAACCCCCATAAAATAGTACTCCTTTTGACAAAAAATTGGCTAAAAATCACCAGATTTTTTTATATCCCAAATGGACAGGCATCCTGAAGTTATCAGTCTGTCTTGGTGTTGAATAATGGATATCAGAGCCAAGCATAAAATCAACATTTATTTTCTCCCATTTCTGCTTCACTTTAGATCAACAATAACTTGATGCATACAATTCTATACTCTGATTATCTTACTTAGGACATAAATGCATACCACTTTATTTTGTGTCAATCACACAATGTCATGTATGACATACGCATCAATATTGAAAATTGAAAATTTTGAAACCAAGACTCTCATTCTTACCAAAAACAAATTACTAGGTAAAATCTAATGGCAAAATGCCACAAATACATGTTAGGTAAAAATAAGGGTTTTCAACCATCCTATTGTTGATAATTTTTCTAAACGAAAAGTTTACATGACCCAAAAAAACTGCAACACTATCATGTGAACATTAATGATAGAAGTTTGTATATTGGTAGTTCTTCATTGATAACGAGAAATTGAAATGATACAATCAAGGAATTCTAAACATAAAAAAAATAAATCTTCTCTAGACAAAAGTATCTCCTGTTTTTCCCCAGGACCACTAAATGAAGGTGTTGAAAACTCACTTTCTTAGGCATTCATCATAAAATCCATAAACTTGAGTAATCTGCAAAAGGGAAAAATGAAAAAGCAACACTTAGGTAAATAAATCATGTGCAAGTTTGCAAATCAAAACCCAAATGCTTGACGACTAAATTTGTTATGCAACTAAAAAATCTACAAGACAAGCCAGTTCTAGCATCCCTTGTACAAATTTCAATGAAAGAAAGGGGAGAGGGGACGCACACCTGACGACTTTCATGGTTTCCTCGAAGAATAGTAATCCGTTGAGGATACCGTACTTTCAAAGCCACAAGGAGCTGCATAGAATAACTAATTAGAAACTCAAGCAGACATCAATGTTACATAAATAATTTATTGATGTTCTGCTTAGCTGCTTAAAGCACTTGCCAAATACTAAAAATCTTGACAAGTACCTCCACGAAGGATCCACAAGTTGAAAAGTTCATGCTCAAAAACTTGTGTTGGAAATGCAATTGTAATTAAGAATAAGCATCCTTTTTACTTTTATAATGATTCAGATTCTGATTTATGTTGTACATCAGCAACATTTAGCCATGCTTCTATGTATATGGTAGGAATATGGAAGAGGATGTTTGCGAATTGGCAAGGATTCTGCTTTCTCTTAAACCCAGTTAGGTGCTAGAAGACAACATAAATGATGCTCACCCACACTTAAAGACTTGCTCGGGAAAACTTTCTGGCCGAGTTTGCTCAACCTCAACCATGAAAATTTCCAAAATGCAGAATAAAATAAAGAAATAAAATTTCAGATAAATTTGTCTTCAGTATACTTACTGTTACAGTTTCAACAGAATAATAACCTCGGTCCACATAATCTCCCATAAACAAGTAGTTTGTATCTGGACACTGTCAAAAAAAAAAATTGCTAGACTTCAAATCATGACCCGGTTAAAGAATGTCTCACTAAATTACTAGAAAAATATACGATCCCTAAACAAACAAAAATGCAACAACAGATTATAAGCATTATTTTCAATAGAACAATGGTAAATGAACTTAAAATAATAATGAAAGGGCCCATTGAATTCAATGAATAGTTCCGTTCATGGAATCCACTTCTAAAGAACTCAGGCACTTCAATTTTTAAAATCTCATTCAAGGTCTCAAACTATTAGTTACTTTACATCATTCATCTCAGCTGAAACAAAAGATTTGAATGCCAAAAGAAAGTCAGAGGCATAAATGATACCTTTCCTCCAATTCGAAATAGCTCAGCTAGATCATGAAACTGTCCATGAATATCACCACAGATTGTCACAGGACTTTTCACAGGCTGTGATACAGGAAAAGGAGATTCAAAACAAACAAACAAAAATTAATTCTTTCACTGACTAAGACACTATACTATGAAAACTGAAGTTGCCTTGATATAGGGTGATGCGATTGACATTCAAAGGGATATGTAGCATGAGAAACTTAAGCATACAAAGGGAAAGGAACTGACGTGAGTGCAATGGACCCAAATATTAAAACAAATAAAAAAGTGTAGTCAATTAATTTATGACCAAGTAAAAGATTAAAAAAAAAGCATAGCAGAAGGAATAGTTATGAAGTGAAATCACTGACTTCAGAAACAGGAAAATTATTGCCAAGAAGTACAAGTTAATAGGCAGGAATAAAGAATAGCACCTGGACATTACTTTCATCCATCAAAATCTCCTTTGCCTTATCACATAAAACTCTAACCTGAAGAAAAAACAGAAAGCAATATCATCCGTTTAAATTTATAGAACAATAGCAACAGCAACTCAATAGTGTCAATAAATTGAGCACGACTACTTAAAATAAACAAGGAAATCAATATAAAAAATCACAAACCATTTGGACGTTTTCCAATACTGGTCACTCAAGAAGGGAAAAAAATGCAGCCATTCTCTTATCTAAGTCAGTCTCAAGGCAAAGAACTTTGTGAAATGAACTCTGTGATGGGTAGAAATAAATGAAGCATCACTGCTAATACAAAAGTCATAAAGGACGAAATGCCTCTTTAAAAACTAAAGGCAATCAACAAAGTAGCACGTGCACAATGTGCTAAGCACTGCTTCCTATGCATATCATCAATGATCAATCTTTGACATTTGAAAACTACCATGGTGTAGCACTTCAACTCAAATTAAGAATCAAAACCCAACGTTAGCTAATACCTGCTCCACTGATATACCAGCAAAGCGAAGACCTTGGGGAAAAAAAACCCTTACAGCCATAACATAAGATAATGTGAAAGAAACTACTCTATCTTGCCAGATATCTTAGGACGTCAGCAATAGCTCGTGACTTCAGGATAGTTCCAATTTCTGCCGTCAGAAGGTATAAAAAATACAGACTATCGTACGATGTGACCATGTGAAATATCACTACAGCAAACGCAAAACAGCCCTGTAATATTTAGGTGATTGTCTCATCCTATAGAAGTTATTGACATTTAAGCCCTAGACACCACGATTCAGCGTATGAGGAAACCCCTTCAAGTTCTTGACACTGGAGGGCACGTAAGTTCTCCAAGCGAAATATAACGTGATTGTTACAGCTAGAATCCAATTTTGCAAACAAATAGCATTTTCCATTATCTTTTTTTCACCAAGTCAATCTAATATCCATCGAATTTCTTTCTTCATTTGCACAAATCAATCATGCTTTCAAATGTCTTTCAATTTTGCATTCACGACAATCCAATTCGCCGCCGCTAAAACTATTCGGTGTTGATTCCATGTCTAAATGCTAGGTTTCTATAGAAACTAAGCAGATCCTAACCATTCAGGTAAAATAAATGAAACCTGTTGCTCTGAAAGCGGCTTGCACTGCATTAGCTGCGAGATCTGCTCGTCGAGATCGTTGCTCGACTCCGAAGGCAGGGAATTCACACCCATCTTGCTACTTTGCTCAATCAGGCCCGTGTGAGCAATATCCGGATGACGGCAAACCCTAGATGAAAATTCGCCGGCGTCCTTCGCAGCATGCGGAGTGAAAAGGGACGAAAAGAGGGGAAATGGAGAGTTGAGGGGGCGCGTGAAGTAATAGCGAATGAGGAGGTTATTTTTCAGGTACTGTAACTGCTATTTTTTTTGCTATCCTTATTTCCTTTTCCCTTTCCAAAATTCATTTGGGGTTAGAATTCGGAAAAACTCCTCCATTCCAATGCGATTAGAAGCCTCCACGATATTCTTCAGGTGAAGATATGTAGGGGATGATCTAGCGGCATATGGAGCGTTGTAACAGTTTTTTATTTTTTAAAAAAATTTTTGGCCAACTGTAACAGTTTTAATATTAAACTATACAAGAGACAGAATGATTGTTTCTTTTGAATGAGTCACACTTTCATTCCAGGTTTTTTGCAAATTATAATAAATAAAATATAAAAAATTTAATCGATAAAAAGATCGTTGTATTTTATTTCAGTATCTAATATCTTCCTGTCTTACTTACCAAAAATATATCTTCACGTCTTATAATTCTATTTTAGTATCAGTGTACTATTGATCATTTGATCTATCATTAGTTGTATCAAAATTTTAATTGACCACCTCAGTTTTATTTTTTCCTGGAAATCCAAATATCTCTATAAATACTAACGTTTTACTTTGTTTTCAATTTAAGTTTAACACTACTTCTTACTACATAAATATTATTATTATCATTATTATCTTGAATAGTCATAATTCCAAAGTCAACTTCATTTTTGTATGAGCTGGCACGATGTATTGATAATATTAATATCGATACTCCTCCGTTTAAAAATATAAAGTATTTTTAGTCAAATCTCACCCTAATAAAATAATATTTACTTTTCAACTAATCCTATTTTTTTATATCTACCCTCCTTAAACACCCTACAATAAATATGAAATCACTATCAATAGGAGAACTTAAAAAAAAATAATAATTACACCTCAAAAGACTAAAAATACCTTATATTTTTAAACATCCAACTCCTCAAAATATACCTTACATTTTTAAAAAGAAAGAATATATTGCTTATTAGGATAAAACAGCATGATCGGCAGTAAAATTATAAACCAAACACGGCTCAAATTTCGTCAATATAAATGTTCTTATTCTGGATGGCTGACTTTTATTACAGTTCAGTAACTCAACAACACATTGGTATTGTGAGGTTCTCCGTTAGTTTGGGAGTAAGGATGTGCACATCCTCACTGTCATAAACCCCGAATAATTCCTCCCGTCATCCACGTAAAATTATAAAATTTATAACAAACATGCTTATCGACCAAAAACAATTCATTAAGCAGGGACATTTTGACATCAGTCGTAACCTACATCTGTTTTAGGACCAGAAAACAATATTTCAAGAAACATTTTCTTGCGAGAGATGCATGAATATAACATGTATCAAAGAAAGTACCAAATCCAGAACATTGTCATGGTCAAAATTGACTTTTACCATCAATTGATGTATCATTTTTCAAGCTATGTCATTTTAAAATCCCCTTTGGGTGATTATGAACTTGTATTTAGTGTTTTTTAAAATAAAATAAAAAATAAAACATCATGAGCACTTGCACATCTCCACGAAAAGGAAGCTGATAGTGTCACGACAAATTACAATACGTAGCTCAAATATTCATTTGCTGCCCAGAACGGCATTCTAAATTGCAGAGCTGGGGAATCAAGTTGACCTGTGCCCTTTTTTATGATGCAAAATCAATCATTCAACATTAAGCATCTTCCATCCCTATACAACGCTACATATGGTTGCTAGCTAACAACTCGGATCACAAAGCCCACGTTAGGAAACCCTTCCCATATCGGAGGGGCTCTTCATTATAAATATCACGTCAGGTTTCTGCTGACATTTGGCAACTAAGCATAACCGAAGTTTTGACTATTATTTGATCGCTATAGAAAGGAAAGAGATTTGAACTCTCCTCAGCGGCCACTAGATTATCTCCAGGAATTTGGGAAAATAGGTCAATTGACCAATTGCTATAACTGAACATTTATAAAGACAACTCCCTCTTTAGAGGGAAAAAAGATTGGAAGGGGGGGTTGTGGGCAGGGAGAAAATTCAACAAGGAGCATAAAAAACTTTCCTATGAGACAAGGGTGGCATATTACAAGGCAGATCATTGCTAGGATCCCACGAGGGAGATACCTGGACTGACGAAGGCATGATCTACCATCCCTAGAGTAGCTTATCAACCAAAAGCTTCCTTCATCTTTTCTCTGAGTGTTTAGATCTGAACTGCAAACATCGAGAAAAATTATTATTGTCAAAATAAGTCAGGCACCCGCAAATACAGATACAAACTCGAAGTTGAACTAAACGGCAAAGTGAACCAAAGAGGCTAAGAGACACATGTAAATGGTAACACTGAATTAAAGAGTCTCAAAATGAAATATCCACTCAAGGATTCTCTATAAACCAAATTTATCAATAATAAGTTAACTGGCACACAGAAGTAAATAATCTCAGACAAACATGATATACAAAAGGGTAGATTCTACTTCACATGAGAGACTTGAAAAAAAAAAAAATAGATCTCACAAAATTATATTCCCCATTGCTCATTACATTACTTAACAAGGTTAACATGATGAAAGAAAATTAAAAAGTTAAGGGCAATAGCCTAACATAGAAAATTCTTAATGCCAGAGCAAAATGGAGATTCCCAAAAAAAAAAAATCCAATCGGCCATGCAGATTTACTTTTGCAAAGCATAGTCCAAAACTCAAAAAGCAAGAACCATGATTCCTAAATTTCATATTAAATACTAATGCCATATCCCCTATTACTCTCAGCCATTTCATCTTTAGTTTCCTTCTAAATTCTAAAGAGAATCATTCTGCAATGCGAAAATCTTGGTATAAATGAAATTTCAATTAAATAGTCCCAGAATTAATAGATATCAAACTCCTGAAATGTCTGATGTCATATGCCTATCCAAATAGAGATTTGTAAATGACAGAGTAGTGTGAAGAAATTACTTCCAACTCTATTCTAAAAATCACTTAAGATTAAAAAATGCTGTTAAGAGCAACCAAGGTAAATTGAACATCAACCTTGAAGGTAAATCTATAATATAGAATGACAATAAAGAGGCAAGGGGAAGAGAGTTCCTACCTTCAAGTGTTAACGCCTGGATCTATTCTTGCAGCAGCGAAATTCAGCTAACAGAGCTATATGATCAGATGACCATTCAGGAGAGGGAAGTGCTGTGTCTTTCCTTAAACTCTCCTCATCCAATAGCTCCAACAGTGACTCCACCACCAATGAATCCGCTGAACCACACAATATTATTACTTCATCAAACAGTGACCTACATTTTAATGTTCAACAAATGATACAACACTAACATAGCTCACCTGTGTAAAATATGTAATCTAGAGTGCCAATAAAATCCCTGGTAACATTTGTGAACAAAGGTTCATTTGTTGCACTATCCACTCTCCTTCTGTGCTGCTCAAATCCAAGACCTACCGTTCTTCCAAAGGATGAGTATGCACTAACCTGTAATTGATGGTTATCCATAAGCCCCAAAACACCAAAAGAAAACAAAAACATGAAAATCATAAACAGAAGCAGTTAAAGGAGAACATAACTAAAATGGAAGAAAGAACATAAAAATGCAATCCAGAAAATATATTACCAGTGGCAATTGATGAACCAACTTGTTGTGTGGCCGAAGTATATTGAGTGGATCAACTGCTAAATCTGGATGCGTTTGATCAACCTTCCCCAATGCAAGAAGTGCATGTGGAGCACTGCAACAAAGTTCGTTATCACTATTAGACACGATTTACTGATTCAGTTATACAAGCACAAGAGAATTAAAATAAGCAGCAATCAAAGAGCATAACAGAGTTAGTTACCTTCCAGGAACTGAATTAAAATCTCCACAAACCAACATTGGAATGTCTGCACTTGCAGCAATTTTCTCCAACCCTTTTAAGAGTGTGTGCACCTATAAAGAGGGGAATTATAGCTGCTGTGTGCACAATGAAAACTGCTCACGAGCAAAATAAATAGCTTACCTGCCAGAGTTTAACATCTTTTAAATCTTGGTGCACATGTACATGTGTATTTGCCTGAAGTCCCAAGGAAGAGTCAATGAGAAATACCGTTGAAAAAGTTCATATGACTTAAATCTACGAAAAAAAGAGGGGAATACTATTGATGGAAAAATCAAACACCTCAGAACCTTCTTTAAACGAAAATCAAACACAATCTACATGACATACATATCATGGCATCATGCACAATGAACACATGAAGACAAGGCTGCGAAAGGGTCACAAATCATAAAAGTTTACCACACAAAGAAGCTGTCTTTTTCCAGGATTGTCAACTAGCTGATTGCTAACTTTTGCTTCTAGAACCACAATTAGTGCAACATTGTCCTAAGAAAAAAAAAAGGACAGGAATGAGTTCTGAAAGAGACAACTATTTATTCCCAGGAACAAAAGTGACATCCAATCTTTGAAGCAATAAACCACCTTAACCAGCCGATTTAATGCAGTTTTCTTCTGGCCAGTTGGAATCATAGCATCTGTTAAAGACTGTGCAGCCTTGTTAAATTCAACCTGCAAGCAAGCAAAAATCATATTAATTGGTGTACACAATGAAGAGTATTACCATACACACAAAGTACTTCCCAACCTCATATTTCTTCACATGTGAAAATCTGTCTCTACGGAAAAATGTTGCACAACCATCAACTGTGCTGGTGTTGCCGCCAAATATCTATAAAAAAAAAAAATTAACAGATTAACACCAAATGGAATTTTAAAAATTATAACAAGAAAATATCTGAACAACCTCATTGGTTTTCCTCTTGTATAGACCATAATAACCATGTTTGTCCAGTTCAGGGGCAAAAAAATCCTCATAATGATCACCTTGTACCTGGGGGGAAAATTGACTGTCAGCTGAAACAAAAGGTCATAACAAAGCAATCATACCCTTCTTATGGCTATAGTTTTATGAGTGACGAGCATAAAATTGTAACTCAAGATGGTTGGGTTACATTTGACTAACACTATCCCACATAATATGGGATACAAATGCAAGTAATTAAAAATAATACAAGTTAATGAGCACATTAAATCACTTTCAATGGAAATTGACTTTATTTAGCAAGCAATACATACAAAAATCTCAATCACACAGGTATAAAATGTTATCACCAACAAACTTACAGATGCCACCAAGGTACATCTCCCCTCCCCCTTACAAACTGATTTATAACCCATAATTTCAAAATTCTGACAAAAGAATTTGCATTTAACACATATGTTGACACTACATGAAGCTATTTCATTCAATGATTTTTTGAAAATAAAGAGCAAAAATTTACCCAAATTTAAATCATTTTATTACCCATCAAACCCAACTGGAAATTAAAGCATGTTTATGTACCTCCTGAAGACAAACAATATCTGCCTGGTAACCAACAATTTCTCTTAACAAATTTTGCCTGCGATATGGCCAAGAAAGAGCCCATGGAGGACAGTAACTATATAAATCATTTGAAGCATATGCATCAGACAAAATGTTGTAAGATAGAACTGTAAATGTTCCTGAAGATGTTATGCGTGCATCTGCATCTATATGTGCCATCCCATCAACAGGAATCAAACGGCGTGGAATAGGAGAGGGAGCAGGAATAACACGAGAAGTTAGTATAGTATTAACATGCCCTACAGGAACTTTTGCCTCTGCATCAACTACAACACACTCAAAATTAAGGACATGACCAATATCATCAGCTGTTGGGGTATACGTTTTAGATCGTCCAACTTCAATCCAAGTTTCACCACCACTTCGTTGTGTAACAGCAGCTGGATATAGAGGAGCAGACACATTTGCCAAACTAGCACTTGAAGCAGAGCTAGATAAATTGTTATTAACTGCCCCAGAGCCAGAGCTATTATCGCGTCCAAATAGTTCCTCCTCTTCAGTTCCATTTTCATTAACTGCACTTGCAGCACGATCATGTAAAAGACGATGATGCTGCCATGCATCTGAAAAACACTTTGGTGTGCAGTGATAACTTTTGGTAATAGGTATTTTAGCCTTAACACAGCCAAGGCACTGCAGTGTGGCCTGTTCAGATGGATGTATGCTACAAACGGCAACCTTTTTATCACTTTGTACACGATACCTGCAAAAATAAGATCCAATTGATAAAACATCAGGAAAATTTTTAATTGTTAAGAAAATAGGGGGGAAATAACATATTCAGGATAATCTACTAATACTCATTAAATTTAAACATTATAAAATCGTGTGTGCGCACATGTACGCTCAGTTGATGTTAAGTCAACATATACTAGCTAAAAGAATCAAGGTACAGAATTTAAACCGTGACACAAGAATGAAACTATATCCGTTCCTTTTGATTTAAGGAAAGTAAATACAATTTAGAGAGAGAGGGAGAGAGATATTCAAGTGATCTGAGTGTAAGCAAAATTCCCTCAGCAAGGCCATATTTTATAATCGCTACTAGTTTTACATTTCTGTTGACAAGACAACATGATGTAAAAAGAAAAAGGGTAGGACAGGCATATTTATCCATAAATCTTGCAATAGCTACAATAACTGTAGGACAGGCATAACATGATATTTAATGGAAAAGAAATAATTACAAAAACAAATTAAGGGACAAGGCAACAAAATAAGGAACAAAGAGTTACTTGTCCACATAGTATGGTCTTATAAAATATCAAATGCTCAATTATAGAATAGTCAAAAGGAATTCCCTCAATAAGGAAATGCTGTAAACTTGGCAGTCGAATTTCTAATTAGTTAAGCCAATTAAACAGTTTCACATGAGCTTTCATCCCATCCTTGAAATTTGGACCTCTTAAGATTGTTATAAATTGATAACCAGGAATGATATTATAGTAGGCAAACCAGAGGTGAAACTAAGTCTACTTTCAAACTAAAATGTCTAATATATGAACTTGTTCTAGATTAAAGAAAAGCAGATAGAATAGAACCACAAGCCATAAACCTTACAAGAAAATTCTAGGGAACTTAGATCCCACGGAGGAAATCAATTGAAGAATTTACATAATCGTCAAATAATCAAAACAAATCCTACACCGCACATTTTTTGTTAGCGCCAGGATGAACAACAATAAGATACCATCTAGAACACTTGCAAATATATAATAACTGTCCAGAGTCGTCCAAAAGTAAAAAAGAGAAGTGGGGTAGTAAGTAGTAAACCCCGCCAAAGCAAGCAAAAAGACAAACAATATTGATACGAACTACACACTTACCACCTGTACCGCAAGAAATGGCCATCTAAAGGGGCCGTCTCAGGGACATCGTCGTTGGTAACAATCATGTCTGGTCGCTGTATGAGAACGTACGGCGTGAGCTCACATCCTACAATGGGTATATCAGAAGGGAGGTGTACGCGAATCACGGTCAGCATTCTTTTACTCCTTGCAATCGTTACAGAACTGCAACCAAAAACGAAGACCAGCGACCCTGTTAGCTTCCGAGATACCACATGCGCAGAGGCGGATGCCAGGCGGATCCGCCATTTACTTGAACCGAATACCCGCCAGCCTAAATGGACCAAAAGCAAACCCAAAGAAATCACAGCCCTAATCGAAGCCACCAATGGATCTTAGAAGAGGGATGAAAGTTATCGTGCACCGAGTAATTGAAGTGGAATTAATCAATCAACTGAGTGGGAAGGATCGAAAATTAAAAAGGGAGAGGAGAAGGGGCAATCGATGCTTAGGGTTTTACAGAGGAAGTGGCAGTAATCGGCAATGGTTCATAGCTATAATGGAGGCGAAGAGAAAAAAGGGAGGATCTTTATATGATACATGCGACCTTCTGATTTGTTTTCAATTTCCCTCTCTCGCTGACCTTGTGTGCGCTTCTTTGCACTCTGCCCTTTTTCAGTTTTGGGTTCGGTTCTCTTTCATTTTCCCTCTCCCTTCTCGCTTCTTGGAGGATTAGCTGGATTTTTTCAAATTATTAGATTTTTCTCCCGAGCCACCAATTCTTTCAATTAGGCATTTAGCAGTGAACCTCTGACAGGGAAACAAGTTAATCTAACCAAAAAATAAAATTAATTAAAGAACGTTTTTAAGTGATTGATTAAATTTAATGTGCTTTTATAAAATATTATGTATTTTTATATATTTAATTTAGTTTTTTTTTAAGAATCACGTTTAAGGGCTTGGAAAAAAAATTATTCATAAATAAAGATTAATAATAAATTTTATTTGAAAAATTTTATTTGAAATATAAATTTTTATTTTAACAATAATTTATTTTATATTGGTCTTTGTTTACAAATAATTATCTTCCCAAATATTTGAATGTAATTCTCCGTAGTTTTTTTCAATCAGATAAAGATAAGGAAATATCTTTCCTCAATTCAAAAATTTTAATTATTTTTAACATTACTATTTTAAAATTTTATAAATTTTGATAAAATTGAAAATAAATACATGAAATAAGTAATACCTAAAGCTAAATTCTCTTTTGGACGGGAAAAAAAAAAGGAAGATTTTTCATTTCCAGCTGATTTATTTTTTTGGGCGTCCCATCACAGCCTGCCATAATTTTTCTGAAAATAAGAGTAATAATGTTTGTGTGGTAACTAGTTCGAAAACTAATTTAAATGATTTTATAACCTTCAAAACATTGCTCTAATTAAAACGCAGATTTGACCATACCAGGCGATTTCCGACGTTGGCACCCGAACTATCTTCATTCTTTTGTCGTATGATAAGCATTCGCACGAGTTTGGTTTCATTATTTTTCATCTCAAAATGCCAAAATCAATTCATCAATATAAAATAATTTAAAATTAACTATTGATAGGCGATGCTTACAATATATATATATATATATATATATCTATATATATATAATGTCATTTGATTTGGTTATAAAATAGTATGAGTTGCATCAAGTGATCAAGTTATATCTTGTCATTTATATATCCAGATAATTTAAATAATTTAATTAAAGAACTGACATCAGAATAATATAATGCAGAGCAATCAAATCGGACGGGATAATAAAATCCTCTAGTTTTAACTTTTAATGTATGGCGCTCTAATTAGAGTCGCAAGTTCGCCAACAAAGATGGACTAATTTTTCATGTAACTTTTAATTATATTCCCCCGACTTTCTATACGAAGTAAACAAAGCAGCATAATGCATGTGTTACGGAGGGTCAGGATTAAATGAGAAAAATGGATAGCATTTACCTATTTCAACAGATGAGAGTTGGCACTACGTGTCCATAAATGACAAAGATAAAAAGTTCATTGTACTAGGTCTAATCACCATCGTTTATTCATCTCCTTTAAGTCCAGGATAGCTTAAGCAGTTACGGCTCGCAAAGATAATCTCTCAACTTGCTGGCCAATATTTTATTGCTATACGTGGGTGTGTCATCCCAGCTGCTAAAAGAGCCTACTTCTCAGTTCTCAAGATGTAAACACAACACAAACTTTCCAGAAATACATTGAAAATAGCTAGAAATGTAAATCGAAATACAGCCAAATATGTAAGAAAATATGGGAAAACTCTATATATTAAAAACAGCTAGTCGTGGTAGTGCCATTAAAACGATATGGGCTAACCTCATCTGCCCCAACATCTATAAATGCTTTTCAACTATCATTTCCACAATCACAACCCCACTAGTTCTTATAAAAAACTAAAGAAACAGATTTCGTACTTGTATTTCAGTCTTTACTAGCTGACTTGAGAACCGAGATGGCCAAGCTTTCTTTCTCCCATTCTTTCCTGATTTTCCTTTTTGTCTCGGGTAAGTTCTGAGTTCTATATCATCTAGATCTGTTCAGTGAAGGGCGTATCTGGAGTTGGTGTTTCTTATATGTTTCCTCAACTAAATGAAAAAAATTCTATGAAACTGAAGCTTGTTTGGCTGGTCAAATTCCACCTGCTTTTTTTCCCTGTTTCTGGCGATTCAATTTGAAATTTGTGAAGCTGTGATGATGGTGGTTGGAGCCAAAGCCAGAAGTTTTTGTTCAGTGGAGCTAGATCCTAACCAATGTGATGTGTTTGCTTGTCAACAAGAGTGCCTGAAATTGTACAGAGGGTGGGGAGGATGTGCTCACTTTGGATTGCAGATATTTCATTGTGTCTGCACCTATATCTGCCCTTAAAGAGACTTGAAGAGTCAGATCCTTATTGCAGCCATCAATTAGACTCGTCGCCTGTTTTGAGTTTTGCGGAATAATTTGAATAATCCTTTGTGATCCTGTTTGTACTGTGTTGCCTTTTCATATGAGATATCATTGATGCATTTGGCAGTGCTAGTTGTTTAGACCAGCCTATCACGTGTGCTTTCTGGCTTCCTCCATGGGGCTCCTTTGTCTCCCCATCCCTCGTTCAAAAAAACAGAACGAAACACAGCGAAATTTGCAGCGCAAAACCAAAGGTTAAGGAAAATAATTGAACGATGCTATGAGTAGGGGTCTATGAGAAGGAAGCCAGGGTTTAGAAGTGAAGGTCTATTACCAAAGAAAAGATTCAAACTAGTATTAACCTAACTTAAAGGACTGCATAAACTGCTTTCCACGGAAATTGGCTGTTCAATCTCGTGACCTTTTCAATGGGAACTTAAACAACCTTTTGCCTTAACACATCCTAAACAATGGAAGCAGATAGTTGCTTTAATCTTGTTTAAGTATTGGATGGCCCCGACCAATGGGATAAATTAGAAATCCCCCACTCATACTTAACAAAACCATGTAATGATAATTAAGTGAGACGAGGGACTCTAATGTGATATTCTTTAATGCTCCTTATAATGTATAAGCTTTTTAATTTCATTTTTTATTTTTTAATAATCAATTTTATATAAAATAAAAGACATTTAGATATATTGATGTTTTAAAATGATAAAGATTTGTATTTTTATAATTTTTTTAGAAGAAGAATATCACAAATATACCCTTTTATTTTTGAAAAATTATAAAAAATATAAATATTCACCATTTTGAGACATCAAAATATCTAAATGTCTCTTATTTTTTGTAAAAGCAATAATCCATAGAAAAATAAAAAATAAAATTGAAGAATTGAAGAATTTTAAGGAACATTGAAAAAAAGCACATTAAATATCCTTAACCCAGTTAAGTGTCTACAAGATATATGTAGATTAAAAAAATAAAAAAAATTAATTATTTAATCCTTATAATTATGACCCAATTATAACTTAGCTTTAAAGTTCTTGAAATTACGAATAAATTATAACGCGATCCCTAAACATTATTTCTTACAATCCAATCCCTATAAATTTAACCATTTAAATATTAATCTTTATATTTTAAAAAATAAATTGTAAAAATTAAAAATATTTTAAACTTTTAATATTTATAATATTTATAGAGATTAAAAAAGTTTAATAATTAAAAATATTAATAATAAATTTTAATATAATTTTAACTTTTATAATTTTGATTTTTAAAATATAAGATTTAATATTTAAATAATTAAAAATATAAAAATTGAATTATAAGAAAGTTAAAAAATTAAATTATAACCGAGCCAATAAGTCAAAGATTAAGATTAAATGATTAATTTTTTTTTTTTTTTAAAATCTATCTTGCCAAAGTAACTGGTTAAACTGACAACACGTCAGGTTCAAACTGCAATACACGTTAAGTTCCGGAAACGAAACGTAGTCATGTCTTAGGACTAGTACACAACTACTCACCAGATGAACGACATATTAAAATGACTCCTTGAACACCGAAACATCCGAAACAAAGAAACAGAAACAGCAACTAGAAACTATATGCGGTGGCTAAGTACAGCTAATAATTCTTGATATTTCCAAACGTCTCAAGTGAAAATATTTCAAAATAGAAAGTTGAATCGCCAATAGCAAAATGTGCCCATTTCCAATTGAAGCAAAGAGAACGAGCAGAGTCTAAACAATACAAAGATATTGACTCTCCGTTGTTTGCTGCCATGGTTGGAAAAAGAAGCCGTATTACTTGGGAAGAAGACAATAAACACACAGCGGACTTGATAAACAGTAATTCCAACTTAAAACAAAACCAAGCGCAAAAATAAATTATGACTCATAGCTCAAGGTATCCAAAAAAGGGTTGAAAACACGCCTTTGTATTCAGAAATAAAGCAAAACTTGGGGGTCTAGTTGTGCAGAGGACTAATAATACGGTTCTTCCAATGACCACATACAAGGGTTCAAATCCATAGGAAGCTACTTGGTTCAACAAAGAAGAAAAACAACTAAATTCAGAACTAGTAACCGCCTTTAAGATCATTAACGACATCATATGGGATGGGTGTTACAGTCTCCAATGTCGCCCCTTCAACCATGAAACCTGGCTTGGGGCCCTCAGGCTGCCTCTTAGTGCTGATGACCTCTCCCCTGGCCTTTGCCTCTGCTTTCAACTGGTCGTTCTTAATTTTTCTAAGACGGAACTCCTCTGTGCACCTTGAAGGCTGCACGTGCTCAACACGCACATGAATTCTCTTTCTGATTATCCTGTTACCGACCTAGAACATAGATGCATCGAAAGAACTAAGGAAATTTATGGAAATATCAATCAATCAACAATGACAGCTGAAAATTAATCAACAGATTACATACTGAGCCAAGAGACGAGCAGAGAGGAATAAATAGAGTTCTGAAAATTTTACAGCGTGAAAATATTTTAATGAAAACAATTTGAAGTTCCTGAAAAGACGAAAGATATATATAACTGAATCAGGTTGATTTCTCCCCTGATCCATATCTAAACAAGATCAGTTCCTTTACAAGAGTCAATGGAGGATCATTGGCAGCAACAATAATAATCAGACTAGCCACACGACGCCCCGTCGTTGGAAAGGAAACAGGAGTGAAATTAAGAGGAATATTGGAACATGTAAAGTATTATCATATGGGTTGCCAACGAACAACAAAATAAAGTCGCTACATATACCTTGGCCGCGTAGAATTATATATGAATGCGACCCTAAAAATCATTTCACGACTCATAGATTTTGCCTGAAAAAAAGGCCTCACTAATATATTGTCGCTCCAAACAACTTTTACAATCAACCCGAGATGGTCACAGTTAGCACAGCGACGGATAAAAATAATAACATGAATTATAAAATTAAACAAACGCAAAAATTACCATTCAATATCTACAGCAGATCCAAAAAAGACAACTTGCCAAAAGTTAGATGAAGAAAACTAACAACATTGGCTAGAACACGGCCGAGGGAACTTCACAAACCTCAGCATATAGCACAAAATGGATTAAGTCATCGTCAAGGATAATAGCAAAACAGGCCAATAACAAATTCATACATGTTAAACAAAACAGAAAGGAACAGAAGAAGCGTTTCAATCAAAAAGAAAAAAGGAAGGAAGGAACAGGATCCAAAAAAAAAAAAACTTTGTACAAAGCTGCCAGTTACCAAATAAAACATCGCGCAGTCATTGAAGAGATGTATATACCTGCTTATTGACCTCGACGCCGATAGCGCGCTTGGTGACATTCCAGACACGGCCCGTACGACCATGGTAAAACTTATGAGGCATACCCTTGTGGACGGCGCCATTGACCTTGATGTCGACGTAGTCACCAATCTTGTAGGTGCGAAGGTAAGTAGTGAGGGCGATGGTACCCTTCTTCCTGAATGGCCTAGAGAAGGAGTCTCGGGTACGAGATCTCAAACCATGGCCGGCCGGCATCGTGAGGTGCTTGGCGTTTTCTCTCAGGTAATGCGCGAAGGGAAGTTGATGGCTAGGGTTTTCTATTTTCACCCAACCTCTTTAATAAATGGAAAATGGGCTTCTTGTTGGGCCGGATCTCAGATGAAAAACCAAAGTCTTAAGCTATTTCGTTGGAAAAGAAACAATTTTGATCAGTAGTAATTTAAATAGATATAAATAAGAAAAAATGATAACAAAATATTACCTAAATATATAAAAAAATAATTAAATATCTCAAAATGTGATAATTTTTTAAATTATGTAAGTACTTTTTTAACATTAATAATTTTAAATTAAATTACTAAATTATTTTTTATTTAAAATAAAAATAATAAGTTCATGTGAAAAATTATAATTTCATATTTAATTTTTTACAATTAACAGAATAAAAATTTGATTGTTTAAATAAAAGTTATAATTAATTATTTTTAAAACTTGTATTTCAATAATAAAATAAATTTAAGATTTAAGGTTTACCTGAATTATATAAAGTACATCTGAATCATCAATATATATTAATTATAAAAATTTTAATATTAAATTGGACCATCTAAATTAAATTTATATCAAATTAAAAATAAAAAATTATTAAAATTATTTTATAATTTTTATTTTAATAAATATACTGTATAATGATACTTTAAATTTGGACCATTTAAATTTTTTAATTTGAATGATTTAGATCTTATTTTCAGTTGGGTCAATGCACAGATGCTATTAACAAGTGACCAAAAAAAAAATTGCTATCAAAGTCTTTTCATGGAAAACAAAAATGCTATCATAGTAATGTCGAGTTTGTGATGATTCAGGATATGTTTGGATTTTAGTTGAGGATAGTTTATTATAAAAATAATTTATTAGTGTAATTGATTTTGATTATAATTAATTAATTACCTTTGGGAGTATATATCATAAAGGGTTGCAGGAGGAGGAGCTGGACTGTTGTGATTAGCACAGTTCATCTCATCAACTTCCTACGTCTATAATAATCACTGCAATTAATTATATTATATTATAATTATAAAGGGTGGTAGGAGGAGGAGTTGGACTGTTGTGATTAATTAGTATAGTTCATCTTCAACTCCCTGCGTCTATAATAATCACTGCAAAGAACCAACCACCCAAATAATTAAAAGCCCTGGCCACATAGCAACTGTTTGGGGCTGGCGCCTCTAACGAATCGAGCGGTAAAGATTTACGATGGCATTTTTTTTCGTTGAATCATTATTGGTTTGGTCACCTTCCTCCGCTCCTGGCCCCGGAATATTATTTGCCCTCTTGGAGCCTGCTCTACTTAATGACCTTTTTCTTTTCTTTTCTTTTTCTGTTGGCATAAATTACTGCAACATCGGCGTAAAATCAAGAACAAATTTTAATTGGCGCAATAAATAAAAACTAATCAAACATTCTGATTACAAATTGAGATCTTGCTGCAATTATAAAAGGCTCGTTAAATGGAGTACATTCGTTCGCCACCCAACCCCAGATGTGTCAGACTGGTATATTAAATCTCCCAACCAATAAAGCTCTCGCCTTGGCCACGACAACGTAAAATTGCACCGAAACTCCGGTGCCCTTCTCGTCACCTTGTCGGCTTATTCAGAGTTTATATAGAGCCTAACTTGTTTCTTTTTCGTATTATCCCTCGCTACCTCATCTCCCTTCACCATGGCCAAGCTAGTCTCCTATATATTAATTCCTCTTGCCACTGTCTTTGTCTTCTCCTCCTCCTCCCTAGCCGCTGTTGAAACCAACGGTTTCTCTAGAAACCTCTCTCCGGCATCCATGGATCTCCAAGAGGAGAAGCTGAGCCACCTTCACTTCTACTTTCACGACATACTCAGTGGCCCAAAACCCACCGCCATGAGAGTGGCAGAGGCCCCGACGACCAAAACCTCCCGGACCGACTTCGGAGCGGTTGTGATGGCCGACGATCCATTGACCGTAGGGCCCGAGCCCGATTCCAGACTCGTGGGGAAAGCCCAAGGCATTTACGCCTTGGCATCGCAAGATGACGCGGGGTTGTTAATGGTCATGAACTTTGCATTCGCGGAAGGGCAATATAACGGCAGCACACTGAGCGTCTTGGGGCGTAACAAGGTGTTTGACGACATGAGGGAGATGCCGATCGTCGGAGGGAGCGGTGTTTTCCGATTCGCACGTGGGTATGCTCAGGCCAAGACTCATACGTTTGATCTCAAAACAGGGGATGCTGTCGTCGAATACAACGTCTACGTATTCCATCACTGATCAAACCCCTAAACTATGTTAATTTGGTTGTGTTTGTGTGCGTTACAGTGTCTCTGCTTACAAAAGCGTCCCGTTATGGCTTTGCTTTCTTGATCCATTTAAAACGGTTGTAGGTTCTTGTGCTGGTAGAAATGGGTCAAAGTTACCTTCTAACTTATAATGCTATATATGTCACCTTTTGCCTGCGATATATCGTCATTATTCTCACACGCGATTCGCCGGATTGGTGCATAAATCTTCGCTGGTTTGTTTTGAAGCGACATCGACCATTTTCCAAGGATCATGCAATGTTTAATTCGTTGCAGGCTGGTTTTCCTTCCCTCTTCCCCCTTCCCCCTTGTTTTGCACGAAGAGTATGTTTTGGAGTTTAAGGTTAAATAAAAAGAAACAATTATTAATGGAGTGGAGTGGACAAACATAAAATTTTTCATTGTTTAAAAGTTTTTTGATAGGAAGAAATATTTTTATTTCATCATTGTTTGTGAGTTATTATAAAATTGATAGAATGGATGAGTGGTTTAAAACTTTCTTCTTTCAATATTACCCATATGACTAAATGTTAAAAAAAGTATCCTTTTAAATTAACGGTTAAACAAGATACTCAATAATTAAAAATAAAAAAAAAGCAAATAATAGAGCTATTTAAATAAGCATTCATATTGCATAAGAAGAAAACACAATGGAGTTGCAGTGTTGAAAGGCACGAGTGAGAGATGGCAAGAGCGAGAGAGATATAATAGGAGATAGAGCTATGCACTATGCCTAAATGCCTAATCAGCCCCACCCTGCTCAAGCATTTGGATACATGACGTCAGGCATCAAAAAAGGTCAAACATTGCCTTGCTTAAACATGTACAAATTTTTTTATTTTTTAAATTTTTTTCTGAATAATATTTGTCTTATAGCATTATTTTTTTATTGAAAGTTATTATGAATTATATTATTTTTATGATCTTTTAGACATTTGTTATCATTACAATTTTTTAAATCTCTTTCAAAATTTAAAATTTATTTTTAACTTATTATTTTGTAAAAATAATTGGCATTTGTTGTTCATTTGAATTTTTAAAAAATTAATTTTTAATTCTAATGTTAGTTTTATGATGAATATATTTTAAATAATAATAATAATAATATTTTTTTTTCAATGAAAACTTTTTTTATATATTTTTTAAAAAATATTTGAAAAAAATATTTTCGGGTCAATCGGGCCAACCTGGTGCCCAATTGCACATTAGGCTAGGTACTGGGCTAGGGTTATGTTAGCCCAATCCTACCCATGTGCAACCCTAGTAAGAGGTAAGAGAGATGATCGGATAATGAAAATAACAGATAAAATTTTTTATTAGGATATGAGGTTAGGAGTAATTTTGTAAATGAAATAATTATATTGTGTCACTCCATCCTTGACTCTTCAATTTGGGAGACAAAAAATATTGAGCTACAGATGGAAAATGATGGCTTTAGAGGCCCTTCCTTGACATTTCATCATTCTTAAAAAAAAAAAAAGTCACAAACAATGGTTTAGACCTTTTAATCATCTCACTCCACTCCATTACCTCCTAAAAAATCTCCCAAACATAACTGAGGGGTCTTCTTTCCTTTCCCCAAAAAAAGAGAGAAAAACGTAATTTTAATCTTTATAATTTTATCAAATTTTATTTTTAGTTTGTATAGATTTTTTTTAATATTTTCAATTTTTATAATTTCAAATAAAATTGGGTAACTTTTGTATTTTAAGTCCTGATAATTTTCATTTTTCAATAGTTTTAATTCTTATAAAGATTAAAAATAATTAAAAAAACTATAGGGACTAAAACTAAAGCTCAATAAAACAATATGAACCAATGGTTATGTTGTTTTAAGGACAAATTAAAGCTCAAATAGCTGTGCCTTCTTACGTCTGGCCTGTGTCAGGGTTTGGATGAGGAACTAGCTAATCACAATAGAATAAAATGGGGTCGTCTTCCCGGTGCGATAAATATCCAACATAAAGCATGGATACCCTAATTAGTGTTTTGAAAAACGGATGTCAATCAAGAAGCTTAGCAGGTTTTGATTTTTATGATCCAGCCATCTAATAATTAAATAAAAAATACTATAAGGTGCATGTTATGCATATAAGAAATAAATGCCTGCTTATGACTAAAATGAGACAATATGACCGTAAATTAATAATATTATAAATTATAATTAAAAAATTTTAATGCTTGAATTCATTCTCAATTGTCTGTTTAATCATCAAACTTTGAATTTGAGCAACTCTGGCCTTATATTTTATTGACTTGAACCAACACTAAATCATCGTGCTTTCTCGAGTCAATAGAATTTAATCTTTCTAATTCTTTAAATTTGTAAATTACAATGATTGTGTTGCAATAATTCAAAATTTAGAAACTATCCCCACCTTTTATTATTGGAGACAGTGGTTGATAAAAGTTTTGTTTGTTTTTTGTTTCTTTGTACTGTTTATAGTGCTAGTTGAATTTTAGTTCTCACTTCTACTAAAAAAAATGAACTATATCAATAATTGAAAAAAAAAATATGGGCTAAAAATTATATCATCTCATCTCATTATAATTCTATAACCTGTTCAATGTATGTGGATATGATAAAATGGAGTGCAAGCATTCTAAAATATATATGCATTTGCACATGTAATTGTCAATGCCGTTCTAAAAAAATAGTTAGTAATTATATCATAACATGTCAAAAAATGAACCTAGACTTTAGTAAAATCTAATTTTTAAATTTATTTAAAAGTCATTTTGATAAATTAAGAATTACTTGAATCACACATAATGAAAAGTGTTTTTGAGTGACAATGATTTTTATACTTTGTAATTTTTGCTAAACAAGTGTTTTATATTAGACATGTTTAAAAATATATACGTAATAAAAATTATAAATAACATGAAATTTGATATTTTAAATAACAAGGACAAAAAATTCAAAGTTTGATACATTGAAAAAAATTATATAAACAATCAATATACATTAAGACCAAAAATTAATTGAAAAAGAATTAGGGGTAGCTTGATAATACCACAAATAAGTATATATTTTAACTATCTCATTGATACCCTAACACCCAAATCCTAAATGCACATTCTAAAAGCTCCCTCAAGTCATATTGAACAAATCCACTTTCACTAATTTTTCAAAGTATTGTTAAAATGTGATTTCATGAAACAACAAACAACTTGAAATTTAAAAAAATTGCAAAAGTATTGTCTAAAAATTAAAAGTTTGTTACCCAAAATTTGATGGTTTGACCGTGTGGTCCAATCTGATTTATGAAATAATAGGATATTCTAGGTATTATTTTCACAACCACTCCCGAATGACGAGGCGAGTAGTTTATTAAACATGTGAAGCGCGGAGCTCCATGGTTGTTGAATAATGTCAAAGGAATTGCGTCATGCTGCTTAATTAATTTATTCGGGCAACACACACAGTCGCACACATTGTGTGTGTGTTTGCGCGTTTGATGATATAGAAGATTTGGCACGTCAGCGAAAATTTGGCTTTACACGGTGGGATCAGCAATTTGAATTTAGCATGCAGCCCAAGTACAATTATTTAATAAATAAGTCCTTCAATTTTAATCATTTTCTCGTTGAATTTATTAATATTTAAAAATTATCTGAATTTATTTTTTAAAAAAATTTAAAATAATTTTCACGATCAAATTATTTTGTCATATATAATGTCCAATACAAAAACGTGAGATTAGGTATTATAAATATTATATGACAAAATCTTTTATAATTATTTGATTAAATCAAATGATTGTTATTATATCACATAAGACACTCATTAAAAAAAGTAAATGCAGGCTACTCATTAAATCTAAATATGTGGGATATGTGTGTAGATGAAAACTAAATGATCAAAATTTAATATCATTTTATTTTATAGTCTTTGCGGCCTCTTTGATGTTTTGATTTTTATGTACTCCCTCTATTTTTATATATAAGAAACAAAAATTATATTATATATTTTAAGAAAGTTAGTTAACTATAATGATTGTATTTAAAAATAAAAAAATTGAATTAAAATATCTTATATTAATTAACATAAGCATCCATTAATTATTTTTCATTAATATAAATAACGTGGGGTTAGAAAATGTGTAATGAATATTTATTAAAATATATAATTTTATTTATATAAAAAAATAAGTAAGAAATTGTAGTTTCTCCCACCAGTGGAAACGAAGGGAGTATTTGTACCCCATTCGTAATCTTCCTTCCCCGAGCTTGTTCTTCTTGTTGAAATTATTGATCGCCTTCTTCAATTCCTTGAGCGAGTATTTTTTCTTTATTTTTTTATTTTAGCATTCCTGGCAAACTCTTCAAAGTCCTTAGTATATGTTTGTCATCCAACCTTTTCCTTCTCTTCTTTTTTGCACACACTAAGTGCCTAAACCCACCAATCCCCGCAACAATCAAACTCATCAATAGCGCCTCAATACCCAAACCCATCCTCAAAGATTGCAACTTGTTCTTGTTTTTCAAAAGAAATTCTCCTGTCATATTCCATCTCGAGCCACAATCCAACTAGCAGGTTGTTCAAATGGACGCAAGGAACACAAAACACAAGCTCTATTTTACGATGTTTTTGAGCCCATAATTGTTAACGTTCGGTGTAAAAGCTAATAATTCACATTGCAGGATCTCTTGAGGCGTGGAGTCAAGTTAGCAGAAGCCATGGTGGCGTTCTACTTATACATGACCCCAGAAACTCCAGAAAGACAAAAATATAGAAAGAATTGAGATTGTGAAGGATCATAAGAAACCCGTGTTTTATTGTATCGACTAATTGACGTCGCTCTTTGAAAGGGGAAAATTGAATTTGTGTGAGTAGTTGGTAGCTTTAATTAGCAAGCCACAGAAGACGAATAGCTCGTCGAATAATATTTTGGTGGCTTCTCTACCCTTCTAACATCTACGTCTACTCCCGAAAACTAACCTGAATATACAGTACTTGGCATCCTCTAGAGCGATTTGGATTCCCGATCAAGATAGTGAAGTGTTGGTCTTTAAAATGAGGGCAAATGTGTCATTTTTTACAAAAATAAAAATGTCAAATAAGTCTTAAGGAACTTCAAAAAAATTATCACATTTTATGATAACTATTTGTCATATGCACATTTTTGAGGTATTTTATTGTTATTCTCCTTGAAAATTAATTTTTATATATAAAATACTAGTTATAATTTTAAATTTAAGGCCCGTATGAATTCTAATTTGGCATAATTGATTATAAAATTTTATTAATGTGCTTAATTTTTATTATAATTGATTGTGTTATAAAAATTGTGTCTGGATATTGTTTTCTTGTAATAGATTTTAATAGAACTAAAAATATTTGAATAATTCAATTAAACTTAATTTTAGAGGTTTGAATTACAATAAAGGACATTAGTTTTAAGATAGTAATAGATAAAATTGTATACAATGTTATTAAAGTTATTTTAATTTGTTTCAAAAATATAACAGTGGTACATTTAACGTTTACTCCCTCTATTAAAAAATATAGGATATTTTTAGTGTTTTAAGGTGTAATTAATGTATTTTTTTTCAAAACTATCATAATAAATAAAATATTTTATATTTATTTTAAAATAAAATACTTTATTAAATAAAAATAAATATAAAAGATGATGTTAGTTTAAAAATACTTAACTGTTTTATTGAGTGAGATTCAGTTAAACACATATATATTGATTAAAAATATAAATTTAAATTAAATTATAATATCAATATCTTACTCAGTACAGAATGAAAAGCTTAGGATCACCTGAAAAGAAGAGTAGCGTCTGCAAATCATCTCTCCCACCAGGGGTACATCTGCTGGGTTCGAAATTCTGACAAAATAATAAAATATTCCAATGGTACAATTGATATTGAGCAGGTGAGGTGAGGTGAGCTTTAAACAAAATGGGGTTTGGAGCAAGATAATTGATTGCATAAAATTGAGGGTACTTGGGTATTTTTTGCCAAAATGTAGTTTTGGTATGAATAATTGATTTTGAAAACAAGCACCTGGCTATTAGAATCAAGTTTAGATGGTCTGGAGATCTCACCACAGTTATGAGTATGATACTTTTGAAGTTTTTAAGTCCAAGCCATGGTCATAACACTGGCTGAAAAAATGCTGTCGATAAATAAATTAAATTAACTCCAAATGCCCTGACCATGCGAGTGTCCCTCCCTGCAATTATATTCCCAGGCCGCCTTGCCTTCTAGCTTGGAACAACGAGTGAAGACGCGTGATTACTACTAGAAGTCGCGTATCGTGGCAAAACTGATATTTCTCGATGCAAGTATTTCGACAAAAATCATCCTTATATCAAAGAGCAGCGAAGCTACTATTTTTTGGTCGGGCTCGCATTGCGTGAATTTAATTAAAGCCTAATTTTCACAAAAAGAAGAGCTATATCCCGGCCAAGATTGTTTAATTCATGAGTTTAAATAAATTTATAAAAAAAATGTGAACTTAAAATGTACACTCAATCACCAATTCATAAGAGTTTATCTTTATAAAAAATATATTTAAAAGTATATGATTAAATAATTAAAATATAAAATATGATTATAATTTAATTTTAATATATTTTAAATATAGCGCATTGAAATTAAATCCTTGTAAATTTATATATTATTATACTCAACAAAAAAATTTTAAAATAGGAGAGCTTATTTTTAATATTTTTTGTTTTTTTATCAATATTAGATTTTTTTTAATTTTATTTTTTAATGAATTAAGTCCTGTTGTTCTCATGAATCAAGTTCTACACAATATCTATCAATTTTGCTCAATGAATTTATGAGTAAATTGATAAAATTTTATAAGTTAAAAATATAAAATCAGTAAATTTGAAGAATTAACTTGCGAGATTAATAGAATTTCATAAAATTTAAGTTTATAAACAAATTAACATGATTTTATAAAACTAAAAATGTAAAAATAATATAAACTCAGATAGTTAACTCAAAGTTGGACGACAATGACCCAGAGCAGTCATGTCCCCTTGACCCAACACTCGTTGCTCTGCCGTCTGGCCTTTCATTCGCACGTCATTGTTTAAGTTCCAGCTCCAGGAACTGTTATTGCTTGTTCATATATGCATAACGAACTTTTAAAAATGGTCCAAAGTCTACTTCACCAATCATATCATTAAGCAAATCAATTTGAAGCGATAGTGAGAAAACGCGTGTTCTGTAATTGCTATTATCAAAAAGCCAACATTCCACTGGTCGACAGGATACTCCCTACTTGTAACGTTGATCCTGAGGATTTTTCTTTTTTAAAAAAATGACACTTACTCTCCTGATTCAGAAAAGAAGCTATCAATGTAATATGTTATAGTTGTGAAATAATTCTCCGACAAAAACCCTCCTCCTTTGCCATCCCAACACCCGAGGATTGTTAGGCCCTGAGGCTTCTTAAGCTTTTCCATTAGGTGGAGAAGTTACTCTCCGGTGGCAAAAATGGCGTCCAGTTTCTTCATTCCTCTTGCCACCTTCTTCCTCTTGTTCTCATCCTGCTTCGCCACCACCAAAATGATCCGTTTCTCTCAAAACATCTCCCCGGCATCTCTGGGCCTCCATGAGGAAAAGCTGAGCCGCCTTCACTTCTACTTTCACGACATCGTGAGCGGCCCAAACCCCAGCGCCGTGAGGGTGGCAGCGGCCGGTATGACTAACAGTTCGCCGACGGGATTCGGGGCAGTGGTGATGATGGACGATCCATTGACGGCAAGGCCCGAGCTCAGCTCCGCTCTTGTGGGAAGAGCCCAAGGCATTTATGCGTCGGCTTCGCAAGAAGAAGCGGGGTATTTGATGGTGTTGAACTTTGCTTTTACGGAAGGGAAATATAACGGCAGCAACTTGAGCGTCTTAGGGCGGAACAAGGTGTTTACCACCGTGAGGGAGATGCCGATAGTCGGAGGGAGCGGCGCTTTCCGATTCGCACGTGGCTATGCTCAGGCCAAGACTCACACGATTGATCTCAAAAAAGGCGACGCTATAGTGGAGTACAACGTCTACGTTTTCCACTATTGATCATTTGATTGGGACCCTGTCTTTGTCTTTGAAAAGTCAGCTCGCCTCAAACTTGCTTTCACTGTTTTGATTTTTTTTTTGAAAAAATTTCAATAAAGTTTCTTTGAACATGCTTACTTAAATTTAAAATCTCTAAATTTTTTAAAATTATACTATAATTTAGGATATTAATCTAACAATAAATTTTTTTAAAAAATGATAAAACTATCTTTCATTTAAATTAATATTAGATTTCTCTATTTCACTTGTTCATTATCTTACTTTACTTTTTAATTTACTTACAGAATATTGTTAATTATCATAGTTAACTTGTTTTTCATTTTAGGTATTTAAGGCATTTTAAAATGATTAGTTGATTTCTATATTATGTGTTGTTTGTTTACTTATAAATTATTATTCATTATCTTATTTTACTTGTTAATTGCAAGACTTTCACTTGACTATATTCCAAAGAAAGCAAGTGAAGCAGATCAATTAATAACATTTTATAAGTAAATGAACAACTGAAATAAGGTAGTTAATAAGTGAAGTATGACAGTTCTAATATTAATCTTATTGAAGAGTAATTTTGTCATTTTTCTCAAATAAATGTGATAAGGGGTCTTTATTAAATTTTTTTTCTATTTTCTTCACCCTTTTCCCAGCACTGCCACTTTGAATTAAGATATAAAATAAGATAAATTGGCTCACTGGCCAAAATACAAATTGATGCCTAAAAATATTGATTATATTTTTGAAAATTTAATATTGTGATCGGTTCACATTGATAAAACAAAGAGATTTATTATTAATATATAAAAAATTTATCATTAAAAATTAAAAAATTTACAAGAAATTTATTATTAATATACAATGATATATCATTAACAAACATGATAAATTAATTATAATATAAAATATAATAAATGTTGTGTTATTTGCTTGATTTGATTTCATTAGTGGACTATATTTGCAAAAACCCTATAAATTATTGGTAATTAATTTATTATTTAAAAAAAATTATTGAAACCTTATTATGTAAAAAAAAAACATGTCTTTCTAATTATAACCTCTAAATATCCTATGTAAATACGTTAATAATGATAATTAAAGTTGCAATATATTATATTTTCAAATAGAGTAATAAATAAAACAGGGCATGGTTAGAAAATAATTATTAAATTTATCAAGTGTTAAATATTTTGACTAAAATAAGACTTTTATAAAATGCATTTTTCTCTCCGAATCAAAATCTAACGTATCGGCAACCAATTCACAATTCTAAAACAAATGTTAATTGAAAGCTTAAAAATGCACACCTTTACAATTCTATCCTCACTACATAATATAATAATTAAAATTTTAATACATTATTTTATAAAAAAGCAAACAATTAATAAATAAAATTGGAGTATAGTTAAAAAATAATTATAAAAAATTATTTAATATTTAATCTTTTGAATTATGCAAGACTTTTAAAAATATGCTATACTCCTTTCGCTAAAAAAATATAAAATATTTTTTAAGAAATTAGGTATTAAAAAATATAAATTTTTTTAAGAGCGTTGCTAATAAATAAATAACTTTATATTTATTTTAAAGTAAAACATTCTATTAAATAGGAGTAAATATAAAAATATAATGTTAGTTTAAAAACAAATAACAGATTTATTGTGATAAGATTTAATTAAAAATGACTTACATTTTTAAATAAATATATATTTAGGTAAAATGGTGAGTAGGACCTTGTTAGAAGAGAAATTGTATCCAAGGATTGAGTTGAATTTAAGGACCAAATTATATATTTTATTCATTAAAAAATTTGAACAGGTGATCAAAATGCCTCTCTATTTAAACCAATAAAATTAAAAAAAATAAAAATAGATTACCTATTCAACACGTGCACTCTAAGTTAAAAGTTTTACACTCAAAGTGAAAAGCCCTGCACCTAAGCTAGAAACTTTACACCCAAGCTAGGAGTCTTGTATCTATGACAATAAAAATTACAACTTACTTTTTTAGTTTATGACTTAGGTACATGACTTTTAACTTGAGTGCAGAGTTTCTGGCTAGATTGGAGGGCTTTTGACTTGGGTGGAGGGTTTTTTATTTGGGGTGTTCTTGTTGAATATGCAACTCTCCTTCTTCAATTTTGTTGATTCAAACAAAGGAAGATTTCGATCATTTGTTCAGATTGTATAATAAATAAAATATTTGATTTGATCGTTAAATTTAACTTGATTTTTGGGCACAATTTTTGTTTAATTAGGTTCTTTTTACCAATTTTTTCTATATATTTTTTTTGTAAAAATATAATAATGATTTTATATATTTATTTTTGGACCCCCCACAATTACGGAGTGGCAATTGTTGGAAGTACTGCAAAGCAGGCCCCACGTGTCGGCCAAGCCACTTCCACTGGGGAGTGGGTGCGTTGTGTTTGCCAAAAGATGTGGGCCATTTAGAAAGGCTCCCGTGGGCTTTTCAATGCCTCAATTTGGTAGTGTGCGTGTGTGCATGTTTTCCTTTCCCGTATGTGTGTTGTTGGCTCGAATTGAACTTTAGTTTTGGTTTTTATGTACTAACATCTTATTTTTATGCAATACTAAATTGCCCACAAGGAATATAGTTAGTAAAAAAATTAGTATTTTATAATATGATAAATTAATATTTGAATCTTTATAATGAGTATTGTTTCTGTTCAATGTCTAACTATGTTATCATATACTTTGAATATGTTTAATTTCATTATGAAGACTCCTATATTCATATTTCTCGTGATAATTGAAAGTTAAGTATCACTCCTTCCACACTATTTTTTAAGTCCACTATGGATGTCATAGATAACAATTGAAACTTGTTTGTAATTTCAATTATACCACAAGTGATAGATGATTCAAGACAATTTAATGAGCAGGATCAATAAATCATTTTTATCAAGCAAGTACGCATTTTCTCCCATGCTCAAAATCTGACAATTAATTTGATTAATATAAACGGAACAATTATATAGTGAAAAACCATGATGATAAAAATGATCTCTTCTTGATGTTTAGTCTTACCTTTTTAATATTTATTGCTATTTATGAACTAGAGATGTGACATTATTGGGCATTGAGGGTGCAATTGCCCCCATTGAGAAAAAAAAATTTACTTATATTTTTGTTTAAACTACACTTGCCCTTCTTTTAAAATTATAATTGCCCTCCATGAAAAATTAAATACCCTACACTCTTTGTAAAATTATCAATCATGTATATTTAAAAACATTGTTTACTGTTATATTTGTTATAGAAATAAATTCACGAAGCAAATGACATTAGTGTATATTTTTAAACTTATCGAATGATTTATTTATATATTATTTTAATTAATGATTAGAATTATAATTTTTTTTCCAAAAATACTAATATTTATATTTAGTTAAATTTTGCTCCCCTAATAATTTTGTTGGGTCTGCCACTATTCATTTTTGCAATATAACTAGATGTAAACATATTAAGATTTGAAAATAATGTAAACAAATACATGTCTTGCACATCATATATTAAATGCCAGGCCTAAAAAATTAACATTAAATTATAAAATTTTATGTTAAATCTGTATCCACGTGCTTTTTTTTTTAAGTTAATTTTCCTATTCTTACGGTAAAAGGTTAACATTCTGTTTAGCTAGCCAAAAAGATTTTGGAAAAATAAGCATTGAAAAAAAGAATGAAAATGAAAAAAATAAAAATAAAGGTACATTCAAAATAATAAAAATAAAAAGTTTAAATAAAATTATCTGAAAATTAACTTGGGAATATCACGAAGTATAAATAGAGGTATTTTATGTCAAAGAAGGACCCTTGAGATTTTGATTTTTTTACTACACCTTGGTTATTAGATGAAAATATTTTTTTATGAAAAATGATCGAATTATTCATCAAATTTAAAATAACAAGCATTCACTTTATATAAATAACAAGTCATTTGAGTTTTAAT
The DNA here is from genome assembly GCF_029017545.1 of Prosopis cineraria. Lineage (NCBI taxonomy): Eukaryota > Viridiplantae > Streptophyta > Magnoliopsida > Fabales > Fabaceae > Prosopis > Prosopis cineraria. The sequence goes on along the minus strand of NW_026555334.1, from coordinate 39,390,891 downwards.
AGCAACTAATACATGTTTAATAATAATACATTCAGAATTTAATGATACTAAAAGATTGACAGCATATATTTAACAGAACAAGTGTTCACTCTAAATAAATAACAAGCTATTTATGTCTTGATAACAAGCAATTCATGGTTAGCAAAAATACATTTGAAATTTAATAAAATTGAAAGCCTACTAGTACATGTTTAATAGAATAAGTGTTTATCTTTCACGAACAATAAACTGTTTATGATTAACAACATGTTCAGAATTTAGCAAAAGTAAAAATTTGACAACATAGTTGATAAAACAAGTGTTTATTCTACATAAACAACAAGAGTTTTAACAATAATTAATTTGTAATTAAAAACAACACATTTGAATTTTAATAATATTAAAAAACTTGTTGCAAGAGTTTAACAGAATGAATGTTCACTTTGCATAAATAGTAAGCCATCTAGCTTTTAACAATAATCAATTTATAATTAATAATAATACATTAGGATATTAACAATTAATCATATTTAGTTGTTTTTATTTTATTGAGAGGAGCGATTAAGTTGTTTCCCATAAAAAAATATTTTCAATTAAGGGCTGAGGGGGTGTAGTAGAAAATCAAAATCGTGAGGTTCTTTTTGATACAAAATATCTTCATGGTACTCGATTGATATTTTCCCAATTAATTTTAACGAATAATACATTATAGGTTAAAACTTATAACCCTCAAATTTGGTAGGAAGTCCGAGGAACCAGTATTTCGCGCTTGGTCGCGCCCGACGTTGGACGCCGTCCGCTGCTGTCAGCTCTGCGTGTTTGTTATCGAGCAAGTATCGAAGAAGGTTCGGACCCTAGACCTTGTCTACTCTCAAAATCCGGTGAGATTGACTAGTTCAATCTGGCTTTGAATTCATTCCCCGCGTCTTCTATTCCCTGTGTTGTTGTCAACCCTGCGTCGAACGCCGTTGAACCTTTTGCTACTTTTTTTTTTTAAATTTTTCACTTTAATTTGGCTTTGACTATGATCGTGTAGTCGTTTAAATACCGACGCTGTTGAATAAAGATCGAGTTCACTCTTCTTCTTCTTATTCTGTTTTATTTAAAAAAAAAAATTATGACCTGTTTCTGCTTCAATGGCGTGCAACTGGCTATCATACTTCTGCTCTCTTCATTTGGATTACCAGCGACTTGCACGCTTTGGATTGCTTTGTCGGGCAATGTTGGAATTGTTGTGTATTGGCATTCTGTTTATTAATCTCTTTATATTGTCATGTATTTGGAAAATTCTCAAGGTATTGTGATGCATGTTCTGGCAAATGACTCGGTTCGAGTTGCGTCTAACAATTTAGAAGCTTGAGTTTAAATTGTCATTTTCCAGTGGCTTGGAGGAGTTGCCTGAATCAGTTGGCTCACTAAGGCATATTCATCAAAGTATCCGTAACAAAAATTAAAAGGATATTATATCAACTATTCACATTTCAAAGATTTATAGGTCTGCCTGTGGTGCAACTGCAACTTTTCCGTCGGGGAAATTATTGAACCTTGCTGATTTGGATTAGTGACATTGGAATAAAGAATTACGGACTGTAATTGGTGAGAAGATAATTGAAGTGAAGGTTTGAGCATAAGGTGAGTTTTATGTTGACTATGAAAGGAATTTATATCTCTTCTTTTTGATGCAGGGCTGAATGAGTATTAAGGGAAGCATGACATGCTAGTTGCATTATTGTTAGATTATTTTTCCTCTAGTGACAATTCAAGGCTAGATGTGAAATACTATGGTTAATATTAACCAATCAGAATATCATGGTTTTCTACAAGTTTGAAGATTGATCAGTAATAGTTTTTTCCATTGGTTATGAGAGCTTCCAACGGAAAATACTCATCTAAAGGGTTGGTAAGGAGGGAAAAAAGCGCCATTGTGTTTCCTACCTAATGAGTGAATATCATCCCACTGTGATTCTGATGGAACCCTCTATTCTAGTAAGCTTTAAACAAGCAAAGACCAGAAAAATATACTACAAATGGGACTGAAAATACTAACATTTTGATTACAAGCAAAATAAGAACTGAATGTAAATGAAACAGCACCAAATTCACTCCACCAAACAACAACACAAAATAAACACCACTCACTCACAAACACACACTAAGGAGGAGATAAAATGATGAAGAAAGATGACTTCCTCCACCCCAATGCACTGGACTTTTGAGAGGTGAACTCTTCTCACCCCTCTCAATGTTCAAAATACTTCCCCCCTCTCTCTGGCAGACATGGAGGATTTAAATATCTAAAAGCTACAATAACACTGCTTGGACTTTAGCTGACCTAAGCCTACACTCATATGTCACCTTTTTTCCTTTTCCCTTATAGCTAGGACCCAAAGAATGATCTTTTGACCCAGCAGTTCTTGTTTTGCACCTATCTGTCATTTTCTTCTTAATTGCTCCTAGAGGCCTTAGCAATTCAGCAGCTCTATCAGATTCATGAATTACACTTTATTGTCTCATCAATATTTTATTGCCAAATGATGAATTTAACTTGACTTGAAAGAATCTTGCCCTATGAAGAATTATTAAGTGCTCTGATAGAAATTTGAGATTTATCTTGTCTATTTTATTTCTTTACTTATTTTATGTAACAAGTACATGTATGGAGTGGTTGAGAGAGATTTTTAAATTTCATACGTGAATATTATGATTCCACACATGATTGAAAATTACCACCCACAATCCAGTTTCTTTCTTTTCTCTACCTTCTACTTTCCTGATATAAGTCAATACGTGCACCCCTTCTGTGACTAATGATCCATTCATTTGAATTAACGTTTTCTTTTCTTAGCTTCCTTGTTTCACTTGATTTCATTCCCAACATATTTCACCTTCGAGCAGCACGTATTTTAAACATCTGCTTTGGAACAACCCAAGTGGCTGATCTCACTCTCAATGTAATTCCAACAAGCAGAATCCCTGCCACTTATGAATTAGTTCTTGCCCAAACACACACATATAGAGTGGCAAAAACCCTTTTGAATCTTTTAATTCTAGAGTGGCGGAAGAAATTTCATGGTGGTGGTGGTGGGGGGGGAGCATAAATATTGATTGCAGACAATTGTTAACCCAATACCTGGGCAGAAGAATCATGGCTGACGATGAGGACCCAGAAATGGGCATTTGCTTGCTGCAAGGTTTGATGATATGTGTTTTGGGACTCTGTGAAGATAGCAAATGATGTTGTTTAGCTCCAGGGTAGGTGCAGATGATGAATTTTACAGACACACTTGATGATGGCTGGAAAATATGTTCGGAATTTTAAGTTATTTTATTTTGATAATGGAAAGGTTAATAAGTCGTAGTGAAGCGAAGGCTGACGTTTCAAAATAGTCCAGACAGCATGATGAGCCCAATGCTGAGTTTGTGGGCCATATTTATAAGAGAAGAAGGTCCAATAACAAACCTAAGGTTCAGGATGTGGAAATGGGCCTGAGAAAGGAGGCCAAGGATAATCCTCAGCCCAATGACCTTTGTGACCTTTGGGAGAGTAGTGCATGACAGTTTTCTAGGGTTGTGAGCCCCGGAATGATGCAGAAGGTGATATTGTTGATTGGAGAATCCTTGACCTCCCTAACGTCAGGGAAGGCTTTATTCTTCAATATCATTCTCTTACGTTATCCATTTCTGCTGCTGTATCTAGGATTAGTTGGTGATTTTGTGCATTTTTCCTCTTCCTTTTCCCATTGAAGAGGTTGTAACTGGCTATCTAGTGTTAAGCGAGTATACTTATACTCTCCATCACGGCAATAGTTTGATTGGGAAATCCAATGCTAATTACACAATGCCAAAATTATATTTTCCTCAAGGATAAAAGTTCATGTTAACTTTACCTTTGTCTCACTTGGTTTGTATGTAGGGAATTCACAGGAAACAAAGCTGAGACAGATAATGGGAACTCGAGAAGTGTATGAAGAAAAGCTAAGAACTGGCAATCTCCACCATGATCCTACCATCAACCCTGGTCTTGGCTCTCCTCGTTGCCCTCGTTGTCTCTCCCTTCTAAACCCTAATTCTGTGTGTCTACTATTCTCTTTGCAAAATTATGATGAATTTACTTTGTAAAAAATTTCTGTCAACCATTTTTGTGATCATGTGGATTCAGGAAAAAGCTGAATGGACAATTACTTCTGTCTTACATGATGCAACTGCCGTGGTGAGTAAATGATGCAAGAGTGGGGAATTTTTTTAATTATTTGTTAAAATAAAGTATAAATCTTAAATTCCAATATTATTTTTACTGCTAATGTTAGCTTAGTGGTGAGAGTAGACGTTTGTATTTATTAGCTTAATCTTGTCTCTTTCTTTTCCCACTTCATGCAAATCATTGTCATTTGTTGGAGAGCATGGGTTCTAGTTACTGGAATATTGCAGTTTATTTTGTATTTTGGTTTTCATGTTTTCAATTGTGACTGTAGACTCCTGTAGTTTGGGGATAGGAATAGAGCTGCGCTCCTGAGTGTACTGTTACTCATTTAGGAGGGCATGATTCATTATTGGATGAATAATCTTGTTTCCTTGTGTTATCTTCTGTTTCTTGTTGATTAGGCTGGCTCGGGTATTGGTGGTATGCTGAGTGCAGTTCATGGTTTTAACACAGGTATTGCTGGTTCTGTTCTCCTCCTGGCTTTATTATAGACGTCCTTGGTGGCTGGTCTTGCTTATTAATCTTTGACGACAGGGATCCCATACCTACAAAATCGTCTGAAGGGACCAAAGTGGCTTCCTTTCCTAGTTGGGGTATTCATGTTTTATTTTACTTTTGAATTTCCTTTACAAATATTGAGCTTTGGTGGCCTTGCAGTAATGTTGATGCGTAGAATAGTATTATCATTGAACTTCTTGTCATTTTTAGTTCTTTTCGCTCAGCACAGTACATTTTGCATGTTTCTTGTTCACATTCTTTAGCTAACACATTTTGTTCCTCCTTTGTTGGCAGCTCCCTCCATTGCTCATATTTTCAGGTGCAAGTGCTGCATTTGGAGGTAAATGCTTGTACCTGCCTATTTATTAGGTTTAATTTCTTTTTTTTTTGATAAGATTATTAGGTTTAATTTCTAACGCCTATTACATTTTACAAGACGTTTTTGGGACTAACAGTTTACAGACACTAAATCCAGAAACCATGCAGAAAATGACAAATGATTTCTTAGATGGATCATGAGGAATGTCGGTCCCCTTATGGTCTTTAATCTTTTTCCTATTGGTTTGAGTTGGGGTCCAAGCTCTCCTGGCCTTTTTCTTGTGCTTTGTTTGTTATCTAGTTTGGATCAGCCTTCATCGTTTGTTTAGGTTAAATATTACTTGGAGGTTTACTGCTGACTGTGCCTGCATTGAGTATGGGTTTTAGTCTGAATTCATTTGATGGGATTTGTCTGTTAACATGTAATGCTGGGGAATTGGCATTGTGCAGTTTCAGATCTACTGATACTTTCGGTTTGGTTTAATGATTTGTATGTGTCCATTTTGAAACCATCCAAATCATCCTCTTAAAGTTCATCGTAAATGATCCACTTGCCCCAAGATGACCTAACCCTGTTGGGAAATCCCTATTTATTGGGCTTTTTGGTAGGCCCCAAGGGCGCCATATTCTTGGAGCCCAAACTTTGTGATTGAGTAAATCTTTCCCTATCTATTACGGTGAAGGACTCCTTCACCATTTCCAACCTGTGATTCATATTTTTGGCTGAAAAATCTCTGATCAGTGATAGAACAAGATCTATTTTGAACTCACATCACTCAGTCATATCTGTGGGGTTCCTTGGTTCAGGCTGAAGAAGCAATTTCACCCAATCATTATCAAACTGACTATAATGTTGAAGAGTTATAGTTTATTGCAGCGATGTTACAATCTCAAGGGACTCATGACTCATGAGTCCCAACTAATTCAGATGGTATGTGGAATTTGTAGGTTATGTGCTTCCAAAGTTTGCTCAACTCACTGTGACATCTTACTATGCTGCCTCAAGTGCCTCACATTATGGAATCTCTCTTCTCACCCGACATATTGAAGACAACTACAATTCTCATAATCAGAAAGAGCGGCCCAGGTAAACCATCTAGAGGGCACATAGAAGGAAGATATGTTACCCTTCACTATTTGGTGAGGATAGTATGATGAATAGTTGCTTTTCCCTATCATAATGCAGGGCTCATAATATATACTATAGAGGGTTGTCATGGTCTTGTTCTCAACATTCCTTTCTGATCTTGTTTTTCTTTATCCCGACCAAAAAGTAAGAATAGAAAGGTATTCTTATTGTTTTTCATGTTATACCAAACTTGGCTACGGCCTGTAAAATCCCAATTATATAAAGGCTCATTTCCATGTACAGTGAGTTTAGACTTTATTAGACTCTTTTTGGTAGCAATAGGCGAATAGCTCCTGACTCGACTTCCCTTGCAGCAGTTGAGGTATTTCACCGTATCAGTGCTTGATATGGGCACTGCACTGGCCTCCTACTACCAGGGTTCAGGCTGCCCTCTTAATGTTAAGCTAGAACATAGAGTGTAAGAGTTGTCATCACATTACGTTGTTTGAGCATGTCTGGACAGATTTTCCCCCCCTTTTTCTGCAAGGGATAGATTTGTTCGTGCTGCCAACTTTTACCCTCCCTCTGTTTGGATAGGAAGAAAAATTAAGAGAAAAGAAAATAAGAGAAAAGAAAACTAAAAAGAAAATATTATCTCCCATTATGTTTGGATGAATAGAAGAAAATGGGAATGAAAGAAAATAAGCAGATAGCATGATATTATATTTGGTAAAAATATATTATTTTTCTATTTAAAATATTAAAAGGGGATAATTAATTAAAATTAAAATACGAACAATCTATACAATATTAAGAGGTAGCTTTGGTGAGATCATTGCACTGAGTCTACAGGGAGAGGTGTACGATACAGGTAGAGACAGACTGGTGTGAACTAATGAAGAAAAAGTGAGAGGCGGAAGGGCACTAGGAGAACATCAAATTTCCTCTCAATCTCTACGCATGTGGAGAGAAAACTTGGAAGAGAAAATGTGATGGGTTTCACTTTTTAATTTTTCCTGTATTTTTTCTTCCACTTGTTTTTTCTTCTTCGTCCAAACAGTAAAAAATTCTGTTTCTTTCTTGTTTTTCTCTCACATTTTCTCTTCATCCAAACAAAGCATTACCTCCAATTTCCACCCTTTGATTTTGTTTAGGTGTTAATGTTTTGGGATAATACTTATTGCGGGAATTTATGGGGCTTATTGTTTCACTGCAAAAAGGCAGCCTAAATAAAAGGAAGAAAAAATTTGCTGGCCATCTGATGGTTGATTGACTGTAGATCAATAGCCTAAAAGAGTCTGGTTGTGTTGCCTTGTATGTCTAAACTCGTAATTAGTCTTGCATTGTTGTGAAAACAGAAGTTATAAAAGTAGTTTAATTCTTTGCTGTAATTCCCTGTCTTGATTGTCCTTCTTGAGGCCTTTGCCGTTGATGCTCGACGGTTGGAAAATTATAGCATCCCATGAGATGCGCTGACACAAGTACGTGTATTGGATTTTAAACAAGTATTTCTAGAATAACATGACGATATTTATCACATTCAATTAAAATATTATTTTTTAAGTATCTAAGTCATATAGAAATATTTTGATGAAAAAATATAGCAATACAAATGACAAAATAATCAATATGTATCATAAAGTCTCAAGGTATTAAAAATCGTACCAACCATTGAACTAGCCAAGGTTAGAGGTTTAATCGGAGTTGAATTGAGGGTCAATTTAGATTCAAAGTAGACATAATAAAATAATATGATTTTGAATAAAAATAAATTCTTCAAGACTTAATATTTTATATAATATCATATACAGGTTCAACACAATCATCAAAACATCATTACAAACACAATCACATTTAAAACATTCATCCTTATAATCCTTCAATCATTAAAAGTTTAAAGTTAATAATAATCAACATCAAAATCTTCATTAATTCCATTCAAATCTTGAGGAGTAGGAATTGAAACATTAGGAGATGATTGAAAGAAATCAGAACCATTTCCAACATCATCATTCAAATGTGAACACTCTGGAATATTCATATCTTCTTCACCTATTTATAATAAAAATTAACATTAATCATTATGTGTTAAAAAATAATTATATATTATATAATATAGACATGTTAGTAAGTATGAATATTCATTAACTCTTTCAAAAGTAATGGAGCTACAACATTTTCATCATCCATAGCACTTTTCAAATTGGTGACATAATCAGCATCAAACTCTAGAGCTAACTCTTGTTCTTCTTCAGCAATTTAAAAGTCTAATTTGTCAATAGATTCATAATTAAGAGGATCAAGACTTGTCTTTTTCTTCAATTGGCTCCTTTAAGAAATCAATAAAGTATATAACTATTATAAAATAGTAATAAAATTGTTATTTATTAAAAACATTTATAACTTTCAATTTTTTCTTGTGCTTCAATCGCAAATTGTATTTTGTAAAAATTAAATCATTTAGTCTTTGATATTCTAATCTATTTTTTCTTTTAGTATGAATGCGTTCAAATAAACTATAATTTCTCTCTCAACCAAGAGAAGTTTGGCTAAGAATATGCATTACAAGATTTTGCAATTTTGGAATAGAACTTTCATAAAACAACCACCATTCATATGCAAATAAAGGACAATTAGTTATATGTTATATGACAAATGAAATTACCATGACCATGTTAAATATTAACATTTACAAGGGTCTAGTTTTTGTGCTGCTTTATGACATGAAGTTTTATCAAAAGATTCTTTATGATCATGATACAAGCTCAACTATTTCATTATTACAATATAATCAACATCGTCATTTTTAGTGGACTCAAACACTGAAAGCATTGCATCCATTAACTTTTTCTTGTGAACAAAGTCATCATAATATAAGAATGCAAGGTTCAACAAATACGCCGCTGCATGAAGATTGGTTTTTAAGTGCTTATCCCATCGAGCTTGAATAATATTTGCATAAGGCGTATATTGGTATTTCTTATTGTTGAAGACTGCCTTGATTGTTTTTTTTTCTCTTTGCATGCCTTCATAAATATAAGGCAAAGAAGGCTTCTCATCTGAATCAACAATTCTCAACAACTTTATAAGAGGAGACACAATCTTCACAACTTCAAGACATTTATTCCAAAACTGATTATCTAATATGATGGCATTAATAATTATTTTAGCTTCACTTCTTGATAATTTGTGATCCATAAAATGCTTATCAGTAATTAAAGTTTGCAAGTCATGCTTGTACATATATATGCCATACAATGTGATAAATTTTATAGCAAACCTTGTCGTACTTAGGTGCACAATTTCTTTACAACCCTTTCTTTTCCTAAGCCATGACAAGAAGACCATATGATTACAAACAAACATGGTGATCTTTGATGTTTTGTTGCAAGTTGTGACACATGAGACATGCTTTGCAATGTTTTTTAAAGTGAGGTTCAAGCAATGAGCAACATGAACCAATAAATACTTTTACACTTCTCTTTAATCAACTTGCCATATGCTACATGATTAGTAGCATTATCAGTTACCACATGAACAATATTTTTAGGACCAACTTACTCAATCACTTTAAAAAACAATGAGAATAAAGTTTTGGTATCTTTCACTACATCTGAAGTATTAACAGATTTCACAAATACTATGCCATGTGTAGAATAGAAAAGAAAATTTATCAAAGTTAATTGCCTCACATTTGCCCAATCATTAGCCATGAGTGTACATCCATAGGTTTTCCATTTAGATCGATGACTCTTAATAAGTAGTTGACATTCTTTTTTTCAATCATTTAACAAGTTGACTTTAAATTCATAAGCATTATGACCCTTAAACCTAAGCCCAATTGAAGTAATAACATCTACAACTTTTTGAAAGAAGGGTAATCTAATGCATTAAATGAAATGCAATTCATGATAGCCCATTTAGCAGCGGCCATCTTTACATTGTGTTATGCTTCTTTAGTTGCAAATGCACTCTTGATGCTTGGCTGGGAACTTGGACTTGTCCCAAGGGCAAAATAGTTTTCAATTAGAATAGTAGGAGGTTTCTTTTTACTGGCACTACTCTCAGGAATTGACATAGATGGAGTAAGAGCAATGGTTTCCTTAGCATTAGACACATGTTCCCCCATGTTTGCTTGTACATCAGCAGGCTTTCTCTTTTTTTCACTTTTCAATGATTCTTGCATCTGATGACGAATATCATAAGGAACTTTGCTGCAAGAAACTACATTTCTACTTATACCAGCTTGCTTTAATCTATTTATTCCACCTCCTTTATAGTTTAATGCACAATAAAGACATGTATACACATTTTTATTGCCCTCTTTTCTTAAGGAAACATCTGCCCATATGGGATCTTTTTTCCTATGAACTGATGGGGTCTTAAATGTGGAGTCATTATGACTAGCAGGGGGATTAATGGAATTAGGGGTGGGATTATTGGAATTGGGAGTAGGATTATTGAAATTAGGGATGAGATTCTCAATCTCACCACTACTAGAATTACTTTCAATATCCATGTTATAACTTTAATCTACAAGTTACAATAATTTCAACATAAATAATCATCTAATGCAATTAGAAATTATGACAGTGAAATATGTTCAAATGAGCAAACATAATTCTAGTTTCAACACAATTCCAACAATTAATATAAGATAAATTAAAGCATGCCAACAAAGTAATTAATATCAAAGCGTGCAGATTCAAAAAGTGAAGCTCGAAGATGCCAACAGAGCAAGAGCTAAATGTGTGATTTCAAATTATGCCAAGTGCTAACATATAAAGCTAGAAGGTGTAATTTTAGCTAAATTATAACTAAATGTGTGATTTAATTTTAGCTACCTTAAGTTTGCAAAACAACATATTCAAAATTTTAAAAATCTTGGATATGTTGAGATTATATTTGGTAATTGGGATTCAAAATTTAGATTAATATACTCAAAAGTCAGAATACACAATTGAAGCTCAAAGATGCAGAGCAACAACAATAGCAACATGAAGCTCAAAGATAGAGAGAGAGAAACCATACTAGAATCAAGTGGGAGAGAGAGAGAATAGTTACCTGAGAAAGGTCACTCTTAAGGTTCAAGGATGAGATGGTCAAAGCTCACTTTCAATCCCCAGGGATGATAGTAGACGAAACACTCCAAGCTTGAAGAATGGATGACACAACATAGAAGAAAAGGTTCAGGCATTATCGCGTTAGTTGGACTGCTTGTGGTGTTGGACAGAGGAAGATTCAAGAGGTAAGAGTGAGAAAGCAACAACGAGGAATGGAGAAAGATCAAAGAGGCAGAGATGAGACATTAGAGGTCTTAGTTTTGAGTTTCAAACAAAAGGCGAGATGGTGAGACAAAATTAAAGGATTCTATTTTTTTTTTATTTTTTTAGATTATAACCCTTAAAAGATGTCATTTTGGGGGCTAATTTTTTTAACGCAACCTGCCCAACTTGCTTGACCTGAGGGGTAGGGTGGGGTTACCCGGGATCACCCAGGTCAATAGAGTCCATGTTGAATAGCTAAATCGGATCGAATAGGCAGCCACCTCGTTGTTTTGACTGATTGGTTCGATTTTCAATACAATGTAAAGTACATCATGAGTATCATATTGGATATATTACATTTTTGTTTTGAAATATCAAGTCCTATTTGATTATTAGAATGAAATGAAATGTAATAGATTGAGAAAGTAAAGATAAAAATAAAATGATCAAAATGTGAATAGGATAAGTTAATCATATTCATAAGAAAGAAGGATAATTTAATTTTAGAGTTGGGAGTTATAATTTATGATACTTTTGAAAATGTGATGATTTCAACATTAGGGTATACAATATTTACTTTTATCATATTTATCATAAAAGAGAAGAGAGAATTAGCTAATTTTTATTTTTATTTTTTTAATCCATTTTATTTTCATATTTCCATATATGCCTAAGTACCATGGGCCTATGCAAAAGCAGATGGTCAGGAGGAGGTTCTCTTCTACTCCATCCTGCCCTTTTAAAGTAGCAAGAGAGTGGTTATGATATCAAATCAAATATCAGCCTTTGACGAAGGTGAAGGTAAAGTGAACTTGCATTGACCTGGTGGTCCTATTCCTATACGAACATATAGATCAATTAATCAGCTACCTTTCACGGAAGATATGTTGTAGGGATACTATTTGGTAGTTGATTATGTTTAATATTTTTGAGTAGTTGTCTAAAAGCAAAGATGGTTTAATATTAGTCGTGACTAGCATGTTGTGAAAGACAAACATATAGTTTGACGTTTATGGCAACGTTGTTAACCAAAGGTTGCTCCCAATGGTATATATAAAGGAAAGGGATCTTCCATCTTGCTTGTTTTCTAAAATGTGCCGTCTATGTAAGTTATGTTAAGGCTATTGTATAAGCTATCAACCTCGTTCAAAAGCCATATAGAAACGTGGGCCGATGTTTCTTAAATTCCACTGTTCTTTCCTCTCCTTGCTCTGGAAGTAAAGACCAAGTAGTCCTAGTTGTAATGTATGCACTCTTCTGCGTCCTCACTGTGGTCCCTTTTTGCTTCGTATACCCCACGCGCTTTTTATGTTGCAATTACTTGTGGGTTCTATAGTTTGGTTGACATTAACAGTGCTACAGTGTCGTGGGACTTATCATTAAGGAAAATCACATTTAAGAACTTAAAAGGAAAGTTTATTTACAGATAAAAAATCAATAACAAGTATTGTTTAAAAAGAGAGAGTCTATATTTTATTTTAATAGCAATTCATTTTATATTGGTTCTTATTTGTAAATAAATTGCCTTTCTTATTCCTTGAATGTGATTCTTCCTTTATCATTATTCCTCACTTGTTTGCTTTTATCTTTCTTATTTTATCACAAAATTCAAATTATATTAAATTCCTGAGACCAAAGCTACTTTAAAAGATTGAGACTCGATGGGAACCAAACTTTTGGTGATATTGTTGAGTGAGCTTGATTTATTGAAAAATTTATGGTTAAGGTTTTGGTTTCCAGTTGATACTGATCTGATGATCCCATATGCCATGTAACTAATCTATTAGTCAGGGACTCGAGAAGTACCGCATGGTTTCAACTTTCAAATAGGGATGGGGAAGTCATAAGATGGAACAATTAGAAATGACACATGCCATGCTTGTCCAAAAGAAAGCTAATCATTTATTCAACCAGAGAGAACGATCACAGAGAGGGAGATGCGGCTCTATCCTTTTTAATGTTAAAAAGACTATCGGACAAACATTCAGAGCAATTTGCATGCCTGATCACTTATATTAATTTGTCTTTCCATGTATTCCATTAATTAAGAAATTAATTTCATTTAAATATTCCTAACTATGCATTTTTAGAAAATCAATGAGGGTATTTGGTGGCATGTAGGTTGTATGTGATGGAATATGGGATAATAGATAATTTAGATAATTAGGGTTTATTTCAGATATTAAGATTATCTATCAGGGATATTTGAATAAGGATTTTATCCATTAAAATCATAATTTATTATTTATTTTATTGTTATATTAAATATCAGCATCTTTAAGATTATATTATTTAGACTTAGGATTTGAGATTTAAATTTAAATTATTATTATTTTATTATTTTTAAAGCGCTATAAATAGGTTGGGTTTTTCATTTATATTTTGTTTTTGAATATTATTGAAAAGAATCTTTGAGAGTTTCAGTATTCTCCCTCATTCTTTCTCTCTCTTCCCCTTTCCCCTTCTCGTTTTATAGAGCCTAGTTCCACCTCCCTCTGCTTTTCTTGCTAAGATCCATACAATAACCTAGATTTTCCCTAAAGCCACATATTATTATCTAAAATATTTGAAGGGTAATTTTCAATCCATATATTCATGGTTTTATATGGGATATTACTAAGAATGCCCATATAGGGGATGCTAAAATTATTATGGCATCTCACCTCGACATGTTGGGAACCTACAGTATCACGAATGTAACATCCGAAAAAAACAATCGTGATTAGTCAACGCAATTATTTTGATTAATGAGTTAATGAGGTGTGTGGCAAGAGGGGTTTAACTTGGTGTAATTATGGTAATTTCAGCTTTATAAGTGGGTCCAGATCGATGGCAGGCCACCTGAGCAAGGAAAGAGGAAGAAAAAGTAAAGATTTATTCTCTGTGCCAAATGCAGCGGTGCGTGGTTAGTTCATTGCAGCATATAGAGGTAGATTTGAATCCAACGGGCTCTTTTGTGCCATGCATCATGGCGCACGTCTAAAAATTTAATATATCATATTCGTATCAATGTAAGAAAACCAGAAAAGAGGAAGGAGAAACTGAATAACATGACTTTGGCTCTGCTAGAGTTTATTAATAGAGCATATTGGTGATAGATTAAAGCCCCCAAACACCCAAGGTAAGTAATCTAAGCTTTATTCTTCCTTTCTCTCCCTCATTTATAATGATTTATGGTAGGGTTTGAGTTGGAGGATGGATTTTTGATCCATAAGAGTATGGATCCGATCCCATTGGTTAAAATGAATATAATGGGAGTGGATTGTGATAAGTAAATCTTATATTGATAGTTTTTGTAATGACCTATGAATTTTATATAAAATTTAATATACATATATATATATAATTTTATGTTTTAATAGTACTTATATTAATTCTTAGGATAAGTTTGACAAGAAAAGAAGTTAGTTAATGGAAACTATCTAGATAGTCCATTAAAAGGGTCCTAGGTTCAAATCTGATTAGCCTCTAAGGAGTATTATTTTTATTTTTATACTTTATGAAATTATAAATTTGCCCTCATCTTTATCAGACTTTTTTTTTTTCTTTTTTCCTAGCCTTCTTCGAACATTCTGGGAGAGCAGAGAGAGAGAGTTAGAAAGCTGATGCCAAACCCTTGCTTTATCTCTCGCCGACTTCTGCCTCTTACCTTCTCAATCACTAGTCATACGCTGTTCGTGTGAGTCACTGTTGTCATTGCCAGTGTACCTGTCAATAGTTCTTCCTCCGCGGCTGTGAGTTCTTTCTCTGTTTTACCGTCGCTTATCCTCCTCTGTCACTACCTTAAGTATGTTCGACTTCTCTTCCTTTCTCCTTGCTGTTTCGTGTGTGTGTAATTGATTGGGTAAGCTACTATTTCTTTCTTCCTCTTGCTCGTCCTGTCATCACTGGTTTGTTTATTTTTCTTCATTCATAGTGGCAGTCCTTCCTCTCTACTGTTCATACCTAAAGCTACCTCTTTCTTTCTCTACTGGTGCATGTGGGACCTTTAAGGTTAGAAACTTGATCTTATCTCATTTCCTTGGAAGATTTCTGTATGTGTGAATGGATGAAAAGATAGAGCTGACGCTGGAAAAAAAAATCATGTCCTGTATTCTGCGGTCGGTGCCTGAATTTTCTTTCTTAATTTTAATTAGCTTTCTTCTTTTTTCTCTTCTTTATGGTTGCTGACTTATGTCTGAAATTTTACACCTTCATCTTGATAATTTTCTGTGCGGGCATTTTTAATGGTTGAAGCTATAGAATTTTGATATGTTTGGCTGCTACCCGTGTGTTTTAGAGAATAAGAAATTCAAATACTGAGTTGAAAATTCATCTTAAAGCTTGATACTGATCTACATATGGTCATAATTTTTGGGATAAATTAGCTTGGTTGGAAGGATTGATGTTGAAGAATTTGGTAGAATGAAGTTGGAAGAAAAGAGGTTAGATATGATAATGAAAAATTAGTGTTTATAAGATGCTTATTAAAATGCTTGTTAGAAGAATTGAATTTGACTTTAAAATTTCTTAAATTCTTGTGGGAAGTAGAGTTAGCTTAGAAGTTATTAATTTATAAATTTAACTTGAAAGGTGCAAAGGACATTTGACTATGAAATTAATAATATATGATTATTGAAATTCTTGGAGATTGATACTTTGTTGAGAAAATATTTAAATGCTAGAGTTGTTATGAGGAGATTGGAAAGGATACATATTTGGTGGCTTGACAAAATGCTGATGAGAAACATTTTTTCATATAAAACTTTAGTTTAAAGTTTCAAATTTATTATAGTTGATTAGTGGTGGGAATGTTAAAAAGGAATTATTATACTGGTTGAGGGTTGAATAGAATTTTAATATGATTTACAAGATATTTGGAGGAGGAGAAATGTGACCAACGGTGAGAGGTGAATTTTAATTCTAAGAATTTCAGGTAAGTGGATACCGTCCTAACTGATTGTCTAATAAAATTTTTTGTTAATAAAATATTATAGTTTTATGCAAATCATTTTTTATAACAACAATGTGAATATTGGATAATTTGTTGATCAAACTTCTTTATTTTATGAAATTACCTTTATCACTTTTGAAATGTTAATTATTCAATAAATATAAGTTTAGACTTTGATTGTGAGATTTTATTCTAAAAATTTTTTAATTGCTATGGAAAAACGATTCATGCAAGTTTGTCATTGAAAATGGAAGTTTTATTTTGAAAATGGTGATTTTCTTGCATGTTGGAAAATGAATTTAAAAGGGACTTTATACAGAATATTGGTTGCTAATGGCAGTTTCATTAGCTCTTGACGTGCCATGATCCACCTAGCTAGCAGGGTGCTTATAGGAGGTGCTAGTCCCGTGTGATGGTTAACGCACGTGGAACGAGGGATGGTTATTCGTGAGTGTTGTACTCACATTTGATTTCGTGGCTTTGAGCTGCGTTTGGTTAGCAGTACCCTCGTGGACTGTGTGTCCACGTTTGTTTTGTAGCTTTAGCTACGTTTGGTTACTTACCCTCGTGGACTGGTGTGTCCACGTTTTTCTTTAGGCATAAGCCACGTTTGATTATTTACCCTTGTGGACTATGTGTCCATGTTTATTAATTATTCTGATAAGTTCCTATAATTATAATCTGATTATTTAATGATTTTATATTCCATTGGTTCTCACTTAGCAACTTATTTATACGTATTTATTTCATTTACATGCTTTCTTGAAATTAAGTAATAATAACTATTTTTATGATAGTTCAATGATTTATGATTTTATTTAAATTTTACAGAGCCATTTCATTCTAGAGCTTATGAAATTTTTATGGAAGGATTTGCCTCTTTGTTTACATAATTATTTAAACTTTTTTGTCTATTCATGATCAATTATTTATTGTTGAAACGATATTCACTAGAAAATTTATTTTGGTCTCAAATTCATTAGCTAACGCTAATCCTAC
The DNA here is from genome assembly GCF_029017545.1 of Prosopis cineraria. Taxonomy (NCBI): domain Eukaryota; kingdom Viridiplantae; phylum Streptophyta; class Magnoliopsida; order Fabales; family Fabaceae; genus Prosopis; species Prosopis cineraria. Next base: position 39,373,627 of record NW_026555334.1, on the reverse strand, counting down.
CACTGACTTCAAAAAGGGCAACACAATTATATTGGGTGGAAAATTTTGCTTGGTATTGTTACCTTTTTATATAAATATTTTAGTACTTATACATTTTAAATCTAGAAGAAAGATTAGTTGCTCCACATAGATTGTCATTAGGATTTTATTTTAATTTATATACTGTTGCTAGCTGGAAGGAGCTAAGCTCCTGGTTGATACTGTTTTCTGAAAAAAAATTTGTAGAACTTTTGGGAGATCATATTTATAGGAAAGGTTTTGTCAAAATTTTAAAAAACATGTTGAAGTTTTGTTATGACAATTAATATTAGTAGTGTTAGAATTTCTATATAATCTGATTATTTTTAAAACAAAAGGAATTTTTATTTTAAGGCTTATAGGAATGTGTGATGTAGTTCGCACCCGTGCCGGTCACTCTCTATTTTTGGGACGTGATAGTTTTATTAGGAGTTTGTTGAGTAGAGTATTTAATATTCAAAAATCCAGATGAATGTGATAGTTGGGAGAAGTTTGTGTTCATTAATGGTGGTTTAAAATGTTATTAATGATAATATGCATTAATGAAATCTAAAGAGCCTATTTGATATAAATGGATAGTGAATTATAGGTTGATAGAATAGTATGTGTGGAGTTATGTGTTGATAAAATCTCAAGATTGAGACAATGATGGTAATCTTGTGCTATAATTGTAGTATGGTTCATTTTGACATCATTCAAACTTGTTGAAGCTTTATAAGTTGATATTATGAGGGGTAAACCTTTGACTTCTTAAAAGTTTGAGGTAACCGAGAAAAACTTAATCTTTATAGTTGAATGTTAATTATGTCTGTGGAATGTGATTTATAATTTAAGTTAATGATGCATATTGGCAATATGTTTAAATTGTAAAATGGTTTTGGAAAGGAAAACCTCGATTGTGCCACCCTTATAATGTATGAACTTGATTTTGGTTTGTTATGAAGGGTGGATAATTGTGATAAGAAATGTATTGAGTTTATGGAGTATTTGAGCATGTGTGAGTTTATGTGCTATGAATTGATTGTTTAAAATGCATATTATATGAGAAACATACATAGCATGATCATTGACGGGAGTTTGCCTAGGGAGAAGAGTAGATTAGTTTAAATCCATATGGTATTAGTGGAATTGAGAACTTACCTTGGCACCGATAGTTAGAATAGAAAGGTAGCCCTTGTTTCATGGTTGATTTGTGACTGTTCTACTTATTCTACGAAGGACTCGAATCTAACTAGTCTCCATCGATTTATGTACGACGCCCCATAGTTGTTGGTATTGGGAAAAATTGAATTACATAAGTGAGCAAGTTCACCCTGGCTCGGTAGCTCCTCATAAGTGATAGGTTAGGTTAGTCCGTAAAGGACGTAGCTGCGTGATAGCCACCAGTTTCATGTCAGGGGTAATAGGAGGGTATAAGGGTGGCATATGATCATGGATATAAAATCAGCCACATGGTTGTTAGTTTTATGGTCCGGCACGTGTTTGGGGCGTATAGTTGTTATTATTACGACCTCATGTTATGCTTTGCAAAATAACATGATTATTATGTCTTGTGGGTTCGGTCACATGGTTGATAGTTTTATGAACTGTGGCCAAATGTTTATATGTGATATATGTGTATTTGCCTAATTGCATCTATTTACAATTAATATGCAACTGTATAGGTTAGGTGGAACTTGGTTATGAGTGATTGCACTCACTCTTCAATTTTTAATATTTTCAGGACCTAGCTCATCGGATCTGAGTCGGGGAAATATACAGAGGCCTAGGATTGTGGAATAATCCTCTATATGCCTCCTTTTAGTTGTTCCATGTATATTTGTTAATGTAATTGCTAACTAGGATCACATGCTAATGTTTTTTTATATACTGCTTGCATTATTTTGTGCAATTGGTATATTTTATACCTTGGGTTAGTGAGTTTTGATTGTAAACCCATAGATAGGGCCAAAATACTTGTGCAAGTAGAAATATATGTATTTCAAAAGAATTGGAATGAAATTGATGAATTTGTGCAACATTTTCTTCCCCTTTGTGTTTTATAAAAATCAAAGTTGAGTAATGATTTTGTGATATAAGTATCTTTGATTGTGTGTGGTGTGTTGCACGGGTCTGCAAGAGTTCATTGTGTGTGGTCGGATGGTCGATGTGAGTTATTGTCACGTATGATTAGTTGGGACACCCATTTGTGAAATTTTGTGAAAAAGTGATCAAAATAAATTTTAGTGTCTAACTTTTTGTAGATTAAAAGTTAGAGTGCGAAACCAATGTCGTTAGCTAGAGTTAGGAGAAAGCTCTATATAGACACCGAAACCACCTCAATCGGACATCGGACAGAGAATTGAAACTCATCGAAAGTTCGCTTCTTGTGTTGTTAAATGACAACATTAATGCTGTCATTTTCGTGCAATGCACCACAGCGCATAGTGCCTCACGCCACGGCGCATGCACAGAGAAGACAAGTCATGGCGCACATGTCGTGATCTGTGGCACACGTATCATTTTCTGTACAAAATCTGTTTTGAGTCTTAAAACTCATTGTTTTAGGTCCTAATTGATCTCCATGCTTCCGCATTACTTTCAAAACTCTAATTTGATTTTATTAAATAATGTTTGAGATTTGAAATGTTAAAATTGGGATTCTTTTTAAAAAGGATTTGAGAAATTTTCTTTTTATGAAATTTTACATTTTGGTAATTCAATGAGGGTTAATCCCTTGATTACTATGATTTGGAGTTAAACGTAGTTAGTTAAGGGAGACCTTACAACGAAGGCTATTAGAGGAAAATAATTGAAGAATGATGCCAATACTAAATGCATATGACTAATGGTATAGTTATGAAGCATGTCGCGGGGCTAAATATGCATGACAAATTATTGAGGAAAAAAGTTTCAATACTAAATTAGAAAGGCGAATAGATAAAGTCAAACATCGCAACGCTAAATCCAACGTTGAATTGAAACGTCGAATTCAAGAAGGTGCACATCTAACTAAAAAACATAAAGAAAAGTTTCTAACAAATTATTGAATCATTAAATCAGCAAAAACAAGTAATCAAACAAGAAGATGCTGAAACTTTTACCTTAGATTCATAGGAGTTTATAGTAACTCTTGTGGAACATAATCATGAAAATGGTCTATCCATTCTAGCACCCCATTATAGGTTACATTAAAAACTCCTCTATTTCCTGTACAAGTGGCACCTTCTCGAGTTGTGATTAGCCAAAACCAACCTTGCCTCACTACAGATTCATCTCACTTACGAGCTATACTTGCCAAGAATGTCCTATCACTTAATAGGAAACTTTAGCAATATCTTGTCTCCTGAAAAGGTTTTTTAGATATTCCAAATAAGATTGATGCATTTGGATGAAATTTTATCCCACACATCCTTCTCCAACCATTTTGTGCCTTAATTGTAATTCATTGGGAGACGAGTTCTTCAAACAGAGGAGAAATGATGGAATATAAGAGAATGGATAATTTGGATAATCAAGGTTTATTTAAGATATTAGGATTATCTAGTAAGATATTTAAATCAGGACTTATTATTTATTTTATTGTTATTTTAAATATCAGTATATTTAAGATTGTATTTAGATTTAGGATTTTGAATTTGAATTTAAATTATTATTATTTTATTATTTTTAAAGTTTTATAAATAAAGTTAGGTTTTTTATTTATATTTAATTTTTGAGTACGTTTTAGATCCTTGAAGTAGGGGCTGTGTATTGGTTTAGAGAGAGACAGGGGAAGGAGGAGAAGTGGGAGAACGTCTTAAATTCTCAGAGTTTTGTACTCGTTAAAACTCTGGTTAATCTATTGCTAAGACTTCCAGGAGACGACAGATGTTTTATGGAACGCATGTTTCAATTTCTGTAGAAGAAAACCAAAAAGTGTTTGTCCTGAAACTGTTGAAACCTGTATAACTAAGACTTCAAGACTAGGTCGTGGGTGGTGAAATAGGTCGAAGTACTTGAAACTAAAAAGTTCAACATCGTCCAGAGTTTCAAAAGGGGGAAATTAAATGGGAAAGTCTTATCTACTACAGGTTGGTATTGCCAGTCAAATCTATCATATTCCTACAAAGGCAAGTGCAAGGATTGGGGAACTTTAGCATCCATGCGGTGACAGGGCGCATTTTTCTCTGATTTTTTATGGTAAGGTGAACATTGGTAGCGTTCATCGTCATCTAAATCTCTGACCCTTTGCGCTGCCACGATGACAGATGACTAAAGTTGACAGATCCATCGGTACTAACTATTACTGTATTATTGTTAAGGAGAAGGAATCTCCCAGTCCCACTTTCTTACTCATCAAAACTAACCCACCTAACACCTCTCTCTCTCTATGTATCAGACATAAAAGCGAAGGTACAGAAGGTGAGAAAATAAAGATGGCAGTCTAACTACCGTGTTCATTTGTTCCTTAAAGTCTTGGAGGAAAAGGAAGACACATCCTTTTCGAAGAGGATGGTTTTGTCATTTTAAAGCCATAAAAGCCCTTGGTCGTTGGTACCACTGCCTCTCAAGTTTCAATGCTTATTTGTTTCTGTAAACATGTCCCAGTTGTGTAGGACGCCATCAAGTTAGACATAAATAACTTCTGCCAAGGTGAAGCCCCATTGTTATTAATTCCTGTTCTACCATTAGATCCTTTCCCAACACAGCAACCCATTTGGTTTTTAGGTTCAATATGCCGAATCTGCAAATTTTGTGTCAACTCCGGTCAACCCAAACTCTTCCCATAATGAAAACATCAGAAAGGAGCAAGCATACATGATTCTGCGGAAAATGTTCCTTCGAGACCTTAATTAATTGAATCGACCGGAGAAAGCAAGAAAGAGCGAGAGTGTGGCCTTTTACGGGTTTTGACGTCACCCACCTTGTCCCCTAAGTATAAGGTCTCATACATAGGAGAAGGTTCCAACTTATATCTAGCTAGACGTAAGAGACATCACCTAAAGTTGATAGGCACATATCAATATATATATATATATTATAGTTCTATTCCTCCATATATCCATATATGTCTTACTTGTGTGTGTGTGTGTGTGTGTGTGTGTAATTGCTATGGAAATAAGTGGTGATAATAATAATTAAAAAAACATAAATTTGAAGTGTGGGGAGTTACATGTGTGCCCGCAAATGGCATGGAAATATCACTTTCTTTCCTGCAATTTTTTCCAGCAGACCATCAAAACTTATCATCATGACCTTTCTCAATTACATTGCGCATCGAATCGGAAACCCACCCTCTCTCATAAACCTCCATCTGTCTTCACAATTTCATTATTTTCCCACACGTGTGTTCCGACAAAATGCTCATGCGCACCCCCAACTGTCTTCTAGGCTTAACATGCTCTCCACAAGTGTGAAAGTTCTCTCAATCGTGCAGACTAAGAATGTGTACATAAATATTGCAACCATTAGCGCTCAACATATCAATGCTTAGAAGGAACGTTAATTATATGCGGTTAATGTAAATCAATGTTAATTACTTAGCGTTGGTTAAAAAAAAATTAATTAGCAATAAAGTGATATATGTGCGTGCGTGTATGTGTATGGGAGGATCATCTTAGAATTATCACGTCATAAAACTCCATCAGAGGAAAAAAGTGGCAATTTGATAATATTAATCTCCACAGAGCCCCCGATCAACCCCAAAGTGCCTTAAAAGTTAATATATAATGTTACAGATGAAGATCCAAACTCACATGGTCTTGAACGCTGGGTTTGGAGTCATGGACGTACCGGTTTTGCAATGCAGCAGACCCGCCAAGCTGCAGTGATGAGGCCCTCACGTTGATATCCTCGCCGGCAAATGAGGGAAATGGATTCAACGAACGGTCACGGTTGAAAGTAGGGTTAGTTTGGAGTGTGGGGATTCGCCAAAAGGCCAAGGGGCTTCCGTTGATGGGCTGGTGATGATGATGATGAGAATATGGGCTTCCATAGAACCTAGCTGCGCTATAAGCAGCAGAAGTTGGATAACTAGTAGCAGGCATTGGCGTGGTTAGCGTTGAAGTCGGCGAAGAGAAGGACCTGTAGTTGACGAGGCTGTAGACTGGAGACTCAGACATGTGAAGGTGGGTTCGTTTGGCGTGCTGGCGCTCTCGTTTGTGAGCGTTTTGGTGGCCACCTAAGGCTTGGGAGGTTGGGAAGTTTCTGCAGCAGTAATGGCATTCAAATCTCCGGTTAGTCTCACTGTTCTCGTTGGCGGAGCTGTCCTTCCCATTTGAATCTTCGGCCGATTCGGAATCGTCGGTCGGAGGAGCGGCGGCGCCTGAGGTGGCGGCTTCGGGGGTGCCAAATTCTATGCCGAAGAGCTTGATGGGCTTTTCTTTAAGAGGGGCAGGGCGGATGAAGGGTAGCTGAGAGAAAGAATCGACGTTCATGAAGTCATGGATCTCTCTAGTGCTAGTCTCTGAAGCTCTGTCCATGAAAGAGAGAGAGAGGGGGGTAGGAGAATGAAGGGGAAGGAAGAAGGAGGAGAAAGATGGATATGTCGGGGCGTGGTGTGGATCCTATAAACGGAGAGGGAGGGTGGGGTCTGATCACTGATCTAAGGACAATTGGGGCTTATCAATCTGGGAACTGAAACCCTGACAAGGCCACAAAGTCTGAGACTGGCTTTGGCTTCTCAAAGTACCACCTTCACTTAATTTTTGGTTTCCCTTGTAAATATCCACATCTGTTCTACGCATTCAACTTTTTAGTCCAAATCATTTTTTAAAGTTTTTTTTCCCTTTTATTATTATTATTATTATTATTATTATTATTATTATTATTATTATTTTGAGAGGTTTCAAGCTCGAGGACCGAGCTACATTATTAATAACGCGTCGCGAGTTATGTTGTTTAAAAGTGATGAAAATCTTTAAATATAGAGCGTGAGCGCAGCGTGATGAAGAATCGATTAATAATTAATTACTTTAAATTAGGGAGACAAAAGAAAATTGCGGAATATGAATGATCTTACCTCGGATTTAATTAATATTCATGACGGAATATTGCATAATAAACATCTTTGAGTAGTTTTTCAAGTGGTTTGCCTTTGTAGAAGCGGGTCGAAGACTGCGGTGCCCTAAAAGACTAATTAAAAGACCGTTTTTACTTTTTTTGTTTGGTGAACCATAGACGTATACTGCGTACGTGATTGGCGGATGGATATTAAAATATATGGACTTCCTTGTTCGAAGAAGGTTGTTCATTTAGTTACATCAATAATAATCATATTCAATCATATTGGATCGCATCATTTTCAATTATTGACGTGGGTAGATGTTTGATTAGCATGCTTCCTGTGGCTCGTACATGTATATAAATTGTAGTGCTAGTATCAAAAGCAACAGGCAACTAATTAATCACTTGAATAACGTAATTTTATTTCTGTCCATACAAAAATCAGTGATTTTTAACACATATTCACCTACCTAGCTATATATATATGTGTGTGTGTGTGTGTGTACTGCTTCAGATATTTCTTTTGCATGTTCCATTAATCATACTAACTCCCGCGAGAGACAATGAGAAAAAAGGATTCAAAATTTCAAAGTTACGTTCAAACCTAAGTGTAACAGGACCCTTAAAACTTTACGTCTAAAAAACTATATAATATCCTATAGGCCAGTAGCTTGCGCGTTTATATTAATTAATCTTATCAAAGAACATGTATGTGCGTGTGTTTGAGTGCGTGGAATTGCTTTGTCCTCTTTCTATCGGTCGGTGCGTATATGGATTCAGGTTGTTTGCTGCTTAACCCAGCATACGGCAGCGTGTTTGGAAATTTGACCTTTCAGATAGAAGGGTTGTTTATTTTTTTTTAACCGTGCTGCGCATCAGAGCATCTGTTTTGACGCATCTATCTGCTATATATATATATATATATATGTATGAGGGTCATAATCGACTTAACAAGTTGCAGAGTGATTAAGTTAGATAAATTAGAAAGCAAGTTTTCTTAAGAAAAACAAAAATTGGTATGATAGATTTGCCTCTATACTGTAAAAGTATTTGTTCTCCGCTCACGCCTTTCCTTCTCACGGTTCTCTCATTACTTTATTATATTTACATCAGATACTCCACGTACCCTCGTTGATGGATGAACTTGTAAGTTTTGAAAGACTAAGATCAAATGATCCCAACTCTTTGGTAAAGTCCTTCTTCCCTCCTCTCTCTCCCCCCCCCCTCCCTCCTCGAAGGACCCTATATGGTACGATTAGTTTGGTGCCGATTCTTTATTACTTTGTTGGCTGTTTTTTATCTGTCTCAGGGATTCTGTATCTGTTGAGTGTGAGAAAGAGAAAGTGGTCCTCCAAATTGTTTTAAGTTGATTCAGACTACACAAATGGGCAAGAGCATATAAAATCTGCTTCTCTCTCTACCCCTCTCTGTGGCTAACCAATCTCTTAATAAATCATCTTTCTTCTATTATATATGTCCTCACTATGACGACGTTCCATTCACCGTGTACAATAACGAATGGACGAAAATTCTGATGAAAAAAATAGTAGGAATGAAAAGAAAAACTCTTGACAGTTGTTATGTTAACTATATATGTACTTGACAACAAAAATGAAATCGCTTGTATGGAAAGTCTTGCTCGTTGCTTCACATGCCAATAGAAATCAAGAGCAACAAAATTATATTCTCTCGTAAGGTTAGATACAGAAACTCATCAGAAGTGGAGACACAGTTAAAAAATAATTCCATATCTCTGATCTTACCAAAAAAGAAAGGGGATGTATCAGTTAATATATATGTCGTTTTCGGACTTTCCCTTCTTTTGATGACTGCAACACCCGAATCCCCTTTTATCTCTCATCGTTAGCTCAAAAAGTTACTCCAAATTCATCAGCCAAAGAGAGTTAAAAAAGAAGAGAGGGAAGGTGGCCTCTGGATCGTCGTTATAATAAGTTGCAGGAGGGGTTCTCTGCTGATGGGTGTGTCAGTGAAATTTTCATGGAATTTATCTGAAATAGCAATTCATTGTTGTCCATCTTTAGTGGCCTTTTTCTTTCTTTCTTTCTGCACAAAACAGCGCTTTATTCATGCATGCTTGACTCGTTTAGCCCATATGATCTCTCGCTCTTTCTTTGGCTATGCCATGACATGTCACCATCTTATTCTTCCTTTCTTCGCTTCTCATAACTATTCTCTGAGCTGTCACTAAGGTAATCAGCTCCCTGTTGAAGTACTTGACGTAATTAAATGTCTAACCTATCTTTATGCTGCACAATTGTGGTGGCTTTGTTTTTTTTTCCAGTTCTAATAACTCATCAATTTCCCCTCGATATTCTCTAAGAGTGGGCCTCCTCCTCATTAAAACAAGTTTTAGATATTATTTTTGTTAAAAATGTGTCGTCCTACCTGACTAGCTAGAACATCAACAGTAGCCCCTTAGGTCATGCAAACCGATCTCTTTGCCAATGGGATCACACTCTCGAAAGGCTTTTGGCGAATAGGGGACCACAGTAACATATGGCTCTTTCAATGCAAATTGCTCCTCTCATAACCCCAATAAAGTAAAAATTAAATTATACGAATACGATGTGATAATTAATGTAAGCATGATAACTTGCCATTTGCTTTGCCTCTTGATTTAGCAACTTGTTTAGCGAGATTTCATTAATCTTGAAAATGGACATGACTTCGACTAAATTTTTGTTCTGGCAAGGCCATGAATAAGCAACAGATCATCATGTTCTTTATAATCAAAATTACGACCTACATTGAACTACTTATCAATACACGTTCAGAGCATAAATCCTATGAAAACTCAGTCATATTAATTAATTGGATCACCAATTTAATGAGTATTAATTTATATCGACCAGACGTGATGGTGGGTAGTGGATAAATTTGATGCGAGCTTAAATCAATTATACCCTAATCGGACACACATCGATTCCACATGTTACCGTGTCGAACTATCGCATTGATTAATTAATTAGTTTTAGAGGGATAGATTTAATTTCCATGTAATGTAATTACTAATCACTTTCGTGGCACCAACAGCTAAAAAATCATTGGATGTTTTCATCCATGATTAAAAGCACGGAACAACTGTGCTGAGTACTGAGCCATTGGCCAGACAGAGCAACTGTATTGACCCAAAAAAAAGAACAATTTTGTTGAAGGTTTCAGCAAAATTCTGGGTAGCATTCTTAATTTACTTCGGTTTTGAAATTAATTAATTTGAAGTTATTAATACGAAAGTACGGGTATTAAATGAAACTTTACGTAAAGAGGCCACCATCCAGCTACGGGCCAGGTACTCATTAAATACTTGACGTCCTCATATTGGGAATTAACCAAAAGACATGTGAACGTGGATCTGTCCAATATTACCCCACCAGCAAAAGGTTCACTAATTCATAATATTGATAGAGAGGAAGACACAGTCAAAAAAAACCTCCCTTTCAAGCACAATTGTCTGGTTTCGGGCTCAAATCTTTTGTGTTTTCTTCGTTAGCTATATGATCTGCGTTAATTGTAGCATCTTTTGGCGTACCTTAGGGAAGAAACAAGAAGGGTCACTGTCCTTTTGTTCCTTATCTTTCTTCCCCACTAAGTGTCTTGACAATGACATTGCATGAAAACTACTACTTTGGACCTCTCCCAACTTGCTTTGCAATAATATCAATTATATACAACATTTACATGCATTCATAATTCACCCATGAATCCAAATATATTGCATTGGCGGCACTACATTGTAAGCAAGGAAGGCAAATGCATCCCTTGAGCTTGAAGAAAATTACAAAAAAAAAAAGTTCATATATTCTAATATTTTGCACATCTTAGTCCAATTTTAAAGTTTCTGGATTCAAAATTTTTTTAATTATTTTTAAATTATTAATTTTAAAAATGTTGCACCCTATAGTTCAAGCTCCTGACACTGCCATTGTGTATGTGCAATGCTTCTTTAAACGTGGGGCTTTTCTTTGTGGACCATACAAACGGATAGATCTATTGCGTGTACCCCTTTGCGAAGCCTTGTTTGATGCGACGTATATACTTAATGTTTGTCATTATTTGGGTTTATTTATAATTCTTCTAACCAGCGTCATTTTAATTGTTTAGATATGTATGTGTCAAGCTAGATTCCACTTTCAGATAATTCTGTCTTTCGGTTTCAGAATTTAAGGTTGTGCTTCTCTTTGAAGTAGGGTTCATTTGTGAGGTGTCTATTATGATGATGAAATACTATTGATGGAGAGAGAAATATGCTGATATGGGGAAAGTTTAAAATCCTTAACAAATTGTCCTCGCATCCCTGGTTTTTTTTTTGGTCAAAATTATGCAAATATATATATATATATATGCTCTTCATTTAAATATTAATTTCTTTTCTTTTCTTTTTTTTGTGTTCAAAACTTTCTCAAGAGTCTAGCCTCTTCTAACACGGACAGGCTCCCTTAAATTTTTCTGTTTCCTACACAGGACCCGCTCTCTCTATCTAGAGACTTGTGCGAATTAACAATAAAAGAAAAATGGACGCAATTACATGAGATGTCATGATCAACAATGTTATGGTTAAATCCACAATATAAGGCTCAATAAGTGCTATGCGGAAAAGCACAGAATTGATTGAAGCTAACTTTCCAATTAAAGGCTCATGTGTAATGAATAGTTGATAGCGGGATTTTTTATGTAATCAATATTGATAAATGAGAAACCTGCATTCATTTCCCAGCTTTTCATGACTTTATAATGTTAATTTGCTTCAAGAGAATTGACATTTTACCACTCTTCAATTTCAGTGGCAGCAATATTATTAATTAATGTGAAAAGTCTCTCTCTCTCTCTCTCTCTCTCTCTCTCTCTCTCTCGCGCGCGCTCTCGCTCTCTCTCGCTCGCGCGTATTTTAGTAGAAGAAAACAGAGATAGAAAGAAAAGAATGTGGGTGCAAGAAATCAAGCTGATGCAAGTGGTGGTGCAGAGAAGATGAGTGCCCTGTGCCCACCATTTTGGGGGAAACTAGATGGCAATACCATCAATGAGGTATATTAAACTAAAAAATCATGTTCACTACATCCATGTGTCTAGGTATCTAACACTATGACTCAGATCGATAAGGAACTTTTCTACAATGTCAAATATTAGGATATAAGCTCTTTTGAATCAAAAGATTGACGGATTGGACACAGCATGATTGTTTTCTGAAACTGGCGGAATTGGACCACCAAAATGGCATCTTCTCAGATGTTGAATAAACGTTGTGGGGTCATCTCTAGATTATATGATATCAGATATCCTTTGTCTCATTGTGTTCATTTGCTTCAATTTTATTTAACCGTCTCCTATTCACAGTTAAATAAATTTTTAAGCTTAAATTAATTAAATTCAGTTTTTTTTTTTTTTACCTTTTTCGTGTTTTCCAAACTTCAGTCGTGCTTAACTTGATATATAATTTATTCTCCTCCTCCTCCTCCGATATTATATTTCTCTCACCCTTAAACAATCTTATTATATTACATCAATCAGGTGTTCAATTGATTTATTCTTTAAAGTACGCCATTTGAATAAGAAACACTGAATTTACATTCTGATCTGTCCATCTCTCTCACTCCTTTTCAAAGATGTATCAAATTCTACTCTAAGGAAATTGAGATGAAGCTTCTGGGATGCAGTCCCAGAAAATTCTGGAGAATAAAATTAGTGTTTATCAAATACCTTTCACTGGTGTAATGAAAGTTCTGTGAGCATTGCCATTGATAATTCCATGAAATATTACAAAACCTTTATTATTGTTTGCGAGAATATAATTGTCCGGATCTACTAGCCAGAATTCCTAATCAACTACCGAAGTTCCTATCATATCGTTTTCTCTGGATTTTAATGGATTCGCAATGATGAATAACGAATGGTTGTTTCTCTGTCATATTTGATGGATATTTGGGGTTCTCGTGCCCTGATTTTACTATACATGACGAAATTGATGACAAGGTGAAAGGAACACGACATGGCTATATAGCTTCGACAAGCCTAAAGTCATCAATTATATCACTCCTCCAGACTAATTAATAGCGTTAACATATATATGCAACAAAATAATTAATTCCTATATGTGGATTTTGATGTTCTTAATTATATTGGGATGGATTAATATTCCGTGAAAATTTACAGTGTTCCAATATAAGCAAGCAACTGTCATAATTCAATTGTCGTGTTGTGACAGGCAATCATGTGTGAGAGAGAGTGGGGGAGGTTTATTCACAATTGTACCTCTTGAGAGTTACCCATTAAAAGTAGCACAGAATAGTGCCTGAATTTTATAGTTGTAAGTTAGGGACGTTCACATGAACAATGTTCCCTTCATTTACTCGAGTCGCTGAAAAATTGGTCCACATCCATAAATCAAGACGTTGACACTAGAGAGTACTGTTTCTCTCTATGATAATTAACTATTAGTGAGATAGAGAGAGTTAATGTGTTGATATGTATTTGGTGGACCTGTAGAAGCAGTGCATGATGCCTCTTGTGTGTGTGTGTGTGTGGTTTTTTTTTTTTTTTTAATCTCCTGTCTGCTTTGCTTTCCCCCACACATCAACTTACATAGGCCTTTTCTTGAATATTAAAAAATTATTTGTAGGACCTTTCGATGAGAAAGTGGCTATGAATTGTCATGAAACCATAAGGATTCATTCATACACCCTGATTGAAGGTTTAAAAAAAAAAAAATCTTATCCCCACAAAAACATAACCTACGCAATTTCTTTATAGTTTATAAAATCAGTACATATGCTTACTACGTTTAATCACGGTTTTGATAGAAGCAGGAGGTTATTTATTTTTACTAAAATCAAGATTTTGATGAATTTCAATATGACATCAAAATTTATTCTTATATACACGGGCAAATGCATGTAATTAATTGGTTCTGATTTGTATGCATGTCTCTCTATTTTCGTGTTCTATTTAATTACTTAAAAAATGTAGGCATAACTATGCCCAAAGTGGCAGCTCTGCAATCATGATCGTCATTTCATGTTTGGACCGTTGAGTTCCAGGTCAAGATATCAAGTTCACATAATATTGGTAGGTTTTTGATGATGATCGCGATATGGATCTTCCCATAGGAGACTTCTTCTTCTTCTTTTTAGATAGTAGTTGAGGTTTTTTTATGCCCAATTTGATAGGAAGTATTGGAAAGGTAAAAACAGATTGAGATTGAGTAAATCCAACTAATCATGTTTGGTGTGCCTCATTGGTGAAGCCAATGCTAGACCTGATCTTATGTTATGTGGGACTACACAAAACCACCCACCCCTTGGTATTGCAAAAACAATCTAGGGATTAATTTTTTCAAGACCAAAATGCCCTTGTTCAAAGTCGACGATCCTACAATACTCGACTGAGATCCCATTGTCATTGTGGTTGAAGCTATCATCTGTGTCATGGTTGTGTTTGCTTTTGATTCAAGTGTTCACTGTTCTCTCTTTTGAATTTGAGTTTCAATTCTTCATCGACTCTACCATTGGCTTTTGGATATGAGTTTCTAGGTTCTTCATCATCGTGATCATACTCCTATGCCAACATTGTTGCCGTTGCCGCTCGCGACTTCATCAATCATCACCATGGTCGGACTCTTGCACTGACATCATTTTGGGCTTGGATTTGTTTCCATCTTCATCATTCTTGCCGCATTGCCATCTCCGTCCCTTTAGATCTAGATCACTCTCCACATTGCTTGTGCCCATGAATTCAATTCCCTCCCATTGTTCTCTTTGTTGATGGCTTCCATCGCTAGCTTCATGAGCACGAGTGATTGATTCTTGAAAACAAACTTATTGATTTTCTTGTGTGATTTTAGTGCTTTTGACCGAACTTGAAGCAATAATTTCAAGTTGAATTTTTTCAAGATCTTTAATTTATGCTTCTTAAATTTCTAATTGTTTTCTGTGTTGTCTTGAGACAATAGTGAAACATGATGAAGATGGAATAAATGGCAAGTTTTGGGTTTAGCAGCAACAGCAGAAGGAAATAGATGAGACTATTTGGGTTTTTTTTGGCAATTTTTTTGGTTTAATCTCAATCTCATTTTTTTTAATCCCGTGTCATATCAAACATGATTTTAAAAGTTATTCTCACTCTCAATCTCACTTTCAATTTTAATTCCACTCTCAATTACATTCTCAATCCTTTAAAATGTAATACCTTGTATTAAATAGGGCCTTGAGTAATTTGCAAGGTTGTCCACGTTAGGGTTTTGATGAGAAGTCCTAGCGAATCGGTGACCCAAGCAATCAGGTGCGCAACCCCACCACTAAACTCATATTTTCTTGGAGTCCAATAAACAATGAGTGCAAGTTTTTCCATCCAGATATACATGTGGGCGGAAAATTCGGGAATAATAATGGGTTATGACAGAGAAGAAGAGTAATTAATTTTCAGATGAGCTATTTGCAGTGGGATAAAATATCTGACGAAGTTGTTTCCCGCCTGGTGCTTAATTGGAAAAACAATTTTATAGCACAATTATGGATTGCATCAAATAGACAAGGTGTCAATTTGGTGGTAGTTGTGGCTTAGTAGCTAATTATGAAGACGCTTTATAACTGCTGTCATAATAATAAATCACACGCGTGGGTCATCATTTTTTTTAAATGATAAAAAAAATTTCAAAAGAATCAATTAATTTAATATAAGTATCAAATACCAAACTTTAAGAATTTGCAAGTTCGACTTTTAATTTTATAATTTTATTGTGATAAATTTATAATTTATTTTTCTAAATTTTAATATGATTAAAGAGTAAACAAATTTATTTTTCTTGTTAAAATTTAAAATAAAAATTATAAATTTATGCAATGAAAAAGTTGTAAAATTGATAATTGAACTTACAAATTTCTAAATGTTATCACTTAAAATTTAAGTTGAATTAATTGATCATTTTAAAATCTCTATATCACTCTCTCATTTTTTTTTTATAATCATGATTCTTGTTTTTATATTATCGACCCTGGATCACAAGTTTGTTAGTTTTGCGTTTGTTTAGTAAGGCAAGTAATGTTTATACAAGTATATAACTACAATGGTGAAATCGGTTTTATTATCGAAAATAAAGAAAAATGCCTTCAAGTTTGTTTTACGAAATAATGGCATCAGAAATCTGACATTTATTTGAAGGAAAAGACAATGGTTGACCGTTAAAACTTAAAACAATAATATTAAAAGGCCCACTATGACCCCATATTTCGAGTGCCGAACTAGTAAGCTAGGACGCCCTAGGTGAAACAGAATTTGTATTTATGAGTAATGATAATTCTATGTTACTCATGGATTGTCACAAACTTGTTTCGTGTTTCCATATTAGACTACTCCTTTTGTCTCTATTATAAAATATACCTAATTATTTTATTAAAACTAATAAAAAGTAGTTAAGTTATTAATTTTATTTAAGAATATAATAAACTATCAATTTTATTTTTATTTAAATAAAAATATTTTAAATTTATATTACATTTTTTTCACAATTAATAAATTTAAGATAGAATATAATTAATATTTCATGGTGTGTCTTATATTGAAAATAAACAAATACTTTTAGAAGCTATTAAGACTTGGGGTATAATGCAATCGAACTTCCGTGTTAAAGGAGTCACTCGAGTCCCACAGGCCTAATGGGATAAAATCGTCAAGGGACTAGCCATAGCCATCAAAAGCCCAACAGGGACAATCTGTATGACGAAGGCCAGCCCGAATGAATAAGAAATAAGCTGTTGCACGGCCCATTACTAACCTTTTCTTAGTTCATCTGTGGCCCAACTTAAAACGTTTTGGCAGAATTGGACGCCTTCCATCTCGAGAACATTTTGTATTTAAAAAAATGGAATAAGGATGTTAGCTAAAATCAACTCCTGTTTCTGCCCAAAAAATAATGAATGTTGCTTGGACAAGTTCATGAAGACGTGATAGATATTTCATATTTTTATTTTACATATTATTAAAAAATAAGATAATATAAATATTTAAACTCAATATATTTTTAATCAAACTAAAATCAATAAATTTTATATTTTAAAATGTAATTAAAAATCAAAAGTTTGAATGTAGCCATCGATAGAAAGAAAATACTCATGTCCTAATTTAATTTAATGAAAAAAAATATCTTAATTCTATGAAACAAAATTAAATAAGATAATACACATAATAAAAATTATAATAAATCATATAATTCCTAGGTTATGAAGAATGCAATTAATTTCTCATTTTCCGCACAAAATTAGAAAATTTCCTGAAAATTTCAATCATGACACGTTATTTATAAAGGTTTGGAATTAAAAGGTCGATGATGATAAGTGTTAAAGCAACAATTGGATAAAAAAAATGCATAGGAAGATCGAACTAGAAGATGCTTTAATATCACCTTGTTATATTCGTGATGACTCTCTATCTTTTTATATATTTTGAAGATTTTTATTATTTAATTTGAGAGTCATTTTGTTATTTTTAGTTAATTATCTTGTGTTTAGTGTTTGTTTTGGTATTATTTAGCTTGTTTTTAAATATTGTGTTTTGATTTATTTTAGAGTAATTTCTTTTGTTAATTTGAATCATTTTAATCCTAGGAACCCTTATAAAAGTTTGAAAGATGTGAAGGAAGGAAAATACTCCCTCCATCCCAAATTATAAGACACTTTTGAGAGAGATTTGCCATCCTAAAATATAAGACACTTTGAAAAAATTAAGGTTTTATTAAAAATACTTATTTCAATATTACCCTTTCTCCATCTATTTAATACTAATTAGGTGTAGATTTAGGGTTATTAAATGAAGGGTATTTTTGAAAGTTTACATTTTTATTTTGAAAAAAGAAGGTTGTCAAATGTATTTAATTAGAGTTATTGGTATGTAAGATTTTGTCTAAAAGTGTCCTATAATTTAGAATAAAGGGAGTATAATGATTTTAATAAAAAAAATTAAATTTTCATGATCACCCGCTACAACAATTACTACAGTGGGTTAGTATTATAAGGTAAATTCTAAACCAGATAGAAGGTCTGCTATAATAGGGTATTGTAGCGGCTTTTACATCAGAAATGCACAATATTAGTTTTTCAAATTAAAAAAATGAGAAAGCATGTGGGTTTGGGAGGAGTTTAACTTATAAAAAGTTTTCTAGACTAGGGGAGGCGATTTTGAAGGCTCTCCATTAACCTAGGAGCTCGAAGGAAGAGGATTTATCCACATTTTGTAATTTTTTCTAGTTTAATCTTGTTTTTCTCATTTTCTAATGTTTTTGGTTTTGTTCTTTCATTTTGCTGCCATGAGACTGAGTTTACTAATGCATAGTTAGATTTTTTTCATGACCTAAGCAACTATGAACTTGTTTATATATTAGATATTATTTTCTCCAACTATCTTATGACAAATGTTAGTTTTGAGTTACTTAATCTCATTTATTGTGACTTACTTGATGATTGGCCTTCGCTAAGTTGAGATTTAGGGGTTTAAGGTTTATCTTGAAAAAGAAAATCTTAGATGGACTTTGAAATTAGGTAATATGAAATTAGAATTTATTTTAATTTGTCATTAGGATAGGAACATACCTCTTAGACTTATATAATCATATTAGAGTGTTATTGAATTTTTAATGTCTCTTGGATAATTGTGTTAACATTTACATTCTTATTTAAGAGAGGGTTGTGATTGATTTAAGGAGATAATTTCAACTAATCAGACTTTAGATTAATCGATCAAAATTAATTTGAGGTGATTAAGAGGAAATAAATTATAAAAAGTAAAGAAGAGAGTGGGAGCTTAGAACATCTCTTTTATGAAATTGTTGTTTGGTGGAATTATTTGCTTTTGAATCTTAATTATTAATATTTTTTTTCTAGTTTATAAACTCTCATGTGTGATTCGCTTGGTTTGAATGAAATTGAAAACTTGATGCCTATTTGCCATTTTGTTTAATTCTTTGTGGGATTAACTTTGATGCATTACTATATTACATGTTGACTCATACACTTTCGTTGAGATAATTTTTGTGCATTAATTTGCAAGATTTTCATAGCTCACCAAAGTTTAAGTCGCATCACATAAAAGGTCGTTAATTTCTCAAGCCACATAGTTCTTCAGAGCCATAGTATTTTAAGATATAAGGCCTTGTTTTACATGACATTGAAAGGTTGGGAATGGGATTAGGATTGAGTTAGCCTACTTATATAATGTTTGGTATAATGGATTAGTTGTTACTTGGAATTGATGAAATCCATGTAGGTAGGATTGGAGAAACCTAAGGCGGAGGTGTTACTAAAAATTTAATTCTGGGATTAAAACTTTCTAGACCAAAATGCCCTTCCTTTTCATTAAGTCTTCACCAAGAACATGCCTTTATCTCTTCCCTCTTTGGTCACCTACTACTCCCTCTCCAATCCAGTGCATGGTGGTTGGATGCTTATCAAAGGTGGCGAGCAATGGTATTCTCCAATTTGGATGCTTAAACACACAACAGGATGATGTTCAGCAGTGAGCAACTGTGTTCTTCAATCTAGACGCAAGGATGCATAACACGATGATGTTGAGCGGCTAGCAATGACGTTCTCTAATCAATCTTCTCTATTGATGCATTCTCCATACATGATTAAACCCTTTTTTTTTTACCATGAAGAGTCATCAAATTCCTTTAACGCTGTCATTTGTCTTCTCCATTACAAATCTAAAACCAGCTAAAGGATGAAGGAGAGTTTTTTCCCCTAAAAGATGCTCCATCGTAGATCTAAAACTAGCTAAGGGATGAATAAGAGTTTTTTTTTTTCAATAAGAGGCTCTATCACAGATCCAAAGCTAAAGGAGGAAAGATAGTTTTTTTTTTCCAACAAGGGTATTATAGTCCTTTTAATTATAATTATATATATATATATATATTAAATAAAAATTATTTAAGCATTCCCACCTTATGCTAAACATGATTTGTAAAACTTATTCCTACTTCCAATCTCATTCTCAGTCCCATTCCCAATCTTTTAAAACCCATGCTTTGTACTAAACAAGGCCTAAGTTCCCTTTTGCCTTTATGTCTATGTGTTTTGCATCAGTCTGGCATTGCAATATTCAAGTTTCCTTACCCGCTCATAAAATTAGACTCAGGCCATCCATTTTCCAAAGCCTAATATCACGGCCTTGGAACTTCCCTTTCCTTAAACCGGTATTAACCTTAGCTTGATTAGTTTTTTGATCTTTGTTAAGTTAACTAAACCCTTAAGAATGTAGGTAAATAGGCTAGAAACCTTGTAACACATGAGAGAGTGGAGAATTTGAATGAGAAAACTTGAGAGCTTTATTACTTTACTAGATAGCTAGTTACAAATAAGGGACGTCAGGGTATTTATAGACTCCACCTTTATACTAGAACTTTTCCACCTCCTTAATAGATAGTGGAGATCAATCTAATTCTATAGTGTATATTCATTCCTCAGAATATTTTGCATAAATATCTACAAGAAATATCTAAATATTTACAAAATATTTCTAAAGACTAACTCTAAGATATATGCAAAACATTCTATAACTTCGTAGAATATCACAGAATATTTTAGGCATATCCATATTCCTTCATAAATTTTTAGAATCTTCTAGATCTTTCTAAACTTCTCTATATATTTATATATTATTCCAAATGCTTCTAGAACATCCCAAAATATACTAAATTCTTCTCAATCATCTTAGAATTCTCTGCATCATTTTAGAGGTTGTCAAAAACTCTTCAACCTTATAGGTTTTCCTCTCTATAAATTAGGGTTGTGACATTCTCCCCTACCTACTAGTGGCACCCTTATCACTAACTCTATTCATATACTAAGGATTCCTTTTGTAAAGATCATTCTTCGTTTTAGTTGCCTTATGATCCACCTCCCCATAAGATGAGATCATTTCTTGTTCTTTTGGCATGTTATCTTCATTTAGTAATCACATTGTTGATAATTGGTAAAACTATCCCTTAAAGTGAGTACCGTGCAAGTAACTTGTCCCTCAACCTTGTGCATGAAGTCCAAACCAATAACCACCTAGTTGTGTGGCTGTGATGGCATCCATATCCTTTGCTTTTAAGGATTTCATGGCCTCCTTACATTGATCCTCAAAGTTTTGAAGGGCATTCATACTACTCTTTATCCCTTTAAGTTTTTTAAGAGTGTGGTCCTCTAGTATACTTATATCACTCTCAACCTTCTTAACCATACCAACCATTTCTTCCATGGTTTTTTTCTTTAAGGCATTGATATTAACTAATAAAATAGCAAGGTTCTCAAAGTGTACCTTATTAGTCCTTCTTGCCTTCTTACCACAGTGGTGCAATGATTGAGATTTCCTTCCCCTCTCTTCTACATGAGTATAAGTCTTCTTGGTTATACCTGACATCCTTGCTTATGAGTATGAATCTAAATCATAGTTTGTAACATCCTAGATTTTAATTCTTGGTTTAGATAAATTAAACAAGGTTAAATAAGTAAAGCTTAGTGTTAATTAGTTTAAGGGTAGTTTGGAATGGTTAATGGATTTATTGACTGTTTTTTAATAGCCAATGGATTGAATTTGGTGGTGTTTTGGGCCACTTAGGCCCAAATTGATATTAAATTCGGGTTGGCCATTTTATGCCATTCGTTATAACAAACAAACAAAATTTAAAATAAAAAACTCACGAACATAAGTTGTAGAACAAGAGAGAAAGAAAGAAAGGGAGTGATAGAGAGAGCAAATGCTCTGTTAGGGCATAAAGGTACTAGCATTTAGAAGGGATTAAGAGGTGAGCCTATTCTACCATTCCTCTCCCTCTTTACTAGAGTGAAATTTTCAAACCTAGGATAATAGGTTCGGATCTATTAGTTTAAATAGAATTAATGAGAGTTGTTTAAATGTTTTACACCTAGTTTAGAAGTTTATACAAAGTGTTGAGCTTAAGCCATCCATTTTAGATGATAGCTTACTCTTAAACTCCAACTAGTGAAGTTGGTAACAAGGTTTTGTGACATCCTTTCATTGAAGATGGGAAAATTCATGATCCAAGAATGAGGGTAGAGCCTTGGTCGAGTTGAAGAGCTTAAACTATCCTAGTCTTATAGGTTTAGCATAGAGTGCTGTGGCGTATAGCATAGAGTGTCGTAGCGCACATCTACTTCTTGCATTGAAGTGTCATTTTTCAATTTAAATGCAAATTTTTAATATAATTTGGTATCTCATGCTTTTGCAAACATTTTACTTTGATTTTTGTTTATAAAAGTTATATTATAGTAGTTTTAAAGATTGGGATTCCATTTCTAGTGATTTTAACTTTCATCTCTTTAGGTTAATCCTTTAATTATTGTTAGAGTTTTGGTTATTGTGTCTTTATTGCATGCAAAGCGTTCAACTTTGCTTGTGAAAATTTTGGTTTCAAAACTTGTTTCTTTCAATATAAATCATCCTCATTATATTTTAATGGCGTGTGTGGTGTGTAAGTAGCGATTGAGATTTAAACATTTCATTATATTTATAAAGATATTAGTCTTTTTTAAATGTCATAAGTGTCATTCTTGATTTGTAAGCAATCTTTTAATTTTCCAATAATTGGTGTTATCATGTTTTTTCCCTTTTATTTTGTATTTTTATTTTATTTGAGTTAATATAAATTTGAATCCAATATGATTTATTTTTTTTAACAATGTGAATTTTATTTAATAGTACAACCTAATGAATATAATGTAAAAATAAAATTTTTGTTAAATTTTTTATTTGTAGGTAACACAATACTTGATTGTTATAATTTTATTAAATTTTATTTTTAACTTTTGTAATTTTTTTATTTTTTTCAATCTCTATAATAGGAACTAAAAACATTAAAATTATAAAAACCTAAATAATAAATGTTACTCAACTGTTTTGAAACTATAGGGATTTGATTAGTAAAAAGTATACAATATTTTCTTTATTTTTCTATAATTATTTTGATTGGATATTTGTAAAATATCAAATATTTAATATATTTATACATGATATAAAAATTTACAAATAATATATATTGTATATATATACTTTTAAATTATTATCTTCAATATACACACACACACATATATATGTATATTGTGCAAACATAAAATTTTGTGTTAAAATATTATTTACATTACTTTAGTTAATTTAAAGTAGTGAAAGGTTAAAATTCATTTTAATTATTTAAAAAAAATTAAAGCAATGGATATGATAAATAGAATAACGATCTAAAATGAAAATAAATTTTAATTATATATTTATATATTCAAAAAATTACATAAAATTTGAAATGTTTTTTTCTTTTTAAAAAAATGAAAATAAAATTTTTTGAAATATATAAATAATAATTTCATCTCTCAAAATATTATAATTCTCTAGAAGTTCTTAGGAGCTTTTCTATCATTAATAAATTTATATAAATTATTAAATTATTTTTATTAAAAATAAATAATTTATAATTTTTTTTATATTCATAACTTTTTTTTTAAATTTATAATAATACAACAGCAAATCATAATTTCACGTGTTAAATTCTTTATTTATTATTGTATTATCGTGAATATAAAAAGAAAAATTATAAATATAAGAAAAAAAATTGTGAATCATTTATTTTTAATAAAAATAATTTAATAATTTATATTAACTCATTAATAATGAAATTGTTTTTAGTAACTTCAAGAAAATTATAACATTTTGAGAAATTAAATTATTCCCTCTATCCTAAAATATAAGGCACTTTTAAAAAATTTTTTTATTTAAAATATAAAAAATTTAAATAAATTAAAGTTTTATTAATGCGTTAATTTTAATATTATTTTTTTTAATTAATTTTTATCTTTTTTTTAACATATTAAATGATGAGTATTTTTAAAAATTTATATTTTTATTTTAAAAAAATAAAATTATTAAATATATTTAATAAAATTTATTAATATATAAAATTTTATTTAAAAATATTTATAATTTGAAATGAAAGAAATATCATTTATATATTTAAAGGAGTTTTATTGTCAATTTTTTCTTTTAAATCCTGTTTAACGACAAAACGCAATCTCCTGGGGAGCTGATCCCTTCGTCGACCAACAAGCATTCCACACTCCGTTGGACGCCGTCCACCGTTGTCAGCCCTGCGTGGTTGTTCTTGGGCAAGAAGTGAAGAGGTTTCTAACCGTAGGGTTTTCTACTCCCAAAATCTGGTGAGATTGGTTTTTTCAATCTGGTTCTGAATCTATATTTGAATTTTGTTCCCCGCGTCATCTGTTCCCTGCGTGGTTGTTCTTGCTTTGTTTTGTCTTTTTCGTTTTAATTTGGCTTTGAACCTGGTCGTGTAATCGTTTGAATATTGACGCTTTTGAATTTGGGAATATTTACAGACTGAGTTTATTTATTTATTTTGTACTTGCTTTTGCTGGAATGGTGTGTAATTGGCTGTTATCCTCCTGCCCTCTTCATTTTGATTACTAGCGACTTGTGTGATTTGGATTATTGTTTTGCAATGCTGGACTTCTTGTGTATTGGCATTCTGTTTATTGCTCTTTTTATATTATCATCAGTTTAGAAAATTCTCAAGGTATTTGTGATGTGTGATCTCGTAAATGACTTGGCTCGAGTTGTGTCAAAGTACCGGGAACAAAACTAAAAGGGTATTATATCAGTTATGCATATTTCGAACGCTTAAAATCGTTTGTTGTTGGTAATTCAAGTTTTCTGACGATTGGTTTTCTCAGTAGGGATGCTAATCAGTAATCAATCTGTAAGCGATTTCTAAGAGGCGGATTTGAGGAGTTCTTTGCAACGTACTGCTTAAAGATTGGCCCAGCCATTTTTTAATCTCTTCTTACTCCGTCCTTCTATTTTCAATAAGTTTCTGGTATTGCTCATCTTGAAAAGGCAACAGTCAATAGCACCACAGCTGGAAAAGAAGTCGTTCCTCCATGAGTTCTGTTTCTCTGGGCT
Organism: Prosopis cineraria; assembly: GCF_029017545.1. NCBI lineage: Eukaryota > Viridiplantae > Streptophyta > Magnoliopsida > Fabales > Fabaceae > Prosopis > Prosopis cineraria. The sequence continues at coordinate 39,348,676 of NW_026555334.1, read as the reverse complement.
CCTTCCACCTTATCTCACCTCCAATATTCAAGTCCCACCCACGCCTTCAAATAAAACGTCAGCATATTAACCGTCACAGTTTCAATGGTCTCAATATGTCTTCTACTTCTCTTGCATCTTCATTCAGTAAGCTGATTTTGCTTCATGCCACTGGCTCAAATTTTGATGCTTCAATTTCTTTTCCTGAGGGAGCTGTATCTGTTATTAACTTTGAAGAACTCGTGGAGAAGGATTGGTCATTACTTGAGTCTGATAAATCCAGTCCTGAGGAGGAATTCAATCGTAATATTGACCGCATTATTTCTGCTGGAAAGATTGAAGAAACTTCAAGGGTTTTGGTTTCAATTAGTTCTGAGGGGTTTGTGGATCGCTTGGTAGATTCATCTCCATGCAAATTTCTGCTTGTTGTCCATGATTCACTTTTGATGTTAGCTGGTATTAAAGAGAAATATGACCTGGTTAAGTGTTGGCAAGGAGAAATTATATATGTTCCAGAGAAATGGGCTCCCTTTGATGTTGTGTTTCTTTATTTCCTGCCTGCTCTGCCCTTCAAACTTGACGAGATTCTGGGTTCTCTTACTAAAAAATGCTCACCAGGTTAGTTATCCATGACTGTTTAGATATGTAAGGTTTTCCTCTTCATTTTTTTTTATCTCTACATTTTTGTTGCAAAGTTGTACGGCTGTAATTAGTAAACCAAATACAGCTGCTTCATTTATTTACACTCTCATGAGCTTGCACAAGTATGAATTGAGCCGCTGTTGTATTTCATCGATCTTAAATCTGAGATAAACACGTAGTTTTGGCGGGAGGGGGTTGGTGCACTGTGTTTATGTTAGTTTATTATTGTGGGAGATCGCTTTTGTTAATTTATCTTACTTTGCTGTCAAGTTGGTTCACTGACTTGTGACTTCTTTAGGTGGAAGGGTGGTTATCAGCCATCCTCAAGGGAGAGAAGTACTAAAAAAGCAACGGCAAGAGCACCCAGAAGTAGTAGTTTCTGACCTGCCTGATAAAACAACTTTACAGAGAGTTGCAGTTGCTCATTGGTATAATGTGACTGAATTCGTAGATGAACCTGGCCTTTATTTGGCAGTTTTGAGCAGGTCGGCGGCTTAAAAAACTGCAGTGGATATTTACTTAAAAGTTTATTACCGGTTCATTTTGCAACATTTCACTTAGCCTTGATTGGGCCTGTCATGGTTTTTGGCTTTTAATGTTACCCTGTATATCTAATGCAAAATGTTCACTAAGGATTCAATTTTCGTGTTTGCATGTTAGGCTCTATTTATATTTGAAAATCTATCTGGTTCTAGTACATTAAGAAGTTTCTATCTGGTCTTAACTTTTGGGGAGGAGTGATGCTTCCCACGAGCTCGATTTTATCATTGAATCTGATACTTGGGTAGGGCTTTTGCGTTCAGGATTTTTGCTAGTGTCATTAATTCCTTCACTTGAGCTGGATTTTTTCCGACAAAAAAAAAGAAAAAGAAAATAGTGCATGAGGTTATTAACTTGATGAAATATCTGTTCCTATTTGTGACTTTGAATCTTTGATTATGGAACAAGGTTCGGGTCAGTAGTGTTTGGTGGAACATCTGCCATGATTTGCATGTTATTATCAGTCCTCTAAAGCATCGTATTCAGGGGTTAGATTTAGTTTTGTCTGAGCTACATCATGTTAGTCTCATTTTATCGTTCAAATTTGAGCTTGTATGAATCCTAAAGCTCAGCGGCAAAGTTTGTTATTCTGTCAGTTAATTACTATTGTATTTATTCCTTTTAGTCATTTTCATAAGCATTTATTAACGATTTTATGTAAATTCACTTAGTTAAAAATTAGTTATTTCTTGTAAAAATTTTAAAATTATTTTCAGTAAAAATAATTAGTTAAGGGAGTTAATTTAATTAGTCGAGAAATTTTAACATTAGTTAGGGATAGTAGTTTTCAAAAAATAACGCTTTAAACAAAGTATATTATATTAATAAATATGCTGGAAGTTTTTATAATAAGGAACAAAAGAAGTTATGTTCTCACTGGCGCCTCTTTGGTCAGGTTAATATTGTTCAGTCTTTGGGGTTTTTTTTTTTTTTTAATACAAGATCACATAAAACCCATGCAGAAGAGGAATATAAATCAAGTCATGTTAGATTCCGCAAGGGATCTGCATCATAGGGGTGGATGATCAGAAATGAAAAGATCTAAATTTTCTTAAAAAGTTTGGTGAGCAAGAAAATCAGCACATTTGTTTGCTTTCTTGAATGTGTGGTTGAATCTAATGGTCTAATCTTTCATGATAAAATCTTTGATTTTATTGATGATTATCAGAGAGATTATGCTAAATAAGAGAAAGAGCTTTCATTGAATCAGAATATATATTAATATTAGAGAATTGCACATTTCAACAAAGTTGAAGACCTTTTAAAATGGCCAAGGGTTCTTTCATTGTACTGGATTGGTAGTCAAAATATTTGAAAAATCTCTTAACTCAATTACTTTTATCGTCATGCATGATTTCACTACAAGTTGCAACTTTATTGGAGCTACAGCTCCATCAATGTCAAGACAGATCCATCCTGGATCTAGAGGTCTCCAACGTGCCTCTAACCTCTTGCCATCATGATTAAAAGTGTTAACTCTTGATTAGAGCCTCATGTCATTGACAACTTGATGGGTACTAGAGAAAACAATGTTAATGTATTGGTTGAAACCTCTAAGTAGATCTTTGTACAACGTGTCTTCCAAATGTTCCAACACACTTGAGTGAAAATCATCTACCAAGGGATCTTTCGTGTGTCTAAGTTGCTGGCCTTGACTTTCACATTCTAAGTTATCCAACCCTACATAAGAAGGGAAAAGAAAGTATTAAGTTTTGAAGGTTTTACAAGTTTAACTTAAATATTGCACACTTCTTTGCAATCTCTTAAAATATGAATAGAAGAATTAGGAGAGTTACATCTAAAAATATAAGTTCGTTAAAAAAGAGTACTCCCTTCAAGATAAATAAGATTGATTTGGAGTTTGTTCTAAACAACTTTTCAAAAAAAATATTTAATTTTTTTCATAAGTGGTCCACTTTCAAATCCTAGACCAAACACTTGATTTGTGTTCGTTTTTTATCGTGTTCTTTAGTTATGAATTTGATCTTTCTTTTGTTCTTAATTGTGGTGTCTGGTTATTCAATGGTTTTTTTGTCTCTATTTCTCATTGGCTTGAGGATTTTAACTTTTCCACTCCTTCTTTCTCTTCCTTTTGCGTTTGGGTTAAAGTTTTTGGTCCTCCTCTGTCTGTCTTTCCATTCTGAGTCTGTTGCCACTTTCATAGGTAACAAGTTATGCGTCTTTGTTTCCTTTGATTATTCAAGTCTCCGTTCTAGTATTGGTCATAAATTCTGTGTCTGTCTTTGATTTTTTTCTCTCTTCCATCTCATCTAACCCTGTTTTTTTTTTTTTCAGAAAGAAAACCTATAAGTCATGTTTGCTTACTAGAATATAATAAAATAAAATGGATTAAAAAAATAAAAAAAATAAATTAAATCATACTTCCTCTTATAATAAGCATAATAAAATTCAATAATATATATTACAAATGTAAAAATTATCACACCTTCTAAAAATTTTATAAATAATATTTTCAATTCTATAAACTAAATTACCTTCTTTTATAAATATACTCCTGTATTCTTTTTAATTATTTTATTTTTATTTTTAGTTTTTCAATCCATTCCACTTATTCTAATAAGTAGATGGGACGATTGTGATTTCTTTGTTCCTTGAGAATATTGGCCGCCTTTGTTCATCCTGCTTGCATGTTGGCCACTGTTTCTCACGATGTACGTCGTCTCATTTTTGGAAGGACATTCGGGTTACCTTTTTCGGATCGGGTCTCTCCAGGATCGGGTTATAAATTGGACTTGGTTTCGGGTGTTCTTTTGCAGCCTTCAGATGCTTCTCATCAATTTTTCAATTCATCAGAAACAGAGCTATGTGGCAGCTTGCATGATTTTACTGGTGTGTCTAATTCTTATTCTACTACAAAGAAACGGAAGGCCTTAGAAGTTAACTTCCTAAGTGAGGGAGAGTTTGCTCTTCCTTTTAAACGTCTTAAAGAGTATAATCATGATTCTCTGCTTCTCATTTAATCACAAGTCATCTGCCATAGTTACTATACTCCACCTGGCTCAGAGTTCATTTCAAGTTTTGGATGAGGTGTCAATCTTCTAAGGGCACTCGTCCCTGTTCACGCTTATGGCTTAGGAATTTCTCCTGGTCTAGTCTTCCTCATGGCTCAGAGTTTATTTGCTTACTGTCTCGGAACTTTCGCATAGAGAATGGATGGTTGGGTGGCAGTGGCTCGTATTTCTCTATATAGGCGAGTTTTCCTTCAGTGTGTTTCATCATGTGCTCAGTTCCTCTCTTCCCTACTCTCATGGCTGCACCTACAGAATCACGTCACTCTGAAGCCTTTAACAAGCATGCTTTTAACCAATTCTTGCACAGCTGGCGTTCCTCAGGCTTTCATTGGCTTCGTGTGCTTGGAGGAGACCCATTCATAATACTTGAACACAATGTCAGAGAGCATTCATTTCGATTTATTACGATAGAATGCTCTAATGTGGGTCTTGGTTCTATGGCTCGGATGGAGCCTAGATATGACTGGTTTAGATGGATATACTCCATGGTTCGCTTGCATGAACTATATGACCAAAGGTGGGAGGTGCTTCAAGCTGCAGGTTCAGTTAATTATCTCCTAGCTTCATCTTTCATTGATGACCTGCGCCAACTTTACCTTGATCTTCGAGTTTCTTATCCGCCGTCTCCTGCTGACGCTTTCCTTATCCACAACCGTCAAACGGAGACATACCTCCGCATCAGGCCTCTGGTGGACTTGAATGACGTTCGTTGGCCTGGGTTAGATACAGGGAGTCCTCGGGTTCCCTCTGTTGATGCTACAGTTCAATATAATTCTTCTATGGATGGTCCTGGAGGGGTTGCACTCGTCCATGTATGGGGCAGAATGGTGGCGCAGCAGATTCTCTACCAAATGGTTCTGATCTTGGTATGGGTTTTGTGAGTTTTTCCTACAAAAAAGCTCGCCTTTGCAACATATGACAATGAGGATGATTGAGGAAAAAAAAAGGGTAGTGTTATGTTTCTCAAGCTTTTGTTAGGCTACCCTCTGCTTTCTTTAGGTTTTCTGGTTCGTTGGCTTAGTGTGTTGCAGTCCTTGTCACCTCTCTTTTGGCTACATGAGGAGCTGTGGTCAATGGACCATTGGATGAGAGAATCCGACTTATGGCTTTTGCCATTACATCGACAACGCCCTTGTGGTACCCACTTTAACCGTTTCGAAGACGGTTCTTAATTGGTTTGGAAGATGTTTTCATCTAATGCTCAAGGGTCTTCACTTTGTCAGTCGTCTCCTTCCTCTGTCGGTGGCGTTTGAGTGGCAGGGATCTCTCCATCAGCTTTGTGCCATGGAGTTGTTGCTGCTGGCTTTCTGTATTTTTAGTTTCTTTACTGTTATTATGTTTATGCTTTCAGTTTGTGTCTTGTACTAACCTTTTCGTAATGAATAAATAGACTTTTCCTTTAAAAAAGAAGTAGAAGAAGAAAGGAGTAATATTTAGCAATATTGGAGTCAAGCAAATGTACCACTTTAATACAGAAAAAACCCAATAAAGCCTTTATAGCTTTGATTCCAGCATGACAAAAGGTAAAAAAAAAAAAAAATTGCCATGTACACGTGCTTCGTCCGAGCTTAAAAACAGCTGACCTCACACAAACCCCAAAAAATTAAATAAAATAAAATAAACTTCAAAATACCAGATCTTTCTCTATTTCAACCGAATAACAAGGAGACAAAACTCATCAAACTAAAGTAAAATTGGAAACCGCAGAAGGACTCTTGCTTGCTCGCCAAATTACAAGGCAGTCAAACCTCCATTACCATACATGGAGAAATTGACTACACATAACTGCCATCTTATGCCTCATTTTAGAAAATCGAAAACCTTAAGCTATTGCTTGCCGCAAACAAGTTGTATTCCTCCATGTTGGTAGTCTCCTTTTTATTGCAAGAATGATCGTTCTGGGCATCATCTGCCAAAGTTTTGGAGCAGAAATTCTCAACAGCTTCACAATTTGAAGACGCTGATGTTAATTCACAACCTGCGGAAAGAGCTACGGGCCCACCAAAATGAAACAAGGAAAAAACGTCGTTTTTGCCTGTTGAATTGGCTGAGTTATCATATCTAACTTCCCCATTCAACGCTGGCTTTTCGGCGCTCGCTCCAGCTGAAACAACCCTCTCTGCTGTAGATCCATCAACATGCTCTTGGATTGAAGCCGGCTTAGAAATTTGAGTTCGTTCCTCCGGTTTTAATCCTTTGGCAATCGCGACTGGCTGATAAACTGGAATATTGGCATGGTTGAATAGGGGCATGGGCTGCTGTAGGGCGCCATACTGCAAGCAGAAGTGCGGGTCCTCATTTATGCCATACCCAAGAGGCCCAGCATACAGATAGTGGTTTTGGTACGGAAAGGGAATCAACTCGTTTGCCGAGGCTGTTGGCCATGATACAGGATTTTGACGGTAGAAACCCATTGTCGAAGGAGCTTGGAAGACTGGAAATTGCATGTTGTAGTTAGGCACTGAATGAAGCTTGCTTTGAGGTTGAGAACACAAATTGGTGGTCGAAAAATTGTCCGAAGTGTGGGAAATTTCTGTCACAGGGTCGCATAATCCATCACTTCCTGTTCCGTCCAAGGAGGCGCCAAATGGTAGCCTTCTTGCCACACCCTCTCCATATGAATTCTGATTTTTCCCCACTCCAACTTTGAAAGAGTCTGACAAGCCATTTTCAACGCGTGCTGAACTTTCTCTTTCTTCAGATTGTTGGCTAGTATCCTCTGAATCAGATGTGGTTGAAGATTCTGTATTTTCACGGTTCGAAGAGGTTGTGTTACTGTCACCCTCACTTAGGCATGACGAGCAGTTATCAGAATTAGTAGTGCTGCCTTGACTGGGATCCAATGAAGCTTTCGAGATAGATGCCCTGGTTGGACTTAATTCAGGTTCCTCAGAAGCAGCTTCCGTGGAACTGCACAAACACTCTGTTTCTTGAAGAAGATCCTGACCGCCTCGATGCCCATGATCAACTTCGCCTGAACCAGCTTCGTCAGCAGATGATCTGATCATATTATCAGACTGACCTCTTTGAGCATTTAAAGTAACAGAACTCAATGTAACGTCTGAGTCTGAATTGCTACGAGGGTACTTCTTTGATTCCATGGGCTCCCAAACTTTCTTTGATTGAAGCAAATCCCTGCTGGCAGAGTTACCTGAGATGATTCTGCTTCTTGATCTTCCACAACTATCATACATAAGGTCTACTTGGCTATACTTACTACCATAATAAGACTGCTTAGACACGTCCATTGCAGATTCAGACTTAATCGTAGGCCTTTTCTCCTGGCTAACTCTACTCATTGGAGAACGTTGGTCAACCCTTATCCTATATTCGTTATTCACATTACAACTGCAAGAATGGAAGTCACACTTATCAGTCATGTGGTTATTGGGACAGTGGAGCTTCTCGTTATTCTTAGGACCACCATGTCGACCATTGAAATTTGAAGCATTTATTCTCGACTTCCTATTTGATCCATTGAATCCCCTAGATGAAAGCACAAAAGCATCACCACAATGTCTCGTCTCGGATCTACCAACCTTTGCACCACATTCTGAAACAACTGCATAACGTTGTCTGTCAGACCACTTCATTGGCATATCCGGTTGAAAATCTTTCCTATATCTTAATCTCCGACGAGAAAGCCTTGATTGCTCAACTGTGAAAGTACCAGTACTAGTTTTTGTATTGATGATTTCTCCATCATAATCATTACAAGAGTGATCTTGCAATGTCATAGTATTAATTCACCATCTATTTCTTCCTCTTGGATGTTGGTAGATTCATCCTCCAATATATTAGCACCACCTTTTTCGATAGCTTTATCCCCGCAGTTACTAGGATTCGTTTCCTCCATATCAGCAATTGCAGATAATTCTTGCTTTGAAAATTCAGCTGAGTCAAAAGCATTACTAGATTCAAAACCCTTTTTTTCCTTATCTTTCTCCTTTCCTTTCAGTCGTTCCTTTCTCCTAAATTTTTTCTCCCTTTCTTTAGCCCTTCTCCTCTCCTTGCGTTCTTCTTCTTCACGCTTTTCCTTTTCTTCTTCTTCAAGAAGTTTCATCTGTAAGAAAAATCACTTGGATAAGATTTAAGATTTTAGAATCAGAATTGTTATCTCAAAATTGAAAAATTCTGCTGCTCTTTTTGGGCCTTTATTTTATTTTATTTTTAATAATACCTGTTTTTCTAATGTAATAATTTCCTTGCATGCCACATTAACACGTTCCTCTAGAAGTTTAAGTGCAAGACAAACAAAGATACTGTGTGCATTTTGGCGAGCTGTTCCTTCTCTGAAAGCTTTTTCAACCTGATAAAGTAACACGGTCAGCAGTTCACAAAACAGAAAAGTCAAGAAAGATAGCAACAGAACTCACATGTCACTTTAGCTGAGCATATCATTAACTAATTGGAGCAAGCTCCAGATGTCGAAACCTAGATCCGAGAATCCATGTTATCTAAAATAGTGATACAAAAAGAAGCTAAAGATGGATAAAGTTGACCCCTTGGCACATCTCTCACTGTCATTACAAATAAAATCTGAGGAATATTCCTGTAAGAACCGTCTCTCACAAAATAGATGCCAAAGGATTGGGGGATATCCACATGGAAGAGATCAATCTTGACATCACAAACTGCGTTGTTTTGGTCCTTTTTTTTAGTACGTCAAAGTATACTACAACTGCCTCTCTAATTTTTCTTCTTTTTGTCCGTATAATTATCAGGTTTTGCCAGAAGGCTGCAATTGATCAGATCAAAATTTGAAAAGAGAATAACATGACTGATGCTCTAAACCTGCAAAATTAGGAATGAATGACATGCTCTTCATTTGTCAATATTTTATCTAAGCCAGCAAACCTGACTAAACTTTTCCCTCATCAAGAGGGGAAAGAACAAGTGTAAAGTTTAACAGTCCTAATCTGACCCGGAAGCAAAAGTTACTTGGCATTGCCTTACATTATAAGTTCGTTCGATTGTATCCAGTTGGCATCACTTCCATACAGCACTAATTACTTTGTTTTGCAACTTTGCATGCTTACCATATCAACCATTTAAAATTGTGATGCAAAGATCAGAGAGGAAGATATATAAACATGCCTGGAAAGGGAAACATCAGAATAGACTTCTTTTTTTCTTAAAATAGAACAACAACAACAACAACAACAAGCCTTTATCCCACTAGGTGGGATCGGCTATATGGATTGCAAGACACCATTGTGCTCTATCATTTACCATTTAAAATAGAAACAAAAAGTAAAATCTTAACTTGCCTGTTCTTTAAAAATAACAGTAGCAGCATCTAAAAGAAATTCTCGAGCAAGTTCTGGGCTCTTCGCATGCTTTTGTGGACGGGAGCATTCTCCATCAAGCTCCTTCCCATCCTTGTCTATTGAATCATCATCCTATATGCATGCATTACATAATAAGTGAGAGTTTTTCTTACTAAGCTTAAATGATTGGTAAATAAACGCGTGAATGATGGACAATGGAAATGAAATTTATTTCCTAATTTGAACTTACCTCTTCTTCCTCTGCCTCTTCAGCACGCTCAAAGAATCTTCTGATGCTTTCCCCTTTAATGATTGTAACATAACCTTCTCCTACAATTAGCCTGCAATGTACACATCGTTGACCCTTCAATGCATGAGCTTTCACAGAAAGTTCATTGCATCGTCCATCTAGCTTCCAAGCTCTCAGAGTGATGAAGCATGCACTCAGGCCACAAAGATCAAGGCCATTGACTTGAGCGACTCTATTCATCCCAACATTTTCAAACTCCAAAATGTCAGATTTTCCTTCACTTGTCCCGACAGCCCACTCAAAGTGATGATATGATCCCAGTGTGTCAGTGAATGTCTGTCGCCAATCAGCTTGAATTGAGTCATCAGAAACCTGGTAACATGATCAGATAAGATATGTGCTTAGAAGAACATCTACTCAGTATGCACGGGCAGATTAGTGACAGATCTCATCATTACAATATTACTGAATATCATTCCATTAGAATCTCAATCAAAACATTTTTGCAGCATAGAAACACGGAAGCACGACCTCATACTGAAAGGCTGTATCAGCAGCACAAAACCAATTAGTGCACCGAGGTTCTCTACGGGTGCGCTTCAGTTCTTTGAGTTCCTTGAATTCTCGAATTACATTTCTCCTACAATCTCGGCAAAATCTCTTGCTATCAAACCTGAAATTAGGGAAGAAAAAAAAGACAACTTAGAAAAAACAGGAGGATAGAATAAAAGCCCCTTAATAAAAAACTGAAAATTAACAAGTGCAAGTACGTCAGCGTGGTCAACAGAGACCTCAATGGATGCAATAAAGCTTCAGTGAAGTAAATTTCTGTAATGATGACAATATAAACTAATTCATTTTTGAATCAAGGACCAGATTTTGCATTTATGCATTTCAAATAGCATGATTATGAAGAGAAGAGGGGAAGTCTATAAATCTGCAATAGCATGAAGACCCATGTGATGATATAAGGAAATTAGCTTTCTAGAAAGGTACAACAAGCCAACAATCAGACAATATGTTGCAACCTTAAGATAAATGGTATGGAACCTAAAGCTTGCTGTCATGTAACTCAGAGGTGAGGGATAATAGCATACAGCACTTGAGTAACAAGTACTATCATGTGAAAGATAACTGTTGCATTGGATCTACAACGATATTTTCCCACTTATATATAAAAGTTGTTCAAATTCTTCCCTGTTTCCTTTTCTACACTCTCTCAGTGTTTTAAAAATATAAATGATACAGAATCCCCAATTGTGTTGTTTTCCATAGATCCCCACCAAGATCACCATAACGTTACAAAAAGCACATCCACATTACATAAACTACCTAATTGTGTGAACACTTCACCAAGAGATAACAATTATCATTTGAGTGGAGAGAGTGCAGTTGGGCCAATAATGAAAAACAGCCTATCGCATGATTTATCTTTCGTATAATTACTTGACAACTCCTTAACAAAGTGATCCTTTCTTGTCTGATTACACATCTCAAATCCTTTGATATCCAAATTGACCAGCCCCACCCCATGAAATGAAGAATGTTTTATAACAATTTGAATCATTCTTCTTTTCCGGTAATGACAAACTCATAAATTTAGCTCAAGTGACAAGTCTACAACTTTATTGAGGGCCACTTTTTATCATACAATATTAAAACTACCCTAAGCAAGAATTGAGATAAAACCTTCAAAATCAGATAGGCTCCGGCAAGGCATGAAATTTAATAGATCCAGCCCTTGACTGCCCCTTGTATTAGTGAGCTCCAGGACCACACAAGCAGACGGAATATAAGCATAATTAGCAGAGAACTGAAGACACATGGCATCACTGACAGACATATGATGCCCTCAACGCAGCTTCCCCATCACAACCTATCTTTGACAATGCATTAATGGTTCTGCTTAAAAAGTCCATGCAACACAAAGAAATTTCCCATTCGACTGCTTGACTATGTAACAGAGACAAACTTTTCCATTAATGCATCATTATATCTTTTTATTAAATCTTAAGCATGCTTCTGTTCAAATTTTTAACTCTAAGCCTATGAGGGATCTCTATAATCCCACAGAAAGCTAGTCCAATACAAATCACCTGGCAAATGAATGATAAGTAATATCAACAGCCAAAACCTGTTTTGTTTTAAATTTTCAGGGGGGGAATGGCCAACCCAAAGAGCATAGTGATAACCAGGATAATCTAATCCTTTAGATGCATTTCCAGATTCTCTTTCACCTTGTATTAGTTTCAACAGCATACCATTTCTAGGTAAGCATAAGAACTCAAGTGCAATTTGACACTTATCTATAGTTAATGTAATGTAAGAAGTGCACAAGTAGATAGACACCTGTACATGAGTCTCTCGATAAAATCTTCTTCCTTCATTCTTAAAAGAGATTGTCTGGTCTCATCTCCCAATGCTGACCAAAAATCCACTAGTGTATCACATGAAAGTCTGGCGGTGTGCAGTGCACATGATTCCCTTGCCCCATGCCCTCTGCCATAACTCACTATTCCTTGGCTTATCCAACCACGACCTCCCCCACCACATGCATCAGGATAGAGCAGTTCTCTTTCCCGCTCCCTTGCACGTGCCCCATCAAAGACCTGGTATGAACAAAAGTTCAAATAATAAACAGGAAAAAACAATTGAACAAGAATCGATAAAAGTGTTGTAGACTTACAATTTGCAATCCTTTCAGAGATTTAGAGTACAAGTAGCAGTCCATAAGTGTCAATGAATTATCTCGTGTTGTGGTCAAACCTCCCCAAGGATGGACAGATGGATCTTGAATTTCATCTGAGCGTCCATTCATCACGTTTAATGCACTATTAGTATTATTCTGGCTTTTCAAACCTCCAGGTCTTTTGCAATTAAGATGAGCGCCAGCTCCATCTTGCTGTAAGGATTTCCCATACATAACAATCTGCAAAAAACCTTCAAGAAGCAACCCATTGCACCTTGAGCAGTACATGTTTTTACGAGCTTGCTCAAAGAGGGTTTGCTTGTCTATCCTCAAGAGTTCCTGCCTAGTTCGTGGTGACAACTCACTCCAGAACTGTATAATGTAGAACATCCCACGAGAGATTGGTCAAGCATATTACAAATATCAAATTTATATAGAAAACAGGGTAACATGTTCTCAAGACAGATCAAATTCTGGGACCTAATTCTCAAGACAGATCAATTTCTAAGACCTAATAACAGTTCCATGGATATTTCCTCCCTCCACTTTCCCTTTTATCCCACGTGCATTACACAGTCTAAAAAACAAGTCACACTGATTTTGGATAGTGAATAGTGTGTCTTGCTATAGATTTTATTATTTATACATATATATATATATATATATTATATTTATATGTATTATATATATTACTTCTGTTGCCCACAACCACTGAAGTCCTTGGCTTCAAAGGTATCAGGAATCTTAACCTTGAGCAGCAAAGTTTGTAAAATGCTACATATTTATCAATGGGCAATTGAATGAAGTAATTTTTGGTACTAAAAGTAACATCTAACAAGCATTTTTGGTACCATTTATCAGTCACGGATGTGGAGACACGAAAGAAAAACTGAACCCCAGCCACCAGATACCGAGAACTGAATTAGAAACAAAAATTGCATCTAAAAATTATGCTTCTAAAGCGCACCCAAGCAATCAACGAATTGTTTGAACAGCAAAGATCCAGTACCAAGTCAGGCAATCGATAAATGTTTACACCTCAATAAACACACAACGGCGATCTAGTGGGATTCTAATGGACAGGAAAATCCGGTAACCAAGAGAGATAAAAAAAAAAAAAACATTGAATCCAGTACCTTCTGGAGCTGATTGTAGTTAACATCATCCCTATTCTTGGACCAAAATCCATTGGCCGAAAGCTTGTACGTCACCGATGACCCGTTACTGAATTGACCATTTTTTTGCGTTACTCCGGGCATTTTTAAACTCTGAGATGTTCATTCATAGCTTCCATTCTTTGACTATGCAATTCCATCGAATACAGAATCCGAATAGGATCTAACTTTAACAGATAATCGGAAATTCATATGAATCCTATACCCGACAATACAAGTGTAAAACAATAAAATGAAATTAACAATAATTCATAGATCGACAAAGCGCTGGGATCGAAATGGATCAGTGTGGATGCGAATACGATCGGAGAAACAAGAGGGATGGAAGAGGAGTGAGAATTGGGAAAGACCAGAACGAAAACGGCGGGGACGACGGACTGTTTAATTGACGAAGATGAGATTTGGTGCTGTGTGTGTGTATGTGTTTTCGTAGCGAGGGAGAAACAGAAGATATACACACACTTGGTTAAAAAAACCTTTTTAATCTTCTAACTTGATATAATATTTTAATTTAATTTTTTAATTTGTAAAATATTTTTTTAATTTTTTAACCCTATCATTATTATTTTAAAAAATTTAAATTTAATATATTAAATATTTAATAATAATTTATTAATATTTAAAAGTTCGGTATAAAATTTTTTAAAATAAAAATAATAATATTAAAGTTAAAGAATTAAAAATATATTTTATAAAGCTAAGATACTAAAATTAAATATTACGTAAAGTTAAAAAATTAAATGCATATTTTAGCCGGTATTTATTAATATTGATAATCTCATTAATGGGGCTGATTTGAATATCCATCCATATTAATAATTAATAATTAATATTTTTTCCATTAAAAAATAAAGTATAAGGAGTTAGATGTTCAAAAATATATAACATTTTTAAGCTTTTGAGGTATAATTATTGTCATTTTTTCAAAAATGTCTCTATTAATAATGACTTTATATTTATTACAGAGTGTTTAATAGGGATGAATATAAAAAAATATGATTAATTTAAAAATAGTAACTACTTTATTGGGGTGAGATTCAATTAAAAATATCTTATATTTTTTAATAGAGGAGTACTGATTAATGAACAAAAACTAGGGCGTTGTGACAAACGGATTCTAATTATAACCTAATTGAACAAATTGATTATTAAAATATGATAGTGCTTGAATAAATTTTTAAAAATTAATTTTGATAAATTAAAAATGTTTAGATAATTTGTTGAGAATCAATTTTGAATATACAAATAAATAATAAAAAGAAAGGAGTCAAGTGGAGTTTTATAAATGGAAGAGATTTCAACTTTTCTAAAATAGAGTTTCATAAGTCAGATAGAGTTTTATAAAATGAGAGTGTTTTGAATAAATTTTTGCAAGACCATAATTTTTATTTCAGAATTGATTCTCAAATGAATATCCAAAAAGGCCATAAAATACATTCAATATATCTGAAAATGAGATTTTGATCCATGAATGAGTTTTTTCATGCTCTGATATAATATAATCGTTAACTCAATTAAAGTGTTAAAATTTTGTATGCTTTTACCAAGAACTAAGTAATTAAAATGGATTTTGGGTTTTAATAAAAAATTAGGATATGTACCAACTGCATATACAAAAGTTTGGAATTATGTTGGCTCAAATGTTTCAAGACTATGGAGTTTTTTGTGACTAAGCCATAGTGATATCAAGGATCATAAGAGATAATCATAGTTATTATCTTTTTTATCATATCATTAGTTCTATTAGAAGGCTCTTGTGCAGAAATTGAAATGTTAATTTTATTTTTATTAGCAGAGAAGATAATAAAATGGCCAACTATCTTACTAAATTGTGTCATTCCTCGTCTAGTGACTTAAATTTCTTTGATTTGCCACCAAAAGATAATTTCCCTGGGTGGGCTGTGGGATGGTTTTTGTTTTCTTTCCTTTTGTTTTGACCCTTGTGTTGGCTGTATCTTGTTTTCTTTCCTTGTGAATGAAGGTTCCAGTGCTTGTTAAAAAAAAAATAGGGCATAATTTTTAAATACTGATCGTGTCAATCACTTTTTTTCAAAGATTATTTCGATACAATAAAACATAATTAGCGCGATTTCTGGAACACTGTTGGTTAAAGTTTTTCTTTCAAAAATTAAGAATATGTGCGTGAACATTTTGAGCAAGAAAATCTCCTTTAAATATGCAAGTTAGTTTGGTTCTCGTTCAAAGTTGATTTTTTAAAAAAATGATTAACTCCAATTAGACCAATAAGGTATAATTAATTTTATGAAGACTCTCATTTCATGTTTTATTAAGCATTAAATAAGAAATTTAATTTATGAATCACCAAAGGTTTGTTCAATTAATAAAAATTTAACTTATAATTTACAAGATCATAAGTTTAAATTTTGCTATCAATTAAAAACTTTGTTGATGGATAATAGAGCCAAGGAACATGACAAATCTGTCAAATCAATCCCATTTAAGCCCACTTAATTGAAAGGTCAAATTTACATTTTAGGCAGGTGACTCTAATGGACTTAAACATAAACAGGACTGTCCTTTGAGGTTGGAAGCTGGCCTATTTATGTCTGTTTAAATTTTTATGCAGGTGAATAAGGCAGGAGAAGATTCAGATATAAAAAAAAATATTTAAAAAAATAAAAAAGAAAATCTTAGCCTAAATAAAAAAAATATTGATATTTTGGCCACTAAAAAGCCAACTCATGATAAAGTATAACCAAATATGATTCATCTTAAATATGATAGTAATAATAATTATCATGATGATACTTTTAATATTATGATGGTATTGTTTATTAACATTTAGATAAGACTTGTTTAGTTTATTTAGATTTATTTGGTTTATTTTGGGGATTTGAACAATGATGTTGTATTTTAATGATTGCTATTTAATATTTCTATCTAATTTATTTTATCTTCATGCAGTTAATTTTAAGAAAAATTCAAAAGAAAAAAAATTTAAAAGGGTTTAAAGTTCACAAGATCGACCCTAAACCTGTGAATTCTAAGATTAGGCTATACAAATTAAGACTTCAAAGTCAAGTTTTTCTTGCTTAGCCTTTTTAGTAGAGCCAGTAATTCGAGTGGGTTGAGCTTATTCGGGCCGGGCTCAATTCAGGCCGAGCTTATTCAGATTGGCTTAAAGCATCCTACCTTTTCTAAAAAGCTCATATAGCCAAGCCTGGCCCTAACACCTTCAGGCTTCGGGCTTATTCGGGCTGGCCCGAATACCCAAAACTTTTTAAAAATATTTTTTTTATTTTTTAAATCAATTTTAATTTTTAAATAATTCTATTAGCATAAAATATTATCTTAATTTTAAAAGAATAAAAATAAAAAATAACTTATCAATTTATATTTAAGTAGCTCTGTTATTATTTTGTTGTATTATGTATAATTTATACATGAATATTTTCTTTACTTATAAATTAACGTTTTAGTTGTTTAAATATTGCTCTTATCATAGTCATATATAAATATTTTATATATTTTAATTAAATTATATTATTTTAATTATGATTAAGCTAATCTCAATTCAATCACAGTGAGACTACTAACTTAAAATTATTATCTCGATTAGTTTAAAATTTTTAATAACTTTTAGGTAAATTGTACTTTTTATTTTTATGAATATAAAAAAAATTGCATCATTATATTATATAAAAAATTATTTAATTATGAGTAAAATATTATTTTTTTGAAATTATTTTTCTTTAACTTTTTATATTATTTAACTCTTATATAAAAGGATTCTTACTCTAATTTACCCTTAATTTTTAACCAAATCTAGTATGGACAATAACCAAGTAATTATTCAAGAATATTATTTATTTATCATGTTTATCTAGTAGTAGAGTCGGAATTCATACATGCCTAAATTTTATTTTTAAAATTATTTTTAATTTTATTTTTACTTTAAAATTAATTACCTTAATTATAAAAAATATAAAATTATTTTTTTATATGCAAATGATTTATAGGACTCAAAATTTTTTTAACAAAAATTGGGTCTTAAAATATTAAAATTAATATTAAAATATATTTTAAATATTATTTTAAGATATTTTATTGATTAAAAAATAAAAATATAAAATATAATTATTTTATTTTTTAAAAAATAACTACATTAAAACACTTATATATATAGTATTTTGGTATAAAATGATATAAAATTAAAAAAGTTAGTATTTATCATATTTTATATTTTTTTAAAAAGTTATTTTTTTATTCGGGTATTCGGGCCGCCCGAATAGGCCCGAACAATAAAATAATAATATTTTTTTGAGTTTGGCCCTGAAATTTTTGGGCGTTTGGATTGGTTTGTCAGGCTCGACCCAAATTACCGGCTCTACTTTTTAGGTTAGAACCTGTCAATGGTTGGCTCATTTTTCAAGCTCCAATAGGTGATCTATAAAAACTCTTTGAATTTATAAATATACTATAACCCTAGCAAGTTTTTAAAACCCAACTCACTTAATCTTTTATAAAAGAAAAAAGAAATTTAACTTATAAATTATAATTTTCACTTGTAAATTGTAGGATTGCAGCTTTAGCTGAAAGCAAAATTAATAGGGCAATATTATTTTTATAATCTCAAATTACAGTCAAGTTTTTATTATAGTTTTTCAATTTCATGAAACTTATTTATAAGCTTCATGTATAGGACCTGTTCATAATTTCTCCTAGATTCATTACATGTACCCGTCAAATTTTACAGACGTAACTATTAAACGAGATGAATCATTTGTTTTTCATCCCCTAAGCATTTCGATCTATACACACTTTCTTTTCATGTAAAGAACATGGTCGTAAATATAATTCATGAGATTCAAGGTATTTCATATAAATAACCTGTGATATTGGTCATTGAACATGATTTTCCCTACGAGAGACGTACAGGGAGAGATGAGGTCATTATGTAAAACAGATGAAGAGGGATGAGGAAATAGTGACGACATGTTTTTTCCCGACAAGTGGCGACATGTTTATCCGATGCTCGCAGGTTGCAGCCAAGGATTTTCCTCAAGCTGTGAAAATTGGGTTACATTTATCAGATCACGTTTTTTGAGTTAGAGAAATGAAAAACTATTCAGTTAAAAAAAAAAAAGAACTGAAAAGCTATGCTACCTATCAAAAACTTCGATCGTTAATTTAAATGTTAAGTTTTTTAAGTTCCACCACAAAAATAAAAATAAAAAATTGTACTATCATATAACAGTTTATCACACTTTTACCCGGATTTTTTCATGGCCTTCTTAAAATGGGTCACATTTATTAACTTAATTTACATGTCTTGCTAGTTTGATGCACTAAATCAATTCAGTATGATAAAATGGAGCCTGATTGATTTCATCAAATCATTCATCAAATAGCGAGATAACTTATTTAATTCGAGAATTAACTCATTTATTATATATTTATTGCATATTATTATATGACAGTTATATATATAACCTAACATTGGGAAACAAAATAGAAAGCAAAAGTTTTTCTTTTTGGCGCAAGAAATATTTGCACGTATCGGATATAATGGTACATCTGAACAAAAAGATAATTGTATTGAATAATTTTTATTTCTTTTGATTTCATTTATAAATTACTTTCAACATTTTCATCAAAAAGAAATAAAATTTTATACCTCATTAATTTTATATAAAATTTAATAAGTTTTTAACTTTATTTTATTAAATATACTTACTCTAAAAATAAAATACTCTAATATTTAATAATCTTTCTAACATTGAATAGAGACAAAGAGTAAAAAGGATATAATAATCATTGAGGTGCCTTATAAATATGATCAAAAAAATTTTTTCTTTACCATATAAATAAAATTAGAGGAGTATTTTCTTATTTCTTTCCTTTTCAGTTTTTAGCCAAACATTGACTTTCTTAATTTTCATTTTTCACTGAATAATAAATAGGTATTAAATATTTTGAGATATTAAATATTACAAATTAAACGATGAACTGAACTGTTTTTTATGGACCAAGCACATCAATAAATCAATTAGGAGGCGATCTACTGTAGCTAAGTCTGATCAAAAGGACTAATTTTTTATGTGACAAATTAAAGTTTAAATTTTTATTAAAGAAGTGCATGTATTTAGTGGCTCATCTTATTTTCTCAAACTGCTTGCAACTTTTCTTTTTTTTTTTTACATGTAACCTAATTTAACCTGACTTGGTTCAATAAAAATGTTAGAATTAAATTTTTGTAATTTGGAGAGGCGAGAATAGGCCAAAAGTGAACGAATTCATCTAGTTTATTAAAGCCTGACACTACTCTCAACCCAAAATCGCATGTTTCTTTTAGAAGATCCATCCAAACCATCCCTAGTTCTCACATTTCACTATAGGTCTGGAGCCAGTGATTCTGATGAGAAGAGTTTATTTAATTAGAGCTTAAAATATCTGAATACATAAAAACTCGTATAGTTAATCGGCCCTAACAGTTTCAGATTTTGAATTTTTCTAGATCATCAACAGAATACATGATAACAAATTTTCTTGTACAGAAAATTTCAATTTTTAACTATTCTTGTTATCATAAAAAATATAAAATATATGTTTTAAAATACTTAAAAAATTTAGAAGACTTAATTAAAAAATAATGGGTCTTAAATTTTAAAAATCAATATTAAAATATATATAGATTAAAAATAATAAAAATATAATAATAATATTTTTAATTTTTTAAAATATTTAAAACAATGTATTCAAATATGTGTTTTTGAGTATAAATCAAGCTAAGACTTAAATGATTAATTGATCTTTGATATATTTTATATTTTTAAAAAGATTATAACCCTATTTAGCTTGAATATTAAAAATTTATAATTTTATTAAATTTAATCCTAAATCTTTTTAAACTTATTCGAATTAATTCATCAAATTTGGCTGTGGATGCCAAGTGATAAATCTTTTAATTTTCATTGGTCATGGCTCCCACTGTGTCAATTATTTTATCACCAGTGAAAAAATGCGAGGATAAGTGCGCTCGGGATGTCTCTATTTTCTTTTGGTGCATTTTTCCTCCACTCCTTCAACACGACACTATTTTGATTGGTAGTAGAATTTTTTTAAAAAATAAAAGCCAAATGTCTCATTTTCCCTTCCAGAGCGTGGGAAGCTAGCTATTTTCTCCTCCAAAACAGAGTCAATGTTCTCTCACACAGCAAGAAAAAGGAATTCGATCAAGGAAAGATTTTCGATCCAGGAAGGATTTTGATTGTAATCTGGTAGGTTCCATTTTTTTTTTATGTATTGATCATTACCATCCCCTCTGTTAAGCATAAAACTTGCTCAATATAGTTGCCGTTCTCTCTCTCTTTCTCCTTTGCATTGATGATTTTCATCCACTGTATCTATTTGTAAAATTATTTTGAAACACCTCGTTGATTTCCACGGACTTGTGTTACATACAAATTTTTCAGTGACATCACAGCTATAGGAAAGCAACTCTAATCCACGTGTTATTATGGCTTTTTGAAACTTGTAACACCCTGACACTGACTAAATAAAAGCACTTAATCAAATATCACGGCAATACAAAGATTTAAATTAATAAAAATAATTATTATGATATAAAGATTTACAGCTAATTCTCAAATTTATTTTTTAAAAAGATGATCATAGAAGAAAAAAGGTCAGCTATATTTTAGAGAACTATCATAGTTATAAAAACTCATCAAATAAATAGACATTTAAAAATCTAGCCTTAGCAAAAATGATAAAACTATTTAAAAAGGCTACCGAGGTTATAAAAGTTACCCTTAAGTTACCCTTCCTATTTAAAACCATAAATCATATCTTATCATGATAGAAAAGAGTTCACCATGGTAGATAGAAAAGAACTCAAAAATAAATATTTCATTAAAGTTTAGGCTTACTAAAGCTTGTAGACGTTAGATCTCACAAAAAACACTTAAGTATTTATTTCAATAAATGTCTCAACACTTAAAATTCTATATTAAAATATTTACTCTAAATGGATCCGTTATGCAATTTTTATGGCTTTAGGCCTCAACTAACAGTACCCTTGTTAGTCATTAATAAATAATAAATAATTTCAAAGCTCCACCTAAATTAACAATGAGTTTTATGCCAGTAAATGATTATTTTACAAATTTAAAGGGATTTAAAGCTTACTCAAGCTAAGCCCCAAGCTTTTAGACGCTTCCTTTTTTGCTCTACTAAACTTGCCTAAAATGTTAAAGAAGAGGTGAGCACTACCATCTCAATAACTCAAAATTTAACCCTCTATACACTAGCTATAACCACATAATCATACAACAATTATACAAGTGTTCATAAGAATCATTCAATAATGATATAAGAATTTCATAAGATATATATATAACTTATAACATTCTAATATGCAATACTAATAATCTCTCTTATTATTCTATCAATTCTTATTATGCTGACTGGAACTATAGGCTTAAATACAGTTTGACCCACATGCTGAACTGGCCAAGCTTCTCCAATACTAGAGATGTACCTAGCCAAAGGTACAAAGTCTAAGCTTAAACTATGGCTCCCCTCCTCGAAGAACCCAACAAGAGGTATCACTTCCTACATTTCTCCTTTACAAACCTAGCCAAGTAAGTATTAAAAAATGAGGTTTTGAAAGAGGCCAACTACTGTGCATGTAGTGGAGGCAAATAACATGATCACTAATTCATTTATACATCAACATCATCATTTTCTCATCAACCATTCCCTAATGTATATACACATATATAACATTTATATCAGATACAAGAATGCTTGAAAGGAAATAGAAATATCTCATTCAATCAACTCAATTTATAAGCATATTTGAAAGAAATAAACTACTTTTCAATAATATACAATTTTCATAAAATAAACATTATTAATCTACATTCACAAGCATGCTTGAAAATAAATGCTAACAATAATATATAATCAAGTTACAAGCATGCTTGACAAAATTTAAATAATATATAAATTTTTTACAATTAAATTTATGATTATTCACATTCGTTATCAAACACAAAGTCACACACATGTGAAAAAACCCTGAGCTATTTGTTCTCCTTAAACTTACATGTAGTCACACAACAAATCCAAGTAGTAAGAGCTCTTAGTGAAAGTCTATAGAAGGCACCCACATATAAAAAGAATTAATATATAATGTAGAGTTAATGAGCAAATAAAACCCTAAATTCTTGCTCGAAAATTGTCTTGGACCTTGAAGTTTTAAATATGCAAAATAAATCCTAAACTTTTAAATTCATAATAAAATAAACCTTGACCATTAATTTTTTTAATATCGTTACTGTCCACGTGGATACAGTAATAGTCAAGGTTAAATTCACGAGAAAATAAACCCTAAACAGTACCTATGTAGACAGTAACAATGTTAAAAAGTTAGCGATTATGGTTTAGTTTGCTATAAATTTAAAATTTTTGAATTTATTTTATATATTTTAAGAGTTTAAGATCAAGAGCAATTTTCGAGCAATAATTTAGGGTTTTATTTGCTCGTTGACCCTATAATTTAAAACTACTAAAGAATTAACCTAAAGATATTATAAGGTTATCCTAAAGTTATTTAAGACTTGGAAAGTATCTCAAATCATTCAAAATATTTTTTTTAAGTCCATACCCCTTTTTCTATAGACTAGTTCCGCTTTATTTATATCTCTAATATTTTTGTATAACTCAAAAGAATTAATTTAAAGTCTCTATTCATCTTAAACCTTTATTTTAAGTCTCAAACCTTAGTCCTCAAACTTTATAAGAAGTTTATATCTAAAAATTAAACCTTTTAAGAACTCAAAATAGATCTATAGATATTTTTAGAGTCACTCTTTATTAACAAAAAGACCTAAAAATTCTAAATATATCACTCTTTAGATTTTTTTGTCTTTTAAAAAAAAAAAATTAAGAAAATAGATTGATAGAATGAATATTTTAAAACACTTACATTATTTTATAAATCCTCAAACCACCTTTAAAATATCGGATTATGCTGCTTCTAACTTTTCTCACGCAATGATGTACTAACTCTCTCTCACCTGCTCACTTGCGCGATCGCTAGGAAATTGTGTAGTATGCATGCGTGATGCCTAGGATAGTTATTAAATGGGGGAAGAGGAGTGGGCTGTAGGTCCACGCCCAAAGCCTCCTTTTTTTTTTATTATATACAAACACACACACATAATATTTTCACATTACAATTACAAATATCAATATATTCACACACATGTACATATTAATACACACATTTATATATATCTTTTCTTTTTTTTATTTATTTATATATATGCAATATATTTTATATTACAAATTAAAAATATAAATAAATAAATAAATAAATATTCAATGTTTTGTGCACTTGCTTTTGTGAGTGTGTGTTTGTGTATCATCATCATTATTATTAATGCTTGAAGATAGATTCATGTAATTTATTCTATTTTAGATAAATTTTCTTTTATTTTAAAAAAATTATTTTACTTACTTTCTAAATTCCTAATCTTCAATAAATGTTTAATAATTTCTTATGTTTCAAAATTCCCTTCCTATACATTAAAATTTCTTATAATTAATTTATTACATAGAAATTAAAATTTAAGATGTTACAAAACTATTTTCTAAGCACATGAGCAAAAAATGTCATTTACTGTATTTATTAACCAAGATGCAGCAACGTAAGAGCCTTAGAATAGATAATTCTAAATGTAAAGCATGACTTATGCACATTCCATATAAATAGAAATGGGGTGAAACATACTCGAAACTTAATGAAAGTTAGCTCTCATTTTTTAGGTGAGTTTAATTGGTGCATGTATCATTATAAGGAAGAAATAATGTTTGAGGAATCTTAAAAAAATTATTATCAAAATATAATGTAGTAGAAAATTCATGGTTGATGTCTATTTACAAGTTAAAAGAAAAATGGACATCATGTTGTATGAAAGACTCAAAGACTCTTGGTATGAGAAGTACAAACTTAGTGAAAGTATTAATTTATTTATAAAAAGTTGCATTAATCTTGAATTGAATATTAGTAAATTCTTCAATATCTTTGAATAAGTTGTTATGGATAAGCGATATAATGAATTATAGAGTAATTTTAACTTATGTCGGAAGTTGCCGAGGTTGATTTTGAAGAGTTTATCTATGCTGTAATAGCCTTCTCAAGTTTACAGTCCACCAATTTTTGACTTGTTCCAACATGAGTATGACTTACGTGATGTTATATGTATGAAAGAGAGGAAAGAAATAAAAATAGTTACAAATGATGATATTGTTGTAATTGATTATGCAATCACAATGGTTGATAAAAAAAGATAGTGGAGATTAACATTTAAGCTATCAAGAAAAGAGAAGGAGGCTGCCATTACTTATAATTGCAAGAAGTTTGAATAATAGGGAATATTATATTGTCATGCATTGAGGATATTGTATGACCAAGATGTGAAGCTACATCCCAAGAAATATGTTTTAAAGAGGTGGAGAAAAGAAGTAAGGTTTGGTGTAGTGCATGATAACAAGGGAAAGGAAATTGAAGTTGATTCTAAACTAAAATGCTCAAATCAATATAGGCAATTGTGCCCCATGCTCATAAAATTAGCAAGCGATGCATTTGAATATCCAAAGGCATTCTCTATGGTTCATCAAGCGGTGCTAGAACTTAGTGAGAAAGTATCTCAACTTCTTATTAATCACTCATTAAATATTATTAATAGTGAAGAGGCTGTTGATGATGATGATGATAGTAAGAATGATGGTTTAGGCATCAAATTCAAGAAGAGAGAATTAAAAAGATAAATCCAAGCTGGGTTGACAACCCAAGTAAAAAAGGGAAAAAACTTAAAACTTAAAAAAAAAAGTCTACTAATAAGCCTTCACAATGTTCAAAGGTATACTTTTTTTACTTTGAATTTTTTAATATCATAATTTTTTATGACATTTAACTAATATTGTTACAGGACACCTAAAATACATTGAAAGTGGCTAGATCATCATATATGGTAAGGCCCCCCTATGTCAGATACACATGTGCAAGTGCAATATAGGCCCCTTGTGCCAAATATGCGTGTGTAAGTATAGCATGGTCTTCCTGCGTCAAATACACTAATAACAATGCAACATGATTCACCATAACTAAGTCAAATATCATTCACAACATTGATAATGAAAAGGATGTTATATTTTAAGTTCTCAACTAAGTCCAATGTCATTAACAACATATTTCATGCTATTTTCATTTTATTTTTTATGTTTGTAGGATTCATTAAACATGATGTGAAGTCACTCAAAGCAATTGAATTTAGCCAAGTATTTAAGAAACTAAATATTATTTAAATGTATTGAAACTTCTATTACAATAGAATTACATTACATTGCTTGAATATAAATTCTACAATGTTACATATACAAATTTGAATATGAATACAAATAATAAGCTATGAAGTCTTTATTTCAGCTCAAGCTTCTTGCTTCAGTCTCCATTTTGTTCTTAGCAGTATATACTTGAGGGCTAGTCTTCTTTTTAGTCATACTAGCTCCTTGCTTTAGTGTTTGTTCTTTTGCTATAATGCTGCCTAAACACATTCTGTATGCTTGTAATCTTGCATAAGCTTGCTTCTTCCCATTTTTTAAAGCTCAAACACATTTATATATTTATAATCTGCACAATTTGCAATATGTAAAACAAAGTATTTTATCAACTCTACTATTATTGACATTATTTCCAAAAGTTAACTGATTGAATAAACATATATTAGAAAGCTAGTGTTGCTAAATAGGCAATGATTGAAACATTGTGCCTAACACACAACAAACCATTTGATGTAGAGAGTTCTAACTCATCACTAAAGAGTAGCGTGTCAAAAGAATTTTCTAAGGATAACTCACAATGACTAAGAATATAAGTTGCATACCCTCTTGAACCATGACCATACTGCAAATCTCCAAGAATTTGCTAACCAATTGAGCTTGAAAATATTATATATCAACAATAGATATATGAAAATTATTTTTTAAAGAAGCAAATTGATCAACCATTTCAATTAAGCCCTACAAACCATAAAATAAGAGAACATTAGAACCTTCTTAATCTTCAGCAACCATTCAGCAACAGGATTTTTCATATAATATAGTATGCAAATGAGGAGCTAAGTTGAGCCTTAATACATTAATATCATTGCCTAAGCATCGTTTTACCATGAAAGAAACTGTCTTCAAGCATATTATGATTTGGTAAACTTAAATGTAATAATTCAAGAATTTTAAGTAAAAATTTAGTTAAAAATTTAATATACAGTATTGTATTATTATAGTTATATTAATTTCGGGATAATTTTGATAACAAGGGAAGCTGGTGTAGTAGAAGTATGCATATAATGCACTTATTTGGTCCTAAGTTCAAACCTGATAAAGGCCAAAAGGAGAATTATTTTGCAATTTTTGACTATATGAAATTACCAAACTACCCTTCTCCTAATTTGATATATTCCTCTTCTTTCTTTTTTTCTTCATCAAATCTATGCGTGCTAGTTGGTGGGGAGAGAGCTTGAGGATTTTCCAAAAGCTTCAAACTCTCGTCCAGACTTCTGTCCTCTACTATCATCTATGTCATTCTATTGGTCGCTAGTGACTCCATGAATGCCATAATCTACATTATGGGAAAGCATAAATTGGTCGATATTACTCTCCTCTATTCTGCATCAATCTCCCTTATCCTATCGTCTATGAAACCATGCAAGTAACTCAGGCTTCCTCATCATTTTTTAGTCTGTTACTTGTGGCTGTGAGCTCACCAGCGTGCTTGCCGTTGTTGTTGTCTTATCTGCCCTTAATTAACTAAAACATGACCTCTTCCTCCTCTTCTGTTCCAAATTAGTCCCTTTCTTCTTCACCATTGGCGTGGCTATATAGGTGAATAAGAGAACTTGCTTCTTTTGTTTTGCTCGCTTTGTCAATCACTGGTTTGCTTATCTCTTCTATATGCTCAACATTGATCTTCCTCTCCTTCATTATGCAAACGCAACATTCTCTTTCTCTTCCTTGTTTGCGTGTTGTTGGTTTATTCAATGTGAGAATCTTTAATCTCTTTTCCTTAAAAAATTCTATACATGTGAGATGGTAAAAGGATGGAGTTGATGTTGCAATTTTACTTTCTTCTTGAGCCTGCTGCTATTTGTAACCTTACATGGATATATAAGAAGAGGAAGCTTGATTTTTAAATTGAAATTGGTGGTTGTATAAGGAAGGAGCTGATAGTATGGAATTGAGTTCGTAATTGAAAATGATTAAATTAGTGATATTGTAAGGTTTTAAGGAAGCTGAAATTTTAGAAGAAAATGTTAATATTAGCTTAATAACATATGCTCATATAGTGTTTGATAAAATGCCTAAGAAGAGAGTTGGCTTGGATTTTCATTTTTGAAATTTAATTGGTCTTTATGAGAAGTATGCTAGTATGAAAATTATGGACCTACAAATTAATTTATAGATTGCAAAAGAATTTAAATATGAATTTGTGTGAAACCATTTAAATTCTTAGGAATTGTAAGCTTATTAATAAATTGTTGGATGTTTTAAATCAAATTGGTAGAAGTAATGCACCTAAGGCATTTGGTGCAAAGCTTAAGAGAAAATTATGTCTCAAAGAAATAGATTGGCATGGTTAAAACAAGTTAGAGGAGACTAGTGATGTAAATAATAATACCTTGACCAACTCTAAAGCATGAATTTTTGTTTTGAAAATTTAAATGATGGTGGTTGATTGAGATTGTGTAATAAATTAAAAATTTATTAAAATATATCCTTATAGGGTGTGTAGAAGAATAGTACCCTGAAAAGAATTAAAGGAACAATATCTTTGAAAATTTAAAACTCCGATGAGTAAATGAATAGTATCCCATTTAATTATTTATTAATAATATTTTATTGAAATATCTTATTTTTATGAATTATGTTAGTTTTTTAAATTTTAGAACAATGATGAAGGACAATTACATCATGATATATGCATTTATTTTTCTCAAGAAATATATTTCTAATATTGATGAAGGCATCTTTGTTTATTAAATTTTAAAATTTCTTAGTTAAACAATTAATGCAAATTTGTACATTCGATTTGATTTATTAATTTGACATGTTTTATAAATTTAAAATAATTCATGCGAGTTTGATATTGAGAATGAAATTTTTATTTCAAAAATAATTATTTCTCTCGCATGTTTAAAACATGATTATAAAAGGACTCTATACAGAACATTGCTGCTAACGGCAATTCCATTAGCTTGTGGCACGCCGTAGTTAATACTTAGTTAGTTTGTTTCGTGGGATTTGTCCTCACATTTGTTATTCGTGAGCTTCGTACCAACATTTGGTTTTCGTGGCTTTAAGCTTCATTAAGTTATTTTACCCTTGTGGACTGTGTATCCATATTTATTTTATAGCATGAGCTGCAATTGATTACTTATCTTCGTAAACTGTATGTCCATATTTGTTTTTTATTGCATAAGTCACAATTGGTTATTTTACCCTCGTAAACTGTGTGTCCACGTTTGTTACCTATTCTGTTTAGTCCTCACAATTCTAAATTTGAACAAATTTATGCATTTGAAATTTTAATGGTTTCAGTTGTTAGTATGTTATTTTGATCCACGTATGTATAAATTATTTTTTCTTCTACCATGATGATATAAAATGTTTTCAATGTTTTCAATTTAATCTCATTTTGATGGTTATACTTAAGAATGTATAAAGTTATTAAGTACATTATATTGAATTCTTGCCCTTCTAACTAATTTATAAAATTGATTGAATTTATTATTTTAAATTCTATCTTTGGGGATGTTATTCATTAAAAAATTTATTTTAGTCTTAGATTCATTATTTGATGCTGATCCTACAGCCAACCTCTAAAGGGTAATATAGCTATATTGGGTGAAAATTTTATTTGGTACTGTTACTTTTTTTATGTAAATATTTAAGTATTATATATTTTAATTTAAAAAAAATTAGTTTCTCCACATAGATTGTTATTAAAAATTTTTTTATTTATATATTGTTTGCTAACTAGAAAGAGCTGAGCTTCTGATTTAGTTAATGTTTTGACTTAATCAATGTATTTTAGAAATTTTCAGAGATTTTATTTACAAGAGAGATTCTGTTAAAATTCCTACAAAACCATTGAAGCCTTGTTATGACAATTAATATCAAAAGTGTTATAATTTTTATATAATTTGATTATTTTTAAAAAAATGAAATGAATTTTTATTTTAAGGCTTACAAAAAAGTGTGAAGTGATGATTTGCTCATGTGTCAGTCATCCTTTATTTTCAAGTCATGGCATTAAAGAAGAGATCATTTCAATCAAGTTAATAACAAGTTGGAGTTTATCAAATGACCCATAGCTTTCAATTGATGATGTATATTCTAACATATGGACTAACTTTCTAAAATGATTTAAAGAGCATGTCTTAGAAAATATGAGTCTAGCTTGGGATTTACATGGAGAATAAATCATCATTGGAATAGTCGTCGATGCTAGTTCACTCTAAAAACTGTCACCAACATCCTTTCTTAATCACATCATTAAAATTTTCATCAATATATTTGGCACAATTTCTTAATCATAATGCCAAAAGTTAAGCTACAAAAAATAACAGAATAACAATTAATAAAAATAAAAGGCGTTAACCAAATAAATGTGTTAAAAAAGAATTTACCTAATTTAACAAGAAAGTAAATAGTCTCAGACAGAAAACACATATATTATAGCAGTGGTGCCTAAAAGGATAATAAATCCATTTTACAAAAATAAAGGGCAAAAATTACTTTACCATGCATATAGAGAAAAATAAGGTAAAGAGAAAAGGATGAAAGCCCCAAGACAAATACAAGAAATGTATATTTCCTAGAGAGCAATTAAAATCAACGTAATTAAAGTCCTGTTGATGTAAATGAAATTATGATCTACTCAACAACCTAAAGCAAACTTTATGAGGAACTATAGTAAATGACAGGTTCGTATCTTGTACAAAATTTAAAGTTCTTCAACCTCCCAATTTATGTTCAAAAAAGAAGTGTCCAATTTTTATATATAAGCAAAATTCTTCCAATTTTATTCTCAAACTCTTTACACAAATTTTTGGTACAGTATTCAAATAGTATAAGTAGTAAAAAAATGCATTATTGCAATAAAGTATCAGCCAATCTATCACTATTATAAAATGCAATTAAGGTGAAATTAATAACAACAACATTAATAGCTAAAAGCTAAAGCAGATTCACAAATATTAAAACAAGAACAGAGATCAAATATTAGCAATGCTAGATTTAGGCATTATGGTATGAATCAATACATGCCATGCTAATAAGTACATAAATCAAGCAATGCGTCGAGATCAAACTAAGAAAACAACATCATATTATGAGGAGAAGCATGGCTGGACCTAACTTGATGAACGACTGAAAGCCCCTTACAAAACAATCTTTCTAATAAAGTAATAATAGGCAAAGAATACTCCCCAATCTGAAGCATGCGCTGCTTACTAACGGCTAGTGTTGCTTGATGGACTAGCAGGTTTGTCCCTGTAACAACTCACTACAGTTCAAGGACGCTAGCAAGCATCCTTCTGAGATTAAAGCCATAGCCAACCTTGTTTGAACAACACTATATCCTCCATAATTCTCGAGCCATAACAGCTAATTTCGTGCAATGATAGAAGTTTACTCCTTGCTTCGGCCATTAAGCATGCCAACATTGAATCGACAAGGAAGGAGGAGAGTAGCACTAAGAGGGGGGAGAGGACTAAGTTAAGTGTGTGAGGATTGATAAGGATATAAACAGCTAGGATCACAACTAAAAATAAATGATGGAAATTTCACTACTAATCACAATGGTGTTGTTTTGAAGAAGTGGAGGCGAAATGCACCAAAAGGAAATGGAGACACCTTAAGCCCAAGATGAGCAAAGTCAATCAATGGTTGGCATAAAGACAAGACTAAAGACTCCATGTGTCACTTATCAATTAATGAATTATCAGTTAATATTAGGTTAATAAATGTAACATCTTAAGTTTCTCAATTGATAATTATTAATGTTTCTAAGGGTAATTTGGTTAATTTAGATAAATTATTGATTAACGAGATTTATAGGAAACTAATATAGTTTTTGAATCCTTAAACAACCTTAGAAGAGGGTTAGGTCGATGTTTGAGTGGGTCATGGTGTGGAAGGAAGTTTAAATTTTGGTAAGACTTTTTGTGCCATGTACCATGGCACACATGCAAAATTAGCACTTATCAGTTTGCAAAAACAGATCAAATATAGAAGAAAGGAAAGGGTGAACTCAAGAGCAGTGATGAAAAAGAGCTTATGGTTGGTAGGGCTTGCTTCCAACATGATTTTGGAGGCCTTACAAGCTTCATATACATTAGGCAAGCCTTCTTTTCTTCTCTCTCTCCCTCATTATGCAAAAATCTAGATATTTAGGATAATGAGTGATTTAATTTTGGTTCCCTTAGGTTTAGATTGAACCTATTGGTTTATTTAAAGTCTTAGGAAGTTAAATCAAGCTCCTAACCTTAGGTTTGTGAGTTTTATGGTGATTTGAGATTTTTATTTAGGGTTTAAACAAACTCTAAGTATAATTTAAAGATTTTGAGACAATGTGAAGAGTTGGATGTCAATTTTGGTGTATTGGGATATTTAAGAGGATGGTTAGAGTGTTTTGAAATGGTCGGTGTGGTTAGGTAAGGAATTTGGTATTATAAGCACTTAGAACCTAGTAAATTCAGGGTTTATCCGGAGTGATAATTGATAATTGTCACTTGATTGTATAGATTGAGTGTCGCTCAAGCTACCTCTTGTGTATAGAATATGTGGAGTTAATGTTAAGCCATGGCAACCCTTTTTTGTGACAAAAGGTTGAGGTAACCATATAGTTTATTGTGTTTATTAACTATTATAACTGTGTAAAAGTAAATACAAAGTGATGAACTTATTGTTTAATAATTTTGGACATGATTTGATATTGAAAAATAATTTTAGTATGAACATAAGTTTGTGAAATAGATTTCAAAAAGTCATTGATTACAATGGATATGTATGTATATATATATATATATGATGTAAAAGTAAATGTTGTGAAAATGTGAATAAGTAGTGATAAGTGTGAAAAAGCATGATCATAGGAGGTAGAAGTTCACTCAAGATATGTGAGGATATGTGTGTGAATATATGTGAGTAAAAAATTCATATGATCGAACTGGCACCATGGGACATCCAGTGCAGCATTATAAAAGACTATTACTATAGGATATTCGGGCAATCTGACAACTTCTTAGTACCCGTTAGGGTACGGTTAGGAGCCAACGACGCCTCTTTCACAAGTGTGTAAAAAGAAAAAAACCATAGTCCATAAGTGGGTTAGATTACCTCTGGCTGAATATTTCTACCATCGAAAGTGTGCTCAAATAAACAAGTGGTTGATTCAAGAGAGCTTATGATTTCATGTCAGGGAGCATTGGAGGTTTGGTAGTTAGATGATCATGTTAGTATGTAATTGTGTGGAACTATTATGAAAAGATGAATTTATCTCATAATTTGATATATGTGATATTGCCTTAGTTTTGATACTTTATCATGATTATTTGTGGTAATAAGTATTTGATGAACTTTATTAGTTATTGAGACATTTACCTCACCCCTTGGTTATATTTTACGAGTGAGGGATCTGGTAGGAACAAGAAAAAGGAAGGGGCATCTGAAGAGTGAAGAGTATAGTTGTATAACTCTTCTTTTTTTTAGATATTGCAATGAATATTGCTAATATATAATGCCAATTTAAAAACATGACATTTTTTTGGGAGATCACTTGTATGAATTTATGATAAGTGTGTATATCTTAGTTCAAGGTTGATGTGGTGGATAATATGTCTATGTTGTGCCAAGTTACAATTACGAGTGATGAATTTGAAGTGAATTATATGCCAAAATGACCAAGTTGATATATGTACTAAATTCAATCCACCCCTTTGTGTTATTGTCGAATGAGGGTTTAGTAGTTATTTTGAGTGTAATTGCTTATTTACATGATATGAATAAATTCTCATGTTGTGTGTGGTCCATTTGAGGTGATCAAAGTGTCTTTAGAGCTAATGGCATTTGGTATTATGAGTTAGACACTTTTGAATGTGTTTTGAAGTAGAAATAAACAATTTTAAGTTTAGGTTTTCATCTTTTAAATGAATGATTTTTTGAATGTAAGACTAGTGTCATTAGTTAGAAAGCTTGAAAAGTTTTGCGTGGACACTTGAATCGTCCAAATCGAATTCAGATGGCAAAACAATCCGCTCTGAAAATTGTTGCTGCAGCGAACAAGCCAGATTTTTAAAAGAATGGTTTGTTTTAGCTTGTTTTGAAGTGGTTTGATTTTCCATGCTTCCCTATTTGTACTTAATTGATTTTAACCACGGTTTGAGCTCAAACACTATTTTAAAAAGGGTTTTCTTAAGATATCATTATTTTAACTTGTTATCTTTTAAACCCTTGAGTTGTGATAACTCTTTCTTGGAATTTAACTATTCCCAATTATCACAACGATATGTAAAAATGTTGTCCTAGTAATGTCAAGTTGGATATTACAATAAGCATTTTGAATCATAAGGCATTATGCAAAAAGTACTATAGACCTAGAACTCCTAAAATGTATAAAATAGACTCTAAACTTTTAAATTTAGAGCAAATTACCCCTACCATTAACTTGTATATAATTCCATTAACTATTGATTTGTGGGGTTTAGGCAAATACTGATGTGTCATTGATTAAACACCATAGACTTTAACCTATTGAGTGAGTAGCATCTTGAATCTTAAACTTTGAAATTCAGAGTAAACTACCTTTATTGTTTATGTGTAGAACATTGACTTTTATGTAGATCAAATTAGTCTCAGCATCGTCCACTGTGGCAAATGTATCGTTGGCCGTGGCGAATGACCCAGAATTTCATAAAATTACCTTTTTGCCCTTTTTTGTAATATTTTTCAAATGATTGGTATATTATGCTTTTGTATACTATATAATTTTGATTTAATCTTATTTTAAATAATATTTATTTATTTAATGGGGAAAACTTGTGATTCTATTTGAAAAGAAGTTTAAGTATAAGATGATTTTAATTAACCGGTTAATTTAAATTTGAAATTTATTGATGAAATTATCAATTTTCGCATCTATCGTTTGTAAAATCCTCTGATATTTAAACTTCTTTTCAAATAGGATCCTAAGTTTTCATCATTAAATAAATAAATATTATTTAAAATAAAATTAAATCAGAGTTATATGAAAGCATGAGATACAATCATTCCAAAAACATTGAAAAAAAGGGAGGAGATACTATTTCACAAAATTCTAGATTGTTTGTTGTAGCCAACCATGTGTTTGCTGTGGGAGACCATGTTGAAGCTTTTGGTTTGCATAACAATCAACATTTCACACATAAATAGTAGGGATAATTTGTTTTTAATTTTAAAATTTAAGATCCAAGATGCTACTTGCATAATAATTTAGGGTCTGTATTACTCATTAACTAATGACACGTCAGCAAGAGACTGTCACATTAGCATTTGACTGGACCTCACAAAGTTAATAGTTAATGGTGTTATCTATAAGTTAATGGTAGGGTGTAATTTACTCTAGATTTAAAAATTTAGAGTTCATTTTGCACATTTTAAGAGTTTAGGGTCCATGGTATTTTTTTTTATACTTTAAAGTCTATAATGCTTATTAATCCATTAATGTTTATACATTGTATTGTTGTAGCCACGGTTATTTTTGTTTCAAGCAAAGCAAATAGCAAGTTATATCATTATAAAAGTTTAGAATCCATGAAAAAAAATTAAAAATTGAAAAGAAAAGATCTTTGTGAATAAGCTTAATATTAAAATGTAAGAAATGTTGTAGCAGAAAAAGCATGTCCTTTTTTTTTTTTAATGTAAGGCCACAAATAAACTATGCTAATTGATATGATAAATCATATTAGCAGACAAAAGATTTCTATAATCAAAAGGCACAATATTAAAAAAATAAATATTAAAATTATCAATAGAAGCTTGGTGAATCAATTAACCTACACATTTATTTGTTTTCCTAAAAATGTGGTCAAAAAGTATATGCTTTGGAGAACAAGTGAATAGAGCTCAGGTGAGGCAAGTCTTGGATGATGAAAATCTTGTCGACGTAGTTTAATTTATTTATTTATTATAATCACAGTTATTTGAATTGCATAAATGACTATTGTTATTTGTTTTAATATGCAGGGTAAGATAATGCTTGAAAAAAATTACTATTGTTTTAATGTGCAAGGTTCAACCCGCAATTTGTTATCGACAAGGCCAAATTTCACGTCACTGGGTCATATGATCATTAATGACTTTATATCGTATACTCTTTTCTATTTTTTATAAAGTATCTTTTAATTAACTCTTTGGAATCAATAAATAGTAATTAGATCATAAATTTGTTTAAAATGGAAAAAATTAACAAGTAACTCGTTTTTAATCTCATGCATCGAAAAGATAATGAATTTTTTATAAATTTATATTATATTTTTTAATAATTAATGATTTTAAATAGGAATGATATTGAAAAAAATAATTAATACCTCATCTAATGATTCGTAATAAAGATCATCTAGTGCCTAATCATAAAGATCAAATAATTAAGCATTGATTCATAACAATCAAGATGTTCACGATCTTCTAACCGGCGGAGAAAAAGAGATGGAACGAGTCAAACTCACGCTTGACATTTGTGGAGTAGAGTGAGAAGCAAGAGCCAAAAATATAGACAAAAATATAAAAGAAGAGGTGCAAATAGTAATTTGCTCTCTCATAACACAGGAATACTATATGCATAGGCATAAAGCTAAACACAGGAGGATGTAAATTAATTGAAATCGAGACTTAAGGAATGTAGAATTATTAAAATGCAAAGTCAATGTTAATTGAAAAAAAATTGTGGTCTAATATCTCCGAAATAAAAGGACCCAAAATTGTAGGGATTGTTTGGTTTCTATATTAAAACAAAAAAATTAAAAAATTATTAGGATAAGTGTTTTAGATTTAATTATTCTCAAAACTATTTTCAAAACATTTTAAAATTATTTTTATTTTTTGTTTTTAAAATATGTTACTGTTGATGCTAAAATTTAATTTTGACCCCAAACCCAACTACTTGGGCTAAAAATAATAATTTTAACCCAAGCTCACATGAGTTTTTTGAAAAAAAAAAATAGTTGCTTACTATAAAAATGAGCTGACATGCCATTTTAAAAATTTTAGCCCAAGCCCACATGATCTTTTAAAAGAAAAGTGGTTGTTTACTATGAAAATAAACTGAGACACCCCTTCAAAATTCAGTAATGATAAAGAGTTAGGAATGTTATTGAAAAAACTATAACTAATGGCTCTAAACACGCATCGAGTCATAGAAAAATTGTCACTTTATACCTATAAATGAAAGGCCACCAAACACATTCGATCTACACGCATCTTTACAAAATCTCTCTGAACACTTTAACAAACTTAAATCCAAAATTAACTTACCTAGTACAAAAACCTTAACCCGATGTCATCTTTCACTTCACCTAATAAAACTCTTTTTATCCTTCAACATATTTAACATAGCACCCTTAGCATGGCCACACATTTAGCAAAAAGCATTGAAGTTTTTCAACAACCAATAGAACACTAGCTCTTAGCGGAATAACAATAACAGTGCCAATGCTTTTCCTTTTAGTGTTTCATCTTTTATTTCTTATAATTTCTTTTTTACCATTATCAACATCATGACCCTTCTCATTATGCAAGTCTTCCAAGTTTCTCCATTCCTTATATTTTTAAGCACTTGTAACTCACCATTTGATTTAGAAGTAAGATATATCACATTTTTTGATGATCCGCTCCTTTGACACATCTGCACAAAAAAAACATGGCCAAAACAATTATATTTAGTAGATGGACTTAGTAATTTATAGTTCATTTCATAAAATTGTACCAATTCAATTAAATAAAATTTTATATGTCATTATTTTTAATGATTTTATTTTTATAAAACAATGTCTATTTAATTTTTTATTTTCTCTCTCTATTATTATTAATGTCAAAATTAATTTATATTTAATGATATTTGAATGCCATATTTTTATTGGATGAACCATGGATGAAGTGATGCATCAGGTTTGTATAAAAATTTCTTAATTTGATTATTAAAAACTACAACCACTTTGATCAATTATTATTAGAAGTTATCATCATTAACCACTAGCAGTCATCACCATCAATCAATTTTATAGTTCTAAAATGGTTTCCATATCAATACAATCAATTCTTTCTTCTCTTAAATATTGTTATTATATAACTTTTATTTTTTATCATTTTACTATACATGTTTAACTTTTTTTTATAAAAAAATGAATTGTAAAATAGTTTTTCCAAAAAATGAAAACAGAAATCAGGCCGTAAAGTCCATAAATACTCCCAGATATAATGCCTGCTGTCACAAGCGCTCGAGTCTTGAAGCAAATACCGGTTCACGTTTCTTAATCTCGAAAGAACTATACGGTCCCAAACCCAAACAAAAAAATCCATCCACTTGACCCATGGCCTGGGAAAAGAAGACGGCGATTTGTTCGCAACATTTTTTTGGGCTAGCAGTTTGTTCATAAGATCGGAGCTTTCGTCTTCCGATGAGGGAAAAAAAAAGTAATTTTAGCCATCATTAGTTCACTATTTAGTCATTGAAAACCATAATGAAGTGGAAGTCAAGGGGAGAATCATGAATAATACCATCTAGAACAATGAAAGAGCTATGATTAAAACTGAGGTTATTAAGTTACAGGTTGCACAAAATTTGATCACACTGATACTTTTGACGATGAGAACGTCAAGCGCCAGATTCAGGGCCAGCCGGCTTTGAATTGAGAAGTGGCTGCAGAGCTTTGACCACTATCGTCATGTTTGGCCGGAAGTCAGCTTCATATTGAACACAAAGCGCTGCAACCGCCGCTAACTACATTCACATCTCAAAAACCATGAAGAATCTCATTAAGTACTTTGTTTCAATTTTCTGAAGAGAAAAAGAAGGCTGACTGTTAGGAGAGGGGAGGACCTTAGCAACAGCCTTAGGCGGGTACTCATTGTTTAGCTTCTGATCCACACATTGTTTCACTTTGTCTTCACTCAGCCTTGGAGTTGCCTGTGGCAGTAAGAAACTTTAGCAGGTGGATAATTGAAATAGGGAGCCTCAGGTCACTCAAGACTGAGTGTTTGACCGTGACATACCCACGTTACAAGACTTTGTTGTCCCTTGGGCATTGTATGGTCCACTGGCTTTCTTCCTGTCAAGAGTTCCAAGAGCACCACTCCAAAACTATAGACATCGCTTTTCTGGGTAATCTGTCCAGTCATGGCATACCTAAACAAATGCGTTATTGCTTTTAGGTGTCTGTTGGATTGTGATTACTTGTTTCACTGCAAATAGGCAATCGGGAAGAAGGTAGAAATAGGGGCATACTCTGGAGCATGATAGCCAAAAGTTCCCAAGACTCTAGTTGAATGAAGCCGAGCTGCTGTGTCAGAACTCTGGTTTGTCAAGTTGAAATCGGCAATCTTGGAGTCGAAGTCATCAAACAACAAGACATTGCTAGATCTCACGTCACGATGAACTATGGACGGTTGACACTTCTCATGAAGAAACTCGAGGCCTTTTGCTGCGCCAAATGCAATTTTTACTCTCTGGTTCCAGCTTAGTGTTGGACCAGGTTCGGCCCCTTGTACTCCTTTCCTTCCTGCATCAGCCAGATTCCACTATTTAATCAATACAGAGAATTAAATTTTTGAAATAACTAATAATAAAGTTGTAGTTGCGCACTCTCTAGCCTACCATGTAAAACGTCATGCAGAGAGCCCCTGCTTGCATATTGATAAACCAAAATTCTGTTGGGATCTTCGAGACAGTATCCCATCAACTCCAAAAAATGGTCGTGCTGTAGTCTTGAAACTATAGATAACTGCATGATCCGTAGTGTCACAATACAACGTTTGAGTGCCAAAAAAATTGCTGCAATCGATTTACAATCTCAAATGAACGAGAGCCTCACCTGTGCTGTAAAATCAGAGTCAGATTCTGGAGAAGAATTGTTATCCAGCTTTTTTATGGCTGCATCCTGGCCATTTCTCAACTTGGCGTAGTAAACCCGGCCATAGGAACCTTCTCCAATCAAAGCATCGGAACCAAAGTTGCCAGTGATGCTATTTAACTCCTCCAGCGAAATAGCTGGCGCCTCAATCGATAAATCTTTCTGTGGACCGCCTGACTTGACAACATTGCTCTTTGGCTGTGTCCCCCCTCCTATATTAAAACATGGTTACTCTAAATTAGTAGTCATAACCTGGAAGAGGAAAGGCATTTCTCTGAGAGGTTTATGATATAAGATATACTGTGCTAAAGCATAATGCTTTTTCCTAATGAAATATAGACATTCAGTGCTCTCAAGGAGCGAATGATGTAAAACTGAGTCTGAACATTAGACGCACGAACCAATTAGGGGAAAAAATAGAACACTAGATAAGAAATAGAAGAACATGAGCATGATACCTCCTCCGCCACCATATGCATTGACCCCTCCAGGTGGTGCAGCGGATTGGTTTGAAGGTGGGCCAACGATCTCTTCCTCCGTGCCTCCACAGCACATCATACTTTAAAGTAGGGCTGCACAAAAGACTGGACAGGACTGGACTTTAACCTAACCCGGAGTCTGGTCCTTTTCATGAAAAGGACTGGGTTAGGTAACCCGTAGTCCGGTCTGGTCCTGTGAAAACTCGGAGATTAATAAGACTGGATTTGGTCCATAGGACTGGGAGACTGGTCCTGTTAGTCCAATACTCACTTGGCTTTTTTTTTTTCTTTTTTCTCTATGATGACCAATAATCTATTTCAACTTAACAAATTCAATTAAGATAATAAAAATACTTATAATCATAATAAATCCATAATAATTTCTAACATCAAGAAAATAATATTTTAGTTACAGTCCAAACTCCAAATGATTTAAATACATAACTTCAATAAAAAATTAGAGGAAAGACCAAAAATAGATCAGAGGAAAAAAATCAGCAAGAACAAAAGTAATAAAAATTAGCCCACAAACATGTTCCTTCAAAATTCGAACAGATCAAGATCAGAGTGCAAAGTGCAAGACAAGGGCTTGGGCTTTAGCGCACTGAAGAAATTGAGAATGAGAGCAAAGTTGAGTGAGTAGCTGAGACGCTAAGTGCTGTTGAGTAACAGTGTTGAGGTTTTTTTTTTGATCAAAGTGCAAAGTGCAAGGCAGGATTAAGACTTTTTTTTTCTAAGGCTTATTAATTAATAATTTATAAATTAATTTTAATTATATTAAAATAATTATATAGGACCAAACCGGACTACTTAGTCCAATGCTTGGTCTCTAGTCTGGTCTTGCCCCAAAAAATAAGTCCTATCTTTTTGGTCTTTTTGGTCCTATAGGACCAACATTTTACAGGACTGGACAGGACCAGATTTTCATGGGTCGGACCTGACAGAACGCGACCACGAGACTTTTACACAGCCCTACTTTAAAGTAGTCGAAGCAGGGGTCTCAGAGAGCCATTCTGAGTAAACGATGATCAATGAACAACCTGAAAGTAATAGATTAACAATTTTCCAAGCTCTCAATTCGTCTTTGGAATTGTTCGAATTGGACAGATCAAAATAAGGTAAGCCCTCATGTTGTAAACTTGGAGAAAAACGTGTGTCTGAGAACGAAAGGATTGAGGGAGGGGACGATTGTGATAAGATTGCAATAATGTTAAATCTTTTTATTCCACTAACGACGTTGCTTTTATTCTCCCATAATCATGAAATATAAATTCCCGGGCGAAAAGGCTTCCCAACCGACCATAAAATCAGAGAAGTAAATGTGGAAATTGGATACTCAAAATGTGTTTTTGCAATCATAACCATTGACAAAATTCCAACCAAACAAGAAAACAGTATCATAGAATCAAAACCTTCTCATAAATGAAATCCAAGAGCTGGTTGTCCAAAGAAAAGAGGAAATCTAAGCTAGAAAGAAGAAGAAGATTGCATAAACCTGTTCCTGATCAACCGAAAACGCTCAATGAGACCAGGTTGGAGGAGAGATGAGGACCTGGATCGCAGAGGGAGTAATAGGCCAAACCTCCGATGAGGTTTG
Organism: Prosopis cineraria; assembly: GCF_029017545.1. Taxonomy (NCBI): domain Eukaryota; kingdom Viridiplantae; phylum Streptophyta; class Magnoliopsida; order Fabales; family Fabaceae; genus Prosopis; species Prosopis cineraria. The sequence goes on along the minus strand of NW_026555334.1, from coordinate 39,306,828 downwards.
TTTTGGGAAGGGTTATTTTTTCAATTTTCCTGGAAAGTCGGTTCGTTGAAGCAGAGTCTAACCGCTAAAACTAGAATACGGCTTTCTTCTTCCCTCGGACATTGCACGTCCTTCGCTTATTTCTACTTTAAAATTTTAATGCATCTGCTTTTGTTGCTCTAATCGGACGGTTCCCATCCCCACAGGGTGACTTCATGAGGCGGGATCCGTCCATGAGAATTCCTAATTCAACCTTGCTATTTGCCTCTGTTTCTGCTTAATTATCATGATGTAATTTTTTAACTGATTTCCCAGCATTGCGTAGAATTAGAGAATAATTAAGCTACCATATTTAGGATTTATGAACCATTTCTATGAATTTTATTTATATAATCAATTTTTTGTGCGCAAGCTATTTGAGAATAAAATTTATTGTTGATAAATTATGAATAACATTGTTTATCATAAATTTGTTTTTATAACACAGATAAATTTCAAGCCTATTGTATCTACATCCCATTGTTTTAAACTCTAAGCTTCCAGTTTGTATTTTTTTTTAAAAAAAAAAAACCTCTAAAGCTTGTTTGTTGGGTACGAAAGGGAGAGCTGAATTCTTTTTTTTTTTTTTTTGGACAATAGTGATTCATTCAACTCAAATGAGTTACACAGTTAGGGGAGTGCTGATTTTCAAGAGGAGTAAATTTCATAATTTTCATTGAATAAAATAGGCCTCTCGAAGGAAGGACTTGGGATTTTCGACTTAATTGGGGAGCTAAATCGTTGTTAGACTAAATTTTAATTATTCATGAGACCAAGTTCTAAGCTTTGTCACTTAGTGTGCTTGTATGTAATGCACAATAACATTGATATTATTATATTATTTATTTTGATCTTATTTATAATATATTTTTATAATTTTTAACTTTATCTTTATCTTTTTATTCTTATTAAATATTAAAGTACTATATTTTTAAAATATATATATATTTAATAGAGATAAATTTACAAATTTGTTTAGTTTCTAGATAGAGTTAATGAGGTTTGATTTTTTTAGTTTCAATAAAACATATTAGAAGTTACTTATAAATATTAAATAGCAACTTAATGCCTACTTTTGATCATCTAATTTTATGTAAAATTTCAATTTAATTGCTTAATTTTATTAAAAAAATTCAGTCATCTAACAATAATATTATTAATTTTAAATTATTATTTTTTATGCTAATAACTGTTATTTTAAAAAATAAATTTAACATATCAATATTTGAAAATATTATATTTTATGATTATTTGAAAATTTTAATGAAAGAATTTCTTGCAATGATGTTAGGGTTATGGATTAAAAAGACACTTTATAAAATTAAATGATTAAAATAAAATTTCATGCAAAGTTAAAAAATTAAAAATACATTTTAGTATAAATAGCATTATAGGATGGAATATAGATTTGACATTAGATATGAGTATTAAATTAAATTTTTTGGAACATTGTGCACATCTCATGAGTGGTGAACACCTTTACAGATTGAGATGCTTTTCATATTTTTTCTCAATATATTTCTTCACATCCAATCTCACCCATTCATTTAATCATTGTTTTAGTTTAATGGTGTGAAATTGCTAATTATAGCAAGAAAATAAATACAATATTTATTTAATGGTTAACATTGATAAGCATTATGGTCTTAACTTTAAAAGCATTTAAGTGATAATAGTAAATAATTTATTTATTTTGATGCGATAATTAGCTATCTCATGTTATTAAATCAAAATAATAATTAAATGAATAGTTGAGATTGGATATGAAGAGATGGATTGAGAGAAAATATGAAGATAATCCAAATCTGTACGTTTACCAGTTGTTTTAAATGATGTTTTACAATGTTATCAAGTAGTAATATTAACCAATAACTTAATTTCAAAAAAATGAATATTTAGCAATAAATATTCATGCCGTAAATTTTCCAAAAAAGCCAAAACTGGGGTAGAAAATTTTCCAAAAAAGCCAAAGCTGGGGTAGAAAGGTTTATTTATTTTTCTATTTATTTTTCGGGTACTGTTTTATTTTAATCGAATAGACATGCTTGCTTTATTGAATAAATAATTAATCTTCATTTGATTCTGTATTTTTTTTTTTATAAAGATGGAATCAACTCGATCGGAATTGCCATGGGATGAACAATAATCATCAGCGACCCATTATTACGTTTGTTTGGTTAGAGATGATCCTATTAATGCTTTTTTATGCATAAAAGTTAAAACCCTCATTTCCGCGCCCACGGAGAAAATAAAAAGAAGAGCACTCGCTTCAGTGTGAGAGTCCACAATTCTGCGAGGGGCTTTTTCAATTCACTCAATATACAATGGATGAAGAAGACCAGCAAAAGGTTGCAGATCTGGTCAGGGAGTTGGTACTTCGATTGCTGTCCCAGAATCAAACATCCGATTCAAGAAACGCAATCCCTAACTCCCACGAGTTTCAAAAGTCTCTTCGTTATGCATTTCGCATCCTCTCCAGCAGATTGATGCCCTCCGTTGCTCCAGACGCTGCCGCCATCGCGGAGTCCGTCAAGCGCCGCCTCGCCACTCAAGGTAGATCCGCTGAAGCCCTTACTTTTGCTGACCTTTACTCCAAATTTGCTTCAAAATCCGGTGTCAATAACAAATGGGCGGTAATTTATTTACTCAAAATTATATCCGAAGATCGGAAGAACTTGAAAACCCAATTAGATACTTCGGTTTTGTTGCCCAATTTGGTATTAACTGAAGGTGAGTCGGGTAAGGATTCAAGGATTTTGCATAGCCATGCTGCTCAGGATAAGGGATGGAATAACGGGGTTCTGTTGGTTACCAAGGATGCAGATAATCGTCGTGACATTGCTTTCCGGGAGTATGTAAATTTCGTTAAGGAAGAAAATGAGGTGTCCGAAGAGGTCTTGGTTAGGGATGTTTTATATGCATGTCAAGGAGTTGACGGGAAGTATGTGAAGTTTGATAATAACCTAGATGGCTATGTTTTGTCACAGTTGATTAAGGTCCCTAGAGCCACTAGGGCCATGGTGCACAAACTCTGTGAACTGGGGAAGTTGTTTAAAAAGGTTACAGGGTACATCTTGCAGATTACAGATCGACTTACAGCTGACGATGTAGGTACTGTGGGGCAGGCATTTTGTGCCGCATTGCAAGACGAGCTTGCTGAGTACTATAAGTTGCTGGCAGTGCTTGAAGTACAGTCTTCAAATCCCATTCCATTGGTATCAGACTCAGCTAGCTCATCAAATTATCTTTCATTAAGGAGGCTAGTTGTTTGGCTTGCAGAGCCAATGGTGAAAATGAGGTTAATGGCTGATTTGGTTGATAAATGTAGGGTTTTAAGGGGTGGTGCGATGACTGGCATGATTCATTTGCACGCCCAACATGGCGATCCGCTAGTTCATGAATTCATGGGGAGATTACTGCAACGAGTGTGCTCTCCACTTTATGAAATGGTGAAGCGGTGGGTTCTAGAAGGGGAATTAGAAGATTTATTCACTGAATTCTTTATTGTTAGCCAGCCAGTGAAAGCAGAATCTCTATGGAGAGAAGGTTACAGGCTCCATGCGGCCATGCTTCCTTCATTCATTTCACCTTCTCTTGCTCAGCGTATCTTGAGGACAGGCAAGTCCATAAATTTTCTTCGTGTTTGTTGTGATGATAGTGGTTGGTCTAAAGCTGCAACAGAAGCTGCCCCTGCCACAGGGGCTACAGCAAGAAGAGGTGGTTTTGGCTATGGTGAAACTGATGCTCTTGAATCCTTGGTTGACGAAGCAGCAAAAAGAATCGATAAACATTTGTTGGATGTAATATACAAGAGGTACAAATTTAAAGAACACTGTCTTGCAATTAAGAGGTACTTACTGCTTGGTCAAGGTGATTTTGTTCAATATCTGATGGATATTGTTGGGCCTGACCTTTCTGAACCTGCTAACACTATAAGCTCTTTTAAACTTGCGGGATTGCTGGAAACTGCAATTCGATCATCCAATGCTCAATATGATGACCCTGACATATTGGATAGGTTGAGGGTCAAAATTATGCCACATGAAAGTGGTGATAGGGGCTGGGATGTATTTTCACTCGAATATGATGCAAGAGTTCCGCTAGATACTGTATTTACAGAATCTGTGATGTCAAGGTACTTGAGAATTTTTAATTTTCTCTGGAAGCTTAGAAGAGTGGAACATGCACTTATTGGTGCGTGGAAGACCATGAAACCCAATTGTATTACTTCTCATTCTTTTACCAAGCTGCAAAATACTGTAAAATTGCAATTAGTTTCAACATTGAGGCGCTGCCAAGTTCTTTGGGTTGAAATGAATCACTTTGTTTCAAACTTGCAATATTATATAATGTTTGAAGTCTTGGAGGTATCATGGTCAAATTTTCTAAATGAGATGGAAGCAGCCAAGGATCTTGATGACCTACTTGCAGCACATGAGAAATATCTACATTCAATTGTAGAGAAATCTCTCCTTGGAGAGCGTTCTCAGTCCATTTACAAGTCTCTGTTTACAGTGTTTGACCTTATATTAAGATTCCGGAGTCATGCAGATCGGTTGTATGAAGGAATCAATGAGTTGCAATCAAGGTATAAGACCTTCGGTATCATCTCCATTATAATTTTTTCTGACTTTAAACAAGATTTTCCTAGTTTTACACATGCCTCTATCTTTGGTATATTTGACCACGTCTTTGATTCAGGATCATGGAATCCTCCTTTCTTGACCAGAAAAAATCACGAAAGAAAATAAACAGGACTGTGGATCATGATTCCTGGATTGCTGATGGCAGGAAAGCCCTAACTCAACGTGCTGGTGAATTTCTTCAAAGTATGGAACAAAATCTGAATGTGATTGCTGAGGAGTATTCATCATTTCAAGAGGAATTTGTTTCTCAGTTGCCTGTACAGCAGCATGTTGATCTTAAGTTCCTCTTTTTCCGTCTTGACTTCAATGAATTTTATGGGCGGTTGCGTCCAAGCATATAGGTCTATGAACACCAGGAGGTTCAGTTCAAAACATTGTTTCTGAGAAGACGAGCCATAAATATATGCTTTGCCACATGCTAGCCTCCATTGTGATTGACGGAGCAACTGTATCAGTACTTACCAAATGTTTCATTGTCCAGGAATGGATTATTGGTATGGTGGATTCTTTTCCTTTCTAATATACTATATCCATCAAAAATATTTAATTGTGGGATCTGACTCACTCTCTCTTCCTGCAGATGGTTTTCACTCCTTTCTGGTGTTTGCGTGGTAGCTTGCAATGAATGTGAATGTATTAATAGTCCGATTTGGTGTGAGAGGCGGGCAGCAGTATGCACACTAGTATCTGATATTTTATGATTTATTTGGCATTTCCAGCGGGTTTTGCATGCTAGGCAATTCAGTGATTGTACATCTGTAACATAGTTTTAGTAGCACTGGCTTGATGAAAAGAATGAGAAAAAATGTAGTCTTGGCATTACCTTCTATCTTTTCACGGTAATAATAGCTTCTCCCTGATCTTAAGTGCTAGGGTTTTGCCCGGGTGATTTAAAAAGAGAGCCATGTGTGGAGTGTGGTGAAGAATCGAAGTTACGCCTTGCTATAGGATCCTATTTGCGGGGAAAATGACCAGTTCTTCTCTGAAGAAAACAAGAATACCGTTGCAATTCAAAGTGCTTCATAAATGTTTCTGAATATATTGACAGAAAATGTAATTTGCATCGATGTAAGCTGAGACAGGGAATTGTAGAGTGGAATTCCTTGCCCTTCGGTCTTTTTAATTGTTGGCCGCATGTGAGAAATAGGCTGTTAGCAGAGTAATCTTTGTGACGTGTTTAAAGAGTAAGTTATACTATTTGGTCAAAAAATAAAACAAAAAAGCAAGTTATACTAAGCCATTCACTGTATTTCAATTTTCAATCTGGATATCTGGGTTATGATTCTGACTTTCTTTGCTCTGAGAAAGTTTTCAAACTCCTTCATTTCTTTTAACTATGGTTTAATATTTCAATACACAGATTAAAAATATACAGCAACTTTTAAATTCAGAAAAATATAATCTTCCCTTTTAATCCCTGACTTAATCTCTTCTGCTTATGGAATCATTTTCAGTTAACTTTTTCATCAATTTTATAACTAAACTTACGCGTAAATAAATTTTTTAACGTCTTTATTAACTTTGCCGCACCGATCACAATAATAAATAAAAAATTTCTTGTAATTCAAATTTAAAGAAGTAGATTCAGTTGTATATTTGCCCCCAACTGTATCGCACGCGCTTAGGTTGACATTTAGACTGTAACACCAATAAAACGTACTAATTACTAATTAGTCATAATTCAAAGATTAATGTCATTGGAAGCTCCTATTTAAGGAACAAAACCTGCTTCCTAATATCACATTGTTGCAGTTTACCAAAAAGGGGAAACATCATTGTTATGGCTTATGAGGGAGGCCTGAGGGTGTTTTTGGGAGCACTTATCCATGGGGTGCCTGCGATGGCAAATCTCCACAAAGCACTCACATGCTCTGGCGATGCGTATTCAATGCCAACCCTTGGTCCTACCAACATGCTTTCTGGCTTTGGACCATCTAACACTTCCAAACCACCTGCATCACAAAGTCACCCGTTTTCCTCGAGATATCGCTCTATCCATTTGTCAAATTTACGTTTCAGTTCAGACCTATGAGCATACCTGGTCTATAAAGGGGATGGTTGGACCATTCTGTTGAAAGACCCAGTGCCTGACCAACCTAAGATTTTGGACAGCAGTAACACAAGTCAGTTTCAAAACCAATCCTGATTTGATCATGTCACAGAAATAAACTCCCACCAAATGTCTCAGTAACAATCATGGCCAGAGGAGGATCATATGATGAAGGAACCTTAAAACAGTGAATAGTAGTTTCTGTACTTTCTTCCTTATATTTCTCCTTCCAACTTTCCGTCCAGCTAGAACCTCCGTCATCATAAGTATTTTAGTCAATTTTGCAATAGCAGATTGTGATGCATATAAAATATTTTACTGATGATTGCTACGTCGTTGAAACAACGTGTGAGATAGCATGTACAATGTGCATTTGAGATTGCTCGTTCTTGGATAATGGACAGAGTTCTAAGAACTTCTTAGAGAAGAAGGGTAAGCAGTAAGCAATTTATTAACAGAGTTGGGTTCCTCAAAGCATCTCAAACTGATTATAAGCGGGGGCAACATGAAAGATGAGAAACTAACCTTCCCAGGGCCAGTAAGAAGTACAGGTTTCTCAGTTTTCTGACCTCGGCGCTGCTGAATGACATCCAATCCTGCCATAGTCTCGAGCATAATGAAGATACATCAATGAGTAGTATAAACAAGGGCAGTTATTTGAAGGAAAATGAACCATGAATCAGAGGTTGATGTAACAAAGAAGCTAATGATATTTCAACTTTATGAAGCCCAATAGTGATCCTGAAAATTTAGCAACATATTATCTCTTTGATTATCTGTGAGTTGAAGTCTCCACGCTACTCACACACCCACAATTATGAGGTTGATAGATATTTACAAATAAAGAGTGTTATCCTAAGGTAAGTGACTAAGAATCACTTCTTCTCATCAAAGGCTAGCCTGCATGACAGATGGGCTAAACTCAATAAATGATACGACGAGTTATATAACCAGAGGTGATGACAGAGCTTTACCACTAACGGGGGCACAAGAACGAATCAAAACAGCAGCCCCAGCTCCCTCCTTGTCAGCAACAACATTCAGCATTATGTGGAGACCATAGCAAAGATAAACATACGCATGTCCACCCGGCCCAAACTACAAGTTAGAAACAAACCATTAAAAAAAGTAATCTATAAATTACTCAGAATCCTCAAATCTTCAATGAAGGCAGAGATTAAGATGGGAAAATGCATGTAAAACGAGGGCAAACGAAGCCTCTTACAACAGGGGCAGTTCTTGCTGTGATGCCAAATCGACCATGACAAGCTGAATCATTTTGTCTGTATGCTTCCACCTATCTGAGATGAATTCCTCGTTAAATACCAAATAAACTGTCCCACACCCTCAACACGCACGTAATGAGGCACAACCATTGCATGGAGCCAAGGAAAAGACAAAAAAGGAAAAAGACGCAATGCTTAGTGATTTCATTTCCTCTCTAGATGAGGTATGTGGAACTAAATGAGAGAAAAGAAGATTCAAGATTTTTTTTTTAAAAACAGGACAAAACAACTGCAGGGCTCTGCACCGAATGAAGTTCAAGATACGTTAGCTTTGGTTCAAGTAACTGCTGATTTCCTAACATCTCAGAGCAACTATTGTACAATTAGAGGTCTTCAATAAGAGTGATTCGCTGCTTTACATTCATACTTCGGAAAACTTGACTGAGAGATACTCCATATACTTGAGTTGTTTACCCCAAAAAAAGTATACAATCGACATAAAATAACTCGCTAACAATTTGAAAAAAAGCGCAGATCTTTATTGCACCAATTGAGCATGGCATGGGGGGCAACCAGACTTGTCGCAATGAGCTGTACCACAGAGTTATTTTGTCGGGCTGAAGAAAGCAAAAGAACGATGTCCACAAATATAGACGCTGTCCTACTGCAATCGAACGATGCATTGGAAAAAGAACGATGACGAGAATCTTATTTACCTCAGTAATCTGGAGAATAACATCGTCCCTGCGGATAAACTTTCCCAGCAAACGGGGGGCAAGGTCTAACGCATCAATTTGAAAGAAATCTCGTGGCAATATTTTCATTGTTCCAAAACATGTACTTGATAGTGGCAAAGCATTCAATGTAGGTTGGGGTTGGGTTTGGAGTTGAGGCTTAGATTTAGCCCTAAGCCTAGTTGATTTGGAACGCTGACTCGTCCCAACTCGGCTGTCATGGCCCGGTTTGGTCTCCGGAATGGACAAACAGGGCTTTCCTTCTCGTTTGAATCGCTGGGTTCTTGGTGTTCGCTGGCCGCGAAAACAATAGGAATCAAACAACGAATCAGGTACTGATGCAGAGGGTGACCCGCCCTGGACTTTGGCGGGCCTTGACTCCGGCTCCGGCATAGACATGGGGCGGCTCAGATCATGCCAAATGCAGTGCAAAATCTTCCGCCGTTGGAGCCCCCCGTGATTATCATTTTTCGGGCACCTCTTTTACGTTTTACCTCATTTATTTAATTTAATATATAAAAAAAAGGGAGAATTACAATTAAATCTTTCGCAAAAAAATTAATTACTATAAAATTTATTGATATTGAATTAAATTATATTAATTATAATATAGTTTAATTTAATTATTAATAAATTTTATAGTAATTAATTTTTTTAAATAGTCAATATAATTTAGTTCAATTATCAATAGACCTTATAATAATTAATTTTTTTATGTGGAACCTTATGATAATTCTCCAAAAAGAAAGAGTTAAAATTCAATTTTATCTCTGTATTTATTTTTTAAAAAAGGTTGGGCACCTTATATTTTTAAGTGAAGTAATTTTACATTTGAACTATTTTTTCAAAGAACAAAAATTCTTTCTATTAGTTAATAGTTAATTTTTTTTATTTTCTATTAACATAGCATGTGCGTTGGGCCCACATATATTCTTTGATACTAATGTGTACCTAAACTCTTATTCTAGAAGCATTGAACATCCTAAAGTCTTTTTTTAAGAGTGTTAGCCTCCTTGAAATTTTATTGAAATAAATTTAATAAATATTGTTAAAATATTAATTATTTTAACATTTAATAATTTAAATATTATTATTTAAAATATTACACCACCTAATTTAATATTTAATATTTTTAATATTTTGTAATTTTGTATAAAAAATGAAGGGAATGAATCTTCAAATTAAAAAAAAAATTCTTCTCAACTTTTCATTTTTCTCTTATTAAGTAACTTTTTTGAAGCACATTAATAAAATAAGTGATATCTTTTAAATAGATATTTTTATTGACATATTGTTAGTCCTCTTTGTCATATTTTTTGTTTTACTCCTAATACTGCAACATATGAAGAGTATTAAATTTAAGTAGTGTAATATTTTGAAAGAAGATTGTTAGTTGACCAAAAAAATTATAAAAAATGACCTAAAAATTTAAGGAACCTAACCAATATTAAAAATATAAGTAAGTTTTAACACACATAAAAAACATAACGATATTGACCCTATCTTGGAGAGTAGATTGAAGATAGATATATAAGAAAAAAGAAATTACCTATCAATTTATAAAATACTAATTTGAGTTGTTAATATTTTAAAAATAATTTATAAATTTTGAATGAATATTTATAAATAAAAATATTTAAATTATTAAATATGAAAATATTTATATTTTGATAATATTTATTAAATTTTATTTTAACAAGACTTCAAAATATTCAATATTCTTGAAAAAATTTTAGGGTGCCCAGAGTTGTTAAAAAAGAGTTTAAAGGCAATTAACATTAAAGGACATAGTTAAAGTACCTGTCATTGTGTCTGAGTTTCAAACACATGTCACGTCAGTAGAAAATGACAAAGTTAATGGTCTTCAAATAGAAGGGTGTTTTTAGACCTTGAAAAAATATTTTTTAAAAAAATTACCCCACTTAAGTATATAGTGTGCCCAGTGCTTCTAAGAAAATAAGTACAAGGAAAAAATTGAATCTTAACAAAAAAAATTATGATTTTTTAATTTTGACCTTCCACATGAAATTATGAATTGATTGATTTTTTTTTTTTGGAAAATTTGTTAAGAAAGACAGCTAAAAATTTAATTGCTAAGATGGACTTGGAAAAGATTTTCAAATGAAGTCCTTTGATATCATTAATTAGGAGGTAAAAAAGACAAGATTATCCTCACCAAATACTCTCCCTTTCCCTCCTCTCTCTCTCTCCCTTGCAATTTTTTACAGCGACATTGACATTGTTCTAGACAGCAACTCATGATTTTAATGATGATGGCGGCAAGCATTGAGGTCATGGTTTAGAAGACAGTGGGAGAGCAAGTAAAGAATGACTATCTTGGTTTGAACCCTCGGGCTTTTCTACTCCTAGAATTTGGTGAAAGATAGGGTTGGATCTAGAAAAACTTCAACAAAAGCTTTTTATTTTTAATTCCTAATGCACTTATTATGATACTTGTAATATCGCTTAAATTACTCCACTATCTTAATCATATAACCAAACATTATCATGGTAATTAGGGAGTCACTACTAACTATCTTGATCATCTCACCATGGTAAAAAGAGTTTAAATGCAATCAAAAGAGCTACCCATAATATAAAAGAAAAGGACCTATATTAAAAGTCTACTATGGTTATAAGAATTAAACAAATAATTTTGTAGCTTAAATTAAATAATAGTAAATAGATTCGACTATGATAAAATAGACTCTGCCATGGTAGAAAGGATTTAAAACTATTTAATAGCTATTAGAATATTATAAAAGATTAAACCCATGAAAACAAAGTATAAGTAACCTAGTCATTGGGACCTTAAGATGACAAGCACATCAAAACATGTTAAGGTTTAAACATACTCATATCAAAGTTTCAAAATCATTTGGAAGCATGGATAACACTCAATTTTGAAAACTATAGTGAACAAGGGTCCAAATGCCATTTCTCAAAATTTCAAGAGCATTTATTGTAATTTCTTAGCAAATTTAACCTAAATTAGTTGTATTAAATAGGGTTAATTAAATAAATTATGTGATGTGTTGTAACATCCTAAAAACTTAAACCCTATTAATTAAGCTAAATTAAGGTAATTAAGTTTATTAATGTGGTGTGTGGCTAGAGAGATTTAAAAAGTGTGTTTGATTGTGATTTCAGTCGTAAATGTGAGTCTAAAATAGAGTCGAGCTATTTGGGCAACAAAAGATGAGAAAGAACTAAAGAAGGTTCCTATATGCCACATGCTATGACGTGAGGGACATCCGTCATGGTGTACAGAGGCAAGCAATGCAAGTCTAGCCTCTTTGTGCCATTCACTTATGGCTAAAATCTTGCATAAGTCAATCACTGTTTGCTTGAAAAACTAAAAGAGGGAGTATTAGAAGACAAAGAGAGAGCAAAAACGTTTGTTAGGGCTTGCTTCCTTGAAGGTCATGGAACAATTATAAGCCATGCTACATTTAAGGTAGGAGTCCCAAACTCCTAAGCCTTTGGAGCCTTTTCTCTTTCCACATCAGAGCTAGAGCCTATAAATTATTGAAAGAAAAGGGTGAGTCTAACTACTCAGTAATCATTTTCAAGTATCAATGGTTCCCAACAACTAACAACTTACAAAACAATTAATGTGGGGTTTAAATACTCTAAATAACTCCTATTATATCCATTTTAGCCAATGAGTTTGGACTCATAGCTTATATAGATTGAAAAATGACAATAAATATGGTTGTTGGTGTGTTTTATGACCATTAATAATAGTTTAATGGTTCATTTATGACAATGTAGGTTAGTGAAACTCAGTAAACCTACTGGGTATGATTAAGAGTAAATTTTGATTTTGATTAAGAGAGAATATCAAGTTAGAATGTTGGTAAATTACTCAAAAAGGGATATTAATGAATGTGTTTGTGATTGGTTGTAGATTTATCTAAATTTTGGCACCATTCAAGCTAATTAATAAGCTTTGAAAGTTATATTTTGAGGGGTAAACCTTTGACCTCTCAAAAATTTAAGATAATTGAAAAATAATTTAGTTTGTATAGTTGTTTATTAATTAGTTATTTTTTGAATTTAATAATTTAGAACTTGCTTGGTGTTTTAAATACTCATTGATGCATATTTAGCACTATTTGAAGTTGTATTGAATTGTTGAAAGCAATATATATATTTATACATGTGTGATTAATGATGATGATTGAGCGTATGCTATTATGTGATGTTGGTATGTGGAGTATAATGGAGAAAGAGGATTATGTGAACATGTTATCATGTGATTAGTGTGCTCTGCATAGCATACAAATTGTTATTATTGCATAGTATGATTATTGGCATGAGTTTCGCCTAGAAAGAGGAGTGTATTAGTAAATCCATATGGTAATTATGGCTTACGTTGAAATCAAAAGCTTGCTCTAGTACTGACTGTTAGAATTAAGAGATAGCCATTGTCTCACTTGTTTTTCAAGGGACTAGAACCTAACTAGTCTCCAAGTAATTTATAAGGAGGCTGGGTTAGGGGTACGATATTCCATGGTTGTTAGTATTGGAAGAAACTATGATACATAAGTGAGTGAATTAATCCTGACTTGGTAGCTCTTCACAAGTGAAAGGTTACTTAATTTGAATTACGGTCGTCGGTATTAGATAGTCGCGGGTTTCATGTTGGAGATAATAGGAGGATATGAGGCTAACATTGATCATGCATTTATAGTTTCGACCACATAGTTGTTATTATTGTGGTTTAACGTGTCTTTTAGGGGTACATAGTTGTTATTGATGTACATAATTGAGATATTTCTAATGATACGCATTTTATGCCTAATCACATGGTTGTTATTTTTGTGACTGAGGCTATGTTTGATATTTATGTATATAATGATTGTGTGTTGCCATTTGTGTCTAAATTTAATTTATTTACAACTATATAGGCCAGGTTGACCTTGGTTATTGAGTGGTTATACTCACCCCTCATTTTTTAATATTTTAAGGTCTATTCATTAGATCAAGATAGGGGAGAACAATAAAAGGCATAGGATTCTAAATAAATCCTATTCGTTGGCCTCCTAGTTTTAATTATGTGTATTAAACATTGTTAATTTGCCAACTAAGATTTCATTCTATTATTTTGACTACTTGCATTATGGTTGAGAAAATGTTTAGTCTATTTTATGCCCTGAGCTATTGATATGTAATTGTAGAGCTTAAATAGAGTCGAAATACTAGTGCAAGTAAGATATGATGTATTTAGTTGTCATGGGATGAATACTTGAGATTTTATGCAAAGTTATCTCTCCCTTATGTTTTTGTGAATCAAGGGCTTGAGCGGTGAATTTATGATATATGTGTATTGGAATAGATATGGTGTGTTACACGAGTTATAAATGGTCCACTGAGTATGATCTGAAGATTGTTGTAGGTTTTTAGCACTTGTGATATGGTTTGGCATCTAGTTGTGAGTTTTTATGGAATAGGAGTGAATTTTATCAATGGCATCTGACTTTTGATTAAAAAAATAACTTGATTGTGAAACTTGTATCATTAGCTAGAGTTAGGAAAAAGCTTTTTACAGATGCCTAGATCACCTCAATCAAACATCGAGTGAAGAAATAGGACATGTCATAAGTTCATCCCAGGTGCTATCATTTAACAGCAAAATTGCTATCAAATTCATGTAATGCACTGTGGCGGACATGGCACAAGGGCAGACACACTGCGGCATGCCTACAGTAAGTCACTACGCATATGTTGCTTTTTGCACAGTTTACTATTTTAGAGTTTATATGCAAATGTTTTAATTCGTTCTTTAATTCTCATGCTTTCGCATATGTTTTAAACTCTGATTTGCGAATGTTAAATATGGATGGGATTATTTTAAGTTGTGAAAACTCAAGATATCTATTTGTGTAATTTTGTTAAACTTGATAATCCAGATTGAAGTTAAACTCGTGATTACCATAGTTTTTGAAGTTCATTGTATTAAAGTAAGAAAAGCTTACATGTGTGGTTACAGAGAGTTAATAGATATTTTGGATTGTGATTTTAGCTCCAGGATTAAGTTCGAAGTAAAGTCGAGCTACTCGAGCATGAAAAAGTGAGAAAAATAAGGAGAAAAAGCCTCTCTGCCACATGCCATGGTGCATGTGTGGTGTGCTGTAGCCCATAAGGCTAGAAAACATGAAGTGATTCTTTTTGTACAGTGTACTTTCTGCGTAATTAAGTACGTGACAGACTAAAAAAGTAGAGGGAGAAATCATAAGATTAGAAGGAGAGAATGAAGAGAATGAGGAGGGCTTTACTAGGTCTTCAATTTCAAGAAGGTTGGAGGTATTTTGAATTTACCAAATCACAAGAGTAAGTTTTCTAACGTCTTTTTCTCCGTTCGTAACCCATTTTTTAAAGTTTTTTGTTAGGATTTGATAACGGAAGATTAATTTTGATCTATCTAGGTTATAGATCCAAATTTATTAATCTAAATAAAGTTAATGTAAATTATTTTAGTGGTTGAAACCATTAATAAGGAGTTTTATGCATTAATGATAGTGGGTGATCATTCAAATATGAAAACAAACTATTAACATGGGTGTTTAAGTTGATTGGAAGCCATCAATGATAATATGAAAGTTTAATGAAGTTATGTAAGGCTAAAGAGAGTTAATGCATCTAATTTGTAAGCCTAAATGTGAGAAATAAGGGAATTAGGTATTTTAGAAATAGAAATGAGAGTTGAAAGTATATTTGTAGCAATGTTAATTGAGTTTGGACTTGATTAATTGTATATTAATCATCCAGGCACCATTTTAGGCTTGAAAAGCAAGCTTGAAACCATATATTGTGGGGTAAACCTTTAAATTTTTAAATGTTCGAGGTAACGAGAAGAAACCTATCTTGAATAATTAATTGTTAATTGAGTTTTAATGTAAAAATGTGTGTGTTTCATGTATGATTGCATTGTGAATGTGGAAACATGCCATAAACTAAATGATAGCATATAAGTCTTGTTTTGACTTGAAATGTGGAGTTAAATTCAAAGTAATTTCTAAACTTTGAATATATATTGGTATAAGAAGTGTGATGATCATATGTTAGTAAAGAAATTGATGATTGAGTGAACTAAAGAATATTTGTGAAAACGATATTAATACCCACTTAGATACATGATATCGTAAACTCAATGTGTTGATTCTGAGTAAATAAAACTATAAAATGGGTGAACATCGTATTTTGCATGATCATCTAGTGAGAATTCACCTAAAGAGAGAAGTAGAAAATACGTATGGCATCCATGGCTGCCTTCCAGTGCACAAAGGCATAGCCTTGCCTCACTATTTGTCGAGAGACTGTCCTATAGTTTGTCAAGGGATTATAATTTAGCTAACTCCACCTATTCATCGAGGAGATTAACTCAGAGTATATGACACCCTAGATATTTGAGAGTGGGGGAAGATGTGGTCTAAGAGTGAGTACTGTAATCTTTGGCCAAGTCACATCTCACAATTGGTGAGCTTGGGTATTCTAGTCACACGGGTGGAGCCCTAATTGATATTATAGTGTAGGATTTTAGTCAAAAAAATAATGAGAGTATAAGGAGGAATTGATCATGCATATGTGTTTATTTGACGTGTTGCGTGGTTATTAAATTTGTGGCAAGTCATGATAGTGAATATGACATTGTCACACGGTTGATTGAGTTGTGGCAATATGTATTGAATTTATGTGTTTGGGTAATTATCCCATGTTTGTGTGTGTTGTGATAATGTACTTTGTGAATTAAATTAAGAAATATGAAAGTGAGAATTATAACTTGTATCACATGTAATTGAATGTTTTTGAGTAATTAACTCATTCTTGTATGTTTAATTCATTTGACATACAACTGCATAGAGTATGTGTACTTTGATTATTGAGTAGTTAGACTCACCCCTCTCTTTCAATATTTTATATGCTTTAGCTTTGATGCAGAAAGAGAACAAGCTCCAGAGGCTTAGGAATCTGGGATTCCTACTGTAAAGCCTCTTACCTAGATTTATTTTGTGTAAAAGATAATATATTGCCAATTTAGATGCATTTTATTATATTTGCATCATTTGTTGTTAATGAATTTTAGATGTATTTTAAGCCTTGGAATGTTGTATGTTAGATGTTAAAATATTAATAAAGCTAAAATATAGTACAAGTGTAGGGACGTTGATTGATCATAACTATGAATGTTTGTAATAACTCAAGAATAAAAAAAAGGGGGTCCTTTTTGTAATTTTGTTCTTTATAGAATTACCAATATAACCTCCCCTGATCAGATATAATTTTCTCTTTCTTCTCTTTCTTATTTGAGTGTCGGTGCATTAGAGTATAGAGGGAGCGAGAAGAATCTGGAATTTGGATGATTGACGCTCCTCATTTCTCTGTCATCACCGACTCATCTCTGCCTTCTTCATTCCTTGCCATTACTGTTGTCTAAGGAGGGTCATGGTTGCTCTCAAATATTCATGTTCATCATCATACCTCCCATCTCTGTTTTTTTTACTTTCCTTCCTCCGCTGCTCTCCTTGTGTCATTCGCGTCTAGCTGGGATGAGGGTCGAAGTCGTCAGAGCTGGAAGGTTCTACTTGCAATTTGTTTTCCCCCCATTTCATCTGTGAACTTCATCATCTTCTTCATCGTTCCATATTCCCTATTTCTGTTGCTTCTTTGTCTGCTGTGCTGTCCGTGTGGTTCTGGGATAAGAGGTCACAAAGCATCACAGCTGATGGGTTGTTGCTGTGAACTCGTATTGGTGCTGTTGAAACTAGTCTTCCTTCCTTTTCTGTGCGTGGTGATAGTGCTGTTTTTCTCTCCCCTATTCAGCGTTCAAGAATCTCTTCTCCTCCTTTATCGGTCTGCCACCGTTCAAGCTAGCTAAATTGAGGTGAGAATTCTTTAGCCTTCCTTCTTTATAAGCTTGTGTGAGTGAGAGTGCGAGTAGATGATTGAAGTTAAAAGAAAAATTGTTCTTCTCTATGCTGTTGTCGTTGCTCTGTGTGTAGCTACGGATTTTTATTCTTCTGTTGTGTGTGTGCGCATGACGCTACAGAGGGTTAACGTGTTATGTTGTGGTTATGTGTGAGGAAGCTTAACCTTTAGGTTCTTTTTGATATGTATATATGTAAACCGATGATTAAAGTGGCAAAACCTGATTCCCCTGTTGCTATCCGTGATTGTGTGTGGGTGATTGGAGTTAAAAAAAAATGATAATACTATTTATGCATGCTCTCTGTCGCTGCTGTTATACGAGGAAGAGGACTCAAATTTGAGCTGGAAGTCCATTCTAAAGTTAGATAAAATATGTGTATATATATATGTGAGTGTGTGAGTCATAATTTTTGAAATTAAATAAATCTAAATTGGATTAAATATGGCTAGAGAAACTATTAAGGAAAAATGGGAAAAGAGTAGCTTGGACATATAACTCAAATAATTAGAATTTATGCACCTAAAGTAATTAGTGCAAAATCTATGAGAAAAATGTTTACCTCAAGAATGGGAAAGGTTATAAGTATGAAGGATAATGTTTGGTGGGAAAAGTATGTTAGTATGGAAGCTATGGAGTTATGAATGGATGATTTTGATTAAAACAAATTGGTGAGGATTAGTGATATTAATGATAACACTTAGATTAACTCTAAATATGATGTTGGTTTTGTAATTTTAAATGATGATGGTTGATTTGAAATTATGTTAAAAAATTTCATTTATTTATATTCTTATAGGGTGTGTGGAAGAAAAGGAACCTGACAAGAATTAAAAGAAAAAATATCTTGAGAAATTTGGAACTTCAACGGGTAAGTGAATAGCACCCCCATTATTTTATCAGTAAAAGTAATCTATTTAAAAAAATATTACATTTTTATATAAATCATTTTTAATAACTATGACGATTACTAAGTACTTTGTTGATTAAATTATTTGGTTTTGGAAATTATAGAATGATAATGAAGGTTAATTAAATTATGGTATATGCATGTATTTTCTTTACGAAATATATTTTTCAAGATTGATGAAAGCATCTTTGTTTATTTTACTCTGGGAATTCTTAGTTACTCAACTAATACAAGCTTGTACATTAGATATGAAATATTATTCTGGCAAGCTTTGAGATTTGAAATGATTCATGCGAGTTCGATTTTGAGAATGAGAACTGTACCTTGAAAGTAATGATTTTCTCGCATGTTTGAAAATGAATTTAAAAGGGACTTTATACAGAACACTGGTTGCTAACGGCAGTTCCGTTAGCCCTTGGGGCGCCATGGTACACCTAGCTAGCAGGATGTTTATAGGAGGTGCTAGCCCCGTGCGAAGGCCAACGCACGTGGAACGAAGGGATGGTTATTCATGAGCATTGTACTCACGTTTGATTTCGTGGCTGTGAGCCGCGTTTGGTTAGTATTACCCTCGTGGACTGGGTGTCCACGTTTGTTTCGTGGCTTCGGCTGCGTTTGGTTACTTACCCTCGTGGATTGTGTGTCCACGTTTGTTTTCATGACATAAGCCGCGTTTGATTATTTACCCTCGTAGACTGTGTGTCCACGTTTGTTACCTGTTCTGTTAAGTTCTAAAAATTCTAAAGTTTTTATTATTAATTGGTGTATTTGAAATTTCAATGAATTCAATTAGTAAGCATGTTACTTTGATTTATATTTGAATAACTTGTTTTCTTCAGGCATGAGTGAATAAAGCAATTCCAGTTTACTTGATTTTATGGTTATGATTAAAATTTATTGGCTCATGAAGTTTAATAGATTGAGTTATCACTTTGTCAATTATTTTAATAATCATTTGAGTTTATTATTTTTACTCTTTTAAATTTTATTTTTGGGGATGCTATTCACTAAAAAATATTTTTGGTCTCAAATTCATTACCTGATATTGAATCTCCTGTGGATTATTGAAAGGCTTGTCACTGAGCTGGGTGAATATTTATTGTGAGATCGTATTTTCGTTTGATGTATATATTCAATTAGGTGCTATATTTTGAGACTAAGTTTATGTGCTCCACATTAACTATAGATGTGATTCTGGTTTGTAAATTTATATCGACTGTCTGTTGTTGAGAAGTAAAATGTTATATTATTAAGTTGTCTGTAAGTGGTTATTGTAGAGATTCGGAAGGTTTTATTTACAGAGGAAAATTTTGTCAAAATCTCTACAAAAAGTTTAGGAATATTTATTTATATGAAAAATGTTACTATAATTTTCAATCTTACTTCAAATGAAAAAAAAAATTGTATTGACCGAGGCTTAAGGGATGTGTGTTTGTACATTTATCCCGTGCCGGTCACACTTAATTTTTGGAGCGCGACAATGTTGATTTTAAAATCCAATGCTGAAACTTCCTCTTTTGATTTTTGTTATTAAAGGGGTTGAAGAGTGAAAATTTGATATTAATGGGTATATATACATGTGGTGTTAGACAGTTAATCATAAGTCCTTTGAGTGTGTTTTAGGTGTTAGGAACTACTTTTAACACATGTATGGGGTTTTGGATACCACGGAATTGTGAAAAAGTGAGAAAAGTTGTGAAAATGTATTTGGACGTCCAACTTCTTTGTGTGACTTCATTTGAAAGTAAAACTTATGCCATTAGCTAGTTTATGAAAGATCTTTCTGTAAATACTTAGTTCACTTGATTTGGATGTTAGATGGAGAAATAGGACACATTAGAAGTTGCTTCAGGTTGCTGTCAAGTGATAGCAGAATTGTTGTTTGATACGTGCAACGAGCCACAGCACATGTGCAAAAGCCACGACGCATTACCCTATTTTTAATGACTTGTTATTTTTCCCCCATTTTAAGACCATATGCAGGTTATCTTCAACCATATGTGACTTTTCTTTCACGATATGAAACCACCCTTCAAGAAAATTCAATTTTTCTACCATTTATTCATACAACCATTTTGAATATCTTGAAAATTTACACTTAAGTGTCATGTTTTAGGACCATATGAAGGTATCTTCAGCCATATGCAATCCTTCTTTCATGATATACAACCCCCTTCGAGAAAATACAATTTTTCTTCTATTAATCAAATAATCATTTTGAATATCCTAAAAATTTACACATATACTTAATATATTGATATCGAAGGACCTTGTTTAGTACATTGACACTAAAGGACAATGTTTTACATATTGTCACTAAATTATTGACAGCGAAGGACCTTGTAATATATTGACAACGAAGGATCTTATGTAACATATTAATATGAAAGGACCTTGCTCAACTTTCATTTTTTTTTTAATTAAAAGGGTAATCTAGTCATTTAGATCTCAGAATTAATGCCACCAAAGGACTTAGTATTGCAAGTCCTTTTCAGCAAAATGAGATATGGTGAAGTCTTGTTTTTTTTTGGCACTTTTCTCTCTTTTTAGCCTTGAATGAATTATGAATCGATGGCTTGATATAGATAATTTATTTTTTTGGATAATATAACTTTTAATTTCTTATGCTTGCATGAAATATTAATTTAATCCTTTAAGTTTAATTTATAACATTTTAGTCCTCAACATTTTATGTGCTTAGTTAAGAAGACCTTGATGTTACGGAAAATATTAACACCTTTCAAATTTCACTGTCATGGCTAACCGAATGATGATGTGACAATCATTAAATTAATATTGTGGGAATAAAAAAATGTGGCTTGGATTAGGCAATAAAAAAATGCAACATATTTAGTATTTTAAAAATTACAAAACTAAACATTACGTCACTAATTTCCATCAAGGTCTGCTAGGTGCTAGCAAGGGCGCGAAGAAAAGAAGGACGAAGAGCATTCGCACGGATGTCTCTTCCCATCGTCTCGCCTGATTGTTGATCCTCCATCATTCCATGTTCACTATCACCGTCGCACAACTCTTTCCATTTCTTATATTAGTCATGCGCAAGCCGCCTTCACATGTCCTTCATTATAGCATCGTGCAAAATCAATCTCCCCCTCTGAAACGTTTTTAATTGCTTTAATTGAAAATTATATAGTATAAATTACAATTTTTTTAAAAGAAGATAAATTAGCCTACTAGCAAAAAAAAATTATAATTTTGAGTCCCTGTATTTTTTTTTCATTTTGTTATAAGTCCCTACACATTTTTGTGTGTTTCAGATCCCTACACTTTTATTTTTTAATATTCTAAATCTCTCTAAAATCCCTACACTTTATTCATTTAGAGAACTAAAACACCAAAAATAAAAGTATAAAAATCTATAACAAAACATAAATAAAGTGCAAAGGTTTAAATTTATATTTTTCCTTAAAAGAAATCTTGCGCCTAGAATATATAGAATTTTTTTTTGAAAAGTTAAAAGTATGATCAATTTACATTAATACATAAGGAGTTTATTATTGATATATGATGGAGTTATCATTGACAATTTGTAAATTTACAAAGGTTTTATCATTAATATACAACAATATATTATTAATAAATATAATAAATCAATCATAATATAAAATATAATAAATGTTGAGCAAATTACTTGATTTGGTCCTACAGCATGGGCTACATTTGCAAAAGCTCCTTTAAAAAATAGGAAATGAAAAATCAACACACATAAGCAATTAGGAATTGAAATTTTGGTTCATTCCATATCAACAAATTAATTTATATGTCAGCTTATTTTGAAGGCCAATTTATTTTTTAAAATTTGAGAACTAACTCGATAACTGATGAAAATATTAAGAATAAAAATAATAAAAATTAAACTTAATAAATTAAATTGATAATTTATATAAATGTAAGGAATTAAAAATTGTATTATTTTCTTTTATTATTATATTTGATTTGATGATTCATGGATAATTGATACATGACATATGATAGTGATCATGCATGAAAATCTTTTATTACACAGTGGAGCGGAGGAACATGACTTTATATATTTCATTTCCTTTTAGGATGAAGAATTAAGTAAAAGTAAGATATGATATGATATACTTTTTAGGAGCATTTAGTATTAAATTATGTGGATTTGAGATTAAAGTTAAGTTATATGGGTTAAAGTTGTCAAATCAAAATTTATAAAAAAAAAAAAAAAGGGGCAACATATTTGCCGTTGTTAACATTCGTGATTAACTGATTATTGGCAAGTTGTTAAGTATGTTGAAAGCATTAGGAGGCTAAGTGGGCCTTGGAGGGTTCTGGACAATTATTGGGGAAGAGCCTTGGTTGGGGTTCTGGATCCTTCCACATCTGGAAGGGTCCAGATTTTGACCTCGCTCTTTTTTCTGTCTTCCTTTCCACCGTGCTTTGCCCCCAACAAGCCGCGCATTCCCAACCCTCTCGGATCCTATCTTGCCTTGCCCTTCTCTCGGAGCTTGTTTCCTTCTTTCTCTTGTTTCATCATGGCAAGGTACGGCGAGGGCGACAAGCGCTGGATCGTTGAGGACAGGGCCGACGGCACCAACGTTCACAATTGGCACTGGGCTGAAACTAACTGTCTTGAATGGTCCAGAAACCTCTTCTCCAAGCTTCTCTCCGATCTCACCGTTCTTGATGGCGAGGGCAATTTGTTCATCAAGACTAAGAACGTCGACAAGGTCGATGGCGAAGCCTATGTCAATATCCGAAAGGGAAAAATCATTCCCGGCTATGAACTCAATCTCTCTTTGTCCTGGGAAGGAGAAGCCAAGGATTCCGACGGCAAATCTTTGCTCAAGGTCGATGGGACCGTGCAAGTTCCCTATATCTCTGACGAGAATGCCGATGAGGATCCTGAGCTTACGGTCACTGTCAATGACGAAGGAACCATTGGCAAGAGGCTCAAGGAGGCCATGATTTCACGGGGTAAACCTTTAATCTTGGACAAAATTAGGGTCTGGGTCGAGAGTATGGCGAAAGGTGGGCCTGTCAAAGACGACTTAGAACCCAAAAAAGTGACTCAGCAGAATCCAGCTGCCTCAACTTCCGCCGCTGCTCTCAAGCAAGAGGCTGTGGTGGAGAAAAAGGTGAAGAGTGATGGCAAGAAAGGTCGTAAAACAATCACCTTGACGGAGAAGTTTAGTTGCAGAGCAAGGGATTTATATGAGATATTGATGGATGAGAATAGGTGGAAAGGTTTCACGCAGAGCAATGCGAAGATAAGCAAGGATGTTGGTGGAGAGTTTTTCATTTTTAACGGGTCGGTGACCGGAACGAATGTGGAATTACAGGAAGCTAAACTGATTGTGCAGAAATGGAGGTTTGGGAACTGGCCTGATGGGATTCACTCAACGGTAAGTTCTGTTTTTCCTGAATTCTGAATGGTTTGGATTTCTTATGCATGAGTGACTGACAGATTAGGGTACCCGTTGGAAATGAATTTTGCAGGTTAGACTTGTGTTTGAGGAACCCGAACCAGGGGTTACGATCGTCAAGGTGACACATTCTGATGTGCCCGAGGAAGATAGGTGAGTGTTTATTTATTTATTTATATTTTTGCTGGACATTTTGTCCAGTGTTTGTGACCCCTAAAGTTGACTGATCTAATTGCTTGCAAATGCAGCTATGGGAATGCCACTGTGGTGGAGAACACAGAGAGAGGATGGCGGGATCTCATTTTCCAAAGGATACGGGCAGTTTTTGGTTTTGGACTCTAAAATTCATATGATCTTTTCCAGTATTTGAGGCATTTTGTTAGGACTAACACTGGATGTTGTGCACTGTAATACACTTGGTTTATGTTCCGTTCAAATGATACGGATCCTTTGGGTGAAACGGATCTCATTATTTCTCGTTTTATTGTATGGGTTAAATGATCTCTATGAGGTTTAAATGAGATATGTAATCATACCCACTGCCAACATTTATTGTATCTTGCATCAGCTTTAAATGTTATGGGATGAACCAGTTCTTTGTTTTCAACCGTACCACCCAACTATGCTAGGTTCCGGATAGAACCCATGAACTTGAGAACAAAAGTACATGGGTCTTAGGAGGTAATTTTTCAGGCAATGATTATTCGAGGTCGCCATGATGGTGATCCTGAGTTGGCTGAAAAGAGTGTAAGATGTGGATGAGTTGCTCATTTCTGTTGAAATGGATTTCGTGTTTTTCTTGAATGAGTACGCCCTCTGTTTCTTAAGGTCCTGCGATAGGCAGGGAGGTTGAATTAGGAAGCAGTGTGTGGGATTATTTGGATGGGAACAATTGTTACTAGAAGTTTATTTTTCAACCGCACGAGTTGTAATGCTAACGTACTAAATAGACCACCAAAACGGGAAAGATTACGGGAGCGAAGTTAAGAGTAAGAAAACTGATTTTTATCAATTCAGGTTGACCGGAATACTCAGACAGGGTGATGTACGAAATTGGCTGGACGTTATCCATGTCCAAAGATCCGGCGCATCCCTGATCCCTTTGCTGTTTTAGTTTTGGACCTTCCTGGCACCCATGATAAATTGAGCTTCCACACAATTCAGTTGAGTCTTGGGGCATGTTAGTCATATGATTGTTGGCCTGCTTGGATACTTTCTAGAATAACTTCGGTCTTGGAAACATTTATCCAAACCCCCCTCATTTTTTGAAACTCCATTTTAGATAAGCTAATTTTTCCTCTACTGGTGTGTCGATTCTGATCAATGGCGGATAAAAATCCTACCTCTCACGCCGAGTATCTTCTCTGAAGTCCCCCCCTTTGTCTGCAGCGGTGCCCCCTTTGTTTTGTAGAGCAAGATGACTCTGATTTTCGCTATTCTTCCATAAAAAAGAGGATTTGATGAGAGGAGCGTGGGGGTATAGGAAATTCATCTTGGGAGCTGTGTTGAATACAGCCTTTTCAATTTTTTTTTTATTTTTAGAATTTAAACTATGTATTTCTTTTTAATATAAAAATCATCAGTGGCCATTGAGATCCTTGGAGCATAATTAGATGCTATGGTGCCATCATGTTTCATGAATATCATAATGGATATTTAATATACATGTAATTAAATTTATTTCAAGTTAATACATTAACTTATTTTTTTACGTAGATTAATTCTATCAATATTATATTGTAAAATTGAATGTCCTTTATTATAATTTATACATTCAAAATTAATTCTGAAATTAATTATTCAAACATCTTCAATTTATTAAAATTAATTTTAAAAAATATTATTCAAATATTCTCACATTCTAATAATCATTTTTTCAATTGAAATCCAAACACATGTAATTTAATAATATTGAGATAAAGACACCTTTGTTTATTTTTTTATAAAAAAAATTTGCAACTCCTCTTGAATAACAACTGGTTATATTAGTATTTTTCAATTAAGGTTCAATTCAGAAAAAGTCAGTCGAGAGGATCCGCAATCGGTCTCTCCATGAAATATCAATGCTCTACGTTTATAGTTTTTTTTTTTTTTTTCGGGGGGGGGGAATCCTAAGTAGATTAGAAGATTTTCCATTAAAAAAAAAACAACAGATTTACTGTGACTCAATTCATAACAATACTTGTCACATGAAACGGAAACAAAGTAAATTTTAAAGAAATAATAGAGACCTTTAAGTTGTGCTTAGCAGGAGAGGAAAAGTGAAAAAAAAAAAAAAACATTCTTTTCCTTAGTTAAGGAGAGAAACATAAAGGGAGGAGGAAAATAACGTACAGGATCCATACATTTTACATTCAACTTTTATGTTTAAATATGTGAAGATTTTGGAGAAAAAATTAATTTTTAAATTTACCCATTTTTTCCTTTGCTACTTGTCACCTCCCTTTATTTTCGTCCTAATTTTCCTGCACTTTAAATTTTAAATTATTATTTTTTTATTCAATTAGTAATATATAAAATAAAAATATGTTAAATTATTATTATTATTATATATAAATATTATTTTACAAATAATAAATTTATTATTATTCACGTGAAATTAAGAATTTTTAAATATTCTTTTACAAATAATAATTTATTATTATTCACATGAAATTAAGAATTTTTAAATATTCTTTTACAAATAATAAATTTATTATTATTCACATGAAATTAAGAATTTTTTCTTTCTCCAATTTTTTCTCGCTCAGCTGAGCATAGGGAAAAAAATTACATTTATATACTTTTCTCTTTTCTTAATTTTCTCTCTTTACAATTTTTTTTCTTGAGTCAAGCACAACACTAGTAAAAGTAACAAGAGTATAATAAATTTAAATTATTTAATATAATGACAATTTCTTCCCGATCAAATTAAGTAATCAACCACGAATGGCATGTAGTTCAGGCTTATAAAAATCAAGAAACAAAAATTCGAGTTAGGCAAGAATTTTTAACATTTTCAAGCCTGTGGCTCTAAAAATTTTCAGGTTTATTAACTCACACGTCAAGCTCAGTCTAAGTTCTTGATCCACGCTTGACTCTTACAATTTTACTGTGAAAGATTTGGTTGTCATGACAAAATGAGAAGCGTCGCCTGAGAGACTCGAACTCTCGCGGGGAAACCCCATGTACTTAGCAGGCACACGCCTTAACCACTCGGCCAAAGCGACGCTGACGCGGGTTTTAACAATTTTATAGTAACATAATTGCGAATCAATTCTGGTTTCTTTCGCTCAGAATACCCATTTATTGCCATTGGACCTTTAAATATATGCCAACCCCATTCATATACGTTGAGAGAAATGAAAGTTGGGTTGAGTTTAATTTATTTTTATGTGGGTTGAAAAAATCCCAACCCTTAATAGTTAGTAAGTTAAATGTGCTAATACGTCAGTTTATTTATTTATTTTTTTAAAAAATATATTTAAATAATAAGTTTCAATTTGATGTTCTTTTATGATTCATTTTAAATATACCAAAATATTAATTTATAATATTTGTATAAAATATATAAATTAATCCAAGTAAGTAAATCATGTTTAATATGGTTTATATTCACAAAATTTTTTCTTTTTAATTTTTTAAATTTTTTAAAAAATAATATGAGTTAAATGGGTCAATTCTAACCTCTCAAAGTTAACCTATATGATTTACGAGATATATGATTCGAATTAGAAAAATCTGTTTTTATTTAGCTTAATTTTTTTACAACCTAACCCGACTCTTATAATTGAGTATTTAAGTTAACCCACGTAACTTGATTCATATTCTGACACTATGATCCGTCCCAATAAGTGTTCTATCGCCTTGCGTATTTTTCATTACCATACCCCAAAAGAAGAGATGGCAGAGGTCTGGAAAAGGATTTGATGTTAATGGAGACCAACGAGTCTTTTTCGGCCGAAACGGATGTTAGATGGGCCCAAAAAAATTCAAACCAAGAGCGTCGCCCAGAGCCTCCTTGGCGTCAATTGCTTCTCTTCTCTTCCTTTTAGTGGAAGCCCCTTCAAATGCAAACAAGAGCTCCATATCAGTTTAAAAATTGTCTTGGGTACTATGTATTATTGCATTAGAGATGGGTTTTGTGGCCAAAATTAATGACCTGGCTTTTGTCGTGCGAAATGAAATCACAGTTATGTTCTTGGAATCTTTGGGGAACTATATCAGTCGTCAGTAGATCTAACGTTACTCAACAACCAAATCCATTTTAAAGTAATGCTGGACACCATCACATGGCTGAACAAATAAATCTTACATTGTATATATGAAAGATGAATAAGGCAAACTAGTAAGATGAAACCCGACAGACCCGGAGTTTATAAATTGTAAACATATTTATTGTCGGTCATATAAGTTCACGTTGTCGTTCATATGGTTAATGACTTGTCATGGATAAGGAGGAATCACGGTTATGTTGTCAGCATGAAATTATCATGGGTTCTGTTTGGCGTTGTTGTTGATTCCGTATCACAGTTGTCGCATGTACTTCAGCTTGGTTCGATTTAAAGAGTAGAGATAGCTTCTTGTCATGGTCTCTGTTCTGCTTGCTTGTGCGTATGTGTTGTCCTGTTGTATCTGACGAACTGTAAGCTGTTAGAGAAGACTCGTTAATACAGAGAGTTGAGACCAAACTAAAAAAAAAAAAAAGAGCGATACAGATTACAGGCCTGAGAGGGTGCCTGTGCCATTTCATTACGGTTCTCTGTCTCTTTTTAAAGAAAGAAATTAAAAGAAAAGGGTTGGTGTCGATGGAGTTAATCACGGCAGAAGATGGTGCTTAGAATTCACAAGTTTTATTCAATGATCGATGCTTTGAAAGTTGGAGGTCATGGGCGGTCCTGAAACAATAAACTAAACTCTAAAACAGCAATGATTTTAAAAATAAGACCAACAACCTAAAATAACAAAATAATAATAATAATACTAAAGTAAACATTTAATCCTTTAATTTTACATAATATTTTATTTTAATTTATTAATTTTATAATGTATCTTTTTAATCTCTTAACTTCAATACTATTAGTTTTATTTCAATAAATTTTTACATTAAATTTTTAAATATTGATAAAATATTTTTAAATGTTGACATATTAAGCTTAATTTTTTTAAAATAATAATAATTGATATAAAAAATAATCATTTAAAATTAATAATTTTAGGGTTAAAGGATTAAAAAACATTTTATAAAATTAAAGGATTAAATTAAAATTTTACATAAAGTTAAAAATTAAAAATATATTTTAATTTAATAATAATAATAAAAAGAAGGGGGTCGTTGACTCCGACCACCTTGAACATTACAAGAATGAAAAAGCCCTGTCTCGGATCGCTGCACGCCGTGAGAGTGAAGTGATCACGAGAAATCGATAAAATGAGGGAGGGACCCCGCAAGCATGGTTGCTTCAAATTGCTGAAAGGCGCAATGAAAATAGAGTTAAGTTAGTGCCTGCAGCTTCGTTAATTTTGTTGAAGAAATGAATCAATCATAGATGTATGAACATCAACATTAAGTTTGTTTAAAATTACAGGACATTATAAAAAAAATTATTATCTCAACATATAAGATATTTTAAAAATATTAAAATTTTATTAAATAAGTTTATTTTAATATTACATTTTTTCTCTCTATTTAATATTAATTAAGTATAGATTTAAGGTTATTAAATGAAGGATATTTTTAAAAATTTATATTTATATTTTAAAAAATAAAATTATTAAGTGAATTTAATAAAGTTTATTGGTATATAAAATTTTATTTAAAAGTGTTTTATAATTTATAATGAAGGAAGTATATTACATTCATTTTTAAATATAATTACTCCCTCCCGTCCTCATGTAAAGTTTTAAAAAAAAATTTATGATCATAAATATAAGACAAAGTTAATATAATTAAATTTTTTTAAAATTTTATCACTTGTTTATTTATTATAATTTGAATTCCTGATAAACAATTTATTACTATCATTAATTATAAAAAATAAAAAAATTGAAAATTTATATTTTGCTTTAAAATTTTAATATTATAGTTATCATTTTTTAATAAGCGTAAAATTTGTTAACTTCAAACTATATTAAATAAACAAATGGTAAATTGAAAAAAAAAATTACTATAATCTTGCTTTACATCAAGAAGTAAAAAAAATTGTCCAAGGTTGCATATTTTAAAGAGAACAATAATAAATCAGTTATATAATCACATAACCCTCCATGCACCACGAGCTTCTACCAGGATTTAATTGATCAAAACGACTTCACCGTTGTGCATCCTGCTAGAATATGGCACCACACACATTTATAAAAAAAAAAAATTACTTTTATTTGTGTTGACACTTTAAATCGATGGAACAATTTTGTATAATACTTTGTTACGTACTTCATTGTCCTGGGTTCATTTATTCTTTTCAAAACTGTCCGGTATAACGAAATTAAACCGAACGTGAGCCTCGTTTCCTTGCATAAAATCTACCTACAAGTAACATTTGTTATGAGTTTTTTTTAATTATATAGAGTAGATTTTTTTTTTTTCAAGTCGTAGCTGGGGGTTGACAAAATAAAAAACAGGTGTTAGTTGACAGTATTTTAGAGCATTGGGAATAACTTATTACCGATCGAACATAATGTGAAAATAATTATTATAAAATATAAAACAAATAGGTAGTTGTTGCAATATTCACAAAACAATAATATACTGTTCATCATGAATAATAAATTATCAAGCCTGTCAGATATACTGAGTTTCAATTGATAACAAAAAATTTTCAAATTCCTTTATCACAGTTTATTTATATGTAAAAGATATATAAGATTTGGTAAAATAAGTATTTGATTACTACTAAAAAATTATAAAATATAAACGGTTACAAGTTTGGAATAAAAATAAAAACTAATTCGTAAACTTAAAAACCATGGGTGCAAAATGCGAGTTTCAAGTGACATCTGTGTCCTCTTTTATGATTTGGTGCTTTATTTATAATGACAGAATGATCATAACTTCTTCCTTAAAATATGAAATGTTCTTACAAATAATCAAAAATTCTGCAAAACTCATGGCACGGTCTTTAATAATTGTTTTTCATTTTTAGTAACTGACCCATTTTATTGAGATACTTAAGCACAATAATGTTATTCCTACTAGATCTGGGATCATTTGAGATCATGTCTTTATGTACCAACAGTTTACAGATTGAGTTTGCAACTGACGTAATTTTAACATGCTTATTTAGCTGTGGCTTTCCATTGAGTTTGAAGCTGGCCTCTTTGTTTAGATTGTTGATTGGCCCTAGTTCTTCAGGCACTTAGCCTACATGACTTTATGTTTTACTCAAATGCGTTAGCAAATAATGTTTTATATTTAACCCAAACATATGCACGTGCGCGCGCATATATTCTCTTAGACTCTGCACTCTTTTTTTTTTCAAATAAAAAATATTTCTTTAATATTTCCCGCACGTTTCAATAAAGTTTAAATATTGAAAAATTTGATATAATCTTTGAAAAATTTTAATCCAATGATATATGACTATAATTTTTGTAAGAGATATAATCATCTTTTATTTTCATGGCAGCCACATCCTTCTCCATACATGCAAATGTGAAAAAGTGTTA
Organism: Prosopis cineraria; assembly: GCF_029017545.1. NCBI lineage: Eukaryota > Viridiplantae > Streptophyta > Magnoliopsida > Fabales > Fabaceae > Prosopis > Prosopis cineraria. The sequence continues at coordinate 39,275,263 of NW_026555334.1, read as the reverse complement.
TTGTGGAGAGGATTCGATCGTCAATTCCTCTGAAACAATAGAAAAGGTTTAAAACCCCTCAGATCTTTTTCCTTTTAAAAAATAATATTAGACGAACTATCCTTTCATGGCCCACGATACTCGAGTTTGGCATTGCTGTATCGAATACACTATACATGTATTACTTTTAAAAAGAAAAAGACAGAAGAATATTGTTAAAATGCTTTAATTTATTTTTGACCAGATTAAAATACTTTAATTTGAACATTGTAGAAAATAAAAATCATATGATATAATGGGTGCACGTCGTGAGACTAAAGTCAGAATTTGTGGATGGGAGCAATATGTATGGATATAATAAATTTAATTGGGGCTGCACATGTCCAATATACAGAAAGGAACGCATGATTGCTTAAAATCCCCGAAAGTCACGCTATTATTTTATATTCTCTTCATTAAAAAATATAAAATATTTTTAATTAAATTTTACTTTTAATAAATTAATTAATTATTTTTAATCTAATCTTATCTTTTTATATTTATTTTTATTAAACACCCTATAATAAATATAAAGTTATTCATCAATAGAGACATTTTAAAAAAAATAATAATTACGTCTCGAAAAATTAAAAGTATCTTATATTTTTGAACATACAACTCTTCAAAAAATACCTTACGTTTTTAAACGAAGGGAGTATATTTATAATGATTATTTTTACTGATATATAATAATTTTTAACTGCTCAATATTCTTGCATTGTATATTACTATATTTTCCACACAAATAAATAACAGTCTTTTAACTACTTTATATTATGAGTATACAAAGTAATTATTTTCAAATAATGATTTTATATATGGCCTTGAAGGGGGGGGGGGGTTTCCCAGCCTCTACGTTCTTCTTCCTTTCAATCAAGGACTCGAACAAGAACCAAGACGTGTTATTTTTCACCAATTAGATCGACAAAGAAATATAGGAAAGAGCGACTAAGAAAAGCAAATGAGGACAACAAAAATCAAACACTACTAAAAAAAAATTAGTGACGGACAATTTTCATTTCAAAATATCACTAAAGTAATGATGGATTTAGTGATAGAAAATATCTGTTATTAATTTATTTTATAATTAAATTTTTTATGAGTCCAATCATTGTCATGTTATCTTTCATATCACCTCACAAATATATATGACCCGGTATATCATTGCTACTTGAATGCCACATTACCGCCATGCCAACAATATATTTTAAATGTAATGTTGCCTTATTTTAAACACAAAACCTCTCTCTTTTCATATGTGTCTCTTGCCAATTGAGCTATAATGACTTTTCATTTTAAATATGCAAAATTTAATATATATTACTTGATTAAATATATTTTTTTTGTTAAAAAATATAAGATATTTTTAATCGAATCTCACTCTCAATAAAGTACTTCTCTACTTTTCAACTAATCCTATCTTTTCATATTTACCTATATTAAACACTCTATAATAAATATAAAATTATTATTAATAGGGTCACTTTTGAAAAAACGCAATGATTACACTTCGAAATACTAAAAATGCCTTATATTTTTAAACATTTAACTTCTCACAAAATGTTTTATATTTTTAAATAGAGGGAATATATAATTAACTTAAATTTATATTTTGTATAGATTTACTATATTATTATTTAATTATATTGACAATATATTATCATAAACACACAATAATATATATAAATATGTAATTGAATATTTCTTATTAGTTAATAAATATATTATTTAATATCAATGAATTTATATTATGAAAATAAATATTTATGTATATCATTTTATATTATCTTTGTTTTAATTAAAATATTTCATATGATAAAAATTTTATTTTATATTTAAAATTACATAAATAAAAAATGATAAATATATCATTTTATATTATATATTTTACTAATAATGAGAGAAAAATTACTTGTGTAATTATTTAATTTGATAATTTTGAATATTTTTTCCATGTAAACCTCTATGTATATTAATTTTTTTATAAAATATTCAAGGTTGTTTTACTAATTTTTTAATATAAAAAATTAGTGACAAAAATTAGTGATGGATTTAAATCAATCATTAAATTTATAAAATTTGATGAATATGTGACGAAATTCTATATCCGTTACAAATCTGTCACTAATTTATGTAATTAATTACAAGATTTGGCCTGTCACAAAATTTTCATTACTAATACCTATAATTAGTGATAAATTTGTTATTAATTTTAATTTTTCTGGTAGTGGAAGATGAAGCAGTTAAAGTACTATCTTACACTAAAACAAAAATTGAATCAAATGCTATGAAGAAGATGCAACAGATACGCAATCAAATATTATTCTCCTTCATCGTCATCGTCTCCGTTTTTCTTGATTTCTCTTTTTTATTTTACAATATCACCATTGGCATTAATCAAACACAACTCCTGTACGGGCTAAAGATCTCGATCCATACCTCTAACACTTTTTTTTTAAAAAAAAAACCAAATCAATTCAGCATTTTCGTTTTCCAAGTCGATCACTTTTTCTTGCAGCATTTTAACCCCTCTCTGCCTCTTTTTGAATGTAGATTCCATTACTCTCTGCTCTCCTTCCGACGAATCCACCGCGGACTTTATCTCCATAACTCTTATGCTAGCCTCCATCTTTTGGCTTCTCGAGGAGTATATCTTTGCCTTCATTTCTTCATTTTTCATTTTCATCTCTTTAGCATGATCTTTTTCCTTCTATGTAATTGAAAAAACCAAGGTTACCATGATTATCACTGCAAATCTACACAATCGAACTCTCAAGGTCCATCGGTGGTTAGGAGCTTGACCTTGCAAGGCGCCATAGCCATAATTTTGCAGGTTTACTTCATGCCAAACAGAGCCTAGTTTACTTGAGGAAAGGCAGTAAGGCTTATCGGAAACGGCTATCGCCAGAGGAAGGAGGTGTTGAAGAAGATAGTGCCAGAAGAGCTAGTACGGTGGCCATTGGAAGAGATTGAAGTGTGTGTGTTAGATTGAACGGTTAGAATAGAGATGAAAAATGAGCTAGCCTGATTGGACTTGGCCTTTATGGACTGGAGCCCATATGGGTCAAACTCTTAAACTCAATTTTTTTTAAAAAAATTGATTTTTAAAATTCAACTTTTATTCAAATAGTTTAGGACCAAACACATAAACCTTTTATTATCATTTTCTTGTTTTTTAAAAAGTTAAATTTTCAATTATAACATTTTATATATTTTTAAAATACAAATCATAATATTAAAAAATTAAAAATAAATAATAAAAAAATTAAATCTTAAAGAATAAACATATATTTTAAAGTTTAAATTTAATTTAAAAGATAAAAATATTTTACTTTTTTAGAGTTAAAATGAAAAAGGGCCACCCAAACCCATTTTTTTAAGGTCTATTAAGGTTGGGTTTTAAAACATAATTTTTTTAAAAATTGACATTTTTTAAGCTCGAACTTTTATAGGTTGTTCATCAAACCCGATCTTTATTCCTGACTTTAAGTTAGAATAAGTTGTGTGTGAGAGGGGATTGAGTGAAACAGAAGTCAAAAGTGTGTAGGGAGATGGGTTAGAGAGAGAGAGAGAGCATGTGGCATGGGATAAAAAATCAATAATTTGAAGGCAATGATATCTTCAATCTATATTTTATGTAAAATTAAATCAGAAGACTATAAAATGGTTAATTAAGATAACCTCTTTATTGCAGGCATAAATGGATGGAATGGGGGAGAGAGCATACCATTTTGGAAAACTCCCTAGCCATAAATGGCAAAGAAACCCAAATCAAAAATTGTAGAAGTTGTCTAAGTGGTGTGATTGGGAATATTCTGATGTGTTGTGAAGGGAAGATCAGTGGTAGAGTTGCGAATCCCACTTGCAACAATGAGTAAGTCACGCTTATGCCAACTCCAACCCTAGCAAGTGAAGATGATGTGGCAAGAGGATCTGCTTCTTCTTCTTTTTTAATGTCAAGTGGCTGCCAAATGGCATTTGAAGTCTAATTAATGGTTAACTTTGATAATAAGACATAATTGCTCTCTTTTTATAAGTTTCAGAGAAACATTACTACAAAAAAAACGTAGGATATCTAAGTGTCCCCAAAGGGGAAATTCATTTTAACCCTTTTTGCCCTAATATATATATATATATATATAATAATCACTTCTATTAGTAAAAAAACTATTTTTAATTAGAATAAAATTGTTAAATCTATCTCATATCAAGCTCTCAAGTATCCATTTGAGGTGGGGTAATTCACAACTTGAAACCCTAAATCAAATGCAAACGGTAACATAAGCCTTTTGTTTTTTGAGTTAAGGTACAAATCTTTCCTCAAAGTATTACTCGAGGAGTATCAAGTATTTTTAACTAAGGAAAAGGGCAATGTTGCCCTTAATCTTTTAAAAAGAGGGTAATGTCACCCAACTTTATTAGTCACCAATGGTTGACTGTTAGTTGATTATGAGAAAATTATTTTAATTTAATAAAGATTACCTGGCTGTCATGTCATTTTTGAAATTGAATCCACCATCACTCTCAGGTCTCTGCTCTCTCATTCTCTTCACTCCCTCCTACTAATAGTTCAACCTTTGACACCTCATCTCGTCCTCTACCAGTGCTTCTTTAATCTTCATCCTCGCATCCTTGCTGAATCAGAGATTGGTCCTTCATCAATTGACCTCACCTCGTTTGTGTTCAACCTCATTCATTGACGCTACTCATAGTCGCACCTGGAAGATATGAACTTATAGCTAGAAATTTCTTGCTCAAATCGTGTTGCTGGAAGGGTCGGTGTCCCTATGGTTGTGAATATACATATTTTGATTGTTGATTTTATTTTCTGTGTTTCAAGGCCTAATTTTTAAATCTAGCATTTTGTTTTATTTTGTTATTAATTTTTTAGATCCATGCGTTGTCACTGCCTCCTCCTCCTTGTTTATGCTAATGGTTCTTTGACTATGTTTTAGATTTTTTGGATCAATGGTTTTTTTTAAGATTTGTTAATTTTTCAGATATCTTATTAAAATTAGATTAGAGTACTGATTGAGTTGATTTCTCATTTTTAAATTCATCTGAGTCAGGGACATGATCTCTAAATCTTATATACCCTCCCCCCGATCGATCTTTGGCTGCAGGAGGTGAGGCAGAGTGAGAGCAAGAAGAGAGTGAGCATAATAACAAAATCGGCAAGGATGCTGAGGAGAAAAGGCTCAAGCAAGAAGGATGTGGAAGAGAAGAAATTGTCAAAATATTCTCTCTCCTTCAAACAGTTGCTTTGTGAAGTTCATGGAATCTAGTAATTTTAAAATTTAGTAGTGTGATAATTCCATTCTTCCACTCCAAAAGGGATGCAATTTGGTAATTTGTGTTTTAAATTTTCGTGAATGAGGAGCCTTGAAAGTTGAGACTAGATATTGCCATCAAAGCAAAAAAAAAAAAAATTTGAGGTGGATGCAACTTAGCATGCCACATAAGCACAATTAAGTCAACTAACGATCAACCATTTAAGTCTATCAAAATGAGATAACATTGCTCTATTTTTAAAACGTTGAAGGCAACATAACACTTTTTATTATTTTAAAATACTGAATGCTCGATATTTTAAGAACAGATTTGCACTTTTTTTTTTTAATGGAATTAAACGGCTGCTAAGTGTTTACTAATCCTGCCAATTGGCCCCAAACACGTACCGGCTTTTCATTGTTTGGAAAGCCCATGCTTGAACGAACACGTGGTGGGTTGTTGTTTCGCCGCGTGGGGAACCAGGTTCTGTGTATTGATGACAATTTGCTGTTTGTTTGACAGTAATCTTAGACTAGCTTGTACTAATTGGTTGGTCGTCCAATGTGAACGAAGCACGTAAAGTCAACACAATTGTTGGCTTTTGTCATGTTCCCTCGCCCTGTCGGTAATTCTACTCAACGCCACGTGTATTCATTTCATGCCCTCTTTTATTCGCCCATATCTCGTCCATTTAACTTCATCTCCGAAGTCTCACGCCCACACTTCAATCTCAATTATTAGTTTCCTGTTTTTCTCCAAAAAAAAAAAAAAGTTTCATGTTTTAGAAAGCTTATTTTACTAAGCCTTGTTACTGGAATATTATGATAAACAGAAATGCAACTAATGCTTTTTTCTTTTTATTTCGAAGGAATAATCAGCAGCCGAACAATTAGACGTGGCATTGCAAGAGTGGAGAGGCAGTGGGTCCCACCCCACATTGTGAGGGCGGGGGGAGCCAGGAGCCATCCAACAAAGGAGAGAAGCCATGCCTTGAAACTTGAAAGAGCCAGATGAAACAAAATGAATCTCCTGCCGCTGCCATGCATTTTGAGATAATAAAACTGTGCTTTTTTAAAAATTTGATATACATGAATACTTCTCTCATTTTTTGGTCCTACTTATGGGATATAGAGTTAAAATTAATTTTATTTCTATTTACATAACTTTTCACTATTTTATATGTTTATTTTTTATTTTTCTGCCCTTATTCAATATCAAAAAAAATTATTAATTTTTTTTACTTTTATTAAAGATAAAAGTGAAAACATATTAAATTTTAATGAGATTTAAACTTTTTCTTTTCTTCAAAAAACATATTAGAAATGATTTATATATAGAATAGATAAATACTTTATATATTTAATCTGGGGTGCTAATTAAATTTAGGAGGGAGGAGCAATGAATGTTATTTTTAAATTGTAAGTTGATACTTCGAAGTCAATACTTTAATACTATTTTTAATAAATTAAATTTTATTAAATATGGTGACATTAATTTTTTTATTTCTAATATATTTCTATGATATGTTTTTAAATTCAAAGATTAGATTTTTCTTAAAAAATAAGTTTTAGATATGATAAAAGGATAAAAATTATATTTTTTAATTATAAAGATGTAAGAATATAATCTTTTAGCATATAAACCTTGAGTATAGAACTATTAGAAAAAACAAGACGATAGGCAATTAGGTAGAGGTGAAATTAAAATATAATTAATAATTTTATTTTACTTAGTATTACTATAAATAACTATATATATATATATGCTAGGTTGAATGTTTTTAAAATTAAAATTATATTTCTAATTTTTTTATTTTTTTTATAAATATACTTGTACGTATCAGAAACGTATAGTATCTTATATTTTTTAAAATAAAAATATTGATATATTGGATACGTCCGATACGCATATCAGCATTTGTGCAATATAGACTACAGTGAGGCCCTCACTTTCCTTGCCCTTCTACATTTTGTTGATCTTATTTGCTTTTCAATCTTTTCCATCCCATGAGATTGTAAAATAGACATAGTATTAGCTTGGCAAGGATTCACAAAATAGGTACCATGGAATGCGTTGTTTGGATATATTTCCTGAAATATTTGGTGTTATAGATGCAGGATAATGTTCCTTGATAAATGAGGGGAAGGTAGGGGATTAGAAATTGCAACGCTTCACAAGATAAGGACAGATTTTAAACGATTGAATCCATCTCATAGCCTACGAACGAGGGGAATTACTATAACAAGTGGTTCCCACTTGAAAGAGGTAAGATTAGACTCGATGTTGACAGCTTCTATGAGATTGGCTTGGGCAAGTGCGGTGAAGTTATCCTTGACAGCAATGCAAACTAGGCACCGGGCTTCAAATTAAATGTCGGGAATTTTCCACCAATTATTACTGAAGTGATTACTATTCTACAGTAACTTAATTTGTGCCAGATAAATGGTATTCCAAGGTAATAAATTTTGGAAATGGCAAGTTAGTACTTTATAAAGACACTAATGTCAAATTAAAAACTTTAATATTAAAACATAATAGAATGAATATTAAAATTTGAGAACATTAGTGTTGAAAAAAATCTAATTTAACATTGATGTTTTTATAAAGTCCTTATTTGTCATTCTCTTGAGAATTTTTACTGATTGTATTCAAGCAATTAACCTGATCCTCAGAAACAATTATGACTTTGGTATTATTGAGCAAGCTAGGCCCTTTTTGTACAGGGGTAGAAGGCAATAAATTTTTGTGCTCATTGCTTGACTGCTAATGCCTCTAACTGCAATGGTGATTTTCACTCTTTTAATTAACCACATTTTTTTTTATTTTGTGATAGGGGCAATGGTTGATGAGAAGTTGTTGACATAGCTTCTCTTATTTGTATCCGCTGTTGTGAGGAATGAATCACCTCTTTAGCCAAAAAGAAAAATAGACACAGCATTAAAAAGTTAAGCTAACTTGCCAAAATGAAGAGGTAAATTGTTGAATTAATGCATAAAACGGTTCGATAAAATGCTTGCTTATAATCAGTTTAATCACAATTCAATTGCCAATTTTCACCATTAACTATTAAAGTATCGATCTATTTAATAATCAGTTCCGATATTTGGAATTTGGTACCTTTTTATAGGAACAAATAGAATGGCGACACTAAGACAAGGGAAGAAATGTTCATAGAAATGAATGCGATTAATTGTTCGACTGGGATTATTAGACGTGGACAGAGTAGAAAAAGAAAACTCGGGGTGGGAAATTCAGGTACAGCTCCAAAAACGTTGAGGTGGACGCGAATCAAGAAATGCATTTGGTCTCAATTGACACGTACGGAGAGTTTTCCTGTTACGGTATCACGGAATATATATATACATATATCGGGTTAAAGTGAATTTTTATCTTAAAAGTATTTTTCAAAAAATCCCTAACATTTTAATATTTTTATTAAAATAATTTTATTCTTAAAGTTATTAAAATAAAATATTTTTATTTTTTTATCAAATTTTCTAACAATCAACATTAAAATTTTAATAAAAAAGATAAAAATATTTTATTTTATAACTTTAAAAGTAAAATTATTCAAATAAAACGTTAAAGTATGGGTGCTTCTTAAAAAATACTTTAAGAATAAAAATACACCTTAATTCATATATATACACAAATCAAAATCTCATCCCTTATTAAAATAATTATTTATATTTAAATTAATCATATATTTTTATATTTATTTTTATTTAATAAGTTGTTTGATCTTAAATAAATATAAAATAATTTATTTAATAGAAGTATTTAAAAAAAAAGACAACAATACCTTATATTTTTCAAGAAGGGAGTAATTTTTTTTGGAAAAAAACGGAATACATATAGTACTTTTATTTGTATTTATTTTTGATGTTGAAGTTTATTTATTTTTTGACTACCCAGCTGTAGATAAAAATTACATACTGTTGATGCAATTTATAATTCTAATACAACTTAATAAAAATAACAATGTACCATTTCATTCCATCATAAAATTTTTTTATAACTTTCGCCACACAACTAATGAGTAATAAGAACATTTGCATCTTTTAAAAAAAATTAATAACAACAAAATCAGAAAATATTATAGATATGTTAACATTTAAAAAAGTCATAAATTTAACATAAAAAACTCAATAATACATAAACTTGTAGTCCTTCCTCATCTGGTATGACGCAAATAAAAAAAAAAAACAGAGATGTCATGAAAAAGAAAACCATTATTGGACAACAAATATTCTAAAAATAAAAAACAATAAAGTTGTATAAATAATTAAATATATTGAATTTGAAGTGTCATTTTGTGATTCCTGTCGAAACGCTGCCAGGGTGGTTCGCTTGGAATAACCTTTTTAATGGAAGCGCCACACACGGAGGCGACGGACATGAAAGTTAGAAAATCTGGTAAAGCATGGTCATACATGATGCACATAACCTCTCTTTCCCTTTTCTGTATCTCCGTCTCCCATATTATTACGATCGTGACTGCCAACAATGGAAAATCGCCTTCCTCCACTCACACCTCCCAACTCACAATTTTCTCTAAACCAAACTAACCCACCTTCTCTCTCTAGAACCTTTGCTTTTTCCCTTTTCTCACCATTCATCTCTCCCGCTCTCTCTTTTCACGACCCTGACAAAAACATATTCTCCATCCTCCCTCTTTCTCTGTTCAAGATAGGGACCATAACACGGCCAACCCTCTCCAGCCATGGCTGATGCCACCAAGTACCTTCCCGTCGGTGGAGGGAACCTCATCTCAGACCTTATGAGCTTCCTTGCTTATTTCAAGACCAGAAGATCAGTGCCCTTCGCCTATGGCTTCACGCTCGCTTTTGTTGCTTTCACTTTTTTCTTAGCTTTCTCTCCTTCCCCAAATGCTTCTTCCCCTCCGTTCACCAATATATTAACTTCAAGTTCTACGCCTGCTCCATATAAATCTCAATTCAATTCCCTTTTCTCCTACTTCTTGCCCAATATTTCATCTCCCGATCAACCCCAAAGATTCCCTCTCTATATCAACACCACTTCTAGATCTATTAATGTCACTTCTTCATCTCCTGTCTCAACTTCCAAACCATCCTCTTCCAAAAACCACAGTCCTTTTATTTCTTCCCAAAATAAATTTCCGGCCACGAATCAGACCGCACTTCCCTCATCTAATTCTACTAAGACGTCAAGTAATCGGACATCAGTTTTGCCAGTGAAGCTGCCTCTCATTGTGAATAAGGAGCCATCCGGCGCTGTCAATCATACTCGGAGTCCTGTGAGGTCTGATGAAAGTAAAGCTGCGAAAGGAAATCAAACCACAAATGTCGCCGCCTCGCCAAAAGTTTTGGTGTCTCCTCCTCTTCAAAGTGTACCCGTGAGCCCCAAGAAGAATTTGAGTTCAGTTGAGGGAGTGAAGGGTGTTGCATCGAATAATTATACGGCTTCCTTGGCGAAGAAGCAGAGCAATTCTACTATTCCGGGACAGAAGAATGAGTTGATTGAGTCTCTGATGAAATGTGATTTATTTGACGGGGAATGGATTAAGGATGATTCATATCCTCTTTACAAACCCGGTTCTTGCAGTCTGATTGATGAGCAGTTCGATTGTATTCAGAATGGCAGGCCTGATAAAGACTATCTGAAATACAAGTGGAAGCCTAAGGGTTGCAGTCTTCCGAGGTGTGTGAATTTGATGGTATTTTGTTGTCTTGTCGTTCGTTTCGAACCAAATCCGTTAGGTTTTCTGTTATTCTGTAACGGATTTGGCGGTTGTTTGGTATTGAGGTTTCCTCTCGGGAATGTTTGTATTCATAAAAGTTCCAAAAAAATTGCCCAACTTGCGCCGGTGATTTACTTCGCCAATTGATTTGTTTGTGTTCTGCTTTGCCCTGTCTTCTTCGCATCCTTTGATATATTTGACAGTCTTCTGAAGTTGCGATTTAGGGAAGTAACGCTTAAATATCTACAAATACAGGTTGGACGGCCATCGTCTTCTAAATATGCTGAGAGGGAAACGCTTGGTTTTTGTAGGCGATTCCCTGAACAGGAATATGTGGGAATCTCTAATTTGCATACTGAGACACTCTGTCGAGAATAAAAGCAGAGTTTATGAAGCAAACGGCAGGGTCCAATTCCGAGGGGAAGCCTCCTATTCTTTTGTATTCGAAGTCAGTATTCTTAAATTTCCATTTCTTTTTTTCTGGTTTGTGAGATATTTTCGTTCCTCTCACGTTGTTCATTTGTGTTTCATGGGCGAGTAGGATTATAACTTCACCGTAGAGCTTTTCGTATCTCCATTCTTAGTTCAGGAATGGGAAACGGCGAACAAGAATGGCTCAAAGAAGCAAACGCTTCGTCTGGATCTGGTTGGGAAGTCTTCTGATGAATACAAAGACGCAGATATTATGATCTTCAACACTGGCCACTGGTGGACACATGAAAAAACTTCGAGAGGGTAAAAGCATTCCTATTTCCTTTTCTCTGTTTCATCAATTTCAACCCGTCTCCTCCTGATTCTGTTGTATTCTGCAGGAAGGACTATTACCAAGAAGGTAGCCATGTCTATGAGGAACTAAACGTTCTGGAGGCATTTCGAAGAGCAATAACGACATGGAGCAGATGGGTTGATGCCAACGTGAATCCATCGAAGTCTATGGTCTTGTTCAGAGGCTATTCTGCTTCCCATTTCAGGTAAGGCGACGCCACTGATTAGGATTGCATTATTAGCGTTAGTCCGCGGAACTCGAAGACTGATGATAAACATAGGTGTGTTTTGTTGTGAAATCACAGTGGGGGGCAATGGAATTCTGGAGGGCAGTGTGACAGTGAAACGGTGCCAATCGAGAACGAGAAATACCTGACAGAATACCCAGCAAAGCTGAGGGTTCTGGAAAATGTGATCAGATACATGAAAACGCATGTGACGTATCTGAATGTTACGAGAATGACGGATTTTCGAAAGGATGGTCATCCGTCCATTTATAGGAAGCAAAACCTATCGCCAGAGGAAAGGAGATCACCATTAAGATTTCAGGACTGCAGTCACTGGTGCCTTCCCGGCGTTCCTGATACTTGGAATGAGATTCTCTATGCCGAGCTTCTAATCAGACAATATCAGAATCAGAAACACAACAATAGATCTTAGGTTTATCCGCCAAATGCATATTTATATTCGATGAGTTGAGCTTGTGCAGAGACAGATACAATACATTGGGCTTTGGTCCTATCTGTTTCCTGGCCATGGTATAGCGATAGGCTGCTGCTTCTTTCTTTTTGTGATGTTGAAAAATGATTATGTTACGTGAATGTTAGAATATAGCAGAGGTAATAGTTGATGAGGAAAGAGGAGACCCCAGTGGGGTGTCTTCTCGGGTCATTGTAAATTAATAATCCCTCTCAATTCTACGCACCTACTTAAGACGGTACTGTAAAGATTGAGAATGATGCTGTTTTAAATTCAAATTATTCTGTGAAAATTGGTCAAAAGTAATGAAATTGATTGAAAATTAATTACAATAAATAAAAATAGGTACCCCCCCTGAATCAAATTATTTTTTAAAAAAAAATTGGTGAGCGATGCTTTAACATGTGAGATATTTTTTTTTTATATGATTCAAAATTTGTAATAAAATAAGTATATGATTATAAGCAATAATATTAGTTCACGATAATTTGGTAGCTTTCTTTGAATGACTCAACTCTTGTGACTATTTTCATGCTCGATGTTGGAGAAGCAGTGAACGATGGTCAGAATCAGTAGGCAAACGGCTATTAATTAGGGAAAATATCATTTAAGGATTATTGAGAGTATTTAATATCAATTAAGGATAAAAATTTTTTGAAATATTACTGCAGGATGAGAGAACTAATTTAAAAATAATTTTAAATTGCAAAAAACTATAACACCTCTGACTTTCTTTTTTTAATTGACAAGTAGTTAATTATGAATTAACAAGTACCTATTCGCTTTTTAATAAGAAGTTATTCATCAATTAAAGAATTATAAAAAACTTGATTGTGGGAATGAATAATTGTAGGTCATATTTCAATAATTAGTCAATTGTTAATTAACAAAAAGTTATTCACTAATTGACAAATTCAATAATACAAAAGAACTTGATTGTAAGAAAGGATAAGTATAGATCATGCTTTAATAAATAATTATTCGTTAATTAATAAGTATTCATTTATATTTAATAAAAAACTGTTCACTAATTGATAAGTTTTTCAAAAAAATAAGGATATTATAATCCTTTTTCATATAAATTTGTTTTCAAATTAGTTTCCTAATTCCACAATAATATTTCAAAATATTTTAATCTGTATTTGATATTAAATTGCTTATATAGACCTTGAATGATATTTTCCCTATTAATTATGGATTGGAGGCCATGGAGTGAGTGACCATGTTCTTGGAACTTTTAGTATTTCAAATGTTATTATATGTTCGTAGTAATTAGAAGCTAGACAAAGACTGTGGCCTTTCGTTTCATTTTTTATTCCATTTTCCTTTTCCAACCGACAATGTCCTGTTAATATGGAGAATCTGAAATTTTATAGATCAATGGACTGTGTTTCTATTAGTCATGTGAACTCTTTAGACAAGTTGAAGGCTTCGGCAATTCACTGTTGACGTCTTTCGGAAAGGGATCTTCATTTTATAATGTCCCATTCCCACCTGTCATCGTAACACTTACAAGTAATCAAGGGCATATGATCAGGTTTTACTATTTTAAATTAATTAAGCATTTTGTTTTTTTTTCCCTGCCCTTTCTTCATCTTGACGTTTCTTATTTATGCAAATAGGAAGGAAAAATCGATGCCTAGAGTTCTCTCTCTCTCTCTCTCTCTCTCTGCTTTTTTTTTTTGGCCTTGGTTGATGGTGTGGGCAAAATGTTAAACGATGTTGTAAACATTTCATTATTTATCATACGGAATGGTTCGTAACGAAGGGGGAAAAACGAATAAATCGTTATTTGATTTCTTTTTTGGTAATTCATAGAACTCTCTCTCTCCTTTTTGGCTATGTCACGAACCACTAGCTGCAATTTAGTAATTTATTATTGTTGTCAATAATTATTTCACTTAACTGGTCGGTGTATTTTATTTTTTCAGCTACATAAGCCAGTTCGTGCACTTAGTCAAAACTAAGCGTTTCACATTGTAATTTTTAAATCACATGCATGAACTCCGTTAATGCCAGGGGTTTTATAAAACGCAGCAACCATATCATCGATCGGCTTCTCGGCCTCCCCTTGATTAATAAAATCAAATCAAATATGGTTAAACATAACGTATTCTGAGGAGAGCTTCCATTTTAATATTAAGTATATTATAACTACAGGCTATACTACCTTTGTCATGGACCCCGAATTTGTAACCAGGAGCACGCATGTAAGGTTTTAAGCCTTGCTTTGTATTATCAACAATTAGAGTCGGGCTTTCTATTCTAAAGAAGTTCGCATAATATGAAATACAGTTTTTATTTTTTATTAATATTGATTACATTGATGTGAAAACTTAGAGGTTTTATCCACTTATCCTAAGAAAAAGAATAAAAATCCTTCACCTCGTTGAAGTCATTAATTTAACAAGAGGAAATAGTCTGGCCCAAAAAATTGGGTACTAAAGTTTGGGGCCAGGTCTGATCCATGAGCCCAACACTTCATAGGCCCACCAATTCAGTTGTATCATTCTACAACATTACGCATCTAGGCTCTCGAAAGAGCCCATCAGAGCTGGCCTTCCTATCTTTTGGACGTTCCATTCCTGTAATATTTTCAGCCATATCACTCTTAAATTAACTCTGCGTTGACTGCCCACCAGGTCCCTGATACTAGAAAACAAATGATGAGAGGGTGTCTCGAGAATTCTCCATGTTGAAGGTTAAAGATGAGAAGCAGGAAGACGCATCACGTAAAAGTAGACAAGGGATGTTTCATGGGGTGGGCGTGATTGGCGTCAATGTGAAATAAGAGGAAGACCCAAGTTAATTTGACCAAACATGTTTTGCCAACAACGCAACACCCTTAATTGCATCGGATCCTGCTCGAGCCTGCTCCTCTCTTCAATTCCTTCACGCTAATCGCGTGCTCTTTTATGTATGATGTTGGGCATGAATCAGTGCGTTGCTAAAACCATAGTACATCACAAAATTGAACTTCCAGAGAATTAATGACAAGAATTTAATATTGGAAGAAGGGTATCGGGAATCCCCATGATAATGTGCAAGAATATATTAAAACTTGGTTTATCAGGACCGCGTGGCGCAATCAGCGCGCTCGCAAGTGATTAACCTAATGAACGTAGCAGTAATAATGCGCATATCAGTCTGAGAGTCCATGACATGCAATGACTAGGTTCCCTGCACTCAAGCCTCAAGGGCTGGAATGCATTGGCGAATGTCATTTTTATTTTTAATTCGACTTAAATTAAATTGTTTGAATACATTAATTTGAAGCGAGACATATGGTTGAGGGCTAATAATTTTTAGTTTTTACATAATGTAGCTGGTGATTCTATTCCTTTAATTACAGAGGACTTCTAGTTTTCTGTTTTGCTGTTTTGTTTTGTTTTTTTCATTCATTCTTATTAAAAAAAAAAAAGAAGGGAAACATATGGTTGAGGGCTAATAATTTTTTTTGGGGGGGGGGGGGTTCATATTTAATTTGTTGCACCCAATGAGCTGGGAATCAGATGCGAACAGTGGGTTTGAAGGCGAGTAGGCCTGGCAGAGGATCTGGAGAATTCAATTGTGAGTACAATCCAAATCCAAAAGGATATTTGATGGTTCGGGTTAGTGTGTTTCCAGCTCAAGACTCAAGTACTGATCTCTAGCAGACACAGACGCTACAGCCTCATCTGCAGCGAAAAGGCATCTCTCTCTGGACAAACTAGATCTCAATGTATCTCATTTCTGACACATTCCTATGTGACTTCTCACTGTTTAGCTGCATCTAGGCTTCCCTCGGCTTTCTTTACTCAGATTCCCCATTAATCCATCCCTTCGAGCCTCTCTATCTCTGTTAAGTGTTGACTGGAGTTTTCGCCTTCTGCATCATTCACTCTAATCACTTTAAATTCATGCCACTGTTCTTCATCTTTAAGAAATTTAACATCATGACGGTATTCTTCATTTTGAATTCACATGGACCCCCCCCTCCTTATCCTGTGGGATTTTCATGTGTGAACCAAATTTCGTGCTGTTACTGTGACCTTACAAGGGAATTTACCCGGGACCCCGCAGATATGCCAAACTTGATGTTCATTTCTCCGTTCAAGTGTTCCATGACATTCAATCCTTTCCTCAAGAAAAGATAAATTAAAATTATATGACAGCAAAATTAGACATAACTCTTCACGCTAAATTATAATAGTCACAGTACCAAAGATATGAAAGAGAAGAAACTCGTTTAATCAAATATGACGTCTTGTTTTGTTTTGTTTAGGTAAATAAGAAACAGATTATCATTCCCGAGTACGCCAGCAAACTCGAGAAAGCTCGTGCTTGGAAAATGCATTCCTCACTTATTATACTATTATTAGAGTTAGTTGGGATGATATTCAAATTTCAAACGACCAATAGTACTATTACCGTTTGTTACCATTCCTTTAAAACTTTTAAGAAGTCAAACGATGGAACCTGGATAACAATAACACCAATGAAGGGCACAGTTCACCCAAGATAAAAGCCATTTGTATTTTGTCATTTTGATCCACAAAAAACAAAAAGATCCTCGAACCAGAAACCCCACAAAAAGAAAAGGCAAAACTATACAGATGGAAGAGATGGCGAGGGGAACGCATTGTCTTCTTCCTTCCACTATAATATGATAAAGAAATATGCGAGACAAAAAGAGAAAGGGAGAATCACAATGCGATCATGAGGAAGGAGTCACAGTTCTGGGGTTGGTAAGACAAGAGTTGCGAGGCTTGAGAGGCGTTACTGGGGGCCGTGACGGAGGTTAATGCGGACGCAGACGATGATGAGTTGGTGGCCACCCTTTCGCAGGAGGGACACATTGTTAGAGTCGTAGCTGGAAGCTGCATGTAAAATGGCTGGGACGTCTTTAAAGCCCTCAGCTCCTGCAGTTCCTTCTGCAACCTCCTATTCTCTTCCGTCAACGTCTCACAGCATCTCTTTAGATACTCGCAATCTACTTCCGTCTGCTTCAACTTTGTCCTGTACATTTCAATAAACCCAACCAATTCGTATTGCTATTTCTCCTCCGTATACAACATAAAATGAATGGTAAGATTAAGGAACCGGGTATTTCTACCTTGCCCTCCTGTTCTGAAACCAAACTTCTACTTGTCGGGGACGAAGGTTTAATTGTTTTGCCAGAACAAGTTTCTGCTTCTGCGGATTAAGAATTAAGAAAATCAGGAACACAATAACGCAGAACAATTTACCCAAGAAACCCAAAGGACGAGGGATTTAAGGACTAACAGGATTAAGTGTAGTGTGTTCTTTGAAACTCTCTTCAAGAAAAGCGGATTGTTCCTTGGAGAGCCTGAGTTTCTTGCGAGTCGACCCGTTTTCATCATCGTCACTGGCCCTAGAGCTGGTTCTCTCACCCTCGCCCTCGTGCTCTCTCTTGTTTTTACTGCCAGCATTACCATTCCTTGTGTAGAAGTCCATGTGAAATGACGAAACGCTGTTAGGAGACGACGACAGTGGAGTACCGTCGTCCGCCTCCTCCGCTACCGCAGCAGGTAAACGATTGACGTCCAGGGCCTTCGCTCCTCCATCCGGCGAGAAACGTTGGGATCCCACTGTCATCCACAATAAAAAGATTCGTTAGAAAATCCTCACCAAAGACGGTCAGATTCGCTGAGAAATGAGAAAATGGTGCGAGTGAGATTAAAATAAAAAAAAAATGAAAGAAAACATAGGAGCGAAGAAGGGGAGGAGGTGGTATTTACGAGAATCGGAGAGCCAAGGAATCCGAAGATGGGAAGGAGGGAGGGGCCGGGGAACGGGAGTGAAAGGAAGAAGGTCGAGCTGAAGAGGCGGATCTGAGGATGCTCTTCTCTCATCTTGGACTTCCTCGGAGGTATTGTCGGCGAGAACTTGGCCAAGTGACATGCTGAAACCAGCTTCCTTGTTAGGCATTCTCGGGGCCTTGTCCAGTATAGGGAAGCCCTTTGGTGCGTCTCCCAAGCTCAAAGCCAGCTCCATCTCGGGCGAGATAGAGACAAGTCAGGATGGTTTTCTGGTGTAAAAATAATGTAGCCGCAGCCCGCAAGCTCAAGGCTTTGAAAGCAGAAGGCGACCTAAGAATGTAGCGGTCACGCTCTCGTTCAATGCAAGACGAAGAAAGTGACGAGGTTAGAAAGTGGAAATTGCAGAATCCTTTTCTCCGCCAACGACCCCTTTTTATTTCTGCTCCTTCGGCATGTGGGAGTAAAGATTGACCGACAAATCCAGGTTGACAAACGCACGTGAATCTATTTAAATACACAAACCCTTCTTCGCTTATTTCGTACACTTCCCTGTTTACACAACCCTTCGCTATAACCATGCCTTACTTGGGATATTAATATCGGGTGAGAGAGATAATCAATAGGGGGATTTTTTAAATCTTCCATAGATGAGATATCAGGCCAGGTTGGCCTTCCTAGTTTGAGACGTCTATTTTTGTCTCTTTATTTTGTTAAATTATTATGCTCTCTCTTGTCATGTCATATATATTTATACTTTCTCTCTTAAAAAATATAAAATATTTTTAAAAATTAGATATTAAAAAATATAAAAATATTTTTTATTGATGAATGATTTTATATTTATTGTAGGATGTTTAATAGGTATAAATATAAAAAAATAAAATTAATATAAAAATAAGTAATTATTTTATTGAGAATGATATTCGGTTAAAAATATCTTATATTTTAAAAAAGGCAGTAACATATATTTTACAATTACAAAGGAGAAAAGCCATTGATTCCAATTACAAGTTACATTTATAGAAAGATTTATTATTACGCAATTGATTTCCTCTTATTTTACTTTTTACAATTTTCTACATGTAAAATAAAATATTGCATGTGAAGAAGAGTATTTTTAAAAATAATGTATTTAATAAAAATAAAATTAAAAATTATTTACTTAAAATGACACCAATTACTTGACTATATTTTTTTAGAATGATAAAATAGTGAAAAACGATTTATAAACATTTCTAAATGGAAGGGAACAAATATATAGAGTACTCTAGCAACAATCATCAGCAGCGTGACAATAATGACTACATTAGATCATGATTATAATTATGAAAGAATGAGAGTGAGAATAAAAATCATGATGCATGGCACAGAGGTGATGTCGAAGGGAGAAGATGATAAAAATGATTAGCAGGGTTTGGTGGGAAATACACAATGATGGGAGATAGCGAGTAGGAAGACAGCGATTTGATATGCTATGATTCTGCCGCATTGACAGCCCATGAGATTGTATAAGCTTAAAAAGTGATGGCAGTTTCCGAGCTTAACTCTGATTAAAGTCACCCATTTTGAAATGAAGTGGCCAATAGGCCATAGTAGCTTCCACGCCTACACGCCTACTCCACAATCACAGCATATAACTTCCCTTCCCGGCACTCACACCAGCCCTCATTCATGGCAATCTCAAAGTGGAAATGTTGTGGAAGGGATAAAACTTTATTTGTTTTATAAAGGAAATAGACATGAGGGGGGGGGGTACTTTAGGAGGAACAAGCGTGACGGGAACAAAGATAAAAAAAAGCAGGGACAGGGATGGGGGAGATGATTAGCAGGAGATCTTAATTTGACCATGTTAATAAGGCAGACAAAGCGACCACCTTTTACTATTCCCATAAAAGCTTGCCACTTAAATAAATTAAGAATAATGAAAATGAAAGGGGAAGGTTCTTTGGGCACTTTTGGAAGAGCAGCATAGTCCATCCAATGACTTGAAAAGAGGAAAAAAGAGAGGGATAGGGTATCCAAGGAGTCCACAGAACGGGGAACCCTAATTCAAATAAGCCGAGGGCAAGGGAGCCGTCCTATGCGGTGGTCCCGCTCGCGTGCCTTTACTTTCCAACAAAAGCCGTCCTACCAATGCCCTCTCTCTCTATACTTATAGCTCATATTCTTCTTTTGTTTTTTTCCTTATATTACAAGAAATGTCACTCCTTTTAAAAAGGTCTTTGCAATGTAGCTGCTCCTTTCAGTCCAATATTTGTCAATTACAATTTTTAAGCTTCAAAATTATTTGCATATCTTTCCAATTTTTTAAGTAGTTGACTCCTGTGAAACTCCCTTCAATAATAATAAATGAAAGAAATATGGGTTTTCAAAAATCATAAACACTTTACTCTTCTCTACGTTATATTTTGAATGGAGCAGAGTTTTTTTTTCCCTGTAAAACAATTTTTTTGTAAAAAAAAAGGGAGCAACAGTGGTGAGGTTGGGGCGTGGAAGGGAAGCGAGGAGGGAAGGGAGGTGGGGAGGTTGGGAAAATAAGAGCACAAGGGGGAGGGAGTGTCATGGTTAGAGGATCAGAGCAATAATTGAAGGGGGAGGCAGGCTTTCATGAGAATGGGAAGTGCGTGAGTGGGACCCCTATCTCCTCCCCAAAACGAACCGTCTCACGATGATCAATTATAAGTCCATTTATACACACCCCTCGTCCCTCGGCAAGAGAAGCAGAGCCTGGCATCCCAAATTAAAACCACCAAATAATGGTCCCTGTGCTTCTTGGCTCCAGCACCCGACTAGGCACACAGGCTGTCGCATACGCGTGATTTCATTTCATATATGTAATAATAATAATAAATGACTTCATTAATTAGAGTGGGTGGCAAAATTAAACACGGCTGAGCTCCCCTACATGTATTGGGAGGCAAAATAAGAGGGAGGTGGCCAGGGAGGGGCGGCACAATGATAAGGGTATATTGAGGGAATGATGGGTCACGTGAGGAAGGCGTGAGGGAGTAAATGATGAGGCTCCGTGTCAGGATTCAGAGGAATGACGTGAAGGAGCAGCAGCGTCAATGTGCCATTACTGCTCACTCATTACCCCCCCTTCTTCCATGGCTTGCACAATTCCACATTTTGGTGGGACCGGGTGGGTGGCGGAGTCCGTGATTGGGAAATTAAACGAGTTTATTCATGTGATTTATGAGATTAATAAAGAGGCTGTGATTTTTTCGGGGAGGGCCCACCGATGGGGACGTGGTGCAGCGGCTCAAGGAGACAATCTAGGCAGCGGCAATCATTTGTACGTGGGATCTTCGGAATATCTAACGCTGAGCAGGATGCCGTATTTCTTAATTACAACACTCGCTAGCATCTCTCTCATGCCCCTGTCCCCCCTTCCCCCGGGCCCATTCCCCTCCTTCCCACCTCTTTTCCGAATAACTTCCCGTGTTTGGGTTCCACGCAATTCCTTGCCTCGCAACATCAAACACCTCACACCCCCCCCCCTCCCCATGCATCCTTCACTGCACGTCCTAATTTACATTTCGTGTCTCCTTTCCTACTAAAACCATTCCCAGCAGATCATTTCATTCCCAAATCGATTCGATGCCACTGTACGTCCTGAAAATTATTCTCCAATTCCATAATCTCATTATTGTGAGGTGTGAGTAATTGCATCATTGTTGCTATTGAATGCTCCATCATTTCATTACAAATCGTTCATTATAACCAGATGAGCTTGCTTTGCTGATAAGTGTTTCTTCTTTAAAAACAAATAAAAGCGATGGGGGTGCGGAACCATGGAATGTGTCGTCAGTAAGCCTCGCAAGCAGGAGCTGAATGTCAATACTGAACTAATGGTACATACAATACATATATTTGCAATTCATGTGCCTTCCATTTCAATCAATTATGCCATCATGTTCTGACCTGACCTCTCTTTGTTTTACGCTGTTTGGCCGTTTTCCCGGCATTCACTCCCCCGCCCTGGCCACGAAACAAACAAAAAAGTCTTCCCTTCAGCTACCGAACGAACGTACGATACTGCACAGCACCCCGCTGTAGCCACATTTATGTGGGTGCGATGCAAATTTAGCCGCTCATTGCAATTAATGTTTGCACCAGCTCAACTCCGAACGCGTCTTAAATTCCAACCACATTGTCTTGTCAACGAGGACCCTTTGAGACATGCAATAATAACCTGGGGGATCTTAATTTAGCCGACGGAGTTAGCCGGGTAATGATGAGAAACTGCTTGAGACTGGTCTATCTGAGCTCATCCGTCCCCCAGATGGCCAGGTGCAGTGTCATCATAAAAGCGTTTTCCTTTTCCGAGACACGGAATTGAATGTCCGGTATGGGAAGGGATATAACCGTATCCCAAATGCCCAAATTCCGTAAATGTGAATGACATTACATAGCTGAGAAGAAGAGGCCTGTTTCAAGGTAGCGAGCTCGGTGCGTAGGAATACAGCAGCTCAGCCGGCGGAGTCGACAATCAAGACCAGTGTAGTCGTATAGATGCAGCTACGGTATCCCCAAGTCACAAAGCTAATCTCATGCCCCTGTGGCGTGTGTCCGTGCAAAAGCTGACGATCAGATTGAGTGAGATATCATATCCCACTCCCCGACTCTCTTTTTCCGAGCGCTGTTTTTATGTAATCATGAGTGCTTGCATTATTCCTTCCAGATTACTCCGGTCTCATTTATAAATTTCATTTTAAAAAGTGTATTTGATTACATTTATAAGTCATGGTGCGTCTTTTTAGGTAATATTTGAGAGGTATTTTCAAAATTACACTTCATGAGAGAGAAAAAGTAACAGGACATTACTTTTTAGATTTGTTATATAGGGACATGTTTAGAATTTTACTTACTTTTATTTCTTATACTTTTATTGTATTGATATTGATGAGGTTGGTAGAAATGACTTATAATTAGAACCGGAGGAAGTATATGCTATATGCGCGCCGATGCCACCCCTTCTCACTCCTTATTCATTACTTGCGGGTCTCTCTCTCTGGTGCTCCTGGTTCCCTTCATTGATTATGCACCCTTCCATTACTACCCTTCCTCGTTACTCTCTCTCCCTCAGATACTTATCTTCTTAAACATACCCCGTTCGAATGTAAATTTTAGTCTCAAGATTGGAATCTATGATGAAAAGGCAAGAAATTAGAACCAGGGGGGGGGATAATGGTGAGGGCGAGTTACTCTATTATTATATCTACCTCGCCTTCATGATTGCATGCGATATAAAGTCTGAACGCATTGCGAGTAGTAATTGGATTGCATTTATTATTAAACAAATAATTGTTCGGCAATTATGAACGGCAGAGCATTATCCAAGGAGAGACAACTCAGCATGCGATCCTGCACATACAAGGGTTCATGCTCCCTTCTCGTGCATCATTGCATTGATTTTTCCCCCCTCCTTTTCCTTTCGTTATTATTTAGTAGTATCATGATTATCATAATCGTCGCCATCATAGTCCTCCGACTTCTTCAACCTGGGATGCTGGTCGATGCCGGCAAAGTATGCGACATCAGACCCTAAAATATTTGACCTTAGAGTGACTGGATCAGAATGATGTGGACTTTGCGCTTGGTATATCCTTTTCTGTTCCGCGTTGCCTTTTTGAAAACTCTAAATTTTACATCATCGTTTATTATTGCACCATTAACACATTGCAATGAGTCGGCCGGCTCAGTGCCTCCTTCGCCCTTGAAGCTAAATCTGTCCAAGGATTCGGAGATTGCGATTCGGATCTACAAAGTCGCGTGATTGAAACATAGCATCTGGTTGATTGTGATTTATAAACAGATATCATAATAAGTTGCTCCAGTTCGTGTTTCGCGATATTTCTTTTAATTGCCAAGCCCGTTCTTCTTCCTTCTTAATCGCTATGCGTGTCCTTTTTATTCGAGACAATTATATTTGACGTACCCTTTGATGCCAAGTGTGGCTGAAGACCGTTCATTGATTAGTGGATTACTCATCTCGACCTAAATATAAGAGATAGTTAATTAATTTTAAAAAAATTAATCTTTTAATCCTTCAACTTTTAACTCACTTTTAACTCAGTCCCTCAATTATGACTCACTATAATTCAATCCCTCAACTACAACTCGCTGCAACTCAATCCTTTAACTTTTAATTTACCTATAATTTGGTCCTTATTTTATAATTTTTTTAAAAATTTTTTATCAAACAAGAGGGATAAAAATGCTTATATATTATTTTAAAATACTCTCTTCTTATTCATTAATGTGAGATATAAATTAACATGAAAAAAAATTAACAAAAGTTAAGGACTAATTTGTAAGTGATTCAAAAGTTAAGGGATTGAGTCATAGGCGAGTTATAGTTGAGGGATTGAGTCTCAATGAATCATAATTGAGGGATTGAGTTACAAGTGACTTAAAAGTTAGAGGGCTAAAAGATTAATTTTTTCATTAATTTTTAATGTACAGTTTACGAATAATGTTATTTAAAATCTTAAATTTTAAAAAATATTCACATATTTTTATTTATATTCTTATTAAATATTTTATATAAAAGTTTTGATAATAATAATTAAAATTATAATAAATGATTTAAAAAACATTTAATAAAGTAGGAAGATAGTTAAAAAATATAAAAGTTATTCCATATCTTAAACCATACAAAGTTTTCAAAAAAAAAACGCTTTAAGCGGAAAAACAGATGGTAAGAAGAAATGGAAATAGAAAAAATTCTAGTCAAACAAGAAGAATTAATAATTCTGGAGAAGCAAATTATAGTGAACCAATAAAATGGGGAGAGGAATCTTTAACGGGCGGCAAAGCATCTCCCATATACGAAGAACTAATAATTCTAGACGGATAAATATTTCTGGTAGCGAAAGCCATGTTAAAGTATCTCTGAAAGTTGTACTCATGGCGAACAGATCTCATCATACTTTGCCAGCATTATTATCCCTGCAGTTTCTTTGGCACCAAAGGTTCAGATGAAGATTATATAAGCAAATATATATATATATATATATATAACGCCGTGGCGTACACGGCATCAGGAGAAAGATCACTGGAATCTAGGAGTACAGTTAGTTTTCTCATCAGCCTTGGTTTTTTCTTTTCAGGGAGGGGAGAGGAAAATCAAATGCACTGTTTATGTTAGGATCTCAAATAATAGACTTGATTAGTGTTGGTCAAGGGATGGAAAAGCCTTCTTTTAAATCTGGTGATTATATATTAATTTCACGAAGGGGCCGGAAGCATGCATGCTTGGCCAGGGGGACGAGTATAGAATTATGATGGAATAATGATGATGATGATCGTAATAATGATAAACGATAATGTAAATCCGTCGCCCAGGAAAACAATGATGATGGAAATGAAAGGGGGGAATAAACTGGTTTTCATGATGATAAGTAAGAGATGGAGAAGCATAAACTTGGGCATATAAAAAGAAGGATGATGTTGTTGGGTAATAATGACAAGAATTGCTTGAATGTTTGACCAGAGAAAGAGAAGTGATGAGATTCCTTCAAACACACTCACCCGTGTGTCCAATCATTCCCCCCCTCTCCGTTAATAATTTTGTCCCCTTTCACCTCTTTTCCAAACTTCCCATGCTTCAATATTCCATCTGAGACGTGAGGCTGACACATGACAATATATTTATTCCACTCACTCATCATCTCAAGCTATCAAGAGGCTTCTCTGGTTGCCCAAGTGGGGACTTGATCATTCGAGAGGTGTCGAAGAAAAGGCCCACGAGGAGAAAACTGGGGCGAAGCAGCTTTTTGAACGCGAGGATTGGCCTGATGGGTCTTATTCTTTTCATATCAAAGCATGGTCTGTATCTGTATGCGGTCTGTTATTCACTCCGTTATCCCTATCGTCAATTACTAACCCCACAATGGAACTATGGCTATGCAAATTAACCAGGCACATCTTTACATGTCACGTGCCAGTGCAGCCCAATCATATACAGCAAGGCATGACTAGTGCTATCAATGCACCAAAGGCATAAGTGACTTCCATTACCCTCAACAGGGATTCGCGGTTCTATGGAATGAATCTAAGCCATACTTATCCTGGGAACAAGGCCCGGTACGGAATTGGATTTTGTCAAACTAACATACTCGTATATTGGCATACCTCACAACTCCAGCAGAACTGCAATCTGAAATCAAAGCGTACCATCGGATTTTTTGGTTGAAAGTTGCTGTCCAAAGCTTATCGAAGGATACTGTATCCGGATCCATAAACTCAGGGCATTCTAACACATACGCTGACTATCCGGAAGGGAAAACTGGATTCAGAAGCACGGAGAATGTGTGCAGTCCTTTAGCTTCTACTTCTTTACAACACAACAATTAACATTCTATACCAAATAAGCTGGAAGCGCATTATTCACCATCAACGTATGAGAATTCCGTATATTATGAAACAAAGGAAGCAGCTTAACATGATCAACAATCACGTATTCTTGTCAAATAGAGTATGCAATATAAATTCTGATCATGATGTCAAGCTAAACAGGGACGGTAAAAATGTAACCCACTAAATTTTCGCCTTGCCACGAAGGATGAAATGATTATTCCCCATACATGATGACACGAAAGTAGTTCCCATGATTTACCTAGGGGAAAAAAAATCACAAAAAGAGTAGCTTCTGTTGAGCAGCCCTCCGCCAAATAAAAGGACTTGATCGGCAATTGAAGGCATCCCATACAAACCCAAGTTGACTTCTTTCGATGCGAAAGAAGTATGAGACGCGGGAAACGCAAGACCAATTGGTTACATCATGGTGATCAGAGAGAATCAAACTACGTAATAACATTTGAGGAGTGCCCTCCTTTAGAATTTTTCCAAAGTTGAAACGTTGCTAGTTCGCTCAATTGCATTCCTAACTTTGGAGTCTTGAACAAGTGACGTTACTGAAGAACGTGGTTTATGTTGAAGACGAGCATAGTGATAAAAGATTTTTCAACGTCGCGGCAGAATAAAAGGAAGGGAAAAATGGAACGTCAAAAATAATCAACATATAGTTGTGATTAAACAAGGCCCCTACTATCCTAATCCTATCCTTTAGGTGACCGACACTGAGGCTTCCAAAGTCACCTTAAAAACTACAGAGGATTGCCAGTGTATAAACATAGCACTTTCATAGCTGCTGAACTTTTATTATCTTCCACGAAACAGGATATTTTACTTCGAAGTTGTAATCAATTTAAACGTCTTCTCCTAGACCTGGGAGCACGAGAGTCTCCAGTATCTACATCAGAAACTCTAGAAGAATCGCTTCTCCTTCTGGAAGAGGATGTGGACAGTGATACCATGGAATCAATTTCTACGGCAGTGTCCATTTGACTCTCCGAATTTATAACAGCAGCAATGCTTGAATATGAATCTCTATCATCTACCGGTGGAGACTGTTCTTGGTTCCTAACTCCTCCGCGGGTCAGGAAATATGTCTCCATCAAAGCTGAGGAAAGAGATGAAAGTGTTGCTCTGTGTGATTGTGTTCTTCGAAGTAGAAGGGATTGCAGCCTGTTGTTATCGCCTGAGTCAAGACTACCCATATTGCTTTCCGCTAGATATGCTGCATCATCCGGCAATGCCCCGCGATTTTGCTCTCTCCGAATTGCTCGAGACGTCAAAAATCTGTCTAGCAAGAATCTCGTTCTCTCTGCTGTTTCACGCACGGTTTCAGGGTCATGGGGGCGAACCACACCCCTTGCATGGGGAATTCCAAATCCACTTCTCTGGAATCTTGGTCTTAAACTCTCAACACGCCTTGCATGAGGCCTGAGAGGGACTTTGAGGCTGGGATCCTCCTCAGGATCTTGAACATGGTTGTTTCCACGACCATATATTGGGGTGATATTCTTGTAAGACACCTCACCCTTGCACACAGGACATTCCTTGGCATCCGGATTCATATGCAGCCACTGATAGAGGCAGGGCCAACAAAACAAATGACCGCAGCAAGTAACAACGGGATCCCTGGCCATGTCCAAACAGACATTACAGTCGAAAAAGCCCCCATCATCGCCGCCACCCTTTTCAACATCATCCTTCTTCTCTGATCCCTCATCCCTCGTTAAGCTGTTGTTATTTTCACATGCTTTCTGTACCTCCTCCGGTCTCATGTCGGCTTCAACACTGTCCTGACCAGTCCGCAGGGCAGTCCCAATGCCAGGGGTCTCCACAAATTCATTTAATTCCATCGGAATATTTTCGGATTCAGGCAGCGGAAAAACATGCCTCTCGGCATCGGGCGGGACAACAAGATGCTGCGATCTCCACTGTAGCCGAGACCTATACCGACGAGCTTCACTAATTCGGCGAAGAGGTTGCTCGGTCCAGTCATCTACAAAGACATGTTCGCTGGCCATGGAATCGGCCGGTGGCTCTGGAATGAGACCCAGATTCAAATCAAGGTTCATCGGATCAGATGTCTGTTCCTCCATCTCGAGGCGGACGTCCAAGACGGAAATAAAGATTACCGCGCAGAATTTTGACGATCCAGGACTAGGAAGAAAAGGGAATAACACCCCGACCCCAGAAAATTTTGGGAAAAATATATTAATGAAGATAAAGAACAGGAATCAATCATGGGAAAGATAATCAAAAAGAGGGAGGGGGGAAAAGAAATTCAGTACCCCGAATAAGGAATTAGATTGGCCACAGCTCATAAACCCTAAATTGATCAGAAAGACGAAGAAGCCGAGACGGGATACCGAAGGTCGACCACACTTGAAGGAAACAAGCCGACTAATTGATGGAGCTGAACTGAATTCGATGGAATTGATATAAAATAAGAGAGGGCAATAGTAGACGGTAAAATGGGAATCACGGACAGGGGATTGAGAAAGGCTTTGTGGGTAGAATGGCCAATAAGGAAAAGAAATAAGCATCGAGAGGAAGACAGAAAGAGATAAAGGGCGGTGCAGGAGGTTTGGTGATGGCGAGAGCGAGGCTAGGCGGGAGAAGAGTGCTGAAGGGACGAGAAACAGGGGAAGGAGCCGCCAGAGGCAGACGTGGTGGCAAACAGGAAGGGATGAAGGGTGTAGACTACCGAGTGTTGCCTGTGATGCTGGTGGACGGTCTTGATTAAAGCTCCTCTGCCTTCCCTCACGCGGTCATTTCCGCTCTGTTTTTACACTTCTAATCATTTCACATAATTTTTTCATATTATAATTTTATTGTTAGATACTACTCTGTTTGTATCAATTTATGAAATATTTTTTTTAAAAAAATTACATTTTAAAATATAAGATACTGGCATAAAAATAAAATTTTATTTTAGTATTATCTTTTTCATATATTCTATTTCTTCAATATTATTTTATTAAGTGAGTATTAAATGAAGGATATTTTTAAAAATTATATTTTTGTTTTAAGAAAATATAAGTTATAATGTGTATTTAATAAACTTTATTGATACATGAAATTTTGTCTAAAAATATTTTATAATTTGAAATGTAGAAAGTACCATACTAAATATCATTATATTCATAAAAAATGATAAAATTAGAAAAAGTAGGACAAGGGGAGTTTAAAAAATGTGGGCAAATTCATTTCAAAGGAGTAGGTTGTGGAATTGGATTAGAGTTGAAATTAAGGCGAGATAAGGATTGACTATGTTTGGTTTTATTGCTTGCTCCTAGTCTCTCACCTATCCCCAGCTCCTGACCCGTCTCATCTTCCCTTCCCCTTATGTAACTGTAACATTTAAACAGTCCAGGATTGATCCTTGCCCCCCTACTGCCATGGGCGAAACATGTTTGATCGATCAAGTATTCCTTACCTTGAATGTTACAAGTTACTTTTAATTGATTAAAATCATAACTCTAATGAGTTAATTGATTGCTTTTAAAACTATATATTCTTTTTATGTTTTCAATTGACAAAAAATATCTTAAAAAACTTAATATATTTTATATTTTTTAACATGATACTTTTAAAAAATGTCTTGTGATATTAAATAAAAAAAGTATTGAAAAGTTTTTTAAACAATAAATCAATTTAGTTACATTGTTCATAGGTAATATATTGCACTGCTTTTGAGAGTTTTTTTCCCCTTACAATTATAAATTAATGATTGAAGAGTGATCATTTGGACGATTCAAGATTTAATTTGAGTTAAGTTTATTCAAATGAGTTTGAATAAACTAAACTTGTAAAAAATATACATGTAGTTGAGTCGGCCCAAACACTCGAACTTTGTGCTTGTTCAAACTATCTTTGATACCTTAATCATTGAACATTTTATTTAAAATTAATTTTTAATTTAAAATTAATTATTTTACTATCATAAAAATATAAAATATGTAACATCCCAATTTAAATTTTAATAGTTAATTTGGGTTAATAAAAATTTTGAAAAGTATTATTAAATTATTATTATAAAAAAAGGTATGAAAAAAAATAATAATAAAATAAATAAATAAAAATAAAAAAATAAAAAAAAATAAAAAATAATAATAATAAATAAAAAAATAAAATATTATTAAATTATTATTATTATAATAATAAAAAGAAAGAAAGGAAAAGAAAGGAAGAAGAAGAAGAAAACGAATTTGCTTCGTCCGCCGCCTCAACAGTAACAATAATAAAATAATAATAAAAAGAAAAGAAGAAGAAGAGAGAGAAAATAATTAAAAAAAATGTGGGACCCACTGAATTTTTATAAAAACTCACCTGTTCCTTCATTTCTTCATTCCTTCTTTCGTGCGTGAGCTTCGGCAGAGAGAGCATCTGTGAGCCAAATTCACCGGTGCTGGGTTTTAAGGTAAGAGTTTTTAATAGGATATTTAGGGTGTGATTTTAAGCTTTTCAAGACTAAGTAAGTGTTCTAAAAATTTTTCTTAGTCATCCTTCTTCTTTAGTTTCTGAGTTTGTAGTGGTAGAAAATTTAAGATCTGAAAGAGGGATGAATTTATGTTGAATAAATATGGTTTTTGAGGTTGTCAGTAGTATAATAAATGTTATAGAGTATAAATTTGTTAATGATCTTTGAATTTATGGCTTATGGATCAAATTCTAAACTAGATCTGAAAATATATGTTAATTTATTGAGGTTTAGATGATTATTTGGGATGAGAAATGAATTATTATGGTTATAGGATTATGATTCTAAGCTAGAGACTTAATTTTTAATTTTTGGGTATTTTAGGTACGAATTTATAAAATAAAAAGAAAATTTTGATAATAGAAATTAGTTTAAAATTTGATTTTTAGATTATCAATGTTTATTGATAATTAAAAGAGGAGTTAAAAATTATACTTAATAGTATTAACTATAGATTTGTATTAAGATTGAGATTAAGAATTATGTTATATTTTTAATTCTATTATTAGAATTATTTTATTAGTTTCAAAAATTGAAACTAATATTTATAAATAATATGTTATTTGTAGATTGTATTACTGGTGAAGATTGTGGTGAGAGAGAAATTTTAAGGAATAATTTATTGAAAAAGCCACAAGGTAACCATGCTTTTAATTTATGATTAGTGTTACTTCTTGTTAATTGGGTGATTATTGAGAAAATTATAAATTTTGTAATATTATATAATTGTGCAATATTATTATAAATTTATTTGATTATTGTGGGAGGTGTTGGGAGATTTGCTATTATTGTTGTATTTATGTGCCACGTGGTATGCCCCTATTGGAGCTCAATAGGTGGTTTGTAAGGGCTCGGACTAATCTACCTTTGGCCGGGTAATTTAGCACCGAGTGAGGGCTACGGCTCGAGGTTAATGGAGGGATATAAGGATGGTTGTTTGTGTGTATCGTAATATTTCTTATATTTGTTGGAATTATATTATTTTTAATTCTCACTTAGTAAGCACACACTTAACTGTTTGTATACACTATCATAAATTGGCTTTGGTTACTGGGACTTTTGAGTCTCATTATGTGGTTAACAATTTTCAGGAGAAGAGCCAAGAGTGACACGTGGAGGAGTCCCAGAGACTTAGTGGTATAGATCCACTGTCTCTTTTGGGTATTTAATTTATGATTTATAATGTGTTATATTGTCAATATTAGGACTTTTTTTATGTTTATTGTCAATTATATGAATATATAAATGTAATCATGCCTTTCAAACTATTTCTATTTTTGGTACAATTTGGATGACTGTAATTTTAATATTTGGTTTACTTTGGATTGGTTAAAATGGCATGATTATAAGGCCAAATAACTGGCTTGTGTTGAAAATTGACTAAATTGCTTATTTTACTTGTTGGGAGTATAAGGATGGACAAATGTGATTTAGTTTACTTGTTGGGAGTATAAGGATGGACAAATGTGATTTAGCCTAATGGCATGTGGGAGGTAAAAATTTATCTGAAATGTTATAGTGTGTAAGTTGAAGCTAATTATAAAATATTTTATATCGAAATTATTGATATAAAAATGTGTTGGGTGGCTGTAACCCAACTATGGTTGAGTTAAATTATTTAAAAAAAAAATTTTTGGTGTGTTACAAAATATATTTAATTTTTTTAAAAAAATAAAGTGTTACTCAGGTATCGAATTTGGCCTGAAGTTTTTTCAAGTCTCCTTAGGCCAGTCCAAACATTGAAAATGTATTATTTTATCAAACCTAACCTTTATTGTTTTTTGATTTTATTTAGGCTGGTTCGGATTATTTGTTTTAACTGATTGATATGTGTGGGTGTATACGTGTTTTTATAATCTATTTTATCTGGAAAGATATATAAAATATAAAGCAGCTTGAGACTCAAAAAACATTAGTTAAGATCTGCTTTGTAGATAACAAGATATTGTATTAGGTTGTCTTTTTAAAAAAAATTTATCTATGAAATTATATTTATTTACTAGAAATGAATGCAATGAAATGTATTAGAAAAATTAAAATAAAAATAAATTAAGTTACATTTTTTCTTCATAATAAATATGATAAAACTCATTAATATATATTATAAATACAAA
This sequence comes from Prosopis cineraria, assembly GCF_029017545.1. NCBI lineage: Eukaryota > Viridiplantae > Streptophyta > Magnoliopsida > Fabales > Fabaceae > Prosopis > Prosopis cineraria. Next base: position 39,242,071 of record NW_026555334.1, on the reverse strand, counting down.
AATTATTACACTTTTCAAAAATGAATTAATTACCTATTTCTCTTATGGTATGGTTCATACATCTCTCTTAATCATTTTATTTTCATCTATATTTTTTCAATCCATTTTATCTTAATACTTTTTTAATAACTAAATTAATATATATTATAAATATGAAAATCATTATACTTTATAAAAATGAATTAATTACCTCTTTCTCTTATAATATGGTTCACATATCTCTCTTGATTATTTTATTTTTCTTTTCTTTTTTTAATTTATTTTATTTTAATTTTTTTTAATAACTAAATGGGACCTACAGTTTTTAGCAGTGAATTTGGAGGGCAAGTGGGCAAAAGTCGTTGTTTTTTTGGGGGGCAATAATAATTTTTAAATCCTTTCTAATAAGTAATAACTATCTCCGTCATCAAAGAGCAGGCATCGCTCATTCTTGATTCCACTTACCTAGTTCTCCTTCTTTTTACCCTTTTCCTTGCCTTCATATATGTTAGTGAAAATAAAAAATACACCTGAAATAAAGATGTTAGTGCGCGCGCGCGCGCGCGGCATGACTGGCATTGGTTTAACAAGCATCAACGCCAAGTTGCCATGTGCCATCATACCATCTTCAGGAGGAGCATTTCCTAATTCCTCTTAATTTGGATTAAATTTTATCAACAAATCCTTGTTTAAATTTTAATAATAACTATTTTAAATTAACTATAGTTTATTTGAGTTTATTTATCTATTTTAGTTTTGACAATGTTTGTGGTAAACAACAAATCTCAAGCGTGTTAGAGATTCTGAGTGTCAATGGATAACAAAAAGGTTCCGAACTCCCTTACCATAATTCACTTGGATGTAAAAGATATACAAGCTTTTGGAAAAATAAGTCTTTGATTTTTATTGAAATATAAAATGTTACAAGTTTAAGTTAAAAGTAAAACTAACTGATAAAACTAAAGGATAAAATTTATAAAAAAAATGCAAGTCTTTGATTAAGTGTTGACTGTCTTTCTTCTATGTCTTTATCTTCTACTTATAGTGTCAAAGTGGTGGTAGCTTTTTCCTTAAGACCTAGAATGTTTTGCCAAGGAATCAGGGATCTCGCAAAACTTATAGCACAGTCTTTATTCCGTATTCTCCATTTTTGATAATTAGCTCATCTCACCGAGATATTTGGACACAATGTCCGTGAATTCTAAAATTACTCAGGATCGTGTCTCCATGTGTCAACGGTCCAATGTTTATAACTGGCAGAATTTCGACATGTTTATTTTATCGTAGCCTTTATTAAGCTTCGGGGCTAGCTCTTTTGTTCAGATTAACTAGCCCTATAACCTATTTGAGTGACATTTCATATTTTAATCTAAACAAATAACAATTGATCCTTAACTGATATAAATTTTGATCAATAATCTTTGCTTACTATTTTTCCTTTTAAATTTTGCATCCTCTTACGCGTTTTGTTCACTAATATTTTTTTTAATGAGAATCGAGGCAAAAGCCAAAAACATTTCTATATTGCTGCTTAAATAAAGGTGTTTGCTAATATTTTAAATGTCTGTGAATTTCATTTCTAAACGGTTGTAAATTCGGCAATGCCTTTTTAATGATACCCAAAAAAAGTAGTAATAAAATTAACCGACTCTTTTGGGCAAATAATAATAATAATAATAACTCACTCATTTTCAAAAAAATATTTAATGAAAATTTAATTAAGTTGTTGTTTAAGCTAAATATGAAACGTCGCTCAAATAAGTCACAAGACTAGTTGGGCTGAGTATTCGAAATGTCAGGCTCAATATAAACAAAAGAGGCCGACCCTGAAGCTCAATAAGTCCACAACACATAAATATGCTGAAATCCCGTCAGCTTCAAATATCAGACTCTTGGCACGAAGACACAATCCTAAGTAATGTCGTAATCCACACCCAAGTAGTTTGATGAAATGGGCTGTTGATCAAAATGGAGAGACCGTGCCATAAGTTTCGCGGGATTCCTAATTCTTCGGTAGAACGTGCTAAGTCTCAAAGAAAAGGCTTCTGCCATTAGACACTATAAATACAAAGAAGGAAATAACAGAGAACCCAGTCAACACTCGATTAAGACTTGCATAATTTACATTTACTAGCCCTTTTCAGTTCTTAGTTTGCAGTCTATAATTTTCAAACACTTCAATAAAATTACACACTTGTTCTACCAAAGCCTACTATCTTTTTACATCCGAGCGAACTGTGGTAAGGGAACTTGGGACCCTTTCATTATCTATTGAGACCCAACGTCTCTGGCACGCCTGGTATTTATTGTTCAACCACGAACAATTTGTGTCACGCTTAGTGGGACCTGTGTAACAAAGGTGGCAAAGACGTAAAAAGACAAAAGGACTGATGAAACAGGTACTGATTCTCACAAACCAAAAGGGATCTTTATGCACGCAAGATCAGAACACTTATCGCTTGGTGCTGGAGCAGTTGATCATCATGAGCACGTAGTGTCGGTGATAATAGGTAGCAGCAGCACGAGCCCTAGCTCCAAGTCAGGAAGTGGCCAACCCAACCCACTGATAATATCCAACAGACCTATAGCAGAAGTGTTGCAGGGAATTCAAGACCGGATGGATAAGCAGTTAGAAGAGAACTAGAGGTTTTTTGCAATATCCCTAGAAACATTAGAACGCAGGGAGAAAGAACGACAGCAGATCATGATGTAGGTTCTGCATGAAGGCATGAAGAATATAGCCTCATCATTAAAAGGCACCCATCAGGAAGCAGGCTCAAACATAAGGCCACTCGAGAGGCAGCAAGCTAGAGTCAATACAAGTGCTGGCTGTAACACACCAATTTTTTTTTAAATAATTTAACTCAACCATAGTTAGGTTACAGCCACCCAACACATTCTTATATCAATAATTTCAATATAAAATATTTTATAACTGGCTTCAACTCATACACTATAACATTTCAGATAAATTTTTACCTCCCACATGCCATTAGGCTAAATCACATTTGTCCATCCTTATACTCCCAACAAGTAAAATAAGCAATTTAGTCAATTTTCAATACAAGCCAGTTATTTGGCCTTATAATCATGCCATTTTAACCAATCCAAAGTAAACCAAATATTAAAATTACAGTCATCCAAATTGTACCAAAAATAGAAATAGTTTGAAAGGTATGATTACATTTATATATTCATATAATTGACAATAAACAAAAAGCCCTAATATTGGCAATATAACACATTATAAATCATAAATTAAGTATCCAAAAGAGACAGTGGATCTATACCACTAAGCTCTGGGACTCCTCCACGTGTCACTGGTGGCTCTTCTCCTAAAAATTGTTAACCACATAATGAGACTCAAAAGTCCAGTAACCAAAGCCAATTTATGATAGTGTATACAAACAGTTAAGTGTGTGCTTACTAAGTGAGAATTAGAAATAATATAATTCCAACAAATATAAGAAATATTACAATACACACAAACAACCATCCTTATATCCCTCCATTAACCTTGAGCCGTAGCCCTCACTCGGTGCTAAATTAATCGGCCAAAGGTAGATTAGCCCGAGCCCTTACAAACCACCTATTGAGCTCCAATAGGGGCATATCACGTGGCACATAAATACAATAACAATAACAAGTCTCCCAACACCTCCCACAATAATCAAACAAATTCATAATAATATTGCACAATTATATAATATTACAAAATTCATAATTTTCTCAATAATCACCCAATTAACATGAAGTAACACTAATCACAAATTAAAAGCATGGTTACCTTGTGGCTTTTTCAATAAATTATTCCTTAAAATTTCTCTCTCACCACAATCTTCACCAGTAATACAATCTACAAATAACATATTATTTATAAATATTAGTTTCAATTTTTGAAACTAATAAAATAATTCTAATAATAGAATTAAAAATATAACATAATTCCTAATCTCAATCTTAATACAAATCTATAGTTAATACTATTAAGTAAAATTTTTAACTCCTCTTTTAATTATCAATAAACATTAATAATCTAAAAATCAACTTCTAAACTAATTTCTATTATCAAAATTTTCTTTTTATTTCATAAATTCGTACCTAAAATACCCAAAAATTAAAAATTGAGTCTCTAGCTTAGAATGATAATCCTATAACCATAATAATTCATTTCTCATCCCAAATAATCATCTAAACCTCAATAAATCAATATATATTTTTAGATCTAGTTTAGAATTTGATCCATAAGCCACAAATTTAAAGATTATCAATAAATTTATACTCTGTAACATTTATTATACTACTGACAACCTCAAAAACCATATTTATTTAACATAAATTCATCCCTCTTTTAGATCTTAAATTTTCTACCACTACAAACTCAGAAACCAAAGAAGAAGGATGACTAAGAAAAATTTTTAGAACACTTACTTAGTCTTGAAAAGCTTAAAATCACACCCTAAATATCCTATTTAAAACTCTTACCTTAAAAATTTAGATATTTCGCACGGCGACTCGCGTTCTCTCTGCCTCAGCACGCACGAAGGAATGAATGAAGAAACGAAGGAACATGTGAGTTTTTATAAAAATTCAGTGGGTCCCACATTTTTTATTATTTCTTCTTTTCTCTCTCTTCCCCTTTTTTTTATATTATTATTATATACAATGATTGTTGTGGGCGGCCAAAAGCAATTTTGTTCTTCTTCTCTTCTTTTTTTTTTGCATACCTTTTTTTATAATAATAATTTAATAATATTTTTTAATTAATTAATTAATAATAATTTTTTTAATTATTTTTTTTAAAAAATTTTAATTTAGAATTATATCCTAAGTTAGATTTAATGATCATTTCCTACTAATTTATTTACCTCTAAATATTTTTTAAAATTTTTATTAACTTAAATTAACTATTAAAATTTAAATTGGGATGTTACACTGGCCATCAGGGTCGCACACTTGTAAGAGACATCCCCAACCACCAAGTATTTGCACATACTTATTCATTGATTAACCCATTGTAATATCTATAGGATCCTGGCATAAGTGGCATCGGGGGCACGGCGGTGATCCTAGAATGTGTGGTCGAGCCTCTAAACTAACTAGTAAATATGGAGGCTCTAAGGGATGCCATTCAAGACATATACAGACTAAGGCTGAGGCTAATCGGTCACCCCACCTTTTCAATGCCTTATCTGGAGTATATAGATAAGGACAACCCATACCCTTGGGGGTACAGGATCTCTGACTTCACACGATTCTCAAGAGACGGTACACAGTTAACCTTGGAGCACATTAGGAGATTGACAATCTAGTACGGCAAAATTGCCAATTATGAGAATTTCGCTAACTTAAAGTTGAGGTTGTTTCCAAATACTCTCACAGGCCCGGCGTTCACATGGTATATGTTGCTACCTCATAACTCAATCATCAACTGGATGGAGATGGAGCAGAAGTTCCATATCCAATTTTATAAAGCAGAGCCAGAAGTCAGCATAGCGAAACTCTACAAGCTCACACAATGAGCTAAAGAGACAACAAATCAATACTTGGTGAGGTTCAAATGTCTGAGGAGTAGGTGCCATGTGCCACTTCCAGAAATTGAATTTGTCAAGCTGGCATAGGCAGGATTGGATATAAAACTCCAAAAGAAATTTCAGGGGATAGAATTTTGAGATTTCTATGAACTTGTAGCCAAGGTGTGGGGTTATGAGGAATTACTCAAGGAAGAGGATCATTATCGACGAACTACAGCTGGGACCTACTTTGGGGACCTGGACGTAACGGTGGCAGAACCAAAGAATGCTGGTAACTACACATTCCCGGCTTTAGTTAGGAAGGCCAAAAAGCTGCCCAAAAGACCAAACGTAGTCCAGTACGCCTTTGATACAACAAAAACAGAGGAAATTTTTGATTTCCTTCTCAAGGAAAACTTCATCTCCCTGCCCATGGATCATAAGATTCCTTCGAAGGAAGAACAGAGAGGGAAGGAATACAACAAGTATCATCACTCATGGAGCCACAGTACCAAGGCGTGCTAGGGATTCAAGAATGTCGTCCAAGACTGGATCAACAAGGGAGTTCTAAAATTCCTCAAGGAAGAATCCATAGTGGTAGATGAGGACCCGTTTCCCTCATTTGCTACGGTCAACATGGTGGAGATAGCCTCTGAAAAACGACGGCTCAAGAAAGGTGATGGTAAGCAGAAGGATAGGAGACCTTGGAATGTCTGGAACAGGAGTGAAGTAACTCAAAGAGACTCTAAGATAGTATGGGACTGCTTGGGGAAGCCTATGGGCTGGTCCAGTAAGAACAGGTCTACCAAATAGGATGTAGGCCCGGAGGGGCAGAACATGAAAGGCCCGGCTAACTCTAAAGTAGTTTGGGACTGTTCGAGGGAAACCCAAAATGGAGACAGTCAGCAGAAAAAGAAGAAAAATAGTAGACAACCCTCAAGATGGGATGTTGGCCCAGGAGGATTAGTGATGAGAGAACTAAATGGATCTAAGGTGGTCTGGGATCGCTTAGGAGAACTATCAAGCAAATTCAATTTTTTTGTAAAGTACTAAGTACCCCTTGGATTAGGCGAACCATTTATGGGGACACCAACGGGCTGGGATGTAGGCCTCGATGACCTACCGTTTCCACCATCAATGCTATCAAAAAATAGCACAGAGCTTCCTTCAAAAACAAAAGCTGCTCAGGACTCAGGCAAGTTCATTACGCCACCTGGTAACGTGCCACTTTTGAAATGGAGAGTTATGAGGCACAAAAAATTCCTAGCTGCCTTAACAAGAACACAGAAGCGACGTCTTCAGTGAAAATGGACTACACAGAGGTACCTTAAATAGCAAAAAACCAAGGTACAGGATAGCCTTGACATTCAACGGGATGCTAAAAAGTTCAGAAGAAAGTCTATCGAGTATCAAGATAAAGGAAGTGAGGCCAAAAATTAGAAAAAGGGGACTATTTACATTAGAGAAATACCGCTCAACCTCTGCTGCATAGTCTTGTTAACATTATCTTCTCAATTTCGGTCCACCACTAGTAATACCCAGGACCAGCCAGAGTAGAACTCCTTAAGGCTTGTATCAGTATTACCCAATAAAGCCAAGAGAAGAGGAGGAGTATGAGCCTATAAGCACACAAGCACAAAAAGAAATGATTACGGAGCCTATATACCAAATTACTTTATAAGTAATAGAGGGGAAACCAAAGCGGGCTGTCTTGGAGAAACCCAACGTGAAGATGACTTAACACCTGAAGCCCTAATACATCAGGGCACATTTCGATGTGAGACTGATGACTAGGGTCCTTGTTAATAATGGTCTGATGGTGAACATTCTGCTAGCCTGTATGATGATCAAGATAGGGCGAGAGGAGCATGACTTAATGCCGACTGAAGTATTAGTGGTATGGTTCACTGGGACTGCATCTAAGGTCCTTGGTGTACTACTGTTACAGGTTGATGTGGGGACCAAATCATCATTAATGGTCTTTTTTGTGATCAGCACCATAACTCAATACCAGGCTCTCCTGAGACGGGATTGGATTCATGCTAATGAATGTGTACCCTCTTCACTATACCAGATGCTTCTTATGTGGAAAGGAGAGGAGGTAAAAATGGTCTAGGCTAAAGACAAGCCATTCACAATAGCTACTAACTTCATGGATGCGAGGTATTATGAAGCTGATGTCGGCCCGTTCACATTCTGAAAGGCTCAAGGAATCCTTTCATGTAGAACAACACCAGACGTTATAGTGCCTCTAACCTCACTGAGGCTTGAGCCCATCATAAAACTGGTCAATGACTAAAGCAAACGAAGGAAAGTTCATAGATAGAAATAAAGCACGGGCCATCTTGAAGGCAAAGGCGCCAAGTAACAAGAAAGAACTTCAAAGGTTCCTAAGGCAGGTCAATTATCTCAAGCGTTTTATCCTGAACCTTGCAGGGAAGATGAAGGAGTTTTTTAAACTCTTGAAACTTAAAGATGCTGAGTAATTCACCTGGACTAGACATTATCAGGTGGCCTTTGACAAGATTAAAAAATACTTGACAAAACCTCTAGTTTTAGTAGCCCTGAGAGAGAACACCCCATTTCTGTTGTATTTAGCTTCTACCGTAATGTCCATAGGTTGCATGTTAGCTTAAAATGTTGATGGAGGATGTGAACAGGAGGTCTATTTTTTAAGTGGGTGTTTAACTCCTACTGAGACCAGATACTCAGTTGTGGAAATAGCGTGTTTGGTGCTATATTATGCTTGTACTAAGTTAAAGCATTATATAATAAACGCAATTGTGTATGTGGTTTCTCATTCTGATTTGGTTAAATACATGCTTAATCGTTCAATCATGACGGGCTGTATAGGAAAATGGAGCTTAGCCTTGGTATAATTTTCTTTAATATTTTTATCTTAAAAATCAGTAAACGGCCAAGCGTTAGCAGATTTCCTGATTGATCATCCCTCAGCTGGGCTCCCTGAAGATAAACAAGAATTATTGGTGTTCTTAATAGATTCGGGTCCCTGGGTGCTTAACTTTGATGGATCTAGCACTGAACAGGCATCTGGGGCTGGTATAGTGATAACCTCTCCTATAGGGATAAAAATGATACTATCTCTTCAATTAAATTTTGAGTGTACTAATAACCAGGCGGAGTACGAAGCACTGCTCACGGGGCTTGAGATTCTTCAAGAAATGAAGGCCTGTGATGTGGTCATAGACGAGGATTCTTAGTTAGTCATCAAATAATTAACTGGCAAGTACAAGTACATGAGCCTAGCTCTAGTGATGTATTATGCTGGGGCTTCCCAGATTCTAGAGGAGTTTGAAACAGTAACGTTGATTCACGTTCCTCGAGCTCAAAACTGGGAAGTTAATGAATTGGCTCAAATAGCATCAGGGCTAAGGTTGTCACCTGAGCTCACCAAGAAAAGTAATTGTGGTGGAATAGAAAGAACATCCCTCAGTCATTCAGCATGGTTTGATAGTACAGTGCAATATGGTCTCGCAAGGGTTAGCCCAGGATTGGAGAGATAGTTTTAAGAGTTATCTTCAAGATCCCAGTCAACGTTACCCTTATAGAATAAGGATATGTACTTAACACTTTATTTTAATTGGAGATGAATTATATAGGAAAGATCCCGATAGGTTATTACTTTAGTGTTTGGCCTTTACTAATTATATGGAGGTTTTAAGATAGGTACATGAAGGAGTCTGTAGGGCTCATCAGTTAGGGCCAAAAATGTAATGGTTAGTGCGTAGGCATAGATACTATTGGCCTTCAATGATAAAAGATTACATTGAGTACGCTAGGAGGTGCAAGAAGTGTCAGGCCTACGGGCCAACATAACAAGTGCTAGCATCAGACATGCATCTGATTATCAAACCATGGCCTTTTTGAGGACGAGCCATGGATATAATAGGGAAAATCTATCCGCCTCATCTAAGGGCCACTCATTCATCTTAGTGGCTACAGATTATTTCACTAAGTAGGTTGAGGTCGTCCCTATGAAGAAAGTAGAACATGATGATGTTATTAACTTTGTACGAGAGCAAATCATGTTTCATTTTGGGATTCCTTAAACAATTACAATAGACTAGGAGACAATCTTTACCAAAAGTGAATTCAAGGCCTTTGTCGAGGAAAATGGGATTAAGTTATTAGCATCCTCACCATATTATCCACAAGAAAACGGACAGGCTGAAGCTTCCAACAAGATCATCCTTGGAATTCTAAAGAAAACAATTGAAGAGAATCCTCGAGAATGGCACAAACAACTGGCCGAGACACTATGGGCATACCAGACATCTAAAAGAAAAGCTACAGGCATGAGCCCATATGTGTTAACATATGGGCATGAGGCCGTTTTGCCTATAAAAATAGCAGTTCCCTTGCTACGCATTGCGAGTAGTCAAGAAAGACCGTCTAACGACTATAACGAAGCCATAATGAATAAGTTAATTCAGTTAGACAAAATTCGCTTACAAGAACTCGATCATATGATTGCCTAGAAGAAAGAAGTTTTAAAAATATACAATAAGAGGATAAGATGGAAACATTTTCAGGTGGGCGAGATCGTATGGAAACTTGTGTTACTACCTAGTTTTAAAGACCGGACACTTAATAAGTTTTCACCTAATTGGAAAGGACCGTTTAAGATAGACGAAGTGCTTAGAGGGAACACGTACATGTTAGCTAGCATCGACAGAATTCCATACAGACGGGCCATAAACGGTAAATATTTAAAGAAGTATTAGCTGTCGTTATAATAAGAAAGCGATAAAGGACCTAAGGCCTGGAATGGCCTCCGGGCATGCAAAACTTACACAGTGAGAAAAAATATTTTTTCTTTATTATCATTGAATCGTGTTACAAGGAATAAAGAATAAACAAATAAATAAATAAATAATGTGTGTATTTATACATAAATATACTATTTACAAAGGCTGCACATAAACTCCACGTTGACAGAGCCGAGTCCAGATCCGTAGAAAGAGTCTGGTGATGTGTGAGGACCGTTTCAAACTCAAGCATAGCTTGAAGCTTAGCATCTGAGGCAATCTGCGCCTTATCTAGTACTTTGGTAGCAACCTCCAGCTCGGGTTCTGCTGAACCATCCTCAGCTTTGGCCTTTGCTAACTCTTCAGCCACTGCGAGCTGGCGCCTCAAGTCTACCACCTTAGCTCGTAATGCCTGAAGATCATCAATAGGGGGCAATCTCCTGGACCTGGTCAATAGTAGTAGTCGTCCGGGTCTTGGCGACCAAATAATCATCCCTTACTGCCCAGTTGTTCTTCAGATATTCGGACAGGAGGGGGCATTCTTTGCGATACTGGCTAACAATACCATAACATGTTGGGACTTGAGCTTACAGGAGCACCAACTCAGACATGGAGATCGCCTTCACCACAGCCTCAAGAGCCCAAATCATTTCCTCAAAATTTTATTCAGGGATGAGGAAGGGATCACGGCTGAGTTGGAACTGGACAACTCTCCAAGCATCCAATATAATGTCCATCTCAGAGACACAAATGCAGGAGAAGAGAGCATCTGTAGATACTGCCTCAAGTGCAACCAATTGGAGAAAATAAAATAACATTAGCAAAAGACTAAAAATAAAGCTAGCAAGAATGGAAATAAAAGTAAACAAGACTATAACTAGATTGGGTTCGCAAGAGCTTTGTCTTTGCTGATGGAAAAGGGAAGATCGCGTGCAGACCATGCCACCGAGCGTAGAGCTTTCTCCACGCGGTCCATCAGAGTGGAAGAACCCACTTGACCCTATACTGAGCCACCTTGAGCAGAGACCAGAGTAGTTGAAGCATTACCCATGGCCTTCGCCTACAACCTTTCAGAGCTTCTACCCTCTTGAAAATTTATTAAGTAGGAGGGAAGGATTAGACTAAGTGGGGAGATCATCTGAGGGCTCACAATGATAGTAGGGTCTTGGACCCCAAGCTCCAGCTTATCACTTAAGGCAACAACAGCAGCTCTCCCTTGATGACATTTTTTGGAACGCCTAGGGCTGCGGTAGACAAGACAGCTCCTTTACCTTCACCACATTCTGCTACCTCCTGGGCCACCTCTTGAGTAACTTCAACTAGGTCTATGGGTGTAGGCCCAAGAGTGGTAGCGGCTTGGATTTGGAGATCAGGATGCTGAGTCTCCTTCTCCCCTTGTTGAATCGAACTCACTTTACTATTGTCAGAGTCTGCTGATAAGATCATCATCCATTGGCCCTTATGTGTGCGCCTTCCTTTTTGAGGTGTGGGGCTGATATGGAGTGGGGTGGAGGCAGGTTAGTCAAGCGGTGGGGGCGTTGTCTTCTTTCTCCCTTTTACCTTAGGAGAGGGAGACGGAGCCTACTTCCTTTTGTTTGAAAGGTCTCTTTGGTTGGGACCACTGGAAGAACTCTTCTTGGCCCTAGACTTTTTAGAGACTGGGGGAACAGAAAGTTGGGAGGAAGCGTCGTCTTGCTCCATCCCTTAGACCATGGTCCTCACGAAAGGGGCTATCAGAGTCCCAAAAGTAGCAAGAGTATCAATGTTGCCCTTTAGAAAGGTCACCAAAGCATAGGACTATGTCCAATAATGGCCAACAAAAAACAAGGCAGGTTTAGTCTAAGGAAACAAAATGAGAAGGATAAAACTAAGGCAGACGTGAAGGAAATACTTACTGATGTGGCTCTTTATTATGTGCTTAAAGCACTGGAGCCACCATTTATTAAAGCGAAGGCAGGTATCTCTATCTACAAGTTTCACTTTGCACTGCCTTTGAGTGGTAAGTAGAATGACTATTTGATCGATAAACTTTCTGTCTAGTAGCTCTACGCTGATTTAGGGGGACAAGCCCTGAGGAATACACTGGCTCAATCTAAATTGGCCCGCCACCAGTTGAGGGTGATAAGACTTCAAGTATATTTTGAGAGACTTGGAGGAAGAGCCAGTATACGATGGCCACATCTTCCGGGGAGTGGTGGTTGAAAGGAAGACCTCGTCCCTGAGAGGGTTAGCAGGCTTGTTCTTCTTCTCTACCATATACTTGTACCAGGTAGGAAGGTGACGGTCGGGGATGTTGAAAGCTTTTAAAGTCTTCCCCAAGGACCAGCTTTGTTGACAGAAGAACTCGAAGAAGTTCTTCGACTCCACCAACGGATGACCACCTAGGAGACAAGTGAAGGGGTGGTTGGCGCAGGAATCATCTAGAAAGGGCTCCCACCAAAGGTTGGGGAAGTAGGGGGTCGTCCACAACTTTAAAACCCAAACGAGCCCGCTGAAGTTGCCGAAGGGTTTCTTGATTAGCGACTCCCTCATTCTATCATAGAAACGGCATAAAAACATAGTCCCCAGGGCTATTTGATTGCCATAAAATAGGGATCGGGCGATCTTGAGATGCAGCTGTATGGGCTTCCCTCCCCCCGGGGCCAGGATCTATTGGTTAAGTTGGATCTAGATGAAGACCAGGTACTTTGTGACAGTGATGGGCTTGGAGGCTAGTTTATCAGAAAATAACTCAATAATCTTTGTATAGGAGCCTGCGGCCTTGATCTTGCTCTCTAAGTCAGTAGGAAGGGCGGTGTAGGAGTCATGCTTCTCGGGGATGGCATAGAAGTTCTCTTCCTCGATAATGGGCAACCCTAGAAACATGAAGACGTCCCATAGCGTGAGAGACATTGGGCTAAACTTGAAGATGAAAGCATTGTAGCCTGGAGCCCAGAGACTGAGGAGGGCCATCAGAAGGTCCACGAGGACATCAACGTCAGCCAGAGACAGTTGAATTAGGTCATATAGACCTATCTCCTTCCACAGAGGTGCATGATCTGACTTCAAACACCTCACCCAGTTGACCTAAGCAGGAGGGGACCGGGGCCAGTTCCTGAACTTTCTACAAGACAACTTGAGGAAGGGCGAGGTCATCCGGGCTAAGACCAGGTTGCTAAGAGAGGTCAGTGGCCATGGGTTCGACTACGTAAGAGCATTGACATTGGATAGGTCAGGAGAAATCATTAGATATCTGACATCACTTTTGTTGCAAATTTGGAAATTCCAAGGCAAAGTGCTAGACAAAAAGGAAGCACAGTTAGAGTACTTTTTAATAAAATAGAAAGGCTATACACGAGAAGCGAGAAACTTACCAGAAAGCCACTGATTCGTGGAATGATAAACCTTCCTGAAAAAGAAATGAACAAGAATTAGGATAGAAAACCAAGCTAATGGAAAAAAGGGTTTTTTCAGACCACAAAATATATACCGTTATGAGCCCGCCTAATTAGTTCACCGGGTTATGGATAGTTGCCAAAGAATTCAGCAAACTACCAGTAGAAATAGAGGAAGGGGCACTGGCAGAAGAAGCAGACGAAGCCATTTGAAGGTTAGGGTAGGAGAAATTTTAGTACATTGAAGACTTGAAATTCAAGAAATGGTAAAGAAAGCAAGAGAAGTGACCATAATTTGGAAACCAGTTTATATCGACAGAGGGCGCTTAGAAATGAAGCGACGTTTTGATTTTTTCAAACATGCCACGTGGCTTATGTTACCAGCCATTGGCACGCGGGGAACATTGTTTAGGCTAAATATGAAAACTCGCTCAGATAGGTCACGAGGCTAGTTGGGCTAAGTATTCAAAATGTCAAGCCCAATATAAATAAAAGAGGCTAGCCTCGAAGCTCAATAAAGTCCACAACACATAAACATGCTGAAATCCCGTCAACTTCAAATATCAGACCGTTGGCACAAAGACACGATCATAAGTGATGCCGCAATCCACGCCGAAGTAATTCAGTGAAATAGGCTATTGATCAAAATAGAGAGACCATGCCACGAGTTTCACGGGATTCCTGATTCTTCGGTAGAACGTGCTAAGTCTCAAAGAAAAGGCTTCTACTATCAGACACTATAAATAGAAAGAAGGAAAGAACAGAGAACCTAGTCAACACTAGATCAAGACTCACATAATTTACATTTATTAGCCCTTTTCAGTTCTTAGTTTGTAGTCTGTAATTTTCAAACACTTCAATAAAATTACACACTTATTCTACCAAAGCCTACTATCTTTTTACATTCGAGTAAACTGTGGTAAGGGAACTCGGGACCCTTTCGTTATCTATTGAGACATAGCGTCTCTGGCATGTCTGGTATTTGTTGTTCAACTACAAACACTTGTCAAGCTTCTGGTAGTCAATTGAAGATCTGAACTATGAATATTTAACTTAATTTTTACTCTAAATTAATTCAAGTATTGCCTTTTTGTATTTTTTTTTTATTGGCAGCAAATTACCACCTCATTATCTAAAAGTTACATCAAGCTTCGAGCAAACTTTTCAACCACAAAAAAAAAAAAACTTCGATTAATTTAAGTTACTCCTCTGTGAGCTAATGGATCGTTGACACTTCAACGTGGTTTTTGCCCTGACGTTTCTCCTCATGTCTTAAAATCATCGGGCAGGTGGAAGTCGAGACGGCAATGTTAGATATATGATGTAGCATCCACACGGTCTCCACATATATTGTTTTTAAAAACAATTTACAGCGAAACTTAAAAAAAAAAAAAATTCGGAGGCAAGTTAAAGCCATGCATCCTTGATTTTTTCGTCTTTTTCCCGCTTTCTCCCTTTCAACAAACGTCAATTAAGATTGCTTCGTTGTAATTGACTTACCTTTCCTTTTTTTTATTTTCATTGCTTAAATGGCTCACTTTTGCCAGACTGTTGAATAAGCGAATTGCAAATATCTAATTTTCCATTAAAAAATATAATTTATTTTTTTAATTTTCAAAGTATTATTAATGTATTTTATTTAAAAATGCTTATAATAAATAAATAATTTTATATTTATTTTAAAATAAAATATTCTATTAAATATGAACAAATATAAAAAATAATATTGTTTTAAAAATAATTAGTTATTTTATTAAAGGTAAAATTAAGTGACGGATACTTTACACCTTTTACATGAGAAGTGCGGCTTTCTAAATACAATTTTTTTGGGAAAAAATAGTTAGCTCCAATTTATAATGTTTTCCTTTGATGACACGTGTCATGCTCTGCGCAAACAAGCTAGAATATGGAGTGCTGCTATCGTCGTTGTTTCTCGTTGATTTCGGTCCCCCCACGAGACTGCAATTTCCTTAAATTTATTCCAACAATTAGATTTAATTGGACAGATCTTGATTTAATTTATCATTCACTTAGTGGGTAAAAAATCCTCTATTCCAATTAATTTTTCGATCTTTAAACTTGGAATCATTTATGCGACAAAAATTAATTTTAATCATTTTCTTCTTTTAAACTGAGACTCATTGACGGGTGATTTATTATTATAAAATTTTTGAAAAATAAAACGTCTCAAATAACCATGCATGACAATGATTAAAACACATACAATTTTATATGAATTTTTATTAATAAAATAAATTTAAATCCCAACATCACGGCACGAGGCGGGAAGAACAGCCTAAAGTCATATTTATAACGGTGAACCATTACGCGTAGGTATATGGAGTCTTAACGTTTCCCACAAAAAGCCACACTAGTTTAGGTATGATTTGAAGTTGTCGGCAGCAACATTTCGCGCATCCAGATTGGTCAAGGCCATGCACGGTAAGCAACTAATCATGTCCTCACTTTTTAGCTTCCATTGACTTTCCTGCAATTGGATCTGATTTCTCCCTGGCTTCCTGTTAATGGGCTAATATTACCCATGTTTATCATTGACTGAGCAAACGCTTGAAAGAAAGCTGTTTGATTGCCGGCAAAATTGTTCACAATGGACACTGTAGAAGACCCATTCGTGGAAAACAACTCTTGATCCGATTGCAGAAGCCCCTGGTTCGTTAGAAGATTCTTGAAGTAGTTGTTATCAAACGTGTCCGGGGTCGACGGGTCAAGGTTGTTCAGAGTAGTCCCGCTTCCATTCTGTGGACAATTTTGCTGCAGAGTGGCCAGGTACGTGGTGTTCAGTGTCGGATCGGGGCTGCCTGTACCACTGAAGTTGTACAGTCGGTTGATGAAGAATCGACATTGGGCACGACCAAAAGTATGTGCACCTATTCGCATCATGTTTATAAAGAATTAGTCAAACGAACCAACAAGTTGATGACATGAACAATAGGCCCGAGAACAGATCATAAGATCGACTAGTAAAAGAATTACCAGACAGTGCGACCACATCATTTGCGTTCAAACCGACAGCAGAGAACTTATTTGTGATGTTGGCGAGGCTTTCGAATGGACTGGGGATAGAGGTATTAGCACCAGCTTGATTGGCTGCAAGGCCGTCCCTCCTGCCAACTAGAACAGTCCATGTAGGACCTCCTGACTGCAAATATCGTAACATTCACTTTTCTACTTTTGGACTTTGGAGGTAGATTAATTTTCAAGAAAGAACATATAAAAAGGAGACTACTGTAAATCTATTTGTACCAAAGACACAGAAGCTTCGGCCGCAAGAGCAAGAATATCAGCACAAGAAACGACACCAGGGCATGAGGTTTCGAGGGACGTCTTGATGTTGTCAACGACGTCAAATCCCCTTGCTGAATTGTTGTTCGGCACTGCATTTTTCTCGCTCTGTGTAATGTTGCCACCCACGTCCAACAATATGGATCCGTCACATCCCTAACGAAAATGGCACACGCACGATGATTTTAATCAGTAAGAAGCACATATATGTACTGTAAATTGAATAACAGCCGGGGGTATACACATACATTGACAAAGCAGTCATGAAAATGGAGACGAATGAGGCTAGCGCCTATACGAGAATCAGACTGGAGAGCCTGCCGAACTGCACTAGTGACAATGGAGGAGACGTTGGGGCAAGCGGTGGAATAGAAAGTAGAGGTGAGCTGGGCATTTGATTTGGGGTAATGAAAAGTTAGAGCTGTGAGAATGGAGGCTAACAAGAGGTGAGTATAACGAGTAGAACAAAGCATGGTTGCGATTTGTTGAAGGCGTAGAGTCTTTGTTTGTCTGATAATTGGGATTAGGGCTTGATATTTATATATCTGGGCAACACATATGTGGACAGAGGAAAGCGCGTTCTCTCTGTCTTTTTCAACTTTTAATAATTTATTTAAAGATGTAGTACTCTTTCCTTGGTTATTACATCGGAGTGCCACCTTTGGCTGTGCTAATAATTCTGCTTTTAAAATGCGTATTAGGTAAGCAAAATTTAGAATCAGGTAATTTTCAAACTAGAGGGATTCTAATTAACTGAACATTCTTGTGTTGCAAGATTAAAGATTACAAGTATTTTGGTCAGTTCAATAGTTGCATATACCTAAAACTTTACGCTTCCACGACCCCGTTATATTCAAACAATAACATGATTTCATGCAGGAATGAAAATCAGATTAATTTATTAGTGATAATAAGGATCAACTTAATTAGAAGAGCTGGTTTGCATGAAGAAAGAATCATTTAATTCAATTTTTATTCTGAATTCCAGACCAGAAAATTGTACTACTGAATTAGATATTCAAAATTATATGATCAGGGATGATGAAAAAATTGTTCGCATGGAAATTTAACAATTTATCATACCATTAACTTGTTTTTCACTGCGTACACGGGACAAAATATTCACGAACGAACAAAGGTGGCAGTAATTCTGAATGAAAGAGTAAACATTGCCAATTATTTGATCACCATCATATATCTTATTTCTTAGTCTATTTTGTTGTCTTCGATCAGTTCAAATGATTCCCCAGCTGCCTAACTATCAATAATAGTACAGGTAGAACAAATAAAAATAACACTTGATAAAAAAAAAACATGGTGCTATATATTCCTCTGCCGTCAACTCGTAATGGTGTCTCAAAACGAGGGACTGGGAGGAGGGTCTAGGGCTACAATAATTGGCCAGGATATCAACGTCTATACCCTATTTTGTTGGTTCTCTTTGCAAGTCTTTGTTTATTAATGAGTGTGTACGTGAAAGTCGTGGCCGAGAAATTTTTATCAAAAAAGAGAAACTTCAGTCTTTTACCGTAAAAGCATCTCCGCAATCAATGGGCATGCACCAAATATATTGAAATCCACTATGTCTTCTGCCTTTTCTTTCTTTCTTTTTTCCCTGTTTATTTTCCGTCCAGTTTTTGGATAATTGCCTTCAAATTTTAATAATTTTAATCTAATATTTTAACTGAGATGTTTTTAAAAAAATATACCTATGATCGAGGAACAATCCTATTGATCCCACTTAATTTTAATTGGAAATATTAGCAATATTTCACTATAACAAGGATGATAAATGATTAGTTGGTATTTTACTTAAATTAAAAATATATATATATATATATATATTGCTCTTTTATTTGCTCATTAACGTGTAAATTGATAAAAAATTAGATATAATGCATCACTTAGTAGTTTTTAGACACTTCCAGAAAAAAGGAGTGAAAAAGCATACAAAAGGGCAAAAATATGAAGTACCAAATCAAAGCCAAAGGAATAGGCCCAAAAAGAGTTGTCTGCACGCGAACTAGTAAAGAAGAGAGACTCTCTGTGCACCGACGTAGCCAGCAAAAGGAAAGCCACTCTCTAGAAGCTCGACCATGCGTGGAGACAGCATGAAGAAAATTTCACCTCAAGCGGACATATGGAGGCTCAACACTCGACCACGCACAGAGGCTCACGAAAATGGCTCCCTCTTCATTCAACCGAGCGTGGACATGGATAAGAAGAAGAGTTCGACTGCACGTGGATGTGAAAAAACCACATGACAACAGGTTTTTTAAAATCCAAACGTGAACTTAAATAATATATTAAAAAGTTAAAATCATGTAAGATATATAAGACGAAAATTAGAGGCCATATGGATGTGAAAAAGTTATAAATAAAGCCCCTGTAGAATTCTAAAAGAGAACACAAGTTTATATCTAAAGGCTATAAGGTAATTTTGGAGCATCAATTAGGTCTTGAAAGCTAGCTTGGAGATTGAAGATTCCTCATGGAGCTTTTTAAAAAGATTTCCAGATTCTCTTCTTTCTTTTTTTACTCTATGCCTTTGATTGTTTGCCCTGTTTGTAAACTTTTATGCATGTTTGAAGCCGTGTATGGCTTATTTTGTTTTATTCTTAAGAATTTTATGAATTTTTAATGCTTTATAGTATATTTCTTTTTACTTATTAATTTTGATTGATACTTTAATGCTTAATATAATTTATTTTGTACTCATACTATTTGATGGCCAATTTTAATATGCATTTGGATTTTAAAATTCGTTTTGACAGAAGGCAGTCTCAAATAGATTGTTTATTGGGCAACTTAGGATTAAAATTACATATACTCAAGAGCTTTAATTAATTTTTTAAAGCTCATGTATAATTAGATCAAGATTTGCTTGAAACATCATAATACAGTTAGATTATAGATTTTATAATCCATGGATGTATAATATAATCTAGATGCTTGACTTTAAAGTTAAATTAAAAAGCAGTAACTAAAAGAAATTGAATAATAAAGTATAAAAGGATATTATAATTCTTAGGGTATTATTTAATTACTAATCTAACTTCAGATATATTTTTTTCTATTTCATCCATATTTACTTTAAATTCAATAAAATTTTAACTAATTCATTGGTTAACTTAATTGAGACAAAAATAACTTTCATTTGTACTAACCCTTTTAATTAATTCATTGCGAGACGACCTTAATTTATTATATTAAGTTTGATCTGCACAGTTGTGGAATGTTTAAAATTTTGTTCGCATCAATAATTCATTTTTTTTAGTTTGTTTTATATATGCCAATATATGGTTTGAATTTTGTGATATCAGATTTTTTCTTTTTAAGTCAAGAGAAGTATAATACATGCAATGGGTAGAAAAGCATATAACATTTATTTTCCCTTATTTTACTTCTTTTCTCCTATCCTTAATTAATCTCTCATTCACTAATTTTTAAAATATCTCGTGAATTTATGCATTCACAGATTCATGTTAATGTCTTGATGAATTGAACCACATAACCAAGATATGAAGGAAACTTTGGCAAAAAAAAAAAAAAAAGATGTGAAGGAAAATACTATTGTGTTTAGATGTTATTAATTCAATATTCTACACTGCCTAGAAAAGTATCTTATATATAACTAAAATTTGTCGCTTTCTATCGCGTAAGATGCGCCTGCCAGACTGGATTTCTCCCATACATGACTATAATCATTACGTATAAGAAAATCATTATCCAACAATAGTAGTTTACTTAAATCATCTACAACATTCGTACAATTGTGCGAAAAGAGACAGCGTAAAGCTTCGTTACACCCCATTTTCCCCCTTTATACATTATAGCTCAAATATGTTATATATAAGAGATCATTACATATTAGGTTTTAAATAGAAAATTAATTACTCATTGTTCCTAGCTACTCATCGTAAATAGGAAAATTTGACTCGTAATTGTACATTCTTATTCAGAACTTTTTATAATTCTTTTTTATACAATCAATTACAAACAATCTGGCAGGAATAATTTGTATTCGGTGACGAGACAGACTTAGGGTTCGTTTGGATATTCATTAGAAATTAATTTTAAGACTAAAATTATGATTTTGCAAATATTTATTCAAATATTTTTATTTTATAAAACTTCATTTAACTTGAGAAACTTTAATTTAAAAAAGTTAAAAAAATTTTCATTTACAAAATTTCATTTAACTCCTTTTCTTTGTATCATTTATTTACATATTCAAAATTCATTTTTAACAAATCATTCAAACATATTTAATTTATTAAAATTAATTTTTAAAAATTTATTCAAATATTATCATGTTTTAATAACCAATTTTTTCAATTCATATCCAAATCACACCCTTAAGCGTCTCTCGCCTTGAATC
Organism: Prosopis cineraria; assembly: GCF_029017545.1. Taxonomy (NCBI): domain Eukaryota; kingdom Viridiplantae; phylum Streptophyta; class Magnoliopsida; order Fabales; family Fabaceae; genus Prosopis; species Prosopis cineraria. The sequence goes on along the minus strand of NW_026555334.1, from coordinate 39,220,752 downwards.
GATTTCCACGTTTCTGTGGTACACAGAACAGATTGTGTTAATTTTATTATATGGTATTAGATTATTAATTGATTCTAGAAACAGTGGTGCAGTTGACTTTTTATCAGGTATACACAGGGGGAAAAATCCTTAAATATGTCACATCACATCGCATAACGATCTTCGATAAGATATTAAGATACATATAGCATTAAGAGGGACAATTTTTATTTTTTTCAGGGAAAAAATAGTATATCCCCATAAAACCATCCCTATCCCAACTTTTAAAATACATTTAAAAAAAAATCAAGCATTTTAAAATGTAAAATATTTGAATAAAAATAAATTTTTATTAATTTTATTTTTTAATATTATCTTTCGTATATGTGTTCTTATTTTAATATTTTTTATAAATAAAATATTAAATTAATAATATTTTTAAAAATTTATATTTTTATTAAAGAATAAAATTATAAAATATATTAAATGAGTTATATTAGTATATGTTATTTTATTTAAAAATATTTTATAATTTAAGACAGAAATAATATTATTTTGGATAATAAATCATGGATGAATTAATAAAATAATTGTCGCGGAAGTGTAGGGTGTGATTTACTTTAACTTGCCGTCATATTTGACAGTGAAGCGCTTGTATTCACTCGCTCCACTCATTCATCATGCTTCTAATTAGCAGCAACCTTCAACACCAACTTGTCGTCAGCTATTACATCAATATTTAAAGGAAAATTCTGCAGTCCTCTTGATTCTGGGTCATCTTTTTATATTTTTGTTCCACCTATAAATTTTTTCGTTGTCAATTTTATTTTATATGGTTATAAAAAATGTCAATGGTTTAAATTATTTTTGTTTAACAACATTAGAAAATAAAAATGCTTAACGTAAGATTATGCCTTGTAAAGATTTTTAATTTTTAATCTTCGACGCTTGTATATGCAATTAGTCTGATTTTAAGACAAAAAGACATTCCTTTTATATCTATTTTAGAGTAAAACACTTATTAAATAGGAGTAAATATAAAAAAATATGGTTAGATTGAAGATAAGTAAGGTACTTTATTAAAGTAAAATTTAGCTAAAAATGTCTTATATTTTTTAACAGAAAGAGTATTTTTTTTAATTATTAATGAAGTATACTCCTTATAATGAAGGATAAAATTGGAAACGAAATTAGCAAAGGAATAAATAACCCATTTTGCTAATAATCAAAATTCATGTCTGCATTAGACATTATTTCATTTTTATTTTTATTTTGCATGCTTTCCACTTGCTGTTGTCTTGTTTCTGGCGTGTGTTAAGACCACAAATGACGCTGCCACATTTTAAGGGGTTGTTTATTTCCTGGTCTTTGGGTTAACAGCACGAGCCTTGAACAAGTGAAGATGGCCGTTTTGCGTCTGGCAACTAAAGCCTCCAAATGAATGCAATTTAATTAACTGTCCCATTGATCAGCCTCATTAATCTGCGCTGATCTTCATCTTTTGATTGTCCCGTTTCGGCCTAATTCTCACGAACCTATAGCTAAAGCCTACTACATTCTTTGCATCATTTTCATCTGACTCCGATCCTCTCATCAACCTGCAACCAGTTCCATTCCTTCCCTTCCTAGCTACTCCCTTCATTTATATATATATATTGTATCACACAGTTTAAAAACATTTGTTAACTATAATACTTCCTCTATTTTAAATTATAAGATACTTTTAGATAAAATCTCACATATCAATAAATCTCATTAAATATACTTAATAAAACCTCATTAACAATTTTATCTTTTTAAAATAAAAATATAAATTTTTAAAAATATTCATTATTTAATATATTAAAAAGAAAATGAACATGAATTAATTATAGAGAGAGACAAAGGGTAAAATTAAAATTGATACATTTAATAAAACCTTAATTTACTCAAAATATTTTATATTTTAGGATGGAAAAACTTTTTTAAAAAATTTTATAATTGAGATGGAGGAAGTATGTCTAAAAATAAAAAAAATAAAATGCCCTATGTTAACCAACATAAACATACATTGATTGTGTCTCATTGATGTAAATTGTGAAGAATAATTTAAGAAATGTATAATAAATGCTTATTGAAATGTGTAATTTTACTTATAAAAAAATACAAATAAAAAATAATAGATTATTTAACAATAAAAAACAGAGGGAGTATTCGTCCCTTCTTAATAGGCATTCCACTCTCCCTAGCTAGCTTTTAATCTACAAATTACTCTCTATGAATTCTTTACAAAAACTAAAATCCTTAGTTTTAATTACATTTAAACTTGTAAATGATTAATGAAATATAGTTACAAAAAATTAATTAGCTTTGTTAGAATTTAAATAATGAAATAGAGAGCTCGAATGCTATGATTAAGATAGAACTGTAGTATAAGAATATTTTGGCGGAAGAAATTAAATTATATTTGTTGCGATTTACGGCTTACGCTGTTTAATTAGTAACTTTAATTATATGATCTTAAGCGACAATTGTTTTGATAGGGAGTGAATAATTGGAAAAATTAAAAGTATTCAACTATTTAACGCTGCCTTGGCCCGATAAATCCAGTCACATGGAGTTAGTGTTGACTTGAAAAGCGTTTGGATTGGTAGAACGGGTGATCTGTTCTTTCTTCGTGTGGGGCCGACAGTTGGAAAAACATGTCATCCCCTCCAAATTGGTGTCGGTGAGCAACATCTAAAATTTGCCCATTTTCCTTCAAAACCCACTAAAAATTTTATGGGTTTTCAGCGAACAAAATTAAGAAAAAATATATATTTTCAAGAGAAAACATTAGAGAAGTACGAGCCCCATTCGATCTCAGTGATAATTAGTAATTCCACGCTTCCCACGTGCTCGAAGTTGAACCAATTTTTGATAAATAAAAATGTTTTGGATTATTTTTTAAAATTATAAGAAACAAAACATACTGATGCAAATAAGTGAATATTTTACTTAAATTAATTTATATTTTGTACTATTTTATTTGCTCATTGATGTGTAAATTGACAGAAATTTGGATAAAACATCTCACTCAGAAATTTTAGGTATTTTTTTGAGGGAAAAAAAGGAGCGAAAAGAACATATAGAAGGTAAAAAAATGTGAAGTATCAGCTCAAAGCTCAGGAAATAACCCAAAAAGAATTGTCCACTCATGAACAAGTAAAGAAGAGAAGCTCTTTGCACATGGACGCAACTGAGCATGAAGAAATCATCGCCTATGGAAGCTTCACCGCACATGGAGATTCCATGAGAAAAATTCCATTGCACGCACGCATGGCGGGGCAACAACAATCGTCTTTGCGCAAAAGAAGACGTCGTCTCACACGACTTATGGCGTTAGACCACAAGCGGAGTTGGAGAAGTGAATTCGACCGTGCACGGACAGGAGGGAAAACACACTGCTATAAAATTATTGATACATGATATCATTAAAAATGATGGTTATAAAAAATTTCATTATTTAAAAGAGAGGCAGGTGATGGTTGCATAATAAATAACATGTATTTAAAATACCCGTCATTTATTTCATTAACATATATGACTGATGTTTGAACACCCATCATATAAGGCTTCAAATTTTGCATCTAAAAAAATTAAAAATAATTTATATTGATGACATTATATGATGGACGCCTATCATAAAATGTTTAGGTTTCTAAAATTTTAAAAGAAAATGTGATTTTATATGACGGGTGTTTCAAAATTGACCATAATATATGACGGGCTTTTGAAATGCTTGTCATATAAAGTGGAATTACTAACGGGCATTTAAAATCCCTCATTTATTCTTATTTAAAGTTTGTTTAGTTTCTTTCATTTCATAGTCTTTCTTGCACACCCAATAAACTCTCCACTCTTCTCTTTTCCACTTTCACATGAAATCATAAGTAAACTCACAAAATGACTTCATTTCCATAGTCAACCATCATCCTCCACTTCCATCGTGTTTCCACCATCGTCCTCATTGTTGTTTGTTGTGCCCTGAGTTTGCTATTGCGTTTCGACCCATTTTCTCCCAAGGTGCTTTTTTTCCATGTTTTCTACCATTTCTTTCAATGTCCTTTAGCTTTTTTGCTGTAGAAATGATTTATTCATTGTTTTATTGATTGAATTTATGTAGTTAACTTTCTGTGCATATTGTTGCTTGATTTTGATAATGTGGGTTGTCAAAATTGATAATATATAATGTGTTTTTGGCTTGAGGATGCTAATGGAGGTTGTCGGTAATCTCAGAATAATTATGAGGATGGAAATGAGTGATTGAAGTGCATATTCATGATGATTGTATTTTTTTTAAATTTTGAATGAACTTTTTGAATAATTTTTTTAAATTATATGCTTTATTTTATTTGGATAGTTTTATTGTTAGAAACTATATATTAAAATGTATTAGTGTGCCAAATTTTATTACAATTGAAGTTTATTTGAATGACCAAAATTGACATGTGGTTTTTCTAAAAATTATAACTATTTTGTTGAGATTTTGACAATTGCTATCATGAATGATATTATCTTAGGATAAGATTACTATAGTAAGGCATGAGTGACATTAGGATGATAAATGAGACAAAAAATAATGATTGAAATTGATGTTTATGGTATTTTTCTTTTCTTCTGTGATTTTTCAATGATTTTTTTTTTTTTGAAATTGTGTATGGTTGAAAATGTCATTTTGTTGGATTTTGTTGCTACTGAGATTGTGTATGATTGAATTTGGCTTATTGATATAAGACATTAGGTTTAAAAAGTGAGTTTGAGCCTGGAAAATACTTGTTTTATGACGTTATGCTATCAAATTTTTTTTTTACATGTGGAGTAATCAATTACTTTTTTAATTAATTTATCATTCATTTCTTCTCCATATTTTTTTCTATTTTTGTAGGTAAATAGCTTCTCAAGAAAATATTGACCCTGGTGGACTTAGCAATACTGATCCTAACATTGACATGAATGACCAATAAATTTAACAAGAAGCAAATCAAATAATGAGGGAATTGACATTGATGAACGAGGTAAATAGAAGAAGGGCTACTAGACAGAAATATGAGCTTGAATGAAATTACAAAAGTCAACCTATTAAGATTAACAAAAATAAATTTATCAACTGCATAGGGGTTGTGGCAAAGGCAAATGTGCCTATTACAATTAGGAGTTAGAACGATGTTAGTCTAGTAACAAGAATTATATTTCGAAGCAAGTAGAGGTAAAATACTTTACTCATAATCATTATAATTAATTATAATTACTTGACCACAAATTTAATTAATTTCCTTGTTTTACAGTCAACGTTTATAATTGATGCTAATCAACTGAAATTTGTCATTTAACAAGTTGAACAGGCAACGAAGACATTTTGATATTTCGTTCCTTAAAAAATCAACTAGAAACATTAGTGTTCCTAATTTAATAAGGCCATTAATCTCATAAGAACAATGGGATGAATTTATTACCCAATGTTTCGAGGGGCAATTCTAAGTAAGAACTATAATTTTTTATTATCAATATACATACATACATACATACATACATGTATGTATATACATATATGTATGTATGTATATGTTTGATATGATGTTATGTATTTTGCATAGGAATTAAGTAATCAAAAGAAAGAGTTGTATGAGAAAGATATATATCTTTACAAGAAAGGGCATATAGGACATGCAGGAATTGAGCAGTAAATGGTATGTTAATATTTAGGCTATAATTTTAGTTTATTTTATTGATATGTGCTCTATTAATGTTCAACTTTATTTAAATGTGTAGATTAGGTGAGAGGGTTCATAAGTAAGTTTTGTTTCACATCATAAACTCTTCATAGAAGCCTGGACCAATAAAGAAGGAAATATTATTGATGAACATGTTTAGGAACTTGCTAACAAATATATAAATACATTATTTTAATATTGTCATTTTTTTTATAATCAATTAATAAACTTAACTTTCTCACTGTATGTTGCACAGGCTGAGATAGAGAAAAGTGGCTTACCTGATGATGGAGATGTCTTGGACAAGACACTAAGTAATCTTGAACACTCTGATTGAGGGTTATGACTTTAGTGTCATAAAAAACACATCTTTGGGACACAGAAAAAGATAAGTCAACAAAGGATGTGGGTGCAAGGGTTGAGATTGCCACACTTAAAAGGGAGTTATCTAGGCAATGGAATTGATTAATACCTTGTCAAAGGATAAGGAGAGGTGAGAGGGAGAGTTTCATATTAGTCCTAATAGGAAAGGTAGTTTCAGTGTAACACAGCCTGTTAAAAATCTCCTTGAGGTAAAATTATAATGACCTATGAATTTTATATACAATTTAATATATATAAATTTATGTTTTAATAGTAATTGTATTATTTCTTAAGATAAGTATGACAAGAAGAGAAGTTAGTGTAGTGTAAACTATTTAGATAATCTATCAAAAGGGTCCTAGGTTTGAATCTGATCAATCCTAAGGAGTTTTATTTTATTTTTATACTTTATGAAATTACAAATCTGACCTCATCTTTATCATATTTTTTTTCTTTTTTTGGCCTTTTGCGAACATTTTGGGAGAGCAGAGAGAGGGTTAGAGAGCTGATGCCAAGCCCTTGGTTTGTCTCGTATTGACTTCTGCCTTCTCCCTTCTTAGTCACTGGTCATACGCTATTCATGTGAGTCGTCATTATTGTCGTTGGTGTGCCTATTATTGTTTCTTCCTCCACAACAGTGAGTTCTTCCTCTATTTCACCATCGTTCGTCCTCCCTTGTCACCACCTCAAGTATGTTCAACTTCTCTTCCTTTCTCCTTGCTGTTTCTTGAGTGTATAATTGAATGGGTGAGCTAAGATTTCTTTCTTCCTCTTTCCCGTCCTGTCATCACTAGTCTGTTCATTTTTTGTCATTCATGGTGACAGTCCATCCTTTTCACTATTCATACATGAAGCTACCTCCTTCTTCTTTGTTCGTATGTGTGGGACCTTTAAGGCATTTCTAATGGTTGAAGCCATGGAATTTGCTGTCTGTGTGTTTTAGAGAATGAGAAATTCAAATATTGAGCTAAAAATCCATCTTAAAGCTTGATAATGATCTAAATATGGTCATATTTTTTGGGATAAATTAGCTTGGTTAGAATGATTGATGTTGAAGAATTTGGCAGAATGAAGTTGAAAGAGAAGGGGTTAGATATGATAATAGGGGATTAGTGTTTGTAAGATGCTTGTTAAAATGCTTATTTGAAGAATTGACTCTTATGGGAAGTAAAGTTAGCTTAGAAGTTAATAATCTATAACTTTAACTTGAAAGATGTAACGAACATTTGATTATGAAATTAATAATATATGATTGTTGAATTCTTGGAGATCGATACCTTATTGAAAAAATATTTAAATGCTAGAGTTGTTATGAGGGGATTAGAAAGGATACATATTTATTGCCTTGACAAGATGCTAATGAGAAATATTTTTAGTATACAACTTTGGTTTAAAGTTTTAAATTTATTATAGTTAGTTATCAGTGGGAATGTTAAAAAGAAATTATTATATTGGTTGAGGGTTGAATAGAATTTTAATATGATTTATAGGATATTTAAAGAGGAGGGATTTGATTGAAGTTGAGAGGAGAAATTTGAACTCTGAAAATTTCAGGTAAGTGAATAGCATTCCATTTAATTATTTATTAATAATATTTTATTTAAATATTTTATTTTTATGAATTATTTTAGTTCTAGAAATCTTGAAACAATAATGAAGGATGGTTACATTATGATATGTACATTTATTTTTTAAGAAATATATTTCTAATATTGATGAAGACACCTTTGTTTATAGAATTTCAAAATTTCTTGGTTACATAATTAGTACAAGTTTGTACATTCACTGTGATGTATCAATTTGGCAACTTTTACACATTTGAAGCAATTCATGTGAGTTTAATATTGAGAATAAAAAATTTTACTTCAAAAATGATTATTTCTCTCACATGTTTGAAATGAGATTTTTAAGAGGACTCACTACAAAACACTGTTGCTAATGATAGTTCCATTGTCCCGTAGCATTAATAACTAGCTAGTTTGTGTCGTGAGTTTTGTTCTCACATTTGTTATTCATGGGCCTTGTACCGCATTTAATTTTATGATTTTGAGCTGTGTTTGGTTATTTACTCTTATAATTGTGTGTTCACGTTTGTTTTCATGGCAAAAGTCGCATTTGATTTGCTTTACCCTCATAGACTGTGTGTACCACATTTGTTTTGTAACTTCAATTACATTTAGTTATTTACCTTCATGGCTATGTGTTCACGTTTGTTACCTGTTCTGTTGAGTCTTTAAAAATTTAAATTTTGATTAACTCACTTATTTGAAATTCCAATGGTTTAATTAACAAGTATACTATTTTAATTTGTGTACGGATAATTTGTTTTTTGAACCAGGATAGAATAAACTGTTTCTAATTCACTCTCATTTTATGGTTGTGATTATGATTTAAAAATTTATGTAGTTATTATGTTGAATTATAAATTTTTTTCAATTATTTTACAAGATCATTTGATTTCATTATTTAAATTCTTTTAAATTTTGTTTGGGAATGCTATTCACTGAAAAACTTATTTTGGCCTCAGATTTATTAGCTAACACTGATCCCACCATCAACTTCTGAAGGGTGATATGACTATATTGGTGGAAATTTTGATTAGTACTATTACTTTAATATAAATATATAATTCGTATGTATTTTTGATGTAAAAGAAATATTAGTGCTCCATATAGATTGTTGTTAGTGTTTTTTTTATCTATATATATACTGTGGTTGGCTGGATAGAGCTAAGTTTCTAATTGATACTATATGTTGTGAAAAATTTTATTGTAAATTTTTGGAGATCCTATTTATAGGAGAGGTTCTGCCAAAATTTTTACAAAAATATTAAAGTCTTCTTTTGATAGTTAATAGTAAAAGTGATACAATTTCTATATAATATAATTTTTTTTAGAAAACAGATTGAATTTTCATATTAAGGCTTACGAGAATGCGCAATATAGCTTGCACCCATGTCGATCATCCTCTGTTTTTAGGGTATGACAAAAATATTACTTATTTATTTGACTTGTGTTTCATTATTTTTATTTTCCATAGCATTAATATAGTATATTACTCATTAATATAGGTTGAAATATATGTGAGTTGTTAGCAAATAGCTAGAACTATCACGTGGTTGCTATTAGTCGAGTGTTCAATATGCCTGGAGACACGTTACATAACATGCCATACTCCTTGCATCCTATGTATGAGTTGCTATTGATGTGCCTAAAGATCTCAACTATCCATTACCTATTCCTGCCGAAGATGCAAGGATTGTAGGAGAGGCGATGGGTAGCTTTGTTGGATGGCAAGCAATCAATGTTAAGATGTCAAGTTCAAAAAAAGCTAACAAAGATGCACAATTCAAGAAAAAGATCATGCCCTGATCTAGGCTTTCCTCAAAAATTGTCTCGCATATAGCTATACTTGAACAAGAGCCTCAATTATCAAGCCAGAATCAAAATTTACTTTAGGCGTATGCAATGATTCATAGGTCTAATCCTCTGATTTTGCAAATCTCATTTGAGGTGGGAATATACGGTGCACCACGATATGATATGCCTTCACTTGATATTATAAATGAAGTGTTGCAGCATGAGATAACCAGCCTCACTGTTTTAACTTTTATATATGATAAATTATCTTTCAAATATGAATAGTTAGTATTTTAAATGTATACTAATCCATTTGATATATTGATGGTAGGTGCTTGTATGAAAAATTTATTATTCCTTTTGGCCTATAAATAAAGTTCATTTTTCTTAATTCTCACAAGGTTGGCACACATGCTTTAATTCAAAAGGACAAGATTTTAGGTCAAGCCAAGCAATTAAGTGAAAACTTTAAAGGAAGGGCTCAAAAGGGGATATTATTCTTAATACTATATTGCCAAGAGTAACCTACTTCTTACTTATATTAATGAATTTGTTAATATTAATTTATTCAATTAGTTATAATTTTATAACACTTGTTAATGCTATTAGAGACCATTAGATGTTAATTGCAACTGAACCATATGGTAGCACTTTAAGGAGATATTATCTCGATTCTCTTGGTGAAAAATCAGAGAATAGACAAATTTTATTGGAGTTGATTAATATGTAATTGTAGAAAATAATTATTCATATGTTTATTTGTTTATTTCTATACTGACATTTTTTTTTTTTTTTATTAGGGCAATTGTGTTGTATCGCACAAACACAAAAAAAAAAATTTCAAAGTCATTTGCAAATTTTGATGCGGCCTATACTTGAAATATAATAAATATAATTAATATTATTTTTTAATTTAAATATTCATTATTTTTTAATACATTAATATGTACTCATTGGTTCTTTAATTTGTAGTGCCTAAGACAAATGAAAAATTGCTTGAATTGTGGCTTCTGCATTATGAGATTCATGAAAGACATCATTATCCCTAATGAGAGCACAATTCCCATGATGGTATGCCAACAATTAATTTTTACTTTATAATTGCCAATGAATTTAATTTTTAAAATAAATTTATGGTGAATAATTTATGTATTGCACTAACTATAAGGATTCTTACATTGAAGAATTTGAGCATGTACAAATAAATGAGGTCATTGAAGAGTAGTGCTAGTACATATTCCAAGTGTGAACATTGCACAAAGATGAAAATCAATAGAGTTAGCGTAAGTAGGATTACTGTTTATAGTTTTACTAGTTTTCATTCATTACTTGATATTAGTTGATAAATTACTTTCCTTTAAAAAATTTATACATTGATTACTTGATAGATTAAAATAAGAGATTAGTTTTTGTTTCATTTTGTATTGATTATAATTCAATTTCAATTGGTATTCATATATGAAAATGTTGCAATTGTTGTCTGGTTATTATTTGTGTAGTTGTCATAAGGAGGCTGCTATAAATAACAGACCTTTATTTAAAAAAAAATAGAATATATGACGGTCAAATACCTACCTGTCATTTATTCTTATAATAAATGACGGGCACATATTTTCCCATCATTTATTATAAGAATAAATGACGGGTAAATATTTATTCATCATATATTACTTAGTTACAATAAATGACAGGATTTACTCATCATATATTGTTTAGTTACAATAAATGACCGTCATTTATGATAAGAATAAATGATGGGTATTTTCAACACCCATCATTTATTCTTACAGAATGCAAAAAAAATATTTTAAATGACATGTTATTTAATTTATATGGAAATAAATTATAGATAAATAACCATAATTTATTTGGAGAAACTTTAAATGACAAGGTCATAAATTATAAGCAAAAATAACTGTCATTTATGTCATTTTTTGTAGTAATGACAAGTGGTGGAAGCTAATTTAAAATACAAATGCAAAATTTATCAAATCTTATAGAATCAGATAAGATTATATGGAAATTAGAGATCAAAGGGTTGTGAAAAAGTTATAAATAAAGCCGTTGCAACCTAAAAGGATGGAAGTTTATATATTAAATTGAGAAGATAATTCTAAAATACAAACCAAGATTTGAGAAGTGTTCTTGAAGATTGGGAACAATTGAGCAGTTATTGAGTAGATATTGTGAAGTTCTCACTTTTTCTCTATACTTTTTAATCTTGATATTGAATTTAAATTATTTTGCATATTTAGAGTCATGAATGACTAATTTTCTTTTACATATCTTTAGAGATTTTATAAATCTTTAATGCTTTGTGAGTAGATTTCTTTCCGTTTGATATTTCTAATGGATGTTTTAATGCTTAATATGATTTATTCTGTTTTTATGCTATTAGATGGCCAACTTTAGTATGTGTTTGGATCTTAAAATTTGCCTTTGATAGAAGAAAATCTCAAATAGACCATTTATTAAGCAACATAGGATTGAGATTAATTTAATTTATGCTTGAGATACACACACACACACTCAAGAGCTGCAAGTAATCTTTTAAAGCCTGTACATGATTGGATCGAAACTTGCATGAGACATGATAATATAGTTAGATCACGAGTTTTGTAGTAGACAGATACATAATCTAAATTAGAGCATTGGTTATAAAGTTAAACAAAAATTAATAACTAGAAGAAATTGAATTACAAAACATAAAAGGGGATTAAAATTCACAGGGTACTTTTTAATTGTCAATCTTATCTAAGATATATTCTTTTATTTTATTCATATTTATTAATTTAATAAAAACTCCACTCTTTAATTGGATAATTTAGCTAAGAGAACAACTCTTTAAAATTCATAGGACACTCGTAATTTTTCCCCATGCCTGGAACACTTAAGATCCATGCTTTTTATTCGGACCGGCCATAACATCATGGGTCACATATCCAGGCTCCAAACTCCAATGTTTTTCTTTTTCTCATTGATCAACTAATTTTATCCAAAAAAAAAAACTACCCAGTGCATACAAAATTCGTTTGCCGATGACCCTACTAATATAAGGGCCCAAGCGCAAATTTTCAACACGTTACAGACAATGTTGAATCATGCACATTACAGATAACACGCGTTGTAGCCAACTCTCTTCATTCCTCTCGATTAGCCATTAGGTCACGCCAATCGGGGACTGGCGTCCACATAAGGTAATCTATGTAACCACGTAAAATGGTGTGAAGCATGAACGATAACGATGCCATGAAAAGGGAAATTGATTAGTGTTGGTGGAGGTTAATCAAGAAAGATCGACAACGACGGATTGTGGTTGCAATAACAACTAGCCAACGTGTAACAATATATCCAACACGATTATTATGATAAAAGCGGGGTGAGGTGGCAACAAGGTCGGATCATCCCTCTCCATTCAAAAACTGCTTCTTATGAAAGTAGAAAGAATTGAATGAATTGACAAAAGAAAAAAAGAAGAAGAAGAAGAAGCAAATAGCCTAATAACGTAAGCGTGTAGAGATCATATTTGATCTTGTTTAAAATTTCAGGTTTTCAGTGTTTTAGAAAACCAAGGAAATCCATTAGGCCCATCACCCCAGCAGAGTAAAAGCAAATCTGTTATATTTACATGCAGGCAGGCCCATGGTATGAGAATACGTGATAACAAGGACAAGTGTAATGTATACACACAAGAGTACACTAGCAGTACAAACGTACCGAAGGGAAAGCACTCGACAAGTGTTCCTTCCTATTTACCTCGTACGCGTTTTTTTTTTTTTTTGGAATCTATATTTTTATTTTTTTAATTAGGATCATTTGGATTATAATTTCGTTGCTCGATCAGTATCGGGGGAATCCATGTATGTCACGTCTGGGTTGGGACTCGATCCAGATCCGTACCGGCGTTTCGTTTCGTGTTTTGTATAATAGCTATGCAGTAACTTCTACCGGTGATTCTACAAAAAAAAAAAAAAAATTCTACTGGTGAATCCGTTGTTAATTACTATTATCCACTGTTATTGTTATTGGAGTTCGCTTGTTTACTACGCTATATCATCCTTTTAGAGATTCAGTTAACGATTTACGCACCTAAACTCAACCAATCTTGAATAATGATCACGGGTTGGCTGTTACAATTAGTTATAAGCAATTATATAACCATGCATCCATTCAATTATAAGACGACAGATCGTGTTTGGTTAGGTCATTTGAGTAATTTGAATTATATATGCCACCATGTGCTTTTGATATCAAAGGTGACACAATAAATTTTTCGTCTATATATAACTGAAGTATCAAGAGCTGGCCGCGAACTATTTCCTCAAAATGAATGACTACGAGTTATGTCAATAGCATCCATTTGTTTTGTCAAGACAAGTAAAAAACAAGCATTTAATTTCACCCGAACAATTCGGGGCGGCCTCGGTGCTAGTTTTAGAAGATGCATGTTTCAGGCGCGTCTGTCTTTAGTTTTCAGTCCATTAAATCTACCCACGCATGCAATGTTTGGTGGCTCGGTTACTTGCTACAAGCTTGAATTCATTCTGTTGGAATCAAATAATAAGTAGAAACACGACAGAGAAGTCAAAATGATTCTACGTTGTAAGAAAACTTTTATCCGACCATTTGCAACGAAATCTGCCGAGAGAAAAGAAGTGAACAACGGGGCGGATACTGTACGTGGGTCTGCAAATCAAAACAGAATGATGGGCGTGAGAAATACAAGGAATACAAAAGGCATGGAGGAGTAAAAGAAAAAGTGGTACCCAAGGGGAGGGAATGGAGGAGAGAGCGCGCGCGCATGAAGTGAGAGATGGGTCCCACCATCCTCCCTTCTTAATTCTCATTACTGAAAGTTCGAAATATAAAACGAGCCACCCCTGTCCCTCACCTTTTGATTTTTATTTTCTTGCGTTGTGGGTAATTGGTGTACCCTCCTCCGTTGCACCATCCACCCTGGCACCTCGTCCGTACCCTGTCGCCTTCCATAGTTCCATCCATCCACTCCCCCTCTCTCTCACTGTCTACCGCCTCATCCGGTCACTTTCCTCACTCGCACATGCCGCATCCTCCACAAGCCCCGTCGCACGTGCCGTCTCTCGTCCATACAAACACACCCTTCTTTCTCTGGTGCAACAAATAAAAGTTAGAGAGAGAAATCAACAGCCCCAATATATATAGACGCAGGGATAGTCCATCTCAGAGGGAGTCGATTAAAAGCATGGATTTTTTTCCTGGTGTTTGAGGGGGTGTGCGGGTGCTGCAACACTAGTTGGCTTTACCCTTGTCTAACCGTCTCTTTCTTGTCGTTTATTATTATTATCATTATCGTCTTGCCTTCTCAAATCTCAAGTGAAGGATCAGTTCTGGTCGGGAGCGTGTTCAGTCTGTTGGTGTTTTGTGGCCTAAACCTGCTGACACGGCGGCGAATCCTATCTTGCACCGATGAGGATCCGCAAAAGTCAGTTCCTTTTTCCTTTTTCCTCCCTTACCCCGGTTCCGCCTTCAGATCCCCACCTGATTGACCCCTCTCCGGTGGTGCAACTCAACGACGATATTCCCCTCCCGCCTAAACCTTCCCCTTCGTCTTCCCTCTCAGATCATCCCCGCCCGCCCGATCAGCTTCTCCCGATCGGCAGGACTATCGACCCCTCCGATGATTCCTCCGGCGTCGCAGCTGTGGCGGCCGACAGTGGAGCTCACCGGCAGCGGAAAAACCAATATGGTTTGGTGAGTGAAACGTAGATAGTTGTTCGATTTTTACTATTTCTATATTTGTGTTTTGAATTGGATGGGGTGGGCATGTACAAGTGCAATTTTGTCCGATCTCACGCAAAGGCAAAGAGGGGTGGTTGTAGAAATTTGGATTGCGTTTTTTTTTTTTTTTTCGCACCAGCAAAAAGGGAAACTGAGCGTGTTCGCTGTGATTTTGCAGGAGGAAGAAGCGAGAGGGCGAGGAGAGGAAGGAGAGAAGCGTAATGATACCAGGTAAGAATAAAAACAAAATAGTGATTCAACATATAAATTAGAAAAATATCTCCCCTTCTCCTCTTTCGTGAAATCTGTGATTGTAGTAAAAAAGTGAAAACATGGAGCCCCATGACTTGATTTTACCTTTCATCCCACAACCCCCCCCTCCCGAAAAAAAAAAAGGAAGAAAAAGACCTTTTTTTTTATTAAAATGAAAATAGCACGCACAGCGGAGAAATACTGTTAGTGGAAATACTGTGGAAGCTATTTCAATTTATAAAAACAAAAGCTCGGGGGTAGCTAGCCACCATACCCGCTGTTTATCGGATCCTTTATTCTTGGGCTCTAAATAGAGTGACTGCCATATGCCTTAATGTGCACGGGTAGCACCCAGATGCTGGTCCCCGTCCACATTTTTCATTGCCACAACTTACAGCCCTTTCTTTTTCATTCGCTTTGGCTGTAAATTTTATGTATGTATGGCTGTGTGGGTCGTCTGAGTTCGCTTTGCTGCTAGGAAAGGGAGCATCTCGGGTTCGCAAACACTCGCAGATCACGTCTTCTCACCCTCAAGTCCTTCTAACCAAGGTCGACATTCTTACTTCTCAATCAAATTAATTACGATAGCTCTTACACTGATGATAATGCATATATGTAAAATCTGTGGCTGGGTGGTGTTGACAGATGGGAGATGGTGTGAGGGAGAGAAAGCGATTCCGTTGAAGAAAAGAAGAGGCAGCTTCGAGAGGATAAAGGTGGAAGAGTACGACGAGGTGACGACGCAGAATAATAATAACAAGAAGGAGAAAACTAGGATGAAGACGAAGATGAACAAGAAATGCTCGAGGCATGACGATGATCAGGAAGACGACGTGGCAGAAGAGGGAGGAGAAAGAGAAGTGAAACGGGAGCGGAACGCAGGTAGGAAGAGGGCGAGAGGTAGTGCAGTCATGGAAGGGTCGAGGTGCAGCCGTGTGAACGGAAGAGGATGGCGGTGTTGTCAGCAGACTCTTGTCGGTTACTCGCTGTGTGAGCATCACCTGGGCAAGGGAAGGCTCAGGAGCATCACTAGCGTAAAAACCCGATCTGTTCCTGCAACAGAAACTTGTTCTCAGAAACCGGAGCCTCACCAGTTTTCTCAAGTTTCAACTTCTTCGTCTCCTGCTTTAAAACATGCCAATGAGGGCGAACAAGACCAGGAGGTGAAGAAGCCCGAAACAATGGCGAAGAAGAGGATGAAGCTTGGGGTGGTGAAAGCGCGATCCATAAGCAGCCTGCTGGGACAAACCAACACCCATGTCCCTGTGCTTGAGAATAACGAGTAAGGCGTGCAGTAATATAAAATTCAAGTGCAGAACCGGAAGGCATTATTTCATGCAACGCAGTTTAATATAGTAACTTGTATTTTAATTGGGTACAACTGCTTTTAATTCGACTAACTTCATCGTTCATGTGTTTCCTATGCCATTGCGTATTTTCACCCACATACTGATACTGCGTTACTTTGTTTCCGGTTATTTTTGTTTCGAGTTTCGACCGCCCCTTTCCAAGGGATTATTATTCAATGGTAAAGGATTCGAGTGAGTGGCACTGTTTGTTCTGCTGCCGAGTGCAATATTAATTCATACAAGTAAATTATCCAACGGATCTTCTCAGGAGACCGGATCACGTACGGCCATACTTGATGTCCTTTGACCAAGAAAAAAACTACAGTTGCTTTTTTTTTTTTAGCAGGGGGAAAAACTAACAATCCTCTCAGTTAGTTATCACGTGAAACGTATTTAGTTACAATAACGAGGCAAACGTATTAATGAAGATGAAGATGTGATCACTATAACATAATTTGTCGTTATCGTTTCGTCGTCAAGTCCCCAAATGGTTTCAGCGCTTTCACGCCTTTCATTTACACACGCATATATACACTATATAAACAAAAGCAAATTGATCATGAAGGGTAGTTAAAATATGTTATACTAAAACTTGAATTTGTAGTTTCTTGCGTCTGTGGTCAAGTGGTTGAATAAATTGGCGCCGAGTGAACCTGTTTTTTTTTTTTCTTCAGTAATTATTTTGCTGTTTTGCTTAATTATGATATTTTAATAGATAGATATCACGCGCGTTGATTTGCCCATGTGCAGAGGGTTTCCATCAACCATGGATGCGTTCGTTTCCTTTTCGAATAACAGGCATATATATGAGTCGAAAATAAGATTATGAATAGTCGGCCGAGGGGGGCGGGAAGAAAAAGAAAATAAGATTATAAATAGAGGCAATGCAAGGATGTTTTAACTGGTTCGTTCTTGTTCGCGCACAGTACAGTTATGATATTTATCTTCGAGTGGTGAAGTTTGAAAGGAAGGCAGGTTTTGATTTAGATGGCTCGACCAAGTCTTTTCCTTTCTCTTTTATTAGCATGACATGACCTCTACCTCTACGGTTCTTCCGCTTGGTGCTACGCACAACGCACCTCATGTATGTACCCAATAATTTGTAATCTTTTGAGAAACAGTAACCACGTTTTAACACCCTTTTGCACATGCATTCTTAATTGCCTTACAAAATCTTGGATTGCAAACGACAATGGCTTCCGATATTGTATTTATATATTTTCTATGCAAAATGAAGCCCCGTGCTATCATTGCTCCTTCAGAACTTTAGATACTCAGTGACGTGATTATCTTAAAGCAATAAATTAAAGAAAAATAACTTTGGTGGCCGCAGAAAAGAAAAAGAAATCGATTGACAATAGATCCAATCAACAAGGTAAAGTTTTGTTTAAATAAGTCATACAAGTTTTGTTTAAATAAGTCATACAGGGAAGGAGAGCGCAGTCCCCAATATGAAATGTATGCAATGATGTGCATTGACAAAATAATCACGCTCATTATTAAGTCCAATATCACGCAAGGTTATGAATAATTCGCTGAATCATCAACGAAATACGCGAGGATCAAAAGTAGTGTACATCTAACACGAACAAGTCACCTTGCAGTTCAAAACTACAAGAGGAAATCGCGGAGCTTACTGGACCATAACCAGTGTTACCGTATGCTCTGAGGCAGTGAGTTGCGTCCTTTCGCAGCAGTTTCTGATTTAAAAAATAAAAAAAGACGAGAAGAAGTGATCACTGGAACATGGGGTCAATTCGTGCATAGTGCCGGTAGACCCCTACGCTTAAGCACTATGGTAATGTATGTCCAGTAGCACAAAAATTCTCTTCTATCCGACTGCAGAATTTTCTGCCTGTCTTAATCAATTAAAGATGTGTGTTTGGTCAATGTTCTTTTGATGGCATATGGTAGCGTGGGATACAATAATAATGATAATAATAATAATAATAATAATAATAATAATAATAATCACCTTAATGTGTATAGAGTTTTCTTGCCCATATTTCCTCTCTCTTTTCCAGCTTCGGAGAAAGTTAATTAAATTGACTCAAAGAGGAGAAACATCCTCGTGAATGTTTTGCCCTTATTAAGAATTTGGTAACTGCCTGTGAAGTTCTATTGGCTTGTCGAGTTTTGGTACCTCAGAAAAGTCAATGCGTTCAATTTGTCTAACCTCTCTAAGATAAACATCGGTGAATGGAGTAGCATTCCATCTCTTTCAAAAGGTTGTCTTGGAACCTGCTTTACAGACTTTTTTTGGTACAGCGATGGCCTTGATGGGTAGGTTTGGGGATGACAGCTAACAAGAATTTCCTTATCTCATTTTTGGGCAATGACGTGGTTCTCATGTATTCCATTCTAGTGCAAACCCGAAATGCCAGTTTGGTCGTTCATCGGTTCCAAAAAGCTCCACCCCAAAACTACACCAACCGTATTTATTTACTCTTGAGTTCGGTTAGGAGCCTCTTGAGTTTCTCTGGTTTCCTTTATCTATAAATGCGCGTATATACAGGTTTCACCTTATGTTCGTCTTGTAATAAGTGGTGCAAAATAAGTTATTTTATATTCGTAGTTGCATGCAATTGATTCGATAGCTAGCTAGTTGCCACGCGACTCCAGTTTAGCAAGATGTTTTGATGCTTAAAATTCAGGCATCTGGTTTTTAATTTTTGTTTTTACCTTCTTTGACCCAAGGCTTTTCAGTGAGGATCAGTAATGTATGTGTGATAAATAGGAATGCACACTCATGGCTCCGTCCACTCACGAACCATTGCTGTGCTTTAGAATTGGAAAATGGGGGTGGGGGAAGAACATATTCTTCGATGAAAATGAAAATTCAGTTTTTGTAAAGTTGCAACTATTTTGTCTTTTAGGGTAAAAAAAAAAAAGAAATACTATAGTGATATTTATGAACAAACGTGACTGATTCTTCAAGATAGAGACTGTTGAGAACGAGACCCTAACATGGCACTTTGTATACAAACCACAGGAATCATGCCTTCTGCACTACGGTTCATCGATCCGCGTGAGATAACGAAACTGGATATAGTTATAGGAATGAATGATCATGTTCTTCAAATTGACTGCTGTTGAACAAGAAATCTTTAGATTCTTGCAGTAACAAAATGAGAAAGGTGTGAGTTGCGTCGTTTGAAATAATTAGCAGCTAAAATATCTGATGACATAGGACGCATCTCAAACTGAATCCTCAGATCAAGTCGCAGCAATCAATTAAGAGACATGGGTTGGCACTAGCAGGTAAACAAAAGTAGAAATATTGTTTATTAGAGGGAGAGAGAAAAGGAAAGCATAGATATTATATTAGATACAAGGTCGATAGCCAATAGTTGAAATGGATTGCGTGAGAGTTTAGGTGAGGAATTAAGGGAGGATCACAACTCACATGTTGGAAGCAGTGTATGATTTGTGGGAAGGGGTGAAGAGGACCTTTATGGTGGTTTTTTGGCAATATGCAAAGACCACTAGAGCAGAGAAAAGGCATATTGAGGACTGCCCGAGGGGCCCAAACAGTATGATTCAATGGCATGTGGCCGGACGCCCCACCAATCAACCCACAAAACCCATAAATTACTTCCTAACCATCCTTCCTATCCATGACTTCTTTTTAACCAAAACATCGTCGCAAAGCCCTCCCTATTCGTTTCTTTTTGAGCATAAGAACCTCCAGAATCTGTCTTATTCCATTGAGGCGAAAAGCAACCGGCCACCTTCACAGGTTGTAAAGGAACTAACGAATGATAAAATAAGGGTGTGGAGGTGGTGATGGCCAGGTTGGTAGCGGAGAGCCACAAGGGATTGAATTGTGGCTCTTTCATGATAGAATTCACAATCATTTGATAATTGATTTCATCTTCGGCCTCTATTGGACCCCCACCTGCAAGCTGTACCATGTTTACATACATTACGTTATCTATAATTTGATGGATCCCCATTCGATCTGGCTGTACAAATACCACTGCTTCAAGGTAGGATTTAGAAGCTGCCGGTCTCGCTCGCTCCTTCCTCGTTAGGTCCGCTGCGGCCATTTGATTCCATAGAATGACGAGGATATACACATATATCGAGGCGAAAAGTAGGTTATAATTATTGATCCTGGGTTGTTTCTCGTGAGGAACCGAGAAACCTGTGATGAAGAAGAAAAAGGTTTGAAGACGATGATGGCTTCCAGATGATAAAGGGTGATTTATGGCGATAATAATAGGAAGATAAGAAGCAGAAGCGCGTGATGGCTCGCGTATCATTGCCCGTTAAGATCTCAGCATGATTGGCTGCAGACATACAAGTTGGGGTCTTGGATGAAGGAGTGAGGGGAAACAAGCATGTAGGAGAAAGAGATGGGGATGGGACCTGATCGTTAGGTGGGGTTGATGGGAAATTCTGAAGCATATTAATTTCTACGTTTGGATTGTAGTCTAGGCCTTATTAATTTCGCGGCTGTCTTTGTCCTCCTTGTTACCTGGGTTAAACTTCTCCGTATACTCTGCTACACATATTACTCCTTACTCTTTAGGCTTCAGAATATTACTATGTACGCCTCAAATCCTGTACTGCTTTGGTTGGTGGCAGCGATTCAGATCAGGTGCATCCAATCCCATCAAGTTTTGGACAGGCATGGTCCGGCGCAGCAATGGATCCGGCCTTATGTGCCTGCGCGTGGTAAAAGCCAAGCGCAATGGAACTTGTCGTTTTGATGATTTCGGAGTTTGTGCTTGTGGTGGCCAGTCTTTACTTTTTGACTGTAGTTTTCGCCTTCGGATGTAAAATTTTATTTTGACAATGGAATGAGATGCCTGTGAATGAATTTTTTTTAATGATATAATAAATGCCTCAAGTGCGAGGCAGCAGAAGCCTCTTCAAACCGAACAATGCAAACATCAATACACGCGCCGATGCTCCTCATGTTCTCGTCATCTAGCAATTTGCGGTTATCCCATTAAACGCCAAAAAGATTGCGTTAAATTTGGTTGTGGTTATGGTATTGCAGAAAGTTAATGATTCTGTAATATATATATATATATATATATAATCACCCGCTCAAAATTTTGAAGCTCGACCGGCTTCCAAATACAAACAAAAGAAAACATGACTTTTTTCCTCGTCATGCACAGTATGCCATAGCTGTCAAAGGAAAGGGGAAAAAAAAACTTTAAACGCATTTGTAGCTGTTGAGACCAAATGAATAAAAGCCACTAGGTTTCTTCCTTGGACGCTGTGTATACATATATTTCTTCCCACACAAGACACAAGGTATAGCAGTGTTTCATTTCAATCTTCGGAGTTCTCATCACGAGCTACTCTCATTATAATTAAGTTGTACCTTTACAATTAGCAAGATAGCAAATGCGAAAAAGTATTCACAAAAGCCAAGTCAAAATTTGCATACCGGACTGCTGCTAGAACGATGAGCATATCAACGAGGGTCAGCAACAACTTTAAAACCGTTCAGCTACTGTTAAAAAAAAAAAAAAAAAAGAGGGAGTGGAGAATGTTCCGCGGTTTAATGCACACTAGTTTCCAGCCTCGATATAATCGTTTTGCTAAATTAGTAACACATCACGTGAAGGTGCGAATTTTTTCGCTTCAAGGAAGTAGCTATCTGTTCCTTCGAAACTCGATCGTCACCACATTTTCCCCGTATGCACACAATGTTCATGCACGATACATATTCTTGAAAAATTCTGCATTATATTAGAGGCAGCAGGATACCAACTTCTTCCAGCATGAACGATCTTTGACGAATCTTTCCTGCAAGATTTGCAAATAAAGGCAACGTAACATGCATGACACGAATTCCAAGTCATTAGTCTCACTGATCACTTCATTTTCCTTAACTTTTGATCAATGTTTTCCCCTGTTGAATTTTCTTATGGATGAAAAGATATAGCTGCATGCGGTCGTTGCAGTAAAAACTACAGAGCTAAGAATTATTTGAGTTATGTTTTTGTCTGGGGAAACAGAGCAGAACGAAAAGATTAAATGGAAATTCATAAAGAAATATGCGCCTGGACTTACCGAGCCTAGCTGGGAGAGCTTGTGCTTGTGCGTTGCGGCTTTCTGACTCGGTTCCGCAAAAGAACTAGTCCGCCCTGAATTTAAGAATGACGCGTTCATTCTACTTTGTTGCGCCGCATTGTATGAATTAAAGCTTGGCCAATTAACAAAAGCGAGCGGTTCTTTGGCTTCTCCAGAATTGCTTGTCGTTCTACTAGTTCCTTTAGCTTCAGCTAGACTTCTGCTTTCCGCATACGACTTTGCCAAGTCTATTGAGAAACAAGCATCGCTAAATTGATAACTTGGAGGTGTGCTTACATCAGAACGTGGGGTCAATTTATCTTGAAGCGGTGTTCTTCCCTCTAAATTTCCAGACTCTCTAGAAGGGCTCGGTTCTGTTAGCTGCAACTCAACACTTGCCGTCCTACTTTGTCTTGGACTGTATATCCTCTTATCCCATCCAATAACCTTAGCCCGGCCGCTGTTCCCCCTAATGTCCCCTCCAATTTGCTGTGCCATCAAATGCAAGATCTCCGAACCTATGCTATTATCACCCGTACCTCCATTGATACGGGTCACTTGAGGACTCCCAATTTTTCTCAACAGAGTGTTGGACTGGGAGAAAGACGGGTGGCGAAGAGAGGGGGGATCTAAGTTCTGAACAGCACAAGCTAGATGCATGTCGAATTCACAGAAGTTGCACCGGTATAGCCACCCATTATAACTGGTCTTCTTGCACATATCACAGAAGAAGTCATAGGGAGGTGAAAATTCGAGCTTGAGTTTGTGAGGATGGTAGGTGATGGAAAGGGAAAGAGGGAGGGCTAGGCAGAAAGTGTGGAAGTAGATGGTGCATTCAGCACAGTGGTAGCAGAAGGCCGTGACATGGTAGCCACAGGCCTGGCACTTGATGGTGCCTTTGGTAGCAGCAGGGGATGATCGTATAACGAGGAGGACCAGATCGTGAGAAGAATGAGCAGGGTGCTGGGTTATTATGGGCAATTTGTAGCAGAAATAGTGGAGACAAAAGCCACAGGATTTACAGCCGTAATAGCTCTTACCAGACGTAATGTTGAGCTTGCACCCAGAGCAGGTAGATTTTGAGGTCGGAGGTGATGAAGTGGTTAATTCCAGTGGATGTGGATGGCTAAAGTGGAAGACGCTGAGGTCGTTCCCCGGCGATTCCATCTTCTCTATTTCGTGATAGTAATTTAACTTTGTATTTATATATGTGTATATATAGACAGCAGTGCAGGCTTGTCCTTTTCTGATTCGCCCTTTTGCTCTCTTCGGTGGAATGCTAATGGAAAGCCGTTGAGTGTTTCTCCATTTGTCTGTTAAAGCTATGAGGTGGCAGGCCAGTTCTTGGGATTCCCGGATGTTCGGTTCATTCGCCAAACCATCATATATATAATTTGGCAGTGAGGATTCGTGGACGGCAGGCAAAAGTAAGAGCTATCGTTTGGAAAGACTCCCATATTCGTTCTTAGCTCAGCCGGCCGATGTATATTCCAAATGATTTTATCAATGCCATTGTATTGTAGATGGTGGCTTGCAGGCAAATTTAAGATCATCTGCGATGTGAGTGTCCATAACATGCCTTGGTTTATTAGAGTACTCTTCGCTCTTTAGCCGTCTTGTCTGGTGATAGACTGAGAACGAATATTATGCCTCGTTTGACTACGAGGAAATGCCAGTGGAGAATACAGAGTTAATCAGTAAAATGTAGGTTTCCTTGGGTAACAAGGGGGTATGGGGACCATTAATCCATGGATTTTATTTCTCGTCCTTTTCGCTCGCATCAGCATCAGTTTGGCGACAACTAACAAAGTGATCTTGACTTCTCCGAACCCTTCAACTAATTATATATAGCTATCGCCTGAGGACTCCCAATTAGACAGTAAAACATTTAGATGATTTAATATTCGACACACTAAGTTTATAGCGATGTAACACTGATACTGCCTTAATCTATGTTTTTTTTTTTTTTTGAACGGAGAGAAATATTTTCACTTCAAATGTACTCCCTCCAATTATATTTATAAGTCATTTCTACCTATATCAATAATACCAATATAATAAAAGTATAAAGAATAAAAATAAATAAAATTTTAAATATAAACTTCAAGTAAAAAATAAACAAATAATATAATATAATTTTTTCTATCTTTCTCTCTCTTTTACTTTTTTAAAGATAGTCTGAAAATTTTAATTTAAAATAAAATAATTACATCAATTAATTACTTATAAAATAAATTAGATTATATTTTTAGAATATGACTAATATACAGGATCTAAGGAGTATTGCATTAACTAGAAAAATTATCATGACTGTTTGACTAAAAATATGATCATATAAAATTAAATTTTACTGTTGATATAAAATTTTTATTGATGAATAATTTATAAATATTTTTATAAATACTCGTTAAATAAAAAAGTATATTCTAATTGCGATGAGCTCGTCCGAACAGAAGTTCGACAATGCTTTGCAATGTCTGGCTGCTTGGGTAACAGCCGTTGATGTGCGAGCCGCCAAATGAAATGACTGAACGCCCCAGTCCATCCCCTTGATAATTTGTATACCTCTGTGACCCACGTACTCGGGTGGTGGCCCCTTCTTTTGACTTTCCCATGGCATTTTCCCAAGAACTGGAAAGACTTAGCTATTTATAGTGTTTCATGTGAAATTATTTAATTAAGATAATAAGATCTTAACCTACAATCAATTTTGTTCACTACATGGGGAGGGCGGCTAAGTAAAGGAAGGGGGTGCCAATCTTCTAAAACTTTATTCCTAGCGTTAACCGATAAGTCGACAATCGAACTTGACACAAAATTAAAAAAAAAAAAAGATAAAAATGTAGGAGATGGTACGTCCCAAATGGAGCAGAATGATTTTTTTTTTTTTTTTTACCAAATTTTGAGTTCAAATTGGCCCTTCTATTCCTCACTCGTGGGGATCACATGGGTTTACCTGATTTCCTGCCCCACGCGGGGGTGCTTCGAAGTTCAAACAGCGTCCCTTGCGCTAACTTTCTAGATAAGCTCACCATTTTGGATCAGCTCCTCATTGTTATTTCTTTAAATCAATAGAAAGGGTAAAAAATAGGCGGCTATGTCTATGTTTTCCAAATCCAACCAGCTCCTTCCCTGAACTTCCCTTTTCTGTTTATTATATTTTAACCCCATGGGTTCATCACCTCTTCCTCATTCTTTCCTTCAATAGGTTCTTCCACGGGACCAGACATTCATAAAATATTGACGCTGAACACTCATTGCTTATCCCTTTGTTGTTTTACTCGTTACATTTTGTATTTTGACGCTGAGCAATGAGGATTCAGTTTCAGTGCTCATCATCTAAAAAATCTGAGCCATTTAAATTTTAATTTAAATGATTTAAATTTTTTCAATTTCAATTTCAATTTCAATTTTATATTTTATAAAAATAAAATTTATAATTTTTTTGATAAATATATTCATCATCAATTTAGACAGTACTAATTAAATATGAGACTCTGAGTAGTTCAATTTAATATTATAATCTTCATAAACTGACTATTTAAATGTACTCTCGACAAGACAAATTCAATATTAATTTTTTAATAATTTTTTGTTTTAATAAAAATAAAATAAAAAATAAAAACTTTAAATTTAGACCTTGCAGATAAAAATTTAATATTAAATTTGAACTGTTTAAAGTACATTTAGATAATTAATTTATAAAAATTATATCATTAAATTGAACCATCTAAATTAAATTAGTATTATCTAGATTGATGATGAATATATTTATCAAAAAAATTTATAAATTTTATTCTTATAAAATATAAAATTAAAATTAAAAATGAAAAAATCTGGACCATCCAAATTAAAGTATGGCTGGCCCAGATTTTCCTGAAAGATAAGCACCACTGCTAAGCACCGAAACCGGATCTGGGCAGTAACCATTGCAAGCAGGTACACTGTCAGGTAGGGGTGGAGACCAAGGACGAATCTCAAAACTAACGTATGGAGGGGGAGGCAAAAAGAAAAGCTACTTAAAAATATGGGGAAGTTAATAACATATGGAGATGGACGGCACGACCCTCTAATTTTTTAATTTTTTTAATAAAATATAAGAGTTATATATTTTTAGCTTTTTTAAATCAGCAAGTTATAAAATACTATATAAAATTTTCATTTCAATTTTATATGTAGTATTTTATAGATGTGTAAAGCAACTATTTTAGCAGTCTAAATATATGATTGTTATATGATCTATTTATTTTCAATAAGATAATACTATACATGCTTTTAAAAATATTGATGTCATCTTATCTTGCTTTCATTTTATATTTAATAAAAGAAATCATATGAATTATTATTAACAAACTTTGTCAAATATTGGAACAAAAATTTTAATATACATTGAATGTTATGTGTTTGATATCTATAATAAAACCACTTATTCAAAAAATATTGATGTGCTTGATATATTAAAAAAAATTTATGATATGAATAGTTTTTACTCTGATATAATTTGATCTTATTAACATAAAAATTTTAGGATTTTAAACATTATTATTATATTGATATATTTATTTATTATGATTATCAATTAAAATAATTAAATATTAAATTTAATAAATAAGTAATAAAGCTTATTACAATGAACAGAACTTTAAATTTCAATGATGCATTTAAATCATTTAATCTCATAAGTATGATAAAATTTCACTAATTTAATTCCAATTTACATCGAAAAAGAAATTGTTAATGAAGATATAATAACTAATAATTTTTATGTTATGATAAATTAATGAGCAAAACTTAATAATATATATATATATATATATATATATAAATATATATATATATATATCAAAATATTTATATTATATTAGTGAGATATGTATGTATAAATTTTTTTTAATTATTATCTATATTTTGTTATTTCGACCTCCTTAATAAAAAAGATTTATTCTGCCCCTATTGCCAGCGATTTACATTTCTATATTATTGCAAACCCTTTCTGCAAATGTTTATCATCCAATCCCCTTCTGGCACGCCCGACAATGATTCACGATTAATATACTCAATTTAGCAAATTGACTACACCACGACAATGGAACCTTCAACATTGTCGCGTATGTGATCCCAAACCCAAATAAACGCCATGACTGTAGCACAAGTTCCGTGAAAGAGTTCATATATACTTCAGATTTTCCAACGCGGTTTTTGGGAGACCAGAGACCTCGATAATTATTAATTAATTATTTTAAGTAATTGTCGTAAAGATTAACGAATCATTATACCGAGTCTGAGAATACTAAATTTGGTTGCCCTTGTCATACATAAGAGCTGAAGATTTTATAACTCAATACTTCCAATGGTCCCCACACAGGTTCTCGTAGAAATTGCGTCGAAAATCACATTGCGATTCCACCGTTGAATGAACGACACGAAAATCAAAAGGATGGCACAACGAGGAAACCTCCCGTATGACAAGACTAGTCAATTCTGGTTACCTGTTCTAACCTGCCAGCACACGCGCGCGGGCGCACATATTTCATAGTTCACACAGACGAGGAGGATGAACAAACCGTTTGTTCTTGCCTTTCAATCTCTCGTGCAAGCTTTCGTTCTTCTGAGACGTTGCGCACCAACAACCTCTGTTTGAGGCAATTCTTGTCCGTTTCATGAGTAGAAAAAATGCTGCTTTCTGGGGCAGCGAAGTCTCAATTACTAGCAGTAATCTTCACTATCGTTTCCCTTAATCAAGTTAGCTGCTTTTCTTTCAATTTCTCCACCTTCCAACCATCGGATGAACCTGATTTAAATTTGATCAAAAACTCGAAAATATACCTGGATGCCATCCAAGTGACCCCTGATATTCGTGGCAAGATAGCCGATTATTCTGGTCGAGCTTTCTACAAAAGGCCATACAGACTCTGGAGCAAGAGCAAGAACCAAACTGCTGAGTTTAATACCACCTTCGTGCTCAACATCAACAATCAAACTTCACCAGGGGGTGAAGGCTTGGCCTTTATATTAACCGGAGATATCGATCTTCCAGAAAACAGTGCCGGAAAATGGCTTGGAATAGTGAATGCCACAACCAATGGCACTTCTCAACCGGGGATTTTGGCAGTAGAGTTTGACACGAGACAAAACTCCGAGGAAGATGGCCCCGACAACCATCTCGGTGTCAACATCAATAGTATCAACTCCATGAGGCACGTTTCATTACCAGACTTTGGGATTACTATTGCATCGGGCATAAATGTAACAATCAGGGTAATGTATGCTGAAGATGTAATATCTGTTTTTGGTTCCATGAACGGAACTGCTGACATGAAGACTCTGCTAACTTCTCCGCCTCTGAATCTATCTTCATATCTACCGGAAGAGATCTTTTTGGGTTTCTCAGCTTCAACAAGTAACTATACGGAGCTGAACTGTGTAAGAGCTTGGGAATTCCACGGCACCCAAATTGCGGATGATGATCACCAGCTGTTGTGGGTTTGGATCGCAATTCCTGCAGTAGTACTGGTCATCCTGGGTGGGGTGATCTTTTTCTTGCTTTGGCAAAGGAATCGCCGCATGAAGATGTCAGATGAAGCAGACCCGAGAATAGAGGATCAGATTCAGTACAGCTCTATGGCCCCAAAGAAGTTCCGACTACGAGAAATCAGTAAAGCAACTGGCAGATTCAGTCCTCAAAACAAGCTTGGGGAAGGTGGCTTTGGAACTGTCTACAAGGGGTTCTTGGGAGGCAACGAGGTAGCTGTGAAAAGAGTCTCCAAGGATTCACGTCAGGGCAAGCAAGAGTTCGTAGCAGAAGTGACAATAATAGGAAGCCTTCGTCACAGAAATCTGGTGAAATTGATCGGGTGGTGTTATGAGAGCCGAGAGCTCCTCCTTGTCTATGAGTTCATGCCTAGCGGGAGCCTGGACAAGTACTTATATGATGACAAGAAGCTTGGTTGCAAAGATGGGACAATACTGAGCTGGAAAACAAGACGTAACACAATTTATGGGGTGGCACAGGCGCTAGACTATCTTCATAACGGATGCGAGAACAAGGTGCTTCACAGAGACATAAAAGCCAGCAACATACTGTTGGACTCAGACTTCACTGCCAAGTTGGGAGACTTCGGGCTAGCTCGTACCATTCAGAAGAGAGACGAAACTCACCACTCCACAAAAGCAATTGCAGGCACACCAGGCTACATGGCACCAGAAACATTCCTGACGGGGAGGGCAACAGTGGAGACGGACGTGTATGCATTTGGCGTTGTTGCATTAGAAGTCGTGTGTGGAATAAGACGAGGGAATCTGTATTCCCAGGTGGACGAGTATAAGAATAACATTGCGCATTGGGTGTGGGAGCTTTACGGGAAGGGAAAATTACTAGATGCAGTGGATAGTAGGATAAGAAAGGAAATAGCAGAGGAAAAGGTGGCAGATGTGCTTCTTCTGGGTTTGGCGTGTTGTCATCCAAACCCACACCACAGGCCATCCATGAGGACTGTAATGCAGGTTCTTACAGGGGAAGCAGCTCCACCAGCTGTACCCAAGGAAAGACCTGCTTTTGTGTGGCCTGCCTTACCTCCTTCCTTCAGCCATGACGTCGATAGCTCCATCACAGGAAGCCAATTCACTCCCTTCTTGCCAGACTTGGAGTTCACCGGCAGATGATTTGATTTTAAATTTGCCTTGTAGAGCTGATGATTAAAATTTTAATGATTCTAGAGACCACTGCTTTTTCTTCTTGTGCGTGACTGGGTTTAGCTAGTTTTGAATCATAACTTGGAAATTTGGATTCATATTATCTCATGAAAACGCTCGCTTGACATTCACTTGATTCTCATGATTTGGTATCCCCTGTACAGTTCCCTGCTTCTTCGAGATATATTCTTCACGTTGGGATAGTTGTTCAATATCAATTTCTTTTGTCTTGGTGGATGTTTACGTTCACAATTCTGATAAATATTTCCACAGTAACAGGTCTCAACCTTTGGTCAATGAAAGCAACCCCTTCCCCACCTCCCCGCAATCATCAATCAAATGCGGTACCCCGCAAAAATTTGTGGGTGACCTTGAATCACAGTGAGCTCCGCCGAACTGACGATGCTTCGAAAGGAGGTAACTGCCCATCACTCTTGGGACAACAGAGAAATTTCAGCCATGAATTTTACTACTTTTCATGTGACGGCCGGCTGATTTTAAAAATAATGGGTTGAATGTCGATGTCGTAAGATACTGCTCAACACAGACAGGCAGACTGCATCCTCGCGAAAGGTTGTTCTGGCTACAATTTCCGTACACAAATCTTCATATTTTCACAGCACTGCAACCAACAAGGTTTTTCATCACAACGGAGGATCTTATATCTGCATTATGAAGGACAAGTAATAGTAATTATAATTTAATTCTCAGGATAATTTGCCTGGTCTTCAGGTGGGACTGAACATCTGATAGATACAATAATTGTGGTACTAAACCGTTGAAACCTCAAAAGCAAAATGTTAAACATGCTACTCAAAAATGTTCTTCCGGTTCATGATAAGCAATAAGTGACTCACCAACTTGTCATGACTGCATGTGATTATCCAGCGTATAGGCATGAATATCAGAGGGACTTGTGCCCGGCCTAACAAACATCATGAGCAAGAGAATTCAATGAGAAGGGATAAAATAAAATAAAAGTAAGATCAGGAGTGACATGATCATGTTCATGATGAGAAAAATCATATCAAAGCTTTCATGTGTGGACTGTGGAGGCAAGTGAAGGCGGCCATTGTAGTTCATCCAAGGATTATAAATACTTTCCAATCCTAATTGATGCATATGCATTTAAATAATAACAAAAATTACAGAGTGCACAGAATGGCTTGCTTAGCTTTAGACAGCACAACCAGCGGTGCTGCATAGCTGGATACCGTCTCCTTTCCTCACCCAAATCTCAATAGTTTTTGAAGAACTCGATAATTTTCTTCCTTGAAATGAGACAACGCAACAGATGAAAATTTCGTGAAGAAATTTGAGACATGATGTGAAAATACCTTTTGTTAATGATGCCATAATGGAATTTGAGCTTTCCAGCCTTAATATCCTCAACATACTGCATCCATGAGTTAAAACCATAAGATAAATTGAGCAGTAAAATGCTCAACTAGCCCAATAACAACCAGAAAAAGTAATCATACCATACTTAAGGTAACCACCATTGATGAAAAAGACAAAGAATCAAAAGGTATATCATCAAGTGAGAAAAGCTGGCATTCTGATGATTCTGGACCAGGGGAAAAGTGTGGCTTCTTTAGCTTTGCTAAGAAGATTATATAAGTCTGCCTCAAACATGCATTAATCATGTCCAAAGTTCTTTAGCTAGTTAAGAGAATGGTGAATAAAGAATTTATTAACCATAAAGAATAAAAAAAAAAAAAAACTATTTCTTTCTCACTTGACCAATTAGAGGAATGTCCAATTGAGCAAAAGGAGATAGCACTTCCACTTCTGCATTTGCTTCCTCCCTTGTTTCCCTGATAGCACCTTCCATAGCTGACTCACCAATTTCCAGATACCCAGCAGGGAGCGTCCTTTTCAACACCAAGAAGATACCGCTCAATATAAACTCATAAGAGAATCTATCTTCATCTTAACAGAAAATTACCATCTCAATTTATAATCAGATGCCCTAGTCTTACAAGAAAATGAATAAATAAACAAATAAAATAAAATAATCAGATGTCCTAAGGGAAGATTGCAAGATATAAAGTGATGAAGATATGCTACTCAGTATTAATTACACTCCTACCAAAGGCCATAAGATGGTTGAATCTTCCGCTTGCAAAGCAGGACCTTGTTATCATGTTGTATGAGGCAGCCAACAACCTACTTTGCCAGCCAAACAATGACATATTCACAAGTGTAAGTTTAATGCGCACAACATGAAGTGAAATAAAAGCTCTGACAAACAATACACTCATTACAGCAAATTTTGCTAACAACTCAAAATACATCAAAGAAGCTGTTTTTCCTTATCTGTCAGTTCTGGATTCACATTTCCTGTTCAATGATAAACAGAATTACTTCAGAGTTTAGAGATCGGAGTGTAGGCATGCAGTATCAAGAATGTTAAATGTGAATGCCTTTGACATCCATTTCAAGTCTATCATCAAAAAACAGGCATCATTTTTGCAAAAAATAACAGTAGATAAATAAATAGAGCTAATCCAACTTGTATGTTTCAGCTGGTCGAGGAATGCTTGGAAGATGCCAGAGTGAATTACATTTTTCCCTATGTCTGCCAGTATTAACCATTAAGTTTTAGAAATTTCAGCCAAAGCCTTAGTATATAGACAAAGCAAACTGTGCAAAAATTTCAGTCTATAAGGTCATCCTAAATCAACTTGGGTGTAAGTTTAGGCAATCCTCCTTCTCCAGTGTCAACTTGAACCTTTGACATGTTGGAGAAATCAGTTTTGCTCAAACCAACATGGCACTTGAATGATGACGAAGTTTAGGCAATACTGATCCATAGTCATGCATATCGTTCTTTATTTGCATACAACTAGAAGAGCCTCTAGTAAACCTTATTTTTAAAGGTTAAAGTTTAACTTCTAAATTCAACCGCAAATAATATGCTAACAACTAAAGAGTACAAATCATCCATCGAGAAATTGAGCAAAAGAGATAAAGAAGACTCAGACAAGAAAGTTGGGGGAACAGCCTATCACGCAGCTTTGATGATACACCTCACACAGTCCTGATCTTCCACTTTGATAGTGATAGTCTTGCACACACCATGCACATACAAGCAAATGACCTTTAATTTTTGGCAGTTATACAAGCTAATGTCCAAATAGCACCATTCTACAGTAAAAGTACTACCATTCTCCTATTTTTGCATGGGACTGAATCACTTAAGTAAATCAAACGGAAGCACCAATGATTTTACAGACTTACCATTTTTGGATTCTGATAGATAATTTTCCCACAAATTGTACATATTGCTCTCAACCTCTCTTCTCCTTCAGGTATATCGTGCTTTGTTGGACCACCACACCACTGACAGAACTTGATCTTACGAACTCCCTAAATTGTAATGAAACCCAACAATATGACCAGTTGTTTGAAGAAATACGAGCAAGAAAATACATAATAGCATGCATTTGAGTGAAGTAATTTGATTTAAAATATAAAATGTACTATGAACTCCCTAAATTCTTCTTGCGACTTTGTGATTCAAGGGGTTTATAGATAATGTCATTATTCAAGATTCAAAGGTCAAACCACTTTGCAACGACTTTCTCTGAGAGACTATATATAGCGACCAAAACTTGCTATAACCTAGGAACCAACTTTCTTCGAGAAACCTATTGCATTCGCCTCAACAAAATATAACAGAAACTAGGAATGAAAAGATGATAAGCGAGTGGACCAAAGAAATCCGTATCAATAATTGATTATAACCGAACATATCTGTCGACTTATGAATAAGCTGTAGAGGAAACTCACGGATGACTGGGCCGCAAGGGATGATGATGGCGGAGACGACGAGGTGCCATCTGGATTCGAGTCAGAATGAGCTGACGAAGCATGGATTGATCTTGATTGAGTCCTAGGAGTCGAATCTTTGGGTAGGAGCCAAGAATCCATCGTGGGAAGTAATTTCAAGAAAGATACTGGGTAGAAAGAGGAGAAGGGTTTGAAAGAGATTGCAATGGAAGGGAGCCCTTGAGTGCTAAGGGGTTTCCAACGTTGAGTAACTAAGCTAGATGAACATCCCAGGATCTGAATAGCTTTCAGCATTGCTTTTCTATACCTTTGAAGATTTAAATAGAGGACTTGCAGCGAAAGAGATAAGATGAGCTTTTTTCAGTTCAGACATGGACTTGTTCTCCAAGCAAGTGCCTCCAAATCCTGATAGGTCGCGGTTATCGTCGATTTTTGAAGAAAATGCACAAATGCAGTGGCTCCCCCCCCCCCCCCCCCCCCTCTCCTTTTGTTTTTTTTTTTTTTTGTTTTGTATGCCGAAAAAGCCAAATCGTGTTCACACAAAATATATTATGAAATTATGAAATAAATAA
Organism: Prosopis cineraria; assembly: GCF_029017545.1. NCBI lineage: Eukaryota > Viridiplantae > Streptophyta > Magnoliopsida > Fabales > Fabaceae > Prosopis > Prosopis cineraria. The sequence continues at coordinate 39,185,866 of NW_026555334.1, read as the reverse complement.
ATTACTATTTATATATTCATAAATTTACACTGCTCCTGTGCAAAAGTCTATGTCGCTAATGTAAATTTAATTAGTTTTTTATCAAAAAAAGAAAATTTTATTAATCATTAAAAGAAAGTAATACAAACACTAATAATCAAAGCCATTTTAAACACTCCAAAAAAAAATACAATACAAATTCACACACAAAAACTCACTAAGCTAAGCAAAAACAAAAAGCAACATTAGCAAAATTCAAACAATTTCTTCTTTATTGAAATTGCCCACAACACAATTGAACAAATCACTGCACAAAATCTCAATAAAAGAAGATGGGTTTATATTAGTCAACCAAGCAGGTTGCATCATCTTCTTTGCACCAAGGGTTGCTTGCATATTAGCAACTCTTTTCCCTTGTCTAGAAACAAGAGAAAATGACACATTCAGCAACGACTTTGATAGCACAAAAACTTCTTCCAGCACATCCACACTCTGCCATTCACATCCAATACAAGAGCATTACATCAAAAGCTTAAATAGCACCTCACAATCCATTTCAATACAAGCTTGAGGGAATACTCGAGCTTTGCAAAACATCAATATTTTTTTCAAAGCCAAAATTTTAGCCGTAATAGGAGTAACTGTTACCACAGGCTTCCTTAAGCATCTAAGAGATTGACCATCACTAGACCTACAAACCAAACCAACACCAGCAACATTACCTTTCAACCTAACAGCACCATCAATATTCACTTTGACATAGCCTTTATTTGGTTTGATCCACCTATTAGCATGTTTAACAACTGAAGCATACACCTTATCTGCCTTTTTATTTATCTTTTATTTCTTGCACCAAAACTCCTTCACCTAAGCCTGCACTGGCTGTATCACCTTATTAGCATTCACCTATTCCTTCCTAAACACAAAATTACAATGAATCTTCCAAATTCACCAACACATCATTACCGAAATAGATTTTACATACTCACTTAGCCTACCATTATCAAATAACATATTATTTAGGTACTGCTCAATTTAACCATACTTCCTCTAAAAATCTAAAAACCAACATATAACCAAACCAACATCTACTAGTCCAGGGACACAAGAAAAATAGATGCTTAATTATTTTAGCATCATTACCACAAAATAGGACAAGTTGGGTCCCTAGCACACTTCCTCTTAAACAAAACTTCCTTCGCGGCAATAGCCCCATTGGAAATTCTCCAAATAAAGTGCTGCACCTTTGGAATAACAACAAACTTTTGAATTGACTTCTAGATAGAAGTTGTTTAATTAGTTCATATCTTGTTATTAACTATATTTATAAATTTGCACTACTTCCATTTATGTCAATCTTAATTAGTTCATATCTTATTATTAAGTAGTAATTCCGTTCACAAATAAAGTGTTTCGAAAATTAGATTAGACCAGATGGTTCGATTGCCACCTGCTAATCAAAATGGCTTGGTTGAACTAGTTGGACCAAATTGGCTTTGAACTGGATTGTCTCTAGTTGACTTGGTCGATTTTAAGAGAACAAGATTTAGCCCAAATTCAAAGCAAAAAAAAAAGAAATTTAGGTCAAATCATTCAGATTCGTGATTTATCTTTTCTAATCTTTAGTTCTCTTTTGTCTCCTCCTTTCTAATTTCTAATCTCTTCTCTACAACCTAAGTTCAATCTCTAACCTCTCTTCCAGCCTCTACCTCCAGATCTAGCAATCTAGCTTTTGACATCAAGATCAAGAGCTCGTGAGTTGTGATATAACAACATGCCTCTAGCTCCAATATTTTGCTTTGAGATCGCTAGTGTATGCTGACATACTTTTGCCTTCAGCTCTAGCGATCTAGATGTCCAGCCTTTGGCATCATATCCTAAGCACCATTGACAAATTAAAGTTTTATTTATATATTTGTGTATATAAGTATTGTTTTTATTTAATTTTTATATCATCAGTTCAACTGCCAATCTAAATAATTAAATCATAAAAGCTCCGACTCGTTGCTCTTTCTGGTTCGACGTTCGGTCTGGGTTTCAAAATGTTGCACAAATGTGCATTGCTCCTTGTAAAAGTCATTGCCATTTATGTTAATTTTAATTGGTTCATATTTCATTATTAATCATTCTTTCTCAATTGCAATATAAATCATTGTTACTAAATTTGTGTTTTAAAAAATAGTTAAAATTTCAATTTAAAAAAATCATCTTTTTAATCATATATTTGAATGGAATCATATAATATTTGATTTATTCAAAATATCTTTATTAATTGCCTGAGTGAAATAAAATAAAATAACGGCATGATCCAAAAAAATATATAAAACTTACTTAATATCCTGTATATTAAACCAAATGAATCTCATATAAAATATTCAATATTATAGTCCGGATGAAGTGCATTCAATAATATAGTTAAAAAGGTTTAAAGAAATGAGCTAATCCCTCATAATATAATAAATTAGGATTTAAATTCCTATTAAGAGGAGTGTTTGTATAACACCCAAATATATCTTGAATAAAATTGGCTTCAATAAAAAGACAACAAAGTAATAAAAAATATAATTGAATTAATTTAATATAGATGTGAGAGTAATTGAAAATCCACAAAAAATGAATCAATATTTAATTTCAAATCAATAAAAAAAATTGACATTGCATACCCACAAGTTGTGATTGCATGAAATAATTTTCCTTGTCCTTATCTTGGAGGATAGCATCTAAACAAAAAACATACAAGTTCAATCGCTTAAATTTTATAAACATAAAAAGAATTTGATATTAACTCAATAAGCATTACAAGAATGCATAGCATCATCCCTGGGCGTGGGCGGTCTGAATCCTCTTCTAGTATTTGTTTTATCACAAGAGGTCGTTATCCATGGACTCATGTCCACATTCTCAATCCAGTTGCCACTTGCAACACGTGACCCGTTTCCGCATCCTTAGCCAGAAAGACAAGTTGCTTAGTCCCGTCTCACTCTGGACACTGCAATTACATTTTGCTTTTAAACAAAGGAAATGATACTTTGCAAAGTTGTGTAAAGTCATAATATTCAATGAAGGGTGGAATTAAAACCTTGTAAATTAATCCGATGTTTTTCAAAAATTTTATTAATTACAATCTACAATATTTTATATTTTTAAGATAATATTTTTTTAAAAATGCCTTATAATATTAATGGAGGGAGTATTGATTGTTAATTTGTCTACCTAAAATTGTATGAGATGTATTTTAAAAGTTAAAGGTAGTTTTTCTAAAACATCCCGTTGGAAGAAGGCAAGCGAGGAAAAGTTGGACGTTGGAGCACTTTGTAGGGGTCAACCAAGGATCCGATTATGATTGTGCTTTTTTTTTTTTTGGATAACATCAACAAGGTATCACGAATAAACGGTGCCGTCCGTCAACATGCATAATGTCCAACGTGGTTGAGATGATAAGGCTGGACTAGGTAATAACAACAAATGGGAGGGAGAAATCAGTCACAAGGAAGAAAAAGAGCGAAGTGTGTTAGCCGATGTTTTTAAAATTGAATTAAATATTAAATTAAAAAAATTAACAGCTCACAATTTATATAGTTTAATTGAATTGAATCAATAGTCAAATTGGTAACAAAATAATTAAATTAAAAAAATTATATATATATAATAATTTAAATATAAAAAATATATATAAAATTGCTACTTGCTTTTAAAAACTAAATATTTTAAGTTTATCATGATTTAACAAATTACATGATACAATATAATATTAAATGATTAAAAAATTAGTTATTTTTTTAAAAAATTTGATAAAAATAAAAAGAAGTTTTTTTAACAGTCTGATTTTTAAAAATTAAATTTATTTTTCAAATTGATTCAGGTTTGAAAATTCAATACAACTCAACTCCTAAAACGATTTTTTCACATGAATCAAAGCAAAATTCAAATGTCGGATCGGTTTTAAAAATACTGTGCAGCTGAATGAAATTTGGCCTTGTGGGTCCGTGAACGAGATATTCGAGACAGACGGCGAGGATTTGAGGACGCGAATTTGCGGTTCACTGGAGTTGAATTTCATTTCGGGAACTGGGACTTCCTTTTTTAAACCAGGCGCGGGTACTTCGGCCACAGTCGCAGAGTCCGTTAAAACAGAAGAACAAGAAATAAGACACTCCCAATTCCCTATCTCATTTTATCTCACAGGTACGCATTATTCTCTTTCTTTCAATTCTCCTCTTCCTCCGATTTTCGTCCTCTTCACTGGCATGGATTCATAATATTAAGAACCCCGATTTCTCTGTCCTCCGTTTCTTGTCCGTGATTTTTAAGTAGCTTAATCTTTTTGGTATGATCGAATTCCAGATGTCTGAATCTTGTTATCGATTTCTTTCTGTAACAATGCAATGTTTTTCCATTCTGATCCAATAGCGGGAGATATTCTGAGCATCATTTGATCCAATTGATCCTCAATTTCTCTTTGATCGCAAGATATTAAGATGCACTAGGCAAGTTATGTAAAATAAGAAATCCGGGGAAGTCTCAAAACAGTGAGTAATTTCAAGGTATCCTGATCATAATGGGATGTGTATCGGCTATTTTGGAGATCGGACATGTGGCATATCAGCTGCTTAGAATCGTGAATGAATTTGTTGCTATCTTTCAATGTCTTTTGCGAACTCATAGCGGTAAAGGCTACAAATGACGATCGTTTCCATGATTGCATCTGCATTTCGTTATATCCATGGATTTGAGCGTCTACCTGATAGAATTCACGATTAGCCTTTACCACTTTATCTAATGAAATGGGCTTTTCTTCGTTTCCCTTTTATTTCTGTTTTTTTTTTTGGTCGTTCCCACATAAATGCTATTTATATTTTGGTTTAAGGTCGGTGCTTGTCTTCAACCATCGATAAAAAATGGCAGACGCCGAGGATATTCAGCCTCTTGTATGTGACAATGGAACGGGAATGGTCAAGGCAAGGATCCGAGCTTGTGATGACAAATTTTGTTGGTTTGGTTTTAGGATCTCATGAAGATATCTTTTGCATAAATATGCATAATTTGATATATCTCAAATTTGTAGGCCGGGTTTGCTGGAGATGATGCTCCAAGGGCTGTATTCCCTAGCATTGTGGGTCGCCCTCGTCACACAGGTGTGATGGTTGGTATGGGACAGAAGGATGCGTATGTCGGGGATGAAGCTCAGTCAAAGAGAGGTATTCTGACTCTGAAATACCCTATCGAGCATGGCATTGTTAGCAACTGGGACGATATGGAAAAGATCTGGCACCACACTTTCTATAATGAGCTCCGTGTGGCTCCCGAAGAACATCCTGTTCTCCTGACAGAAGCACCTCTCAACCCCAAGGCTAATCGTGAGAAAATGACTCAGATTATGTTCGAGACATTTAACACTCCAGCCATGTACGTCGCTATCCAGGCCGTCCTTTCCCTTTACGCTAGTGGCCGCACAACCGGTAACAAATCATCAGCATCTATTTTCTGTTTTCTAGTTTATAACATTGTGATAATTTACCTATCTTAAAATTTAATACCTGCGGGTAATGGTAATGGTAATGGTTTTTGGTTTAGTACATTTGTTTGTTTGTGTATTTTTCTTGTTATTTTACTTTTCTTTAGGTAGTTCTAATTCCACTGATCAGGGAAACAAAGTTTTCTTTTAGGAGCGACTTATTTGGATAACGCATATCATTTTAGCATGTTGATTTTTGTAAGGAATTCAGTTGTTTTCTTGGTTTCATAAAAAATATGTACTCTCTGATATATGGAACGAGATGACAACGGGGTTTATATGCTTTCTCAGGTATTGTTCTGGACTCTGGAGATGGTGTAAGCCATACGGTTCCCATCTATGAAGGCTATGCCCTCCCACATGCAATCTTGCGCTTGGATCTTGCAGGGCGTGATCTCACTGATGCCTTGATGAAAATTTTGACTGAGCGTGGATACTCTTTCACCACTAGTGCTGAGCGTGAAATTGTGAGAGACGTAAAGGAAAAATTAGCCTATATTGCGCTTGATTATGAACAAGAGCTGGAAACTTCAAAGACCAGCTCGGCTGTTGAGAAGAGCTATGAACTCCCTGATGGGCAGGTGATCACAATAGGTGCTGAAAGATTTCGCTGCCCTGAAGTGCTCTTCCAACCATCCATGATTGGGATGGAAGCTGCTGGCATACACGAAACAACATATAACTCCATCATGAAGTGCGACGTTGACATTAGGAAGGATCTCTACGGTAACATTGTCTTGAGTGGTGGTTCCACAATGTTCCCAGGCATTGCTGATAGAATGAGCAAGGAGATCACGGCTTTGGCACCTAGTAGCATGAAAATCAAGGTGGTGGCACCACCAGAGAGGAAGTATAGCGTCTGGATTGGAGGCTCCATTTTGGCATCTCTCAGCACCTTCCAACAGGTAGAGTGCACAGATTTATATATATATATATATATGTATATACATATATAATACGCTAATTTAATTGGAAAATTTTATGACTAGAAGGAGTATTAATTAAATTTGATGAAATAAAGGGCAAAAATCAACTAGAAAAGGATATTCCAAACATCATAGTCGGATTATGGGAAGCAATCAAACAGTGTTAGTCTATAACAGGGGTTATTTTCTTCCATGGGGAACTGAGTGAAAGAACGTTGCGCTGTTTCTTTTTTGAGCCTAATTTGAGTGTGGCACTGTATTACTTCCTTTAAGTCAACTCAAACAATTTAAGGAGAGTTTTACAGAGGTCTAGCGTGAACTGTTAATTTGATCATTTCTCTAGTTAGTTTCGATTATTTCTGATATGCAATGATTCCTGAGTGCAGATGTGGATTGCAAAGGCTGAATACGATGAATCCGGGCCATCAATTGTTCACAGGAAATGCTTCTAATTATGGAAAGCAAGAACTGGACCAGAAATTTACAATATAGATTTTGTACGACAGAAGTAGCCTCCACTGGTTGCGGAACTTTCATTCCTATTCTTGAGCATTTTTTTTAATCATGTTTCTTTCTGTGCTCGCCCCCACCCCCCCTCGTATGATGGGATAAGAGCATGAAAATCAGGGGAGATATGTAAGATTTTGTTGTTTTGGTTTTCCTTGCATGAACACTTTTTTTGTAGAAGAGCCGTGCATATCAGCAATTCTTTTGATAAGCTATTTTCAGATAGTGATTATGTACTTGATTTTTGAATTACTGCAATAAAAAATCATTGATAATCAATGGCTTGTGTTAATATGAAAACTTGGTACTGGCTAGTGGCTAGTTTACGAGAATATCACGGATTTCGTCAACAAATTATGCAGGCGTGAATTGTCTCGACAGCGATTAAGCTTTGATAAGCAATCAACCAATCTTCTCCTGTACACGAGAATAACATATTTGACTCCTTGAGATATATAATTGATAATGATAATATCAATAATAATGATTATATGTATTAAACCAACAAAAAACTCGATAACATCAAAATAGGATTTAATCATGTTAACTTGTCAAAGATGTCACTTGTTAGAGCGTCCTCGTGCTTGCAACATATTATTCTGCACTCACTCCCACGGAAATAGAAAGAACCTTAGTGGCTGGAGGTCAAGCGAGCAACGAAAGGTTTTATTGTTTGTTGCCAAAGCAGTATGAATCTCATAGTCGTAAGAAAACAAGGAAATAAAAAAAAAGGTGAAATGGATGAGAGATTAGCGGACAAGACATGAATCACCAACCATAGGTTATGCAGAATGAGATAATCCCGCCGCCTCCTCCACCCATACAGTGAAAACGCACGTAAAAGTGTTTCGTGGAAACAATATCAGTAAAAGGTTTGCCAGTAATCAAGCATCAAAAAACAGCCTCTGCCATTGAGAAGAAGTGCTTTTACTTCATTCAGACAAGATAAAAGGGTATGATTTTAAAAATGAAAATGTTATGCAGTTTTAATAAAATGATAAAAAATTCAAGAGTTAATAGACAAATCTATCCCTGAAATTTCTATACAGGTCTGGTATCCTCAAGTTTTTTGCGATGCAATTTTGCCCCAAACTTTTTTAAATAGGTACAATGTCACCCCACCATTAGACTTTGACTGTGTTGACCATTATCTACCTTGCTCACATGCCACGTTGATGCCATGCCTGCTCTCTACTTCTCTAACTTCATCCGAAACACATCCGCTTCTTCATCAAGCCTCCTCTCACTCTTCTCTCTCCAAGACCTTCTTCCCCAAAACAGCAAAATGAAAATGTGATTTCAAATTTCAGTAACTCAATTGCTCAACAGTAGAATCATTAAAATCAAACAATAAAAGATGAATCAAGGTAGAAAACCAAATAACACAAAAAACCAAGTAGCATGTAAAAAACCAAGGCTATACAACAGACATGAAGAATATAACATTCTCAATTTCAAACTTTAAGTTTTTAGTGTTTAAAAGGGATAAATTGGTAAAATGAAATGATTAATAAGTTAATCATGTTTTCGAATCACTAATGAGATTATTGAATTATTGGACAGTCTTAAAAAAGAGCTTGTAGATCAGGCCTCAAATGAGGCCCAAAATTCAATATGGCCTCACTGTGCCACCCGCTGCAGCTAACACACCATATGCCACATAGATGTGCAAAAATCTGATTTCATTAAACACTTGTATGAGTTAGAAATAAAGGAAAGGAAAAGAGGAAACGGGAAGAGTGACTAAGGAAGGGAATGGGGTTGCTAGGGCTTTACTTTTGGCTCACATTAAAGGCAGTCTATGTTAGTTTTACTTTTGAAAAGCTTCCTATCCACTCTCCTTCCTCTTTGTGCAAAATTTATATGAGTTTGGGTATTGTTGGGGATTGATTTCGGTTTCCATTAAGTCTTGGCTGAACCCATTAGCTTAATTAGGATTTTGGGGAGTTAAATCAAGTTTCTAAATCTAGGTTTGAAGATTTTGTAGTGATTTAAGATTTTTGGTTAGGGTTTAGACAAACCCTAGATGAATAATTGAAGGTTGGGTGCAATATAGGTAATGAATTGATGTTATCCAAGTATTTAGGTGTTAAATAGAATTGATAGAGTATGTTAGAAGTGTTAATTTTGCTAAAAGAGAATTTGAGCATAGTGGGTATCCAAAACTAGGCTAAAAAGAAGGTTTAATTAGAGTTATAATTAATTATTAGTATTTAATCTTGTAGATTAAATATTGATTGAATCTTGTTGAGCTATTAAACTATTGTGGAGTAACCAAACTGTCACGATAACCCTTTATGTGATAAAAGAATTGAAGTAACCGGATAATCTAATTCTTCTACTTGTGTATTTGTGTGGTTATGGATTTGCAACAAAAAAAAAAAAAAAAACACACACACACACACATTATTATGAATGCTTTGACTTATTCGTGACTTGTTGATGTTTTAAAAAACTTATGTGAAGTGGTATTGATCTAAAGTATTAATATATACTTAAAACTCTTATTTACATGTATTTGTAAACAATTATGAAAATTGGATGCAAATTGAAATGTTACTAAATGTTATATGATTATCTATAATGATAATTATGTGTATGATTAAAATGGCATGATCATTTTGAGAGGATGAGAGTTTACCCTAGAGTTGTCAGGGAATATTGTATGAAATCTATATGGCACACTGGCACCGTAGAGGCCTTGGTGCATAGCCTTTTTTGTTTGAAAGTTCTAGTTCTATCTTAGAGATAGATCAGGCATACTACACCCTGAATATTCAAGAAAGGGGGAATTAGTGGTCCAGAATGGGTGAAGACGTCTTTAGTTGAGGTTGCCTCCTATGATTGGTGACCTTGGACTGGTCCAGTTACATAGACTTGGTCCTATTATATTGTTAGCCCATAAATTCAGTTGAAGGGAATAAAGATGATGTAAGAGGGAGAGTATTGATCATGCATTATATGAGTTGTTATGTGATAATCATGTGTTTGATAAGCATTCGATAAATTTTTTACTTGTCTTATATTATTCTTGTATGCTTATAAATATATTAGATTATTTAGTTATTGAGTGCTCGAATCATCCCTATAGTTATATTTTACAGATGATGGCTTTGATGGGGGCAAAGGTAAAGAGGACTTTATAGAGACTTGAGAAACTTGAGTTTGCATAGCTCTTTCTCTCTGTTGGTAGTGTAATGAATCATTTGTATGAAACATGCCAAGTTAGGAACATATAGTTTGATGCACTTGCATGATGGATTATGTTGTTTTGGGCGTATTTCGACTCAAGATATTATTTGTGATGGGAATTATTATAAGAGGTCAAAATATTATTGCAAATGTCATTATTGAGTTAATTGTATGTGTATGATTGGCTAGGATTGTTATATGACATGGTTGCCCATACCCCTTGATTATTGTGAAATCAGGGTTTGGATGGCCAAATTATGTATGGAATGTAATTGTTGTTGTGTAATTGTTCAATTAGGTATATTGTAGTCCAAGTGAGTTAATTAAAGTAGTTTTAGGATTATTGGCACTTAGTTAATGGTTTTAGACACTTTGAGGTGAGTTTTGAAAGGAAAAAGGTAATTTTGTGCTAGGTGTCCAACTTTTAAATAGTTAAATGTTTGATTATAAAACTAGTGCCAATAACTAAGTGGCTCAAAAATCTACATGCGGATACTTGAATCGTTCAAATTGAACATTAGATGGTGAAATGACACACTCTAAAAGTTGGCTGAAGGTGCTGTCATGACAACAAAATATTGTCGTGATAGCAGTAATGTGCCACGATGCATTGCATAACAAGAGGACTTTCCTCTCTGGTGGATGGCGCATGTACCGTGGTGGACAGTGCAATTTGAGAAGTGTTCAAATTGCCCTCTTTTGATTATTGTATGCATTAATTTATGTTTTCATCTTTTGTTATTTCTTTTCATATATTTTAAACTATAGTTTGAGCTTAAATATCTTTTTAAAAAAGGTTTATTGGGATCTCAAGTTTTAAACTAATTTTTCTTAAACTCTTGTATTATGGTATCTAATATAAGAGATTATCTTAATCCTGATTATCATAATAGTGTTATGTGCTATGTTCTGATAATGTTAAGACAGATATTACAACAAACACGAACATAACCCCAGTGAGGATGTTTTATCCAACTTTTATATGCATGAGCTGTATCATTTGTTCGACATCCTGCAAATATCCATACTCTAGATTTCAATTAAAATTTCAAATGACACATTAAACTTCTGCATATCCCTAGAGGTACATTAAAGTCTTTTGCATTAATCCAATAGAGATAACACAACCAGCAAGCCTAGAAGAAGACAGATGTATCGAATCTTTAGACCTAAAGTAGACTCGATTGAAGAATTTCACCATAAAAAAAGATGACAACTCGACCAAAGAATCTTGCCTTTATAGATTCAAATGGGTTAACTTGAGGGATTTGGGTCCTAGACCTTGGAGTCAACGAGTTCGAGAGGCTTGTTGATGATGAGATCTAGCAACATGGTCAATAGTGCTTCGAGATAAAGGTTTCAGGCATCTTTTTGAGTAGATCTTCAAGCTATTCAACAACAATTCAAAGAGTTGAGCACAAGTAGAGGCGTTGTAGATCTGGCAGTGGAAGTCAAAGGGGCACTTAAGCTATACCAGAGGAGGCATTTTTTCCATTCCTATGCTCTTTGGCTATTGCTATTGAATCTAGAAATTGACTCCTCTGTGAACTTTGTTGAGAGATAGAGAGAGGGAGAGAGATTTCAAAGCACTCCAATGGAAATTTGGAAATCAACGATGATGAAGAGGCAAATAATGGATGATGGAGTGAGGATCGATGGTAGATTAAGGAAGAGGACCGAGGGATGTCGACATGGTAATCTTTTTTTACCAAGTTTTGTTTAGACTCTAACGTGGATGCCAACGTGACAAGCCAACAAAGTAGATAACTGTCAAATTTTCAAACTTAATGGTCAAAGTGATCAAAGGCTCACCGGACATTGTACCAAATTTAAAAATATTGGGGCAAAATTGTGTCAAAGAAAGCTTGAAGATATTAGGCGTGTCTGCGTGGAAACTTCAAAGATACCTTTGTATTTCAACCCGAATTTCAATTAACTCATGTTTCTTTACTTAAAAAAGAAACGAATCAGGGAAGATACCGAAGTCTTGCGCGCTAACTACAATAATTTGATATTTCCACTTATTTTTCCTCTCACTTGGAAGCATGCTCACGAATCAATGTATACAAGGAAGAAGAAAGCCCCCCTGACTCACACGTCTATCCAAACATAAATTAGCAATGTGAGTAAAATCATGATCCAAATCATCAGACTTTATTCAAACAAACGAGGAAATATATTGTCTCACTTCAATGTCTGTCTCTTCTCTAATCTCTATAACCTCTAAGAAAAGAAAGGAAAAGGAAGAACGGCAGTCTACCAAACGATGAGGTGTCAATTTGTAAAGGTTAGGGACCAACAAATGTTCAGAATAAACGAGGATGAGATCCTGCAAAAATGTCAATGTGATATGCAACTTTCTGAACTTGTTCCCCGTAAAAGCAAGCAGAGTCATTTAAGTTTGTTGGTAAAAGAACTCGAGTGAACATTGCATTGACGTCAATCCCGGACGACCTTAAAATTGGATGGACCAACCGTGTCAGTGAAGCCTCTGATGGACAATTCTGGTACAGCAATATTCTTCCCAACCAACTCGTGGTCGATGTAGACAACCACAACTGTGATATCATCGTGAAAGAACCTCCTGATCCCCTTCTCAACCTTCTGCAGATCTTTGTATCTCATTTCTCGTTTCCTAGCTGCCTCGTTCAGAGCTGCTTTAAGCAGTCTTCTTGCAATCCCCTGACATTTAAGAAAAGCATCATAGTGAAAGGGGTTAGCTTGCTTCTTGTAGGTATCAATGGAAACAAAAGAGTAAGGCAAAAGCGTACCGCTCGGGGGTTGTTATGCACAATCTCTGCAGCTTCCTGATTTGTCAAGTGTTCCCAAAGTCCATCAGATGCAAATATTAGGAATTTATCATTAGGTTGCAGGACCCTTGAGCATATAGATGGCTCGGCTGTCAGCACAGGACGTCGGATAGGTTCTGGTAGGTGGAATCGTGGGAACGAAGGATCGAGAGAAAACTCCGGTCTTTTCAAATATGCATCGCCTATAGATCTGGATACCTGAATGACGTGGAGTGAACCAGAAAACTACTGAGTTACTATGATCAATCACATTAATTACTTACAATTGCAATGACTACCACAATGATTTGATTAGATTAGATTAAAGGATAACAGAAATCAAATGCAGCAAGCATTACTGGAAAAGACAAATAACTAACAAAAAATATGAGCATATATACTGTAGTAATTGTGAAGTAAGTTGCCATGAATGCCAAGCCCTGCAAACCCTTGATAGCATATACAAAGTCATGACTACTTTCAAGTGCGCCATAATTTCTCTAAGTTTGTGCAGTATAACATCAAGAACTGACATCGAAACCTTATTAAATATTTCCATGCAAAACCTATAGGTGAGATTCACAAAAATAAATACATGAATTTATGAACCGAGGCAACAGCACCTGTTCATGTATATTCTAAGTTCTGCTATAAGCATCATTCATTATGAGTAAGGATTCCGCCTAAAATATAAAGGAACATCACCTACCATCAATCCATCATGTGTTATCATAAGAAGAGATGAATTACTAAAAGTTAGATTAGACATTCCCATTCACATGTATGAGGAAGGCTCAAGATAAGTTTAGCCCTGTTAGCATTTGAACGAGCATGCTTATAATCCGCAACCTACAAATGCTTCATAGAAATACAAGGAAAATGGAAACATAACGAACATGAACCATTAACAAGTCCTTCTGAAAATAAGAGAAAACCTGGATGATGCCCTTAATCCGCCACGTTCCATGCTTCATTACTACAATCTGCGAATCTTCAGGATGCAAGGACCTAAGTTCACGTCGAACCTCCTCTTTGCTAGCATTGTGCTCTCTAGTCAACTGCTCAGCAACGATCTTATTAGATCTATCTATAGAACCAATTACAGCACGAGAGTCTCCAAGGTTGGCGACATATAATGTCCCTTTCCAAATAACACCAACCAGACAACAGGAACCGATTGCTGCTACCAATGGCTTTATACCATAAGTCCTTCGAACAAGAGTCAGAAATCCATCTTCAGTCGCAGAAACAGCACCTCTGAGGATTTCTTCAGATATAGTACCATTATCTCGAGCAATCCCTGGAACCAAATTTGCCAAGCTACTTAAACTAAAGCAGAACCATTGGTCAATCAAATATGTGGCATGTGCCGCAGATCTCACACTATGCATGCCAATTTATGGAAGATATCAAATGGAAGAGTAATTTTTCAATGCATCCTCAAAGCAGCAGAGAATCCTTATTGATTATCCAAAAGAAACCATAAAAACCTTATTTAGTTGATTCTAGGATGAACCACTGGGTGACCTATGGTTCTAAAAGCTGATTTCCAGTCCCTGCGTATTTGCTAGACAATCAATAATTGTTCAATAATTGTCAACTTTCATTTTTTATTTTTAATTTTTTGGGAAAGATTCTTACTCCTTCTGTACAAGAAACATCCTCGAAGAGGAAAAGAGAAGTGAGGGAGGAGGAAGACGAAAGCAATGTTACCCTGCGTTGTGCTATTAAATGAGAAAGCAAATCAAATTTTCAACTAGGTTACCCGCAATCGCACATAACAGGCAACATGAACAATGAAACAAAACCATCTGGGGCCGAGATCATACAAGCCAAAGGGCAATCATAAGAACAAGAAGGTAACGCCAAAAAAAAAAAAGAAAAAAAAAAGAAAAAACTGATTATTTACATCCAAAAAGTCCAGGATGTCAACACTCGACGATGATACTGGAGCAAATCAATCCCTTTGAGTTATATGAAGCGACGACTTAGTATGTGATTGCATGATACTCACTCATTAGATGATGGAAGAGGTGGTCGCTGATAAACCGAGACGCTTCGGGACCGCCGTGGCCGTCGTACACTCCGATGAACATTGCGTCGGAGCCAGTCTCGACCTGGCTGTGATCCTCAATGATTTCATTGGCTTGAACGACAGCATAAGAGAATTCGCCGCACGAGTGTTTCTCGAGGTCCTTGTACCATAGCAGAGTGTCTTCAATCGAGGAAGGATCATCCACGTCATCCTTGCTCATGCGGGCATACCGCCTGACCGGCCTCAAGCACGCAGAAACTATCCTTGCCAACCACGAAAACATCCCACATTTCCCTCTCTAACAAATCCCTAAAAGAAATTAAGCGCTGATGGTAAACAGGAAAACCCGAATTCCTCAAGACAAGACACTGCGGATTTCTGAAATTTGATTATTAAGTCCGGAAGCATGAAATTTTGAACATTTCATCGAGAGTACAGGTGATGATGGAAAGAAAATATTTTGACGATGACTGCTTCAAGCAAGACGAAAATTGGTAAGATGGTAATTCAGCAGCAAAAGACGAAAATTAGTGGACAAAGTAGACAATATGAAGAGAGAACGGAAATTCGTATCCAACAAAAATAAATCAAAGAAACAAATTTGGATTTGAGTAAATAGAGTTCAATATCAGAATTTCAAAACAGCAGAAGATCTGATATTGGGTAGTCAAAAGAAGGAAATGAGGGGTTTTCTTTATAGAGTTGAAAGAGAATGGAAGGGTCAAACATGTTGTTTGCCAGAAAGAGAGAACAGAGATCAAGGGGTGTGAGCAGAAGATTTCTCTCCGTACAAGCAACCGCAGATTACAGAACGCTTGCTGCGCGGGGAGGCGGGTAGTGAAAGGAAAAGGAAAGTTGACAAAAACTTGTGTTGACTTTGTGATGAAGTCGATCAAAGAAAATAAGCGCTCATCAATTTTCTCCTCCCTTCTTCTCACGATTTCAAATTTTTTAATGCAAATTTCCAATGACCGCATTTCCGTTTGCTTACATTACGGATACCTATTTACATTTGCCATTGATATGATTGTTAAATTTGAGTGAACCCACGTTAATAAGCCGCTAGCCTGCTTCCACTGTTTGGAAATATGATGACTTCTTGGTTGATCAACATTGTCAGTACCTGCTAGAGGTGTCAATGAAAATCAGCGATTGAAATGCTAGGCCTCAACATATTGGTCTTATCAAGCTCAATTATATTTTAAAGTTTTTTTTTTTTGGTTAACCTGACTTTAATTTAAAGTTAAAGGATGGCTCTCAAAACTTTAACTTTATATTTTTTATTTTATAATTTAAAAATTTTAAAAAATATATTTTAAATTTTAAAAAATTATTATACATAACATTAAATTTATAAAAATAAATTTAAATTTAATAAAAAATAATATCATAAAATCAACATCGATAAAAACTAAACTTTGCTACCATCATCAGCAAATGTTAATAATTTTTATTATCATCAATATTAATATAATTTTATCATTTTTTTTGTAGAGCCTTAACAATGACAAAGACATTAGACTTTTCATATATTTCTTTTTCATTCCCATAAAATGAAGCTAGGGTTTTAAAATTAGTACAATATTTAATTTTTTAAATTTTAAAATTTAAAAAATTATAAAAAAATTTAAAAGGATCGACCTTTTTATTTTACAACTTAAAAGGATCAACCCTTTTAAACTTAAATTATTATTTTATATTTTAAATTAACAACTTAGTTCTAATTTTTTTTAAACTTAAAAGAGTCAACCCGATGAACTCGGTCCTAATAGACATGCAATTAAGTTGTGAACTTTTCCTTTAGAGGATTCAATCCAATCGGTAATTGATTGAGATTGCGTCTGTTTATATGAAATTAGGTTTGGTTTCATTTCAATCCTAGCGTTTGCGTGCAACAATTGTTGGTCGAAAGTTTCAACACTGCTCACCTAGTGGTCATTAATTTTCCCTCTCACTGATCCGAGTGTAATGCCAAATTAGCACATGCCATTTGCTTTGCCCACATGATTTTCCCTTCGAATGAGCTGTGACCTATATAAAAGTTCAATTTTTCTTCTTGCATGCGTGTAAAAAAAAAATACTTGAAGCGAGTTGTATCCAGGAGCTTTTGGTCCTGGATGAATACTGGCCATAGCATATCAAATACCCCTCCAATTTATTTATAAATCACATTTTAAGAGATCCATTTAATCCCATTTATAAATTATGATGTGGCTATTTAAGTAATTTTTGAGAGATATTTTTAAAATTATTTTTCATAGAGAGAAAAATAACATGAATTACTTTTTGAAATTTGTTATATAGAAATATATTTAAAATTTTATATATTTTTATTCTTTATACTTTTTTTATATTAGTATTAATGAAGTTGGTAGAAATAAATTTATAAAAAAAACTAGAAGAGTATTTGAGAAGCGAAGAAGGGGCTAAGAGGGACACGTGTGATTGAGTAGTTGTGGCATATAAATTATTCAACAAGGTGGGATGATTGAAGGGAGATTAGCAGAGCAGTGGTAGAGGGCAAGTTGTTTTCCAGAACAGAAGGTAAAGTAACTCAACACATGTGGCTTGTGAAGTGGCCTTTTCTGAATCACAAGCCTCCTCCTTCATTTCAATAATATTCGGTTTTATCTTCCTTCACTTTTCAGCTAATCTTATTTAATCCCTTACTTTTACAGCTGCATTCAAATTTCGTAGTTGCTACTTCGGAAACTAGGATTATTTGATACCTCAAAAGCCCTTCCATTACATTTATATAGAATGGCTTATTATATGAATATGATATCTTAGGACTTATGTCACCATTGTCTGAAAGCGATTCATTTCTCCATAAAAAAAAAAAAGAAAAACATTTCGAGAATCGCCTACTAGTGACATCGTTAAGGTTGATGAATCTATTAATTAAAAACATATTTTTTCTGTCAAATTATATTTGTTTGAAGTTTTATTCGAAATTATTCAAGCGTCATTTTTTTCCTGACGCCAGACGAACACAACATTTGACTATGTGCCCTGCACTCGAGGTAAAGTTATCTTCATATGTTTTCTCTTGCAAGATCGAAAGTCACCAAAACTAGAAGTACATGAATAAGTGATGTGAATATGATATTCAAAGGTAGAGCATCAAGTGAGAACTTTCTGAAGTTGGTTGAGATGGGTAAGGATTTAGGTATGCCAAATAAATCAAAGCAGTTTCCTGTTTAAAAAGAGATGAGCATAAGAGGAAATAAAGAGTTCACGAGACAAGGCCAGTGTATTATGTACTTTTGTGTATGTAGTACGATTACAGGTACATGGAATATAATTCCTCAAGGCTTGAGATGAAAGAAAGAATAGCTTCAATTGAGCTTGACACAAACAATGTACAAAAAATCACAAAGGATGGGAGTTGAGGAAATAGGGACGCCAAGTGGCATCTTTAGGAGTTTGTTAAGCAAAGTCACTGTTAAGAAGCTTGTGGCGATAATAATAATGCTTCTCAACGAAAACTCTGGAGACTCCTTCTATGGTTCTACGCCATGTCTGCAGGGAAGCATTGAATTAAAAGCATTGGCATTGACATCTTTTAGATTGCTATAATAGAAAGGCCAACGACAAGTTCCATCATCACCACTTTGATTTTCGTCCACACGTGTCATCTTTCATGTTTCAACAAGCCCTTTTCAAAAAGGGACTATAATTTCTTTTTCTCAACTCTCAAGATTACCACCACAGAGGATTGAAAGTTTCAATTTCTCACACGCAAACATACATATTTTTAAGCCTCCCTTGTTAGGAAATTCTTAGTTCTAAAAATGTCACGCCTGGTTTGGACCATGAAACCAGCCAGGCAAAGACAGTCAATATGTCATTAAATGTATTAAAAGAAAAGAAAAAGAGCATCCAAAGCTGGTATTCATGAACTAATATTACAGAACAAATGAAATTTCTAATCCTCACACCAACTCCTTAAAACAAACTGATTTCAATGAAGCGTTACCCATCTTAATTATACCTAGACTTTCTAATGACAGTTCGCAGCTACCATGTTTCAGACGAGAACAATTAAAGTAAGCAAGCAACTCTTAGTCACATTGCTCATCAACGACAAAAGAACATGAATGAACCTCACCTTTTCAATGATTGCCAAGAGAAACTTGTTCCTGACATCCCTCAACCTGAGCTGTCACCGGAGCAATGCCGACCGCCGTGGCGGCAGAAGCAACCTCCTTTCCATTAAAGTGGTGCTGCCGTTTGATGGGCTCTCATATTGACCGTCATCTGTCCCGGCCCAATTTTTCATTCCACGTTTGACTGCACGAAAATATTTTTTCTTCTGGGAATAGTTGCCGGAGTCGTCAGCAAATTTTCTGAGGAGCTCAACTGAAGATTTCTTGGTTAGAGGTTGAACTTTAACAGAGGCCGAGGCAGGAATTTCCATTGCAAGCATAATGGTTTTGCTTTAAGTTTCTTTCTTTGTTTTGTTTTGTTTTTTGAAGTTTGGTTTACATGATTCTGATTTTAATATTCTATGAGAGTGGTGTATTGTTATGACTAATGCGGAAAACGGACCTAGTGATAACGCCAACAACTAAATGACAAGTACAGAACAATCCAAAGTAATATAACCGTTGGGCATGAGTCTACAATGATTTGTGGGGCTTTGTATGTCACTTCCTGATAGCTACAATACAAAAATCCAGGTTGACAATCCCGGCAGATGGTTTTAGATCGGGATTGTCAACGATACATATATAATAAAATTGTTGATTATAGATACGAAAATAAGTGTTTTATTTATTTTTAAAAACCATTGAAAACATGCACAGTCTCGTAAGTTGATGGCCGTATTTTGGAATGCGTGTGTGGGAATCTTCTCTTATTTTTCTACTTTGGAAGAGGTTAATGATTACAGGCACAGCAGATGTGATATCATCATCGTATGATCGTATATTTCTTTTGCAGGGTAGTTCTCATTCCGATCGTGAATCCATTATTACCGCACCGATTGAAAAAAATGCATGTAATAGATGATGTTATGCTGGAAAATGCAATCCCTTCTCCCCAAGACAATTCTAGTTTCCCAAATGTTTACTATTACACCAAAAACATAAGCATGCAATTACAGATAGGAAAAATTCAACTTAAAGTGTATAAGATTAGAGCACTACACCGGCAATACAATTAAAACAAAACAAAAAATCCCTCGTCAGCTCCGAGCACCAATTTTCACCTTTTGGCTTTCCCTTTAAGGGTAGAGATGGCAGCAATCGACAAACTTCTAATAACCAGTAAATTGTAGTATACTGCTCGTGCCTGGGATGCAGCTACATCCATATTTCAGAAAACTGAAAACTTGCACATGTATATAGGCACATCATACCTAACCTGTACGGATTGTATGACGGTTACCAAACATTTATGAACATATTTATCAATCAAATTAGCTAGATTTATTAAAATGTCGTTCTAAATATTTGAACAGAAAACATTATACTTCGACCAATGATAAAATTTTGAGGTCACAGCTTCAGTTACCACAGAAACTTCGTTGCGCATATTTAAGAGCTGAATTGCGTCCCAAAACAAAGAGCATGACATTGAAGATCCCTCAGATTTAGCTGCAAAAAAGAAAGAAACTTAAACAGGGACAAAGAATCACATCAGATCAAAACCTCTACAATGGGTCTTAGCCATGAAATTCAACCAGGAAAAAATAACGCTATTCATTCCTAGTCTTGCCTTAGTTTTTCATCAAATGATAGGAAGCCAAAAAATTCTTATCAGTATCAATGGTAGTGTTGAAGCCAAACTTCTACCTAAAAGTAGATGGTAAAAAGATTTATATGGCCAGGTAAATAAAGACCATATCATATCAATTATCAATTTATAAATAAAGTAACTGACATGAGCTCAAAATGTTTATTCATTACACAATAACCATCTTCTATCTAAATGGTAAAAATATCAAAGGTACTTGGCCTTTTAAGTTATACCTTAAGGACAGAGGGTTTAAAAAACATCCTATCAATGGCTTGATATTTGGTATCCTCTTCAGGTAAAGTAGCAAGAAAAAGGATAAGCTACAAACCAGACCTATCTCAACTCATGTCGACCCAACAACAATAACTGAAAACACCTAATCTTAATAGTGGCAGTCGTTATTCAACAGAAACAAACAGAATAAGTAAGAAAATAAGATAATTTTTTCAGCTGAGTTATCAAGGCTAACAAGCATAAAATCGATGCTGAAATAAGTAATATTGAATCAGTTTTAAAATAGTCCTTCTATTCTTTTCACGATTTTCTTAAAAAACCCCTTGAGTTGAAAACAAAGATAGTGTAAATCATTTCCATTATTTTCTTATTATTATTATTATTATTATTATTATTATTATTATTATTATTATTATTTTAAACTTACTTTATTGAAAGATAGAAGTTAAAAAAGCAATAAGAAGGAATGCACAAAAGTTCCAGCCAAGTATCATACCCAATTTAATAACCATTTATAAAGGCAGATTGTTTGATCAGTTGGAAGGCTATTATCATAATGATAAGTTTAATTTGTAGATTCAGGATAAGTCACTTAGACCCTTTAGATAAACTATTCAAACCCTTGTGATTAGGAACGCATATGAGTCTCACCATAACAGCCACTCCAGTCTCATTGAATTTAGGAACGCATATGAGTCTCACCAACTGCCCTTCTGATCCTGCAAAACCCACATGAAATCATATATGATTTTTTTTTTTAATTTTGATTTGAATAGTAAAGGGAAGCAGAAGTTATATTAAATGCAAATCAGAAATAAAAATAAACATTATTTTTAGAAGCAAAATTCAGAATAAAGATACCCTTAATCACACGTGTTTCATATTTATCTTGATTGCCAACAAAATACACATGAGGACAGCTCTCAAGGAAGAAAGGATCCCTATCAGTGAAAGGATAGCACCCTGGAAGAAAATTTAATGTGAAGTTAAGAAATAAGGACAGCCTAGGGAAAACTCCAGATTTTATCTTGCTAGAATCCTCAGCAAATACACAATTAAGAAAGTTTGACCAAGCTAGTAAATGCATAAATTCATTGGAGCACATATAACGCATACCAAGGGTATTAGGCGCTGTTGGTGCCAAATGCCTCCACCGTAAAGTCCTTTCCATGAATTCAAGTTTATCTTTCGCCTCTGAATACTTATCAAGATCATCTATATTTTGACCTGATGTCCCGAGAAATCTAGAAGCAGTAAGGTGTCAGTTCAAGAAAAAGATAGCCCAAGCTGACAAAAATAATGCTAAAAAAAAAAATCATTACCTAATATTATCAAGCTCAAAGCAGTGAGGATTTGTACAGGATCTAAAAGTGTTGTAAGCTGATGACCCAGGGAAAAGGCATCTATGCAAAGCCTGAAAGGACAAATCATATCATTAAAGTCCCCCCAAAAAAATGTTAGTCCGTATACACTCTT
Source organism: Prosopis cineraria (assembly GCF_029017545.1). Lineage (NCBI taxonomy): Eukaryota > Viridiplantae > Streptophyta > Magnoliopsida > Fabales > Fabaceae > Prosopis > Prosopis cineraria. Next base: position 39,163,471 of record NW_026555334.1, on the reverse strand, counting down.
CCAGGACAGAATAAGAACCTGCTGCGGTAATGAGTAGTTAGCTGGGTCCCTGGGTCCTGGCATGATATCCAAAGGCAAACCTGCAGTGATCTAAACATACGTAAAACATTAAGCAACTTGATTCATAATAACAAAGACTATATCCAGCTATCAAACAATTCAATGGACCTGATTCAACAGAATATCAAGTTCCTTTATTGGTTCAGACAACCTTGAGAGGTCCTTTGCAGCCAAATTCTGCAAACGCGCAATCACTTTATAAATGTGGTCAACACAAACCAAAAAGTTCAAATTTTGCCTAAAATTTGTTAAATGAGATAAAGGCAGCATGTTACTCTGGTAAAGTTAGTCAGAAGTCAGAAAGTGGAGCCTGCAAAGAAATGTATATAGTTGTTTTGGCCATAGGTTAAAAAAGATATTGAGTACCGACGGAATATTGTTTAAAATCCGCCCCTCCCAAAAAAAAAAAAGCAAGCATGCAGGAAACTACATTAAAGGAAAGGTGAGAAGCTGATGCGGATTATCATTAAAGTACTCAATCAATAGAGCTGCATACCTGCCCATTAAGAAGTTCACGAGGGAACTCAACAGAATTCCCTGCTATGACAACATGAACGATTTGAGATGCCAAAATTTGTTCCTGTTTAATTTGTTGTGGATAAGTTAAGAGTTTGAAAGGTTATTTAAATACTAGTATAAAAGCTCAAAAAGGTCATGATAAACCTTCTCATCTCCTAAATGACCAGTAACATGATCAACGAAGAGCTGAAATTGAAGAGGATTAGAGTTGCTGCTCCCAACACTTAAGCCCGAAACAAAAACAACATATTTGTCTTCCCCTGTTAAATCCAAGTTAAAGAAATTTTGCACCAACACTTTCATTACAAGGGTGAGCTTCAGTAACCAGGATAAAATGAATGCACATAAATAATGTTTAGCTTGACCAAAATAGCAAGCTTACTTATTGCAATCCAGTTAATAAAAGTATGGTAAATGAAACATAAGGCAAAAAATTTAGTATGAGCACTTATAACTTTACAAAGCAGTGACAAAACATTAAGCAACATAAGAAACTAGTTTCACTTGAACAAAAAGTTAAAGCATATGAGGATATGACATCAAATGAAAAGAAAGCCATGGTAAACAGAAGCAAAACAAAAGACAATTTAGTTCTGCTGATCAGGAAGACAGGAATCAAATTATTCAATTATCAAAACTTCTCAGCCCAGATGAAAAGAAACAGTTTTGTGCAGAAAATGTGTCACTCCTCCACATCATGTTCACTCAGTTAGACACCCTTCAATAAAATACCAGACTGGTGATTTTAGATATCAAAATCTACCACATGAGACGACTACAGACAAAACTGAAGGACACTTTGATTAACTAACCACCAATGCACACGTTCTATTAAGGTAAAGTAATCATCACATATGTAAATGATAGGGAAGACGTACTTGACTTAAGAGGAAGTTCTGTCTGTGGTGGGAGGCCTGCTTCCAGGACATCTAGAACCAAAAACTCACCAGCCCCAGTTTCTTTTCCATGTATAGCAACTACGATTCCTGTCACACATGATGACAATATAAGCAATAATGTATCAACAGATAAAGTCCTTGAATGGATAACTTAAGTTTCCTTATTTGCAAACTCAGACCTTAAAATTAACAGCTTAGGGAAAGGCAAAGGGTGCCATTATGTCTACAACAAAGTCAAATGTGAAATGCGTGGCCATTGATACATTGATCTTGTTAGTATCTGGATCTCTAGAGCGTTTATTTCATCAGGCAACCATTCTGGTTCACTGTTAAGAAATAAAAGACCTTTCTCCTCACACAAACTTACCCCATGTCCATGGTCCATGTTAGCTTAGCAATCCAGTATTGTTTTAACCAACTTCCCCTCCCTAACTCACACAAACACACCTACGTTTTGATCCTTCTGGACTAGTTGGGTTGGGCATGACATTTTGGGATGACCATCCCATCCTGAAAGCTATTTCAAATAAACAAAATAAGTTGTTCAGGATACGGACCTGTTATATACACAGAAGGTGAAATCAGATCCCCGCTGAGCTTAACTCTCCCACTTTCATCTTCCAAAACTAGATGATCATCTGGGTGCACGAAGTTATGAGGCTTGACGAGTGGTGTTGTAGATCTCTGTAAATAATTAGCATAGATATACAGCAATTTCACATTTTATTCTGAATTTTACGAATAGAATATGCAAAGTTAATAGGAAAAACACACAAAGAAATTCCTACCTCCTTAGAATACTCATCAAGTATGCAAGGTTTAAGCTTCATGTGTTTATAAAGCGTTCCAACGATGATACATTCCTTGCCCTCCTCCAGTCCCAACACTGTGCATACTGCAGCAAATCTAGACCATTAAGTAACTTGTACCAATAATTACAAGGATAAAGAGAAGTACAAGAAGCAAAATAAACTCCTCTTAATAGTATATAACTTAAAAATGAGCGCATAGGCTCCATCATTTATTTAATTTACTTAAAACCTCAAAAAACCAACATCTTGTTGGCATTTTTAAATGGCAAAGCCAGATTTGATTTCCGCGCAACTAATTATATGGCCACGAACCCCAGCAAGAGTTTCTAAAATGAAGATTAATGAACACACCAAAAAACATGAACGCTCTATTTTCAAGGTTTAATAATTCCAATGATTACGTCATTGAGTCAAGGCTAGGAAGGAAGCCTTCTAGTTCAATGCCATATCCAAAATCAAATACCTGCAAGGAGGAGCCATCAGCACGGACTTAAATTTACGAGGAGGGCTACATCAAATAATCAAACTTAAAACCTTTTGGTTTTTCGCAAGCTAAGAACTAAATTTTTACCCCCGAATTTGAGGTTTCAAACAAACAATGTGAAAAGGGAAAGCAAAAGCCGGAATAATTGAATATTCAGTGGAACCCTCGAGGATTTTAAAGTAATTCCCAAATTAAACTATCAAAGAAAATCATTTAAACGTGAATGCAAATGATTAGCTATGGAAAATTACTGAAACAAATTTAAAACAGGTTTGACAGTTAGTGTTGTCAAAATTTTTCACGAAATGCTCAGTAGAAAGTTCAAAACCATAAAATTAGGTACCAGGTAAATGAGGTTTCCACCGGGATACTAGGGAATATAGGAGAGTTCTCATCAAGTGAAGACGAGCAAAGTAAATCTGACTGTATTGCTGCCCCCTATAAGTTTCTTTCTGAATTTCAAACACCTCATCCTGCAAAGAGTGCCAAGGAACATAAAGACCTGAAAACAAAATAGCACTGGGAGCGCACAACAAGCTGGCATTAAGCGGGATGTTACAAGATCTTCCTATGCATTTTTTCTGTTTCTCTTTTTCTTTGAGGCTTTTGTCAGGGTTTTCCATCAACCAAACTAGAAGAATCTTCAAGAGGTTGGACAAAAAGCTAACTACAAGTGAAAACCAGAACGAAAAGAGAAAAGGGGGAAAAAATAAGCATGAAAGAGCAGTGAACCAGGGAATTGTAGGCACAAAGCGCTCTGCAGAGATTCTTCTCCGAATCGATTTCCATGGCGGGAAGCAAAGAATGACTCGTCGGACGAGCAAATTATATTATAATTATCATATAATATCGCAAATTCTTGGTTCGAGAATCGAGACGATGGATCCGGTTCGGTCAAGCCATCTGACAGGGCAAACGGGCTGGGCTTACATCAAAACGTTTTCTCACTGATTTTTTAAAAAAATAAATTACATTTGCCCAACAGCCTAAGCTTACATCACCAAGCTCGTCGGTTCTGTTTTTCTTTTGGGCCATTACTTTTTGTCCCATTTCCTTATTAATTAACTTTTTTTGGTTTTTTTGCTAATTCAATTGTTAATTTGTTTCTTTTATTATACTGCATCAAAAATAAAATCACAATTTCATGCTATAAAAAATATTTAAAATCGTTAAATTGAAATATATTATAGTATACATCATGAGAATATATTCCTTTGGTGAAAAAAACTGATGTTATATTCCAAGTACTCACTACTTAGTATCTTGTTATGCATCTTTTTGACCAAAAAAAAAATCATATTCATCTCGTTATATATCTTTCATTTTTTTTAAAAGCTCGTTATGTATCTTTCTAATTACAAAAGTGTTCCTATATCTTGATCTGCATTAATTAAAAGTCCAGGACAACATTAATTTAAAAATAAATAAATCGCATGTCAAATAATTTAAATAAATTGACATATTAATTATATTTCTTCATTCTTAATTGAGTTAAGGTGCATTTTTTCTTAGTATCTGATAAACATTTAGTGTCCTAAATTATTTATCGTGGTAATTTCACCTTTACCTTAATGTTGATAATTAAAACTATTGACTAGAACTTTGCTAGATTTAGAAATATGTTATATTTTAGTTACTTTAGAAGCAAAATTGCCTAGACGCAAATGGTTTAGGACATTAGGTGCTCCTTTGAGAGCATTTCAAAAACAAAAATGTATCTTAATTTGAATCCACCTAACTTAACATATGGCATTTTTTGTCATACTTAATTAATTCTCAGTTAGTATTTTTAACGATCAACATTAAGATATTTAATATTAGGAACAAATATGTTACATTTTAATTATTTACAATGAAATTACTATAAAGATAGCATAGGGAATTAGGTACTCTCAATGAATGGTTCAAAAACAAAAATGCACCTTAACCCTTCTTAATTTAACCAAATTGGCTTCTTTTCTAACACAAGACATGAAGTGTCCAGTGAAAGTGGCAATTTGGAAGTCCAGGATATGAAAATTTTGTTTGGGCTAAATATGAAACGTCGCTTAAATATATCATAGAATTAGTTAGGTTGAGTAATTGAAGCGTTAGGCCTAATATAAATAAAAGGGGTTGGCCCTAAGGCTCAATAAAGGACACATTAAGTAAACATGCCGAAATCTTGTCAGCTGCAAATATTAGACTGCTGGCACGAAGACACGATCTTAAGTAATGTTGAAATCTACACCCAAATATTTTGATGAAATAGGCTAGTTATCAAAATGAAGAGAACGTGCCATAAGTTTCGTAAGATCCCTGATTCTTTAACAGAACATGTTAAGTTTCAAGAAAAAGGCTTCCACTATTTTGACACTATAAATAGAAGGAAAAAATATAGAAGAGACTGGTAAACACTCTGTCAAAGGCTCGCAAATTTTACATTCGTTAGCTCTTTTTAGTTTTTAGTTTTTAGTATGTAATATTTTTACATTTTAATAAAAATCATACACTTTTTCCACTAAAGTCTTGTATTTTTTTACATTCAAGTGAACTGTGGTAAAGGAGCTCGGGATCTTTTTATTATCTGTTGAGACTCAGCATCTCAGACACGCTTGATATTTATCGTTCAGCCACAAACACATTTGATATGCTGAATTTGCTTAATCGCAATAAACACATTGATATAGTTATGTAAGGTTCATCAAACCAATAGATCGATTTGCGGATAGAGTGAACCATTTTAATTTTACTTCACCCTCCGGAAGTCAAAATAATTATGTTAGTCTTCCCCCTGAAAAAAATTAAACATGCGGGTTTTCTGATACATGCTCTAGCGTTTAGATTAACTACTAAAGTTTGGGATGATAATTCCTATCAATCCAGAGACTCGCATTGAGTTTTCTCCGACCCCATTTTCAAAAACTCTGGTTTACATGCGGGATTTCGTCTTTAATTGGTGTATATAGGTGTACCATGCATATATATATCAAAGACTAGACGTTGTTGGATACGGTTTGGGGAATATCAATGAAAAATTGGGCTTGATGTTCCCTTTGATAACACCACAACCACAGCTATTGTTCAGTACAGAGGGAATTATAACTCATCTTCCTCTCCCTCGTTACCCTATCTTCCCTGCTATGATTCTAAAATAAACCAGATGGATTAAGATTAATTTTAAGGGTCTTTGAAGAATCAGTTTTGAGCTTTTGCACATATATAGAGGCCACTCGGAAAGCCCTTTTACACGCGCATTCTCTTTAACTTGCAAAGCAATACACGCAGAACATAAAAATGCAGCGAGTAAGAACATCTGCACCAAGCTAATTATAAAAGAAAGCACCCGGCCAGTCTAACATCTTGTTATTTTAAAAAAAAAAAAAATTATCTGCGGACGAGTGAGAGGTTTAGTGCCAAATCTTGTGGATGTCAGCATTTTACGACGGAATACAGTTAGCAGGTGAAGATGGCCTCTCATTATGAAACAGACGAACGCAACATATAAATTAATGGAATGAAATTCGCTATCAATGCTAACTTCCCCAGCAAGTAGGTCTTCCGCAACTCTGAGAGGGTCCCATAGCCAAAAAAACAAAAAAAAAAAAGCACGACGAAGTGAAAGCAAGCTGAATTCATACTTAACACACGTATGGTCCCTTAAGCATACCGGTGACAACAATATTTTCCCATGCGAATGCAACAGTATATTAGAGAACAATCGAGAATGATTCATATATATAAATATATATAGTCCAGCTCCGTACATCATTAAGAAACCAATAGAAGTGAAACCTCCAGGTTGAAGAGAAATAATTAACGAAAAATAGGGGGAATGTATTATATTATTATATTAAATCATACTGATATATATATATATATATATATACTGACCTATATAATTTAATATATATATGAATTAAAGTTGAAGTTGTTCATACCCATGAATGTGAGTATCATCCAAAGGAAAGGGAATCTGAGCAAACTCTGAAACGAGGCATTCCAAATCTGAAAACCCACCCAAGTAGCCACCGGAGGTTTCAGCCCTGCAAAGTCCAACTTGTTCTTGTTCCTTCATGACCAGTCTCTCCCCTGACTGATAATCGTCCGGCTTGCTTCTCGTTTTGGGCTTGTCGGAGGAGAGCCCAACATTCGATCTTGTTGTATCTTGATGTCTCGGTGCTATTGTTGGCATCTTATTGTCGCAGTGTTTTTCAGCAGATGGCTTCCCAGTTAACCTCTGCACAAGTTCTCGGAAGTTCCCAACATCGGTCTTGATGACCTCCGGTGCAAATATGTGAATTATGCGTATCTTGGGCTTCGTCTTCGCTATCGCCTGTGAATTTTTGTTGATGGATAGGGAAGGCCTGTTTGACATGGCCATGCAAGAATTCTGTCCCGGTTTGATCTCAGTGAGAAGAGTGAGACAGACACAGAATGAGCTAGGGGAAGACGGCCAAAGAATCAAGGGTTTGAGAGGTTTGTGCAATTGTTAGAATTATAAAGGGGGGGAAATCCATACACATTTATGATGTTGGGAATTGAGAAAAAAGAATGAGAAGCTGTATGTCTGTTGGGAGCAAGGATTAGATGAATCCCTGTCTGACGTCAAATACAAGAGAGACTGCATCAAGTAATTAATAATGGGAACACTATATGGTCCCCAATCTCCCACTTTTGCTTTTAAAAGAAATGGTACCAAACACATTTTTATATTGACAGAGTGTAAATATCTTAAGAGGCACACACATTATTATATGTTCATCTTGCCATATATTGAAGTAAAAACATTGGAACGATATCTGTTCACCTTAGTTTGGTGCGTGGGATTCTGTTCTCTGGATAACTGGAAACAGTATTTGAGGACATTTGAGGTCATTATTACACACATTGTAATTACATGTCGAGAAAAGAAAAAAAGAATCATCAGAAGCGTACGTGCATGAGAGACCTGTGTAGAAGAAACTGGAAATTAAAGGGACATTAATGTAGAAGTGAGAAGAGAGCTAAAATAAGGTGTTGAGGAACGTGGGAGAGGATAATGATCATGAGAAGAAATGCGCGAAGTTGGAATTAAGAATAAACTGCAAACATGTCAAGGCATTGCAAAAAACGACAGCCATACGCAATCACCATTTCACAAACAGTAACTTTCCCACCATCGCTAACCGCATGCCTCTCTCGTTCTGTTGAGAATAAAATCGTACTTTCTCTTCCAAATTTAAACTAACCCAAGCCACCCAATCAATTCTCATTATCCAAATAATTAAATTGGTAAAGCTGTATGATTATATCAAAGAAATTATAACATGGTTGAGTGTTAATGTATAGTGCAATTAATATTAAGGGATCAGCATCTGTCGTTGTGATTATAAGCACTGATGATCTGAGGCCTTCAGGCATCAAGAAAAGTTAGATCATCCCTTTGTTCTTGTCATTCTGAGTTTTGAAGGTTAGTGTGAGTAAAAATGGAATTAATTAAGCACCGAACATTCTGATCCAGGGTAGCATCTCTTTCCCTCGCTAAAAGGCTGGAGTACAATATATTTAATAAAGAAAATTAATTTGACACTCGAACCCATCAATTCAATGAAAGCCATGCATGGCTCAAAAAAATTAAAATAAAAACAAGTATAAAATAATGGACCGTGGACATTGAATTTCTGATTTCCTTAGAGTGTACCATGCTTAATAGGGAGTATGATATAAACATCCTAAAAGGATAAATTAATTTAAATTAAATTTTAAATGTTAAATATGATAAAAAGATCCTAAAAAATTAATTAATTTAAATTAAATTCTCAGTGTTAAATTTTAAAAATTTTCAATTTAATTTTTTAATTTGCCAATTATATATTGATGAATTTATAATTTATTTTTTAAATTTTAACATGATTAAAGAATTAAAAAAACTTTATTTTCCCTATTAAAATTTAAAATACAAGTTATAAATTCATTTAAAATACAAGTTATAAATTCATCATAATAAAGTTACAAAATTAAAAAATTGAGTTATGAATTTCTAAAATTTAACACTCTAAATCTTAAATTAATTAATTATTTTGAAATGTCTCAGTCATTCTTTTTATTTAATAAGCATTAAAATGAAGAAATTTTGGTGGCAAGAGAAAGGAGGAATCTGGAAAGACACCTGTCTTGTCAGCGAACAGCAGAGATATATGCCAAAATTAATCACAAGTTAGTCTAATCTCTTCGAACGGAGCTGGCAAAAGAACCTTTAATTTGGAGAAAAAAAAAATCCCATATATGGTATCCCAGTTACATCATTGAAGAATCCGCTTGGAATAATTTGCCGATATTGCCTTTCACGTAGCATCAGAGCGGCATAAATGTCAAATAACGTCGTGGGGACGCGTCTGTCGCTACTCGTTACTGCCTAATTGAGTAAGGCATGGTTTTGGCTGTATATTAATATTGTGTCCTTATCTTGTAATTGTAACGTGTAAGCAGCACGGGGATTTCTTGGCTACTGATCTGAATGAGAAATTTATGCGCCACGTGTACCGTTCTTGTGTCCTCATCAATCCCTTTGGCCTTCTTTTGTTTCCCACAGGGAAAAAAGTTAATGGTCATGATTTTGTATTAGAGCTATTGGCGATAAGTTAAATGCACCCATTCAAAGAGTGAAGGGATAAATGAAGGCAGAGAGAGAAGAGGGGTGGGGGGTTAATCCACGTGGCAGACGTGAGTAGGACCGTAGGAGGGTTCCCTGAGGAGAGGAGGGAACCCACTCATTTCACTTCACATGGGCAACGTGATCCCAACCTACGTACATATGGATCTTCTCTGGATTCACTTCCAAGTTCCAACCATACTCGTAATTCCTAATTGCATGAATAAACTGATCGATGTTATCGGTTCTTCATTATAAGATGCAGTTAAGGATTTTGGGTTGATCCTAATTATATGGTCATATTGTCCTGTGTCTTCTACATTAAATTTTTCTCTTTTATAATATCCTTGTTTATTTGGACATTTTTATCTTCGCATATTAAAAAGTGTGGTTGCTTTTGAAAAATTATTGCAATTTTTTTTTTACATATACTAGCCACGAATAACAAGACGTCATATATAAAAATAAAATAAAATAAAATAAAGAAATGGATAGGGAGGAAGAGCACAAAGCATATGCTTTCATGTGGGAGTGGATTCTATGCAACCATTTTTACCAAGTCTTTCCCACTTTTACTTTATATATTCACATCATTACTCTTCACTTACCACTGCCCATTTCTAACTGCTCTCCCAGATGTTCTTCTGCCTCGTCAACTTCTTTCTTTTATTCTTCTTTCCGAAATTAATTAAGTTCCTCGTTTTTTTCAATCCTCTATTGTTTGTTGCGTTTTCCCGTACAATTACCCTCAACTTTTTAATTGAGGAAAAAATACTTCACAAAATCTCCATATCAAGAAATATGATTATCCAAGGCTTCCTTCGATCTTCTTCTCTAATTTAAGTTGCGCGTTGAAAGCGAGCACCAGATAAGAGCGAGGGGAGAGGGATAGAGAGAGAGAAACGCGTAGCGATTGGTGGCAGTATAGTAACGAAACGAACTGCACCAAACTCCCATGTAATCCTATACAGTGGCTTCCCGACAGACACCTGGCACTATCGTGTCCGATGGTTGACCCCATGGCCTTCAGGAACATGCCACGCGTACTCTTTCGGTACACGTGGCCCTCAGAATTTGAGGCCCCTAAATGTATACAAATGTGGCCATCATATTTATCCCAGCACAAAACCAAGGGCAGGGTTGAAAAATCATACAAGTGAGAAATCAAAATGCAGAAAGCGAAGCAAGCAGCGGAGTCTATGAAGGAAAAGGCCGCCAACATTGGCGCCTCTGCCAAGTCTGGCATGGAGAAGACCAAGGCCACCGTGCAGGAAAAGGTAAGCAACATGCCGCCCACACCGTGAACACATCCATAGTATATTCAACAAAATGCACAAAATTACTCCGATATTCTTAATGCCGAGGTTACCGAGATTTGTTGATCTGCCTGATCGACGTGGTTGAAACTTTTAACAGAAGGACAGGATGACGGCACACGATCCGACGGAGAAGGAGATGGCAACGGAGAGGAAAGAGGAGAGGATGCGTCAGGCAGAGCTGGATAAGCGGGAGGCGCGTGGGCATAACGTGGCGTCCAAACAGGCAGCTACGGTAGCACCGGGAGGCCACGGCGGCAACTATACCACAGGGACAGGGACCGGGGCAGGGACGACGGCCACGGGGGCATATGGACACCCAATGGCAGGCCAACAGATGTCGGCGATGCCGGGACACGGGACGGGACAACCAACGGGAGGACATGTGGTGGAAGACGTTGATGAGGTTCGAAGCCACAATACCAATACCCAATATGGAGGGAACAACAATGCACCTGGCTATGGTACTACTAGGTCTGGGGGTAGTTACAGCTAGACGACAACATGTGCAACGTATAATTATGCAAAACTGGTTTAGCTCGTTGTGGCCAGGTTTCACATTTGGATGGGAATGTATCTGTGTAGTCTCCCATATGTCCACCAGGATGTTGGTGAGACCTTCACTTTTGTTTCTTTCTTTCTTTCTTTTGTTTTTTGTTTTTGTTTTTTTTTTGGGGGGGGGGGGGCTGTGTGTGTTGTAACTATGTACTCTCCTGGTCTCTTTACTTTCTACGAATACAAGTGTCTGGTTGTGAAATAATGACGCTAAATTCACCGTTGTGTACTTTACCTAACTTGATGAGTTTACCCTTAACGTAAACCCGCGAAGGCAGATTTCTTTCTTTGTTTTTTTAGTAGGAACACCTGTGTTTATTTGGATATTTTTTGAAAATATATTTAAATTCAATTAGAAATCCTTAAACACTCATTATATATATTAAAATTAATTATGAATTTAATTTTTTTTAAAAAAATTAAACATTAAAATCAATTATGAAATTTTAATTATTTTTTAAAAATATCCAAACACCTCTTATTATGTTAAAATCAACTATGAATTAAAATCAATTATGAATTAAAAATATGATTTGTAAAATAAATTTATTTATTTTTGGATAAGTTTTTAAAAAATATAATAGAAAAATTGAATCACCTCTTATTATTTTAAAATCAATTATGAATTAAAAAATATGATTTGTGAAATAAATTTATTTGATTTTTGGATAAGTTTTTTAAAAATATAATAGAAAAATTGAATTGAAAAGTAGGTAATAATAAGTTATGAGATAATCATGATTTTAGGTTCATAATTGATTTTAGCATGTATGAGCTGTTTGAATATTTTTAAAAAAATTATGATTTTGGGTTCATAATTGATTTTGGCATATATAATAGGTATTTAGATTTTTTAAAAAACATAATTTTGAATTCATAATTAATTTTAACATATAATATGGATGTTTGGTTATATTTTCACAACATGGAGCATGATTTTACTTTATTTTCAATTTTGCTTTTTAATTCTAATTAAAGACAATCTTATTAATCAATTTTACAAATCAATTATATATCACATAATATAATTAATCATAATCAATTATACACAACTAATTGGCATATATAATAGGTATTTGAATTTTTTAAAAAAACATAATTTTAAATTCATAATTAATTTTAACATGTAATATTGATGTTTGGTTATATTTTCACTACATAGAGCATGATTTTACTTTATTTTCAATTTTGCTTTTTAATTCTAATTAAAGACAATCTTATTAATCAATTTTACAAATCAATTATATATTATATAATATAATTAATCATGATCAATTATACACAACTAAAATTTAAATTCACCCCTACTCACAAACAGCATACTATACTTCTAACTAACCCCTATCTTACTTAATTCACACCTATTTTTGAGTTCATAGGATGGAATTCAACACCTTATTTCAAAGTAGAAGATTCACGTTATTCAATCAAATGGTTCTTGCCCAAATACATATTTTTTTTTAGTATAGATATCTTGTATTTTTTTTTTGCAACCACTAGAGCTAGAATGGGCTTAGCCCTTTTAAACTCATTTAACACAAGGGTTAAGCTTCAATTTAATACCCTCTAATGACAAATCAAGCTTAAATGGGATGACCAACAGGTGCTTGGTCTTAGTAGTTCAGGACTTGGACAGTTTAACCCGGTGTCGTGCTCAAATCGTACCTTTCTCAATGAGGGAAGGTCAATAGATGTGAGAAAATGGGAGTCGTTATCAAAATTTTTAAAAAACTTAAAAAACTATATAATGAAAAAGAATAGTCTACGAAAAGGGTTCAGGAATTGATTATATGTAGAGAAGGTGTTAGGTACCTCACGACACCCATTTATAAGAATGGTTATCCTAAGTTGATTGTGTAAAATCAATTGACTTTTTAATAATATCTTAATTACTCTTTATTTCACATGGAAAATAAAGATTAAAAAATGAAAATAAATTATTTATTTATATGAGAGGACTTGACCTAGGATCAAAGTCGGCCTATGTACCATGTGATGGGGATCAAAGTTCATGTAGTTTGAAATATTATTATTTATTTTTTTAAATTTTGTTAATTAATTTCCTCATGAAAGAGTGTATTTATTTCTTAAATAAAAATTTGTTATAATGAAGTGCCTTTGGGTTAAAGAAAATAACCAATATTGAAAGTTGCAGTGATTTAATATCACTTACAATTCGTTGGTCAACGCTCTAAGTACATATAGTATCACTCATGACAAACCTTAAAGAAATTTTTAAAGTGAATTTTTTATATAATAATTTAATAATGGAATTTTTATACAAAAATTTGACACCTGTGATGACTTAATGTCATTCACGGTATCTCATTTGATATTTTTAAGAATACATAGTGACTTAGTATCACTTATGACAAATCCTAAAAAAATGCCAATAATTTTTTTATTATTTTTTTACCTACAATGGCTTAGTGTCATTCATCATATCTCATTCAAAAATTTTAAGTATTTATAGTGATTTAATATCACACATGTTATAGCCTAAAAATATGTCAATGAGTTTTATTATTTTTAAAATAATGCACACAGAAAATTTTCTTGAAAAGTGTGGTGGTTTAGTATACCCATGGTGATAGTGTGCCTATTGCTCAAGAAATTAATAATGTCACATATTTTTTCGAACAAATAATAATGTCATATTTTGTGATGGAAGAAAGTTATTTTTGAATAATCATTTTTTAAATAACACAGCGCAATAAAAGGGAAACTAGGAAGTGAAAAACACCCTCATCATGTTAACCTAAATGATGTAATCATATCCCCATCTTCTACCAAAAAAAAAATGATGTATTCATATTAAAACCACCATGTTCTCTCTCTCTCTCTCTTGATGAAATAAAACCACCATGTTCTTCCAACAGATGAACGCACAAATGCTTCTCACTTTACACGCAAAATAAATAAAAAACCAAGATGGTTACCAAAAGGGATAAAGAAAAAGAAAATAAAAGAAATATTACCAATCATCTCAAGAGTGGAGCATAATAGGCAAACCCAAAAATATAAAATAACTAAAATCAAAGTATATAGTGATATACACTACTGTGTCAAGCCACCTTCAGGTCTACAAAGAAAGTATTGTAAAAAAAAAAAGAAAATAAATAAACAATAGCTTCCAGACCTTGGATCTAGACAAAGAAGTCAAATGCCTCTAAAGTACCTTCATGAGTTTGCAACTTTACTCGAGACTAAGAGTAGAATATGGTAGCCTAGAATTCTCTCATGCTTTTCTCTTCTTTTAACCTAGGTTTTCTTCCCCCAATTTTCCTTTGCCCTCTCCTTTTATAAACCCAACTAGAATTTTTCTCCCATCAATAACTTAATCAATTATAATCATATCAAATTATTAATAATTTTAATTTGACTTTTGCCTTAATTATTTCATAATGAAATTATAGCATTTAATTTGATAAGACCATGATTGTGGAGATTTGGGGGCCATAAAAAAAGATTTTTGTTAACTTATGAAGATATTATTTTATTTGTTAAATTTTTCTATAAAATCATATTTTTTTTTTTATTTATTCAATTTACTCAATTTTATTGGGATTTTTTATTTATTTTTAATTTACATCTAAAAGCTTGGACAAAATATGGTATTCACACCTGATGTTTCGTATTCGAGTTTCAAGGTATGCAGCAGGGCATTGAGCTTGCAAAGCATGCCTCGCTAGTGGTACCCGCGAAACCCCCTTAAAGAGGGCCTCACTTGAGCAGAGATTCGAATATTCGGTAGGTAATAAACCCAACATACTCAAACACTTCAGGATACTAGGTGCGAAAGCCAAAAAAAAAATAAACAAGATGGCTCTAATGAGCTCAAAAGTAAGCTGACTAGCCTTAGCCGGTTTTTATTATTATTATTTTTTAAATTGAGTCCACTCCATGTCTCCTCCTCAGTCCTCACTACAAACCAATGTTTTGAAACCCGGACCGGACATCGAATTGAAAAGAACAATGGGTCTTGATTTTTATGGTCTAAACGGTTAGACCGGCGGTCGAACTGGTGACATAAAAATTAAATAAAAATAAAATTTATATGCGTAATTATATAAATAAAACATTAATTTGTCAATGGTGCTTGGGATCTCGACCCCAAAAGCTAGATGCTTGGATCGTTGGAGCTAAAGGTAGAGGCATGTCAATACAAGCTTATAATCTCAAAGGAAGATGTTGGAGCTGGAGGCATGCCATCATGTCATGACTCACAAGCGTTCGATCTCAATACTAGAGGTTGGATTTTTAGAGTTGGAGGCAGATGTTGGAGGAGAAGTTAGAGATTGAGTTTGGGCTATGAAGAAGAGATTAGAGATTAGAGATTAGAGAAGAGAAGAAAAGAGAGAATTAGTAATTAGAGAAGAGAAATTGTGAATCTAAATAACTCAGTCTAGATTTCTTTTCTATTTTTTTGGCTTTGAACCGGGTTGACTTGGGTTCGATTTTCGGGTCAAAGCCGGTTCTCTCAAAACCAGGCTGTTCAATTTAGGTCAATTCGGGTCAAATGTTAAATTGATTCAATTGATTGAATCGGACCATTTTGTTCAGCGGGTGACGATCGGACTGGTCGGACTGCCCGGTCCAATTCGGTTTTCACAACATTGCTGCAAACGTGATGCTTTCTCTCGCTTTCAATTCAACTTGACAGCTGTAATAAGCTCAATAGAAAAAGAGCTTCGAGTACTTAAATACTTAGTGGCAGGACTACAGGAGATAATGGAGGGCACGGTGAATTTTCCCAGCTCACCTATACCTTTAGTCTTGGTACTTCACAAGTCACAGCTCGTTCAATTAATCAATTTTTTATTCACTAATTAAGTTTGTTGCTGCTGTTATTTTGGTTCTGCTCATTAATGAAGGAGGAGGACTTGAGGAATAGTCAGTGAACAGAAGGGGAGCGAAATTACAGAAGTAGAGGAAGGCAGGTGTGTTTGCGTCAACGTGGGGATGGTTAGCGAAGAACATAATGACGATTGTGATAATAAAAGAAGTGGGGATTGTTGTTGCTATTATTAGGTGTATGTTAATATTATTAGTAGGAAATTGGATGTGCGATATTGGATTAATTTGATATGATGCTTGATCTTTGATGGCAGTAGAATGTGCTGCTCACGCTCACAAAAGAATAAGGCCATGAAGGCAACCAATATCTGTAGCAATGAACTTTTTTTTTTTTCCTTATTTACCTTTAGATGAATTTGATAAATGATTTTGCACTTTAACTTGTGATTTGATTTATGAATTTTATTATCTTAATTATCATATTTTATTGGATATTCATTTAAAGAAAATAAAAAGAAAACAACTAGTCAAAGTTTCAAGAGGCATTGGATTTTTTTAGGCCCGATCCTTTTAGGCCTCGGTCATCAAGGGTTGAATTAGCTTGTTTTCTTAGAGTTATCACCTACCCACTATTCCTTTCATTAAAAAGTGTAAAGACATTTTTAACTAAATTTTACTCCCAATAAAATAGTTATTTATTCTCAAATTAGCTTTATCTTTTTATATTTATCTCTATTTAATAAGGTATTTCATTCTAAAATAAATATAAAGTAATTTATTCAATATGAATACTTTTAAAAAAAATTAATGATTATACTTTAAAAGACTAAAAATGCTTTTTATTTTTTAACATTCAACCCCTTAAAAAATATTTTATATTTTTAAATAAAAAAAGTATGTGTCGACAGTATATTGGGTGGATGATGCTAGATACACTGCAATTGATGTCCTAGAAGTGGGAGAGAAAATGACAGTTTCTCCAGCTTAACCAAGGAGGGGAAAAAAATGAGAGAGAAAAAAAATTGAGAGAAAAATAATACATGAAAATAGAACTCATATGTTTTTACCTCTAACTTTTCTATTCAAATATAGAGAGATTTTGAAAGGAAATTTAATTTTTAAATTTATCCATGATTTTCATTTTAACTTTTCTTCCACTTTAGAATTTATATTATTATATATTTAATAATTTAAGAAATAAAATTTAAAATTGGATGAAATAATTTTTTTTGCTAGCATTGGATAAAATATTTTATAATTATATTTGTATTCAATCAGAAGTATATAATAAAAATTATATAAATAATATGTTAAAATATTAATTTTATTATATATAAATATTTTTCTATAAATAATATGATTATTAATGTCCATATGAAATTAACATTTTTTTTTCTTCTTCCTGTTTTTTCTTGCTTAGCCTTACATGCTGAGAGAAAATTATATCCATCTACTTTCTCTCTTTTTATCTTTCTATTCTTCCTATTTTTTCTTATGAGCCAAGCACAGCATAAATGAAAATTATAAAATTCTCAATATTTTACACTAACAGCTAGGTATATGTCACCTGCATTGCACATTTATTGAACTGGAACTGGGAAGTTCTTCGAGCGAACCATCGCATACCAATATTGTATATAAATAAACTAATATTTATCACTCATAAACTATACAGTATGGGTTTTTGAACTTTGATATTGTATATAGATGGTCTAATCATCTTAGAAGTATATGAAAAACGAAATTTATTTTTGCCTCATTCCTCATATTGAATTTTACAAGTAAAATTCGAACCTGATTTTTTTATTAAAAAAAATAGGTGAATCAAGTTTAAGGGTCATCCAAGTCAGACAAGGCTTCTCTCCTATTGCTTCTTTCATGTCCTCTGCTGATTCTCTATGATATATTCGGCTCTCATTTAGTAATTTGACCAAAACACTGGCAAATTGAATCCGTGCGTTACTAAATGGGCGAAAAGTATGCTGCATTAAAAAATGCCATTGATTCAATTGAACTGATTAACTTTTTATTAAAAAAAATATAATTTTAATCCCTACACTTTACTTATATTTTATTATAAATTCATACACTTTTTTTTCAATGCTCTAAGTCCTTACAGTGTCATTTTATGGTAGTCTAAACTCTTAAACGACCAAAATAAACAAAACATAAAAAATACCAAAAATAAAAATGTAGGAATTTAAAATTTCAAAAAAACAACTTATAACAAAATACAAACAAAATACAAAAACTAAAAATTATATTCCCCTTTTAATATATAAAGTTGGTTTTGAACATGCAATTTTATTTTATTTTCATCAATTTTACTTGGGTAAGAAGTCTTGAACTGGGAAGTTCTTCGAGCGAACCATCGCATACTAATATTAGATTCGGCTTGGGCCATCAAACACAATAATAGACTAATAAAACAAATATCAAGAGAACATGCTTCTAAAACGAAGATAATGGAAAATTTGGCAATTAGAAAGGCCGACAAGAAGTCAGGAGAAAAACCCTAATAGAGGAGATTCAGTCAGTACCACTAATTGGCAATGCACAACAATGACAGGATCGCTGCCTAGTACAAGGCCGAAAACAAATCGTATCCAATCACGGTGAAATTCATACTCCTGCTTTACGTAATTCGGCAGCCCCATGCGCAAAGTGACATCTTTCCCCAAAGGTGCAAGATCCTTTAGCAAAATTCTCGCACAGCTTCGTCTTGTAGTTACTTCCATGTGAACCTGGTGCTCCGGAAACGCCATGAGTTTTAGGTGGCGCCGATATTGATAATGTCACCAGCAACTCTTTTACCATGTTGCTCGCATTCTTAATTTGCTCAAAACTACCTTCAAGTTCGATGTTCCTTAAATTTGGATCTGACTCATGATCCCGAATTGTAAGTTTGGCTCCTGTTTGGCGGCAGATCTGCTTCGAGTTCACACCACCCTTTCCTATGATAGCTCCGGCCAATGAAGCTTCAACACTGATCTTAGCAGTGGCATTGGCACCAAAACTACCAACAGGACCTGGAGGAGGCTCCATCCGAGAAGCTGAGCGGCTGGAAATAGGTCCCATAGTACGATGATCATCCACTGATGTAGCAATAGGCTTACCAAGTTCCCATTCACCATGGGCAAAGTGACACTTGTCACCAAACTTACAGCCCTCAGCAGTATTGTATTTATTGCATATGCGGGTTTTAACAGTGGGTGGTGCGGTCCCATTGGGGATAGGTGGAGGGACAGCAAAATTTCTAGACGCCGGAGGCACAGCTGGTGTCAAATTCATCATCTGGGCAACAGCGTTATAACCACCTGGAACATAGTGCAAGAAGTGGCAGCTCTCACCAAACGGGCAGCCAGCAGTGCTGCAGTACACAGCACAATATAATCAGATCACACCAAAATACTGATTAATTGCGTAAGAATCTGGGTCCCCCTTTTTCACTCTTTTGAGGTTAAGATGGACTTGGTATTAATAAACTATCCACAGTTCCACCTTTCTCAACTCATCATGCAAGAATATAAATTTATAATGACGGTTACTTAATTACCAAGACCTAGCAAGCAATGGAATGAAACTTCAGATCAGCAACTGACTAATTCACTATTTATTCAATCATCCAATAAAAACATATGAATTTTGCTCGGAAGGAAGAAGTAAAAGCAACAGTTCCTCGACTATAAAAAGAAAAGGGAACAAGAGGAGCAGTGACACTTAGCCAAACGTGTCTAAGAAGAGATGAGTAAAGTGACGCAGATGCATCAAACCCCACTTTACAAGTCATTACAATAAAACCAGTGGATGCTCCAGAAACAGTCAGCGAAGGAAGCAACCAAGGTTCCTTTGAGAGAGATTTAAGGTCGCATTTCTAACTTGAAAGTGAAACCCAAAATATTTTGAGAGGCCTGAACTAATACTATTCTGAGCCCTCAAAATTAGAAGGCACCAGTTGCCAATAATAATAAGAACAGCACTATGCAGGCAGTTAAATTTGTAGAAACATTAGCAGATCAAGAAGTCACCCTCCCACCATGAGCAAAAGAACCGAATCCGAAGTTAACAAAGAAAATCAGAAATTTCATAAGAAAGATTCCAGACAATGAGCAACAACTTGATAAAATTCACAATTGGTTATTCTATGAACGTTTCACTCAGTCCCAGTGTGAACTTTGTCGGAGGGACAGCGCGCGCGCGCACAAGAAGTGTAAAACCATGATCGCATGAATTCACATCATGCCTAACCCAACAAAGTTTACATTAGTTCATTAGTCTCTTACCAATTGAAAGGTGAGTTCATAAGCTTAGGAATGCACTAAAAGCAGAAAAATTGCCATTACATATCCTCTAATTGAACAGGAATCGCCATGTCAAAAATTAATGGCACAATCAGAGAGAAAATGAACTAATTATCTTTGGTATTATGGTCTTAATGCCGACTACCCTCTGCACGTCTTATCTTTGTGGTACTCCATAAGTGAACCACTAATCTGTTAAAACAATTAGAACAAAGAACGGCATGTAATCTACACGTATAAAAAGCTTTAAATACCCTGTTAATGTTCAGAATTACTTGATCTAGTTTTGTAGTGCTTGAAGAATTAATTCTTGCAAGAACTTATTACATTATTTAGAATTTAGCTAGAAAATATGCAGTTCAATATATTTATCCAGACAGGAATAGATTAGAACCTGAAAAACTTGGTACATGGCTTCGATTTGCTTCCTACACCAGATGATAAGGAGTCCATTTCTGTTGCAAAACATTAATTACCTTTTCTCAGTTGACATTCGGTGGCTTATTGATAAAACACACTCTACGCCGAAATGTTAACACTTTAAAAATACTTTGAATTTTATTTGAAACAAAAAGACATTCATGAAAATCATATAATTAATTATTGTCAACTGATTAGTGAAGGCAATAGTGTCATCAAACAGCGATCGCTATCATGGTTGCTAATAAAAAAAAATTTCCTATCAAGCAGGGAAGATAGGTATTTGATATTTCAGAGGCCCTAATTACGATAAGAGGCATTTATTTCGTGTCAGGGTAATTGTAGCCACAATCCCCACCATACCAGCGAACCTTACAAATTGAAAGAGCAGGAAACCCAAAAAAAAAAAGGCACTGAAAAAATTAGTGAAATTATTAGTGAACATACCTCCAAAGAATGAGGCATCTCTTGTGCACAAAGAAAAAAGAAACGGGAAGCAGACAAATCTTCAGATTTTAATGATTTTTAAACAAAAAGACACCAAATTAAGGTGATGAACTGGAAAATAACTTCAATTACATCATTTAAGGTAGGGAAAGCATCCCAGAAACAAGAAAAAAGACGTGCACAACACTGTCACAAGTCAACCATAAAAGCTAACTAGTCCCGACAACAATAAAAGAAAGGCCACGAAAAGAATAAGCAGAAAACAAAATGCTTTTAAAAACATAACACGCGACAGGACACGTCGGAACACAAAGAAACCTTCAACGCTTGAAAAAAATAAAAATGCGAGTGGAAGAGTAAGCAAGCTAAATCACAAACCTTGCTTGGACTTCTTGGAAGCGCCGTTAACATTGGCTCCAGCTTCAACCCTCCCTCTTTTGCGGGCATCCATATATGCAAGAAGTAGGTCAAGATCGGAATGAGAGGACGGCCTCAATACGAAAGAGAAAATTGAAGACGCAATCCAGAAAAGAAAAAACTTAAATTACAGAGAGATCTAGTTAACACCTGGGGAGCACAGCCCAAACCCTAGAAGAGGGTTTTGGAGACACAGCTGGAGAGGTTTCGAGAGAGGGCGGTAAAGCTGCAGAAAAGATATATATAGTAATAATAAGACAATGGTGTTTATTACAGACACAACGAATAAAAATTGAGGTTTTTTTTTTTTTTTGCCACAAAAGATAGGGTTTCAAAGCAATTTAAGTTGGATTCCGCGGGAGAAAAAGAAAGAACACAATTCGCCTTCTCGGACAGTTCCCACAGTCTCTCTCACGTGCTCCAACAGCGGACGCGAGAGCGTTGTAGACCAGTAAATCTAGAATGTCATGTCCCCAATGGTGGTGATACGTGTCAACTTTGGATAGTCACAATAATGAGCACTGTGCACTTATAAACTTATGATTGTTCAAAATTTATTTGGACAGTCTAATTTTATAGTTTATATATACATATATATTTATATATGTATATATTAAATGATTTTATTTTTTTAAAAATTTTGACAGTTAAAAAATCATTTTAATTTTAGATCTCACACTTATTAAAATAATAAAATTTAAAAACATAATAATAGAATCAAATTTGGACCACTTACATTTAATTTTGATGGTCAAGAATTGAGATGAGCATGGCATGGAGTGTGAAAGTATGTAACTGAATTTCTATTAGGAGAATTATAGTTAAGTCCTACATAAAGAAATTAATTATTGCAAGGTCAATTGACAATTGAATTAAACTACATTAATAATTGATTATGTTGTCAAATACAGTTTAATTCAGTTGTCAATTAATCTTACAATAATTAATTTCTTTATGTAGGACTTCAATGTAATTGTCCCATTTCTATTTCTCACTTCTTTGTGCCATTTAATAAGAACCAATCTTGACTACCCATGTGTTGCACAGAGAGCATTAACTATTTAGATATTAATAATATTCAATGTGCATACTTTATTTAAATTTATATAATTAATTTTCTTACATTTTCATAAAACTTTAAAATATAATGGACTAGTCACACCAATTATTTGATAAAACTAATATGAAAATAGTGGATGTAATCTCAAATCAAAAAAACTGTGGAAGTAATTAAGACATTGTTAATATTATTTTTTCTAACATGTTTTAAAGCTTATAATATAATTAGTGAGTTCATTTTTCATAATATATTTTTAATACAATGCCACCTTCCTTTTCAAATAAAAAAAATATACAAGAGTGACATTGTTTAATAAAGATTGATCAGGCAATATATTTATGTCAAAGGGATGTCATCATGATATTCTATACTTATTATCAAACTTTTCAATAAAAACTTCTACTATTTTCTTAACATTTATTCCTCAGGTGATGTCCTAAAAAAAGACTTAAATAGTAGTTAAATACTTTTTCTATTTAAAGATATAAGATATTTTTTAAAGGATTGAATTTTTAAAAATATAAAAAAATTTAGTATTTTAAGATATAATCATTGCATTTTTTTTTTAAAAGTGTCCTTATTAAAAAGTAATCAATATAAAAAATAAGGTCAGTTAAAAAGTAGGTAATTATTTTATTAAAAATTGAGATTTAATTAAAAATATTTTATATTTTTAAATGGAGGAAGTATCTTATTTTAAAATCAATTAAAGCCTACATGCAAACTACCTACTAATGCTGACGGCTTCCTCTCCTCGAACATTAACACTGTTCCATAAAGTAAGCAATGAAAAGTAACACTTCATTAGCAGTCTCATCTTATGCATTCTCTTACCTATCAAAATATGCTTTATAAGAATAGTATAATTGCCTCTTCTAACACCTCATAAATAAATTATTGTCATATTATACACCCTTTATATAATCTAATTGATAATCATGACATACATAGTTAGTTCAAACTTTATTGAGCAATTAGTTGAGCCATTCATCTAAAGTTGTCAATTTTACTAAACATCCATTTTCATGACTGTCATAGCAATACAATTTATGACGGTTTACTATCCTAAGCAAATTTTTTATTTAGATTTTTTAATTGTTTTTGTAAGTATCAATAATTAAAAATACATTGAACTACTTTTTCCCGTTTAAAGCCGCTCAATTTGAGACATCATAATGCTCTCAAGCAGTTTTCCTTATCTCTGATATTGGCACTATTTCATGATAAAAAACTATTGGCTTGCGTCTATTAAGTCTTATCTTTTATCCATATATAAACTTCTCAGCTTTGTTCCCAAATAAATTTTTTATTTTTATTATTATTATTATTATACTACTACTACATATCTATTTATAAGATAACATTATTCCTTCTGACAGTACATTGTAGCAAACAATTAGGCTTGTTAAGTAAACTTGATTAAACTAAATATAATCTAACAGTTATTGAACTACTATTGTAGCTATAAACAATAACCTGCCTTTTCAAGAAAGAGTGCCCCATCAAGTTGCTATCCAATATTAAATGCAAAGACTAAAATAAGAAAATATGCCAACGTGATTCCTCCATAGCTACCATTTCTAAAGAAAGTGAAACCTATTCAACTGAAATTATCTGTCAGAGAGCCATCAAGATGACAAACTAAAGATATGTTGCCCAAGACCCTATGCAAAGCTACCACAGGCTGCGAACTGTGCGCAGAGAACTCTATCATTGTGATGCAATGAAATGAAGCTTCGTATGCTTTAGACTACAGATATTAAGTGTTATACCAAAACCCACATACCCTGCACAAAAACAATAAAAGGACTACTTGATAGCAAAAGCACAAAATCAGAATCCAAACCTTGAACATCTTATATAAAAAGCAGACCCAAATTCCCTGCATAAACTTCCCGTTTAAAGGATTACATCCTTAAATCTCTGAATTTAAAGACATCATTTACCAACTATTGGAACCTTCAGAGGAGCGTAGCTATCCCAGAACAAAAAATATCCCCAGTGTCCTCATTTGAAGTTATGGAAAGCCTCTCTCAATCCTTTCAGTTTCAAATAAACCTGAAATCTACCAAGAACATTAATTTAATTTTAAACAACTAATTTATGTAAATATATGTGTGCGTTTTCAAACTTTCCCATCAACTCCAATGCAACCAAAAAACTCTCAAGATTAGACCCAAAAAAGATATAGAAGTCGCATCAAACTGAAACATAAACAAAATACCTTTACACGAAAGAACAAAATTTATCGACGAATAATTACAAGAAAAAAAATTCAGGTTGGACAGAGATGATTTAATATTTCACTTCAAGGCTATCCCAGTTTTGCAAATCCACAAATACTATATACCTACAGAATGCCTTAGCAGATATAAAAGGGTAAAGATTATTTGACAGATGCACATAATAATTCTGTCCAAGGATCCCAAATCCATGCAAAACAAAGAGCACAATTTCCATTAGCTCCAAACACTGACATCTAAAGTATTAGAAAAATTATTAAAATCTGAAATGATGTACACTTGCCTTGAAGGCTGTGAAAGATGGGAAGATTGGAGCTGCAAGGTCGGGATTCAAAAAGCTATAGGAAAGAATCCAGCGATTCGAGATTTATACACAAATGGAAAATAGGATGAAAAAAGTTGAAGCCAATTCAAGTGTAAGAATCATTTCCAATAAATGCTACATGTCAGGTTTTTGACTAAAAAGAGAATGCTACATGTCAAATGATAAAAAAACACATATGATAGATCAAATAAAAACTTTATGGTTATTTCCAGTTGAGGAGTTAAAATTAAAATTCTTTCAATGAAGGTGCAAAAGTCAGAACTCAATAAATATATTTATGAATAAAATACAAGCATTCAATTGCATGCATCGTGTGAGAAAAAAATGGAGAAACATGGAGGTAGAGTACAATACATTATTTTAAGACTTAACAATTTTTTTAAATATGATCTATGTTGACCACACGATGCTTGTTTAATATAAGCCATCTGATAAAGAAATTAAATGAGCTATTTAATGGAAGCCTGATTTCATAGAGTTTGAAAAAATATATCATTAAAATGGCATGAAGTTTTACCAAAAAATAAAAAAGCTGACACTACTTTTGTTGCATCAAAGAAAAGCTGCAAAAAGCTTACTGTCACTTTACATTTCATTTTCTTTATATTGGTTATAGACCATATCAGATACACCGTTAAATGAGTCAAGAACAACCACATTTATTTAGTTTATAATAAAAAAAATCAATACATTCAAATTTAAAGTTGCCATCTTCACACTTTTTTTGTAAGCTTAAAAAATGCATTCATCCTGGCCTTTCAATGTTACTTTCTGTAGCTCTTTTTCTGCCATTTGGACGATATCATGAAGTGGAATGGTAGAGTTTTTTGTTTTTTGTTTTTTTTTTTCCGGAGGGTTATGGCCTTTCATCTTTTACTGCCATACATGGGAATGGTCCAGCCAATTTTATTTCTCATTTGTTGCACGTACCCGAATACACTGGAAATGGCTCACCCAAGCTTAATAAGAAGTTGTTACTGTTCACGAAGCCACATCTCATATTCATAAAATAGCTTTGTGGACAGTTTTTTTTTTTTTTTTTGTGTGTGTGTGTGTGAGAGAAGCCACTTTTTCTTCTCCATGGCTTGGTGGAATTACTTTCTTAGATGATAATAGAAATAATATATAATAGATATATTGATATGTCAAAGAATTCAATCACCTACAATGGCAAGTTCCATTCAAAAAATGTAAATGGGTTACCTGGTAATTAGCACCAATCAGTCAATCAATATATATAGTTAAAAAAGAAGCAAAAATAAATGAGTTACAAGTGAATCCATGACGGAGATAGCATCGTCATGCTATATTCCCATAGAAGAACCTGGAAATAATACAACATGAATTATTCATAGCATGTTAACATGTAAAGACATAAAACTTAGTCACTCATCAACTAAAACAGGCGGTCAAGAAAAGTAGAAAAATCTAAGAAATATCATGCATCCATGTCTCATAATTGAGGCAACTAAAACATAAAATTAAAAAAAAATGGAGATTTTGTAAACTTATAAAGAACTGAATGCTTCTTCCCAAAAAAAAAAAAAAAAACTGATAACTCAAAATTAGACAGCCTCTCTTTCATTAAAAGAAAGGACCAATGAGAAGAGAGAAATCTTTGGATAAACCAGCAAACTCAGTTTCTTTCTTGAATTTAAGTCAACATCCAAAGCAATTAGTTTTAAGAATTCCCAAGGCTAGAGTTACAAACCTTTGTACTTTAAAATCTGTAATATGGGTATTTGGTAATTAATAAACCTTGACAAGTTCAATGCTTTAAAGATTGCCTCATTTGCCTTCCGATCTTATCTGTTACAGAAAATATGATTAGAATAAAGAATTTAAAAGAAGCTCAAATCAACTATTCAAGAAAGTAGGTAGTTTAAGGACAAAGTCAGCGTGTGTGTGTATGGAGTGGCCTAACTTCATGTTAAAAACCAAGAAAGCACACAAATTTGATACCGTGTAAACCTCTCCAAATCCACCTTCACCATCCTTGTTATCTGCAAAGAACTTAACTGTGGCTGCGACATCTGTACAAAAATTATATTGCAGTGAAATTGGAACCACAATTGCAACAATTGCCCCTGATGAGATCCCACTTTTTCCTATATCATCCAGAAACACAAAAAGAAAAAACATTTAATAAGGTAAATTCATTACAATAATTAGGATTATCATGATCCATTACCTTCTCGAGCTATGGAAATACCATGTTGCCCAAAACGATGATGTTTCCAGAGTCACCCAACTTCCTGGCAAACTCCGAACCTTGATCTTCATTCTCGCATCCTTCAACGTAGATTCTAACATATTCAGGGGAAGAAATGGAGGTCTCAGGGATTTTTCTCAGTGTGGCTTTGAGCTTCTTGAGCTGAGATGATCTCAAAATCTTCCTCACGTCCTTCACAGAAATTTCGTATAGTGGATCAGTAGTGGCGGAAGGGCTAAGACGGCGATTGTCTTCGGTAATGTTGATGCCTTTAAGTTGAGGAAAGTCAAAATGCTCTTCTGCTGATGCCATAAGGTTAAAGGCAGCCCTACGATGGCCGACAAAGCAAGAGCATAAGATGTCACAGAAGGAGATGTGGAGATGCGACGGGCCACGGTTACTTGCAGCTAAACCCTAGCAGGAAAGGGGGCAGAGCTTCATAAGCTTCTTTATCATGATAGAAGATTAAGGCCACCGGGAAGCACGCAGTTACTTTCACCGCAAAGGAACTCAGATGAAGAATGCTGGCGGATTGAACGAAAATGGGATGGTTGGCTGGAAGGAAATGAGAGGAGAAAGGGCACGAGCGATTGAAAGTGGAAGAATGAATTAGAGAGGAGCCTGTTGAGTGGGTCATAGAAGGGGCTATGAGTTTTTTGGGATTTGGTAAATAAGAGTACATTCATTGTCGATCAGGGTTGCTTGAAGAAACCAACGGATCATGTCACCTTTTATGATTGGAAAAAGTAAGTTTAATTTCAAATTTTTAGAGGGAGGAAAATAAAGGGAAGTTTAGTCACATGCAAAGGATATAAGCATAAGGGATGGCAGACTTGGACGTGAGTTACTCTTTGGAATAGATTTCTACATTTGTCCAAGGGCAATTATGAATAATCATCCGTTAAAGAGATGTACCTTCTGAAGTTACTACATGCACTTTTTCTCCTTTAACATTGAATTGGAAAAAACCATAAAACACCCCTGACCTCCTTCATATTTTCCAAGACATGTGGAGGAGTCTTATTTTGCATCTCTTAAAAATGCCAATATTACGTTAGGTTACCGTTCACAAGAATTCATTTTTGGAATAAATTTTTATAATATATTGATGATTAAACTGAGATCCTGATCCATATGCTTGAATGTGTTCACCATTTTCGTCTAAAAAACAAAAAATGTCGCACCATGCAATTTTTTCGTCCATAAAAAATAATAATAACAATAAAAGAAAGATTCATTCTTCATTTATATTATATACCACCTGCGGACCATTTGGTTCATTTTAATCCAAGAAGATTTTTACTTTTATTTTTCTTCCATCCAAATGAAGTCTAAATCCATCTTTCATGTCATGCTCCTTTAAAGAGTAGTCTGTTACGGGCTACGGACACAATTTTATGGTTTTTGCCAAGAAAATATTCACAAATCTTAGTTCAATAAACTTACTCCATAACCGTTCATCCACACAACTCAATAAAGTAAAAACTTGTTAGTATTGTCTTCGTCTAACCGCACAGATTGCCTGGGCAAACGTAAGACAGCGATAGAATTCTAAACAGGTCGATTCTGATCAATTGAAAAATGGTATAGCTGATGTTCTTTCATGTTAAATAATTCCAGATGTTGGAAATGGGATCAATGAACAGTCGCTAAAAGACGACGTGTTCAGTTTCAAAACAAAATGATGATGCAGTGGAAGCACTCTAGCAAGGGCACATCACAAGACTGGTGAAGGGACGTCACCTTTTCTTTAACGCCATAATCATAATACCTCAGTCCTTCCAATGGATAAAATTTACTCGTCAAAATTTGAACTGAAGCCTTAAATCAGCATTAACAAATTATTGATCTTACGTTCTACAACTGCCTATGTATCCTGAACCTCAACCGTTTTGTCCTGCAGGCTCGTGTGGATGCTCCTCTAACATTCCCACCTTCTCAACAAGTTGTCGAGTAATTTAACTTCAACTTGTTTTTGCATATTCTGAAAACGATGAATCCAAATTTCTCATGCCCAAGGAGCTTGGTAAAAACATATTGAGCAATAGTCAGCCCTGGGTAATTCATGGATTGACCAATAATAATAACATGCCAGGAGTAACCCAGTAATCAATGGCGGCGACGGAACATTCAGATGTTTGAGTCAGGCTTGGTTTGGTGGTCTTATCCAATGTCGGTATATTCTGGCAATTCTGAACAATCATCAAGGCCTGAGATTAAGCCAGCAACGAAATCATGTGGAACCATGCCAAAAGTCTCTGTTTCCAACGAATTTTCCTCATTCAGGACAAAGGGTAGATTGCAATCCATATTATCAGCCCCCGCTTCGTCCATTGCTAATGAATTAAGATCAATTCTCAGATCCTTGGCTTCAAGTGATGGCATTGACTGGAATAATGGCTCAACCCGTTGGTGACGCATCTCACAAGTATCTGATGAATTTCGTTTGGACTTTGACTTAGAAGGCTTAATGGAGTCTGAGATGGAAGACTTGTGCTTCCCCGAAGCTTGTATCTTGGATCCTGCTCTGGACCTTGCATCATTTGTTGGGAATACTGATGAAGCCCATCCACAACTATCTTCCCCGCAAGCTCTGGCTGCCTCCCTGAGAAAAAGACATTACCTGTGAGCATCCTCCCACAAGCAACAAACTACAGATTGGATGGGCTTTAGGCCCCTTTGGCTCACTAAAAAGTATAAATATAATAAAATACACGAGAAGGAGGAGGAGGAGAAATTTCAAGCACCATTTTCTGTATTATTCAAAAAAATAACACCACATAAGTCATCAAAGACAAGCGATAATACTCAACATCCACTAATCCAACCAAGACTAATTTATCAAAGACATCAAAGCATATAACAAATAACCATGCCTTTGTATCCAGCCGTACCTGAAACGATCCTCAGCAACAGATCCACAAGCTCTAAGATGATTATCTTCCCCAATAGGGTAAATTAACGATGGTAGGGGTTCCGTCTCCTGTATAGATAAATTTATAACAGAAGGGAATGAGATTAAGGTGTCATTCTCTTCTTTCGGGAATTCCAGAGACACAACCAGCTGATCTGTGGTCAGTGGCACATTGTCACTCTTATTTGAGAGGGAGATTTTGTCATGCTGCTGCCTACTGCCGGTGTCATCAAGTGCAGCAGCCAATAACTTTCTGCTCTCTGCCAGATTAGTGACCGTCATCCTTTCAGAAGGCTTCTTCATAAGGCTCTGAGAATTATGCCCGGTGGAAGTAAAGAAACCATAGTGGCCATTTTGTGTGGGGGGCGGATTTTGCCTTCGGTCAACATGTGATCCTGCCTTCCACACAGAAGAAAGCAGTGCAAAAAAATGCTTTTGCAGTAATAACTCCCTATTTTCCTGCTCAGAGGCGACATCTAACAACATCCTAATGTTATCCTGCCAGAATAACCAATATGTAAGTGACAATTGCTACTCAATTTCCAAATTCAACAAAAGAAACACCAGATTGGAGATTTTAAATATTATCCATATTCCAAATAAACAGCATCAGTAATGTAACATCCAAACGATGGCATGCAAATAGAAAACATGTGGAAATCAACATTAACATCTTAAAATTGACATCTTTACCTCTGTAACTTTAAGAAGAGACTTCCCAGAGCCAGCATTGTTGCCCCTCTCGTGATTAGCATTGTCTGTCATGGACAAAACATATTTTTGGACTAGTTCTCTGAATCTCTCGCAGCAATGGACAGCATGACGGTATCTCCCCCTGTATGATCCTCCAGCAGTCATACCGTAGAGTGTTTCACTAACCAAGCTCCAGTTAGAACCATATTCATGAACAATTGCACATAAAATTGCATCTTCCTGTGGCAACCAAAAATCAGCTGACGGAACCCCATCTTTGGACCAAGCATTACCCTTCTTCATTTTTTCTGGTTTTATTGTCAGAATACGTTTGACTGGCATTGGAGTTATGGTTATTTTCCCTCCCATCTTACTCCTGCTGGGAGGTTTCTGTTCAGATTCAATCATACCTTCATATTGCTTTGATTCTGCATGTTCATCCGGCAAACCTAACAAGGCATTATCTGAATCTGAAGCACAAATATCAGCAGCCCTCTTGGTTTTCTTGGACTTCTTTATCGTCTTCTCCTCTTCACCATCAGCTATAAATTTAGGCTTTTTACGTTTTTTCTGCATAGTTGAATTTGGAGATGCATGGTCCAGACTAGTGACAATCTCATCATCTATTGACATCGGGTCTATTTGTGGCTCTTCTTTCATAGGCTTGGATTCAGAGGCTAAAGATCCTTTCTTCAGCGATTTAAACTTGGTTTTCTTGGGTTTCTTTTTAGGCCTGGGCTTAGAATCCCTTGGTGTTTGAATTCTGCCAAAACATAAATAATTCATCATCCTCAAGCATTTCCAAATTTAGGAAATCACTTATTTCAATTTACACTGCCAATATAATAAAAAAAAACGTTTCAAATAATTTAAATAATTTGGCGCAGGGGACAACAACAATAAATGAAAACTCTTACTTTCCAGGATCACAATTTTCTTCATCAGCCTCTTCTTTCTGCTTAGCCTCATTCTCAAGTTCCTCCATTAACTACAGAAAAGGAAAAGAAAACATATTGAACTATACCCACATGAAGATGGATAAAGAAAGAAATATTGAAGTTCATCCAATTCACCTGATGTTGAGCCAAGGTCTCTACTTGCTGCCGATATGCCTCAGTCGCAAAATCAGCATCCCATCCTGACATTATACATAAAAACACTTTAATCTCATGTTATGTCATGCTTGAAGGATGACTAGAAGTCAAAAGTGCAGCATGCCATCAGCAGCACAAGTTCAAATTTACTTGACAGCGATCACCAAACATCACTAGTAGATTACATTACATAATACTAAACCCATTTGGATGGTTAAAACTGTGATGAACACAAATATGAAATTCACTGCAATTATAATCTCATATGCCAGCTAAACTCAGCAAGAATAAGAGAACAGTTTTCCTGCCAGTAATTGGGCCCGTTTGAAAACCTGTTCTGGGAACAGTTTTCTGTTTTCTAGAATAAGAGAACAAAAAAATCTGTTCGTAACGTGTTTTCAAAAAAGTGTTTTGGAGAACAAAAAAATAAAATAGTCATGAATAACAGAAAAATGAAAATAATTTTTAAGTCTCCTGGAATTATTGTTCTAGAAAACAAGAAAGAATGAGAAAAACACATATTTTCATTATTATTATTATTTTTTTTGTTCTCAGAACATGTACTACAAAACACCAGTTTTCAGAATACTAAAATAAAAACAATTTCAAACAACCCCTTAGAGCCTTCATGATCAAATCACAGTCCAGTCCAATAACAACTATGGATTTGGATCCATTAGATTGAAAACTTGTGAAGTTAGTGAGGTTGAATGCAAAGTATCATTACCGTGCATATAGCAATGACACTTTGCATTCAATTTCACCAACTTCAATTTAAAAAATATGTTCTCAGACAACCACCCTATATCTGTTAAGTTTTATATATAAATAAACATAATCTATCATGGTATGAAGCAAAAAGGTTATAAACAGGCACATACTTTCATATACAAGAGGTTCTTCATCTTCATCAATTTCAGCTTCCATCTCCTCCTTGTACTTTTCAATGCGATCCAATTCCCATTCTGTATCCTCAAACCTAACTTCAGATTCCAAGGCCGCTTTATCTATAATTGGATCCCACACCTCCAGAAATCGAATGGCATACCGATCAATTGGGCGTAGCTGGTTCTCAAAGGCTGATATAGCTTGTCCAGCAGCAGCTGCAGCCGCAGCCATCTGTTTGACATCAGCTAGCATGTCAACATCATCATCTTTGATAGATACAGAGAGATGTCTTTCTTCCTTAGGATCACTTCCAACTAACATTAATGCATTCTCCTTACTTGACTTGGAAACTGATTCAGCTAATTCTGAAGGCTCATCCACTTTAATATCATCTTCATTTATGTACTCATCCTCATCAAGTCTCCCAATAGCTTCTTCTGTGAACTCCTGATTTTCCACAGCTTCTTCCAGTTCTACTTTCTTCAATGCCATATAATCTGCTTCATCTTCAGCATATTTCAATGCTGCCTCCACATCTGCAATACTTACAGAAGCTTCATCCCCACTGTTCTGGCTTTTCTCCTTCTGCATATTTTTCACAGGAACTGTTCTATGACCTGAAAATAACTCCATGGGATCAAGCTTCTTGAAAAATTCAGTATTATAACCCCCACTCTGAATAACTAAATCATCAAGTGCACGCTTCTGTTTTGCTTTCTTCAATATATTCTCTTCGATGGTGCTTTCACTTATCAATCTATAGATATGAACTTCACGTGTCTGACCAATCCTATGGCACCTATCTTGAGCTTGTTGATCCATAGCAGGATTCCAGTCACTATCATAGAAAATAACTGTGTCAGCTCCAACTAGATTGATACCAACACCCCCACTACGGGTTGACAAGATGAAAAGAAAAATTTTGGGGTTTGTATTAAAACGTTGCATCAAGGTCTGCCTCTCTTCTGGTTGTGTTGATCCATCCAATCTCATGTAAGTGTAACCATACAAATTAATGAAAGCCTCCAATATGTCAAGCATCTTTGTCATTTGTGTGAATATCAATGCTCGGTGACCTTCTGATTTTAATTTCCTCAACAATCTTGCAAGTTCCTGCAGTTTCCCACAGTCAAATTGGATAAGACGCCTATCTGGGAAATAAACCTGCCGTCGGACAATTGCTGGCCTGATTGGTGACAGAAGGGGTGACAAAGCTTCAGAGCATTTCTGCTTGTATGATGGATGAAGAAACACAGGCGTTTCACTTCTACTGCACCAGCAAACAGGAGGTGGAGCTCGTGCTGCTGGAATTGCAAACATGAAACTTTCAACCACATCAACCATCTTTTGGAACCGTTCAATTGGTGAGAGGACAATGTCAGCTAGCTTTGAGGAATACCTGTATGACCTAGGGTTAGCCTTCACCTGATGAATGTCATATACAGGATGCCTAATGGTAAGAAGATCCTGAAGGGTTGTTGAATAGACAGGCCTTCTTTTACACCTCAAGGAATTCCACCATGCAATAGCTGCCGCACGTTCCTTCACTTCTCTCAGCCTCTCTTCCCAAATTGCCCTCTGAATTTCCTCAAAAATGTTAGTTCCTTGGAAACTTTTCTGATCCTTCGATTCAGGCCTAAATACTTGTAGGGCATTCATATCAGCACGCTCCATAATTAAACTCGCAGGGGTCTCATTAGCTTTTACTTCATCACTCTCCCATGAAGTCATGCTATAATCAAGATGAGTAAATAAAAATCCAAAACCTCTTAGGTCTACTGATGAAAAGGGGCTGGTTGAGAACACTGAACACACAGAAGAACTTAGCTGAACATCAATACCCCACATATCAAAAGAACTGATAATAGGACGACCTTCAAATAGGTCAGGATGATTGCAAACCTTACGGAGTTGCATTATAATACTAATCATCCCAAAAAAATTGGCACTTGCAAGAGTGGCTTGGGTCTCAGTACTAGCAATGAAGTCTTCATACAAATTCCGCTGCCTTTTTGACAATCTGCAGTATATGACATGCTCATGTTTCATTGGAAGTTGCTTCTCCACATCTTGTTTTAAGCGACGGAGTATGAATGGACGAAGGACATTGTGCAAGCGATCAACAACCTCCTTATTTACTTTTTCCTCTCCCTCCACCATGCCAGATATAGGATTACTGAACCAATCCTTAAACTCTTGGTGAGACTGGAAAACATGAGGCATCAAGAAATGCATTAGAGACCAGAGTTCCATAAGATCATTCTGCAGCGGTGTACCAGTCAAGAGAATACGTCTCTTCGAATTGAAATTCAAGAGGGTTTGCCATCTTTGTGACTTCCAATTTTTAATGAGATGAGCTTCATCTAAGATCAAGTATTTCCACTTCTTTCGCTTAAAGACTTTAGAATCCTGAATAATTAATCGATAAGTTGTTATGCATACATGAAATGAGTTTGGTTTCAACCATCCTTGCCTTTTAAGCTTCCGCTCTTTTGCACTACCAAAATAAGTCAAAATTTTAAAAGCAGGACACCATTTGAGAAATTCAGTCTCCCAATTAAGCATGACACTAGTTGGTACCACAATGAGATGCGGGCCCCAAATCCCTCTTTCACAAGCAAGATGTGCAAGCAAAGCTATAGTCATAATTGTTTTACCGAGCCCCATTTCATCTGCCAAAATCCCATTCAACCTTTTTTCATACATTGTTACAAGCCAGTCCAATCCAATGTGTTGATACTCACGGAGAGGGTACTTCAGAAGAAAAGGGAATTTTGTGCGGACTTTAGTTGTGGAGAAGGTGTTTCCAGTTGGTTGTGCTGATCTTGCAGCCGCTGCTGCATCTGCAATCAGATTTTCACTCTCCCTTCCCTCCAGATTTTCATGAGGTGCTTCCCAATGTTGTTCTTCAGTATGGGACTGTACAAAAGCCATGTGTTCAAAAGGCTTGACATGTTCATCCCCAGAAACAACAGGATCGTTCTTCGCATCATCTTCAAGCAGTGAAGAATCCAAAAGATCCTCTGATAAAGAAGCAGCATCTTCAGATTCATCTTCCCTATGTTTGCCACTGGAATACTATCGAAACAAATAGCATAAAAATTCAAACTAAAAGGGGAAAAAAAATACATGAACGCTAACCATCTAAACCAAAAGTAAAAAATAGAGATAAAGAAATCCTACCTTTTTATACATTCCAAGGAGTTCCTCAACAGGCATATCACTCTCCCTTTGCAATAAAGCAATCTACAAATAATGGCTTCATCATGAAGGGTAATAACACAAAAATATGCAAACAAAAACAAAGCAGACTGGCTAGAACATATTCAGTCAAGAATACTGTGGCTATCAATAACTATGCTAACATAATATAAGGAAAGGAAAGCTGACTAGCTCTTAACCTCATCCTTTGGATCAATTGCATCCATTTTTTCCAATTTTTCCTCCTCGGATAAGGTTGTTTCATCATCCTGAACATTGTATTAAAGTTAAGACTCAATTTTCAATTATATAATAATCCAGGAATAGAAACCTAAAAAAAAAGAAGCAGCAAACATTTAGAAATAATTAAACAAAAGATTCAGCCCACAATGCTAGTAACTTAAATTTGATGCAAAATCCAATTTAATACAGATATATATAACAAAATTCCTAGCTTCAATTAAGCACTGTGACTATAAAAAATGTAACGCATGTGGATTAGGTGGAAATAAAAAGCAATGATTGATTTACATCAGGCCATTTATCTATATAACCATCAGCAAAGCAATATCCACTCATTGGAACAGGTGAAGGTAAATTTCCCCTGCCTAAATATGGAGACAAGAGCAAGGATAAATGGTCATTGTCCCATGGAGAACATCTATGTTGAAATTACAATCCCTTCATTTATTCAATTACTTTAGTATATATGTGTTACATAAGCAATTCAATTGTATTCAGAAATTATCCTAAGAAAATTCAGTGATTGTGTATTGGAGTTTGTATCTGTTGTAATTTTTCAAATTTCACTTGATTGCTATACAATTTTACAAAAATGGGGGTCTCACAGATCACCATAGCCCTGTAGGGAATGAGCACAAGGATAGGGAGCATGGAAGTCCTCCCTGCCTCAGCCTTGCTGCCATCCTTAT
Organism: Prosopis cineraria; assembly: GCF_029017545.1. Lineage (NCBI taxonomy): Eukaryota > Viridiplantae > Streptophyta > Magnoliopsida > Fabales > Fabaceae > Prosopis > Prosopis cineraria. Next base: position 39,126,269 of record NW_026555334.1, on the reverse strand, counting down.
TCAGTCACATTGCAAAACAATATATGCTCCGTCAATACTACATTGTCTAAATCCATCACAACTTGAGGAAAGCAGAGTGTACGTACATGAGAGAATGAAAACAGTGTTTATTGGGGGGGACTAAGAAACAGCAAAATCATTAAACACGCTGGGAACATTTGTGATGTATATCATCCAGGACATCACTATTGGAGGCCAAAAACACAGCTGCTTAAAAATAAATAAAAAGAGAGAAAAAACGAGCATCTAGAAGAGTGGATGAACTACCCAGTGGATCTCATCAAAGATCTAGGTTGATGGAAATGGAAATGATGAAAATAATAGTAACATATGGACATAGTAAATCACTCACATTGTCTTCTGTGCCAAGCAAGAAGTCACCATCTCCCTGTCAATAATTCAGAAACAATTTTATACAAGTTAATAGTTGAAAATTCAGTCATTTGTAGGGGGAAAGTGAAAAGAGGGGAGAACATCAAATCCATTTTTAGCCTAGACTATAAAGCACAGTACATCTAGGTGAAGCAGGCTGCACCTGGGGGAAGGTGGCAACTGATAAAAATTATACATGTTGAAACCTAACAAGTAAGGGAGACAACAATATTTATTTTTTTTATTGCAATTCTACACAAAAAATGTTCATAACCCCAATCCAACTTTTGTCATCTCTTAATTCCAATATCATGCAGATTCCTCTAAAATCACGACTGTATATGGCAGTGTGAATAATCTTATTCACAAAGATTTTCTTTTTATCCAAACAATGCCTACCATCATCTCAGGCTGTCAGCGGATAGCAAAGAAATCTAACTATGGGGCAAAAGTCATACATATATGATATGCACAGAATTTGTCAAGATTTGTCAAAATTAATCCTGTACAAATTATATAAATTGGCATTAAATTTCAGGCTTCCATCACAGTACAGTTGGACTCCATAATTGCTAGCACAGATCAATTACTAAAATAAGAATTTAAGAAGCAAAATCCACAGGAACCATCAACGTATGCAAAGAAATTAAAGAAAAGCAAACAATGCATGTTCTCTTACCTCTTCATCACTAAAGTCATATGCAAGATTTTCAGTGGCCCTCTCACCACAAATTAGCTTCATATTTTCAGATTGACAGGTCTTATCTTTGGCTATATTCTCCGCTGGTGTAGTTAGACCACCATTACTGTCATCCTGATATTACAAAATGAGCATTACACTTAAGTCCTTAACTTACTCTGCAATTCAGAAATGAAGAAAAACACATACAACTTACACAACGACGACCAGAGACCATGCTGGAGTTGCTTGACCCAAGCTTGCTACCATATAAATTGTCTCCATTTTCTGCAGTACATCAACATGACCCATGTTAGAAGCAACCATAACTTCTACAAAAGATTAGTGGGAAATAACTTGTGCTTGTCCTAACCATTTCCATCACCAGCTGTGACTTCTCCATTATCATCATCACTGTGCGCCGGAGTACTTTCTTGACTTGGTCCTGGTAATTGTTTGAAAATAATGCCATAAGACCAGCTAAAAAAGATAAGCCCACGGTTGACAGAAAAAGGGAAAAGGTTACATGAGATTCAGTCCTTACTTTCCCATCATAAGTTGGAAAAAATCAGTAACGGAGAATGAAACTCAGTACTTTGGAACACCAAAAAAATAACCAACAAAAATGACAGCCCAGGCCACTAAATCCTCCAATGGTCTGATCCAAACCATCAGATTTACAACAAAACTTCTGCGCTGACACTTTCATTATACTGACATAAAAAATACATTCTAATCATAAAATAAGAACTCCATTGGATATTAAGTAAAGAATCGCATTTTTTTTTTCAAAGGCAGAATAGGCCTCCCATCAAGAGACCAACTTGGCATCCCACAATAAATAAACATATAAATAAAAAGGTGGGTCTCTGTAATAAGCTCACCTTTCTCTCCAGAATAACGTTTCAGCAACTCCTCCAGCGGAAGATCAACTTCATCATGCAAAGCAGCCAACTCCTCTTGCCTTTCTTCTTCAGTTATAAGAGCCTCATCTTCCTCAAGGGTTTGCTCATCATCCTCCTGGAAACAGTACCATCATTTAGCATAAATCCATGCACCAATTTAAACCAACCTCACCATGAAAGCAACACAAAAATGATAAGGTCCCCAAAAAACTTGAGAAAAAATGACTTCAACTGGCAAAGAATAATAAGACTTGGAACGTAGAAAAGCACAACATTTAAAAAAAAAAAAAGAATATTATACGATGCATTTTGTGAGACAAAACATAACAAGCATAAGAGGCTTATCGTACTCATACTACCTCCAATCCTAATTATAAGACTTCATTACCTAATTCACACATAATAAGAAACACAGTTAAGCTGGTAATTTACATTGAGTTAGTCAAAATTTGTCATACTTTCCCTAAACTACCGCTCCCTTTAATGATGAGAGAGAGGGAAAAGAATCAAATTCAGTCAATTTACTATTTCCCAATACATAGGGGTAGTTTGGGAGAAGATTAATAAATGAGGGAGACAAAAAGAACCAAGGTCTTACAAATACAACCAAAATAAATCTACAACTAGCTCTTATAAAAAAGACTGGAAGGAGTAGGAGTGAAGCATCATTTATCCGCTGAATCCATAGGTGGTTATATTCTGCATTTCAACAGACCATCTTGCACTACTCCCATTGTCATTTGGCAACAATATTGTATTTATACCTTTCAAGGACTAAAGACTCAGAAGAAACAGCAAACTATCAACAATATTTCCCACAAGTCCATGACAATGACATGGAACTTGATATGAAGTAAACATAAAATTATTATCTCTGGCTTTCTGCAATTTACAGGTTGCATACACAGAGAGCACCAATAAACTCTAGAGTTAGAGAAAATACTTTGATACTATAATAAAGAAAAAAAGAAGAGAAGAGTGATCCACACCGATTCATCATCGGATTGTACATTGTATTCTTCATCATTGTCAATAGGGTCTGACTGAAACACTGCTACAAATGGATTAAGTAAATTTAGTAAAAGAAGTGAATGTTCTCTCTAACTTTGAAGATATATCTCTCTGCCCACCAGCATTAGCTTCATTTGATTTGTTGGTAAAGTCTTCATCTACTCCCTTGTATTCGGAAATCCTATGATGCTCTGGTGACTTTTTTTCAACTGGTTTAATAGCATCCACAAGATTTTCTGCCAACATGGTTGAGTACCTAAAAGATAGATTTAGATGAAAACGTCAGCAGATTTAATTGATTACCAAATGCCATAAGCAAGATATTTAAAAACCAAAAGAACATACCTTTCAGTTTGACCCAAAAGAAACTCAAGCTGTTTGTCAAGTGCCTTTTTCTTTTTCTCATCAAGCTCCATCTGATGCTTGTAAAGAACCTGGAACAACAATTTAGGTTAAAGCTCCATCTGAGTACAAGGAACAAAACCAAACACACAACTATAAATGCATTACCAGCTTTTCTATTTTCATCCAAAATTTCTTAACATCCTTTGAAATATTCAGTGCCACTTTCCTTAATCGCTGCTCTTCTTCCTGAAATAATATACATGTGCACACACACACACACACACATATCTGTATCAGCTTGCACCACATATTTACCAGTGAAAAAGGGGGGAAAATATCAAATATCAACTTTGCTTTCTGTAAGTTAAATCAATACTATTAGAATATTAGCAACAGTCACTGGTTTTCATTCATAAGAGATTTGAAGCTTGAACCTTCATCCTCTTTTCACCTCTTGTAGCCGGATCTAACATGCCTTTGCTAGCTCTTAAAGCAACTTTCTTTGCCTGAGCTAATTTCCATTTCCTCTCTGACTCAAAGTCCTGCCAAAATTTGTCATATCGTTTGAATGACACCACATCAAATTTGTCACATTTTTATGGTCAAACTGATGAATACCTTTGATAACCACACCATCTCTTCCATGACATGATCCCAATGAGTTTTAGGACGCCGAGGCTCCCTTGGAGCCTCAAGTGCCTGAAACAGCCAAAAAACCATCAATCAAGAAAGGAAATAGGACAGATCAACAAAGTTATAGGGAACTGAGCAGCTAAAAATATGCTCATTTTAGAACATAAAATATTTCTAGAGTGGTCCTACGGGTGTTCAAACAAAATAAGTCATGCATATTGATTAGCATGGAGCACTCGAAACTATACGACTTCTTAAATCTCTTCTTCACGTGTTTTCCATTTAAAACAGCACCAAAAACAGAGAAGCCCTTTTAAGCTTTAAAAATATCCCAGCTCTCAAGTCAGTCAAATATTGCATGTACATAAGTTTGCTTCTTAATACTACAATGTCACTACAGTATAAATAACTATACACACAAATAATTCCATACAAATTTTCTGACGCTACAAAGGTTTTACTCTCACACATTAACCTATCCTGCTAGTCAGAATCATTCTGTGCTAAACATGATTTTTTCCTGTTATCTCACACAAATGCTAATTTTGCTACAGAGGTAAAATTATATTTATATTTATGGATAGGCCAAAAAATACATGTAGCAATAGGGCCCTTGACTGCTAGTATATAAATATTTATTTTCCTATTATGCAAAGAGATTGGAAGTCATACATATATTTACTATTATTTGCTACTCAATTATAGCTTTCTGCTAGATAAGATGTATTATATTGAATCTAAATTCATCCTACCACCAAAATACTATCTAGTGACAATTTTAGTACCAATAAACCAGGACAACCACTACTTGTTAATTGTTATGTGTGGGCAAGATATCATAAACAAAAACTTCTTCCAAGTAACATGAAAATCCACATTTGCTACAGCATGAAAGAGGGTAACAGTTTTTTGGGCAGGGCCCACAGATATCAGACTCCTCTTACTGACCAACGTCTTAAGATGCCAACATCATCATCAATTTATTTCATCAAACTCCATTGCTCAATTTGATGTATTAACCACGTGCATTATATGTCTTACCCACATGCTTTCAACTTGCAAGTGAACAAAAATGCCAACATCAAAATGCAATTACTATCAGATCTTCTCTTGTAAATCATAAAAGAGACTAAAGATAAAGATTGAGCATGGTAAAAGTTGTGATCTGTGTAAATAGTGCAATGCAGAGGAACGCCTTTAGCATTTCATCATGAACTAAGGGATATTCTCATGAAATACAGCTCCTGTAAATGGTTTTTCTCGTCTCCTTCAAAGTCCAAATGACTAAACTCTTTCACTCGCTTCAACTTGCTCGATCTAAATAAAATGTACTTATTCAAAGACTACTTGCAAGCAGATGCAAATTTTTCACTGCAGACCAAGACGCTACAAATTTGATTGTAAAATTTCCCAAGAATGTGTGGCTCCCTTGTCTCCTGTGGTAGGGACGCCTATTTACATCTCAAAGCATAGATTTTTTTCCCCAAGAAAGGGTAGGCATTGCCTTGAACAACTTATTATAACTTTGATTACAAATGAACTAACTAAAAATGAATTATATCTTTTTTTTGAATAAACAAACTGTATCTGAGATAAATTCCGCAACTCACTTCTTTCCGTCTTACTTTGCTTTTTACTGAGTGTTTGTATTCTTCAGTTCTGGATAAGAAACATGCTACTTTAATTAGCTTCACTTCATTCTAAGCTTTTTGCATGCCAGAAGGGACAACATATTGAGTAGCTTCTTCAAAAGTTCAGACCGGTTACATCTAACAATTAACGTCCGGTCTTCCAAAATTTGGTCTTTTATTTAGACACACTAATTGCTTGAAAGATCAAAAAGTCAAGTTTTAAGTGAAAAAGAAAGAGAGGAAGGGGGGATGAGGTCAATAGCAGTAACTAAAATTTTATTCAGAACCAACCCTACTTAGACTGTCGCTGGGGGAAAAAAAATTCTTTCGCAATTGCACGGTATAATGCACGATGCCATCAGCAAGATTTCAAGCATTGAAAAGTTCAAAAAAGAAAGGAAAAAAAAAAGTGTGTGGATACTACGAATAAACACGAACTTACCTTTTGCCGCTTTGCTCTACTCTCGTGATCAATCTTAGACCTCGGACCTTTAGACGCCATCAGCTTTCTGACTTATAGCAGTACTCAAGTGCAAATCATCTGCTTCTTATCATCAGATGCAGACACCAGCTACAGCTGATAATTTCTTCAAGCTCTCGAAAGTAGCTTGAAACGCAAAGAAAGAGGCCCTAACCAGGGTGGAACGAGTCTATCTCAAGCAAGCAATGCCCGGCTAAACGATGACAGTCTTGAGAATTGTATTATGCAGCTTCAGGGAAGGGAAGAAGTTATATTTAAGGATCATTCCAGTTCCTTATCCCACCACGAGAAAAGGAAAAGTCTTTATCTCCTATTCGAAACCCGAGCTTTCCCGTAGAACAAACAAGGCGCAGTTCCCTGAACTGACCTTTCCAAATAATTAGTCGCACTCTTTTCTTTTCACCATCGGCACTTTTCCGATCTTCCACCAGTGCAATAAAATAATCAACCGCCAGCTTTTCTACATCGAAATTAAAGATTACAGCAAAAAGAAAATGGTGGGAGTGAAAAAATGCGCGAGATAGAGAGTCTTCCGGTTATCGTCAACGCTGGAAGTCTAGGGTTTGCGACGGGGGTTTAAACGCGGTGGATTCAGGAAGAGGAGTATCAGTCCCGGATCCGAATAGCTATACTGCAACCAAAGACTTGAAGGCAGGCCTCCAGATCTTTGGTGCGGAGAACACTTCGTTTTCTTTCTTTGCTTGTTTTATTTTTGTTTTTGTTTTTTTTTTTTTTTGGCCAACGGAAAATGGAATTTCTTGCTCCTAGGAATAAACTATAAAGGCGTTTAAAAAAAAAAAAAAAAAACTCGTGGCGTGTTCCAGGTTAAGAACACACGTTGAAGGGATGGTAGATCTGACGGCTGGAACTCGCTAGAAAGCCATGGGAGACACGAATTGCGTTTCGTAACGGGAGACTCTCGATGAAGGAGAAGCAATAGTCCATTTCTTTCGTGAAGAGCCCTCCCTCTGTAAATGAGAGTACTCGATAATTCTACGCAGGAACTTCTTTCGACTTTGGTTTCTTTTTTTGCCTTCTTGTTCTTTACCGTCAAATAACCCGTGCAATCTAAAAATTTTACAAATACAATAGTATAAAATTTAAAAAATTATATAATTTTTACATTTAAAAACTTTATCAGAAAATATCGATAGTGGTTCGTTTAATCATTTATAGACACTGAAAGAGAATTTATTTTCGATGCAGTAGGTTTTAAATAATTTGTGCAAGTTATAAAAATTGGCGGCCAAATAAGTTGGGCAAAATTGTATAATCTTGATTAAAAGAAGCGAATGGAGATTAGTGTTCAAATTAACTAAAATCTCAAATATTGTCCTGCACGCATAGAAAATTAGAAATTGATGACATGAACCACGGTTGGTGGATGATGAGTTGTATGGGATTGAGAGTGCATTTGAGAGTTTATAATTAAATAAAAAAAAATTATTGATAGAATAGGATGAAATGGAGCAAAGCGAAGTGAAAATAAAACAAAATTTTTCATTATTTAAGAGTTTTATGATAAAAATGAATGATTTTACATGATCATTATTTGGGAGGTATTGTAAAAATGAATGGAATAGAATGGTTTAAAATTTTTTTCTTCCAATGATACCTATATAACTAAATTTAAAAAAAAACAATAGTATTTATTTCACTTCACTTCATTTTTTTATAAAAAAATCTTTCATGCAAGTGCTTTATGCCGTTATAGGAAAGTGACAATAAGCTGCCCTTTTTTTAAAATGTCGTGTTCCCGTACAAGGAAAGCAAGCTGTCACGGATGATATTTTCGTGACCGTGTAAAGACCAAGATAATGAACGATCCGTTGGTTAGCCTCGCATAATATGGGTAAAGGGGGTGACATTAGCATTGGGGGTGTTCTGCCTCAGTTTTCGAACTGTGTGCACAATTGGTTAGGGGCTAGTACCGCCTCCCTGGTGAGCCCATGGCAGGGCGAAACCAGTGTGATCCGTATGTGGTAAGGCTTGTCCTGAGGATTATGGGGTCCTCCAGGACGCCGCACGGGCGCCGTGTGCTGTGCCAGACTCTCAGCCCGTGACAGAGTGGTATCAGAGCAGGACATACTTTATTGCCGTGTGCGCGTGGGGTCCCACGTTGGGACTGGTCGGCCTCGGCACCGCTCCAGAAAGGCCTCTGAGCAGGTGGGTCCAAAAGTGGGGACTCGGGCGGGAAGGTTGGCCGTTGTCGACTCCACTCTTGTTGGCTCGCGGGTGCGAGTGGGTCCGAAAAGTGCAGGACTCGGGTGGCCACTCAGCAGTAAGCTGATATGTTTGTGGCAGTACTGTACGTACGATCCTTGGGCGGAGTCGTTCTCCCCTAGCACGAGAGCGTGCTAGATTGGGTGTGGGAGAATGTCACGGATGATATTTCCATGACCGTGTAAAGACCAAGATAATGAACGATCCGCTGGTTAGCCTCGCACAATATGGGTAAAGGGGGTGACATTAGCATTGGGGGTGTTCTGCCTCAGTCTTCGGACTGTGTGCATAACTAGTCGGGGCTAGTGCCGCCTCCCTGATGAGCCCATGGCAGGGCGAAACCAGTGTGATCTGTATGTGGTAAGACTTGTCCTGAGGATTATGGGGTCCTCCAGGACGCCGCACGGGCGCCGTGTGCTGCGCCAGACTCTCAGCCTGCGACAAAGCGCTGCCATTGCATATTTAATTACTAAGAACTTGATATATAAACGGATAAAAGATGAACATGTCACGGTTCAAATCCGACAACCGAGGTGCTAAACCGAGGGATCCAAATCCAGCCATACGTACCCGTACCTGTACCCGTACCCGATCTCAGAAAGAGAAGTGCGGTAAATAATCCATACTAAAAAACATACAGCGGTGAAACTGGAAAAAGAGTGAAAGACAGAACGGGCATTTGTTATCAGTAATCAGGGCAAAATATAGGATTCATTTGAATTTCAGTTAGGTATAATAAATTATAAAAATAATTAATTAAGTGATAGATTTTAATTATAATTAATTATACTATAATGCAATCTGTTTGAATATTGTTTTTCTAAAATTGATTTTAATAGAATTAAAAATGTTTGGATAATTTAATTAGAATTAATTTTAGTTATATAAATTATTATATAATTTAATTTTTAAATATCAAATATCAATTTTTTAAAGATATAAAATTCAAATTTTATTAAGAAAAAAAAAAAAGAAGAGAGTTTGACTTTATTTTTATTAAATTATGTGTTTTTTTTGTAATTTTTGCTTGAGCCTGTCTTTATAATTTTTTTCAATATTTTGGACAAGCCTCTCCGCAGAGGCTCTAATTCTCTTCCGGAAATAATTGATTTTTGGCCAAAATCGATTTTTCAAAAAAGTGAATGTTTGAATAACTTTTTAAAGAATCGATTTTTTGGGCCAAAAATCGATTATATTTGCTATCCAAACACACTGATAAGCGGCTCCGCAAGCTGCAGGCTGCCCTCCTCTCGGCTCTCGCTCACTATTTACAACGGCAGCATGCTGAAACGCCCTAGTCTGATGCGATCGGGTTTTGGCGGAATCTCAGCGCAATTATTTCTCTTCAAAAATTCAACTTCCCTCAGGCGGCTCTATAAATTAATTTTCTTATCTTTACTCGCTGTCTAAACTCAATTCAAAATTCAGGGTTAGGGTTCTGTGTCCGCGCAAGGCAATTATAATGAAGGCTTCTCTCAAATTCCGCGACGAACAAAAGCCGCTTTTCAGAGCCAAAGTTCCTCTCAACGTCCTGGGCTTGCCGTTCCAATCCGGCATAGTAGCTGGCGAGTCCAAGGAGCTCACTCTTAATCTCAGCTCCTTCTTCGAATCTGGTCCGGCCGTCAAGATCGCCTACCGCCCCAATGACTCGTTCAATCCCTTTTCCCTCATCGTCAAGACAGGGACAGGACCGTTCGGTTCGCCCTTCTCCAGTTCCATGTTGATGAGTGCCGAGTTCAATTTGCTGGGTTGTGGAAACGGGAATCCTGTCTTCATGCTCCATTTTAAACCTCGATTCGGGGATTTCTCTTTCAAGAAGTCGCAGTCTTCGATTTTTGATCCCAAAGTCTTCGGCTCACAGAATGGCACCGCCTCGGATGATGATGGGTCCGTTGAGTTGGTGGACTCGCCGGTGATGAACTCGTTCTCCGGCAAGAAAATTTCGATGCTGGCTACTCGTCCTCCCTCTGCGGGTGCCATTGCCAATCTGTTCTCCGGTATGGAAGTGGCAGCAAGGACAACACTTCCGGTTAAAGGACGAGCCGTGGTGAACTTCCGATGGGGTGTTCGTGTTCCGGCGGAGCTGAAGTGTCGCGATAATGTGGCGGCTGGCATAGCATTTCAGAAGATTCCGTTTTTGGTGATGGATAAGATTGGGGTCGAGCACTTAGACGGCGGGGACTCCAAGGGGAAAGGCAGTAAAAGAGCGGGCCCAGATTCGGCATTGCCAGGGAATGCTGACGTGGCAGAGGCGTGTCTTTCGGTGAAACGGCAATTGGAGGTCTTGCAAGCTGAGAATGGATTACTGAGGAATGCCGTGGAAGATCTCCGGAGGGAAATATCCGGCGCCAGCTCCATTGAAGGATCAGATTTCAGCAAGTACAGAGAAGTTGAGAGGAATGGTATGAAACCTTCCAATGGCAAGAATGATCGACGTAATAACGAAAGGAAAAGGTCCAATTTCGACGGTTTTCCTCCAAAGTCGACGGAGGCTGATGTGAGTGAAGAATTAAAGAAAGCTCTGAAGGGTGCTTCTGGCACTTGAATTCGTTGACATGTTGATCAGAGATTTGCTTAGTATGATAGTTTTTAGTTTCAGATCAGTTATTATATTATGTACTTTTCTGTCGTGCAGGTTTCCTTAGTTATGTGATATAAACAAGGAAGCTTATGGGTGTTCGAGCCTTCATCCAAAACTCCAAATGTATAGTTTCATATTTAGCTTTATAACACGCCATCACAAATATAACCAGAAATTTGAATCCACGACGTGAGAAATAAGTAGTGCCATTCAAAACTCAACATTACCTGCTCTAGATTACATCCTATTATTCTTCCTACCAACTTGATGAGAATAAATTCCTTTAAAATTCGAGTCAGCATATGTTGTGACGTGCTAGCCTTCACGGTTCAGTCCAGCTACTGCAGTCTTGCAGAGGATCTTCGGGAAGCAAAACCAATAGGAATGGCATGTGTTGGTGAGAACTCTGATATTTAACGAAATATCATATCACAGATGTCTTGAACTGGAAAGATCCTTTTCATTTTGTGATTACCTGGATTTCTTCTTGCGGCAAAATTTGACTGTGGTGTTAGAGTTTATCGCCTGTTTACATGATTAAATCGATGCACTGGGATGATACTTTTGTTGAGGACATGGAATCTCTATATCCGTAAACAAAGCAATTTTACAGTCCCATACAGACTTGAAAAATTTGGTTTTGCGCCTTAGACACGCGAGTTCTCCATGTACTTAGTAGCCACGGGCACCAAAAATGAGTCAGGACGGGCAAAAAACGAAAAAATGACACAAAAAGTGCATCAATAGGACGACCATTTGCGGACCATTAATGAGCTTGGGTTGGTTCTTTTAAGGGCATCACTCGCCTCACAATTTGACTCCATGTGAGCTTGAACATCCAAGGATAGTTTTCTCTACAAGCAGCTCCAGTGCTCTCATCCCCTATCCATTAGTTGCCCTGGCAAGTAGGGGTGTTCTCCATCTGCAAATAAAGCGCATGGGAAATAAGAGTATTGAAACTTAAAAAGGGCAGGGATGCTTCTCTTCTGCCACTTTAACAAGGTACCACCCAGTTATAATTATCAGATATGCACTTAAATCTGTGTCCACTAATCATTTTCCTAACATCTTCTCCCCCCTTTCTAACCAAATGATAAAAAGAAAAATGATAAAAAAATTTTAAAATAATCAATTAATTCAAGTTAAGTGTCAAATATCAAAATCTAAAATTTGCAAGTTCATCTTTCAATTTAACAACTATGTTGTGATGAATTCACGTGTTTTTCAAATTTTAACATGGTTGAAAAATAATTATTTTTCTAGTTAAAATTTAAAATATAAATTTCAAATTCATCACAACGAAGTTATAAAATTAAAAAATTGAATTGTGAATTCCTAAAATTTAACACTTGGCACCTATTTTGAATTACTCTTCATTTTCCCACGATAAAATTTCCAAAAAAAAAAAATGTTGTAAAGACAAACGGATGGAAGGGGGTGCATCAGGATTTTACCGTAAAAAATGCTGAAACAGACTGTAACCCCCTATCTAATAATTTAAAATTTGGCCCCCCACCTATTGGGTGCTAGATCCGTCCCTCATCCTTCAATACAATTAATATATGAAACACCCCCCCCCCCCAAAAAAAAAAAGGAAAAGGTTGCATTAGACGATAAGGTGCAGCAACATAATGAAGGCATCTATTTGTCACCACTTTCACAATCAGATGCATCTGCTAGCTTGGCAATTGCGTCAACAAGGGCTTGTTCATGCTCCTGCACAATCAAAAGTGAATAATAACATAGGAGCAAGAAGGTCTGAAAAGCAATACAGGGTGGTCAGCAATAGTACTTTCAGCATTTCCTTTGCCCTCTCCAGTTCCATAGGATCTGGATCACTCTCGGCTATAACCCTCTCCACCTGTTAAAGCAACATCATTTTTCTAAACAAAAAAGAAACGTTTTAATAACTCTCTCAGTCTTAATAAAATTGCTTGGAAATGAAATATACCTCCTGAACCAGTAAATCTGTGTCTGGGAATTCAATATCATCTAAAACTCTATCTCCAATACCATTTTGTGGTGGGAAAAATTCTTTTCTGATATGACTTTGAACCCCAGCATGTCCTCTCCCTCTTCCAGCAGCCACAGTGTTACCACCGCGGCAATGGAATTTCTTGACTCCACGACATTGCCCACTATGCCTGCCTCTATGGGTTGTGGCTGGATCTTCATCTTCCCATCGTATATCCTCTGGTGAGATCTGTGATATGCCATAAATATCTTTAAATATGAAATATCATCATTTTGGACTTTATCAGATACATACTAAGTTATTTAAATCATAAAGAAACTTAGTTATTGCAATCAATTAGAACCAACTGCTAACTAAACAAGAAACATGATTTATTCTGCATAAACAATTAACTAGCAAAACCAAGATTTTTCCCTCGGGTTCCTGTTTAATTATCCTTATGGATGAGATGTAGATATAGTTGTTGTCTTCTTGTTCATTTCTTTAGTTAATACAACCATTCAATGAACACAATGATTGATCTTGGGAATGCTATTGCTACCTTTTGCTACAACGAAGTAGCAAGATTGACTTGCCCTCCCTGTTTCGAAATAGTGGAGCTATGCATTGTACGTAAAATTTTCTTTTTCCCCCTTTTTTTTTTTTTTTCCCGGCCACCGCTGTGTCTTAAGTTTGATATTATTATTTTTGCTAATATATTTCTCAATGTTGCTTCATTCTAAGTTGCAGTTAAAGGGTAGATTAGTGACAGATGTGCCATATGTAGGAAATACCTCTTTAAGATCAACCCATTCCCAAGTCTCATTTGCTGTATTAATATCATAAACCAGAGCATGCCGACCCTGCAAACCATGGATATTCAGAAAGGATTGCTAAAAATATCCAAGAAATATGTGTGTTAGTGTGTGTGTGTGTGTACGAAAATTAAGTTTCCAGTGACATTTTCCCTTTCACTTCAAGGGCTTTTGGCCCCTCATATCATATGGAGGTTTGTCAGACTCCAAAATCTGGATAATTAGTTACAATGGAGATAACGTATATGTAAGATGTATCTATAGTCAAGATGTTTGACAGCTATATACAAGGACCTAAAACACACCTCAGCAGCATTATAGTCGGTTATCACAGCCTCATAAAAGTGATTGTCTTCAGGCCATCTAGTCCAAACCTTCTTTCCAATATATGGATCAAAAGTTGCCACTTCAGCAGGCGCATTAGATGGAAGGACACTAGAAGAACTGCGATTAATGAAGCGCCTACCTCCAGCAGACCCTGAAGAAGGACAATGCATAGGCTTCACCAAAGGCAAACTAGGAAATGACTGACCCTGCAGCCAAAAATTGAAGATCAAAATCAAAGTTGGGTAAATTCATGATTTTTCTCTACTCTTTAATGAATTGAATAGTAGTGCCAGGATCATGCATACGAACTCTGGCTCAAAACAATTCCTTAACTTGCAGCTAACAATGAAAACTGCAATGCATGGAGCTACAAATACTGCTTTAAAAGCTCATGTCACATAACATACAGAAGAAGCTACCGATTGGGATGTCTTCTGTTTCTTATGGGAAGCTGAAACTGTTGGACTGGGCAAAAAGTCATAAACAGGCAGAGAATTGCTGCGCCTTGCAGGTTGATAACAACCAGTTTGTCTCCATTCCCTGTTTACAATCCCCACAATGTAAATCTGAAAAAAGACAGAAGCAGCAAAATTCTTGTCTCTTTTGGCTACAAATTGCAACTGTTGAAAGGTGATGTACCGTATGCGCTGGATAATCTCATCAGCATTAACCCTTGTAAGAAGCTCTCTATGCTCATCATCTGAAACTCTCAATTCTTTTCTAAGCTCAGTTATCAAACCTTCTTTCTCCTGATGAATAAACGTAAAATGGAAATGAACCTTTTAAAGGGGGAAAATACATAGACAATGTAAGCAGCATGGAAAGAACTGAAGACGTGCATGTACCCAAGTAAGAGCATCGGACTGAGCTTTAAAAGCACGCAGGACAGAAGAGTATGCTTCCTGCTCAAGCTGGTGAATCTGAGACTCCATGTCACCGTGAATTTCAGGATGTGGAGTGAACCTACAGATCTTCCACCGTCTGCAATATTGCTACTTCTCAGATTTCTATTTTGATTTGAGGTAGGAAAATCACCGTCAGTGCCTGAAATTGGCAAAAAAGGAATGAGAATTTCTAAAATTTCTCAACATGCACTAATGTACACTTTGAACTTAGAAATGCTTTTATAAGTGAATATTACTGATCAATACTATTCCTTCAATCTACAAACAAGCTAGGGAAACATCTATTCTTTGTTGTTTACCATTGTCAGCGCAGAGTAAATGATCCTTCCTTCACTCTCCCTCCTCAATTCTCTCTCCTTGGCACTCTGAGCTCCAGTGAAAATTCACTTTATTGGACTTCAAAATTTTGGCCAAGCTTAAAGTCTATTAGGCATATGAACGTGGTGACAAGTCTATTAAGATGCACTGCGAACAAATAAAAGCAGACTTCTGTTGCTTCAGTGGTTCACACCAAGCCTAACAGACAAGGGAAAATATGGGAGCAGACTTCATAAAAGTTAAGAATGTTTCATGCATGATATGAGCCCCTAAATTTGAATTTCGGGTAATATGGTATTTACAAATCAGAGTTGCATGCACACAATTAGCAATTGAAGGATTTCTATATAAACTGTCAGTTCGATCTTTGTCCATTTACCAACTTGCTCAACTCTGGCACGGTTCATACCACATATAAAATGACCCTAGAAAGAAACTTTCCCGCGTAATTTGAGGGAGTAGAGTTCATTTGCACCTATATATAAGCTTATGCTACAATACCAATCGAAGGATTCCGTTGAAAATTACAATGTCAGGTTCATGTAGAATCGACTTGGCGATCGGTTTGCGACCAATTAAAGACCGTTCCAAAAGAGGAAAGAAAACCGTGAATTTAACACTACGAGCTAGGAGTCGGCCATCACCGGAAGTTCCGAAACACAGAAATTTCAAGATAAGTTGACAATTGACAACCTTGGAGACATCCAAAATCCCGATTCGTTTCCAGATGTTTCGACAAGCATTGGCACAAAAGAAGGCACCTCGTCCGACAACTCACATCCAATCAACCGAGTCAATTTCACAACCGCACAGCAAATCAAGACAAAACATTTCACCATATTTTGGACGGTTCTAACAAACGATTAGAGCGAGCGAAAAACTGCGTGTGGATAAAGTACGAGGAACTCTCACCGCTACTGTGGGAAAGTTGATAATCCAGGAAAAAGAAATGCAATGTGAGAAAACAGGGATCTAACAAAGAAAATGACGAGGTAGAAGGTTGTTGGACAACAAGCAGAGACACAGAGTGAGGAACAGCAAGGGGAAGTGGACAGAAAAGTGTGAACGTTAGGGAGCGTGTGAGGAACATGTTGGGAGCAAAAGATGGCGCTTTATAGTGTGTTGATGAATCGCCGTTGTGCGTTGCGTCCCTCGTCTCTCGTAACCGCCTGTTGACCACTCCACACTCCTCCTTCTTCCACATCAAGGACAGGTCGCCACATCAACTCTGCAAAGGCATAAATTTAAACAAAATACCCCGTTTTTTGCCATATATTATTATTATTATTATTTCTCCAACAAGACAAAGAAAGGAATGGCATTAATAATTAGATAAATAAATCCAGGTACATTAAAAAATAAAAGAACCTGGAATAAAATAATGTTGCAAATGGTATGTCAATTGTTATGCCAATTGTATGTTCATCAATTAATTCACATGTAGAAACATTTATAAATAAAAACACAACGAAAATAAAATAATATTTAAAAGTGAACAACTGAATATAATTCGACCAGATAATATTTTGAATAAATAACATATATAAGATTATTATTTTAGGCTTGACATGAAGAATGTTGGGGAAAATCAGGTTTTTTTTTTTTTTTTTAGACGATGCTGATTTGAGTGAAAAAACGGCTCAGAGGCTGAACAATTATTTGGGCTTTAGGCGAAGGGAAATTGAAAACTGTTTGTCAGGAGATATTAGAAAAAAAAAGCCCATTGTTGGGAAAGTTAACATCAATGTATATAGACCGACATCCAGAAAAAGGCCTCAAGACCGTTTGGGCCTAACAAACAAACAGGCCTGAACTCAATTATGGACATTTCTTTGCTTTTTTGTTGGGTCATTTGCTACCCTTTCCAATGCCAACTGTCCTTAGCTTGCACAGGTGAATCCATCAAGAACACGACCCATTTAGAGTTCGGACTATTTTTTGTTCTTAATTTATCTGGAAAGGGCAAACTTGTATTGATAATCTTTATTGCTAGGTTGGCTAAGTAAAAGGAATTAAGTTAATCTGACGGATAAAATTAAGTTTAAAAACTAACATATGACAAAAGAAAAGGACTTACAAACTTTAGTCTTAATTTTTTAAGTTAAAATATATAAAAAAAAAAATTCACTAACCTTGCACATCTATTATCTCCCCCTTTTCTGGGAAGTCTTGGTTTTGCCCGGGATTATATCTTGATTGTAATATGTTTCTCTAACAGGAAAAAAGGGGGAAATCATGTTCTTAGCCTTTGGTCTGAATTCTCACGGACTTGGTAATTGCATTACTTTTTTCCGCGAGCTAGCGCATTTGCCTGGGAGCTACCAGCGAGCAAAGCCTGGGATGCAGACACTAATTGATAACCATACGATGAAGATCAGACAATACGCATGCTCATATAAAATAAAATTTCCAAGAACAACCATGGACTGCCCAAAGCTCCATACAACGGAATCATAGTATAAGCTGTCATGAATGAAGGTTGGTCCAAGATCTACTTCTACTCATTAATCGGACCGGGCAATTATCAACTACATCTACTTGTTTTGTAGCCTTTAGGGCATTGACTAACCCAACTAAGAGCCACGTGATTTACTCCAAGGCTTGGCCGTAGGGATGAATTCGAATGTTTGTTGGAAAACCCTCGGGATACGTTTGAAGCATCATCTTCAGCACTTGAAATGTACTATTACTCGAACTATGATATCACCCAGCCACATGGGCTAGGCTAAACTAGTTACAGATGATTGTCTATGTAAAGAGAATGGCCTTGCTGATACGATTTGAATTCTGATTCTGAATAAGCAAGGGTCAAAGTTCCACGTCATAAGTCTCCGCATAGGCGTGGAGTGTCCCTGTTATTATAGTAATCTCCAACATGGCTAGTGGGCCTACGTCATGTGAGGTCTGGAATAAAAATCTTCGATCCCATCTTGCAACCTCGGGAAACAAGAAGAATCTTGACTACAAAGGAAAGAGAATAAATTTCAAACTTTCCAAGTTTAAAATCTTCAGGGAGCTACAGTTTTTTTAGGTAACTATCACAGTCTTGTGCATCAGACTGACTCTAAAATATAAGTATTCACAAAGTTTATTGTTGTATTCATATCATTGCCGTGTAAAGGCCCATCTCCCCCAAGCCAATTACGTATAGTACAAAAGCCGCAGACAGACCATTTTATTTAACTAAAATATTGGGATTTGACATGTTTCTACAAGAAATATAGAAGCATATATCCATCTAAGGTGAAAGGACAAAGAAAAGGACAATCAAAAAGTAGTGGAAACAGATAAAATAGAAAGGACTTGGTGTAGTCGAGAAGGTTACTATTTATAAGTAAAAAGGGAGTTTGGCTAGCAATAATTCACTAATGGTCCTGGTTGAACTAACTAAACTAATCCAAGGGACAAAACCACGACTTTGACTGACAATGCTTGTGAACATGGGTTCTGAAAGTAGTTGTTTTAGGTTCACGTGCTTCTCACATTGGTTCTCCATAGTCTGAGAACTATTTGAAGATCGTAGCATACAGAACACAGTCAGAAACAGTATCAGTCAATCATGCATCACATGATGAGCTGCTTCAAGCTTCAAATATAGTAAACAATAGAGAGAAATAGAATTGTGCTTTTGTATTCTTTGGACAATTTGACCATGATACTATAATATATATATATATATATATAATATGCTATATTTTTAAAAATATTTTTTAAAATATTATAAATTTTAAAACTTAACTTCAATGATACCAAATTTTAATTATTTTCTGCATAACATTACAAAACTTAACTTCTATCAAGTTAAATTCTGTAGAATTATTTTTTAAAAAGTATAGAAGCCAAGTTCTATACTTATATTTAAATAAAAAAATAAAAAATTAATGTGATATACGCGATAAGTTATGTTTATTGTAACTTCATCTCAATATATAACTATATTTTATAACTTTTTTCCCTTCATCCTTTGTCGTCAAAGCCAGTAATTCAGGTTAAACCTGATGGGTTAACCCGAATTGGTCAAAAAAATTTAAGGTCAAGCTTAAAAAAATATTTTTTTTAATTTTCTTGCCAATTACCTCAAATACCCAAACAAAAAAAATTTTTATTTCTAAAAAATATAAAATATAATTAAATATTAATTACTTCTTTAATTTTTAGGTTTTTTTCTACTAAAATACTATATATTTGAGTCTCATACATTATTTAAGTATCAAAAGATATATTTCATATTTTTAAAAAAATAAAATAATTAATTTTAAAGTAAAAATTAATTAAAATGATTTTAAAAATAAAATTCTGGTATTTAGGCCGAGTTTGACTATTTGGCCATTTCAGCCGATCATGTTCGGTTCAAGCCAATTTAGGTCAGACTTAATTATAAGTGTAATTAATAATTTTTTATTTTATAAAAAATATAAAATATTTTTTGATATTTAAATGATGTATAGGACTTAAATATATAATATTTTAATATAAAATAACCTAAAACTTAAAAAATTAATTAATATTTAATTATATTTTATATACTTAAAAAAAATTATTCAGGTATTTGGGCTAATAGGCATGAACATAAAAAAATTATATTTTTTTAAGCTGATCTTAAATTTTTTGAAGCAGGTTCGGCTTTACCTGTCAAGTTTAACTCAATTACTGATTTTAGCGACAAGGAAGGAAGGGAAGAGAATATGAAGTATAATTATATATTGAGATGGAATCACAATAAACATAATCTGCTACACATGTTACATCAATTTTTTATTTTATTTTTAAATATAAATATAAAATTTGGCTTGATAGAAGTCAAGTTCTATACTGTTGCACAAAAAAAATTGAAATTTAGTATCATTGAAGCTAAGTTTTAAAATTTTTAGTATTTAAAAAAATATTTTTAAAGGTATAGTATATTGATAAATATCTCTCTCTGTTTTTTTTTTTTTGGATAGTACCATGATCAAATTGCCTGTTCTATGTCAACATTCACTTGATCTCGTAACGTAAACCTAACACCGTTGATTAGCGAAATGGTCCAAAGCGTTCAATGTGCTAGTTTGTTTTCCAAGCAGTTCCTGTCTTTCTAGGAAATGATATAAAATAGTTAGTGGCGAGCCACGTGAAAAGGCATGTGTGCTTTTCATATAAACCAGATCCAGTTCTTCAAATCAGAGGCCTCTTCTTCTCAGCCCATTTTCGTTTCTGAATGAAACCATACTCATGAAGATCATCAGTAGCAGAGTTGTGCGTGCTGTCTTGACCTTGGTTCTGGTTCACTTGCTTTTGTTCTCTGCGTTCTGTTTTGGCCATGAACAGAGCTTCACAAGAGAAACAAGCCTTTCAAGGAAGCTGCTGTCATCACCTATGTCCGCTGTTTCGACCAGCGTTGGAAAATTAAGTGGAGGCAAGAAGCAGAATAAAAAAGCAACGGAGCAGAGTTTAAGGAAAGCACCGGCAAGTGTTCCAAATCCTACCCAGAACAAGTAGGAAAATCGGACAATTGTGCTTGAGATAGCACTCAGCAGCTAGGAGAGTGTCTTTCTGATCTTGCCTTCTTTCTTGTTCTTTTAATTAGTCGTCCTTTTCTGTTGTGAGGTTTACCTGTAGTGATGCTGAAGGAATAGGGGGAAGTAGAACGCAGAAAATGTGCATATGTAACACTAGAATTAGTCAAGTATAATCAGGAAATTTGATCCCAAAATCCTATCTGAGTCTATATACCAACTTTAATTCTGGTGATCAATTTTGTTGAACTTGACTGGTTGCTGCTCTTACTTCTGCATTTCTAGCGTAGAGATTTACATGCGATAATTTGTGATAATGAAGAGATGAAATTATTGAGTCTTGGATCACACACACGCTTTGGCTTGTGTCGTTAAGTGAGGAATGATGGGAGGAGAAGGGACGTGGAAGGTGCAGGGATACAACTTCTAGGTATAAAATGATGCTTTACAGCCAAAAAGTTGGGAAACCCCTGACGGTGATGTAGAAAATTACGTGAGGATGGTGGGATCTGGAGATTGATCTTCTGCCTCTTGTCCCATCATGACGAACGTTTTGCGATCATCGCTCTATACCAAGAGGACAAGCAATGTATAATGACTTTGCTGTCTATGTTTCCTTACATAATCTATATTTTTGATTGCATCTCTTTTTTGTATCTCTGATGGTATTAATCCGATTTAAATATAAGAGTGGTGGACCCAATTATATTGCAGATAAGTCAATAATTTGATTGTGGTTTTACATTCCATTTAAAGGTCCACTTAATCTATCAAACTCTAATCAATATTCAAGAAAAACTCAGTCCGAGGACTGGGGAGGGATTCTAAAGTCGTTGAAGAATAGAGCAACATCATTGCAAGCAAGGTTCGTTGATTTTGAATCCTAGTGTTGGGTTATGTGCATGTGGGTGTAGATTTTTTTCCCATCATTTTGGTTAAACCCATAAATAAGTAATAAAGTATTTATTAATATAAAAAAGTGAAAACAGAAGGATCACGCTCAATATTCTAAAGAAAGAAAAATCTAATTATCAATAATGTATGTTTTTCTTTTTTTAGAAAAAGGAATATACTGACGCTCACCATACGGAATACTTGCAAATTATCGGAGACCCATGCGTGAGCCTTTGATGGTTGCGGGTGAGCCCCAAGTGTGAGCTACCCATGGGCTTTTTTGCTGCAGGTACGTACCAAAGTAGTCGTACAAATGATGAATGTTGGGGTTCGAACTTCGAAGTTAACTAATGATGGGTCATGGCCCAATTCAAATTGGGCTCATAAAGTTGTTCTGTTGATCTGTTCACCTTATATCTCTCCATTACAATGTTTTGAACATTCTATTGTAGGAGGCTGAGTTCAATGAAAGGGATTAATTTTTCATATTGTAATAAACTAATATTTGAATCTTCACTATGATAAGTGTCTACATTTAGTACTCGACCATACTGTTATATCAATTTAATTTTACTCACATTTAAAAAGCCTAATATATAATATTATATTGCTAAGCATGAAAGGGGCATAAAATCTACTCGATCATCCCATCCATTTGATTTCTCACTTTAGAGAAACCAGATCCAGGCCAGCATGAAATCCCCAGAGGTTTTACGCGTTCCCTTTTATGTTTAAAGGCAGCCTATTTATCAGGTAACAAGAAGACCAAAAGAATCACACTTGGTTCTCCATATTTATTATACAAAGCACCTAAAGAAGTTTTGAATAATAAAGCAGAACACACAGGAGTACATGAGTGTGGCACCCATAATTATTATGCCTTATCTCTCTTCTTTTACTGTGTGCTTGCTTGGTAAAGCATTCTTGACTGTGCCCTTGGCTCTTTTTCTTCCATCCGGCTTATATACTCATGAAGAGGTTAGAAGTGTTAATATTCATAGATATGCAATTTTGATTTTGTAAATTTAATATTTAGATATCCAGACACAATATATCCTCTCTTACTGCCTGAGTGCCGAAGCCCGAAGGATTAATCACAGCTGAGAATCCTCCAATTCTTTTATGCAAGCAGTCCAATCAAACCTTCCAACGTTTTATTATTTACTTTCTTGACTAATCATAATTTGGCCTCATGCAGAGACCACCGGTGGCTCACATGGCAACCTTGCTAACATTTTTATTCTCCTTTGTTTATTATCATAATTGATCATCATTGATTTATGTATTCACCAGATCTTTCCAGGCTTCTTCAACATCAGACACTAATTAATTATTTACTTGTCTATTCTCAATAGAAGTTAGACTTGTCTTTCCAGTAGGAAGAGAGGGAGAAACTTGATCGCACATTTAATTATTTTACTAGAAGAAAACAAATTTAGCTTTGATTAAGAGCCCTTGTACATGTCTATTTATAAGAACGAGGAATACAGGCTGGCGTTAAGTTATTTTTTTGGAACAAGGAATCAATGGAAGTTTCCATGTAATTATTTTATGGTTTACCATAGAGACTGCAGAAATGCACTAGAGAGATAGAAGAATGTTGTTCAAGAGGATTACTAGAATACCTTTACTTCTTGAGTTTGGACAAATTGGGTTAAATGAAACTTAAAGTATGAAGCAGGCAAAAAATTCACGAGAAAGGTACAATGGGTAACATTATTTAGTTATATTTGTTAGGATATTTGGTTGGACCAACATAAGCATGTCTTTGATGAAGATGCGCATCAGGAACATATCATGAAAAATTCTAGCTTCTTTAGAGCTTGTTTGGATTTAGATCTTATCATACTAGCCCCCTCTTTGTCTTTTGAGATCAAATGCTCAAGGGAAATGTTCTTGAATAGGAATAATGTCTATAAATTGAAAGCAGATGAATGTATTATTATGAATGGTAACAGCAGCTGCAAGGGATACATTTGCATTGCACATGATAATTGGATTGAGGGTTCAGTGTGAAACTTGTTAGTGTACGACCTACAATTGCGGAGCTCCTTGCAATTATCAATAGTTTGAATCTTTCCTGGGCCCAAGGCATCCACCCTATGGACATTTTGTGACTATATTAAATCTATTTTATTTGTGACCAAAAGGGTGTGAGAAATCTCACCCCTTTAAGGATATTGGAAATAATGCTCATGTTTTGTGTCATAGGGATTGAAGTCTATCTATTCACTGTGTTGATAAAGAGTCTAATATTTATGCTGACTATTTAGTGAAATTGTCTCATAACTTAAACATTAATTTTTGTATTTTTGATCATCTACACTTTTTATATAAAAAAAGGTAATTGATGAAAGAGTCATACTAAATGTTACTTCTTTAATGTATTTCTTTTTCGAACATGAACACACTTTTCGATTGAGAAAGACTACTTGGACCATCCCAGCCCCTCAAACACTATAAGTAGTGTCTAATGCAATCCCCTCCCCACCCCCCCAAAAAAAAAGTCACTATCTACCCTATTTTTTTATTTAAACAAAACCAAATTGCATCATAGTTATTTATAGGAATATACTTATATGTATCATATGTATACAATAAAATATGCATACATTTTTTTTATTTGTACTTCTTTGATTCTATATATAGGGCAAAAAGAGAATATTTGTTAGGGTCTTATTTATAAAATGCCTCAATGATTATTGTGTCTATTTTTACTCATGTTAAATGCTAGGAATGTTATTAAATTTTAGAATATTTTATTTTTAAAGTATGTATATTCAATAAAGATAAAATTAAAAACTTATTAAATGTCTATATAAAATTAATGAAATTTAAAATTTTTCTTGATTTCAGTAAAAATGCAGGGAGCCAGTGACTTGTAATTTATAAATAACGTTGGAGGAAATATATTTTAATAAAAATATAATATATTATAGCATTTAGTTATTTACATATATGGTATCTTGTATTTTTTTCAATTTTCTTCAAATACTTATATAGTTATACTTCTAGTAATTATCATATAATAATATATTTCAACTAATAAAATTATTTTTAAAAATTAAATATACATTTATTTTTTAAAAAAAAATCCCGCCGCCACCCAAAAAAAAAAAGGCTGGTTCCACCCCTGTCATCAACCATAACATCTACGAAATTAACAACTCTAGCCTGTCCTCGTCATGGACGCGAACTTGATCAATTGTTTGCTTTACTTGCAAACAAGAACGTTAAGCATAGAAGATATTGTTGGATGCGCGCGCGCGCGCACACAGCTTTAACAGCATATCCTTCCGATTTTAGAGTTACGTCTAGCTGTCGGTAGTAACAGTGGAGTGCGTGCTTTGTTGATATACTGATCACAATTACCTATACAACGGGGACCATTACCTTATATTACTATTATCCACATCAGCTCAAGATTAAGATTCTTGATTACGAACCCAAAAATATTAGTATCTTTCTGTCCGTGTAACTTCCGCTCAGAGTCGTACAGATTCGCACCTTCCAATAATTTTTCCCTTTTCTCTCATGGTTTTCAAAATCTAAGATAAAAACTCGACAAGTAGGGGTTGGAGCAGGTGAGTTTGGGCAAAGACTCAGTCCACTCTCGAGTGATACGTACGTGAAGATGCAAACAAAAATAACCCAAATGGATTAAATGCGAATTCTGTAAAATTCATGGGTCTGTGCAGGCACAAGCTTAAGAAGTTGGGATAGACAAACGGAATTGGCAAGAGATAGCGTTTAGAATAGAAGGTTCATGAAGAAGAGGCTGGAAAGCAGCCTCAGCAACCAAATCTTAACAAAGAAAATTGGCAACAAGATATTTCATTCAGCCAGCCCATACAAACCAGAAGCGAACAATCGAGTAGTGCCAAAAATTGGTTTTAACAAAGGATAAGATGTTCTAGTCCACTAATTCAGACGTGTCCGGAGGAGAGGACTTTTTGGATGCTAATAAATTTATACCATTCGTTTAATCTGCACACTTCACAATTTTATTTAATTATATGCATATTAGTAGCAAAGCAGTTCACGTAGTTTTCTTTTGCTTTTTTTTTTTAAAGGTTTGTTATATGCAAAAGATTCCGGTGAAAGAGAGATTTTGAGATGGAGACTGGGTTCAATATTCAAATCCTGTGAGTTTTGAAGCTCAGAACCGCCATGACCATATCGACAAAAGAATTGCACAATTCCCCAGGAACCCCCCATGTACGTACAATTCTGCAAACACCTTGTTCCTCTTTTGGGAAGTCACAATAAAGCAAAAGGCACAGAGATATGACTCCAGAAGATGATTAAGTTCCCCCCATGATAGTAATTAGAAAACTGAAATTGAACGGGAAAAGCAAAAGAAACTGAACATGCGAAACAGTAAAAGGATCCCCAATAATCACCTTTTGTCTGTGTTTCTTATTTTTACATGCTCCTGGCCAACATTTCTTGAAACCTCCTGTCGGACTCCTGCTTCTCCAACCTAAACTTCTCGTGACAGCTCTCAATGAACATTTCTGCTAGCATATCAATATCCTCTTTAATTTCCTGCACATCCGTACCCTTATCCTGAACTTTCTCCTCCAGCCACTGAAGATACCCTGCGAGCTCTTCCGAATCGTCATAAGAAATGTGCAGGTCTTGTTGCTCTGCCTCTGAAATCACACTTCTCCAACTCGAATCGTGGCTCGAATGGTTGGAAGGCAAGCCGTTGAAGACCCGTGCTGGGACTGGCAAGACGTGAGAAGGCTTGGATGAACACCAGTTATAGTGAAGCCTGAAGGAACCTAATATTATCTTCTGCTTTTTATCGTGGATGGCCTGGTTCTTCTTGAGAATATCGAGGATAATGTTCTTGACTTTGGAGAGTGCACGAATGATTCGGCACATGTGGGAGACTAAGATGGTGTTCATGAGGCTTTTGAATTTCGTGAAGCTTATGGATGAAGATGTATACCTTTCTGAGAGAACTTGAAGAGGGTGCGGCGTTCTGAGATGAGCCGGGCTAAACATTTTTGGCCAATGTAAGTGTCTGTGGGTGCACTTGGAGGAGACTCAAGGCTGGACACACACACACACACAGACAGACAGTTTAAGACAGCTGTAATTTATATGGGAGGATAAACATTTGGATTAACATTTTGCCCCTCGACTTTTTCTTTATTTAAAGGTCTGCCATCCTCTCTTTTGACCTTCTGGTAGACTGGGGATAATGGCATGAGACCCCTTCCAAGTTTTTTAAAATTTTTACTTGGGCTTTGCATCGTGGTAGCGCCACAGAGGCTTACAGATTCATGGTAACTTTATTTTTTTTTTTTGAAAATTATAAATCTCATATAAAAAAATTAATTATTATAAAATTTATCAACAAATGAAGTAATATCATTTCAACGTAATACTCCTCGGCATTTTCTTAAAATTCAATTCAATTTGTGTTAAAAGTGGAAAGAGCAATCATAGAGCCTAAATATTATTATATCAAGTATGCATAAATTGCTTGGGCATTTTCCCATACATTAAATAACTCGCTGGGAACGTGGACTTATGTTTCATTAGTGGGCAGAACTTTCGTCCCAGTGTTCAGCGACGAACGGTAGTATCCTGTAGGCTTATACTTTGACACGTGAATTTACTAGAATTTTATTAAGGAAGATGATGTAATGGAGAGTGGCATCGGAATATTGGGGAACGCCAATCGGGTCAACGATCACATGAGCATCTTAGGAAAGAGTCGTCTCATTCAATTCTTGGCAATGTGTTATTAAATATATTATTAATAAGGTGCCGATCTCCATCTTGACTATTAGTTTATCAGTGTTTTCTGATTATGATCAATATATACATTATACATTTAAGTAAAACATTGTATTAGTCCGGGGATATGCTTAAACGGTTTTTTGTGTGCAATGGCTTTTGTTTTTTATACTTTTAAAAATGATACTTCCTCCATCCCAAATTATAAAATATTTTTAGACAAAATCTCACATACTAATAAATCTCATTAAATACACTTAACAATATTATCTTTTTAAAATAAAAAAAATAAAATTTTAAAAATATTTATTATTTAATATATTAAAAAAATGGACAAAAATTAATTATAGAGAGATAATGGATAATATTAGGATCAATACATTTAATAAAACTTTAATCCATTCAAAGTATCTTATATTTTTTAATAAATTTTTTTTAAAAGTATCATATAATTTAGGATGAAGGGAATATAATATAATCTCTAATGTCAATAAATACTAATCTTGACCGTTAATTGACAAAAAATAACATTAAGAATTACCAAAAAAATTTAGTAAATGATTCAAAAATTACAGAAAATGATCAAGAAAATATTATTGATCATTTTTTGTATTTTTTGAATTTTTTTCTGTTATTTTTTATTAACTAATAATCAAAATTAATTTTATGAGCGGTAAAAACCATATTATTTTAAAAAATTAAAAAAGAATATTATTTTAAAAATATTTTCTTTTTTTTCCCGTGCAGGGATTAAAATATATACTAATAACTATTATATTTTTATTAATTATTACTTATTAGTAATTATCTTTGTTATTAGTAGTTTTTTAGTCATAGACAAGGTAATTAAATGTTATTCATATACTCTCTAATAAGGTGTAATCATTATCTTTTTTTTAAATATTTCTATTAAATATATTACTTTATATTTTTTTAGGGTAAAACACCCCGTTAAATAAAAGTAAATATAAAAATATATGATTAATTTAAAGATAAATAACTACTTTATTAGGGATAAAATTTAATTAAAAATATCTTATATTTTTAAATGGAGGGCGTATAAGATTATTAATTTTACTTTTATCGAGTTTTTTCATCGTTTATATTAAATGAATTACCAAGATTTAAGAAGAGCTTTCAGGCTTTAATTTGTTAGATTTCTTCCATTAAACATGCTCAAGAATAATACTCTCTCAAAATAGTTTGAACCATTTAATTAAATACTTTTTAAACTTATATATCCATGATCAATCTTTTAATCTTTAGACATGGAATTTTTTTTATATTCTAATATTCTTTTTATTATTTTTTTAATCTCTTTTTTTTTTTTACTTTTTTTTCTTGCCTGGACTTGTACTTTTTTTTAATCTCAAAGGTCTTGGGTCTATTTAATTTCTTTTTCTTTTTTTATTCTTCTCTCTTTTCTTTTTTTTATTTGTCTTCTTGTATTTTTTCTTTCATTCTTTCCTCTTTTTTTTCTTTCTTTCTTTTTATCTTTCAATCGAATGGTTAATGATACTATATTAAATTCTTTTATTAAATATGCTTAAGAATGATATACTCTACTAACATAGCTTAAATCATTTAATTAAATATTTTGTAAGCTTATATATCCATGATCTATCTTTTAATCTTTAGATGTGAGATTTTTTTTTATATTCTAATACAATTGGCTGACCTATTTATTATATCTTTACCAACCAAGCATCATCATGCTATCAACAGGCGTGTCAATGTTATATTTACATAAAAAGTGATCTGTATATACCACATTAAAACTAAAACGTCAGAAACATTCGCAACTAGGATATAAATTAAACCCGTGTAATTTTATTTGAATTGGTCTGGTGACCATGCGAGCTTTACAAGAATTTCAAGTTTTATTATTCAGGATTTATGAATAATAATTGACTTTATATTATATTATATTATATATTCACACACATTTAAATGCAATGGAGTTCATTTTACACACATATACTCGTTGTGTGTGTATCCCCCTCCCCCAGAAAAAGGGGGGGGGGGGACATGTAGCCCAGCTAGATTGGTACCTTTATCATGCATGTGAGAAAGTAATTAACCATTAATTAACCAGAACAACATTAGTATATAGTTCGCGTAAAAAATATTCCTTGACTGTAGAAATTTGAACAATAAATTAAGTAATTTTAATAGGTCTTTGCGTGCACTATTTTTATCCACTGTTAGTACTAATAGTAATAGTAACGAGTGTGCTCAAAAATCAAAATTGCCAGCACCGAGAGACTACTCTGTACACTGTATATTTTTAATCATATATATTATTTTGCCATATTTTCAAATCAATTTATCCAAAACTTAACTGATGATTCTGTTGGTTATTTATTGCGTGCGAATGATGATGGGGTAAAACCATGTTTGATTTAATTATTTTAGGCCGAGAATAATTGTATCAGTGTAAAAGTCTCTGTGGGAAGTGCGTACACTATAAATCATTTCCCTCGTCTTGGGTGGTATTCAAATACGTACTACTATCAATTACCTTCAAGTTTTATTAATCAATTGACTTTTCAAGTTGCTCTCTGATAAAATCATAATCATCATCTAGTCAATTTGATACGTTATAGACAGGATATTCTTAACCTAGAATCTCATCAAATTTGAGATCTCGATTTCATTCTTCTCTCTTGTATGCAAATGTTTTCAATTCAATTCATCGTCACAGGGAAACTCGTGAAATAAATTAAAAGCTTTACTCCTTGGGATGCTGGAAGTGCATATTTCAACTTGGTGGCTCCTTTCTCAAATTTGTGAAACAGATTACTGTTTGGATAGTGATGGAACATCTTCAATCCACAATAATTTATGTAAAAGCTTGCCTTTAAATCTAGAGAACGACATCATATCTAAAACAAAATCAGTAGTCGCTAAATTGTTGCTGAATTATGTGCACCCCATATGTTAAAAATGTTAGTGTATTGAATTGGCTGAATCATTTTATAAATACGTGACAAGCAAGGAATAATATATATATCAAATTGCCGAAGACTGACTAACAGATATTTAACGTGTGACAGTCTCAACCTTCGATCGTTGCGTGTGGAAGAAGGATGCAGTTAGCAGTATATGACGTAAGGTATGACACAGTGAATAAAAGCAGTGCCATAGATAAGTAAAAGAATAAGAATAAAATGGATACATGCATAAGAAATAATATAGCATTGACCATTGACTAGAGTGTGGGCTTGAAGCATCGAACGGGACAAAAATCAACGGGTGAGAGGTGAGGTCAGTCAGCAGCTCCTTAACTGATTTAGTACAAGATTGCAGAAGTGGTCGTGAGGGGAAGGGAAGAAGGGGACAAGAGAGAAGACAGATAAGGGAGGGGGACGAATAAAGAACTCCGGGGAAGAAGAAGAATTGTATTCACTCGTAATTTACAAGATTTTAAAAATCAGACCCAGTATTAAATTGAAGTAGCTATTGATTCACGATTCATTGGTTCAATTATAATTTAATTAACATTAAATTAATATATTTTAATTTATATATCATAATTAAATAAAAATATATGCAAATATTTATATTTTTTAAAAAATATTAATAAATGCTTGATAAAATAATATATTGTTGATAACGCATGATTAATATTAATTATTTTTAAATATTCTTTGTTTTAATTAATTTTTTAAAAATTTTAATTAATTTAGACTGGTTTCTAAAGGAACTAGTCTGATTTTTAACAAATTTTTTCAACTTTTTCAATCATTGGTTGGTTCTTTTGTTACCAGTTTTGAGAGGCCAACTGAACTAAATCAAAAGTTGGTTTTTGATTGAATTGATCGATTCAATGTAATTTTTAAAATCTTGATAATTTATTCTCAATTTGGCAAAAAATGCACAAACGAAATTGTGTTAAGGGCTTTTTATAGACTTTAATCCAATAATCCCAACCTCATAAATAAAATCATTAATTGATATGATTATATTCTGTAGATGCTAAAAATCAATTAATTGTAAATATACCGAAGATAATGATAATTGCAAAAAACTTTAAAAAAATAACAATAATTGAAGAGTTACGGTAATTAAAGTAATTCCCATATCTAAAAATTGCTTTTAAAAATCTATAAAGAAATCTTCAAGGCTTGTTGTTTCCATCCGTGTACCTTTCTTTAAAGAAAAAACGAAAAAGAAGGAGAGAGAGAGGAGGGAAAGGAAACAAGAAGAGATATCAATCCTAATCATGGAGGATTTGGATGGAGTAAGTGAAAAAGGATAAAATAAACGAATTGGATTACTATCTAAGCTAAGTGAGAGTCTATGATTTATAAAATATGATTTAATCAATGAAACCCGTGGGCCAGGGCAAACCTATGAATTCAGGGACAAGCACGAGGCAAGACTTTAATGCATTGTCAACATTACTAACAGTATCACGGTCGGGCTTCCCATTTTGGAAATTAATTAATGAAGCCAGGAGAAGTATCTCCGCAAAATGGCCGAGTAAAAAATTAAGTGATTTAACGTTGGTACTCCTAAGTAACTAGCACCTAAGTACGTAACATCCGCACACACGCAATGTAGTCCTCCGGAGCTAACTTAAACGATGATCGATGGTGCTATGGGATGTGGATAAGAATTCAAATCATTTTGATATTATTTCAACTTTCATTTTTATAAGATTTTTGGAATTATTTTCAATGAGGAAATGAAATTTAAATTTTAAAAAATTTAATGACAGTTAAATTTTTAATTTTTTTAAAAATTATAAATATCGGTATGAAAAATTGTAAATAAGAATTTCAATTGCTAAATTAAAAAACATACTTAAAATTTAAGTATTCTAATAGCAACTGAAATTCTTATATAAATTTATAATTATTTAAATTAGTATTTATAATTTATTTTTCATAAAACTCTATACCTAATTATCATTCTCTTTTTTTTTAAAAAAATTGATTGCTCCCTCCCTTTCTCCCCGATTTCAACGTTATTATTATTATTTATTTATTTCCAATGAATACAAATGAGTACAATACATTAATAACTCTCCCTTGTTTGATCAGTTAATTCATTAAACACGGCATAGCTACTTAGATATAGTATTATCTAAAATGTAAGACATTTTTTAAGGAATTGAATGTTAAAAATGTAAGGTATTTTTAACCTTTTAAGGTGTAATAATTATCTTTTTTTTTAAAGTACCTCTATTGAATAAATTATTTTATATTTATTTTAGGGTGAAACATCCTATTGAATAAAGATAAATATAAAAAGATAGAATTAGTTTGAAGATAAATAACTACTTATTAAAGGACAATATTCGATTAAAAATACTTTATATTTTTTAACGGATGGAGTGACTTGAAAAAAAAAGCAATTAAAATCTCTTCGACCATTAAAGAGTCAACTATCCGGAGGATGGGAGCAATAAAATAAGTGATTATGCATTTATACTCACTAAACAAGTCTAGGCATAATCAGATGGTGATATAATAATACACCATACACTATTTTTAAATTTTATTTTCATTATTTGGCGTAGCAAACAAAAATAATCTTTTTGTGCACTACAATTACAAGTTCGCACCAACTTGCTAGAGTTGTTAGCTGGAGTAGGGTTATGTCAAACTCAAAACATTACTAGCTGTTATCCAATATATAATTTCTTAATCAGCAAAGCAGAACCTAACAAGCATATAATAAACTCGTCCATGTATATTGTGGAGCCTCGCTCAAAACATAGATACGCGGAAGTCATTCTAATTAATTAGCTACTATTGTCGTGTATTACTTTTTCTCGTGTACAATGAATTATTGATGAATGGAAAGTAAGAAAAACACTAATTAATCAATGTGGTCCGGAGAGACACCAAAGGACAAACCCCTGGCTCACACAGTCTTGAATATTTCACAAGTTTATTTATTATATATATATATATATATATATATAACAAAACTATAAGGGTCATTTATCTCCGAGAATACATTGAATCCCACCTGAATAGGCGCAAGGTTCAAATAAACAAAGAGTAATATATACATCTGCTCATTAATGTGCTTGAAAACGTCACTTGCATCGTATGTGGTGACCCTTTTATTTGGGTAGAGGACATAGATCCACTGAATTTAACATATTGGCGAAGTCGTTGACATATATGTTCACGATCACAATACTCAATCTCTACACACACACACACACATCCTTCCACGTCATTGGCAGAGAGGAGTCGATATGTTTTTGAAGCTGAGCGATAATCCGATCGTATTATTGTTTGCTTGTGAGGAAAAAGAACCAAAAATGGAGCCATCAAATCTCAGGTCACTTTTGTCTGCAGATTTTCTTGTTCTGAGATAAATAATTAACTAGACACAGCAAAGGACAGGGATGAGAGTTGCGATCTACGATGGGCAAGCATAAGCATATAGTGAATTTCATGTGATTTTGGCGGGCTTCTCATTCTCATGTTCACTTCGTCACTTTTTAATTAATGTCGGGTAAGATTAAAACCCAGAATTGAATTATTATCGTCTATCGTTGGATCAAGAATAGTGAATTGCAAAATATATTGAGTTTTCTCGATTGGAGTCTCCGGTGTTGCTGATGATCTCTCATGGTTGGGTTTGGCGTGGAGAGAAAAGGAAATTAGGCGAAATGGTATAATTAGGTCGTCAAATATTGATTTAATTGTGAGTTGTGAGTCGTGAGTAACCGAGTCCCAAAATAACAAACACTCCCTTATTTGCAATTTTGTTATTGTAATTGTCACAGCATCTCCGCAATTTACAATTGTAGATTATTTTGAAATCTAAATGTAATTATATTGAGAATTGAGACTTTATTGGCGTTCTCCGGGAAAAAAAAATCTTTTTACTGAATTAAAAATAAGATACATATAGTGTTTACAGCAACATCGCACTATTATAGTACTTAATTAATTAATAATAACTGGAACTCTTATCATCATTTTTAATCCATGTATAAAAATTATATTTTTGAACTACAAAATTATCCTTTTTACCCTTTTTAATCTCACGTTCCACATCTCAAATGACATATATCTGAACCCGATGGCACTGTCTGCAACTCACTTAGCTTTAATCGATGTCAACTGGCTACCCACTACCCAGTGAGATATACATGTACATGTGCAGGGGTGGAACAAAATCAACAAGCGTGGGGTCTATGATTTTCATTATTGTCTCCCCTTCAAAAGACAAAACAGTGTGGGGTCTCATTTTACTCACACATGATTATGTTATTTGATTTTTTTTCATTTAATGTTTATTATCAGTATTTTTTTTTTCAAAAATAGTCTTTTATGTCGGAAAAAAGTTGGATAACAAATTAACCATCATTTACTGTAATTTAAAAAAAACAAAACATTGTCAATATCATGACCAACGTATTAAATTAAAAAAGAAAAAAAAAACAGGCCCAATGAAAAATTTGCAAGAGTATATTACAAAAGTTCACATTTTAATTAACAGCTTGATTGATGATTCTCGAGAAGATGAGAACCACGATGACACATATTTCCACCTCTACTCCACGGTACATCTTCCGTGAAATCACTTAACAAACATCAAGAATATAATCAATTTATAAACGAGGGGAATTAATTACAAGACAGATTCAAATAATTTACACACTATGATTAGTTACTCAATGATTTTGAAAATTATAATATTATTTTCATACTAACCGTTGTTTAATACTCTAAGTTGTTTCAAGTAGAAGACAATAATAATTACACCCCTAATTAATATCATTTTCAAAAAATATATTAATTACACATTAAAAGACTCAAAATATATTACATTAGTAACATAACACCTTGAAAAGAAGTCTTATAATACTAAATAGAAAGAGCAGCTTCTTTTATTATTATTATTATTATTATTATTATTATTATTATTATTTGCATGAAGAGGCAACTCTCAAGAAGCCAAGTAAGTTAGTAAATCCAAGTGACCGAGAGGGAAAAGAGATTTTTCCAAAAAGAATTATGCTTCAACAATGCTCTTTGGCATGAGATCTCCGTGATTTGCTTTTGTGTTGTTTTTCCCCCTTGGTCTTGTCGCAGTACTAATTTTCTTTTTTCCAACTGGATTCTTCACCTCAAATCTGGTTCGATGTTAAACTCTTTGTTTTCTTTCATTTTTGTATTATCTCGTTTTATTAATTTATATTCGATTTGCTTAAAAAAACATGGAGGGTCCAATGGCAGTAATTAATTTTTCTTTTGCTATAAAGTATCAGAGTGAGGGACGCAAACAATTTCCGTTTAATGTATGCATGACGTGGGTCCGCCTTTGTATGACATGACTGTTGTGCAAGTGTAAGTAACAATTTCACCATTTTTAATTGTAAAAATAAATTAATATATAATAACATTTTAAAAATTCTATATGATCAGACAGCAAAGCATGGCATTATAAGGGGTTAACTTGGACGAAAGAAAAGGCTCTTAATTATAAATAAATAAATAGATCAGGCCGTGGGATAGAAAGGATCCCATCATCTCCAGTACAATGAAGATATAGATGTCGGAGCAAATCCCAGCTGTGTCACCTTTCAGCACATGGAAAAGCTTCATGCTGCTGAGCAAATTAATCCTTATCTCCATTATAAAAACACTGCCAGTTTTAGAAGTCCACGGAAGCATGAGAAATTAATAAATCACAATTACAAGCCTACCTGCTCATATTTAAGATAAACAAACTTGGATTTTACCTAATCAAACTTTGATTAGTCAAATAATAATGGATAATCCATGTTTAAAAAGATGGTGTGAATAATTTCAGCATTCTCCATTTTGTAATCTACGTCCAGAGATTGGGAGAATCATATGTACGTATAGTCTACTTGATCTTTTTTTCACATTTTTTATTTCTATGCAAAACTTTATATATATTCTTTCTGTTAAAAAATATAAATTATTTTTCAAGAAGTTTGAATGTTAAAAAATATAAAATATTTTTAATTTTTTAATGTGTAAGTAATCGTTGCCTTTTTTTACAAGTACCCTTATTAAATAAATTACTTTATATTTTTTTAAGATGAAATATCTTATTAAATAAAAGTAAGTATGAAAAAATAGAACTAGTTTGAAAATAAATAATTATTTTATTGAGAATAAAATTTAATTAAAAATGTTTATATTTTAAATGGAAGGAGTGTGTGTGTATAATTTTCTATGCAAGTGTTGTTGTTTATGAAAAATGTCCATTTCGCAGGCATTGAATGGATAACACAACAGATTCATTTTTTGAACCAATTTTATAAGAAACGAGAAGTTTATGCTTAGCGCATCTATTACATTATTTTAATTACCCACTTCGTTCAATTGGATGTAATAGTGATTAAGAATCATCAAATGAAGGGGAAGTTCAAACGCTGAAACTGGGAATTAATTTGTGAAAAAAATAATAATTGATGACACAACTAAGAAGAATAATCTTTTTTATAATTTTTGGTAGAGGTAGTAATTCAAACCAAACCCTATAGGCCAGCTCGAATAGGTTTAAAAAATTTTAAAATTTGACTTAGGAGTTTAAAAAAAATTTTATGAAAAAATTCAGGCCAAGCACAAATCCAAATAAAATAAAATAAAAACTGAAATAAAAATTTAAAATAAAATAATATTTAATAATTTATGTATTCAGGCCAATCTTAATAAACTTAAAAACTTGAGAGATTAAGGTTTGGCTTAACTATATAAACTTTTTTTACATAATAGAATATTTTAAGTTCAATCCGTTTGAATTATCAATTCTAATTTTTGCTAAGTTTAGTGCTATGTATTATCTCTATCCTAATTTATAATATATTTTTAAATAAAATTATGTATGCCAATAAAGTTTATCAAGTACACTTTGTAATCTTTTTTTTCCAAAAAAAAAGTATAATATTCTAAAAATAGTCTTCATTTAATATTTTACTTGTAAAGAAATATTAAATAAATCGAATATAATGAAAATAATAATATTAAAAAATATCATTAATTAATTTTTTTATCAAATTATTTTATATCTTCAAATGCCAAATCTTTCCACCAAAAACGTCTTGTAAAATAGGAGGAGAGAGTACTATATTTGACACTAAGTGAGTGCTCCTTTAACTTACAATCTTTAATAGAAGCCAAACTTTGAATTTTTTTTAGGCAAAAAAGAAGTTGTTTTTATTATGAGACTAAAATAGAGTGATTAATTTCACTTTCTAATTGTATATTTATTTATTATTGTTTGAATCCTTAGATAATAATTTATTCATATTATTATTAATTGTAAAAAATAGTAAAAAATAAATTGACAATATAACTAATAAAATAAATAAATTAAAAATATAACTAATAATTTTTAATAATTGTGAAGTTTCTTTTTGAGCCAATAACTGTGAAGTTAGTTAGCTTATCTTATGATAAATTAAGAAAGCATAAAATAAATTTTTTAACTAGCAACTTAAATTTACTTCAGAAGAAGATTTAATGATCATACATGATACTTTATTCATTTAAAAATATAAAATATTTTTAACTAAATTATATTCATAATAAATTAATTAATTATTTATAAAATAATGTCGTCTTTCCATGCTCAATTGAATAACGCATTCCACTTAAATGTGAAATCTTTTATATTTTTAAATGAAAAAAATAAATATTTTTTTTAAATCCAACCATACCCTTTTAACTTTTAAGATTAAAGTTAAAACAATAATTAACAGGTCAATGTTCATATACATCATTTAATTTTATTTACAAGTTACTTTTAATATGTTTTATTAGTAAAAAAATGTAAAATTTATTAACTTCATCTAAAAAAGTAAAAGTAAGTTTTTTTTACCTCATTAAATATTCATATATTAGTAACATAAATTCTGTTACTAGCATTTAATAAGGGATAGAAGGAAAATATTTTTTTAAGAATTCAATAACATTAACTTATAGTTAGTATTAAAAATATTATTTTTTTATGAAATATTATTTCCTCTTTAACTTATAAATACCACCAAAGGAAACAGTGCTTGACTGGTTTGGTAATAAATTATATTTCATAGCTAAATGTCCTTGTAGAAAATTGGAATGAGGGTAATCCTCGAAAGATTTAACTCTCTTTGGTGAGGATATTTATCACTATTTTCCCCCCTTCCTTACGTGCAACCAAAGATAACCTTCGCCACCTTTTTACGTTGACAACGTTTAAGTGTTAATCATATGGGCCGTTGAAATTAATGGCCCATCATTATGTTCCCCGCTGATTATGCAGAAACTAAAAGAGGACACGACAAGATCCCTTTGTTACCACAAAACAAGATGACGAGACATTTCTTTAGTACTTGGGTCCACCAAATTATACAGGCCTCGTACATGAGGCCCTGACTACGAAAGAAAATTCGTTTTGCGGCTAAAGTCCCAGACTACGTTTCGAGTTCTGCAGCTCCAAAGATTCGTGACCTTGTCAAGTGAACTGCTTGACAATTCCGAAAATAGTACTAAATAAATAGACCAGGAACGGTTAAACGATCAATTCAGGTCAAAAGTGAGCATAAAAGATCTGTTGTAAAAATTAATGGAGTAGGATAATGGATCAAACATAACGGGCCTTCACCTGCCTAGCTAGTCTGAAAACGGTCATTGATTCGTCATGTAATATACATACTCAATGAATCACCTCCCTGTTTGGCTTCTTCCCCTTTTTAGAGTTCCGACAACTTGACCATTTGGAGACACGTTCCATAATATTCTTTGTTAATTTCTAGTAAAATATTCTCTATCGCTACAGATATGGTCGGATGAGTGCAAGCTGCCTGGAATGTTATGCTTCATCTCACGGTGACGTTACATATATATCCTGATGATATATACACATCATATTATTCTTCCATTAGCAGAGCAGTGCACTGACAAGAAGACTATGTACGTGTATGCATTAAAAAAATTTGTAATTGAGATTAGAGTCAATTGAGGTTAAAAATTTTTTTTATAACTTTAACGTAATTTATATTTAATTTTTTTAATAGAAATCAATTAAATAAATTAAAATTTGTTTGAATGATTTGATTCAAAAGCCAGTTATATGTATAATGTAAGAAATAAACATAAATTTTTTTTGTATATATTTTTGTAACTAATTTAATATTTTTTTTAAAGAATATTAAACTTAAAATTATAATTTTTTTAAAAAAAGTAGATTACAAAATATAAAATACATTGGCAAATAAAAAATCTTAATTTTTAAAAAGGTAGAATGAAATTTTAAGATTTAAAATATTAAATTATGAAAAGTTAAATAAATTCTTAAATTAAAAAATTTAATATGTAAATAGATAAACAAAATATGAATACTTTGTGCATTTTTTTCAAAAGAAAACTTATGTATTCATTATTATATACTTAATGTTCTTATTTCTAATTAAATAAAGAGATATAAAAATTTTATAAATTTTTATTATTAATATTATTGACATATTAAAATTTACTTGTCTTAATTTAATTAAATAAAGCTAAGTAAATAAATGTTGTAGTTTTTTAAATTATTTTTTACTAGCTTCTTTTAATTATGAATAATTATTTTTTTCTAAATTCAATCGCTCTCATTTCTCTCCTTGCAAGCCCATCACCCCTCATAAACCATACATCGATTCTCCCTCCCCATACCAAATCACACATTACTCCTTTCAATAAAAATTATCTTCTTCGGGTGAAGGATTTGCCCATAAAAAGTGAGGTTGAATAATTTTAATTGGCTCTAGATAATCACATACCCTCATGCCCAGCCTCAATCCAAAATTTTTAAAGATCTTGACCTGTCTTTGCCAGCATTGCTGTCCTTTATTAGACTTATCCTCATCATTCTCTCTTCCTCCATTCCTGAACCCTATCTCCCAAATCCACATCGTCAGACCATCCCTCTTTAGTGTTGTTGCTTAGATATGTGCTCGTCCTCGTATGTGAGGTGAAGACTAAGACAGAGCAAAGAAGATATGAGTAGCAATCAGGAGGTAAAGATAAAAAGGAGAGAGAATTTGTTACCAACATTCTATCTACCACCCACCAAAAAGCTCGATCACCCAACTTCACCTCAAATGCTTGTTTATGGTCTATTGCTCGTTTAGGTTTTTTTTGTTTCCAAACAAGATATATTATACTTTTTACCTCCCAACTAAGGTTTGGGTTACCCCAACCTCAGTTAAGAGGTAATCTAAACACACACTATATATTCTAGCGTTAGGTTTTAGTACTTAGCAGTGATGGTGCTCATCTGTTGAAATGCACTGTTTAATTAAAAATGGAGAATCTTTGTTGTTCATTCTGCTATTTATCTGAGGGTCAATTATTTTTTTTTTCAGTTCTCCTTTTATGTGGCAGTATAAAATTAAAAGTTGAAGGGAAGGAGTATGTGTTTTGGCACCATTTTGCTCACTTTTGTTCAAGTTTCAAGTTCGACCACTTAATTCCAATAACATTGCTTATTTAGAAGGGGTTCTTGTAAGCTAAAGAACTCCATTAATTCATTTTAATTTCTTCTTCCTCATGTTTTTTTTGTTGTTGTCTTATTGAAATTGAATGCAAATATCAATTACAAAGATAATAAGTAATAGAAACACATTCAGCTTATGGAAACGAATTGTAAAGGAAGACCAAATGTTGTCTAATTACTGAAATATACATACATACATACATACATACATACATACATACATGTAAGTCAACAGGGGCTATGTTAAGTAGAAGGTCAATTGTGGCAACTGGCAACTTGTCTTAAAATTTTAATACCCTTTCTCATAAATTCTAATTACAGAGTAGTGTTTGGGCAGATTAGGACATGGGTAGTTTTGCAAAGCTAGAATTTTGCTTCTTTAAATATGAATCTATGTCTCCCCCAACCCATACACATATTTATTGAAAAATATTTGAATATATGTTTATGTAGATATGAAGAAAGAAAATTCTACCCTGTATATATATTCATTGAAAAGAATATGAAGAAAGAAGTTTGTGTATATGTATATGAAAGGAGATAAGAGAGTGTGTGTGTGGGCGGGCGGGCGGGTGGGAGGTGTGAGTGGCTATTTGAAGAACTAATATATAATGTTTGAAGAGTGTATAATTTCTTTACCATAATGGTGTATGTTTTAGAAAATTATGTTTTTTGACAAAAATGTATAATATAATTTTTTTTTTGCTCTTCACAGAAACCATACAAGAGGAAGATAAATTGAAACCCAAGATGAGGTGTAAGTTTAGATAAGGCATGAGAGTTTTGGATAGAATATGGTAAAAGAATTGAACTTGGAGTTAAAAAAGGTACTTCTACAAAGAGTAGAGCAGACAAATCCATTATTATTAGATATAGATTTTTATGTTACAAGGAAGGTTTATGGAAAAAAAAAGGACATATGCTTCTACACAACGACTAGAGACAAGGACCAAGTGTAAGGCAATAATAGAAGTATCTTGTATTGGCCAAAAGTTTAGAATCACTGTGTTTGATAGAGAATATAATCACTTGCTTTACACAAGAGAAATAATAAGCTTGTTACTATGTTAGAGAAATGTATCAGAAGCTCAAACCTGTGAAATGAATCTTGTAGAAGAATCTAAACTTGAACCTAGGGCTACTTTTAACTTAATGAGTACATATGCTGGTGGTTAAGAAAATCTTGATTATACAATGACAGATGTAAAGAATTACTTGATGTAGAAAAGGAAAAGACATATGAAGTTTGGTGAGGTCAGGTGTCTACTTGAATACTTTTAAAAACAAATTAAGAAAATTTAGCATTATACCACAAATATCAATTGGACCTAGATCAACACATTAGTAATGTTTTTTAGGTTGATGCTGGCATGCTAATAGATAATACACATTTTGGTGAGGTTGTATCACTAGATACAATATATAGCAAAAATCAGAATCATAGACCCCCTTGCACTATGTTTTGGCTTCAATCATCACAGCAGTGTTGTCATTCTTAGAGTAGCACTGTTGTATGATGACACTGTTGTATGATGAGATGATTTAGTCTTTCAAATGGTTATTAGAAACATTTTGGATACTCATATAAAAAAGAAGCCTTAAATTGTGTTTATAGACTAAGATCAAGCTATGGCAAGAGCAATGCATAAAGTTCTTCTTAATATAAAACATTATTTGTGTAATTGACATTTATTAAAAAAATGGTGTTAAACACCTTGGAAACTTGATGAAAGATGGGTTAAATTTTTGATTGATTTCAAGAAATGCATATTTAATTATGTTGATGTAAAGAAGTTTGAAGAAGCATGGAGCCAATTATTATCTTTTTATAATGTTCATGAAAATGAATGGTTGAACTCTACTTATGATATTAAGGAGAAATAGGCTTGGTGCTATGTGAGGGAAATGTGCACACCAGGTATGAGGAGCATACATATAAGAGAAAGTGTGAATGCTGATGTGAAGAGATGTATAAAGCCAAAATTAGATATCAAGCAATTATTTAAAAGGTTTGTCAAGGCTGAGGCAAAGAAGGAATATAAGGAAGCGAAACTTGAGTATGAATCTTGATAAAAGATTTCAAGGATGGTTAATTAAAGAGCACCTATTCTATGCTAACTTGTGCAAGTTTATACCCCCATTGTTTTTGACATGTTTCAAGAACAATGGGATCTCCAATTCTCTATGGAATTAATTGCACGTGATGAGTAAGAGTCATTATTTGTATATATTGCCTATATGATTGATTAGGAAGGGGAATGGAGAGTTGAGTTCAAACTTGACACTTATAAAATTTCTTCTACTTTTCAAAAGTGTGAGTTTATAGGAATATTTTGTTATCATGCATTAAAAGCGTACGAGTCAAAGGATGTAAGAGTTATGCCTAACCAGTATATTCTAAAGCTTTGGATCAAGGAAGCAAGGTTTAGTGTTGTCCATGATGTTAGAGGAAATGAGATTCAAGCAGATTCTAGACTTGACATGACATAGAGGTATAGACAATTAATGCTTATGATGGGAAGATTGGCATCTAAGGTTGCTAAGACACTTGAGTGATTTACTTGTGTTTAGAGATGTGTCATTGAGTTATAAAATTAGATTCTTAATAGCAATAAAAATGATATTTTTAAATTAGTCATAGAGTCACAAAATATGCCAAAGGGCTTAAAAAATATATGAAAAACCAAGCAAGAGATGTTGGAAAGAGAAGAATTTAAAAACAAGAAGAAGAGTTGTATTAAAGGTACTAAGTTTTAATTTATGTATAAGACAAAAAGAAAATATTATTTATTTTGTATTTAAATTTATTTTTCGTAGGATAGTACGTTAAGAAGTTTCACCATGTAAGAAAACATCTCCGAAAAAGAAAAAGGCCTTATCATTAAAAAGAAGAAGAAAGGTTGATCAAATAAAAGATATACAAACTCAAGTTTCAATAATTTTTTACTTGGAAGCTCTAACACAACATGTACAAATATAAGATTGAACATTTTCATATGCAATGCCTCCTGTACAACATATTTTTTCATCCTTTGTATCACAATCTTTGTCATTTACAAGCTTACTATTGGTATGAGTCAACAAATTGATTACTACTAAATAGTATATATTGTTATTCTATTTTGATATCATAGT
Organism: Prosopis cineraria; assembly: GCF_029017545.1. Taxonomy (NCBI): domain Eukaryota; kingdom Viridiplantae; phylum Streptophyta; class Magnoliopsida; order Fabales; family Fabaceae; genus Prosopis; species Prosopis cineraria. The sequence continues at coordinate 39,082,344 of NW_026555334.1, read as the reverse complement.
CTCTAACATTTGCAAATGTAGGCACAAAGTAATGGAATTCCATTACTTGAAACTATAGATTTTATGAAAAACTACTCACAAGGTAATGAAAAGAAAAAGAGACACACAATTTGTGAAAAAAAAACATAATTTTATTCATTTTCATGATGTTATATACAATTTACAACATTTGCCTCTTTGGCTTATATACAATCAATGACATTTACATACTCAAAATTGTACAAAAAATGACACTTTTACATCGTTTAATACAATCCTTGTCACCTAACAATACTACAACTAGCATTATATTCTTTATTTATATCTGCATATTGCATATTGCAAGTTTGGAGTTTTTATTCTTTTCAACAAAATAATTTCACAACATTAAACATTTAGTACAACACTTCAAGCATTTACATATTCTTTATTTTGCTTTTGTTTTCTATTTTGCAGCATATTGATTTTGCAACCAGCACAATTATAAGATAGCTTTTGGATCCTTTTGTAATGCAATTTTGGAATAATTGTGCATATTTTTTGTAAGATGTCCTTGCTTTACTTCATTGCAAATTTTTACCCAACTCTGTTGGCAACATCAATCCTGCAGAAAGCATAAGGCAAATCAATTGCTATCTTTATTCATTTATAGCTTTACATTATCTTCTCTATTTTGGAAATGTACATCACACCACTTTTGCTACATATATTTTAGGAATGTAGATCTAATTTTTGATGCTAGACACAATTTTTCACTTCCTTATGAGCAATTCTTTCTTTCATTAAGCACTGAGAAATAGATGACAATGTGTGATGTGAAGATATCGTATCTCAATATTATTTTTGACATTTTCAAATGACTTATAAGATCACACATCATATGCAAATCCTTGTGCAAACATTAGAAAGATCTTATTTTTACAGCATCTATCATCATAGTTTTGCTTTCTCATTCTACTTTCCCCTTTTTTATAGTTTTTTATGGTGTTTTGCAACATTAGCATTACACTTTACTTCCAAAAAAAAACTTGACTTTTGACCTAATTAATGATACATTTTTCCAAATATTGCGTTTTGATTGGATGAAAATATTTTTTCATGCAAGATCAGATAGGTGTCCAAATCTACTAGAGGTGTAAGGTGTCCTTTTTATGTAGGATTTGGCTTCAGTCTAATTTTTTTAATGATTACAAGATGGTGATAATTTATGTTACAAAGTGCCCTTTTGAGGTTTTGGTTGAAGTGTATTTATTAAGTTTGAAGTCATGGAAGGACGTAGAATATAAAAATAGTGGGATAGGTCTTATATATGAAATTATATCATTGTTAGAACTATATTTTGGTATGGGTTGATAAGATACAAATTGTTACTACAATATAATGTGATAATTTCATTTGACATGGTAGAGGAAGTGTTTGCTTTGATGCAAAAGCCTGATTGTTCTACTTCGTTATGTAGGTTTATTATGTACAAGAAAAAAAGCAGATTCTGAATCTTGAATCAAAAGAAGATTAAAGCTTGCACCAATTCAAACAAAAAGATGCCATAAGAAGATAATTGCTTGCAACTTTGTCAACTATAAAATATGGTTTAGTTCCAATTAGTAACTTGCGCATAAATGAATGGATTAGCTACATTTTAATATTATGGAATCTGTCTTAAATTATTTAGAATTGAGATATGTAAGTTTTTGTAAAGTTTGCCTTTAAAAAAAAGAAAGAGAAGATTTAATATTTTATGAAAACTTCATAAGATGTATTACTACAAAAATTATAATGATTGTTGAGAGGGACTAATTATTAATAGAATGGAAATCAAAATAGCTCAAATAATAAGAAAAGACAATATCTTTAATTAACATTTAGCCTAGCCTTTTTGCAAGGAAAAGAATCAAAGATACCATAATAGCCAATGTGGCTTCTTGTGTTAATATGTGGCAATTTGTCTTTCACAAATAACGGAGATGGGGGAAATTCGGATTTGGATACATACTCATTGATTAGAAATACCCCTTATCAACCTCAATTCCTATACATAAATGGTGCACATACGTCTAAGTCAGCACACGCGTACAGTACAACGCTTGAAGGGGTTTGTTAGTAAAAAGCGTCATTAAAGTCAATATTCCTAACAACTTTTTAACTATATCTTTCGATCTTTATTATAAAATATTTTTAATTATTTTATAGATTTTAAAAAAATAATTTTTTCTTGATATCATAAAAAAGTGAGATGTATTTTTATTTTTACTTTTGGTTTTAAATCATAATACAATCATATTAAATATCTTTACATTAATCAAGAAGAGTAAAATTAAAAAAATAATTTAATTATTATAAATTATCCTATATTTTAGAGTAAAAGTTATTTTTAAAAAATATCTTATAAATAGAATCGAAGGGAGTACTTAATTATTATGGTCCCTTGAGTTGATTTATGGTCCAGGCATAGCTGTTTTGCTTTCATACAAAATTCTGTGGTTTTCGGTCCATGTAGATGGATTCAACATGAAAGTCAACATTGATGTGTTATATATATATATATATATATATATATCAATCATAATATAAACATGTACTCTCTCTTATTTGAGAGGATTTTTTATTCTATTTATAAGTTATTTTACTAAATTTTTAACATAATTTTTTCTTTTTATACTCAATTCAATGTTAAATAGAGAAAATATGTTATTAAAATATGTATATTTAATAGGGATAAAATTGATAATTTATTAAACTTTAAGACATAGTTAATTATTTTAGTAAAATATATTAAAAATAATTTATAAATAAAATAAGAAAAGTTCTGTTAGAACTAAATAAATATTCACAAGTGCACACACAGGAACACGTACCACGTATTTCACAATGCATCTTTGATTGCAAGTGGCTGTAGAGCCAATGTTTTTCTGTGATTTGGTCTGGACTTTAGCAGTCGACTTGGAACTTGGTTCCGCGGACGGCCCTTGAATTTGTTTCCTGTTTCATGGAGTAATTCCACTATATAATGGTTCATAATTTGTGACACGCCTTTAACTTTATTAGCTGCTGTTGTAGTGTCAATGTCTTTCGCAGCTATATTATTTAATTCCTCGATAATCATTTGATATTGTATGGCTTAATTAATACTATATATATATATATATCTTCTTCGATCATATCCATTAATTTTATATTTATGGATATGTATAAGAGAAGGGAAGCGAGGCCACGAGGAGTCGTATGTGAGATCAACGACCCTTTGGAGGTTGTAGGGGTCAGATTGTGTTACCTTGTAGATTCCCACTAATTAAGATGCAGCTGTCTAATTTCTTTAACCTAATGAAATTTGGTGTTGTGGATAACCACAGTCTCCTTCCCTGAATCTTCACCCGTTGTTGTTTTGAACATTTTATATTCATTCTTGTTGTCATGCTGCGCTATTGCTCTTTTAACGTTTATATCGATGCTTTCAAAATATATACACACAGATAAATAATCGGAACAATAAAATAATATCTATGCAATAATTAATATATGTTTTTTCATAGTATGTGCATTGTATTTTATAATCTAGTTAATGCTTTAAAAAAAAGGGGTATATTCTGTCAAAGATAGAAAATAATCTCCTCTAGACACTGAGAACAAAAAAAATGTTCTTTAAACTAATTTGCTATATATACAACGATCACAATTTAAATTTTTGATTCATTTTTTAAGTAACAAGGGCTCTTATTATTCACATTAATCTAAGTTAAAATACTTTTTTTTTCAGTTAATGCAATTTATTTTTAGCCCATTGACAGATCCAGAGGGTGGTGGTAAGACTGGCACCCCCCGCTTCAACTTCCCTTTGTAATAGTGCAACTTTCTCTTGTAAAAAAGATAAAATTAATTCTTGCCCCCACAATTTCTGTAATTTGAAATTTAGCCCCTATTTTAATTGGAAATATATATAATAATACCAAGTTCCCATATCGTTTTTACGGAAATGGGTAATAATTTAGACATGACATCGCATTAACATCGTAAATTTCCAGATTCAAATAAAAATGTAGTGTTGGCCTCCTTGATTTTACAATTTAGGAAAAACAAACGTTACGCAAAATTATAAGAATTAAAAAGCCAATTTCAAGGTTCTGATATCTATCATCAATCTACTCCAGGTATGAACATATCTAAAATTACTCGTTTAACTTCACCTCTTCTCTCTTCGATCTGTAACTGTTATGATGATTATAAATACAAGTGGGAGTGGCAAGGCATATCTGTCAGAAAGAATTAATGTACATGTGCGTGTACATATATGAAGTCCATAACTTGGCGACGTGCACCGGGGGGGGGGGGGTTGGCAAACGAAGGTGGAAACCGGCCCTCGTGTTGGTGAATCTGATATTTGAATTCGATAACTGTAGATATTAAATACTTATATTATCTGAGTGGCTAAAATCCATATTAATGATTATTAGAGTATAAAAAGAAATCTTACATCTAAAAGATTAAAAAAATTAATCATGATATATAAAGTTTAAAAAATATCTAATCAAATGACTTAAGCTATTTTAATAGAGTATACTATTTTTAAGCGTACTTAATATAAAAAAGTTTAATATAGTATTATGAGCCATTCTATTGGATGACAAAAAAAAAAGAAAGAAAAAAAGGAAAAAAATGAAAGATGAAAAAAAAATACAACAAGAAGCTAAAAAAAAAAGAAAAAGAAAAGAAAAGAGAGAAGAAGAAGAAGAAGAAAAGGAAAAAAAAAAATTAAATAGACCTAAAGCCTTTGAGAGTAAAAAAAGTACAAGCCCAAACAAAAGAAAAGAAAAACTAAAAAAATAGAGAGAAAAAAGGTAGTAGAGAAATATTAAAATGTAAAAAGAAGTCTCATCTATAAAAGATTAAAAAATGAATCATAACATATAACGCTTAAAAAATATCTAATCAAATGCTTAAACTATTTTAGTGTAGTATATTGTCCTTAAGCATACTTAATATAAAAAATCTAACAATGATTCACATAAACTCACTCATTTATTAATCTCAAGTGGGGCATAAATTTAAAATTATTAATCTAAATTTTAATAGTTTAGATAATATAAACACTCAATATTTATATTAAGTACAGTTACAATTATGAAATTTAAATCCGTCAAATCTGATCTAAAAAACCGAAGCAGAGCATCGAATATTTGCCCTTTACACTCTACATGCCACACCTCTTAACTTGCGCATCCCAGATTTTAAATGGACGCTATCATACTATTTCTAAATATCAAGAGGAATGTTTTGGGAGGATAGTGAGCCATGAAATTAGTCACCTACGTGCTCCCTTGGTGTTGTCTTATGGGGCATATGCCCTAGCCTAGTGTTTTCGCTTTCTGGCCCTTCGATTTTCATCTGATACAGACATGGAATACGATTCTCACATCCCTGAAGGAATAGGAGAGTGATGTATCATTTTTTTGGGAGCCCTATGGACACTATATTTAGGATTTAATTTCCAGCATTAAAATTCTGAATAAATGCTTGCTAATATATACTACTGAAGCCTGAAGGTTTTCTTTCCTTTTTTTCAAGAACACAAAGGTTGCGAACTTTTTTGACTAACTTTAGGGCCCTACATATCATCCACGTAGGTTATTCCTTTTTGTCAGGTTCACAAGGCCGAACACTGAGGAATCTTGCTTTCCACTCTCCTGCAACTTCAACGCTAGCTAGCTACAGAATACAGACCCATCAATTTGATTCCACCGCTTCTGATTTATGACATTTTGGGGCTGCTGTAAAAATTAATTAGTTTTAATTGCGTGTCTTGATGTAATAATATATTTATCATCCCAATCAAATTCACCATGCCCATCCACTCTCGCTAAGGTTATCTAATCTGAATCCGGGACTTTCCAATGCATTTTTTTTTTTGGTTTCAACATTAACCAGCCCCATCAATAGTGTTTCTCTTTTCTTGTTTTCTCACGCCCGGTTTATGTTTTCTTGACACCTTTTTCACGTTGAGTTATAAACCACTTGTCAAAGTCCTACATTAAATAAAATTAAATTTAACAATTAATATAAAATAAAGATAAATAACTCATAAACTTAAGTGCTGCCCTTCCCCTAGGACCTATACTATTAAATATTTGTTCAGTGGGGTATATTTATTAATTTAGGATCTAAACTTAAATGACATGCCTGCTGGTAAAGAAAAGATGACACCATAAGCAATGGATCTAAATTACTTAATTTATTAATTAGTTTAGAACCTTTTTCTTCCAAGTAAATTGTGGTTGCTTCTTGCATCTAGCATTCCATTTGCTTTGTTTTTTTTTTATCATTAATATTTTTTATTTGAAAGCTTCATTGAACTCGGACAAGAAAAGAAAAGTCCAAATATCCGTGATAAAAAAAGAAAAGACTCTATTACATAGAAAGTGTCATTGGAATTAAGTGAGACAAGAAGTTAAAAAAAGGAGTTGAAAAGAAAGGTCTCTTCGTGGAAATGAGATGGTATAAAAGAAAAGAAAAGGAGGTAATAAATATGTCTAAAGAATGCTTATTAAAAAAAAAATATCTCTTAAAGAAAAAGAAAAATCAAAATCAAAGGCACGAAAGAAGTGAGATGGTGTATGAATTTGTTAAATATGACTCGATCTTCTTACCTTTTGGAAATGGAAAGTCCATCAAGTTCATTGAGAATCTGTAGTTAAAGTTCCACCGTGCTTTCAACATGAATAAAATATTGGATGCGCTTTTCTGGTAATTTCCAATTTCCACTAAGCAAAATGCAGTTATCATCTGTGTGGATTGCGGAAGTATTTTCTTCCGAAGCCATTTATAAGAATAATTGCAGATCTATTGTGTGAATTTATGCCATTATCTTATCTAACATTTGTTTATTACAATACATAGATGCCCAACGGCCAAAATTAAAACAATATTCGCTAACATTTAGATGATCAGTCATAGTTCAAGAGTTTTTATCCCCTACCCCTAGCCCGAGTCTCTTATCCTGGTCGCTTTGGTTTTCCTCTTCCCTCTTATTCTTTTGCATATCGTCAAAATTCACGTGAAGACAACAAGGGAGAAAATATAATACTTTTTTGGGGGGAGCTTTGTTCTTTTCCGTGTTCTGTACTTCGGTTTTTTCAATTGCTTATGGTTCGTTCCTATACTTTTTAAGAATAATTAACTGATAATTAAGGGCCTTGCAAGGTAGGATTTTGACATTCAGATTCAATTCTTGTAGCTCAACCCTTTCGGAATATAAGAGAGAATTTCATGTCTTAGGAAAAATTTATTATTATCGTTGTTGCCTTCCCAATCTTCTTCTTCCTCTTCCATCTGGCTCGTATTCTGTGATTTCTTGTAAATGAACGAGAACATATTTGATTGGCAAGGGAAGATTCAACAGAGGCGTGGACTAAATGGGGATTTAAATTCTGAGTTTGGCCATCGTTCTCGTCAATATTTCAATGTCAAACAGGCTTGGAATATTGGTGGGGGAGGAGGTGAAGAGTCACCATACATGGGCTCTGCAAAATCATCTACCACCATTATGGGCGGTTTTGAATCCCCCTCTTCTGCTTTTTATGCAACAGAACGATGCATGGGGTTTCCGCAGTATCATTCCCAAGTTAACATGTACAATCCCTCTTCGAGCTCTCCATTTTCTAGGATTCACGATTTGGAACTCCCTTTGTATCAATCTCCCAGGGAAAACACTATGTTGGATCATTCGCCACACCAAGCTAATCTCAACGTCGAATTAGCAAACACCTTGCAGGCAGTGGTGAGACCCCAATTCGACCCTGAAAATCCCAACAAAACTCCATGTGGAAATTTGCCAACAGGCAAGTTTCTTCCAGTTCAACAGCACAAGTTGTTCATTGATGATGATTCTTCCTCAGTCGGGATAAACCATGCAGTAAGTATCTCTTGGTCAGTTCAGTGTCCTTTCCTTGCAGATTGACTTATCTTATGTTTACTGCACCATTCTTCAGCAGGTTGGTTGTGGTTCATATAATTTACCAGTTTCTCATGTAGGCTTCTCTTCACCACAAGAGAAGCTGTCTCCAACAGTTTTAGCAGCCAGTGTTACCTCTACTGGAAATCCTACTTCTAGTGGTGGGGCAGTAATCTCAAGTAAATCACGTATAAGATGGACTCAGGATCTTCATGAGAAGTTCGTTGAATGCGTGAATCGCCTTGGGGGTGCTGAGAGTGAGTAACTTGTTAATTTTAAATTATTGTGAAGAAATAAGAATAACTGTCAACATCTGACTATCTGAGAGCCCTCTTGGCTGCTTGACTGTAGAGGCTACACCAAAAGCTATATTGAAGCTGATGGACACGGATGGGCTGACCGTCTTCCATGTAAAGAGTCATTTGCAGGTTTGGCATGTTCTTAGAGTTTTATGTTTCCTCATCATGATGGTTGGTGTCTTCTTTCCAGACCTCCTAAAGAGACATTTTTTTTCCTTCACCTGTCTTGCAGAAATATAGAATTGCAAAATACATGCCAGACCCAGCTCAAGGTAAAATTCTCATCAAATTGCAGTGCAGTTTCTTTTTCTCTCTTTATGATGTCAAGGACATCTTTTTATGTTTGAATTTTCATAAATCTTGAGCTACTATTTTGTGGTTAAGAGTTATTCTTGTAACCGCAGAGCATGAGCTTTACTTTATTCCTAGTTTATGATTCCTAACTCATTGTTGAGCTGGTAAATAAAATTAACAATTCACAATTGCTAATTTCTTATTTCTTATGAGACTAGAAGTAGTGCAAGGAGAAAATAACAACCTCACTTTTTTCCTCGCTGAAATTACTTATATAGGGAGTTGCAATGCAGAAAAAAATACGTTTATATCCATCAAAATGGTGAAAAGTCTGAGCTATTAAACGAAGAACAGAGTCTGCTTTCCCCTTCAGGTGAAAAAAAACCTTAAACTAACAATAATCACATATAAGTAGTGGGATTGGGATTAGCATTGCTAATGTTGTTCTCTTACCATCCTCCATCTTGCTGTGTTAGAGAGGTGGAGGGGAATAAAGCTAGAATAACATTCCAGAGACACATGTAGCCGTCTGTGGCCTTTGTAAATGCTTTTCTTACATTCAAAAAAGAAAATTCAATTAATAAATAATATTCTCTTTACTTTATTTTGACTTCTTTTCCCGTCTCCTTGCATGCTCTTTAAAATGTACTTTGTTCTTACTTTCTGTCCATTTGGCAGGTTTACATCCCATGCTGGATCTAACACTTTGTTTCCTGATGCAGGGAAGCCTGACAAAAAAGCCCATATAGATGATGTGCATCATGTTGATGTCAAAACGTAGTTCTTCTTTTGCCTGATCCTTTGTTATGGTTTTATAATTCAATCAAGATGCTTGGTTCTTTATATATAGGCATCAGCTTCTGTCACTCTAGAATCTTCTCTTGGATTGCAGTGGCTTGCAAATCAGGGAGGCACTTCAGCTACAGCTAGATGTTCAGAGGCGTCTCCATGAACAGCTAGAGGTATGTGTTAACAATATCCTCTATTTATATGAGAATAGTAATTCTATTTTGAACGGCGTCTTCATGTCCTTCGGAGCAACCGGATAATGTAATAATGTGATTAGATCAGTTTACTTGATTCACTCCCTGTACCCAGATTCAGAGAAGATTACAGCTTCGAATTGAAGAGCAGGGAAAGCAGCTGAAGATGATGTTTGATCAGCAGCAGAAAACATGTAATAGCTTCTCCAATTTGGGCAGTACAGGAAATGATGATTCATCAGTTAGTCATAAAGAGGTTGGGGTTTCAATTGCTGAAGGGTCTGGAAATTCCTCCTTCCCTCCCAAGATAAGTTAGCTCTCCAGACCCATGTTGGTAGGTCTTCACTGAATAAGGTTACTTTTAGTGAGCAGCATGTAAACCACACCGCGCAAATTCTCCATGGCACAAAAATACTGTTATTAATCCTCCATGAGAAAACTCTGAGTTTAGTACATAAGATTATTGTGCTCTTTAGAAACCAGAATTCTTGTATCACACTTTCGTATTGCTCAAGAAACATGTCCATGACACTAGCAAGTAGAGCGTTTTGTAGTTAGATGGGGCTTTCAAGGGATGGTTAACTGAGATCCAAGCTGCAGTTTATATACAGGGCCAGAATGATATATTCTGCTTCCTAAATATTAGGAAAGCAATGAGATGCGTGATTCTCTTAGCACAGCTACAATGCAATTCCCTTGAGGGATTCCTGTTGGTTAAATAATCCCAAGTCTCTGAAAAGTTTTTCTCGGTGGAAAACGAATAGTATGTCATTAATCTCCTGTCTTCTGCCGTCGAGGGTAGTGGGTAAGGGAATGGATTCCCCCGCGACTGCACTCTGGCAAAGACTAGATGTGATTATTTAAATAAAACCTTTTATTTTTGCTTTTGGCCAAATTTTTTTTTTAAAGGGTGCTGAATGCTGAATGGCCGAGCTTAAAATTTAAAAAAAAAAACTAAATGAGACTCAAATTCTTTGAGGATTAGTCTTATAGCTATTAGCTGTGAGAATATCTTAGAAAACCAAAAAATTTTAAAAATGAAACATAGCAGAACTGCAGTCTATATCACCACAAACCCGGTGTTCCATGAAATAACAAGACATGTTGAAATAGATTAGGTTGCCACTTAATGAAGGACGAAAAGCAGCGACGTTTAATAATATTGAAACATGTATCCTCCCATGAATACGTAGTTATACTAGTTCGCCAAAAATAAAAAAGTAGATATACTAACTAAAAAATGACAAGTAGATATACCAATTAGAAAACCCAAAAAATTAAAAAAATGAAACATAGCAAAGCAGCAGTCTATATCACTATAGACCCAATGTTTCATGAAATAACAAAACATGTTGAAATAGATCAGATTGCCATTTTATAAAGGAGGAAAAGCAGCGAGGTTTAATAATATTACAACATGCACCCTCCCATGAACAGTAGTTATACTAGTTCACCGAAAAAAAAAAACCAAGTAGATATACTAATTAAGGCTTCAGCCTTCAAGTAGAAAGGATCGTGAGATAATATTGGGCAAGTTAGGAACCTTAGGTCTCTTTGGCACTAACCAATTGCGGAAGATAATTAAGATGTTGGGTCAATCAACTAGGATCGTGATTTTTGTTATAGATCTTTTATATTTATGATTCATTGACTGGGCTATTAATATGAGTTCACAACCTTGTAAATAGTTGGGATCAATATGATGAAATATTGAGTCCTTCCCTCTTAATTAAGTTGCTACAAGTACATCTCTCCACAACTACTTAAACGACGGCAGCTTCTATCACTTACACCGATTAGCTTAAACTAGCATATTCAATTCATTTTTAGGTTTTACATTTCACTCTCTCCTTAACTAGTGCTTTTTATTAATAGTATTGTACATGGAAAATGTTATATTTTATATTAGTTGATTTTTTTTGTATATGTATTAGTTAATATTTTTTTTATAATGTGTATTATTTCATATTAATCAGCAACATATGGCACCTAAACTTTGCAGGACCATGTCCCAACCCCATCTGACTTGCTAGGCGCTTGTTTAGATTTCAATTAGGTATAATTAATTTGAAAAAAATTAATTATTATGATTAATTTTGATTATAATTAATTATATTATAATGTGATCATGTTTAAATGTTATTTTCTAAAATTTATTTTGATAAAATTAAAATGTTTGGAAGAATGAATCAAAATCAATTTTAGATATATAAATTACTATAAAGTAGGGGTGGAGCTAGAAATTTTTACTAAAGAGGACTGAGATGAAAAAGTATATATAATAATTAAAGAGAAGTTATATAATATATATATATATATATATCACCGACATAATATAAAAATGTCTTCGTTAACGTTTCCAGTTCATAAATTATAAAAGTTTTTTTACTTAGCTAAAAATACTCATCCAAAATGGGGACAAAAAAAAAATAATAAGCCAACGCCTAACCTGGAGAGGTTTGAAACTTCTCATGAGATAAATAAATCTATTTCTCCAAACAACTCGACAACGAACATTGTTTTGTTTTTTCCCCCTCAAAAAACTGGATAGATAGCGGATGACTGACATGCATGCTCTCAAATTTCATCGCAGGGTCATTTTGTTTTTTTTTTTTTTTGGTTTTGTTTTTTGGGTCCAGACCTAAATTTGAAGACATATCCCGCAATGTGTTTATGGTGAGTTGGATATGAGGCTTTTGGTGTGCTGACAAGGAGTTGATGTCAGTGAAAAGAGTTTTGACCATTTAAAGAAATTTGAAGTCTAATTCCGTATGAATCAGAAAATATTTCTAAAATCACTTTCAATCAAATGACCTTATCAGACAAATATAATTAAAAAAGAAAAAGGCTTTTGGTGTCGTCTCGCCATGATGTACGGTCTTATTCTGAGCCGTGTCTTGTGGTCAACATTGTCCAAAGCTCCTTACTTCATAATGTTGACATATTCTGTCCTCATTGCACACCATTTCTTCTTTCTCAATCATATGGATGTATCCAATTCCAATATGATGATACTGTTGTTAAATTCAGATTCCCCAATCTATATATGAAGATGATTTATTTAACGCCTGAGCTCCATCAGAAATTGATAAATAATTAAATATACGATCTGCTCAAGTTCAAATAGCAGTGATGATATTCATTCACCTTCCACCAATCCATAAAATCTTCCAGAATGCATCTACTGTCTTGAAGAGACGAATCCAGCCATTGTATTCAGGAATTCAATTACATATCCCGCTGTTTAAATTAATATTCTTGCGTCTTGTTCTTCGGCCTTTCGTTTTCGAATTTGTAAAGCCAGCCAACGAGGACGCATCTATCACTGATTTTACTGGTTTCTCTTCAGGAAAGGGTTGGTTGGGATATTATATATATATATATATATATATATAATTTGTCAAACACAAATGTTTCTTCTCGGACTATTGTCTACATGCACCGAAGTTCGAACATTCAAGTCCCTTTTTGGTCTAAAGAAATTTCACACTGTATGTGGACTCAATCATGTCGACATACAACTCTGGTTTAAAGGGATTTCACATTGTATGTGGATGAAATCATGTCAACATACATTGCCACTTTTACTTCACCTCCACTAATTTTTTTTTATTATACTCTCTTCATATTGAATTATAAAATATTATTAAATAAAATCTTACATATCAATATATTTTATTAAATACACTTAATAATTTTATATATTTAAAATAAAAATATTAACTTTCAAAAATACCCTATAATTAATAACTTTAAATTTTTACTTAATTATTATATGAAGAGAAAAATAATAATATTAAAATAAGTTTATTTAATAAAATTTTAATCATATATTTTGGAATGTTAATCTCCAGCAGTTATATCCTGCTTACCAGAGAAAATTAAGAAAATAACAGCACATTTAAACACACGCCGGCATTTGAATTTTAGCAGTAAGTAGCAAACTTTCGCATATAGAGGAAGACAGGCAACATATCTAGAGAGAGAGGAGGATGCATCGTTATCCCCAGATCTTCGACACTCGAGGGGAATCCCACGCAGGAACTCACAGTCTATCCAATGTCGTAGGAGGACCAGAACAGCAGAGTCTTGAAACCATTAGATCGTCCTTCAACATTATGTCTCCTCTTCCAACATCAGCTGATGCCTTGTGTGGAAGCACAGCCTGGACGAGCTTTCATCACCAACACGAACCTCAGATTGATATTCCTACTAGTTTTTGTTCCGATGAGCTCCTAGAGAAAATAGATTTGCCACTTCCATGGCATAAATCTTCTGGGTTTGACCCCACCGCCACCGATAAACAAGATCCATCAGCCTCTCGTTTTAGTTTCGCTAACTCCTTGCACTCCATTGTTGAATCTTTCTTGTCCAGCAGCGAAGAAAGCTTTTCTTTCTCTGAAATGTACACTGGGTTCCCTTCTGATTCAGACAAATATAAGGAATTTCTTGGCGATAAATTGTCTTTCCGTGAGCATTCGCAAGAAAATGAACTGCCGGTTCATGATGCTGCTGCTGCTACAGATGTGAAGCCCTTCGAAATTTCCTTTCAGAGAAGTGATCAGGTTCTTACTTATTACTAAAACTTTCTGATTTCGTTATAAGGTCGAAGTTTACCTTTGTTAATCTATCGTTTAGCATAAAAAGGAAAATTAGGACTAGATTTGAATTCATTTATCTAACAGTGTATATCTGTAATATGTGTGATGATTCGCTGGCCTTCTATATTCAGTCAGATCAGCGGTGCTCACGAGCTTGTGGGGTTGCTTGTTTTCCCTCTTCGATCAACTCTATTTCTACTTCTAGGAGCTCTCTAACTCGTAAAAGAAGAATAAGATGGACCAAGGATCTTCATGAGCCTTTCGTCATGATTGTTGACTGCCTTGGTGGTCCTGAAAGTAAGTTTACTTGACACACGACATAATATAGTTTAGTGTAACAACACGTTGCTTAGGTCTTGATTTGTGATCGTGTCGTTCGATCCTAATTATTGTAGAGGCAAAGCCTAAGTCCATACTAAAGATGATGGATTCAGATATGCTGACCATTTCTCACATCAAAAGTCATTTGCAGGTGATTAAAATTCTTAATATTAAGCAAATCATATGTTGTTATGAAACTTCGTTAATCGTACCTACTACTTGTCCGTCTCTATTTGCCTTGCAGAAATATCGATCTACAATATGCGTGCGGAAAGATTTGCGGGGTAAACTATATTTCTGTCCAACTTGCTTATATTACAGCAGTACCTCGTTCAACCAAATACATATAATCCTGCATGAAATATCGGTCAAACATACAATCTTCTTTTGTATTTTGATCTGTTTTAATAAAGAGTTTCTTCCAAAGATGGTTTATGGAGAAAAAGTGTCCTCATACAAACCCAAATCCCATCATTAGACCTCCTCTAATAGAAAATTGAATGAAAGTAAGCTTTTTCATTCGTTTGGATGGTGAGTGTAGACATGAAACACTCTGGAAATTAAAATATGGCCTATGTATATTGGAGGCTAAATGTGAATGTCCAAGATCGGTTAGATATTTTAGTTTGCATTTTTGGACAGTATTCACTCTCTTGGGCTAAACAGTAACCGGCTTGGCTTTTGGTATTTCAGAAAAATCTGGAGAAGGAAACGGACCAGAAGGAGTCTCCGAGCTTCAACTTAAAATGTTATCCACATTTTTCAATTTAATCTCAGTAAATCCTCTGTCATGTCTTATTTCTTCAACCATAATTAACACGTAAAATGTTTCTTGGTGCCAGCTATAAGCAGATTGAGGAATCACTACAACTTCAGCTTGAGGTCCAAAGGAGTCTTCACGAACAACTGGAGGTACTAAACGCAATACAGCATAACTTGGTTGCGAATCTTGTTTAACGTAATTACATCAGGGTTACTTTATTTATTTATTTATTTTTTTAATGCTCAGATACAACGAAATCTGCAACTGCTAATAAAACAGCAGAGGAAGCGGCTCAAAATAATGTCAGATCATCACCAAAAGCAAGGAAGCAAACCACAAGTGAGTGTCCCCACCAAATGATGGAGCATAGCTTGGGCATATATTTGTTTGGAGCAATCAACTATGTGCAAAGGAGGAGAGGGTATTCACTATTGAGTTTCAAAGATGGTTTTGTCAGAGTAGATTGGTCTTGTACTTTATAAAGTTGGGTGGAAGGATCCAGAGCTAAAGAGGGTCATTGAATGATATTCCAAGGGGTTTTTATGTTACCCTGGTTGCTTAAAATCAACATAACAAAAGATTACAAACTTTAAAATCAGTCTCTTCCAAAATGCATTAATAAATTAAATTTTTTCAGCTGACAATATCAAGGTATTATTATAAATATTATGGTATGAATATCCATAACTTATAACTCCTAGATTCATTTATTCTTAGTGTCCTAATGAATGTCATGGAAGGAGTTTATTATTATTAATAGCTTATAATATTTAAAAGTTACATAATACACCATTATATGCTTCTTTATATCTTTTTAACATTAAAATCGGATTTGAATGGTTGAAGGCCTATAAATAAAAGTCATGTTCAAAGCATATATATACTAGTAAATAAAATTTTTTTCTCAATTATTTTTTCTTTATTTCTTTTATTGTCTTGTTCTTTTTTATTCTTCATATTAACTATATTTTATAACACGTTATTAGCACGAATTAGCTCTAAAAATAAGGTATGAGCTTTTAGCTAAGTTAATATTTTCTTATATTATATATATATATATATATAATATATTTTTTTTTATTATTGTTCTATTAACATTCATAATTATGTTGTTTATATATTTACTACATTATATTTTATTCTTTTATTTTCTTATCATTTTCTTTTCTTAATTACAAAGTGATTTTATATTTTTTTCATTTTGTTCATTTACCATCCATTACTTTATTTTTATTATTTGTTGTTCCATATATTTTCATGAAGATTGATACACTTATTTTTCTTTCTTTATGTTTATGTATTTAATAATCTTTATTTTTTTAGTCCTTCATTAAATTAATACTACATATATATACATATTATACATTTTGTGTTTGTTTATGTGAGAGAGAGTGTGTGTGTGTTAATCAATTTATGTTGTTAATAGATTTTGTTTCATTTGTTAATATCATATGAATTGTTTGATTCATTGATCAACTTATTTGCTTTATTGCATTTTTTTTATATCTTTATTATGTCTTATTTGTATAGTAAGTTTGGTTGTTCATGTTTGTGCTTCTTTATACTGTGCTTTATTATGAATTATATTCTATAATCTATTTATGGTTATTTATCATTTCTCTCTCTCTCTCTCTCTCTCTCTCTCTCTCTCTCTCTCTCTCTCTGTGTAGCAGCAATATCATGAAAAGAATCTTAAAAAGTATTCTAAATTAATTTCATGTCTTCTTGTGGATAAACAAAATAATGAGCTGTTGATGAAAAATTATGAAATCCATTCCATTAGATCAACTCCATTCCCTAAAGCAAATATGACTATACATAGTAATTACTGTGGTTGCAGATGCGAACATGGTTGTGGCAGGGGACGTATTAATTACCGTTATCATGATGGTGGTGGTACTAATTATAATTCTAATGTCCATTGAAAGAAAAAAAATAATGAAAAGCAAAAAAGAGATAAGAGTGATCATTTAAAAATTGTTGAAAATTAATGTTATTGGTGTGTATGAAGGGGTATTAATAATGTACCTGTCATACCCGAGCATCTAACAAAGCTTTATCAAGCCTCCATAAAAAAAGAATTCAAATAATGTGGAAGCAAATTTTACTTCTCAAAATAAGATTATGTTGAGGCAAATTTTGCATACAAAAATGATAATATTAATGAGTTGGATGATATTAATGGCCTTAATGCTATGACACACTTGAAGGTGGCTAATTTCTTTGAAAATTAAGATTAAACAAATTTGGTTAAAAAATAATTAGAATAATTTAGATTATATTTTTGGATTATGTTTCCATCCAGCTTTCTTATTTTCTTATAATAAAAGTGTTATTGCTTCGAACAAGTTTCATTTTATCAAGTATATATTTTAATATAATTTTTCTTTTGTTGAAGAATATGGATATTCCCCTTTCTTTCATTGGACTTAAGAATGAAGATATATATCTCATGAATAGTGCTACAGCACATACCATAATTAAAAAAATACTTACCTATTTAACAATAAGAGACGAAAGCATTAATACCATAACAGGTAATACTAAATTAATTGATAACTTCGAAAGAGTAATTATAATATTACCCGAAGGAATAAAAATTATTATAGATTAGGCATTACATTCATCTAATTCTCAAATAAATTTATTAAGTTTTAAAGATATTCGTTAAAATAAGTATCTTATTGAAACTACAAATGAGAAAGATGTTGAATATCTACAAATTACAAATTTTAGATCTAGAAAGAAAAGTGTCATCAAGAAATTATCAATGTTATCTTCTAGTTTGTACTATACTCAATTGAAATAAATGCAATAGTCAACAAGAAGTTTATCAATTAAGATACATTTTATCATTTGGCATGACCGGTTAGGCCAACCTGGGTTAACGATGATGCGAAGATTTATTAAAATTTACATGAACATCCATTGAAGAACTGAAAAATTCTTCAATTTAAGGATTTTTGATATGTTGATTGTTCTGAAGAAAAAATAATTAAAAGACCTTCAATTACAAAAGTGAGAATTGATTTCCCTGCTTTTCTTGAACATATTCAAGAGGATATATGTGGACCTATCCATCCACTATGTGGACCATGCAGATATTTTATAATTTTAATACATATATCTATAAGATGGTCACATTTGTGTTTGTTATCAACACGTAATTTAGCATTTATTAGATTATTTGCTCAAATAATTCAATTAAAAGCATAATTTTTAGATTATGCAATTAAGATGATTCATCTTAATAATGTTAGTGAATTTTCATGATAAATTTTTGATAATTATTGCATATCAACTAGAATAATAATTAAAAAATCTATGCACATGTTCACACTTAAAATGGTCTAGCAAAATTATTCATATGCCTTCAATTGATGACTAGACTGACATAATGCTCCTGAGGACAAAATTTCCTATTTCAACATAGGGACATGTGATTTTACATGCAACAACACTTGTGTTTATTAGGCTAATAAATTATTATAAATTTTTTTATTACAATTGGCTTTTAGTCAGAAGCCAAATATTTTTCACCTTAGAATTTTTGGATGTGCAGTGTTTGTTCCTATTACTCCACCACAATGCACAAAGATGGGACCTTAAAGAATGTTGAGAATATATGTTGGTTTTGAATCT
This sequence comes from Prosopis cineraria, assembly GCF_029017545.1. NCBI lineage: Eukaryota > Viridiplantae > Streptophyta > Magnoliopsida > Fabales > Fabaceae > Prosopis > Prosopis cineraria. The sequence goes on along the minus strand of NW_026555334.1, from coordinate 39,063,520 downwards.
CCCTCTATAATCACGCATATAAAACCATTGATTGGAGATTTATTCACGGCATGTTTTGATAATTGCCATTTTGATGAAACCATTTTTCCAACATTGGAGAGAGAAAATAAGTAGCTTGACAAAGAAATTACATGGAATGTATTATATCTATCTCATCTAAACCCTTATATAAAACAATGTGAACTTAAAGTTAAAAAAATCATTTACAAAATATTGCAAATGAATTTCCATATACATTTATTGACCTTAAAAGAATTACCAAGTTTCATATTTCAGCTAAAAATGTTCCTATTAGAATTAAGTTCCAGTAGGACAATTAGAAAGTGCAAATGAATTTAAGCTATGTTTAAAGCAAGGTAGACCAATTAGTTACAAAGATAAAATTCCAAAAAGATGAAAGGAGTACAAAATAAAGATGGTATAGTTGAGGAGGTTGGTACTCTAAAAGAGTACAAATACATAACTAATCAAAAGACCTTAGAAGAGGTCCAGATATCTAAAGATAATGAAGAGATCTTGATAAGTTATGTCACTATAAGAAAAAGATGGAATCGAAAAAAATATGGTCATTAATGACATATTTTCATATAATGTTGTGAAAATAATGAATCAAAATGAGGATCTAGAACTGAAATCAATTGAAGGCTGTAGATGTAGAATTGATTGGTCAAATGGAAAGATACAATCCAAATAGAGTTAAGTTCACTTTCAAAACATGAAGTTTTTGGACCTATAGTCTAGATACCTAATGATGTATTGCCAGTTGGATATAGATGGGTATTTGTACAAAAACAAAATGAGAAAAATGAAGTTGCTAGATATAAAGCACGATTAGTAGCATAATAATTTTTACAAAAACATGGCATTGATTATGAAAAGACATATTCTCCTCTGATAGTTGCGATCACTTTAAGATATTTAATTGGTCTGATAGTACATGAAAAACTTGACGGCACTTAATGGATGTTGTTACATCCTATTTATATGACCCTTTAGAAATAAAAATTTATATGAAAATCCTTAAAGGATTATATTCAAATTACTAGAAGCATGTAAAGATTCTCGAGAAAAATATATAATTCATTTGCATAAATCTTTGCACAAACTGAAACAATATGAAAGAATGTGGCATAACCATCTCAGTGAATATTTGTTGAATGAAAGTTATAAAAACAATCCATTCCCTCCATGTGTCTTTATAAAGAGAAATGAGTCAGAATTTGTTATAATTATGTCTATATAGACGACTTAAATATAGTTAGAACTCTAAAAGAGCTCTAAAAAGTAGTTGATTGCTTAAAAAAAATTTTAGATGAAAGATCTTGAAAGAACAAAATTTTGCCTTGGTTTATAAATCAAACACTTAGCAAATAAATTTTTTTTATCAATCAACTTACATTAAAAAAATATTGAATCAATCTTACACGGATAGAGTGCATTCATTAACTACTCTAATGGTTGTAAGTAGAGCTAGGAATTCGGGCGGGCTGGGCCTATTCGAGCCGAACAGGCCTGAACCCAAACAGGCCCGACTCTTTGAAAAGCCCGAATAGCCAAGCCCGGCTCGAATTTTTTCAGGCTTCGAGCGACCTGAATACCTGAATTTAATTTTTAAAATTATTTTTAATTATTTTTTTACTTTAAAATTAATTATTTTATTTTAAAAAAATATAAAATATATTTTTTTAATACTTAAATGATGTCTAGGACTCAAATATATGGTATTTTAGTATAAAATAATCTAAAATTTAAAAAATTAATTAATATTTATTATATTTTATATATTTTGTAAAAATATAATTGTTTTATTCGGGCATTCAGGCCAAGCTCCAACCCGATCGGGCTTGGCTTGAATTTTTTTTAGGCCTATTCAGGCCGGTCCAAATAGGCTCAAACATAAAAAAAACATCCTTTTTTCTAAGCCTGGCTCTAAATTTTTTCGGGCCAATTCGAGCTAGCCCGTCGGGCTTGGTCTAAATTATCGGCTCTAGTTGTAAGCAGGGGTGAAGCCAAAAATTTTTATTAAGGGAGGCCGAGATGACAAGTATATATGATAATTAAAGAAAAGTTAAATATGTGTGTGTGTATATATCATCGATATAATACAAATATTTCAACACATATATTTACATTTAATTTTACACATGTATAACAATACACACGCACATATTAAGTTTTGCTCATCAATTTTTAATGATATAAAAATCATTAGTTATTATGTCTGCAATAAATTTTTTAGCAATTTTCTTCTCAACGTGAATTGTCATTAAATTAATGAAAATTTTATCATCCTTATATGAGAATTAAATGATTTAAATACATTATTAAAATTTAAAGTTCTATTCAATATAATAAGCTATATTACTTGTTTATTGAATTACTATTTAATTCTTTTCAAATGATAATTATAGTAAATAAATATATCAACACATTAATAATACTCAATTGTCATAAAATCTTTTTGTCAATGAAATCAAATTATATGAGAGTAAAAACCATTCATATCATAAAATTTAATAGCTTGATTGTTTTAAAAAAAGTAATTTCTTTTTAGAAAAATATCTTCATCAAATCTCTTAACTTTTGGATAAGTGATTTTTTAATAGATATCAAGCACATAGCATTTAATATACCTTGCAATTTTTGTTGTAATGCTTAACAAAATTTGTTAATAATAATTCTCACAATTTCTTTCATTGAATATAAAATGAAAGCAAAATAATATGACATTTTTAAGAACATATATAGTATTATCTTATTAAAAATGAGTAAATCCTATGATATCTACATCTTCAAGCTATTAAAATAGTTGCTTTATACATATATAAAAGACTACATATATAATTAAAATAAGAATTTCATATAGTGTTTCGTAACTTTTATAATGTGTCAATTTAAAAAAACTAAAAATATATAATCCTTACATTTTACTAAGAAAAAAAATTAAAAAATTAGGGGGCCGTGGCCCCTCCAGTCTCCCATCTCTCCACCCCTGGTTATAAGATCTCTTGATGATAAAAAAGATTCTTTTCGTCCTCAAGAAAAAGATGAAGAACTTCTTGTTTCTGAAGTACCATGTTGAGTGCTATAAATGTATTGATGTATCTTGCTAATTCAATAAGACCTAACAGTAAGATTTAGTTCTTCCTTAATAGAAAGGCATTAGAATAGAGTTAAACACTTATTTCTATATCTTCGAGGAATAATTGATATGGGATTAATTTATTCTAATGAATTTAGATTACAACTTATTAGTTATGTAGATGTAAGATTTCGATTGGATCCACACAAAGGTAGATTACAAATTAGATATTTGTTTATTTATAAGGGTATAATAATATCTTGGCATCCAATAAAACAAACTTTAGCTGCTACCTCATCAAATCATACATAAATAATTGCAATTCATGAGATAAGTAGGGAATGTGCTTGGCTAAGGTCAGTGATTCATCATATCCAAACAATATGTGATTTATTGTTAGGAAAAAAATTCCAACAATATTATATAAAAATAATATAGCATGCATAGCTCAATTGAAAGGAGATAGAATAAAACATATTTCTCCAAAATTCTTTCACTCATGACCTTTTGAAGAGCAATGATATAGATGTATAGCAAATCCACTCATGCGACAATCTTACATATTTGTTTACTAAGACATTGCCAACTCTAACATTTAAAAAGTTAGTGTATGGTATTAGAATGCATACACTCAAAAATATAAAGTGATGACATCACCTAGGAAAGTGAGGTGATATTGTTACCAGGAGAAACTATGGGGAATAAATATTATGTTGTACTCTTTTTCCTTTCTAAAGTTTTGTCTTACTAGGTTTTTTTGGAAAGGTTTTTAATGAAACAAGGTTTTAATGGAAAGGTTTTTTGAAAAGGTTTTGTCTTACTCTTTTACTAGGTTTTTATCCCATTAAATTTTTCTAATGAGGCTTTAATAAGGAACAATGCTTGTTATAAACATCTAAGGGAGAGTATTATAAATATTATGTTATATATGTCTATAACTTATAGCTCTTAGAATTTCTTTATTCTTAATGTCCTAATGAGTAGCATGAAATGAGTTTCTTATTATTAATAGCTTATGATCTTTAAAGGTTATATAATGCATCATTATATGCTTTTTTATATTTTGTAATATTAGGATAGGACTTGAATAGTCAAAGGTTTATAAATAGAGATCATGTTCAAAATATATGTACACTAATAAATAAAAATTCTCCTCAATTGTTTTCTATCTATTTTTTGTATTGTCTTATTCTTCTCTACTCTTTATATTGACTATATTTTATAATTGGTATGATTTTTTTTTAAATATTACAGTCTTTCTATGTGAAACTAAAGTTCAATCAAAATTTCCAACAATAAGATAAACTTATATAGATACAAAAAATTACTCTAACATAAATGTATGCACACATTTATATGTATGTTTGTATGCATGTGTGTGTATAAGCACACATGTAAATATTATTATCTCTATTCTAAAGTATAAAACATTTTAAGAATATTAAAAATTTATTAAATATGCTTATATTTTAATATTACCTTTTTTTCTCCATTTAATTTCTGCCCATCTCTCTTTTCAATATATTAAATGAAGGATATTTTTTATATTTTTATTTTTATTTTAAAAACTAAGGTTGTTTAGTATACTTAACAAAGTTTATTGGTGCGTAAAATTTTATTTAAAAATATCTTATAATTTAAAATGGAGGGAGTAATTAATATTTGCCTCTTTTTGACTATATCAAATCATCAATTTTGCTATTAATAAGACATAGACAACACGACTTATTTTGAGATCATGGTCTAATACTTTGTTCAAATGGAGAGAAAACGTGAAAGAAAATAAGATATAGGAGGAAAATAGGGGAGAAAATAATTTTTTATCTTTTTAGATAAGGAAAAAAATGAAAAGAAGGAAGGGTAAGGGAGACAATAAAATATGAGACCCACTCTCCTCCCCCCCCCCCAACCCAAATTTTCTCTACATGCACGAGGAAATTTTGGAAGGAAAATTATTGTTTCATGTCTGCCTTCCTCTCTACCCCATGCTCCTTGATTTGTTGTATGCATATCAAAATCAATTTCAATGCTCATCATATAGATGAGTATTGAGAATTCATCATCCCTGAACTATTGAATTGTCTGGATATAATTTGGATGATTTAGATTTATTTGTTTTAAAAAAATATTTTAATGAATACAGAATTTAAAATAAAGATAATTTTTTAGCTGTCAATTTTTTAAAAAATAACTTTTTACTTAAAAAATACTCATTGAAAAATTATATATCTGAATAATTTAAAAATGATGAGCTCTGAGATTTTTTGATGGGCACTAAACTTGGTTTCAATGTATATCACCGGTCAAGCTGCGCTCCACTAGATGCAGGTTTGCATTTTTCTGCCGGTCCTCCAAGTTCTAAACACACGTGTGATAAATTCCGTGTTAATATTAATACATATTTGTAGTAGGATCTGGTAATTAGAGAGATCAGATAGGCTCCCAGGAATGTTTCTGATTTTAATAATCTAGCAGACTAGTGATGGAGAAAGGCAAAGTTTTTATATATATATATATATATATATATATTTTCTGTTATTATATTTAATTTTAATAAATTACCCACTTTTTATTTTTTAAATAGAAAATATTATGTTTTTACTAATTTTTTTGGCTTTAAAATACAATATCATGGAAATATATTCTTTAATAAATAATTTGATTTGAATTTATTTTGATGAAGCTAATTTTAATATATTTTTTCATTCAATTTATTTTTATAAAGATAATTATATAAAGCATTATATAGTTTCACATAAGGATATTATAGCCATTCTAATATTTGCTCATTCTCTTTTTTTTTTTTTCTTTCTTATCATCCAAACATAAAGAGAGATAATATTTTTTTAATTTTTTTCTTAATTTTTTAATTTTTTTCTTTTCATCCAAACAGAATGGGAAAGACCACGGTCATCTTAAGTTAGAACTACCAAAATTTGTGTGCATGCAGGACAATTCAGAAACGCACATGTTCTTTCATGCAAATAGAAGCCCAATATTTTGTTCCAATTAACCATGACGCCAATTAATGATGTGGCTACATTGCGTAGTCGTTTTTTGGGCAATTGACCGTTTGGCTTGTTCAGGCGATTAGGTATGGGCCGGGCCTCGGTGGTTCAAGCCTTCAAGAAGACTCAAAAACGGCGGGCAATTTTGCAACCATTTTATTTGAACTTTGTGCCCTAATCGACGAGCCATGTGGAGGCCGGAGGTCGGAGACTCCATTTCGTGCTCCTTGAAATTCTTTCGATTATCTCATTTAGATTACTACGAAGCTCCTCTATCTCGACTCTCACCCAAACGAGGACGACGACGTACCTGATATTCCCCATCCTGTTTTGCTATCTTGACTCTGGCAGCTTTACTTGACAAAGCGTGTTTTTGCTCCTCTTCTCACCCGCCTTAAATCTCTCTGGAGTGGTGATGATCCACTTGCGAAAGCTTAGATTGACATTCACTCTCGGACGTTTTGCTTCTCATTTTTTTCTCAGGTCGTCAGAAAACCTAGTGGGGTCTATTGCTCAAAACCCTAGATTATACAGAGCTGACAGAGCGGTTCCACCTGCCTATTGTGAAGATCTTGAAGCGGCTCTGACTGCTGTCGGTCTCACCATTAAGCAGGCCCTGAAAGAAGCCGAAGCTGCATTACTTGAATATCTGCATAATACTAGAAGCATCCAGTACTTGGATGCGGATAATATGAGTAGAAACTCACCTTACTTTCTTGAGGAGCTTATGAAGAAAGTAACCATAGAGGAGAACATCAGGCTATCAGTTTACAGGTATTTGTGTTACCATCCCATCAATGAATTTGAGCCCTTCTTCGAAAGCATGGGTTTAAAACCTTCTGAATATGCATCTCTTTTACCGAAAAATATGATTTTTCTGAGTGATGACCAACTGTTACTGGGGAACTATCACACTCTTTGTAACTATGGGATCCCCCGTAATAAGATGGGGAGGATATATGTGGAAGCAACTCAAGCGTTTCGCTATGATTACGGGGTTTTACCATCAAAGCTCCAAGCTTACGAAAGATTGGGTCTTTGCCATTCTACTTTATTAAAAGTTATTGCTTCTAGTCCATACCTTCTGATTGGAGATTGTAACCCTGATTTTGTCAAGGTTATAGGGAAGTTTAGGCATTATGTGAATGATATTAATTGGATTGAGGGACATTTATTGGATGGGACTTCGTGTAATTGGAGCCAGATGCTTAGGGTCATGTGCTTTTTTGGAAGGGTTTTGACTGAGCAACAGTTATCTGACATGATCAACCAGCACCCTGACTTTTTCTTTGACGGATCGGGAGGTAGCAGGACACTCTCCCTTATAGTCTTCCTCCTAAAATTTGGATTGTCAGTGGATGTAATATCCTTCATATTTGTAAATTTTCCACCAATAAAAGTGAGCAAATTCCTTTCAAATTTGAGGCATTGTCTTCTAATCTTAAGTGAACTTGATATGGAGGCTGCAGAGATTGGGAAGATTTTCCATTCTCACTCCTTAATGTTGGGTTCATTCACTTTGAGAAGAACAAATAGTTTACTTTGTAACTTGAAAGCTGGGAAGAAGCGACTTAGGATGCTTATACAGGATAATCCGCTAGAATTGAAGAATTGGGAATTGGGAATAAGAGTTAAGCCTTTGCCAGGCCACAACGAAGCGACAATATCCCGGTTGCGGAAGACAGAGTTCTTGTTGAGCTTGGGATATGATAAGGACTCTAAAGAGATGGAAGAAGCATTTAAGGTGTTTAGAGGTAAGGGAGCGGAACTCCAAGAGAGGTTCGACTGTATTGTTCGAGCTGGCTTGGATCCTCAAGACGTGCAGGAAATGGTTAAAATTTCCCCTCAGATTCTTAATCTCAGAGCTACCGCGATCAACCGGAAAATTGACTATCTTGTAAATGAACTTGGATATCCCATATCATCTTTAGTCAACTTCCCATCTTTTCTTAACTACAGAACTGACAGAGCCCAGCTTAGGGTCTCATTGTATAAGTGGCTTGTGGAACAGGGATGTGCTGATCCCAATCTTTCTTTAAGTACTGTAGTTTCAACCTCAGAGGAAGTGTTCGTACAGCAGTATGTAAATCGCCATCCAAGTGGCCCTCAAGTTTGGCAAGATTTGAAGGATAAAATTTTTTCTCAGAAATAACATTTTCATTGTTTCGACATATTAATGATCTAGGCTTGATAATGACATTCTAGTTTCTCTCCAAAACTCTCGAGTGGTGAAAGGATGATTAACAAATGACATGCATGTGTTGTGAAACCCATTGCCTGTAGTTAGTTAACTTGATTAGTGGATGTGATTATATACTTTGTAGTTAGCCCATTGAAGATTAGTCTCGTTGTTTAGAACTTAATCAGCTTATTGAAGATTAGCCTTGTTTGGAACTCAATAGTTTCCTTTCATGGCAGTTGGCACAAAGAACAACTGCCGGTTCCTAGACCTCACAGACTAGAGAGGAAATAAGCTGTCTATTGCTGGTAGCTAGACATCACTCCGGTGTTATTATTTTTACTAATTTCACCAATATCAATGTGAAAAAAATATAAAAAATAAAAATGTATAAAATTCTAAATTTATCTTTACATAACAAATAAAAAAAATGATGCCGTGTTAATTTTTTCTTTTATAAAAGTTAATTTTAAAAATATTTTCAAATATTATTTGAAAAATTGTATTGTGACTTATAAATAAGATTAAATAAATTTTATGAAATATGATTTATAAGTGGGACTAGAGGAAGTATGTCCGATAAAAAATTGATTGCATTATATTCTCTCATTTTAATTTATAAGGTATTTTTAAATAAAATTAAACCTACTAATAAAACTAATTAAATATATTTTATAAATGTTTTTCAAAAAAATATAAACATTTAAAAATATTATTTATTTAATATGTTATTTATAAAAAAATATAACAGAAAGGATAATATTAAATTATACACAATGTGCATTATATTTTTTGGAAAACAAAAGGTATTCCATTAGTTAAATGTATGGTATATTCTCGGATGTTGAACTTAGTCAAAACTTATCATCTTTTTTCCCACACCTGAAAAAACATTTTCACATTTATTTTTATTCATAAGTATAAGTGTTCGGTTAGACAAATATTTATATATTTAGATTAATGAAAAACATTCAAGAGATTTAAAATTGAACCAAAGTGTTTTTTTAAATATACACACACATATAATTCATATACCTTTCCAATTAAAAAATAAATCATGGGAATTCATTTTAACTTGATATAAGTTTCACGGAGTTTGAAATTTATTTGAAGTTTTATTTAATTTTATGTACGCATTGATTATTTAAAAGTAAATAAATGGTAGAATTTATTTTAATTACACTAGAGTTGGTAAACGGGCGGGCCTAGCCTATATGGGCTCGGCCCTTATAGGCCCGGCCCTGATGGGCCTAGGCCTTAAAGTCCGGTTATCCCAAATTTATCTTAAAATTGAAGCCCGACCCTTATTCATAGGGCTCAGGGCCGGGCCCGTAAGCCCGGATAAAAATAAAATAAAATTTAACATTAAGATTTATTTAAAATATTTTAAAATTTAACATATATTAAATCAAAGTCTCACATAATCTAAAAAATGAACAAAAAATTGAAAAGTCTAAATAAGATGAAGGCAAACATCATCATCAATCCTAATCAAGTTCAAGATCTCCCTCATTATCATCCATAAATAAAATATTAAAACCCTTAGATGTAGGTCCACTTGTAAAAGATGGAGGCGGAGGCTCAATATTAATTATTTTTGCAGCTTCTTCATCATCACTTACAATAATTATTAATTAAATTATTTTATTATCAAATATATATCTATACATATATCACAAGATAAAATATAAAAATTATTATAAAATGGCACAAAACAATTCAACCAATTGCTGGTACAAAATACAAATCAATGTTTGCACATTATCTAGAAAGAAGTGAAAACAATACTTTGTGAATAGTAAAACGGGCTTCACGGGCCGCCCGAGCCTGAGCCCGTTTTTCTATGGCTTAAAAGGGTCGGGCTTCGAAGCCCAATTACCCTAAAAAATGCTAAATTTTTACGCCCTAACCCTTATTAAAACGGGCTTAAACGGACGGCCCGTCAAGCCTGACCCTTATTCCCGACTCTAAATTACACTAAGGTCTCTTCTACATTACAAGATTTGGTCTTTACGCTTTTAATATGTTTTAGCATTAGTCCATGTGCTTCTATTTCTTTGTTGCAAGTGCTTTAAATTTCATATGTTTGCAAGGTTAGCAATGATGGAGCTACTCACTGGCGAGGAGGGTGCATACTTTGATAAAATTGTAAGTAGTGTATATAAATTTTATAACTTTACATCTCTCACTTTTAGTATTTTGCACACTTTGAATTAAATAAAAAAATTTAATCTCAAAAGCTCATTTGTAATATTTTAATGATGGATAAAAGATGTGAAGAAAATATTTTTCATGAACCATGAGGGACAGACATGATCCTCATAGCATGTTATTTAAATTAGGTCATGAATCAAAAGGGACAGACATAATCCTCTTGGACATATAAATGCATTTAATAAAAAGAATTAGAGTTTACCTGCTTCACAAAGAAGATATGTCCTAAGTTGGCACAAGATACATTGTATAATCCAAAATAAGAGGCAACGTAAAAGATGGTGTCTCATACACCATAATTACACCTCTGGTGCTTTCTCGGCCGGATTCGCTCCTGTAAAAATATTAACCATGGGGAATGAGACTTAAAAGTCCCAGTAACCAAAAATTAATATGTAATGATGCATGCGGATGTAACTAATCATGCGATTGCTAAGTGGGCACACAAAACATTTAACCGAACAATATTTTCAAACAAACCGAACAAGTATTTAATTGCATGACTGCACCTTATTTCCTCCTTTCACCATGCTCGGACGCCAAATCACCCGGCCAAAGGTGAGTTGGACCAAGCGACACGCCACTCATTGGGTCCAATGAGGGCTTACCACGTGGTAATAATTAACCGAACAGAAATTTCCATTAACACCATACATTAAAATACCCTGACAAGTCATGCATCATTCAAATATCCAAACAGGAATATATCCGAACAAGAATATCTCATCATGATAAACAAAAATAAATTTTTAACCCACTTGGCAATAATTTCAAACAAGTATATACAGTATTTATTTTCAATAATTCATAATTTTTTCAAACAACAAAACAACACATAACCATTCACAAACACACTCATCACAACACATTAATAATGGTTACCTTGTGTCTTGAATAACAAGTTCCCCTTCACAACTCCTTTTTCACCACTATCTTTGTCAATATAATCTACATAATTATTTCACAATACTATATATTAATTTTACATTAAAATAAATAACTCTAATTTAAAGAGTTAGAAAGTCTTAAATCTATAGTCCATATTAACACTAATTTAAGATTTATGCCTCATTTAACTTCCCAAATTCTTTCTAAAATTCTCGTACCCTAATGAACTATTTTTTTTATCCTCAATTCACTTCTAGTATCACAATTTCATCCTTCTACATTCTAAAAATTCATCCAAAAATAAATTAAAAATTTTAGAATTATCCTGAAGCCTCAAATCACCTTTCTATAACCTCAAAAAATACCTATTCATACTTAAATAAATATTTAATAATCATAGGTTTATCCCTACGTCTCAGATTCCACATAAATTCAACCATATAGATCTAGATTTTAACTCAAAAATTCTTAAACATGAGTTTCAACCTCAAGAAAATATTCTATAATATTTATTATATCCCTAAGAATTTTAACCTATATTTTTAATCCATCATATCATCAGATTAACTATCCTATAGAAAAATCCTAATCAAAATATTTACTCTATCCTACAAAATAATCATATCACTAGAAAGCTAATATTATTTAGAAAATAACTATAAAATTAATTTTGTAATTAAATAAATTTTTAAATGCTAATCTAAACAGGAAAGAGAGAAAAATAATATAAAAATGGGATTGTGAGTCCCAAAATTATATTAAAAAAAACTATAGGTTTGAATTTAATTATTCAAACCTTTGGGCCAAAAGTTGCAATTTTCTCTAAATTGCATCTTAGCCTCTCATGCTTCCTAATGCACACACCCCCTCCTTTTTATACATGAAGGCACCTCTTCTCTTCCCTCATCTAACCAATGTGGGACTTAGAAACAACAACCTTCCACCCCCTTTTTTTTGTTCCTTCTACCTTCTCTCTTTTTTTTTTCAACACATACATAAAAAAAATTATTTATGTATTATATCTTAACTAAATATTGCTTATGTGGTTTTAAATTTAAATTTTTAAATTCATAATTAAATACCTAACCATAATATTATTTCTAAATAACCTCAAATAATATAAATTCCTATTATTATCATTTTTTTTCTCAAAACCTAAATTCCACAATTTCTTTATTATATAAAAAATCAGGATGTTACAATTCTCCCCTCCTTTTAGAAATTTTGTCCTCAAAATTTAATAGATAAGCATAGAAACTATGTACCTAAGCAAATAAATGTGGATAATCTCGCCTCATACTCTCCTCGGTTCCCAAGTAGCATCACCTAGGGCTCCACCCTTCCAAATCACCTTCACGAGTCGGATGGTCTTATTGCGTAGTTGTTTGTCCTTAAAGTCCTCAATTCGCTCCGGTTCGGATCTAAAGGTCAAATTCTCCCTCAATTCTACTTCTTCAGGTTCAATAACATGGGAGGGATCCGGGTTGTACTTCTTCAACTGTGATACGTGGAACACATTATGGATACCTGCAATCTGTGGAGGTAATGCAACTCTATATGCAGTAGATCCAATTCGCTCCAAGATCTCATACGGGCCCATAAATCTAGGTGTCAATTTCTTTGCCTTAATGGATCTACCAATGCCTGTCACTGGAGAAACCTTCAAAAATACATGATCTCCTACTTCAAACTCTAACGGCCGTCTCCTCTTATCAGCATAGCTCTTCTGTCGGCTCTGAGCGGTTAGCAATTTTTGCTTAATCATTGCAATCTTCTGGGTGGTTTGCTCTACAATTTCTGGACCAATGATACTCCTCTCACTTAATTCTGTCCAACATAAAGGCGATCTACACTTCCTTCCATACAAGGCCTCATAAGGCGCCATCCCAATACTAGAATGATAGCTGTTATTATAAGCAAATTCAGCTAATGGCAAATGATTATCCCAACTACCTGGTAGTTCAATGGCACAAGCTCTCAACATGTCCTCCAAAGTCTGGATCGTCCTCTCTGTTTGTCCATCTGTTTGGGGGTGGTATGCGGTGCTAAAACTCAGTCTGGTACCCATAGCCTTCTGTAGCGCACCCCAAAAGTTTGAAGTGAACCTTGGGTCACGATCTGACACAATTCTAGAGGGTATACCATGAAGTCTAACTATCTCCTTAATGTATATCTCAGCAAATTTCTCTAATGTAGAGGTAAACTTGATCGCCAAAAAGTGAGCTGATTTGGTGAGTCGGTCTACTATCACCCAAATAGCATCCTTACTCGAGGGTGTTCTTGGCAGTCCAGTGATGAAATCCATAGAAATATCATCCCATTTCCACTTTGGAATATCTAACGGTTGCAGTGTTCCAGCTGGCTTCTGATGTTCTATCTTTATCTTCTGACACGTTAAACATCTAGAAACAAATTCAGTTACATCTTTCTTCATTCCTGGCCACCACCAACCTCGCTTCAAATCATGGTACATTTTAGTTATACCGGGATGAATTGTATATTTGCTCCTATGAGCTTCTTCTAAAAGGATATTCCTCAATCTTGGATCATTAGGTACACAAACTCTACCTTTATACTTCATCACTGTGTCCTCAGAGATGGTAAAATTTGGGGCCTTACCTACCACTATCTCCTTCCTTATATTCCTTAAGTAGTCATCACTCTGCTGTGAGACTCTGAGATCTTCCCAGAATTTGCTCTCAAAGTCTGCTACCTGGAGTGCGGCCATTTGATGTTCAATCACATCTACTGGAACATCATGAAAACTGTTCCATAAATGATATTCATGAACCATCAAATGTGCAGCATGAATAGTCTTTCTACTTAAGGCATCAGCTACCACGTTAGCCTTACCCGGATGGTAATGTAATTCAAAGTCATAATCCTTTAGAAATTCCATCCATCGTCGCTGCCTCATATTAAGCTCTTTTTGATCAAATAAATACTTCAGGCTCTTATGGTCACTGAAGATTTGAAACTTAGATCCATACAAGTAGTGTCTCCATATCTTCAGAGCAAACACAACTGCAGCTAACTCCAAATCATGAGTAGGGTAATTTTCCTCGTGTGGTCTCAACTGTCTGGAGGAATAGGCAACCACTCGGTCATTTTGCATCAAAACACATCCTAAACCCTTTAAAGAAGCATCAGTGTACAGAGTGTACGGCACCACAGGGTCAGGAATAGTCAATACTGGAGTAGTGGTTAACCTCTTTTTCAATTCTTGGAAAGCAGCTTCACATTTGTCAGTCCAAATAAATGGGGCATCCTTCTTAGTTAGCTTAGTTAAGGGCATCGCAATTTGCGAAAATCCCTTAATAAAGCGACGATAATAACCTGCTAAACCTAAAAAGCTTCGTATCTCTGTAACAGATTTTGGCTGTTCCCACTTCATCACTGCATCAATCTTGCTAGGATCCACCGCAACTCCATCTCTGGACACAACATGGCCCAAAAACTTTACTTCTTGGAGCCAAAATTCACACTTGCTTAATTTGGCATAAAGCTTATGTTCCCTCAAAACTTGCAAGACGATTCTTAAATGTTCACCATGAGCCTCCTCATCCTTTGAATAAATAAGAATGTCATCAATAAACACTACTACAAACTTATCTAAATAGGGTCGAAAGATCCTATTCATGTAATCCATGAATACCGCAGGAGCATTCGTAAGTCCAAACGGCATCACCATGAATTCATAATGCCCATATCTCGTCCGAAATGCTGTCTTAGGTATATCCTCTGCTCTCACTCTCAATTGGTGGTACCCTGACCTTAAGTCAATCTTTGAGAAAACTGCGGATCCCACAAGCTGATCCAGCAAATCATCGATTCTCGGAAGTGGATATTTGTTCTTGATGGTTACTTTGTTCAATTGTCTATAATCAATGCACAATCGGAGGCTTCCGTCCTTCTTCTTTACAAAAAGGACTGGAGATCCCCAAGGTGAAACACTCGGTCTGATGAAACCCTTCTCAAGTAGCTCTTCAATTTGCTTTTTCAGTTCCGCTAACTCTGAAGGGGACATCCGATAAGGAGCCTTAGAAATTGGCCCTGTACCGGGTACCAATTCAATTGAGAACTCTACCTCGCGCTTTGGGGGTAAACCGGAGACTTCGTCTGGAAATACATCCGCAAATTCTTTGACAATTGGGATATTCTTCACGCCTTCATCAATCTCAGCTTGGATAGAGAAGAAAACCATGTAGGCCTGGCAACCCTTCTTCATACATCTATCAACTTGCGCCGCCGACAAGAAAACATGATCTTGAGTCTCGACTGGGGTCACCGACAAAGAAGATAAAGACACACTCCTCTCTCTACAATCTAGGATAGCACCATTTGCAGCCATCCAATTCATTCCCACAATTACATCCATACCTCTCAGTGGTAGGATAATTAAGTCCATAGTTGTTTTCCTATTTTTAAACTCGACTACTAGGTTAAGGCATGCCTTAGCGGTCCTCACAGATTCTCCCGCAGGAGTAGACACATTCATATCAAACGGTAAAATACACACAGGCAAATCAAGGTTCTTTACACAAGTTTCAGAAATAAAAGAGTGTGTAGCACCCGAATCAAATAGTGCAACAATATCATGATGAAGGATTTTGATGTTACCTCTAATGGCATCTGGGGAGTTCATGGTGTCCTGAGTAAGAGCAAACACACGACCAGAGACAGTAGGATGTTGGGAAGGGTTCTTCATATTTGAGCCCTGGTTGTCCCCACAAAACTTTGCAATGTGACCGGGTTTCCCACAAATGTAACAGACCAGCACTGTCCGAAATGACGACGCCCGCATTTAGTGCACTGTTGAGAGCTCGCTGTACTCGGGGCAGGGGTAGATACTGTTGGGCTCCTCTGTGACCCGTAATAACTACTATGATAGCTCCTCTGTCCTTGGCCCCTTTGAAATGGACCCTTCTGCCTTCCTTGGTTCCATGAGCTACTCGAACCCTGATGGTTTTTCTTCATAATGCCTCCGGTGGGTCGAGGGTAGGTTGGGGGTCTACTATATGAATAACCCCTCTTCTCTCTCTCAACCTCCTTCTTACTGCGAGCTACTACTTGTAGTTTTATGCACATTTCATCATAATCTCGGATATCTAGATGAGCCAATTGTTCCCTCAATTCTGGTCTAGCCTTCTCCAATAAGCGCTTAGCCTTCCATTCGGAATCATCCCTATACTGCAGGTACGTGGAGTATCTAGATAACTCCTGAAACTTAGCAATGAATGTGTCCTCATCGAGGTTCCCTTGCTTAAAGGCATGGAATTCCGCTTCCTTCTCAGACCTTAACTCTGATGGAAAGTAATGCCTGAATAATTTTTCCTTGAATTCCTCCCAGGTGAGTGTAGAATCATCCCTGGGCCCTGCTGTCTCCCACCAATCTCTTGCTCCTTTCACTAGGAGCACTAATGCTACTTGTACTTTTTGATTGCTGGTGCATGTGACTACTCGAAAGATGGATTCGAGTCTCTTCACCCATTCCTCTACCACGGATGGTTTAAGGTTACCATCAAACGTAGGAGGGTTAAACTTCCTAACAGTTTCCCACACATCAGTAATGGTCGGTGGGGCTCTCTGTTCCTCCTGCCTAATTTCTTTCCTTCTAGACTCATGATCTCTCGGAGTGGCAGGATGTGAGGAACTGCCTTCCCCCACATGACTCTCAACATGAGCCCTATCTCCATTTTCAGTTACCTTTTGCCTCTTTAGCTCCGTCAACTCTTGTTCGTATCCTTGAACCTTGTCTGTTAATGTTTTTACAAGCATTCTTAATTCCGCCAAGTCAGGCTCCTCATTTGGCAGTGGCGGTGGCAGGTGCTCATGTTGGAATCCTGAGTTACCACGAGTAACAGGCATTTTCTCTCCCCTCCTAAAGGATACAAGATATAAATAATAAAATTAGCCTAGCTATATCATGGCCATACAATGAGAAGCACCATAACAATGTATATTGCCAACCGACTATATGCTCTGATACCAATATGTAACACCCTCAAATTTACAAACCGATTTTTCGCAAGTTATTAATTCAAGAAATCATTTTTTTTTTTCATTGAACCCTTATCATACCCTTATCATGGTAGAAAAATTTCTACCATGATACATCCAAGACAATATACCACAGGTCTTAAAATATCTCAAAAAGCAATTAGAACCATGAGGGACAGACATGATCCTCATAGCATGTTATTTAAATTAGGTCATGAATCAAAGGGACAGACATAATCCTCTTGGACATATAAATGCATTTAATAAAAAGGATTAGAGTTTACATGCTTCACAAAGAAGATATGTCCTAAGTTGGCACAAGATACATTGTATAATCCAAAATAAGAGGCAACGTAAAAGATGGTGTCTCATACACCATAATTACACCTCTGGTGCTTTCTCGGCCGGATTCGCTCCTGTAAAAATATTAACCACGGGGAATGAGACTTAAAAGTCCCAGTAACCAAAAATTAATATGTAATGATGCATGCGGATGTAACTAATCATGCGATTGCTAAGTGGGCACACAAAACATTTAACCGAACAATATTTTCAAACAAACCGAACAAGTATTTAATTGCATGACTGCACCTTATATCCTCCTTTCACCATGCTCGGACGCCAAATCACCCGGCCAAAGGTGAGTTGGACCAAGCGACACGCCACTCATTGGGTCCAATGAGGGCTTACCACGTGGTAATAATTAACCGAACAGAAATTTCCATTAACACCATACATTAAAATACCCTGACAAGTCATGCATCATTCAAATATCCAAACAGGAATATATCCGAACAATAATATCTCATCATGATAAACAAAAATAAATTTTTAACCCACTTGGCAATAATTTCAAACAAGTATATACAGTATTTATTTTCAATAATTCATAATTTTTTCAAACAACAAAACAACACATAACCATTCACAAACACACTCATCACAACACATTAATAATGGTTACCTTGTGTCTTGAATAACAAGTTCCCCTTCACAACTCCTTTTTCACCACTATCTTTGTCAATATAATCTACATAATTATTTCACAATACTATATATTAATTTTACATTAAAATAAATAACTCTAATTTAAAGAGTTAGAAAGTCTTAATCTATAGTCCATATTAACACTAATTTAAGATTTATGCCTCATTTAACTTCCCAAATTCTTTTCTAAAATTCTCGTACCCTAATGAACTATTTTTTTTATCCTCAATTCACTTCTAGTATCACAATTTCATCCTTCTACATTCTAAAAATTCATCCAAAAATAAATTAAAAATTTTAGAATTATCCTGAAGCCTCAAATCACCTTTCTATAACCTCAAAAATACCTATTCATACTTAAATAAATATTTAATAATCATAGGTTTATCCCTACGTCTCAGATTCCACATAAATTCAACCATATAGATCTAGATTTTAACTCAAAAATTCTTAAACATGAGTTTCAACCTCAAGAAAATATTCTATAATATTTATTATATCCCTAAGAATTTTAACCTATATTTTTAATCCATCATATCATCAGATTAACTATCCTATAGAAAAATCCTAATCAAAATATTTACTCTATCCTACAAAATAATCATATCACTAGAAAGCTAATATTATTTAGAAAATAACTATAAAATTAATTTTGTAATTAAATAAATTTTTAAATGCTAATCTAAACAGGAAAGAGAGAAAAATAATATAAAAATGGGATTGTGAGTCCCAAAATTATATTAAAAAAAACTATAAGTTTGAATTTAATTATTCAAACCTTTGGGCCAAAAGTTGCAATTTTCTCTAAATTGCATCTTAGCCTCTCATGCTTCCTAATGCACACACCCCCTCCTTTTTATACATGAAGGCACCTCTTCTCTTCCCTCATCTAACCAATGTGGGACTTAGAAACAACAACCTTCCACCCCCTTTTTTTTGTTCCTTCTACCTTCTCTCTTTTTTTTTTTCAACACATACATAAAAAAAATTATTTATGTATTATATCTTAACTAAATATTGCTTATGTGGTTTTAAATTTAAATTTTTAAATTCATAATTAAATACCTAACCATAATATTATTTCTAAATAACCTCAAATAATATAAATTCCTATTATTATCATTTTTTTTCTCAAAACCTAAATTCCACAATTTCTTTATTATATAAAAAATCAGGATGTTACATTTACGCTTTTAATATGTTTTAGCATTAGTCCATGTGCTTCTATTTCTTTGTTGCAAGTGCTTTAAATTTCATATGTTTGCAAGGTTAGCAATGATGGAGCTACTCACTGGCGAGGAGGGTGCATACTTTGATAAAATTGTAAGTAGTGTATATAAATTTTATAACTTTACATCTCTCACTTTTAGTATTTTGCACACTTTGAATTAAATAAAAAATTTAATCTCAAAAGCTCATTTGTAATATTTTAATGATGGATAAAAGATGTGAAGAAAATATTTTTCATGAAAACTATATCAATCTGTATGACATATTTTTTGTAAAAAAAATAACAATTAATCTATTTATGTTATTGCAATTTTACTTCTATTATAATTATATTATTTTTAAAATAATTATTAATTTTGAATTAAATTATCTTGCACCCTTAAGTCCCGGCTTTGCCACTAAATTTTAGTCTTTATTATCATCACTTAAGGAGTTAAACATGTCGGTGTGCACATAATTTTGTTTAATTTTATTGGCAAATTGATACAATTATGATGAGTTGGATATTATATGAACAAGATGGCTACTATTTTTTTTGCCTATCTTCCCTAGTTATGTGTTTTGTTCCTTTTAAAGCTCAATCCATAGCATGTTTAAGGATTATGATTTAATGTCCTACTTTTTTTTTTTGGTTGTCTTGTACTTATTTTTCATATAACTCATCATAACATTGACAAGTCAATAAAAAAAGCAACAAAATTTATGCGCATGTTAGTCACAATTAAATGTTTATGGTCATGCTTAAAAATAAAAAAAAAAAAATCATTTAGTACTCGAAGTTTTAGTTCAGTGGTAACTTAGCCCTTGAGCATTGATTCATTATACCACAATCCTTAAAATTTTAATATAGTTATAATTTATTTATTAAATTTTAACTCATTCTAACTCAATTTCTATGATTTTAATTATTCAAAATATTAGTTCCTATATTTTAAAAAATAAATTAGAAAGATTAAATCATTATATTCTTTATCAAATTAAAATTTTTAATAATTTAAAATTAGTCCCTAAATGTCAACATAATTTTAATTTTTAGAATTTTATTTTTAAAATATAAGGACTAATATTTTAAGTAGTTAAAACTATAAGAACTAAATTATAATAAGTTAAAATTTAAAGATTAAGTTATAAATAAATTAAAATTTCAAAAATTAAATAATTAATTTTTTCTTAAAAATATGATGATTAATATTGCAATTAGATGAAACTTGAGGAATTTAAAATAATGAAACAAAAGTAGAGACTAATACAAAACATGCTAAGACCAAAAACAATGTTTTGCCTAATTTTATTGATATTAATAAACAAAAGATAAATGAATCTTTATATTTCCTCCATTTTAAATTATAAAATATTTTTAGATAAAATTTTACATATCAATAAATCTTATTAAATATACTTAATAACTTTATCTTTTTAAAATATAAATATAAATTTTAAAAATATTTATTATTTAATACATTAAAAAGAGAAGAGATCAACATTAATTATAAAGAGAGAAAATATAATATTAAAATTAACATATTTAATAAAATATTAATTTATTTTAAGTGTTTTATATTTTAAGATAAAAATTTTTTTAAAAAATATTTTATAATTTAAATAAAGGTAATATATAATTACCAAATTTGGTTGTTAATTCATTGCAAAGGGTAACTTTTTTTAAAATTACAAATTATCATTTATTTTAAGAAATTTTAGATGCTGCTGCTGTCATTTTCAATGCATATACTTTCGGTCGCCCTTTTTCCTTCCTACTGCCTCCAATTCATTGCTTTTCATCTGCCTCTTCTTTTCTTCTTCCTTTGGTTATTACTGCTCTCAAACTCGTCTTGGCTACATAGGAAGAAGCTTCAATCTTTTACATTTATCCATCGCATCCCTTTCTGATCTGGGTCTTCCTCTTATCTAATTTAGATCAATTTCTTCCACTGCTTCATCGACTCTGTTGTACGTTAGAATTACTCTCTACAACAAGAAGCCAGTCAAAGAATTCCGCTTTTACGGTTTCCAGATTTGTGTGACCAGATTTTATAAGAATGGGCAATCCTTGTGTTTCAGATGCAGAAAGTAAATAAAGTATAAGAGGTTAGCCGCAATTCTCTTGGTTTCCCTTGCTTTATTTATTTCTAATGAATCTTACAGAATAGGCTGTTTATTGTTCTTTTTTTTTTCCTATTAAATCCTATCGTCTTTTTATTTTACGAATCTTAGCGAGGAAACTTGTTTAGTCACGGAGGTGTACTTGTTCAGGATCAGAGGAAATTAGGATGTTCAATTAGCTAGATTGGGATTGGGTTTGGTGACAGTTTCATTTGAATGCGTAATGGGATTCAGGTCCTTTTTTTATTAAGTAGATTTTGTATCAGTAAACGACTTCAAATCGCTGCTGAGGAGAGTAATATTAAATTAGACATGGCAATATTTTGTCATTCCCCTAATAGGCTCTGGCTAGGGGGAGATGGAGATCCCTATTCTGTAATGAATCTCATATTGGGGAGCCCGAGCCTTGCAAGGTAAGTGGGGTTTATAAGTTCAAGTAGTTCTTCTTCCCAACAGGCTGGTTTTTGGGGATTGGATTCTCTCTTTGAATTTGTACTCATGACATATTCCTTGGATTGGTTGCTTATAATCTCAAAGAGACGTGTTGCAAATCCCATGCTTACTGTGAATGTTGTTTCTGAATTAACAAAATGAACTTGAAGACTCCCCAAACCATGGAAGCGAGGATCTTTCAAAAATAGATTTCTATTTGAAAAGTGCATGATCGCATGGATAAGCTCACACTAACCCATCAATTTGGGATCCAATTCAGGATTTTTCTTGGGAGGTATGGAAAGGAATTGGAATGTAATAATACTAAAAAAAAATGATTCTCTATCAATTCAAACGCCATACCTACGATAGAGGGATAGAGAAAGAGGAAAAACCAGAAATTTCACATAGTATTTTTGATTGAAAAATCAATCTTATTTATTTCGTACCTTTCACTCAATGAGAAAATGGGAAAGAAGCAAGAATGTTGTTCTTGAATGGCCCCAAGAAATCATCCATAGGTCTGATATCTTGTTATCTTTTCTTGTGTGCTCGGTGAGGTTGAGCTCTTTCTTCGTTTGGCCATGCATTAACATTACATTAAGTAGTTTTGTTCTTTTCTCTTTTGGCCAAACATTCAGTAGTTTTGTTAAATGGCGCAAGTTTCCATGTCCTCTACCATTGCTTTTAGCTCACTTCAGATTTTAACTGATGTGTTGTTTACTTGTTCCTTCATGGGCAGAGCACTGAAGAGAAATAATCACCTGCATAACACTTGATTCACTTCTTTCTTTGGTAGCATTGCTTTAATAGGCACTGAGAATTGATTTAAGGAATTATTACTGATGAAGTATTGCCGGCGAGCGGAGTAGAGGTGTGTAAAGTATTAGCGTATTACTGAAACATGAAGTGTGCTCAGAACTATTTCCTTTTGAATTGTTTGACATCTTTCATTGTGATTTAGTGTTCTTCAACCTACACTTGAACCTTTAAGCGTAATTACTTTTCCTCTGCAGATTTGTTGAAGAGCTATTTGGTAGATTTAACCGGCAAGGTCCTTTTCACTATAGGTAAAGGCAGAGGAAAAGGAAAGAAGCAATCTGTTGTTGCTAAGCTGGAAGAACCTGGAATTGAAGAGGACAAAGTTTCTGCATACAGGCGAAGTGGAAGACAACAAAAGTCACAAAAGGATGAAATTGTGGAAGTAGAAAAGGCATCAGGAAATACAAAAGAGGTGGAGACTATGGAAGTTAATAATTTCAGCACCGAGGATAAGAGAAAAAGGAAAAGATCTGCACTAGTTAAAGAAAAGATAGATGAAGTGAAAGAGGAGAATGCCATCAGAACTGATGATTCAACAAAGCCTGCCGGATTCCGACAAAATGGAAGCAGGCGGAAAAACAAGCCTCGCCGTGCCGCTGAAGCTGGTGTAGATTGCAACTTGCAGAGTGAGATTTTTGTCTGATTGTCATGATAACCTTAACTTATGAGCTTTCTATGAAGAAATGGAAATTTTTTATCACGTGACAAGATTTCCCATCCTATGTAAGGCTTGGAATAATTGTTTATCATTAGTCATATTCACTTCTCTTTTTTTGTGTGCTGATCTCTTTAAAATAAAGTAAACGGCTTTAAAATTGTCGACCACACAACAACCTAGACTGACTTAAACACATTTTTAATACCAACAAAATTAAGTAGAAGGCATGTTTTTTTTTTTTTTGGGGGGGGGTGTTAAATTGTGATTAAAATATTTGATAATTTTTATTTTATTTCTGAGAGACTGTATATTGTGAAAAGAAGTAACAAATATCAGCAATCAGACGCAGGCTTCATGTATTATATAGAATATGAAGGATGAGTCACATTATTTAGATAGCTTAGGACCTTCCTTCCTTCTGCTATATATTATTTTTATCCTGATGATATTGATAATCTGACTTATGCAACAATGAGGCTATAAAAAATGATTGGTATGATAAGGATGAAGACTGCACCAACAGAATCATGATAAACGAAGCCCTGATGAACGACAGAAGTCTAAGATGCCCGAAAAAGAATACATGAAAATTTAATCTGCTGCAACGCTTGCTATCCTCAGTCACGGGATTGTTGAGCATCTTCTTGCATCGGACAAACAATCTTGTTGCGCTGTCATTCAATGAGCTTTACCACAAGCACAAGGTCAGGCTATCGCGGCTGCTGTTTGTCGTTGCCAATTCATATACAGTGGATGCATTAAGTACGACTTTAAACTAACTCGAAAAAACCTGAAAAGATATTCCCCTTTTTGGTTCATACGAGACAGTATCTTGTCCGCGGAATCCAGCCTTTGGTTTAACATCAGTTTGTAATTTCTGGTAGTGTTGTAAAGTCTCTTACAATTAACTACAAAAATTCAAGACAATCATTGATCTAAACTAATTAAATTAAATTTGTAATTTATAAAAATGATATTTTAAGTTTTCATAATTTCAAATTACTAAACAAGTATTTAGCAAATCTCTAATCAAAACAAAATAATATATTAAAAGTGAGATATCTCATGGTAGTGAAAAGACTCAAAAATAATTAAAAAAATCAATGAATAAAAATAAGGCAACGTGTCACAATATATGCACATGTGCCACAGCTGTTTCTTTCTATATCACACGTCGCAACGTGTTGCATATATCAAATAACAATTTTTGTGTCATTTGACAACAATGCAAGGCAACTTTTTACGTGTCTCATTTCTCTGTTCGATGTTTAAATGAAATGATCTAAATATTTAAGAAAAATTTTTTTTATAAACTAGTTAATGGCACAGATTTTTCTTTTAAATTATCTCATACAAGGAAGATGAACACCCAAAAATACTTTCACCATTTTTTACACTTTTCACAATTCAAGAGCGTCCAAAACTCTACATATGTGCCAAAAGTCATTACCAACACCCAAAACACACATAAATGACTTAGGATTATTTGTATAATACAACATAGGCACATAATTCTAATCATTTTGAACTTTTACTCATCAACCCTTTTAATACCAAAAACAAAAGGGGAAGGTTTTAACATTGCATTTTACAATCAATGTACATAGTTATGATCAAATCAACATTCTTATACTTACACTAGTATTTTGGACTATTAACACTTAAAAAACTTATATACAACATCCTAGGGCTCAAAATATATCTCAAGATTTTAAGCAATAACATAGTGCAAGGGTAAACAAAATATATCATAATTGACAATATTCCAACTATTACATAAAAATAAATGAAGTTAAGAGACTTTACAATAGGAGATCTAAATTTCTAAGCCTTTAGAGCTTTTTTCTTTTCACACCGTAGCTAGGGCCTGTAAAATATGAAAGAGAGGGGTGAGTACAATCACTTAATAATTAAGATGCACCTATCATATGCAGTTGCATATCAATAGATTAAAGTATACAAAAGAGAGTTGAACACTCAAATATAAGATTCATATTATACAAGTTGTAATTTCACAATTTACTCATTTTCAAATTTCACATTTTAAAATTGTAGGGTACATTGCCACAATATAGACATACATGTAATAATGGCCTAATCCACAAACATATTGTCACAATATAAATAATCATGTGATAATGGCACATTTGTTATCACGACTTGTCATAAACTTATCAACTATGTGTACGTTAGATATATACATATGCATGATCAATTTCTCCTTATACCATCCTTATATTTTTTGATTGAAACCATGGGCTATAATAACAATCAGGGCTCCATCCATATAATTGAACTACTCAATCTCACTAATTGTGAACTGTGAGCCAGCCAAAAATCACAACATTTACTTTCGGACTATGACTTTCTTACTTTTGAATCTCTAGAGTGTCATATACTCTAAACTAATCTCCTCGACAACAAGTGAAGATAGCTAATTTCTGGTCCTTCAAAAAATTATAGGATAGTTCCTTAACAAACATTGAAATAAGGCTAACCTTTGTGCACCAGAAGGCTAATCATTTTGAATTCAACTCCATTTTTAGGCCAAATCAAGGTTATTACACTATCATATGATTTATAACATGCTTCCATATTCACAATTTTAATCATACATGCAAATAAACTCATTTTCACATTATAACACAATTATAAATAACTATCTAAGATAAGTTTTTCTCCAATTATCTTAAAACCTTTGAGAGGACAAAGGTTTACCTTCAATATATGCTTCCAAGAGGTTTACCTTCAATATATGCTTCCAAGCTTGCTCTTCAGGCCAAATATGGTGCTTGGACAATTACTTTACAATTAATCAAGTTCAAACTCAATTAACATTGTCAAATATGCACTTCTAACTCTCATTTTCATTTCTAATATATTTAATACCCTTATTTCTCACATTTAAGCTTACTCATTGAGTATATTAACTCTCTTTAATTCTCATTAGCTTCATCAAACATTTTTAGTGGTCATTAATAGGGGTGATCAAGACTGAATCGAAACCGAAAATCGAACTGAATCGAATCGAATTTTATCTGTTTGATTCAGTATATTTGATTTTTCGGTTCGATTCAATTTTTTTATTTTAAATATTTCGGTTCGATTCGGTTAGTAAAATTTAAAATCAAATAGACCGAACCAACCGAATTACATATAATTTATTAATTTATAAATTATATTTAATTTATAAATTATTTTATTTTATTTTTATTTTTATTTTAATAAAGAATAAAAAATAATAACATCACTTGAAATCAATGTTATTAAAACCGGACCGGACATTGAATCGGTCAAGGCACTGGTTCACGGTTCAAAGGTTGGACCGAGGTCAAACCGGGGTTAGACCATTTGTAATTAAATTAATATATTTTAAATATTATACATTAAAAATTATAGGAAATATGATAAACTAAAGATAACTAGCTACTAATAAAGTAATAATTTCATCATACTTTAAAGTTTAAAGGCATATTTCAAAGTCATTCATGGCCATGCACAACACAACACCATAGTTTAACATTATCATACAATCCAATGGTCCAAATTCAACTAAAAAAACTACAACATTCAATTGCCATATAAATCTTCTAAATTAAACTCTCCAAAATCATGTTAGAGATCATAAACGTTTCCTTCAACTCTTATAGCATTTGATGAATGCAAAATAGGAGATTACAAAACATTGACATCTTCAACAACACCTAGACATATATTTGGTAAAAAAATAGTTAGCATTGACATATAAATAATGAATGAATAAACTATAAATCAAACAAAGCTTTAATGTAAAAAAAAGAGGAGCAACCTTCATTTTCCCTTAATTCAAGACTAGATCCAGAGGGACATGCATTTTCACTAAGAAAATCTTCATTTTGAATTTCCTCAATAGTGAAATCAGGATTTGGAGTTGAAACTTCTTCAGCTATCCAATACTCAAGCTTATCAATTGATTCATAATCAACAGGATCATAGATCACCTTCTTCAATTTTGACCTTATACATATATATTAAAAATCATAATCAAATCCCTAATCATTCAATTATTGAAGCCAAAGAGAGTTATTTCAAATTTGAGTAATGATTAATGATCACCGGTTTAGCAAACGCAAGTTGTAATTAACAAACACAAGATCATTCAATCTTTCATGTTCTAGCCTATTTCTTTTTTTGGTATGAATTCTTTTAAATAGGCTCCAATTTCTTTCACATCCTGAAAAAGAAGAAGTTTGTCCCAAAATACGAATTGCAAACTTTTGTAATATTGAAGCACTACCCCCAAAACATTGCCACTAGATATCTACATCAAATTCAATTAAATTAATAGTAGTTCATATTTAAAATTATAATAAAAGAAAAAAAAGAGGAAGAAGCTAACCAGGTTGTATTTCATTTGCTACTTTATGAGCTTCTTCTCGACTAAAAGAGCCTTGGCGCTTGCGGTACATTTGCATCTCAGAAATCATGTCAGAATATTTATAGGTAGACTTGTATATTGAAAAATAGTCCAACATTGATTCTGTTACTCTACTCTTCTCAATAAATCTTTGATCATATAAGAATGCAGGATTTAAAAAGTAGGCTGTTGCATGCAAATCACACTTCAAATGCTTATCCCACCGAGCTTGAATTATGCTTGCATAAGGTTTGTATTGTTCCTTCTTTCTGCGAAAGAAATTTTTGATTGAATTTTTTACTCTCTGCATACCCTCATAAACATAACCCAAAGATGGTTTTTCATCAGTATCTATAATTCTTAGTAGCTCGATAAGAGGACCCACAAGACATACAATTTGATGGCAATCATCCCAAAACTTCTTATCCAACACAATGTCACCAACTAGTTGCCCAGCTTTAGTCCTTGATAGTTTATTATCATGAAAGTGTTTATCTAAGACTAAGGCTTGCAAGTCATGCTTGTGCTCATGCAAACTTTTCAATGTAATAAAGGTAGTAGTAAACCTTGTCGCTCCTAGGCGCACAATTTTTATCCAGCCATCTCTTCTCCTAAGCCATGAAAGAAAAGCCACATGATTGTACACAAAAATAATAATTTTTGATGCCTTTGTTGCAAGGTCAGCTACATAGGGCATGCTTACAATGTCCTTCAAAATAAGATTCAAACAGTGAGCAGCACAGGATGACCAATAGATATGATTATATTTTTCATGAATTAACCTTCCAGCAACTACATAATTGGCTGCATTATCAGTCACAACATGCACTATATTTGTAGGACTGTCCCACTCAATAACTTTACAAAACAAAGAAAACATATTCTTGGCATCCTTAACTATATGTGAAGCATCAACAGACTTTACAAAAACCAAGCTAACAGGAGAATAAACTAAAAAATTTATTAATTTTCGTTGCCTTTTGTTGGTCCAGCCATCAGCTATGAGTGTGCAGCCACTTTCTTTCCAAGTGGCTTGGTGGCTTTCAATAAGTAGTTGACACTCTTTTCTACAATCAGTTAACAGGTCAACCCTTAACTTCTCAAATAAAAGACCTTTAAAACCTGGGCCAATTACAGTAATTGCATCCAAAGCAGGCAAAAAATATGGACAATTTACAGCATTAAATGGAATGCAATTCATATATAACCACTTTGCAATGGCTAATTTAGCTTTATACTGAGCTTCTTTAGATGACCACATACTCTTTAGCCCTGGTTGGGAGCCAGAAGTTAACCTTGGGGCAAAATAATTATCAACCCCGCTAGTTTTTCCTTTTTTTTCACAACAACACTGCTAGAACCTGCCTTCTTAGCTTGCTTACTTGGCTCTGGATTTGGAGCAATTACTTCACATTTTGAGTTATCAACAAACTCTTCAAGCATGTCTGGATCATCAAGCTTCCTCTTATTTGCCAATGATACTTCTTTTAGAGATTAAACCATTCTATGGCAAACATCATGTGGAACCTTCTTGCAAGAAATTATATTTCCTGAAACACCTGCAAGATGCTGCTTCATCC
Organism: Prosopis cineraria; assembly: GCF_029017545.1. Taxonomy (NCBI): domain Eukaryota; kingdom Viridiplantae; phylum Streptophyta; class Magnoliopsida; order Fabales; family Fabaceae; genus Prosopis; species Prosopis cineraria. The sequence goes on along the minus strand of NW_026555334.1, from coordinate 39,033,941 downwards.
TATTGATCCCACCTTCTCTAAATGATGAGGAGTAATGAAGGCAAGTATACACACAGGTTCTTCCCTCTTTTTTAAAAAGCAAAATGCTCCCATGCAAGATCACTTTTCCCCCGAAAAGATAGTGTAGATGATACTTGAATCCCAGAGGCATCATTACTATTCGAACCAATAGCAGTTTATGGGGTGCTATTACTATTTGGAGTTGAGCCAGAGGGGGTATTAACGATAGGAGTAGGATCAGGATTATTAACTTGCACATTGGGCTCAGTGGCAAGAGTGGGAGGTTCCAAATCTATAAAAAACAACTAAGCTTAATCAAAATATAATCAAAATTATTAAATCAGCAATCAGTAATCAGCACCAAACATCCAGATTCATAACCAATTATTTCTTAAACTATCATTTGATTAAGCTTCAAGAATAAGAGCTCTAACCTATTAATGAAGATTGAAGATGGCAGAAGAGGCTGGAAATGGACTTGATCAGACTAGAAAATGCTGAAATGAGAGGTCAGTTGAGAGGCCCGAGACTAAAGAAAATGCGACGAACTGAGGAGAGGGAAGAACGCGAACAAGATAACTAGATGAGAGCTCGCGAGGTTCGCCGGATTGATTCTGCGGAAGCTCAAAACAGCAACCCAAAAAACTAGCACAAAATCACAGCGCCCAAAATGCATAACCCAAGCGATGAATTGGACGAAGGTGAGGTGGTGAAGAATAGAGGAAGAACAGAGATGAATCGATAATAAGGAAGCTCAGAAATGGCGTGAGCTGTGGTGGTCTACAGCGAGAATAAAAATGGATGAAGAAATGCAAAAGAAATGGGCGACGGTGAGGGGCGCTGGTGGAAATTTCTCGATGGCAATGAACCAGTCCTCACGAAGATGAATGGAGGCTCGGGTGGAGTGAACAAGAAATTAAAGGAAGTGAGAATGGCTAGAAGATGATGGAAGCTCGGGTTTAGGTGAGGAAGGATGATGACACCGTAGCAGAAATGGAAGGTGACGGTGGAGGATTGTGGAGGAATGATGAAGACGATGAAGGTTAGGGTATGAGTGAGGAAGATTGTAGAGGAATGCTGAACTGAGTTTGAAACAAAAAAATGGTCAAACTGGGAAGGAGAAAAAATAAAATACTGGATCGCAAAAACGGCGCCGTTTTGTAAAACTAGGAAGGAGAAAAAAAAACTGGACCGCCTGAACCGCTGGTTCTCTCAGTTCAGTCCGGTTTAAAGTCGGTTCAGGATGTTCCTGTTCGGTTCTCCCTCCCCCCAGTTCTGCATCATCTGCGGACCAGATACCAGGCCGGTTCCCGATCGAACCAGTCAAACCGGCCGGTCCGGTCCGATTTTAATAACCATGCTTGAAATCCTATTTCGGTCAATCACTCTTATCAATAGGTATTGTGACTGGATTATGGGGCTATTATTTGATCATCGATGTTTATTTATGGTTGTTTATTTGATTATCCATGCCTTTATAATATTTGGACTTTATATCATATGGATGTAATTAGAATAAGCTTATATTGAAAAAAACGAATAGAAAAAAAGGCCCAATTTTGTAGTAGTGTTTGTTTTAATATTTAAAAAATGGGCTCAATTTCAATAGCCCAATATAAAATAAAAAAACCGAATTAACCGACCGAACTGAATTATCAAATTTTGGTTTGGTCCTTGTTCAGTTTGATCGGTTCGATTCGGTTTTCATTTTCAGTGTTATTTTGATCGATCAGTTCTACATATTTTAGAATCGAACCGAACTGAATCGACCAATGCTCACCCCTAGTCATTAATGTCTCATAATAACCTCATAATCCATATTTATTACCTATTTTGGACATTAATGGCTTCCAATTACCATTATGTCTAAACTCATAATTTTTAAGTTTAAATACTCAAAACAACTACTATTAATTTCATTTAAATTAATGAGTTTGGACTCATAACTTATATAGACAAAAAATAGCCTTCTCTTATCAAATCCTAACAAAAAACTTAAGAAAATGGGTGAGGAAGGGAGAAGAAGAAGCTAGAAAACTTACCCTTGGTGTTTAGTAGCTTGGAAACACCTCTCATCTCCTTAGAATTGAAGCCTTAGTAGCCTTCTCCATCTTCCTCATTTTCTATTTAATTTTCTTTATTTTTTCAAGTCTTATTTGTGACTTATTTCCACAAAAAACATATCGTGTGCTGCAGCACATGTACCATGCGTTACAGTATGTGATACAGGGAGGTGAATTTTGTGTTTTGGTTGCTTGTGCTTTATAGCATGTAATATAGAGTCATTTTTCTTTATTTTTCTCTCTCTATTTTTTTTTATGTTTGGGTGGCCGAACTTCACTCTAGACTTAATCCTAAAATTAAAATTACAACTCAAAACATTCGTTAGCTTTCTATTAATCACATACTACATTAATCTTTAGCCATCCGCTAACTTCATTTAACAATTTAAACTTAATTATTTCACTAATTAATTAAGGATTAAAATTCAGGCTATTACATTAACTTATACCTGTATGTACTGTAGATCTAAACATTTATGGGTCTCAAAATAATAACGAGCTAAAGTGACAATTATAAGTTGAATGTACTATACTTCTTAATTAATTCTGATATTCATAGGAGAATCGGTGAGATGCCGAGTCTGAGATATAAATAGCAGTATCATTTTTCCGACAAGAAGGAGTCGTTGATGATATGTGTTAGACACTGAAGTTTATTGGCTTAGGGCCAGACCAGGAAGCTGTGTGTGTGTGTGTGTGTGTAGAGTCATGACAGTCATGATAATTGCAATTGCGAAATTTCCAGACACATCATTCGAGTGAGAGACAACGTCCGGTTCTTTTGCTCAGAGAATCGCTCAACACAGCATATTGGTAGGCTGACAATCAGATACTCGCATATTGGGCTAAACAAGCATCGCAGATCAGCACAAATGACTCAGAAATGGTCCCATTTGGTGGTGGTTGTCAACTTTTTCAATCACGCTCGTTTTGTTTAGCACAATTCCCAATGATATCTCTCTTAACAAGTTTCGTCAATGAGAGCACATCACATAATAATTTGAGTCGTTGACCTTCTTCGATCTTGAATTACTTTCCTTTGTTTCTTAGCTTTCAAGTATGGTTCTTTGTATGTCTGCGTGATCATACGCAGTGGCTAATCTTTCATGAGTTGCAGTAATACTACCTCCTATATATAATATTACCATTAATGGCTGTCCAATTCTTGTTGGGGTTATTTTAGTTCACACTTGAACGCTGTACTCACTGCTCACTCTGTGCTCGAAAAACAAGCATGAACCCATCCACCACCTGCCTTTTTAAGCTCCCGTCTTATGTTTGGCAGCTCAAAAGTAGAGCTTGCAGAACTTACTATTATTGTGTCATCGTGAAAAGTTAAAGGTTGCAGTAATAATTATAACTTTTTTTTTGGCCAAGATAATTATAATTATATTTCGAAACTTTAACACACATATCTAACGGCTTTCGATCATGTTTTTTTTAAAGATTTATTTACCCAAGAAATAACAATGACACTGTCCAAGCACTGTTGGTTTTGCGCGCGCGCGTGTTGGAAAAAAGTAATAATGTAGATCGTACTCTTTTTTTGGTCCAGAAAGGGTGTAATTAATACGATATCAATTATCTGCAGAGGCTAAGTGATGCCCGTAGTTTAAAGTCAATACCTATAATCATTTTATATTAATAATATCGGTAAATATAAAATAATTACTACTGCATTTATTGCTTATAAATTGGAATGCGATGATTTCTTTGGGCCTTGTTCAAGTGAAAAGACCATAGATGAAGTTTTATAATGTACTCCCTCCTCAAAACAATAATATTAATCATTATTAATTAGTTTATATTAATCTTAATTTTATAAATTTTTTTATAAATTTTTAATTATATTTTAAAATATAAAAATATAATATTTGACTCATTCAAAATATTATTATTAATTCTTTCATCCAAAAAAAAATACCATCATGAATTATTCAATAAAGTAAAAATATAATTGAAATATGTATATATAGATAACACTTATTTAATATTTTATTTTTTGAATCAAATAAAGCTTTTAAAAAATAGCTTATATGATGGTGGGAAGGGAGTATAAAGAGAAAGGATACAATTGCTCACTAAAATAATGGAATGAGTGAAAATGCACACTTACGTATAACATGTACTCAATAAAATAAAGGTATATTTAAAAAATATATATAATACCTGCTCAATATCTTATATCTTAAATTATCATTAGTTACTTAATAAAATATGAGTGCAACTGTACAGCTAAAAAATTATATAGTATTTATTTAATATCTTATACTTTACATTAAATAATTTTTTTTAAAAAAATAATTTATATAATGGTGCGAAGAGAGTATAGAAAAAAAGAAAGCCGGGGTAATTTCATGCTATCTATAGGAAGCCTCGCGGCGGAATAAGTGGATTGGTAACTTGTAAAAGCCAAGAAGTCAACACCAAGTGTAATGAACATGTTTGGCCAATTAATCACTTTACTCTCTCAGCCTCCTTGGTAAACATGTCCAGTCCAATAATGACATTTTAGTCACTTGCGAAAACGACATCACATTATTCTCTTCTACGTGTGCTAATAATAATATGAGTGTGAATATGAATTGATGTTAGCAGGGACGGTGTGTGTATAATACACACACATATATATATGACCTATAGAAAAATGATAATGTTCTCAATCAAGTTTCTCTTTGAGAGCAAGGATTTTCTCTCTTCTTCTTTCCATTCTCTTCCTGCCCTTTCTTTTTTCTAGCCATTAAAATTAATATTTTTGATAGTTTAGATTTATTTTCTATAAAACATTCTTAATTTGATTTTTACTGAATTTTTAAACTATTCAAATTAAATTTTAACAGTTTAAATTTAATTATTTATTTTTATAATTTAACACTCTAATAATATTTTTACAAGACATCACATCTTAAACTGTTCAAATCTTGATCTAATAATTAAAAAAGAAAAGAAAGAAAATATGAATCAAATTTTTAAAAATTTAGAAGCATGTATGACCGATTCATATTGATATATGAAAAGATTATCGTTAAAAATTTAAAAATTTATAAGAGGTTTATCATTAATATACAACGATATATTATTAATAAATATAATAAATTATTTATAATATAAAATATAATATAAATGTTAGGCTATTTGTTTGATTTAATTATATAATAAAGACTATATTTGCAAAAGTTTTAAAAATAAAATGAAAGCAAATAATCCTTGTGCCAATGACATTAGCTCTGCAGCTCCTATTATATTGATGCCTTACCGGAATATAATTTCTATATTAACATTTTCTCCGGTTATTTTTCTAACGTGTTTAAATTTTTTTACATAAATTAACAAAAATCGCTATGTTACTTTTTTATTAAAAATATCTGCATTTTCTAATTTTATTCTCGTTAATTAAAATAATATGAATTAGCATGGAAAATGTAGCTAGTGAAATTATAAAAAGAACATATATTTTGGTGTTTGTACAAGATCATTGTGTATTCTCAAGTCTCAGTAATTCCGTTAGAATTAAGTGATAAGCATTAAATGGTACTATATTATTTCATGTTTTTATAAGATACTCTCTTCATCCCTATATATGTAAAGGTGCTTTCTAGAAGCTTTGTTTATCCTAAAACATAAGAGGTATCATAATAATTTTTAGTAATTAAACAATTTCAATTTTATCTTGAAAAGAATAAGAGATGTTAATTGTGTGATTTACCCACCATTATAATATTAATTATGACATTTTTTTAGGGGTAAAACTCAATAATGTTTTGATTTTATGGATTTTCAACTAACTAACAAACTTTTACTGATAAGCAAAATTTAATTAAAACACTTTATATAGAGGGAATGAGGAAATACTTTATAACTGAGGCCAATTTTATCTTTGTAAAATTGTGTAATTATGTGAATCTCCCCATCACACACAAATGTACACTCCCTTCATTACTTTTGTATATAAGGTATTTTTAAAAATTTATTTTATCTTTAAATATAAGAAGTATCATGATATTTTTGAATAATCAAATAATTTTACTCTTGTTATAGAAAAAGAAAAGAGATATTATTTGTATGCTTTATCTATTATCACGATTATATTAATTGATATTATTAAGAGTAAAATTAAAAAATTATTCTGATTTAAAGAGAATTCAATTAAATAAAAAATTTTATTAATATATGTGATTAAATTAAAAATATTTTATGTAGAGAGATAAAGTGAGTATATAATAATACAAAGACTTGTCACTATTGAAAATCAAAGACTGCTGCAAATGTGTGCGCGCGTGTTAGGAGCGTGTATAGCGTCATTATTCCCACGAGTCTATGACAATAAGTCAGTTCCCTCTATGATGGTTTTCCAAGCTCGTGGCTGTAGTTTTTGTGGAGGACATGTAGAATACAGGCCGTGGGTAAAGGACTTGAAGTGAAAATATGGTAATACACGAGATGACATTAATGAGCGAGGGTAGAGCGGCGAGAGGGCATAGGCCAGTGACTGATTTTTGCCTTGTCCAAAAATGGCATCCAGGTTTGTAAGGATGAAGTTGATCAAAGTACTTGTGAGGATTTGAATGTGTAATATATATATATATATATATATGTATGTATAGCATGACACATTTATGAAGATAAGAAGAGAATGAGGGTGCAGACTGCAGAGCATTCTCGTTATGAGTTCATTAATTACAGGCACTACTATCCTGGCCTTCTCTGTGTTTTCTTTATTTATCGCCTTCGCAGTGTCCAACGAACGGCATGTTTCCCAGAATCAGTCCCCCTTACTCGGATTTCAAAATCTCTTTTGTTGCCCGGCGGATCTGCAAAGCTGGCAATACACTTCCGTCAAGCTTCCTTCCTCAATACCCACGGATGTATTTTGGCCATGCTATACGTGCGCCCACTCCTTTTAATTTTATTTATAACTCTCTCTCAATCTATTTTATAAAAACAAAAAAACAAAATCCTAGTCTTTATTAACTATTGTCTAAAAATCTAAAAGCTTTTAATTTTATTTTTATTAAATATGCATATTTTAAAAATAAAATATGTTATAGCAGTTAATAACATTCTCGATGTTTAATAAAGATCAAAAAGTAAATATAGATACAATAATAATTTGTGTCTCTTATGAATATGTCCAAAACAAATACTTCTTCCATTTTTTATAGTCAGCGAAACTACCACATTTAACTTATACTCTCTTCATTTTAAATTATAAAATACTTTTGAGAATGATTTGCTGTTCCAAAATATAAAATACTTTAAAAAAATTAAGATTTTATTAAATATGCTTATTCCAACATTACATTTTCTCTCTCTCTATTTAATATTAATTAGGTATGAATTTAAGGTTATTAAATGAAGGGTATTTTTAAAAGTTTATATTTTTATTTTTAAAAAATATTGTTAATTGTATTTAATAAAGGTTATTGGCAAATGAAATTTTGTCTAAAAGTGTTTTATAATTTAAAAATGTGGGAATATTTTTTTACAAGTCAAGTTGCCCATTCCAATAAAACATTTATTACATATTTTTTAAATTACTTCTCATAATTTACATCAACGAGAAATAATTAATGTGTACTTATATTAATTAATATAAAATATTTTAATTCATTTTTTTATTTTCAAATACAATCGTTATAATTAATTGATTTTTTTTAAATCATGTGATATAATTTTTTTATATATAAAAATGGAGTATTTTTTTTGTCTCTATAAATAAGACCGAGATGTTAAAAGACAATGATGTCAAAAATAATACAATTTTTAATTAAATAAAAAATAATGCCTGAAATGATTGGTCTGTTGCAGATTTTACTAATTAGACATGTTTTTCAACATCTTGATGTGTGGAAAATAAAGGATATTTTTTATATTTCTCTATTTAAAAATATAAAATATTTTAATTTTTTTAAGTATAATTATTATTTTTTAAAAAAAATTTTATGGATAGTAATTTTATATTTATTATGAGGTATTTAATTGAGATTAATATAAAAAAATAAGGTTAGTTGAAAAATAAGCAACTATTTTATTGAAAGTAATAGTTGATTCAAAATGTTTTATAGTTTTAAAGGAAAGAGTATATTATAAATGATTGGTTTTGTTGTAAATTCCATTACATGTAGTTGTGTTTTTTATACATGAAATGAGAGGAATAAGTTTCATCTTTAACGAGCATAATTATGTTTTTTTTATATTGCATGAATATTTTTTTTTTGTATTTTATACCTGTCTATGCTAAATATATTTTCTTAAGACGTTTCATTTACATCTTTTGGATAGTATGATTTTTTTACACATTTTAATTTTCCGGGAGAATTGACTATAGGCCCTGTAATTAATATATTTGCATTATAGGCTCTATAGAATTTTAACTGATTTTGCATGCTGGATGACTTCTTTTTCTTTTTGCAATAAAATTTTTTGACAAAAAGGCAAAATTTTTCCTTTATGCGATAAATGGATCTTTTGTTGAAGATAAAAGAGTTTTGATCTTTTTTTTTTTTTACGGATGTTTTGCTGCAAATTTGATTTGTAAATGTCCTCTTATCCAATAAGTGTGAAGCGTGTGGGCTATGTAAAATAAAAGAACATTTTATTGTAAACAAATAAATTTTGAATGTCATTCACAAATTTTTTGTTGTAAATTTCATTTACATAACTTGTAAATTTCCTTTCATTCAACAAATATAAACTACATGAAATGAATGAATATTTTTTATTAATAATTAGACTTTAAATGTTATTTATAAGAGTTTTGTTATAAATATTACTTGGTACATTTCCTCTCTGCACATTTCTTCCCATTTAACAAATATAAATACGTGAATTATATGAAATAGATAAATGTTTTCTTATTAATAAATGAACCTTACATATTATTTACAAATATTTTGTTACGTGTTTTATAAAAAGAGCAATTCCATCTTTCCACTTGAAGACTCGATTGTAAAAAGTGCTCCTAGACTAGCAGAATTATTTTTGATTTTATTGAACTTTTATTTTAAATGCGTTAGTCTTGGAAACTGGTGGTTCAATTCTCCCTGATTTTTTTTTTTTTCACAGTGATAAGTCGATGCGCCCATATACGTTTTAAAATTTTTATTACAAATTATATTAGATTTGAGAAAGTCATGAGGAGATAAGTTAATTCAAGTTAATTTTCAATCAATTTAAGAATACTAATAAAGTCTTATGGTCCTTTATTGATAATAAATTCAATAAAATTTACAAATTTGACTGCTAATTTTATAATTTTATTGTCATATATCTGTCATTTATTTTTAAAATTTTAATATAAAATATAAATGTTTATATTTAATGTTGAGAAATATTAAGTTTAATATTTTTAAAAATTTATAAGTTTGACTCTTTATTTTATGACTTTGCTGTGATGTGTTTACAATTTTTTTTTTAAATTTTAATAGGGAGTATAAATGTCTATCTTTAATATTAAAAAATATCAATTTAATATTGAAAAATATCAATCTAACAGTTTTAGTGATTGTAAGTTAGGTTTTTAATTTTATAACTTTATTAAAATGAATTGCATCTTATTTTTTTTTATTTTAAAAGGAAACACAAATATTTATATTTAATATTAAAAAATATTAAGTGTATTGTTCATTCTTCACCTATTGCCCATTTATCAATGAAATAAATGTATCCTTTATTTGTTTTGGCCTATTGTTTATTCTTTAATAATATTAAAATTTTATAAAATAAATTTTAAATATATCATAATAAAATTATAACATTAAGAGTTAAACTTATAAATTTTTAAATATATTAAATTTATTATCACAAAAAAAATCAAAAGAATTTATTAACATTTTAAAATTAATTAATTAAAATTTAACTTAAATTAACTGATCTCTTTAAAAAAAGTTATAAATAATCCTTCAAATTTTATGCCGCAATTAAGCTTTTATTTTGAGGTCGAGAACAATTAGACAGCGAGTCATGTGGATGGCAACAGATATTTTGTTGAAGTCACATCACATCAATGGGGAAGTAAAATAAATAAACAAGGGCACTTTGGGTCAGGTGGCGTCAAAGGCAAATAAATGTTCAAGCTAAGTTAAATGCTGCCGGCCGCTGGGGAAGAATCTGGCGGATAGAAAATGAATAAAATAATAGAGAAGGGGGAGGTGACCGGAATATAACGTACCCGACCCAAGAATATAGTACGGACTCAAATATCTCCCACTCATCCAGCGTGCCTGCTCAAATTGAAACACATTCCTTTTTAAAATTTTCTAATAATGATCCCAATTCTGTTTCTCTTTTTCTCGTTGGTGTGACTGAGACACCCAAAAAGTTGTTAAAAACGACGGTTCCACTTGGACCATAATTGCCCCTGCGTGAGACCCTCAGTCCTCACACCACCTTAATCGTAAAAGCCTCCCTCTTTCTTCCCCCTCACGGCCGCACTCCCTCGCTCTCAGGACTCAGGCTCAGACCAGCCCACCCCCCAAAGCCATTTCTTTTTTTTTTTTGAGGAGGCAAAGTACATATCCCCGTTCGTTCCATTATCAATCTCGCCTTTCACCTCCATTATTTTTTTGACCGACGGCGTCTGAGTGTACTATACTGCCATGGCCCAGCGTCAGGTCACTGCTTTTCCCTGCCCTCCTTCCACCATCTCCTTTATCATCTTCCACGTTGCTCTCCCACTACCACTCGTTTGATCTCTCTCTCTCTCTCTCTCATACTCCCCCCACCCTTCTGCCCCTCTCCTCCATCAATAACACGCACTTCGCACTACCTTCTTTTCCTCCTCCCTCCCCCTCGTTCTTTTCCAGTGCGTGCAGAATTTGCACTCCGCTCCTGCTACTATTCACTTATGAGTTCCGCCTCTGCTTCTGAAGCCGCCGCCGCCGCCTCCAACTCCTCCACGGAGTCCCTGAACGGCTTGAAGTTCGGTCAGAAGATATACTTCGAGGATGTGGGTGTGGGAGGTCCTGTGAAATCCAGCGGTGGGGCGTCGGCGTCCTCCGCAGGGGTGACCCGCCTAAGAAGGGAAGGGGGAGTGGGGCTCAGGGGGCTCAGCCTCCGAGGTGTCAGGTGGAGGGCTGCAAAGTAGATCTGAGTGATGCCAAGGCTTACTATTCCAGACATAAAGTCTGTAGTGTGCACTCCAAATCACCCAAGGTCGTTGTCGCTGGTCAAGAGCAAAGGTTTTGCCAACAGTGTAGCAGGTCACCTCTGTTATCCTCCTCTTTTATTTATCCTTTGTCCCTCCTCCCTTCCTCCTCTTCTCTCCTTCCATACTTCTAATAAACTCTTCTTTATTCTTCTTTGTTTTTTAAGCTGTTTCATTTTATTTTAATCACAGTCTGTAGATACTGTTTTACATTTACTTCTCTGCTTGCAGAATAAACTTGTGCCCTGCCCTTTCTCATCTTCGCCTTTCCTTTCTCACCGCTCTCTTGTTCTGGTTTTTGGCATCAGTATTTTATTAACCGACATTTCGTCCGCTGTAGGTGATTGTTGTCTTATTTCGCTGCGGTTACAAGTATGTTTCTGCCCTTCTAGTGCAGGGCCGCTAGGGAATAGGGCTTAGTAGTCCGATAATTGGGGTTTAGAGGGTAAATTCGGGGTTGAAATTTTGTGGATTTCGTTGGTGGAAGGGAAATACGGAGGAAACAGTATGCAATTTCATGGATAGTTTAGTGGATATTCGAGTCTCAGTGAGCCTATGATACTTGGTCTAATATAGCAAGTCTATAGGCTACAGCAACTCCCCCCTCACACAAACTGAGACAAGACAGGACATGCAACGTTTGTTTGTATTGGTTTTTCCTGTTTTGGGTGGTGAGGGCTTTTTCCGTTGATGTCATGCCGTGCTTTATGTGAACTTTCCTCTTTTTTTCCCTTTCTTCAATGCTTATTGTTAACCTGTGTTCTGGTTTTAGTAGCTCTGTGCATTTAGAATTATATCATGTTAGTACGTTGATTTTGTTTATTTTTAACTTGGCTAATTGGTTCTGAAACATGATAATCAGCGTCCCGGGTGAGTATGTAACGGACAAATATTCCTAAAAGCCTTCAAAATTCGTAGTTGGATGGTCATCTAGTTTGGGGGACCGTAAATGTGTTACACGGTCCTGTCTGCCAGTGCATTGGCCTGAATTAGTATGAAATTCTGAAACTATTGAATGCTCTAGCCTAGTTGGTGGGGTGCATTAATTGTTGCATGCGGATCCTTTGCTTTGAAAGCCATGAATTAAATGCTGGATGGGGATGGTTTAGGAAATGACAGCATATCGACACTTATCTTTAATAGCAGTCTATAAATATACAAAATACGGGTTTATGACCTCTATTAAGTGTTAGAAAAATGTCAGATGCTCTTCTGTTTCTTTCATGCTTGGTTTGTTGGACGGTAGTTCATTTGGCGTTTAATTTATTAACCTTTGGGACTTGAATTATGCTTATATTAATCATTATCAAAATAAGTGTGGACCAATCGCTAAGCTAGTTGGGCGCCTGTTTGGCCTTGTGATATAATGTGTATGCGATATTTTTTAATGTTATCCCCTGAAGTTAATAAGGTATTATTAGGATGTCAACTAGATCTCAATTCTCAATGTCTTTTCCCTGTGAGCTGAACCAAAAGTCCAGGCTTGTAAATAATACCTTCATGGGATACTGACATGTTTGATTGGCTGGCTCGCCACTTCAATTTGAA